>NC_080558.1:29511752-30753538 GCF_030253575.1 Rhododendron vialii
CAGAACCGAGGGTTTAGTTTTTTTCGAAAACCCAATGAGAACCCGGAGCAGCGGAATCATTGTGGGGATACTCGGGAACCCGGAGCGGCGGAACCGAGGGTTTAGTTTTTTTCGAAAACCCAATGAGAACCCGAAGCGGCGGAATCATTGTGGGGATACTCGGGAACCCGGAGCGGCGGAACCGAGGGTTTAGTTTTTTCGAAAACCCAATGAGAACCCGGAGCGGCGGAATCATTGTGGGGATACTAGGGAACCCGGAGCGGCGGAACCGAGGGTTTAGTTTTTTTTCGAAAACCCAATGAGAACCCGGAGCGGCGGAATCATTGTGGGATACTTGGGAACCCGGAGCGGCGGAACCAAGGGTTTTGAAACTATGGCTTAGTTATCCGCGGTACGGAGCCAATGCAATTGTGTGCCAATGGGAACCTGGTGCGGCGGAACCATTGTGAGGATACTCGGGAACCCGGCGCGGTGGAACCGAGGTTGGGTGTGTAGCTTGGTTATCCGCGGTACAGAGCCAATGCAAATTGCGTGAGTTAAACAAATGATTTTGAAAGGTTGATTTGTATATGAAAATGTTGACACGGTCTAGATGAGTCGCGTAGGAGAAACTCTGCAATCTTGGACACCAACGATAGTTATATAGCGATTGCGGATGTGTTAATGATTTTGTCTTTTGTAGCTGTGTATACACGGATCATGTGGAAATCGATGTTTTATTATAACCTGTTGTTTGTAAGTTATGGGTTAGTGGGTATAGGATTGTTCTGCTGAGCTTTTGTAGCTCACGGTGTTGCCTTTTTGGTGACCCTGACATATTATATTGGTGGCGACGCCGGTATAATGTGTCAGACCTTGTAGATGATCAAGATGAACAGTACACCTTGGAGGCATTTGGAGCTGAAGAGATGGCTCAGGTGGAGGAGCAGGAGGAGCTGTAGTTAGGAACCCTAGAACCCCATTCATTTGTGTAAATATTGAACTCTTGTGGGAGTTTTGTTGTAATAAGAGCCATACTCTATTTTGAGGTTTTCAATGAAATTGTCTTTTTAACGTACCTAAAATTCGGGGCGTTACAGATTTCCTCTATGTAACGGGAGCGTTCGAGCCAATAGGGGAGGACGGCCACACTACAACAAACTTAAGTTTCAATAGCATAATCTTACAGCGTTTTTAAAAAAATGCTATAATAGAGTTGCATCTATAGCGTGCATGGCACTGCAGGTAAACGAAAGGCTTTTGACAGCGTTCCACTTAACTCAATTACAGCATTCACCCATTTAATAAGAAAGGCGCCATTCTCGAAAATCCCTTCTCTTTCTCCGCCGATCTCACCATTGTCTCTCTCTCTCTCTCTCTCTCTCTCTCTCTGAGAAACACACACGAAGAGAGGACAGCAAAGGAATGGCCTTCACCAATCGAGCACCAGCAGTACCACCATCCGGCCTCGATCCCGTCATCTCCAAGCCCCATCGCTTGTTTGACCTCGACCACAACTTGGTAAGTCGAATAATTTCACTCTCAACGTTTATTCTTGATTTACTTTGGAGTTTTGATTCAGGGGATCTATTTTAGGGTTTTCAATTTGGGTTCTTGATTTTGGGGTTTTGTTTTGGGATTTCAATTTTGAGGATTTCGATTCCAGGTTTAGTTTGGGGCTGCTCTGCTTTGAACTTTGTTGATATGCTCTGGGTTTGAACTCTTTATGGGCTTAATATTTGAGTTTGAAATCATATGTAACACAAATCTGCCCGCCACTTGTTCAACTTTTTTTCCCAATTAGTTTCAGTCTGTCGAAACAGTGGTGTGGAGGGTGTTTAAAAGGGATGGTTATGCAAACGGTAGAGGAGGAAAAAAATGATAGACAGAGGTACGCTTCTCGATTCAGATTCGAGTACTACGTATATCTTTTCATCTTGTTTTGGAGTTTCATTCTCGACTTGTTAATTTGGTTGAGCAAAGACGAGGGAAGGAATCAAAAAGGAACCGAACGGAACGTTTGATCCTTGCACATGTAGCCAATGTCTATTTTCCTCTTCAGATTCAATAGCGTCAACGGAGTCAATGTATAAAAGTTTCGAATCTTTTATCCAAGTTCTTAACTCCATTGAAGAAAACACGGGCTATACCTAATGCATCTAATGTAGAAATCTAGGGGTCGGGCACGCACGCCGTGTGCGCGGGTGTATGTGGGAGTGGGAGTGTGGGTGGTTAGTTATTTTTGGGTGTGGGAGTGGGTGGTAGAGTTCAAGTTATTTTACTATTTTTGCCCTAATATTTAATCGTGTTATAGTAAAAGCAGTTGAAAATTTTGGTATTTTACATCGGAAACCACTTTTGTGAGAGTTTCAAAAATTTGTTCACGCTTGACACCAATTGGTGTTTCCCTTGCTATATGAGAATAGATTAAGAAAATTGTAATAGAGTTAGTCTTGATTTTGACTGGATCCATTCCTACACCAAACGTCCTTTGTGGATTATAGGATACAGAGTTAGGGAGCGTTTCAATGTTTTTGGAGCAAATCTTGTTCTTTGGATGTTATCATTCCACCTTAGTAAAGCACTTGTTAGTTTTGTGGTGATTTGAGTTCTAAAACTTCTGTTTCACGTTTCCAATTGTGGTTTATTGGTAAGGTAGGCCGGATTCTTCATTTTCCATCAGAGAATGATGATGTTGGATATTTTCAAGTAGAGGGAAAGTTTGAAGTTCTGAGCTACAGATTGTTTAGACCAGGTGAGTCTAATCTTTGATCACTTTGATGTAGTTTCAACAAGTAGGGTAAGTTTCAAGCATTTGTTTGGTGCCTTGAACTTGCATCCAAACTTAAGTAAGCACTTGTCTTCGCACTTTATATTTAGCAAGGCTTCCAGTTTTGACAGATTTGGCAAAGCTAGGATGACTCCTGTCCTATATTTCAGCAACTTCATTGCACCTAAAGATGAGGAAAGGAGGACTAAAACAATTCTACTTATTATTTTGGGTTAGCTACATTTTGCTTCACACAAGGATTGTTCGGACACGAGTTTGTATGGAAACTTAGCGCTATTAGGAGTCAGTTTGTTACATCCTTAAGAAAACTTTATGAATAATGAAAGGATATGAGTTACGTAGAGGATCAAGGAGGACTTCTTACGAAATGAAAACAAGATAATTTTTTTTGAACTTTAGAGTTGTTGCTAAGTTTCTTTGACCTAATTTGTAGTATATGCCATCCTTCAAGCCAATATATTCCACAATATAGCTGTAGGAATTTATAGTTGCTCACAATGACAATAATCTATATTAGTGCAATGATGAATAACCCTGTATGCAGATATTTGTTATATTGTGCACTGTATGTGCCTGTGTTAAGGCTTAGACTGTTGATTTTATGGAACACTTTTTGTGTGAATCAACTTCAGGAAGACATGGATGGGCACATTTAAAAAAATCATTAATAAACTATTGATGAACTCATTCAAAAAGTAAAAATCATGACTTAGGCCAAGCGCATAAATCATGAGATCGATTTTAGCTGGCAATTATATACAAGAAATGAGAATGAATAAGTTTCAAAATTGCAAGAGAGATCTTCTTCTTCACCTTCTATTCCTTTATGACTGACTTATCATTTGAATGAATGCTCATTTTCGAGCATTAATTTGGAACAATTCTGTTTGCTGCATGGAATTGAAAGTCTTTGGTTTACTTTTTCTAAAACAGATATTGGGTTACAGAAATGCATGTGGATGGCTATCGCTTTTATCTTGCTTCTATCCTGACGAGGGGTAGCAGGTTGTGTGCTATGCCATTTGTTTCAATATTGTCCTTAAGTTTTTGCCAAAGATCATCCTTCATTTGGTTTTTCTCTTTCTGGTTGTTCCCCAGTCTATGGGATGCAGTTAATGTTTATGGCAATCCAATGGGAGGTGACTTGCTGACAACCGGCACTCCTCTCAGCAACCCACCATTAATTGATATGATTAGCAATGATCCAGTACTTCGCGGAGTCAAGGTAATTACTGTTGGCTCTTTCTTTATTCTCATTAGGGAAGTTCGGGCTTTAGTAACATGCCTACCTATCTCAGTCCGTGGAGGAAAGTAGAATAAGTGTTTCCCACTTCTTTTCCAAGTAAAATTTTAGTACCAGCAATATCTTCCCATCCATGTGGAGGAAAATAGAATGAGGTACAAAAGCTATTTTGGGTTCAAGTCTCTTCGTCTACATTTGTTTCTCGCTGCATTCTTGGTCTCTTGCCGTTGTCTTCTTCTCTATGTTCGTGGATGATTTTCATAAAGAGCTTAAGCTTTTGGGATTATCGTGATTAAATAAGTGCTAGCACTAGAATTGTTTGCCAATTTCAGGACTTATTCCTTACATTAGGTAGTAACCCATGCCATCGTTGTGGTGAGAGCACATTTGTCAGCCTTGAAGTCTTTGAGGACTTGAAGACTCATGGGATGAGCACTGCGGAGTTCTCTTTCACCTTCAACAAGATAAAGGGCTAACCTCCCTCAGTTTTGTTAACTAGGTCGACCAACATATGGGGCTTGGTTGACCAAAGCAAGGTCCTTTTTTTTTTGCTAAGGACCAAAGCAAGGTCCTGCATGCTATTGAAGCATCCTACATTTTGTCAACCAATGCAGTTTGGTTGGCCAAAGTGGAAAGTCTTTAAACCCATTGACATATAAGCAGTGGCTATGACTGTGGGGGGTTGGCCCTTATTTGGCCAAATTAGTCTGATGAAGCTTGGTGATATATCCTTGTACTCACTAATACTCGTGTATACATACACACACACTCTGATATGTTGGGTTGAATTGGCAAACTTCATTTGCTTGTTTCTTGTACTTCCTTAGTGAATTATCTCATCAAATTAGTACATTATATGATACTCGCATCTGTGCTGGCTTCTTCTATTTTCATTAATAACTTGCATTTCATTTTGTGTCGTTCATTTAGGTTAAAAAGGATTCCATTTGTTGATTGTGGTTGCATCTTTCCACCGTTCTCTCTTTATTTTTAACTCAACAAAATGTTCTCTGGAGCTCTCTCTGTTTTCGATGTTATATCTGGAATTTTGTGCTTTAAGGTATTTTCTGTTGTACTTCTTTCCGTCGTCTTTCTTATTGGAATTGCTTATTTCCGCTAATATGCTAGGTAGGTGGAAGGAAACTGTGGAACAGTATAAAAAATAATTATGGGCACATGATGGTTTCACTCTGGCGGATTTAGTGATGTATAATGACAAACATAACTTGGCCAATGGTGAAGACAACTATGATAGCGAGAACCGTAACAATAGCTGGAATTGTGGACAGGTAAATTTTAATAGGTATGTGTGGGTGTTCTCTTTATTCATTTTTCATTTTATTGTCCTATTTTATTAAAGGAAATCTATCAACTCGGTGGCGATATATCAAGTCACACAGTAGATATCATATATGTGTATTCGTATTTGATATTCCTTTGCAAGTAGAAAAACTAGGACGGAGTAGAAACCTTAGGATGAAGTTAAATGTGTTACTCAGGGTATTTAATCGTAATGTGCTGTAAAGGATGTAGTAGATACTTTAAGTATTAAATTAAGGTTGTTTAATAGCATAGAGAAGGGTATTCATGTTAGTAGAGCTCCCTATGTAAATACAAAATCTTCAAAGTAAATGAAGTGTCACGCTTGGACACCTGGACAAAGGTGTAGAATGCGTTTAATAATCGATACTACCGACCTCACAGATTGTGCACAAGTAGGATTATGTTCATATGTTGTTGCATTTGTAGTTTTGGGCACTCTGTTGTAATATTTTTTTCCCCATTGCAGCATTCTTGTGGATAAAAATACCATTTTATGCAGATAGAGAAAATCCACATACCCTTCAATTAGATGTTTGATGGATCTGACGCCTAGATACACTTAAAAGATTTGACAATTAATAGGCAGCCACCAAGTAAGAATTGATGTAACATTCTGAAAGTTGATTCAGTTGGAGTTCCCCGGCATAATTTCTAAGTATGGACTAAAGATTCTCAAACGGGATTTAGAGTTTCACTGGTACATTTTTCTGATTGATCTAGTGATTACTGGGAGGGAGAGTTCGCCAGCATCTCTGTAAAGAAATTGAGCAAGCGACAAATGCGGAATTTCTTCCTCTGCCTTACTCACCTGAAGGGCTTATTAGCATCCCTTTAAGCCAGTTAATATATGATTGGTTGCTTGTTTTTTCCCTACTTTTTTTGAGTCTTAAGACCATCTTACTTGACAACTCTGCAATTGCTTCCTAATACATAATGTGACATGCACAAGTTTCTGTTATAGTTGAAGATTTAGACAAAGGCAGTCAATTGGTACACAACAATGGACAAAGATGGCCTCTTCAGGTAACCAATTTAAATTAATGTCACTCCTAGTATCAGTTTCATGATTATTGTGCGTATATGTATGTGTTGTGCATTGTGTTGCTTTAAAATTGTTTTTGTAGTTAATAGTTTTTGCATTACTATTGTGTTAGTTTGAATATTTCTATACTTACAGGTATGTGTTCAGCTTTGGGAGCAAGACGGTATAAACTCGGTAAAGAAGAAATCTTCAAATAAAGAACATCTCCGCGGGTGAAGAATTGGGGTATTTAGGATTTCATTTTATGGAAAGGAAGATTACATTAGTGTTTTCCTAATGAGTGTAATTACTCTGACTCTTCAATGTAGTTTGTGTTGGCAAATTATTTTCCAATCTATATTGTAATGAATCTTCATCTAATGGTTGAATTATTTATTTTACATTGACATCATTTTGCGTTGGATGTATTTGGTGTTGAATGCAATAAAAAATAATAGTGAATTGGTGTTGAATGTTATAAAAAACAATATTGAATGAGTGGTGCAATGATAAATATGCTATTAAAAGAATCTCAAACCTAGCATGCAAAAAATACTATTAAAAGTACTCAAAATATAGCATTCTATGAACGTTATTAAAAGTTTATCAAAGACAACATTCAAAAAATGCTATTAAAAGTATGTCAAAGACAGCATTCAAAAAACGCTATGAAAAGGTAGTATACCATAGCGTGCAATGAACGCTGTTGAAAGTCTTGACTTTTCATAGCATCGGCTAATAAGGCGTTCTTCGGAGCGCTATCTATGACATTCAATAGCGTTTTTCGCATGCTATAAAATGTGATTTTTGTTGTAGTGCCAAGTGGTGGGTTTGCATTGCCCCCACATATGGGGTTACCCACGTACGCTCCTAATTTTACTTTGTAATTCTCGTTTACTGTCTTCTCGTAGCTTTTCTATGTGTCTAATTGGTTTTTGATGTTTATCTTGCAGCTGAAAATGCTAACAGGCGTCCTAGACGAGAGCCGAGCTACGTCCGAATAGAGGACATCAATAGGATTTTGAAGTATTCAGGTGAACCCGGCACCTCAACGGCTGGTCGGGGCCAGAACGCTGACGTGCTTTTGGGATACGATCCCTCTTATAGGGGTGTTATAGACAGAAGACTTGCTCACCCCAGCACCAGTGCTACCTCCACATCTACTGCTCCCCAGCCGAGGAGCCTAAGAGCTAACGCTGGAGTGACGATAGCCGGACAGTTGGGTGAAGTTCCTATTTCAGAAGGCGTCCCACTACCTCGCTTGAGACTCCGTAGATCCTCTCAAAGTCAAACTGTTCCTCAACAACAGCCCGAACGGCCTGCTCCTAGTCGTGTCACTAGCCAATCTTCTTTCTCAGGTTATACTCCATCTCCTCCAAACTTGGATATCATGACTCGTCAACCCCTAAACCTCACCACCCTTCTCACTGTTTCTACTCGAGGACGTGGTGCTGCCGGTAGGGTGGCCTCAATTGGCGCTCCCCCCCCCACGATCTCGTCGCAATAGGGGGGATCAACACGATCCTCTTCTTCTCCTCGGGAACACGATAGTTCCCTTGAGGCTGTTGATGCTCATCGGGACAAACGTCCCAGGAATGAAGAAGCCGGAGACGCCTCTGCCCAAGCCGCAGCCTCATTCCAACAACCCCCTTCTCCGAGCACTCAAGTGCTTCCTCAAGGCTTGGCCCCCTAGCTCATTAGGGGTGATCGGCCGGTCCACGTTGGAGATAGTGCCAGTTCCTCGAAAACAGCACTTGCACTTGCTCAAGGTCTGCTTCTTCCTGTTGATATGCAGAAAGAAAACGAAGCCGCACCTGATCGGCTTGTCTCCACTGGACTCGTTAGTGGGATCAAGGTATAGTGTTCTCGTCACTTTTCAGTATACTTTATGTTCCTTTTGTTTTCTCACAGTGTCATCTTGTTGATTTCCTTGCAGTTTATTCAAAAGATGATTACATTGGGCCAGAAGTTCCAGGACGCTGACACGGAACGGGTCACGCTTTTGAACAACAACACCAGGTTGCTCCGTACCATGACTAGACTTGAGAGAGAGAGAGACAAAGCCAAGGCCGACTTTCAAGAGGCAAAAGACAAACTTGGGACAGCTGAAGACAGCCTTCACCAGGCTTTGGTAGAAATAGAAAAAACCAAGAAGGCTGCTCTGGAGGAAGGCTACCAGAAGGGATTTGACACTGCCACGGCCAGTTACGTGGAACAGATGCCAGCTATACAAGATCAAATCTGGGTTTCCAGCTGGGAGGCTTATCTGATGAAGGTTGGCATTGCTGAAGACTCAATCCTCTGGGTGGAGAATGATCTGCCGAGCAAACATGCTTCAAGCACTGTAGAGAACTTGGAGGAAGACATGGATCAGCAAATTGAAGATTTTGCTGAGGCTGATGAGGAGACCCCTGCTGACAATCGTGATACCATTGTTGATGATTCCTCTGTCCGTGACACAACCAATGAACCTATCATTCTGGAGGAGAATCCAGATGGAGATGGTGCCGTGACCGGGACCAGTACTGACATTCCACATGAAACTCCTCCAGAGGTCCAGAATGTGGACTGATAGGTTTGTTGTCTTTATGAAGGTTGGTCCTGCATGACCGTAAGTTTTTGGCCCTTCGTTGCACCAGTAATATCAAGTCTTTTGATGATACAGGTATTCGGCCCCCTGTGGCATAATTATGTAATGTGCTCAGCTCCCCTCGTTTATTTGCATGTGTTCAGATGCATATAGTTTATCTAAGTATTTTATACTTTGATCCTTTAATCACCTGTTTGCTCGTGTACGAGTACTTGTAGCTAATCCTGTAATCGTACAAGTTTTTTCATACTTTAAGTTTCACGTACTTAATAACCATACAAGTTTTTTCATACTTGTACTTGTTAAGTTTCACGTACTTAAAAACCATACAAGTGTTTTCATACTTGTGTTTGTTAAGTTTCACGTACTTAAAAACCATACAAGTGTATTCATACTTGTTAAGTTTCACGTACTTAAAAAAGGCATACAAGTGTTTTCATACTTGTAGAAGTGCTTGTTCCCTGCTCCCCAATACGAATGAGGGAAACCAAGCCCGTAGTTCTTATTTTTAAGACAAATACCAAGAACGCAATATTTAAAAAGTGATTTTATTCATAATCTGCCAAACTCAAGAGGGCGTTATTCGTACCCCTTGCAACTAAAATAACAAAACTAGAACAAGTGAATTATATTCGTAACTCCCACATAATCACGTAGTGCAATCTAAAACAATACTTAATGCTTCTAAACAAAAAAATTTCGTAGATTATGGACATTCCAAGGCCTCGGGATTGGATTACCATCCAAATCTGCCAATTTATAGGCCCCTATGCCTACAATCTCGGTTACTCGATACGGGCCTTCCCAGTTGGCCCCAAGCTTGCCTTCGTTGGCCACCTTGGTGTTGCCGAGCACCTTCCGTAGTACTAGGTCTCCAACACCAAATTCTCGAGGATGAACATGCTTATTATAGCTCTTCATCAACTGTTCCTGGTAGGAAGCCAAATGGACCAAGGCCCTTTCTCTCCTCTCCTCGGCGAGGTCAAGCTCAATTTCAAGGGCCTTGTCATTGCCCCCACTTTCGACTAATGCGGTCCTATTGGTCGGAAGACCAACTTCCAGAGGTATGACAGCCTTTGTGCCATATGTCAATGAATAGGGGGTCTCTCCCGTAGACCTCCTAGGCGTTGTTCGGTGAGCCCACAACACTAATGGTAACTCGTCAGGCCACTTCCCTTTGGCTTTGTCCAGCCTTTTCTTGATCCCGTCAAGGATAGTTTTATTAGACGCCTCTGCCTGCCCATTACTCTGAGGGTAGGCTGGGGTTGAATAATAATTTCGTATTCCATACTGGACACAAAAAGCTTTGAATTTCTTCTGAAATTGGGATCCATTGTCTGTAATCAATGAGTAAGGGACCCCAAAGCGAGTGATGATACTCTTCCACACGAACCTTTCTATCATAGGTTCAGTGATTTTGGCCAATGGTTTTGCCTCAATCCACTTAGTGAAATAGTCTGTTGCAACTAGCAGGAATTTTTCGATTCCCAGTTGCTTTATGTAGGGGACCCACGATGTCCATTCCCCATTGAGCAAATGGCCAAGGACTTGTCAAAGGCACCAGATCCTCGGCTGGTGTTCGAATCATCGGTGAGAATTTTTGACATTTCTCATAAATCTTCACATACACCTTTGCATCTTCCTGCATGTATGGCCACCAGTAGCCTTGGGTAATTGCTCGGTGGGCAATGGATCTGTCTCCAGCATGGCTCCCACATGTTCCCTCTTGGATTTCATGAAGAAATCTCTACACCATCTCAGGATGTACACATAGCAAATACGGGCCTGTGAAGGATTTTCTGTATAACTTACCCTCTGGGGACAGCCAAAACCTAGCAGATTTGGTCCTTATCTTATGAGCCTCCTTTTTGTCAAAAGGTAGTATCTCATCTCGTAAGAACTCCACGATTGGGTCCATCCAACTTAGTCCTTGGTTCACGTCCAAGACCAAGTCCACATTTCTCCCAATGCTCGACTTATTCAGATATTCTACTGTCACCTTCCTTTTGAACTCAGTTGGTACAGCTGCAGCCAACCAAGCTAACGAATCTGCATGAGCATTCTGTCCAGAACTTATCTGTTCAATGTATACCCTTTCGAAGGTATCAAGCAGGTCTTTGGCTGCCTATACGTAGGCTACCATCTTTTCACTTCGGATTTCATATTCCCCGGACAACTGATTAACCACAAGCTGTGAATCACAATACACCCTAACCCGTTCTGCTTTTAGGGTTTTTGCACTCCTCAAGCCAGCTAAGAGTGCCTCGTACTCCGCCACATTGTTTGATGCACTAAAACCGAGTTGAACAGATAGTTCGATCAGTACTCCTTCAGAAGGAAAAAGGACAACCCCAATTCCTGAACCAGTATTACATGCTGATCCATCAACAAATAACTTCCATTCCATAGGGTTCTGTTCGGTTGAGGGTTGAATCTTTATGGGTGATGTCTTAGTCGCCAGTTCCTTTCTCGTAGGAGGTAGGGGAGCCACCAGAGGAGAAAATTCTGCCACAAAATCTGCCAATACTTGGCCTTTGATTGCCGTGCGTGGCTAATAATCAAGATCATACTGGCTTAACTCAACGAACCACGTCAAGATCCTTCCCGAGAAGTCTGCTTTTCGTAGCAATGATTTCAATGGAAACTCAGTGTAAACCACAACCTTGTGGCTTTGGAAGTAGTGTGGCAATTTCCTTGTGGCTGTCCTGAGTGCCAGGACAAGTTTTTCTAAGGGCAGATATCTCGTCTCTGCATCTAACAATGTCTTGCTAACATAATAAATAGGGATTTGTTCAATTCCCAAGTCCCTCAACAGGACTACACTTACTGCATGCTCTGAAACGGCTAAATACAAAATTAAAGACTTACCTGGCTGTGGAGTTGACAAAAGTGGGGGCTCGGCCAGATACTTCTTCAGGTCCTGGAAGGCCTGCTCACACTCTGCTCCCCATTCGAATCCCTCCCTCTTTTTCAACAATTGAAAAAAGGGTCTGCACTTGTCACTTGACCTGCTGATGAATATATTAAGTGCTGCAGCCATTCAAGTCAACCTTTGGACTTCCTTAGTGGTTTTAGGACTTTGTAGCCTTTGTAGGGCTGCAATTTGATCAGGGTTAGCCTCAATCCCTCTCATGGTCACCAAATGGCCCAGGAACTTTCCTGAACCGACTCCAAACGCACATTTCGAGGCGTTGAGTTTCAGTTTGTATTCCCTCAGGATTTCGAAAGCTTCTTTTAAATCAGCTATGTGTCCTCCTTTATCTTGACTTTTCACCACCATATCATCTATGTAAACCTCCATAGTCTTGCCAAGCAGCTTTTTGAACATGATGGTTGCGAGTCTTTAGTACGTTGCCCCTGCATTTCTTAGCCCAAATGGCATGACGCTATAGCAATACAACCCTCGTGGTGTAATAAAAGAAGTTTTCTCTTGATCAGGCTCGAACATGGCAATTTGATGATATCCCCGATATGCGTCGAGGAAGTTCATTCGCTCGTACCCAGCAGTTGCGTCAACCAATTGGTCTATCCTTGGAAGGGGGAAACTATCCTTTGGACATGCCTTGTTTAGGTCTGTGAAGTCTACGCAGACACGCCACTTCCCATTCTTTTTCTTCACCACAACGGTGTTGGATAACCACTCTGGGTATTAGACTTCACGTATTGCTTTGGCCTCCAGTAAACGATCAACTTCTTCAATTACTGCATCCACATGCTGTACGGCTGCCCTTCATTTTTTCTGAATGATCGGCTTATGCTGAGGATCAACGTTTAAATGATGACAAATCACACCTGCATCTACTCCGGGCATTTCCTCTGGTACCCATGCAAATACATCAACATATTCTTTCAGAAATCTTATTGATTCAGCCTTTTCGTCCGCTGGTAATGATTCTCCGATTAAGAAATATCTTTCAGGATCAGTCTCGTTGATCCAAATTTTCTCCAAGCCTTCAACCACCTTTTCAGCCAGACTTCTTCCAACATCCTCGATAGTTGGTTGATCTGGTACTTCTAATGTATGAACGTGGTGGGCCTTTGGGGCTCTTTTAATGATGTAAATCAAACATTGTTGTGCCACTTTCTGATTGCCTCTAAGTACCTCAACCCCATTTGATCCTGGGAATTTCACCATCTGGTGATAAGTCGAGGAGACTGCTCTCATCTTGTGCAACCATGTCCTCCCTATAATCGCGTTATAGGAAGAAGGAACATCGACAACTAAAAAATCTATCCTCAATACCACTGATCCAGCCCGAATAGGTAGTGTTACCTTTTCAAGAGGCCAGACTGCTCCTGCACCGAACCCAATCAGAGGTGTTGTAGATTGTTTTAAGTCTGTTTGGGTCAGCCCCAGTTTTTTGAACGCATCATAGTACATCACCTCTGTACAACTTCCTGAATCCACTAGAATCCTCTCAATGTCATATTCCCCAACTCGTAGGGTTATGACCAAAGCATCGTTGTGGGGTATTTGGACTTCTCCCAGGTCATCATCTGTGAATGCTATGCTTTCATTGCACACATCATTCTCTCGCCCTCTTTTGTTTCCCAGTCGCATTACATGCTGGTCGTGCTTGACTTGCCTTTGTAACAGCCTAACCTCATTTCTCGTATAAGGTGTGGCCAACCCATGTATCATGTGGATTTTTCCTTTAGGATTTTGCTCGTAACCCAGTTCCATGGCTTTCCCTTTCTCCTTTGGATCCTCCTGGATAAATTCCTTGAGATAGCCCCAAGAGACCAAATCATCAAGGTGTCTCTTGTACATCTCACAATCCTCAGTCATATGGCCCCAATCTTTATGGTAACTGCAGTGCTGATTAGTAGCACGTTTGGCGTCCTTGTCCCCACCTAGACTTGGGGGCCATTTAAAATATGGCTGATTCTTTATTCGATAAAGAATCCTATAAATTGGTTCCTTCCAAACCGTAGTGATAGAAAAGAAAGATTTGGGGTCAGGAGCTTGCTTATCTTTGTACGGATCTTTTTTAGCCTGCCCATACTCCCTTCTCTCTCTATAAGTTTTGGGCTCTGGTTTATCCACCTTTTTGACAGGTGCCTTTGGCTGTTCGGCAATAGTCCTGCCATCCTCACGGAGTATGTCATCCTCCATTCTGGCGTGTTGCTCTATCCGTTCCATCAGTTTGGCCAACGTGGCTACTGGATGTTTATTTAATGAGCGACGCAGCTCTCCCCGAATAGGCAAACCAGTCTTGAAAGTGGCAATTGCATACTCCTCACTGCAGCTTTCAATCTCGTTGAAAGTTTCCCAGTACTTCTTTGCATAATCCCTGATCTGCTCGTTCTCTTCCTGTTTCACGGTGGAAAGACTTTCAAAGGTCTTTGGGGCTTTTCTGCTTGTTAAGAACCGAGCAGTGAATTCCTCAGCCAACTGCTTCCATCCTCGTATGGATCGTGGGGCTAGTTTATGAAACCAAGCTAAAGCCACCTTGCCAAGACTGGAGGGGAACATCTTGCATAAGATGGCATCATCCCCCTCATGCATAAACATTGCCTGTTGATAATGCTGTATGTGAGCTACGGGATCCGTATTTGTCTCGTAAAGTACGAACATACCGTGCTTCACTCTGCTCGACAACCTAGCCTCTTGTAGCCTCTTTGCAAAGGGGGAGGCTGCAATATTACTTAGGGCCATGCGTGCTGCTTCTCATGCAGTCACTGTCCCATCCTCGTGTTCCTTTGATTTATGAGCCGTAACCTTGACCCAATCTTCATCAGGCCTCTCATACCTGTCTCGATGATGCTTCCTAGTTTCCTCTTCTTCTGGGGTGGAACTTCGGTCTCTGCTCCTCCTTTTCCGTGAAGAGGCCCTTATTTCCAGTGTTCGGCTTTTACTTCTGCTTCTCCTCTTTCGTGGAGAAGCTTCATATCGTCCAATGATAGGACTCCTGCTCTTTCTCCCTCGTGAATGAGCCTGCTTATGGACTACCAGAGTCCTTCTATCCTTCTGGGAATTCCTTCGAGAAAGTCCGGAATCTTCTGGGTCCTCTCGTACCCGCTGTAACTCTTGTATCTCGTACTCTCGTTTTCTAATCAAACGAGCGTACTCCTCGATTTCCCTTCTCTTTTTATCGAGGACATCATTATCATTGTGTATACTTCTTGAATGGGCGACTGATTCCTCTCTTCGTTGAGACTTACTCCTTCTCGTGGAGCCAGTGGCAGTTTTGTCTCCTTTTTCTTTAAAGTTATCTCTGTCATGTCTACCAGTGGGCTTTCTCGGAGCACCTGGTGGGGATTTATCTCTTCCCCTACCCAACTGGTCCTTTGGACTAAATGGCGTGACTGGATCTTCTTCCATCATGATTACTTTCTAGCAAAATTGGTTCGTTTCCCACAGACGGCGCCAATTGTAGGGGGATGAAAACAATTGATGTTTCGGATCAACTTGGAATGCAACGGCTTATTCGTGCCTTTTCACTGGAACCCTAATTCGTCGTCGGAACCCTAATATGCAAAATAGACAGGGGGTGAGTGCACCTTTGCCTCTCGCGGCAAAGGCCCTCCGATGCCAAAGTTAGTATCACGTACTAAAGAAACCCTAATTATCAATAGGAAATATCGAATAATGCAATATATTGCGTACCGTTCACCTCTAGGTTTACCTCATATTTATAGATTTTCATATGCTAGCTGCCCAAGCATTCCTGTTGCCCTAGGATTCCTATTTCGTATAGGAAACCTTGGATATCAAGGATTCTCGGTTTCCTTATCAATTCATTTTTAAAGTGTCCTTTTAGGACCCTTTTCCATAGCTGGCCGAACATCCCATACTCGTAGGGTATCTTTTCTAGATCCTATTTCTTCGGGATCTCATTCCTTTACGGGTCATGACTTCTCTGGAATCTTCCAGAGTATTCCTTCTGCCCTTGCTCTGGGTTAGAGCTCTTTCCTTGTTTGGCTGTATCGTAGCCGAACAGTCTGCCTGAACCAGCTACTTCACATGTAACTCGGTCCAATGTAATCAGAATGTCTCTATCTGCCGAACAGTTAGTTTACACCTAAAGACTTCTCATGTTTATTGGGCTTTATCGCCATTCACCACACTGCTCGGCAATACATCCTGTCATACTTACCACGTGCTCCTAAACATCATGTGTTCGGCACCTAGATGTATCTGTTCGGAAATACCTCCCGACATTAAGCAACTTTTATTTACTAGTTCATTGAGGAGTCGTTCTTGGATAAATATTTACCCACGCCTCTTAAGGGACGAGAGCAGAACCTAGCACCGAGTGCCAAGCATAACCCCACTAGGCGCGGCAAACCGCACCTTCTAAACTTCAAATTTCAAAATTTCAAACTCCAAATTCAAATTTCAAAATTTAAATTTCAAATCCTTTCCCTCCTCAACGCACCTCTTCCGCCCCTATATATATTCCACCACCACTTCCATCTCTTCATCTCCCTCACCATCTTAACCCCTCCAAATCGCTATCCTATCGTACCAAGCCATGGCAACCCAACGACGAGGATTTCCGGAAGATGCCGCGTTCCAAGAAATCGAGCGAGCCAAACTAACCATAACAATCCAAACCCGAAGGATGCAACTCTTCATCCTCATTTTGTTTTGTGCGGTACTTACAATAAGCATGCCATGGTGGTTCGCCGGGAATAACCATCTCAACACCTTCTGGTACTGGGCTCTCGTTGTGGCCGTCGCACTCGCAGCGATCATAAAAGAATATGAACGTCGTTTGCGCGAAGCTTTCAATGAAAGATGGTAGGGGACCGAGGACGCCAATTAGGCATACCTTAGGCCGACCTAGGAGAAATTGTAATCCTTCGGGATGTAGGATGCTAAGGATTAGGATCATTTTCAACTTATATTAGGAAAAATCTCGTGTCTCCATCTGCTTTATAGTAGAACTCTATGCTTATGATTGTATCGTTTTTGCTTATCTATGAAAATTTCACTTATATTAAAGAGTATTGTTGCATACTATTCGATAAACTACTTTCGACTTTTGAAAGAAACACCAATTGCGAAAAGAAAATTTGTTTAAGTAGACTAAAACCCCCTTTCGATTTTCCCTCGTAGATGGTTAATACGCCCGACGGATTAGAATAATGGAGAATCCCCTAACGCTAATCCCAACCTAACCCAAATCATGCAAGCTTTCATAGCTGCTTTGAACGCTAACCGTCAAAACCACGACAATGGACCTATGACCCGAACCCAAGCGATGAATGAGTTCTGCAAATGCCGACCCCCGATTTTTCACGGAGACACCAACCCTATCGTCGCTGAGACTTGGCTGAATGAGGTTAAGATGATCCTCAGAACCTTAGGGATCACCCAGGACAGGGATCGCGTGGCCTTGGCCACGTACCAGTTGAAGGGAGTATAGCTATTAGTCTAGTGCGTAAAGGGTGTGAACTAGTAACAGCCAACCTACGTTTGACTTGTGATCTTAGAGTAATCAACATGGCGGATTTCGACGTAATCCCAGGGGTGGACTGGAAATCAGCACATCAAGTGGTCATAGATTGCCATCAGAAGATGGTGACCGTGTATACCCCCGAAGGGACTCATTTCCAATTTAAGGGGGATAGACAAACGGTGAGCTCGACGACGAGAAGATCTAGGTGGCAGAATCAACTGTTTGGATGGCTAGCTAGGCTCCAATTGGAAGAAGCCGACAGAATGGAAGTGGGATTACCACACATCGTGTGCGAGTACGTCGATGTTTTCCCTGAAAAGCTTCCTGGCTTACCACCCAAAAGAGAAATAGACTTCTCTATAGAATTCCAATCGGGAAAAGGCACCAATCTTTATGGCACCGTACCGAATGGCCCCTGCCGAACTAATAGAGCTTAAGACCCAATTTAAGGAACTTTTGGAAATAGGTTTAATATAGTTAGGTGTGGAAGCGTACTGATTCGATAGGGACGTGATATGAAACATTTGTAGGATACGGGTCCGCATGATGATTTGATAAAGGTTTTGCATTTGGCGTTGGTATTTACAATGGGGAAACTCTAACAAAGGTCGACAACGAGGCAAGCTGTTCGACGGCTGAAGCAACGTCAACCCCGTCTCGTTAAGCTAGTAATGAGTCCTAATTCGATTAAAAAAAAGGATTGATGGCGACCTACTCCTATTTTTGATGGAATAGACGATGATTCAAAGACCAGTATGGCGACCAAGTCTAATCTGTAGTCACACACCAATTTCGGGGACGAAATTGTTTTAAGGGGGATAGATTGTAACAACCTTGATTTTTGGTAAGTAAAAATTTCTTTAAAAATTTGAATTTTTTTTTTATACTTGGATTTGCTTCCAAAATTCCTTTTAATAATCCGTCGTCAGTTGATTCTAGTCCTTTAAAATTTTATCTCTTGACCAGAAGTCCTTCGTGGCAAATCAAATTAGTTTCCAACCGATTAGTTGGAGGAACCAAACTACCGTTTCTCCTAGTTACAAATCTCTAACCCTAGATGAACCTTTTTGACTGTCTTTGAGCCTTATGAACCTTTTTAACCTTTACCCATTGGATAATAAAAGTTAGGGAAATCATTGTCCATTGGACAATATGAAAACTAGATTTTCTATCAAAGATATTTTGTACTAGATTTGTTAAGTACAATTATATAGTTATGTATAGGTTTATATGCTCATGCTTAAAGGACAAATAGGCATTATTTTAATTGGATATCGCCTCACCCCCATTATCCATTGGTCATTAACCACAAGGGAAATTATTACCCATTGGGTAATAAAACCAATTTTCCAACAAAGTACAAGGATCTATTAAATAATCAAAATTTGGATTTTCCCATGTGATTTTTGTGCATTAAAATATTGGGGTAAATTTAGATCCTAAATTCTAAGTACTTTTAGTAATATTATAGCACTAGTACTTTATGATTATTTTAATGAGAGAATCCTAGCCTTTTTATTTAATTTGATACTTGATACTTCCATATTTAAATATTGGACATATATACTATATTATATAAATACCCTAGATTTGCCCAAGTACAAAATCCAATATTTTAATAAGAACATGTGCAAAATTGAATTATTTTAATAGAAAATCTTGATCTTGTAATTTTTTATTGGATATTGGAAATTTACCTAGATTTTTTGGTACATATATATATAGGTATACTTATTTTATTATAAAGTACCATGCGTTTATTAGAAAAGTTTAATAGGAAAATCTTTACCCATTGGACAATAATTGTTGGGAAAAATTTTATCCATTGGGTAATAGCCAAGACTTTTGCTATAAATAGCACCTCTTTCTCACCATTCAACTCGCACCTTCCATTCTTCAACTTCTCTTTCTAGAATTTCTAGTGTTCTTGCTTTGTTCTTCCTTGTTCTTGAGTTCTTCTTGTGTTCTTCAAAAACTCATCCAAGACCGCCACTAAACCGCCCCTCAACCACCCTCTCGATCCAAAAGTAGTAGTAGTACTAGTAGTTAAGATCTAGTTTCAAGAGAAACATTTCTCTTTCGAAGCTACCATAAGCATTCCGTAGGAAGTTACTCCGCTCGATCACCGACGTACTTTCCGTTGCCGCCCTACCGCCAAGAAGTAAGGTAGAGTCCCTTGTCCACTAACTCAACATATAAGTAGAATCCCTAGTGCAATAACTCTACGCATAGTATAGAATCGTATGTTGGAAAGTAGAATGTCCTTTGTTCAAATTATAAATATCCTTTGTTTTTCTTGAAGTAGATAAGGTTATCTATTGTTTATATTGTTTGAAATGCATGATAGTCAACGAACTTACTTTTGATCTTAAGAATGGTTATGAGCATGTATTGCTTGTATTACTTGTTGTGTGATAAAGCATAAGTGATTTTTCACTCCAAGGACGTCCGTACATGTGGCATTATGCTTGAGCACGATTAGTAATATTGAGTTGAATGATCTTGCTAGTTGAGTTTCAAGATTTCAAGGAATGATTTATGTATACGTGAAAAGTCCAACCGCGGAGTCTATGCATGAGAACGAGACACGGAAATCAAGAAAGTAGAAACATGGCACCTAGGGTGTGGATAATGATGAGATGTGTTTTGAAACCGCAATGTGGCCGGACTTGGTAGCCCATTGTGTGTATGGAAACCCACGATGTGGCCGGACTTGGTAGCCCGTTGTGTGTATGAAAACTCGTAATGTGGCCGGGCTTGGTAGCCCATTGCGTGGATTGTGAAAACCACAATGTGGCAGGACTTGGTAGCCCATTGTGAAGATTGCCAATGCGGCCGGACATGGTAGCTTCTTTGTTAATGTGGCTTGGTAATCCGCGGAGAGGAGCCAATGCAAGTTTTGTGTGCCAATGGGAACCCGGTGCGGCGGAACCATTGTGAGGATACTTGGGAACCCGGAACGGCGGAACCGAGGTTGGGTGTGTTGAAAAATGATTTTGGAAATGTTGATCGGTATATGAAAATGAGACACAGTATACGATGAGTAGCGTAGGAGAAACTCAGAAAATCATGGACACCAACGATAGTTTGAATAGCGAATGTGAATGTGTGTAGACACCCCAATCTGGACTGTCCAGATAACGTTATTTGTCGATCTTTTATTCCCCCAATGATGATTATAGTGGAGAACAGTCTAAGGACGAAGGTGTGTTTGAGCTTTGAGCGTCCCAAACCCCTTTCAAACCCATTTCAAACCCTTCAAACCAGAGCCAAACAGCCCCAGCAAAACCCAACTGGGCTACGCCAGTGTCTTGGAGGCGTACGCCAGTTATCTGCCACGTGTCAGTCATCGACCGTTGACCCAGTTGTAAGTGGCACACGCCAGTCAATATGTGGCGCACGCCAGTCAAATCCAGTCAAATCAACTTTATTCAGCCACATGGACAAGACTTTTGTGCCACCCTGACGTCAGCTACAGTCTCCCTGATGATTGCATTCTGCAGGGACGCCCCCCTTCTCTCCTACACTCCCCATCAAGGCAAGTCCCATGCATTTAATGCATGGGAGGCTCCCTTCCTCTTCCCACCAGCCAAACAAGGCTCTAGATCAAACTGATCTCAGTCTCTCCCCTCTATAAATCCCCCCCCCCCCCTTGCATTCATTTGCAAGGGGTTAGCCACATTAAGAAAGAGAAAGAAGTTTCCCTTCTCCTCTCTTTTTGCCCTTTTTCTCTCTTCTTCCATTGAAAGAGAAAGGGAAGCAGTCCACTTCCATATATCCACTGATGTTCAGTCACCATACAACCTCCATCTTCAACCTCTAAGAGCTCAATACCACCTCCCAACTTCCATACAAAAAGGTATACCACCTTTGCGTCCCTTCCTATTTTCAGCTCCTGAGGGGGACCAGTAAGGTCCAGGCTAGTAAACAATACTAGTCTTGGCCTTAAACTGGTAAAATACAAAGGTCGTGTGAGGGACTACGTGGCGCACGCCAGTGACGTTCAGCCGTACGCCAGTAATGGCGGTATATGCACTACTGGCGTGGGGATCATCGGTCGCCTGTTCTTATTTTAATGTCTTCTTTTATCACCTATTAGCATGCTAAGAACCAGTTTATTGCTTTCTGTGTTTAGACTTGATTAGTTGTAACATCGATCACTTGCTCTCATTTTGTCTTGAAAGGCCTCTGGGATCCTTCTGGTCGTGTTCCAGAGCCCAGATGATGCAAAGCCAAGCACTGGACTGTGGTATTACCTGCATACGGCACTTGAAACTGGCGTACGGCAGTAGGCCCATGATTCAGTGACTGGCCCTTGCATCTTAGTGTGACCTTTGCCAACTTCCTGTCCCCACTCTGTTTATGGGGCTTCTTGTCTATTTCCATGGCTTCAAGCCATCTCATCTGTCTGTAAATATATATTCTACTTTATTTAACTGCATGGTTTGTCCTGGGTGTGCGCTGGTCCCTTTCCAGAGCCCAGAGGGTTGAAAACAAAAACTGAGCAAACAAACAAGTGGAGTACGCCGTTATGGGGTGGCGTGCGCATGTTCTCACAGCATGCAGTGGCTCGGCCAGTGCATGCTGGCACAGAATCTGCTCACGTCCCTGCAGGGCAGCGTATTTCAAGTTATCCAGTTTGCTCAGTGCTTGTTCTCAATCTATATTTAGCATTGCAATTAAGTCATCCATAAACCATTTTGCCACATAAATCTGCAACTTGTTACAGCTTTAACCCCCATTAACTGTTCCCCCGCCCTAACTGGCTAAAAAGTGATCAAAGGAGAGAAAAATGCAAATGTTTTGCCAAAATGCCCGAGTAGAGACCGATCTCCGGATTGGGCGAGAGGGGTGCCATAAAACCCTTTCCCTCTCGTAACCTGGCTCCCAAACCTCAGATATCGAAGGTGACGACGGACCAGTCTACAAGCCTTTTTCAAAATCAAACAAGCGTGGCAAGCGTTTTCGAGTTCGGTTCCTTGGGTGCTCTCACCGCTAAAACCCGAGTGGCGACTCTGAATCGAAGCGTTTCGCCGCGCTCTTCCGAAAAAGGGCCGCGCCCGATTTCCCGAGACCAAATTTCTGGGGCGCGTGCCCACAGTGGCGACTTTGCTGGGGAACGCTCATTGCATTGATTGGTATTTGGCGTTTAATACATAAATGAACAATTTTTCAAAAGTTTGTCAAAACCGTACGCTTCGCGCTGCTGAAGAACGGAATGGTAACGTAACAGGATCTCAGTATCCGACCAATCCGAACTGGGGCTTTTACTATTGTGCATTTGTGTAATTTTCTCCGAGTATTGATTAATAAAAGTGAGCCAAGCTTCAAAGGGCATTCATTTCAAAAAGCGTTGCATTTCTCTCTCGTCGAATCATTCTTCGGCATTCTCCGTTCGTATCGATGGTTGGTCAGCCCCGTTGAGGTGTTTTGGGTAACCGGCACAGTTTACTGGAGCCCGGGGTCCTCGAACGCCCAACAACCTTGGACGATGATGAGTCGTACTACCGTTCGACCATTGCTTTGCTCTACGCGTTGCAGTGGGAGGTATATCGCGGCTCTAGTCAGAGGAACCCCTTTAAGCCAAAACCGGCCTCTACAGCGCTTACAAAGCATTAGAACCTTTCAACCTAAGACAGGAGCCCGCAGGGTAGGATTACTTGCTTCTAACCCCATATCCTGTCTATGTGTTACCGCTTTCCATATCGCATGCTTGTACATACATTCATAACCGAATTGCGTAGGAGCATGCTAGGGCGGCTTCTAGGATGTCTTTTGTCGAGTCTGCCTCGCGCCCGTTCGGCGTTGCCTTGGACCGATGACAAGTCGTGCATCTCGATGTTGCACGTTACCAAAAATTTTCAAGTCCTTAATCAATGAGACTTCGGGAAATCAACACTTTCTAAGTCTTTATCCTAACGCCCGATCGAGGTTTCAAAATGAAAAACCAGGAACAACGGAGAGAATGATGTGATGCTTACACCACTCAGGTTAAAAGTGCTAATCACTTACACCGCTCAGGCTCCGGCACAGTGCTGTTTACGCCATTTCGGTTACGGTATCACGCCATCTACATCGAGTTGTTCCGAAATCAAACTTTGAAACTTCGAGAAGGGGGAAAAAGCCGAAGGCTTAGGCTGTTTTGACATCTCTTAGTCACGTTCGGTTCAATCAAGGATACACCGTCGAAAAGAAAATCCGAGGAATCCATGGCAACTGTCCGAGTGCCATAAGGCAGACTCCCTCTAGTTCTAGAGTCTAGGAGGACACCGACGACGTTGGCATGATCATTTTTTTTTCTTTTCTTGTCGTTTCTTTCAAATAAAATGATTGCAGGCTATCACTGAGATCTTATACCTTGCTATCTAGCCATGCCAATGCCAAAGCAGATTTCGAAATCAAGAGCCAAACCTACTTGGGATCGTCCGTCGAGTCTGTTTGAGGATTTGATTTGGGGTTCGTCTTTCAGTCGACCGCAACGGAAGCTCTGGCCTGCATTGTGTCACGGGAGGATTCACCACCGACTACTCCGCACGAGTCTCCTCCGTCTACTCCGTCTACACCAGCATCTCCCAAGCTTGTTAAAACAGAAGTACTAGCCATGGCGGATGTCCCACCTCCGAATCTTGCAACCGTGCTAGCCGATCTGCAGTGCAACCTGGCCATCATGCAACAAAGGGCCGACCAGGCCGACGCCTCTATGGCCAATCTTCAAACCCTAATCGAGGAGCGACTTCCCCTTGTAGCAGGAGGGGAAGGCGGTGAAAGGCGTGAACAAGGAGCCGCTGCCGAAGAGGAGCCACTAGTTGAGAATCCCGCTCCAAGCCCAAAAATGGCAGCCTTAGTCGCCAAAATGGCCAAGTTGGAAGAAGCCGTTGCCAGATCCGAAAGAAAAGGGTCGGGAGTACTAGAGATGGACCGCCTCTGCCCATTTCCGAATGCCAGGTTGCCCGATCAGTTCAAAATGCCCGACTTTGCAAAGTTTGACGGTACTGGAGACCCGAAAACTCACTTGTTGGCCTATCATAGAGCCATGAAGCTGCACGGCGTCGGGGAGGATGCCATGGCTCAGCTGTTTCCACAAACTCTCGCCGGTCCAGCCTTCCAGTGGTTCCTATCGCTCGACATCTCCAAGAGGCGGACATGGGAGGACATCGGCACGGCCTTCAATGCTCAGTATAGCTACAACGCCCAGCTCAAAATGACCACTCGGGAGTTGGAGTCCACCAAGATGACTGCAAAGGAGTCCTTTGCAGACTTTATCCAAAGATGGAGAGCCAAGGCCGCTCTCATGCCCGATCACCCAAGCGAGAAGGATCAGATCCGCATCATCTCCCGTAATCTGCAACCCGACTTCGCCAAAAACCTCGTGTTGGTTCTGGGCGCAAACTTCAAAACCTTCTACGACTCCGGGCTGGCCATCGAAGAAGCCCTTCAAACCGGCGTTCTGCCCAGGAGCGACAATTCCTCCTCCACCTCAGCCTCAAAATCAAAGCCCCGTGCATACACCGGGAACAACACTGCTTTGTTCGGTGGCAACAGCTACGCCAACGCGAACTCTGCCAACAACCCCTCTGCCCAAAGCTCTAACCACATTGCCGACATCAACCAAGTTCAAACCCCTCAAAGACCCCGAAAACCGCAACCAACCCCGTAACTTCACCAACTTCGAGGCACCTCTCTCCTCGGTGTTGGAGAAGCTAATCAAAATCGGACACCTCAGGCCTCTAGCCCCAACTCCGCTTCCTCAAAATCCACCCCCTAGCCATAACCCCAACGCTTTCTGTGCGTATCACCAAATGCCCGGCCATTACACTGACTCCTGCTATCGCCTTCGTCATGCGATACAGGATTTGGTGGACAATGGCACCCTTCCGACTCCACCGACAAAGCCCAATGTCATCTCCAATTCCTTGCCCAAACATGACCCTAACCCTCAAGTGAACCAGATAAACCTCAGCTCCACCATATTCAACCCTACCGACCATATTACCTCAACCATCAACCTAAAACCAGTTGTACCCTTTCCCTCCGAACCAAGCATTAACATGATGGCAGCCGGTTGGGCCATGGAGGACAAAGCCAAGGAGTGGGAAGAGCTTTGTAGTGATTGGACCGAACAGTATAACATGGGGTTTCCCGCGCACCCTCAGGTCAATCAAATATGGCTAGACCAGTGGGAAGGAGAATGGAACGCGGCACAGGCTGACCCTTTGGATGGTCTCTCTTTGTTCGCGCTCTTTTACCAGCCCGAATTAAACCAAGTCGAAGTGGAAGCCGAGGAATACGTGTGGGATCCACAGCCTGATGAATGGCAATTGGGTCAGGGTCTCGAGACCGATTTGAACCAAAACGACATCAGTGAGGAGTACTGGGACCAATTCCAAGAAGGGGAGATTGTGCCCGATATCCGTCGCCCGCTCGGCGCTGTGCTACCCTTGGTGGATACGATTGCCGGGATGGTCGGCCGCTGCATCCATGAGATTGACCCTACTCTCGACATCATCTCCGTGAAGCAGCCTCACCCTATCATCACGGCCCCGGGGGACGACTGCTCAATCATGGTCCTGGATGCGCCTTCGGCCGACCTCTGGGATGCAGAAGAAACCGTTAAGACTCCACCGCCTGCTGATATTTGGGACGTCGACAACATTGTTGACCTAAACATGGGGAGCGAAGTATGGACCGTCAATGCTACTCTCGTCGATGGAGGATTTTGGGACGTTCCGTTCGTCACTAACCCGGGGGCGCCATTTGACGAAGAGGCTGCACAGGATCCTACCTTTTGGGAAGGACTAGTGATGGAGGACTTGGAATGGGACACAGCTCTGGGACAGACTTGTCTGCAACGGTGGCGTCGACGAACAAAGGAAAGCGCAAGCTGGAAGAAGTACCGTCCGATCTGTGGGATTCCATTGACTCATCTTCTTGGTGGGATGTGGCCAACGTCACTAGGAGCGGCCGAGTGTTTCAGCCATCCAATCTCCAGGCTGGAAGCTCGTCCAATCCGCCCGGTCAGAAAACCACCGCTCCTGCTGCTCAGAGGACTGATCCGCTCTTTCCGAATGGGGTTCCAAAAGAAGACGCCATTTTGAAACAGCTCGAACGGATTTCGGCCGCTGTCTCTATCTGGGGCTTGATATCATCATCAAAGGAGCATCGTGAAAAGCTGTCCTCCGCGTTGGCCCGGCTCACAGTGCCCATTGACATCACTCCCGAGGCCATGATTGCCCTCGTGCTGCCACTTCTCTCTAAGCACTCCGTCACTTTCACCGAGAGGGATCTGCCCGTCGAAGGAACCGCTCACAACTGCCCGCTGCACATCACCGTCAAGTGCCGGGGTCATTGGGTGCCAACCGTGCTAATTGACAACGGCTCGGCCATCAACGTTTGCCCAATGAGGGTTGCCTACCGTCTGGGGTTCTCAAAGAGTGACCTAACGCCCTCTAATCTGGCCGTCAAAGCATACGACAGCACGCGCCGCATGGTGGAAGGAACTCTGATGCTGAAACTGGATGCTGAGGGCTTCGAGATGGACATAGAATTCCACGTGGTCGATGTCCCTGCCACCTTTAACCTGCTGCTGGGCAGGCCATGGCTTCATAGGGCCGACATCATGGCAGTACCTTCAACCCTGCACCAGAAAGTCATGCTGGGGCTTCCTACCGGAACTTTAACAATCTGCACGGACTCTGGGATCCGCCCGCTCACAGATGATGGCACACCTGTATTGGGCATAATGCACGGGGAAGAAGACTCGGACTTCGGAGGTTTCTCTTTCGACACATCTGGCTCAGTCCTTGCCATCGCCATGGATGATAACTTCACCATAAGCTCAACTGTCCTCGAAATGATGAGGAAGATGTCATTCATGCCAGGCCTAGGACTCGGGGTCAACCAACAGGGGATCGCTGAGTTCCCTGTCTTTCCTTCCACCGAAGGCCGCTTTGGTCTTGGTTACACTCCGCCGGCCAAAGACGCCAAAAAGAGGAAAGACACGAGAAAACCTCGAACCCTTTTTGGTAACCCCGACAGCTACTTTGTGTGAGAGGGAGGAGGCTCTGCTTATTCGGGACAGATAGAGCCGTTTTGGGATCCGGAGACTTCCACTTGGCTGCTGGGATTTGAAATCTTCGCTGCGGACACCTGGTCCGATGAGGAGACGGCCGAAGAGAAGCTTGCCAAAGGGGAGTTCGAGAAACGGCTGGGTCAGACCAAGGAAGAGTTTGATTGGCTGAAGGCTTTTGATCAAAGGGGTCTGGAGATGCTGTTCTCCCAAGTAGGTTTGGTTGGCAAGGGCGAAGAAGCTGAAGTGCTGATGCTCGGGCCCGACTCCTCAAATGCTCTCGAGGATCCTACCTCTCTCATCGTGAAAGCACAGGGAAGTCTCAATAACTGCATTTTCACTCCGCGTCTAACATGCATTGACGATGAGTCTGAATCTGACACAGAGTCTGTCAAGTCTAAGTCTAGCTCAGAGTCGGAGTTTGTGCCTCTTGGCCCTCCACGTCATAGCTTTTACTTTGAGTTCGAGTCTGTTGTACTTGGCAACCCTGTGGGGTTTTATGAAATGCATGATCCTACTTCCGACTACTTTGCTAGCTTCTATATAAACTGTGTCGACCCTGACGATGAAGGAACAGACTTCGACGGGGATATCCCGGCTGAGTTGCGTTCCCTCATCGAAAAGGAAGACGAAAGGCGTGCTTAGCCTCTAAAGGAAGAAGTAATTCTTATAAATTTGAAAGACAAGGATGACCCCCGCATGATGCAAATTGGTGCGAATCTGTCCCCGGAAAATCACGCCGGAACAATCGAGCTTCTCAAGGAATTTCCCGAGGTCTTCGCGTGGTCTCACAGGGATATGCCCGGCATTGATCCCGAAATAGTGCAGCATCGAATCCCGTTGGAGCCTGGGGCTGTCCCCGTCAAACAGAAACTCCGCAGGATGAGGCCGGATTGGGTTCAGAAGATCAAGGAAGTGGTTACAAAGCAGATTGACGCGGGATTCATAAGGGTTGCAGAATACCCCAAATGGGTCGCCAACATCGTGCCTCTCCCCAAGAAGGATGGAAAGATTCGGGTCTGCGTCGACTTCAGGGACTTAAACAAGGCAAGCCCTAAAGACAGTTTTCCCTTGCCACACATCGACGTGCTTGTGGACAACACGGCGGGGCATGCCTTGCTCTCTTTTGTCGACGGATTCTCCGGATACAACCAGATCTCTGTGGCACCCGAGGACCAAAAGAAAACGACGTTTGTCACAGAATGGGGCACTTACGGCTATGTGAAGATGCCGTTTGGATTAAAGAACGCTGGGTGCACTTTCTAACGGGCTCAAACGACCTTGTTTCACGATTTTATCCATAAGACCGTCGAGATCTACGTCGATGACATGATTGTAAAGGCAAAAGAGGAAAAGGACTATCTTCCCTCACTCAGGCAGTTTCTCGAAAAGCTTCGCAAGTACAACGTGCGTCTGAACCCACAAAAGTGCACATTTGGGGTCACGTCAGGCAAGATGTTGGGATTTCTGATCACCGCAAGGGGAATTGAAGTGGATCCTTCCAAAATCAAAGCGATCCTTGAAATGGAGCCGCCCAAGTTTGAGAAAGGCGTGCGAAGTTTTCTAGGGAAGGTCCAGTTCATCAGCAGGTTCATCTCCAAGCTAACTCTAACCTGCGAGCCGTTATTCCGCTTGCTCAAAAAGGGAGTCCCGTTCGAATGGACAGAAAAATGCCAGGCTACCTTCGAGTCTATTCAGAGGTATTTGCATAACCCGCCTGTACTGATGCCGCCAACGCCGGGTCGACCTTTGATTCTCTATCTGTCCGTTTCTTCAACAGCCATGGGATGTCTGCTAGCACAGGAAGGAAGCAATGGGGTCGAGAAGGCTGTTTACTATCTGAGCAAGAAGATGGTGGGATCTGAGGAACGTTATACCCCTTTGGAAAAGACGTGTTGGGCGCTAGTTTGGGCTACCAGAAAGCTTAGACACTACATGCTAGCCTATTCGGTGAGACTGATTTCTTGGATGGATCCTATCAAGTATCTGTTCGAGAAGCCTGTGCTCACCCATAAGCTAGCACGTTGGTTGCTTCTGCTGGCTGAGTTCAAACTCCAACATGTCACAAGGAAGTCTGTAAAGGGGCGAGCTGTGGCCGAATTTCTAGCCGATCACCCGATCGACGGCCCGGAAGACGTGGATTTCACTTTCCCCGACGAGGAGGTTCTAATAGTGGTCGAGGAAGTATGGACGCTCTATTTTGATGGGGCTGCTAACCAGAAGGGATTTGGGATCGGAGTGTTGTTGATCACGCCCGCCGGCGCTCACATTCTGCTCGCCTTCAAGCTCAATTTTGATGTCACCAACAATAAAGCCGAGTACGAGGCCTGCATCGTCGGAATGGAAGCTGCTATTGCCCTAGGAGTCGAGAAGCTCGAAGTAATTGGGGATTCAAATTTGGTGGTTTCTCAAGCCAATGGGGATTGGAAGGTTCGTGAAGAAAAGCTGAAGCCTTATCACCAAGATTTGGAAGAACTGATTCCTCGCTTCAATAAGGTGACTTTCACCCATGTCCCACGCTTGAAGAATCAGTTCGCCGATGCTTTGGCGACTTTGGCTTCAATGATCGAACTCCCAGTAGGTGTCAAGCTGCGGCCGATTGTGATTGAACAGAGGGACCTGCCTGCTTACGAGTATATCAACGCCATTGATGATGTCGATGATGGCCTACCATGGTACCATGACATTTGGAACTTTGTGGAGCGCGGGGAGTTTCCTGTCGAGGCCACGAAAAAGGATCGGATTGCTTTGCAAAGGTTAGCTTCTCAGTACATCATCTATGGGGGGAAACTGTATCGAAGATCTCACTGCGGAATGCACAAGCTCTGTATCAACGGCGTCGAAGCAACAAGGATAATGGAAGAGGTTCACGAGGGAGTTTGCGGGCCTCACATGAGCGGCGTCATGCTCGCTAGGAAAATCCTCAGGCAGGGTTATTACTGGTCTACAATGGAGACGCAGTGCATCAACTACGTCCGGCGCTGTTACAAATGTCAAATCCACGCGAACTTGCAACATGTCCCTCCATCTAAACTATATGGCATGACTTCACCATGGCCGTTCTCTGTTTGGGGCATCGATGTTATTGGGATGATCCGACCGTCTGCTTCAAACGGCCATAGGTTCATACTAGTGGCAATAGACTATTTCACCAAATGGGTCGAGGCTGAATCTTACAAGACATTGACAACGGTTCAGGTCGCTCAGTTCATTCAAAAGAACATCATTTACAGATACGGGGTTCCTCAGGCATTCGTATCCGACAACGGAAGCCATTTCAAAGGAAGGGTTCTGGAGCTCTTCGAGGAGTTCGGTATCGAGATCCATCACTCGACGACCTATCGCCCGCAAACAAATGGGGCGGTCGAAGCTGCGAATAAGAATGTCGAAATGATCATCAAAAAAACCGCCGAGTCTGCAAGAGATTGGCATGAACAGCTGCCTCTCGCCCTTTGGGGGTACCGAACGTCTATCCGCACTTCAACTGGTGCAACTCCCTTCTCCTTAGTCTATGGGATGGAGGCGGTGCTTCCCATCGAGCTTGAGGTCCCGTCGCTGAGAATCATGGTCGAAAGCAGTCTCGAAGAGTCTGAGTGGTTGAGCGGGAGGTTTGTCGAGCTGATGTTGTTTGATGAAAGAAGGCTCTGGGCTTTGTATCATGTTCAGGGGTATCAGCGTCGAATCGCACGAGCATTCAACAAAAAGGTGAAGTCCAGGGGCTTAGTCGAAGGAGACATGGTTACAAAGGAGATCCGGGCCCCAGTGTTTGATCCCCGCGGGAAGTTCAGACCAAAGCGATCCGGGCCTTACATCATCACGACCATCCTATCCGGGGGTGCTGCTAAGCTCATCGACCTCGACGGCAACGAATTCAGTACCCTGGTCAACCTGGATCAACTCAAGCGTTACTATCCCTGAGAGATGCTCGTTGGATCGAAAACCACAAGGGTGGGCGATTCCAAGCAAAAGTTAGAGCAGCCTGCTAGACCGAAAACCTAAGGAGGCGGTTCTAGGCAAAAATAAATAGGCAAAAGTCGAAAGCCCGCTAGACCGAAAACCTGAAAAGGCGGTGCTAGGCAAAAGTTAGAACGTAAAAGGAGAGGTAAAATACACGAGCGAACCTTAGCCTGAACTACGTTCTGACCTGATTCCTTGAAAAGGGATACGTAGGCAATCTCATCTTGGGATTCGGTCACATTCCATCAAAATTTCGATCTAGGTTCGACATTTTTGGGTCCCTATCGCAGTTTGAAGAGGTCGAGCACAAGTCAAGGTTGCACTGAAGTGAATCAGAAAGGGGAAATCCGTTGTCTTTCAACTTTATTGCAAATTACTACTTCTAATACATAAGCTGAGCATAAAAGCCTTAAAAAACAGTTGAAGCATGAGAAACAGAACAAAATGCTTAAGAAGCCTAACGGCTCGCAATTTATCTTAAGCATAGCAAAGTGGCTCGGAGTCAGTCAATATCTTCCCTTGCATTCACATCTGCTCTCAGCCACTGTCTATAGCGACTCCTTAGCCCCGTTGTGAATTCCGGCATCTCAGCCCGAAGGGCTCTAAGGCCCCAGCGCCTCTGGTAGCCGTTGAGTGTTTGAGCGTTGAAATTCGGGACACGGAAGTCCCCAATGCTAGTATGGTGATTCTCTTGAGAGGCGCACAACTGTCGAAGGACACGGCCGGGAATGTAGAAAGTGAAGCTCGACAGTCCTGCAATCACCATCGTATCAAATCCGTCAGAGTGGACAGCCATGTCCGGGAGGTCCAGCCAGGGGCACCTCTAGGCAATCTCGTCAGGTTGCATTTGCTGCATGAACTCATACCAGCCTTCTATATCCGTGTCAGGGTACCGCATCTCCCTTTGATGAATCCTCTCCGAAAAGAGATTCCAGCCCGCCACCGGTGGATGCAGTAGGTTCAACTTGTCCGACAACCATAACTACATGAGTGAAAAGACAAGTAAGAAGTCAGATAAAGCCCGAGCGAAAAGACAAGTAAGGAGCTAGGAAGCAGCCTAAGCCGAGTGTCGAGGTAAAACAAGAACATGCGAATAGCCAGAAAAAGGTGAGCTGAGTGAGTTTACCTGAAGCAAAAGCGAGCTGCCGCCGAAAACGGCCGACTGGCCCGTATACACCAAATCCAAACCTAGGAGAGTTTCCGCCAGGACCAAAGGAATCACATTCCTCCGTGCCCCCATCTGGGCAGCAACGCTCACAAGAGAAGGGCTGACCTGTCCATGGGACGGCACGAGCAGATAGGTGGCGAGCAGGCACATTACCAAGGCAAAACAGCGGCGCGCTTGAGCTTCGTCGCTATCAAAATCGCCGTCTGGACTGTACATCTTGATCAGCCGCATGGTATTCATTTGGCCATCTTCAAGGATAGCGTTTGCCAAACCCCGGGAAATGTTGAGCGAGCTGGCCAGCAGTTTAGGCATGCTTGCTTGATAAGGCGGAATGACAAGTGTAGAGGACGAATAAGTCCGGAGGTAAAACGAAAGACATGGACGTTAGGGTCCCAAAATCTGAGAGCAGCCCCGTAGGAGCGCCGGGCGGAGCGGCACATGTCGAAGAAAGCGGAACGAAGCGAGGGCGTGATATTGGAAGTTGAGCCAGTCGACACTTAGAAATTGCGCCAACCAGGGCCTAAGTAAAGTTGGGAGGGGGTTATCCATGAAAGGTGTTGGAGTATACTGGAGAAAAGAGGAAGCAATGCAGTCCTGAAGACCACAATGCAATGCTTCTGCTTTATAGGCCTTGGCCTTACCATTTCATCACCAATAAACCATCAAAGCATCATGCTAGCTTCCAAACCATGCACCTGCAAAGGACACTGCCCCCTGAGAGCTCAGAAACCGTGTGCAAACCGTGTGGGGGTAAAAACAAAGTGGCCCCTGAAAAAGGACAGTTGGTCAGTCAAGTGGATCTGGCGTTCAGAAACCTGGCGTACGCCAGTTTATAACTGGCATGTCCGTGTCCCCCACTTACTGGCGTACGGGCCTCAACTTCTGGCGTACGCCAGTAGGGTTCACCAGAAACCAGTTTGCAGCAGCTACTGCCTCCGCATGTTCGTTTTCAATTCCAGGGCTGGCTTTGGCCGTTTGATGGTTCCTACAAGTCTTAAACATCATTTGAGACTATGGCAAGGCGTCGGATTCCAAAAGCCATGCCCGATGAAGATTTTGGACCCTCGGTGGCCCGTTTCAAGCTAAAATCAAGGATACGAGAGGTCAAATCTCGTTTCAGGGGCTTTTGCCAAGCTTTGTCATACCATACATGTTACATAGGCCTTATGTGACTGTGTGGGGGTGTCGGTTTCGGTCCGGGACCATATCGAGTCATCATTTGGTGTCTTATGTCCGTTTTTGTGGCATTTTTAGCTTTTCCTCGGTATTTTCCTCACACCGGGACAATTCTACCGGTTTTGATGGTTAGTGCAAGTCACTATACATCTATGTTACCTTTCAAAAAGGTCAGTTTCCTTCCCCGGGGAGAATCTCGGATTTTTGGCTTGCTAACGCCCAAATCCCCCGTATCCCCCGCGTGTCTGGGATACGTGTCGTATCATAGGACTTTTTGTCCGTCTCTTCTTCGAGCTAAGTCGATTATGTGCATACAAGTGTCTTTTGTCGATTCAGAGCATTCGTCAATGCATGTTAGATATTAGTGGAGGGTTTTGTCCTTTTCCTTTATAAAATCTCATCAAAGCAAAGGAAAACGATAAACAGAAAATGCATATGTTATATACTACTGTGTCAAAGCCTAACGGTAGGAATGTATCAAGTATCAAAGCGGCACAACGGCCCGGGCAGAACTAAATGTATCAGGGCACACTCGCCCAAAGGTCTAAAGGCACGCAGGCCCCATCCAAAGTATCAAAATGTTTCAAAAGTATCAAAGTACCGGCAAAATAGACTAAGGCTCGGTGATAGCCCTCAGTCATCAAAAAGGTCCTCCTCGTCGTCGTCGTCCTCGCTGTCCTCTACCTCTCGAGGGTCTATCCGGAACCTGGGGTCGCTCGCCGAGTCAGAGCCGCTGCTGAGGGACGTCCCCTCCTCTTCTTCTTCTTCCTCTGCCTCTTCCTCTTCTCTCCTCTTCTTCTGTGAGGGTCCCTCGGCAAGCCTCTTCTTTGCAGGCCTCTTCCTCAGCTCTCGGCGGAACTGGAGCTCCTCGCTAGCCGGAGTAATCTGCACTCCCCGCTATACTCTCGCTACTGGCTGAGAGGAGCTCGGTGCTACCTTCTTTGTTGGGGGAGGCCGCACACTCTTCCTCCTAGGAGCCGCCCTAGCTTGCCCCTGCATGGTCATTCAAAATCATTTAGCATACATTGTGCATATTGTATATATTGAAATGCAAAAGTGCAGGAAATTTCAAAAGCAACCCTATGCAAAAGCAGAACGTGAAGTTATACCTGAGGCTGCACGGCAGGAGTTGGAGCTGGTGGTGGGTAGTGCAACTGCAAAGAAGCGCCACCGGCTATCCTATGAAACTCCTTCTCCATGGCCTTCATCAGGCGAGCTGCCTCCCGTACCCACTCTATCGGAGCCTGTGATACAATTTCGGGGCAAAATCAGAATACAAGCCAAGTATACATGCTGAAAGTAAAATACGGAAACTACAAAAGGGAAGAAGGATGTCTTACCGGCCCTGTGATTTCTGCTGGGTCTGTCCTGGCAGGCTCGAACTGAACTACGGCCTCCTCTCCTTCTGCGTCCCGCACTGCTAGAGTCCAAGAAAGCCGAGGCAACCCGGTCGCTGTGGCATAGTCGCTCCTCTCTCTCGGCTGAGCTGCCCTGCTCTCCCGGCTCCGCCTCTCCTCGCCAGCTTCAAGTGCCTCACTTTGCACGGCGACATGCTCCAGCACTCCAAGCGGCCTCGCCAAGCGCTGCCTCCGGTAGACAGCATAGTCACGCTCGGGCCTCAGAAAAGCAGCAAGCCCGGCCGGAACGGTGAAGCGCCTCAACTCAGCCAGAGTGTACTTGTCCGTGTGAGAAGCATGAGGAGGAAGTGGCCCAGAAACTTGGAACTCGACGGAACCCAGTGACTGCCGTGTCACCCGGTCACCCAGGTACCACCACCACCCGAAGGCCGACTCCAACAGCACCCGGCTCGCTGTCACCACCCTGCTCCGTACTAGGTACTCAGGCTCAGGCTCGGCGCTGCTCCATGGGTTCCACTCCACCTGCAAGACAATGGCATAGATTATAAGGCATCAGCGACAGCATTAAAGCAATTCTAAGGGCAGAATAATCAATTTGACATGTTGCTTACCTGAGTGCCAGACAGCTCGTCGAGGTACGTCCGAAAGGCTAGGAGGCTCCCCCTCGACTTCTTCTTACCACTATACATGGGACCCCAAATCATGGCACGAGGGAGCATCCGCAGGTTCGGCACTTGTTCTCCGGTGGGTACATCTTCAACACCTCATAGGCCCACAGCTGCAAATGGCCAGACAATCAAAGCATCAGAATACAGTTCATATGCGAATTAAATACGAATGCAAGAAATGGAAAAGCGGGAAGTAAATGACAAGTTTTGCTTCTTACCTCCCACACTCTCCAGTAGCCGGCTGTCGCCTTCTTCCCTTATGAGAATGCCCCCATGAAGCCGTAGCAGGTACCCAGAGCTGCTCCTCCCCAGTCAAACCTTGAAACTGTGCTCAAGTCATAGAGGGCCGGCAAGTAGGACAGGTGCACCGTGGATCGCTTGTTTGGATACAAGGTAGCCCCGAATAAGTACAACAAATAGGCCCTCGCCATCTGCTCCGCCTCCAACTCCGAGTCCGGCTCCCTCCCGTGCAAGTACCGCTTGAACTGATCATAGTGGACGGTCTCTGCCTCACCTACTGGCGCCTGCCCTAAGAACCACTCCAGAGCCTCGGGATCCCTGTAAATCTCTGAGTCAAACGGGATAGGCTCTCCACCTACCCTCAAGCCCGTGAGCGCTGCAAAGTCAGACGGGGTCACCATCATCTCCCCAATCGGCAGGTGGAAGGTATTTGAGGAATCCCACCACCTCTCGGCCAGTGCTGTCAGCAGAGCGTGATCGCTCTTCACGGCCGTCAGCGTGAGAATAAACGGCCGGAACCCTGCAACGTCAACCAGAGCCCTGACTCGCTCGGGCAAGCTTCAGTACAACTCAAGTGAACTCGCTGGACCCCCATGGCCCTGAGTGCTGGCTGCTCCCCTCTGCATGACAAAGACAGGCAATGAAAAGAGTTTCATCAGTAATTACAATCCAAACGGTTAGTCGAATTCAGAATTTCAAAAAGTAACTCTACAGTCGAAACAGGCATCATAAGGGTCGAACAAAGTTACCAGGCACTTGTATTATCCTATCCAGTTCTGCTATCGGTCGAATCAATTCAAAGGTATTTCTCAGTCAAGTCCCGGGCCACAAGACTTTATTTCTCCCGAGGCACAGCTCCCAGTCGATTTCACAAGTATTCTGTTTATCAATGTGGTTGATTCAAAATAATGGACACGCCATCCGAGCGTTCGACATGTCATGGCAATCTACCTAGTCGAGTTCAAGTTCAAAGGACAATCTTATCAAGTCGAGGCCACTTATGATTGATTCGAGTTTGGCACTAACGGTTTTGTCGAAGTCATGGGCATTCTACAAGTCGATTCAACTACTTCAAGTGTTATATCATTCAAGCCAAGTTTCGAAGTTGAGGCATGCTATTCAAAGTTCTACTTTCTCAGTCAAGTTACAGTTCAGGGTTCTAGTCAACATACATTACAAACTAAGCTACAACAGTTCAAAACTATGTATTGGTACAAACGACAAGGCATGCATATCAAAATGAATTCAAAAGGGTACCTGCGCCCAATCCACGGACAGGTGTCTCTGTGGGTCTCTCAGAACAAGCTCCGCGTCATAGCTCTCTCTCAAAGGTGCAAGACTCTCAACCCCAGACGGGATAAACACGTGTGGCTCGGGCAAAACGTACGTGGCCGCGTCGAACCTAGCACGGGGTGCCAGCCGTATGGACTCTGCGAGCGTCACTGCCCGCTCAAAGGACCACACCTCCCCCTGAGCCTCCTCGGCTGCCTCAGTCTCGCTCACAAAGGTCTCCTCCTCGGCCCTGGCCCTCTCGGCCTCCTCCCTCAAGCGCTCCTCCTCCTGCGCTCTCTCAACTTGCCGGGCTCTATCCTCCCTTGCTGCCAGCACTGCAGCCACCACCCCCGGGTTCTCCCGGAGCAAGCGGCCGAGTTCTTCCTCTGATACGAACTCTGCAAAGTCCCCCCGAGTGATGGGCACGTGCACCGAGGACCCCACTTCTGGCCGAAACTCAACCCCTTCCATGGGCACCTCTTTGGATACACCCTCCTCAACCACGGGGCCCTTGCCCTTCGCCGGATCTCTCACCGGTGTCCCTGGTCGACCACCATCATCACCACCACCATGGCTGCCGCTGCCGCCGGCCCCAACCAAACCTAAACCCATGATCACCAAGCCCTCGACTCCACTCCTTGCATCCAGACGTCGAACCTGAGGACCCACTGGCCCAGTAACACCTGGCGTACGCACCACCAATCCTGGCGTACGCCGCCCATCACCACCGCCAACCTCCGCTGCATGGCCATCATTACCGATGTTGCCCCCTATACCTTCTGCACCGGTGCTCGATGTGGCCCCTCCTGACGATTGATCGTCGATTCGTGGCCCCGGGGCCTCGATTTCGGCCTTTGATTGCCTTCCTTCTTCTCCCTTGCCGCCATTGCCACCACCTTCACTGGGCTCCGCCATGGTTACACTGTTCCGAGCGAATAACGGTAGAGAATGGGGGATTGAGTGAGGGATTGAAGAGTTTTTGAGGTTTTGGGAGTTTGTCCGAAGTTCAAAACCGACTGAAGGCAGTTTGTGCATTGCTTTGGGAGTTTATACGACGTGAGACAGTGCTGGGCCGGGTTTGGGCTTGGATCTGGGCTCGGATCTTTGTGAATTGTGGCGTACGCAAGTTAATTGGTGCCGTACGCCCGTAATTTGTGGGCCTCAGGCCCAATTCGTGTCTTATGCCGAGATTCATCCTCAAATGAAAGCCCGGTTCATCCTAGAAAGTTCTGGACCCATCCCCAAGCAGAGATCCGTCCAATTTCAAATCAACGACGATCTATCCGTCCAATTTCAAATCAACGACGATCTATCCGTCCAATTTCAAATCAACGACGATCCACTCGTCCAATTTCAAATCAACGACGATCCCCTCGTCCAACTTCAAATCAACGACGATCCCCTCGTTCAACTTCAAATCAACGACGATCCGCTCGTCCAATTTCAAATCAACGACGACCCGCTCGTCCAATTTCAAAACAACGACGATCCGCTCGTCCAATTTCAAATCAACGACGATCCCCTCGTCCCATTTCAAATCAACGACGATCTATCCATCCAATTTCAAATCAACGACGATCTATCCGTCCAATTTCAAATCAACGATGATCGATCTGTCCAATTTCAAATCAACGACGATCCGCTCGCCCAATTTCAAATCAACGACGATCCGCTCGTCCAATTTCAAATCAACGACGATCTATCCGTCCAAATTCAAATCAAACAGGTTCTTCAAAATTCTCGTACTCTGGATAACCTTGAAAAGGGTGTCTAGAAAACCTTTGACGTTACTTGTCTCCAGCCAATGGTGCATCAAGTGCCGTCAAAGGGGGGCTTCTGTACACACCCCAATCTGGACTGTCCAGATAACGTTATTTGTCGATCTTTTATTCCCCCAATGATGATTATAGTCGAGAACAGCCTGAGGACGAAGGTGTGTTTGAGCTTTGAGCGTCCCAAACCCCTTTCAAACCCATTTCAAACCCTTCAAACCAGAGCCAAACAGCCCCAGTAAAACCCAACTGGCCTACGCCAGTGTCTTGGAGGCGTACGCCAGTTATCTGCCACGTGTCAGTCATCGACCGTTGACCCAGTTGTAAGTGGCACACGCCAGTCAATATGTGGCGCACGCCAGTCAAATCAACTTTATTCAGCCACATGGACGAGACTTTTGTGCCACCCTGACGTCGGCTACAGTCTCCCTGATGATTGCATTCTGCAGGGACGCCCCCCTTCTCTCCTACACCCCCTATCAAGGCAAGTCCCATGCATTTAATGCATGGGAGGCTCCCTTCCTCTTCCCACCAGCCAAACAAGGCTCTAGATCAAACTGATCTCAGTCTCTCCCCTCTATAAATCCCCCCCTTGCATTCATTTGCAAGGGGTTAGCCACATTAAGAAAGAGAAAGAAGTTTCCCTTCTCCTCTCTTTTTGCCCTTTTTCTCTCTTCTTCCATTGAAAGAGAAAGGAGAGCAGTCCACTTCCATATACCCACTGATGTTCAGTCACCATACAACCTCCATCTTCAACCTCTAAGAGCTCAATACCACCTCCCAACTTTCATACAAAAAGGTATACCACCTTTGCGTCCCTTCCTGTTTTCAGCTCCTGAGAAGGATCAGTAAGGTCCAGGCTAGTAAACAATACTAGTCTTGGCCTTAAACTGGTAAAATACAAAGGTCGTGTGAGGGACTACGTGGCGCACGCCAGTGACGTTCAGCCGTACGCCAGTAATGGCGGTATATGCACTACTGGCGTGGGGATCATCGGTCGCCTGTTCTTATTTTAATGTCTTCTTTTACCACCTATCAGCATGCTAAGAACCAGTTTATTGCTTTCTGTGTTTAGATTTGATTAGTTGTAACATCGATTACTTGCTCTCATTTTGTCTTGAAAGGCCTCTGGGATCCTTCTGGTCGTGTTCCAGAGCCCAGATGATGTAAAGCCAAGCACTGGACTGTGGTATTACCTGCGTACGGCACTTGAAACTGGCGTACGGCAGTAGGCCCACGATTCAGTGACTGGCCCTTGCATCTTAGTGTGACCTTGGCCTACTTCCTATCCCCACTCTGTTTAGGGGGCTTCTTGTCTATTTCCATGGCTTCAAGCCATCTCATCTGTCTGTAAATATATATTCTACTTTATTTAACTGCATGGTTTGTCCTGGGTGTGCGCTGGTCCCTTTCCAGAGCCCAGAGGGTTGAAAACAAAGACTGAGCAAACAAACAAATGGAGTACGCCAGTTGTGGGGTGGCGTGCGCATGTTCTCACAGCATGCAGTGGCTCGGCCAGTGCATGTTAGCACAGAATCTGCTCACGTCCTTGCAGGGCAGCGTATTTCAAGTTATCCAGTTTGCTCAGTGCTTGTTCTCAATCTATATTTAGCATTGCAATTAAGTCATCCATAAACCATTTTGCCACATAAATCTGCAACTTGTTACAGCTTTAACCCCCATTAACTGTTCCCCCGCCCTAACTGGCTAAAAAGTGATCAAAGGAGAGAAAAATGCAAATGTTTTGCCAAAATGCCCGAGTAGAGACCGATCTCCGGATTGGGCGAGAGGGGTGCCATAAAACCCTTCCCCTCTCGTAACCTGGCTCCCGAACCTCAGATATCGAAGGTGACGACGGACCAGTCTACAAGCCTTTTTCAAAATCAAACAAGCGTGGCAAGCGTTTTCGAGTTCGGTTCCTTGGGTGCTCTCACCGCTAAAACCCGAGTGGCGACTCTGAATCGAAGCGTTTCGCCGCGCTCTTCCGAAAAAGGGCCGCGCCCGATTTCCCGAAACCAAATTCCCGGGGCGCGTGCCCACAATGTGTTATTGTTACTGTCTGTTGTATATGACCTATTGTTTGTAGGTCATGGGTTAGTGGGTATGGGATTGTTTTGCTGAGCTTTCGTAGCTCATGGTGTTACCTTTGGTGACCCTGACATATTATACTGGTGGCGACGCTTGTATAATGTGTCAGACTTTGTAGATGAGCAAGATAAGCTGTACACCTTGGAGGCTTTCGGAGCCGAAGAGCTGGCAAGGATGGAGGAGCAGGCGGAGCTGTAGTTAAGAACCTTAGATACCCTCACTTGTGTATTAAAAGTACGCTTATGAGAATTATGATGTCATAAGAGCCAGACACCATTTAGTTTTATCAATAAAATGTCTTTTTAACGTACCCAAAATTTGGGGTGTTACAACTTGGTATCAGAGCTTTAGGTTTAAACCTCGGCCATGGGTAGAATGGGTAGAACCATAAGCTAGTTGGATCATTGCACAAACGTGAATTGAGTTTAAGTTTACCGTCCCAAATTGGGTGGAATTCTGACAAAACAATCTTCGGATTGAAGCAAGGTGTTGGAAATTGGCAGTACCACCGAGCTGGGAATTCCAGAACAATTGGATGATGACTTAAATCAAGAATCGAATGTGAAACTTAGAAACACGAAAAAATTCTTGGTGTTACTTCCAGTTAAGCAATTTTTATTTACTGGTCAATTGAGGAGCCGTTCTTGGATAAATATTTTCCCACACCTCTTAAGGGACGAGAGCAGAACCTAGCACCGAGTGCCAAGCATAACCCCACTAGGCGCGGCAAACCGCACCTTCTAAACTTCAAATTTCAAAATTTCAAACTCCAAATTCAAATTTCAAATTTCAAAATTTAAATTTCAAATCTTTTCCCTCCTCAACACACCTCTTCCGCCCCTATATATATTCCACCACCACTTCCATCCCTTCATCTCCCTCACCATCTTAACCCCTCCAAATCGCTATCCTATTGTACCAAGCCATGGCAACCCGACGACGAGGATTTCTGGAAGATGCCGTGTTCCGAGAAATCGAGCGAGCCGAACTAACCATAACAATCCAAACCCGAAGGATGCAACTCTTCATCCTCATTTTATTTTGTGCGGTACTCACAATACGCATGCCACGGTGGTTAGCCGGGAATAACCATCTCAACACCTTCTGGTACTGGGCTCTCGTCATGGCCGTCGCACTCGCAGCGATCATAAAAGAATATGAACGTCATTTGCGCCAAGCTTTCGATGAAAGATGGTAGGGGACCGAGGATGCCAATTAGGCATACCTTAGGCCGACCTAGGAGAAATTGTAATCCTTCGGGATGTAGGATGCTAAGGATTAGGATCATTTTCAACTTGTATTAAGAAAAATCTCGGGTCTCCACCTGCTTTATAGTAGAACTCTATGCTTATGATTGTATCGCTTTTGCTTATCTATGAAAATTTCGCTTATATTAAAGAGTATTAGTGCATACTATTCGATAAACTACTTTCGACTTTTGAAAGAAACACCAATTGCAAAAAGAAAATTTGTTTTAGTAGACTAAAACCCCCTTTTGATTTTCCCTCGTAGATGATTAATATGGGCCACGAATTAGGATACGATAATGGAGAATCCCCTAACGCTAATCCCAACCTAACCTAAAATCATGCAAGTTTTCATAGCTGCTTTGAACGCTAACCGTCAAAACCAAAACCACGACAATGGACTTATGACCCGAACCCAAGCGATGAACTAGTTCTGCAAATGCCGACCCTCGACTTTTCACGGACACACCAACCCTATCGTAGCTGAGACTTGGCTGAATGAGGTTAAGATGATCCTCAGAACCTTAGGGATCACCCAGGACGGGGATCGTGTGGCCTTGGCCACGTACCAGTTGAAGGGAGTATAGCTATTAGTCTAGTGCGTAAAGGGTGCGAACTAATAACAGCCAACCTACGTTTGACCTGCGATCTTAGAGTAATCAACATGGCGGATTTCGATGTAATCCCAGGGGTGGACTGGAAATCAGCACATCAAATGGTCATAGATTGCCATCAGAAGATGGTGACCGCGTATACCTCCGAAGGGACTCATTTCCAATTTAAGGGGGATAGACAGACGGTGAGCTTGACGACGAGAAGATCCAGGTGGCAGAATCAACTGTTTGGATGGCTAGCTAGGCTCCAATTGGAAGAAGCCAATAGAATGGAAGTGGGATTACCACACATCGTGTGCGAGTACGCCGATGTTTTCCTTGAAAAGCTTCCTGGCTTACCAACCAAAAAAGAAATAGACTTCTCTATAGAATTCCAACCGGGAAAAGGAACCAATCTTTATGGCACCGTACCGAATGGCCCCTTCCGAACTAATAGAGCTCTAGACCCAATTGAAGGAATTTCTGGAAATGGGTTTAATATCGTTAGGTGTGGAAGCATACTGATTCGATAGGGATGTGATATGAAACGTTTGTAGGATACGGGTCCGCATGATGATTTGATAAAGGTTTTGCATTTGGCGTTGGTATTTACAATGGGAAAACTCTAACAAAGGTCGACAACGAGGCAAGCTGTTCGATGGCTGAAGCGACGTCAACCCTGTCTCGTTAAGCTAGTAATGAGTCCTAATTCGATTAACAAAAGGATTGATGGCGACCTACTCCTATTTTTGAGGGAATAGATGATAATTCAAAGACCAGTATGGCGACCAAGTCTAATTTGTAGTCAAGCGCCAATTTCGTGGACGAAATTGTTTTAAGGGGGATAGATTGTAACAACCCTGATTTTTAGTAAGTAAAAATTTCGTTAAAAATTTGAATATTTTCTTTATACTTGGATTTGCTTCCAAAATTCCTTTTAATAATCCGTCGTCAGTTGATTCTAGTAATTTCGTACTTGTCCTACCGGTAGGGAGAGTGTTTTCCAAACGATTTTTGACAGGATTTTCAGATTTCGATCCAATCTCAATAACCAACAACACAAGCTCAAAAATGATACAAGAACACTCAAATAACATATAAAGAGAGGTAGAATTTCCTACCTTGAGTATCCAAGTTGAAACCAAAGAGATTGAGCAAGCCCTAGCTTTCGAAATCCCAACCGAGCTAAATACACCGAACTGAGCTCTATCCAACACGATACGAGCCCGATTATGCAAGTAGAAGATGGAGTTGAGGTTGATTGTTATGGGTTTTGAGTTTGGAGGAGAGTTTTTGGGTGAGATAGTGAGAGAGATGAAGAGAGCCGGGAGAGAGAGTGAGAGACCGAGAGATTGAGAAGGGAAAATAAATCCCCTGCCACACACCACACCCATATATATACACCATATTACACTAATACCCACATCTCCCAAATCCTTGCACATTAACCCCCCCAACCAAAATTTCCGCATTAAACCATCATTTATCCCTTTATAAATTTTAAAATTAAAGAAAGAAATTTACGGTTCTCTACAGAACCGAATTTGAAGCGCTCGCTGCGCTATTTGATTTTTGAAAAAGGCGAAGGCACCAGTCCGTCATAACCATATCTGGGACGGGAGCCAGGTTACTAGAGGGGAAGGGTTTTAAGGCACCCTTCTCGCCCAATCCGGAGATCGGTCTTGTAATACCCACAATTTGAATAGCATGATTATTGGTGGACATGCCGTGTACACGTGTACGTGTGTGTGTTACGTGGGTATTACATATGAAAGATGAATCAAAAATCAAAAAGAAAAGGACAAAAATGGAGAGAACTGTCCATTAGTTATTTTTGTTGTTAATTTCTAGTGGTGGGGTAATGAATTGGGTGGATATATATATGTTTGTTGCATGAAAAGCCTAGGTGGCTAATAAGTGTGTGTGTGTGTGTGCACGTGAGGTGCCAAGGGAATTGTGCATGGCCTATATACATTTGAGAAACAAGACAAATAGAAGGGGAGGGGGGGCCAGTAACCAAAGGAATTGGGGGAGCTACTATTAAGTAGTAAAAAAATAGAGGGAGGACGCTCCCGTTTATGGAAAAGAGGCAGAGAGTGGGAAATGTTGCTGAGACAAGGGTGTGTGTATGAGAATAAATGTAAATATTAAGGAAGTGGGAGATAGCATTTAATTAGTTGTTGTTGCTTAATGAGTTGGTGATGTTAAACGTTTAATTTTATTATGTGATTGTGGTGGTGCTTGAGGTTTAAGGTTGTTACAGTTGGTATCAGAGCCTAGGAAATGGGTCTTACATGAGGCGCGCCGATTCGATTGATGTTGTCCTATATGGTAAGTGTGATCATTCGGTATTTGGACTTGCAAATTGCATGGTGGATTTATTTATTTATTTTTAAATGACTAAACAGTTCATCAAATGCAAAAAATTCGTGGACAGGAAAAAGAAATATTTTAGATCGATGTTGTGAAGCTTAAATAATGAATTTGTTCCGAAACGAAATATCTACTGGTATTCCTTTGTTAGTCCAATTGGTATATAGTGTTGTGGTTTAATCGGTTTGGTTGGTGTAGGTGATAGGAATGGGTAAACGATTCTGGAATTACATTCATGAGTTGGCGTATTTGGGCTAACTTTTTCTTTGTGTTATAGCTGTTCTGGAGAATTGGAAAGGAAAGAAAAGGAATCAATGGTTGTGTGTGACCATATCCCATGGCAAATGGATTTCTGTTATTGTAATGCCCCGAATTTTGGGTACGTTAAATAAGACATTTTATTATAAAAACAAAGTGAGTCTGGCTCATTATTACAACATAACTCTCGTAAGAGTATATTAAACACAAAATAGGAAGCTGGGTTCCTAACTACTGCTCCGCTTGTTCCTCCATCCTAGCGAGTTCTTCGACTCCGAACGCCTCCAAAGTGAAGAGTTCGCTCTGTTCATCTATCAGATCTGACATATTATACCGGCGTCGCCACCCATATAATATGTCAAGGTCACCAAAAGGTAACACCATGAGCTACAAAGGCTCAATAGCATAATCCTACTTACTAACTCTTAACTTAAGAACAAGAGATCGTAATATCAATGATTCTACACAAATCAATCATATTGACAAACAGTTAATCAAATCCACATTTCTTATTCAAGCTAACGTTAGTGTTGACTTTTTTGACTCATCGTAGACCGTGTCGTTATTTCCACTTTTCTTTTTCCAAAACACCTTTCTAACTCACCCAACCTCGATTCCGCCGTTCCGGGTTCCCGAGTATTCTCACAATGGTTCCGCCGCACCGAGTTCCCATTGGCACACGATTGCATTGGCTCCTCTCCACGGATAACCAAGCCACACACCCAACCTCGGTTCCGCCGTGCCGGTCTCCCAAGTATCCTCACAATGGTCCCGCCGCGCCGGGTTCCCATTGGCACACACGCACACACATCCCACATAATGCCACCAAAACCAGTCATTATGTAGTTTCAAAATATTTCCTTCCTCGGAAAACACATTTTCTTCCTCGTTAACCTCACCCTAAGCGTCATGTCTCTAACTTTCTTGGTTTAGGTGTCTCGTTTTCATGCATAACCTTCCGCGGTAGAACTTTCCACATAAACAAGCATTCATTTTAAAACTATTCTAACAAGATCATCCAACTCCAAACTACTTAGCATGCTTAAATCACCATGAGCGAACATAAATCATGCATTTCCAACATTTTAAGATAACCTTATCTACTTTAGAAAGAATGATCAAAGTTTACTTCTTAATGACGTTTTATTCTCCAACATACGATCTTATACAATACATAGAGTTGGTGGACTAGGATTCCTACCTTACTTCTTGGCGGTGGTCGGCTACGGTGAATTGGTCGTCGGTTTTGTGATTCGGCGGCGTAACGGCTCCGGATTGCTTCGAAAGGAAGAGAGATGAACTTTTCTCTTCCTAGAAACAACTTGCTAACTAAACTAAGCTACTTTTAGAGATCTAGTGGTGGTTTTGGAAGTGGTTTGGTGGTTTCTCTCAAGAACTCTCAAGAAACTCAAGAAATCAAGAACTTTAGAACTAAGAACACTTAGAATTTCTAGAGAGAAGGAAGAGCAAAGCTTGAAGGTGTGAGTTTTGAAGCTTGGAATGGCTTCTATTTATAGGCCAAGACTCCCCTCTCTCTCTCTCTCTCTCTCTCTCTCTCTCTCTATATCCCATTTTTCTTTCACTTGTCATGGTTGATTGATAGGTTGATGGGTGAAGTTAAGGCTTGCTTGCACACTAGCCACCTAGTTTTAGGCTTGCATGGCTAGTTTTAGTACTTTGGAGGGGCCTATGGAAGATATGGAGGTAGAGTTGTACAAGATTTGGTGTTTAAAGAACAATATAGGACAATGAAAGGATAGATTTGGAAGATATTCATCCCAAAAGTTGAAAGGATTAAAGAATAACAAGGTACAAGTCCCATCCTCCTTCTTCTTCCTTTCCCCTTCCCTCTCTCTCTCTCTCCCTCTTCCTCCCTCTCTCTCTCGGCCTCTCTCCTCTCTCTCTTGGTCTCTCTCTCTTCTCTCTCTCTCTTATTAGTACACCCCTACTAATATATATATATGCTTATAAAAGAAAGACTAAGTATATTATATATATAAGTACATGGTACTAAGATCTAAGGGGTTTGAAAGTCAAGATTCTCCTTTTATACTAATACAAAAGGTACTAGTACTTAATTTATATAATAGTGTACTTTGTACTCTAGGGAATCTTAATAAAAGATTAGTCTAATAGGCCTAGTACTTAGTTGGCAAGACTAACCTATTGACCAATGGGTAATAAATCCCCTAATGGTTAATAATAACCAAGGGATAATAAAGGACAAGGTACTTATATAATAAACTAAGCTTTTAGAAAAGACTACATGTCCTTTTGCATGTGGAAAAATACACATATGTATATATACATGTACTTATCAAGATATAATAATGGAAAAGTTTTTGTCCAATGGGTAAAGATTACCCTAACAATTATTATCCAATGGACAATGGCTAAAAGGCAACTAAATGGTTTACTAGTTTGGTTAAACTAACTAGTTGGTTGAGAATTGATTAGGCATAGTTATCAGGGTTTCTAGTCGAGGAATAAGGTGATAAGGCGTTCAATTGCTTGAATACAAACTGCTAGAAATCAATAAGAAAACCATCGAGCAATCAAGAGAATTTAAGAAATTTCGAATAACAATGAGATTTTTATTGAATGAAAAATCGGAGTTGTTACAGTTATGTTTATATAATTGGGTGTTTTACTCTACGAGTGTATGTAACTTACTTATACTAATGAAATTATGCAAGTAATTATTTGTGGTGTAGCAAAGCAAATCCAAATAAGCATGATGTCACTGTTCGCTTCAGAAAAGATGATTTGGGAAGAAATCAAGGGCATTGAAGAGTATGAGAAATAATATTGGTTCAATCAGCATGAGTAATGGTTGTGCGGATAAGATTTTTGGTTGGTGAGACCAGTAATTTTGAAAGGCAAATTTAGAGTTTTTTTTTTTAATGGTTTTTTTGTATCACTAGATGTATATAGAACAGTAAGGAACTGAGACATGATTTATTTTTGTTTTGTAGGATGGTTTGGGAGTTTGATGTGCATTTGGGTTTATGTGATGCTATAAATGTTGGCCTTTGTGGCGTGGTGTACAACCTTAGTGGCGTGGCCTTAGTGGCGTTATTATATAGTATTGCCTTAGTGGCGTGGTGTATAGTCTTAGTGGCGTGGCCTTAGTGCCATTATCAGTATTGCCTTAGTGGCGTGGCCTTAGTGCCGTTATCAGTATTGCCTTAGTGGCCTGATTATGAATATTGCCTTAGTGGCGTTGAGACTATTATATGGGTTATAGCCAAGGCCCGAGGTGCCTAAATGCAAAAAGATTTCGGCCCGAGGTGCCCAATCATGTATAATTCATTACTTGGATTTTTTTGAAGGGTTTGCTGATGTTGGGTTAAGATGAACTACAATTTTAAAATTGTGTTGTGAGTTGCATGTGAGGCAGGAATGGTTTGTTTGGAGTTGCTTATGTGGTAGTTAAGCACGTGGAGGAAAGGAAAAGAAAAAGAATGGATTCTTGATTGTGGTGGTTTAAATAATTATCTCCGGTGGTGCTTTGTTTGGAATGGGCATGCAATTTTCGTCAGAGGCAATGAGAGCCTTGCTAGATTTGAACTATTTGATTTGGGTGATAAATTTCGAGGACGAAATTTCTAAAGGAAGGGATATTGTAATACCCATAATTTGAATAGCATGATTATTGGTGCACAAAGTGGACATGCCGTGTACACGTGTGTGTGTGTGTGTGTTACGTGGGTATTACATATGAAAGATGAATCAAAAATCAAAAAGAAAAGGACAAAAATGGAGAGAACTGTCCATTAGTTATTTTTGTTGTTAATTTCTAGCGGTGGGGTAATGAATTGGGTGGATATATATGTTTGTTGCATGAAAAGCCTAGGTGGCTAATAAGTGTGTGTGTGTGTGTGTGTGTGCGCACGTGAGGTGCCAAGGGAATTGTGCATGGCCTATATACATTTGAGAAACAAGAGAAATAGAAGGGGAGGGGGGGCCGGTAACCAAAGGAATTGGGGGAGCTACTGTTAAGTAGTAGAAAAATAGAGGGAGGACGCTCCCGTTTATGGAAGAGAGGCAGAGAGTGGGAAATGTTGTTGAGACAAGGGTGTGTGTATGAGAATAAATGTAAATATTAAGGGAGTGAGCGATAGCATTTAATTAGTTGTTGTTGCTTATTGAGTTGGTGATGTTAAACGTTTAATTTTAGTATGTGATTGTGGTGGTGCTTGAGGTTCAGGGTTGTTACAAGTCTCTACTTAGGCATTTTGTGAAAATAATTGTGATTCTTCTTCTATTAATCAATTTTCAGCCAATTAGGGCGAAGGACAGTTAATCGGGGATTAAAGTTGTCACATGTTTGCAGGATGTGAATGATAGCATGAATGAGCAGTTAGTATAGGATGAGAACAGATTGCTGTGGGAGTTTTAAACAAACTGGGAAGCCCCTATTTTGGAATGACGTGCGCAGGAAGAAACCAGCATACACTGAACAAGTCACTGCATGTTGTTCACTCATGCACACGCAACTCTAAGACACGCGCGTGCCAGTGAGCTCAAACCCACAGCTCTTATTCTCAAACTTCTGGGCTTTGGAAGGACCAGTGCATACCCAGGACAAACCAAGTAGTTATAAGCAGTTCTAATATGCAGTTTAAAGGCGGAAAAAACCCTACAAATTAACAAAACACCCCATAAACAGTGTGGGGACAAAATAATGGCCTAAAGCCAAGCTACCCGTGTAAGGCCAGCCACTGGTCAGAGGCAGTCCGGCGCGCGATGGTGGCAGTCCGGCGCGCAATGGAGTTAGTCTGGCACGCGAGGGTTGCGCCCTGGCGCGAAGGGGACTGAACCAGACCAGTGCTTGGTTCACATGTTTTTGGGTTCTGCGACAGGTCCAGAATGATCCCAAGGGTACTCCATAACAGCAGAAACTCATATTGAACTAAGCTAACAAATCTAACAAAGGAAAGCAGTAAACTGGTTATTTACATGCTCACAGTGATCTACACAAAGTAAAGCATAAAACAGTAGGACACCAATCCCCACATGGTCCTGCGTACGCAACCATAGAGTGTCGCACGTGAGAGTGGGACCGTCGCGCGCTGGTTCCTACCATGACGGTTTTTGAAACCTTACCAGCTTTAGGACCAGGACTGGTATTGATTACCAACCTTGGCCCTGCCAGCCCCCCTCAGGGATCAGAACAGAAAATAGTAGGTATGCAATACCTAAATTGAGTTTGAACGGATGATTGAGCTTTGAGGTTTGAGGATTGATTGAGGTGTTTGAAAAGGTTGAGATGGAAGAACAAGTTTTGTTCTTGGATGTTTGTTGCTTGGCTTTGGAACCCAAGGTGTATGGGTATTCTAACCCTTCAATGTTTTGGAACCCAAGGTGTATATTTTTCTAACCCAAGATGTATGAATTTTTTTGAACCCTTTTAATGGAAGAAGAAAGGGGGTATTTATAAGGAGAAAGGGTGGTAGATATGGGCTGCAAAGAGAGGAGTTCAGCCAATCCACGAGGCTGGCTGAGGTTGCATTGGTGTCAAAGTTTCCACCTTAGGAAAGGTTGGTGGGGACTGGCATTGCGCTCTGGCGCGCGATGGAGTCAGTCCGGTATGCGAGGGTTTCGCTCCGGCGCCCGATGGTTGCGCCCTGGCGTGAGGGTCAACAGTCAAACTTTGACTCTTGACCACCACTTGTCCGTTTGACCAGCGCGTGATGGTCGTGGAGCATTGCGCGCGTGAACCACCTACTCACGCGTTGGTCAACGGTCAAGCTTTGACCATTGACCAACACCTGTCAGGTTGATCTGCGTGCGCAGGCTCTCAACAAACGCTTGCCAGTAGGGTTTTTGGCTTCTTTTTTTTTTTTGAAGTGGCTTAGGATTGGGTTAGGTTCAAAGGGGTGTCAAATACTCAAAGCTCAAACACTCGATATTCCCGAGGTGTTCTTGATCCGTTTTGTAACGCCCCTAATTTTGGGTTTGTTAATGAGGCATTTATTACATAATAAAGAGAGTCTGGCTCATTATTACATCATAAATACATCATAAGTAAAGGGTACATTTATTCAACAAGGAAGGAAATTAGGGTTCCTAATACTACTCTGCTTGCTCTTCCATCATAGCAAGCTCCTCTGCTCCAAAAGCTTCCACGGTGAACTGTTCGCCTTGAACATCTACAAGGTCTGACACATTATACCAGCGTCGCCACCGATATAATATGTCAGGGTCACCAAAAGTAACACCATGAGCTACGAAAACTCAATAGAAAAATCTTTACCCACTATCTTAACTTACAAACAATAGGTTATAATAAAACATCGATTTCCACATGATACGTGTATACACAGCTGCTTAGGCTCCGAACCTCGCCTTCCAATAAGGTTGAAACACCCCAAGCATGACCCCAGTACCGGTACAAGATTGACAGATTTTTTGGGCAACTTCGCAGGCTCGCTCCGGACACTCCCGAACTCGGATTTAGGCGTTCTTTGAACCGTTGGAAAGCTCGTCGAGTCTACTTTCTAACCCAAGTGGTTTGGATCAAAAGTAGTTTGTACACCAAACGTTATGACAATTCTACCCTCAACTAGTCAGAAGATGAATTGCTTTGATAAAATTCTTACATGTCCTTCAATTCCCTTGACCCTTGGGCGACCCGAGCAATCTCCAAACCATCTCTTGAGCACCACAACGGGGTGGCACATGGCCTTGAGTACTTGGGTGCACCTGGAGCATTCCTTGACGATCAAACGCACATTATTTATACAAATTGCCTGAAATACACAAAAACACACCTTACGTGCAATATCGCATAAAAACGACAACATATATGTACAAACACAACATATTAGAGGACTTAAGCACCAAGAATATACATTATTGGGTGCTTATCACACCCCCCAACTTGAACTTTGCTAGTCCCTAGCAAACTAAATCAAAATGTATTAAACTAAGCTAAGCAATCTCCCTGAAATTCAAGACACAAAAACTATGCTCAACTATTTCAATTAGGCAAGGGTCCAAAAACATTCCTTCAAATTCGATCACGTGCAATCCACGCACAAACATGCCATGAACTAGGATGAACAAATTATGCCATATTAGAGTAGTCAAGCATGTGTGCACCACAACGAGTTTCGACTCGAAAACTCACAAGGATACGCTCTTATTTGACTTTTCACACAGTGAGATACAAGATACATCCCATGACAAGCGCTAGCGAGTAAATGTGATAGCCAGAGACAAAAAGCTACGCATGCTATCAAAAGGGCGCTTAGAACAAAAGAAAAGCTAATTATTGACAAGTGTGGAACGACTAGGACAATCACAACTTAAGTAATAATAGATATCGACCATGCATCAATTGGAGTTAATTAGCCTACAAAAGATCAACAGAGGACTTTATTAGCTTATAACGACCTTGGATACAAAGAGAAAGGGACTACAAAAATGTAGTGGCCATATACTTGCATGGTTCCTACCCTTGGCCACTACCGACCCTAAACTACCAAGGCATGGCCTCATATCGGCCAAACACCAAACAAAGTTACAAAAAAAGAAATAAAGAAAAACTACTACCACCGACTCCACGACACATAATCTTCATCTTCATCCGGCTCCTCATGGTATTGAGCATTGAGCTCCCCCTTTCTATCGGACTCTTTCTCATCCGGAATGTAAGCTAGCCCGATAGTCACACCAATCTTCTCATCATAGTATTCAACCCTCTTTCAAATATGTTTTTGCTCTTTCATAGCATTTCTTTGATTTTTCTTTGAGGAATAGGGTCATTTGAAATGAAATTTGAAGTAAGAGAGATTGAGGAGCCAATTTTGAGAACTTTGGAAAGGGAGATGAAAATTTGGGGCCTTAGCTTTTGTAGTGGGAAAGGAGAGATAGGGAATCATGTACCAATTCTTCGCCTTTTTACATTCCAACCACTTCTATCACATTCACATGCACCACCCCCAAACCTCCTTGAATCTTTGAAAAACTATTGACACATCCCTCCGAACATCCGGTTACCTTGGTTTGAACAATGGAAGAGACTCGGACTATGGTTTAAAATAAGAACGAGGTGACTTTTTGGTGGTTTAATCAAGCAAAAATGCCTTAAATCATTTCCTAAGTACGCTAACAACTCCAATAAGATGCATAAAAGATATATACACTACTCAAGTATGAACAAAAGATATTATTTACGCAAGTGCAGAAATGAGAACAAAAAGCATGGGATGCTTAAGAAACGAATCTCTACTCTAACGATGCACACAACTTGACTTTACTTTTAGGCTCAACTTATTCATCAATATTCATGTATATGCATGTGACATGGATTCAAACACATAAGCAAATTCGACGGGATACACGACTCTTCCATATTGACACAATTGAGCATAATTAAAGTATCTAACATACGAAATCACTTCCAACAAGGGAAGATTGCACAAAAAATTTTAAAGTTTATCAAAAGCAGAAAAATAAGACAAGTCTCATAACATATATACGGCACATATATAACCCTCCCCCCAACTTAAACGATGCTATGTCCTCATAGCATGAAGACAAAAGTATTAGAGAGGGGAGAACAAAAATTGTACCTCCGGGGGGAATGTCAACCCCCTTATACCTCGACCAAGTTTGAGGCTTTCTTGTCATTGCTTCCCTTCATCATTGGAACCGCTTTCAAGGCTCACTCTTTCGGCTCTTTCATCGGAACCATAGCTAGTCACACAAGGTCATCGCCGGGGCTTTCTTGGTCTTACAACCATGACACGTAATCGCACCCATGCTTAGGGCTCTTGAAAGCCTCACTCACCCTAGCTTTCAGACCTAAACCACCAAGGCTGGTGTGGTAGCATGCTTACCCTGCAAAAGACTTAAGAACCAACTACCTACTAAGAAGCAAATGACATTAGTACCGCCTAAACGTGTTATTCGGGCGCCAAACAAACATATATACGAAGGAAACATTAAAAACACCACCCGATCTTCACGCAATCTTACGAGTCATACTTTTCTTCCCATGTCACACCGGAGAGGTAAGACACAGGTGGCTATACTAGACCGTCAAAAGAGAAAAAGAAAAAAAAAAAGAAAGAGTTTATGTATGTGCAGCCAAACGCGGGCTCCTAACATTTATTATGCCAACGAGAGCTAATAAAATAAACATAGTACTCCACTCCACACTCTACTTCAAAAATTGAATCCGACCATGCCACAAAAATAGATACTTTGAGTAGCACATTTGCCGAATTCGTTTAAGACATTTAAGTTCAACCAAGTGTGCATTCCAAACTAGATTGATTTTCAACGAGTTGACAAAATCCACAATGCAAGGATGATAAACTAAATCAAATTCATCAACACCAACAAAATCAATCGATTCGACTTTTACAAGCTCTTGCACTGGTGGAGACACGGTACGAATGGTGGCATCATCTAGAGCCGAGAGTATTGGATGGTTCAAAATTTCAATGGAAGGTATCTCCTCAAAGGAAGGAGACAAATGCTCAGGTCTAGACACATTCTTTCCATCCTGCTCATTCAGTAGAGCATACAAAAAGTCTACCTCCACATTCGTTTTCTCAACAATGAGAAATTTCTCCCCCGGATCGTCACACAGAGAGGGATCCACAGGGGGAGAACACTGGACATCAGGCTCAACATCTGGCACATCAATCCATTCAGACTCTAAGGAGTTGTCACAATCTAAACTAACATCCTCAACAGAGATAAGTGGGTCAATGTCCTCTTCCATAGCATTTGAATTGGACTCTTGACAATGTTTAACAAAAACCCTAGATTGCAAAATTGTAGCCAAACGATCAAAGAAATCTAAAGCTTGAGCGGGTTCTTTTGCAAAAAGTTTTCCATCGCATATCATGTCTAGGAACCGTTGACTTTTTGGAGAAAGTCCATCATAAAAATAGTTAGCAATTTGGAAGTTTTCAAAGCCATGATTCCGGACCGCAATGAGCAAATCTTTGTATCTTCCCCAACATGCATAAAAGGACTCAGGCACTCTCTCGGCAAAAGTTTGAATTTGGTTCTTGAGATCAAACCAATTGGTAATGGTCATATGACTTTTAAAAACATTGGCGTCATGAGGGGCTATGCAAGAAGGCGTGAAAATTTGATGGGGACAAAGATAATCCCGCAAAGTCTTGTGCGGTGTGATGATTTGATTAGGACAAAGGTAATCCCGCAAAGTCTTGTGGGGTGTTTCCCAATTTGCTGCCGCCATTCTAATACATAAATAAGACAAAAAGTAAACAGGCTAGAGGGGCTATGCCGCCACCTCTTTTCTCAAAACAGTTCTGTGGGGTTATGCCACCGCCACAGTTATATAGATAAAATGCAGTGAAAAGGCAATTGATGCTCAATCTAGCTTCGTTACACCTCAAGTCGAATTGGTGGCTCGGTTAGAGGTATCCGCTAAATCGAGTTCAAATTACACAAAGAAAAAAAAATAAACGGAATACTTACAGTGGTTTGTCGAACCTCTAAATAAGCAATATTAAGAATTCCCCGGCAACGGCGCCAAAAATGCTAAGGCTCCGAACCTCGCCTTCCAATAAGGTTGAAACACCCCAAGCGTAGGGCTAGGTCGTCGATAGCATAATATCCAGAAGTCCGGGATCGTACCCACAGAGAATCGAAATATAGCTAGTTTGGATTGTAGGTTTATATGGTAGAGTGTGGCGTTCAAGATGGCCAACTTGATTTTGCTTTAAAAGTGAAAACTAAGGAAAAGACTAGAAATGAGCTTAATTAACTTAAAAGAGGCAAGTCTAGGGATCGTCCATCCCTTGACAAAGGCCGCTACCGATTCTCGCTTATAACTCAAGCCAGAGTCACGACCGCGTGTTCACGCCCGGAAGATTTAACTTTAATGACTACGTTTATCAAAAGATGTGATTAAACGGAACTAAACAAACCTATTTTTGCTAATGTATCTAACACTTAGGAGGCCACGAGCCCTCGGTACGTCGCTTGCCAAGACCGCTTGACTAAACTTCAAACCAAGGAGTTAACACCCCTCGCTTAGACCAAAATGGCTAAGTTAATCCAATTCCAAAAACCATGATTTTAAGCTTGAAGTTTCGAGAACCAAATAACCGCCGAGATCTTTAGGATAGATTAGCCCAAGACTTAGCCAAAAGACTACTCACACATAGCTAAAAGACTAGACATGGTAAGAAAATGGAGCGAAAGATTTAACCGAAGAAAACGAAAATAAACTTGATTTATGCAAAGATCCGAAGCGTAGCTACAACATTAATAAACGAGAAATTAACATAAGACAAATACTTACTTGAGTTCTTGAAGAAATTAACACAAAAGCTTGAAGAACAACAATGAAGTTCTCTAGGAAAAAAGAAAGACTTAGGCCTAAATCTAACTAAAATGGTCATCCCTTCCATATATGGCATATAAGCCTATTTATAGGGCCCTAAAGTTAAGTTAAAAAGGACTAAAAAGTCCCCAAAATATCCCAAAAACATTCCATAAATGGAAACTTTCCATAAATGGAAGGTTGAAAAAGTAGCAAAAACGTGGATATTTCTCCAGTATGAACCGGTACTGGCCAAATCCCAGTACCGGTACAAGGCCTTCAAACGGGCTGAAAAACACCAACTCTGGATAGCATGAACCGGTGCCCAGTACCGGTACAAGATTGACAGATTTTTTGGGCAACTTCGCAGGCTCGCTCCGGACACTCCCGAACTCGGATTTAGGCGTTCTTTGAACCGTTGGAAAGCTCGTTGAGTCTACTTTCTAACCCAAGTAGTTTGGATCAAAAGTAGTTTGTACACCAAAAGTTATGACAATTCTACCCTCAACTAGTCAGAAGATGAATTGCTTTGATAAAATTCTTACATGTCCTTCAATTCCCTTGACCCTTGGGCGACCCGAACAACCTTTAAACCATCTCTTGAGCACCACAACGGGGTGGCACATGGCCTTGAGTACTTGGGTGCACCTGGAGCATTCCTTGACGATCAAACGCACCTTATTTATACAAATTGCCTAAAATACACAAAAACACACCTTACGTGCAATATCGCATAAAAACGACAACATATATGTACAAACACAACATACTAGAGGACTTAAGCACCAAGAATATACATTATTGGGTGCTTATCAACAGCTACAAAAGACAATATCAATAACACATCCGCAATCGCTATATAACTATCGTTGGTGTCCAAGATTCTCCGAGTTTCTCCTACGCAACTCATCGTAGACCGTGTCTCCATTTTCATATACAAATCAACATTTCCCAAAATCATTTGTTTAACACACCCAACCTCGGTTCCGCCATTTCGGGTTCCCGAGTATCCTCACAATGGTTCCGCCGCACCGGGTTCCCATTGGCACACAATTGCATTGGCTCCGTACCGCGGATAACCAAGCCACACAACCAACCTCGGTTCCGCCGCGCCGGTCTCCCGAGTATCCTCACAATGGTTCCTCCGCGCCGGGTTCCCATTGGCACACAATTTGCATTGGCTCTGTACCGCGGATAACCAAGCCACACACCCAACCTCGGTTCCGCCGCGCCGATCTCCCGAGTATCCTCTCAATGGTTCCGCCGCGCCGAGTTCCCATTGGCACACAATTGCATTGGCTCCGTACCGCGGATAACCAAGCCACAATTCAAAACCCTCGGTTCCGCCGCTCCGGGTTCCCGAGTATCTCCACAATGATTCCGCCGCTCCGTGTTCTCATTGGGTTTTTTAAAAAATATTTCTTTTACACACGCACACACACAACTCACATTATGCAACCAAAACCGGTCATAATGTAGTTTCAAAATATTTCCTTCCTCGGGAAAACATTTCCTTTTATTGATCACACCCTAGGTGTCATGGTTCTACTTTTTTGGTTCTCGTGTCTCGTTTACATGCAAAGACTCCGCGGTAGGACAAAAGTAAGCATAAACATTCTAACAAGATCATCCAACTCAATACTACTTATCATGCTCAATCACCACTTATAGCATAACGCTACATGTACGGATGCCCTTGGAGTGAATTCACTTATGCTTACGAAAAGCACAACGCCACATGTACAGACGCCCTTGGAGTGAAATCACTTATGCTTTGTCACACCACAAGTAATACAAGCAACTCATACATGCATACTCATAACCATCTTAAATATCAAAAATACAAATACTTTGAGATAAGTAAGTAAGGATGCACTACATATACTTAGGAGTAGTAGATAGGGAGAATCTACCATTCTTTTTGGCAGTAGTGACGACTACGAAAGGCAAGTCGTTGGTCGGACGGAGTAACTTCCTACGGTAGGCTTCCGGTAGCTTCGAAAGAGAAAGGTTTCTCTCGAAACTTGACCTTGACTATTACTACTACTACTTTTGGATCGAGAGGGGGGTCGAGTGGCGGTTTAGTGGCGGCCTTGGATGAGTTTCTTGAAGAACTCAAGAACACTTCAAGAACAAAGAAGAACTAAGCAAGAACAAGATTTTTCTAGAGAGAGAAGTTGCTAGGTGAAGGTGTGAGTTGAATGCTTGGAATGGCTTGCTATTTATAGGCAAAACCTTGGCTCTCTCTCTTCTCTTCAAGGCCACCCCCCCCCCCCCCCCCCCCCTCTCTCCATAGCTCACAATTTGACACTTGTCATGCACTCATGGACGATCAAAGCCTACCCTAGGCTTGCATGGCTAAATGGTGTACCTTGGATGGATTATGGAAGATTTGTTGGAAGGAAAGGAGACAATGGTACAAGATTTGGGTATTAAACAATCCTAGAAGTACAATGGGAGATAGATTTTGGCTAGGAATGATATTCATGGTCAAGGATTTGAAAGGATGAGGAAGACCAAGTCAAGGTACCACAAAATCTCTCTCTTTTCTTCTTCCTCTCTTTCTCTCTCTCCCTCCCTCCCTCTCTCTCTCTCGGCTCACCCTTTCTCTCTCTCTCTCTTGGGTTTCTCTCTCTCTCTCTCTCTCTCTCTCTCTCTCCCAAGTACACTATATATATATATAATAATGGTACAAGAAAACAATTAAAATAGTAGGTACTTTGGTACTTTGAATCAAAGAAACTTAAAGACTAAGATTTCCCATTAAACTAATAAATTGGCACATGTGTACTAAGGCAATATTTAAATCATCCAAGTACTTATATAATATATACATGGGTACTAATGTACTCTAGGTAGTTCAACTCCCCATTAAACTAATCCAATTGGGTACAAAACCCCAATATAAAATAATAAAAGAGTACTTTAAGAATCTTAGGTCTATTAAGTCTAATAAGTACTTTAATAATAAAATATATGTACTACAACACATGGGAATTAAGAAAAAGACTAGATTATTCAATCCTTGTTACTAGATGAAAGACTAACCCTTTTACCCATTGGGTAATAAATCCCCTAATTTTTATTGTCCAATGGACAATAGTTACTAGGGAACTTTTATAGTAAAATAATCAAAAAGTACTTTAAGCAATTATAAAATCTATTTTTGAAGTACTTTGCTCAAATCTTTCATTGAATCCTTTTAATATAAAGAATTGGGTTTCTATTATCCAATGGATAATAGTTCCCCTAACCTTTATCGTCCAAAGGATAAAGAATAAAACCAAAACAATAAAAGAAAATAATTAAACAATTTCTAGTCAAGGATTTGAAAAGGTTCAAAAGGTTCAAGATGGGCAAAATGGTCCATCTATGGTTAGGGAAAAGTAATTAGGTGACTTCCTAGTTTGGTTTCTCCAACAAGCCGGTTAGAAGCTAACAAGACTTGCTAAGTAGGGCTTAAAATCAAGAAATGATCTTTGAAGGGCTAAAGTGTAATTACGACAAGTTATGGAAATTTAAAAGGAAATATTAAAAGCAATCTAAGTAATTAAAAGAAAAATTCAAATATATAAGGAAATTTTTATTGACCAAAATTCAGGGGCGTTACAATCTATCCCCCTTAAAACAATTTCGTCCCCGAAATTGGCGCACGCTAGGTTTCGAATAGGCGAGGGGTAAGGTTAAGGAACGAATGAAACACCTAGGACGGTTTGGCACTACACAGCTACTGCTTAGAGGCTTCGGCAGGTACTAGAAGTACAGCGTTTCAGGCATCCCTCATAATCCTCTGCATGTTTGTTTGATCGAATCACCTTCTTTTACAAGACGGAGGTTGAGTTGGTTCAGTCGTCAAACGACTCGCCATGTAGTATGCTCTTGATGAAGTTTCCATCCAACGCCAAATGTAAAACTTCTACCAAATCATTATGCACACTAGTATCCCACAAGCGTTCCTAGTGCATCCTTGTTGAACCCTCATGCTTCTCGATATTAAACCTATTTCCAAAAATAGGAAACAATGGGTCCATAATCGTAAGGCATGAGTATTCCATCCTCATTCCGGAAATAAACGGATTTCAGCAGGCAATCCTTGTGGTACTCTATGAACTCGGATATTATGAACGAAGGCAGTGAAAGAACCTATGCAATCACAAAAAGATAAACCTTCCTAACCTCTCACAGTCGAAGTGTGCCTTCTTTCTTCTTCTCGAACAATGCCGGTGCTTCCCATGGTGACGTACTCGGCCTAGTAAATCCTTTGTACATCAGCTCCTTTGATTGGTCTTGAGCTCCTTGAGTTCAGCAGGGCCATTTGGTATGGCGCCATAGAGATTGGTGTCGTTCCTGGTTAAAGTCCTATAGAGAAGTCTATTTCTCCTTAAGGCAATAAGCCAGGAAGTTCATCGGCATACTCGCACACGATGTGTAGAAATCCCACTTCCATTCTATTGGCTTCTTCCAATTGGAGGCTGGCTAGCCATCCAAACGGTTAATCCTGCCACTTCGGTCTTTCCATCACCAAACTCGTCGTCTGTCTATCCCCCTTAAAAGGAAACGAGTCCTTCCTAGGGTATATGATGTCACTAACTTCTGATGGTAGTCTATGACCGCTTGACGTGTAGATCGCCAGTCCATCCCCAGGATTACGTCGAGATTCGCCATGCCGATCATTCTAAGATCGCAGATCAGACGCAAGTCAGCTACTTCTAGTTCGCACTCTCTACACACTAGACTAACAGTTATACTCCCCCCAACAATGATGTTATCTTAGAATATGCTCTTAAGGGTCCTGTTTCCAGTGCTAGAGCAGTCACGCAGGCAGTAAATACCACAAAATGCGATGCTAAAGCTTGTATGTAGGTACTATCATAGCGTACCTTGGATTACAGAGGAATCCTGCTCTCGTTCCTCAGTCCGCAGCGCAAGGATAAGCCCTCCGGTGCTTTGCTGGATTCCCATGGGCTGTTTTCCCTTGTTCTGCCCATTCTGCTGCTGCGAAGGGCCTCCAGGGTTTTGCTTCACAAAATCGGCCTGTCCAGGTGTTTACACCATATTTTAGTATTTAGTCTCATATGATCGATTGGGTCAAAATGTTACACGTGTCAACACGTTTTAGACTAATTAATAAAATGCAGTATGAAGCCTGTTAAGGAAAAATCAAGTGGACTGATCGACGGTTGATATTCAACTGAACACGTTTCAGAATATGCGTCACATACAGATCGTGGGCATGACAGTTAATGCAAGCAGGCAGTTGAAGTAATTACAACGTTGGGAACATGTGAGATCATGGAGAAGTAACCGCCTCGTGCAGATAGTGGAGCAAGAATAGGGAGCATGGAGCCACTTAATTCAAATTGAAGGAGGGAATTCCATATGATTTGAATTTCAAGTCGATGACAGCCTATAAATACAAGAATAGAAGATATTTAGAACCCCCCAATCAATCGCCCAAAGGCTTCTACTTTTATCTGTACTTTACATTTCTTGCTCTAGGAGTAGCTTGTAACGTAACTGTCTGTTCGATTGTGTTCTCATAGTCGATTGACTTCTACCTCGAGGAATAATAAAGTCCATTTTGTTGTTCTTCTTCCATCTCCATTCACTTCATTAAGTTTGCTTCCAAAGAAGTCCTGAAATACGTCAAGGAACCAAACTCCACCACCACAAACACCCACATTTCCAGCACGCTCAACAACTCTTAGTCGATTCATCGACTGCAAGTAAAAAATAGACAAACAATTTTGGCGCTAGAAGGAGGGCCCTTACTAATTTGGAAGTAATGGCACCGGCAACAAGAAAGCAAGGCGACCGACCAACAGAGCCTCAGAATGAAGGCTTGGAAACCCAAAACGATGTGATGCATCCTGAACAAAGGATGCCAGAGAATAGCCAAGGAAATGGCTTGAGTGCGCCAACGGATATACAGAGCCTTTCCAGGCAGTTGGCACAGGTTTTGTCTAACCCAGAAGACGAAGCGGCACAGGAATTGATTACCCTAATGAGAAGGGTGGTTACACCTCCATCTATTATAGATGTTGATGCAAATGGTGTAGTTCATGAACAGTTGCAATCCGATGATTTGCCTAGACAGGCCCCTCAACAGGTATATTCAAATCCGGTATTTGACTCAAATATGAATATGCATAGTCGACCATTTGTAGCTCCAACTGCTTTACGGTCCGCAAGGCCAACTAGTTTTTATCAGAATGTTCCATCTATATATGAAGCTGGAAACAGTAGTAGGAATGGTCAAACTAATGGTATCAATCCTAGTCAGAATCCTCAAATGGTTTCACAGGGGTCCATGTTATGAACAATGGTCAGCACATATACAGTTCTGCACAAACTGTGCCAAATCATGGCAATTACACGTACCATACTATACCAGCTGTGTCAAATAATGGAAATAATGGTCAGTACGTTCACAATTTGCCAAATAATGGCAATGGAAACGGTCAGAACGTCCCTTTCGTACAACCTCACGTACCAAATGTTCTTAGAGCCCCAGATCCCATGAATATTAACAAGGCACAAATATTAGAAGTCATTCAAGATGTATACGAACCAGGGCTGGGCAGGGTAGAGAAACCTATGTTTAGGAAGCCTTACCCACATTGGGTTGACAGTGTGCCTTTACCAAGGGGATATAAAATACCTGAGTTATCACTCTTTAGTGGTATGGAAAACCAATCAACAATCGAACATGTGGGCCGGTTTTGTCTGCAGTTAGGCGAACTAGGCTTGGATGATGTTTTTAAATTGAAATTGTTCCCGCATTCATTAACTAAAACAGCATTCACGTGGTTCATAAGTTTACCTGCAAATTCCATTCATACGTGGCAAGATATGGAAGAACAATTTCATGCTCAATACTTTAGGCACGAACCAGAGGTTTCAATTGTTGATTTGGCTAAGTTAAAACAAAGGCCAAATGAAACGGCAGAACAGTTCTTAACTAGGTTTAAGAGATTAAGAAACCAGTGCCACTATGATGTGCCAGAGACTGAGATAGTTCGAATAGCTCAGGATGGTCTCGAGTTTAACTTTAAAAAGCAGTTTAATGGATCTAATTTCAAAGATCTATTTGAGCTTTCTATGAGAGCATCCCAATTTGAAGCTATTCTACAGGAAGAAGAGCAATTAAAGAATACATCTCTAGGAACGTATTACCAAGATGTAGAAGGAGATATTGAAATCGATGTAGCACAAGTTGTGGGAAAGACCCCCATAATTTGTGACACTCTGGTTAAAGCAAAAAAACCAATGAATATGCCTTCATCCCAACCCAATAGGCGTGGGGGGCAAGCAAATTATAGACAGTATTCGTTTGACTTAGCACAAGCTGACCAAATATTTGATGAACTGTTAAAACAAAAGTTTATCACCCTCAGTCCTGGGCATATTATTCCTTCTGATAAAGATAGAAAAGGAAAAGAATACTGCAAATGGCACAATTCATTTAGGCATAATACTAACAATTGTGTTACATTTCGGAATTGTGTACAGGATTTGATCCAGAAGGGGTTGCTGCAATATGCTAAAGGTGACAAGGACCCGATGGGTATTGAATCCAATCCGTTTCCAAAGATTGAAGTGAACATGGTGACGGCCGGCCTAGCTAAAAGGCTGGGTTCTAATATTGAGAAACAAAAGCAGAGGGATAAAGATCAAATGCAGACTGAAGAAGAGTCAGCAAAGTCTCATACTTCCAGGTTCCCAAACGATTACCTCTGTATCAGGTGTGGACATGAGGTCCAGTATGGAGAAGCAATCATAGCAGAAAAGGAGCAGAAAAGTGCATTCTCCAAGTCTGGACTGAGGTTCAACACAATGGGGGAAAACGATCTTCAAATATGTTGGAGCCAAACTAATTTATGAAGGCATAGATCCAGGGCTTTTTAACAGAATAGAGTCAGAGCATTGCTATGGGCCAGATGATGGACCATTCTTATTTAGAGGACACCCAGTGGTGCCTGCAAGGCCCGGGGTACCTTCTTGCCAAGACCTTGAAGCAGTAGGGTACCAATTTCCCAATCGAGGGAGATACCCTAATCAAAGGGGTGTTGGTTCCAGAAGAGGTTTTGGACCACGAGGAAGAGGACTTTATGGACGTGGGTTGCACCAACCCAGGATGATAATGCCGCCTAATCATGATCATGAGGATTGGAGCACGCTTAACCACCCAAAATTCCCAGCAGAGGGTTGGTATACCAAAGTATCCAGTTCACAGAAGAGGAGGCTTCAAAGGAAATTTGCAGCCAGGGCTTATGGTGATCCATGGGACCATGTTTTCAAACCACAAGAAAGAGTGGAACCATCAAAGGTTTCAAATATGGTGTGGACCCGAGAGCAAGGAGAAGCCAATGTGCAGAGAAAACCAACTCTCAAGCATGGGGGGCAAGAAAGTGATGCTGCAATTTCTCCCCAATCGACTGCCCAACCAAAGGGTAGGAAAGAGTTGAAGCAAAGCTTGAAGAAGAAAATGGAGGAATTCCAGAAACTCATGGAAGCAGACGATGATGATCTCTTTGACTAGGGTTCAGAACAGGAAGACCTGATCAAAGATGCTTCCCCATCTCCGCAGAGATCTGCAACCTTTGGTGAAAGTCTGGCCGCAATCCAATTCGGGTCAGTACCTATAAATTATCAAGGTAATATGATTTTAGTTCTGCCAAAGCAGTTCAAGGCAAAACCAAATCAGCCTATGAACTTGGCAGGTGACGTCGAAGATACCACCCAATCGATTGTAAAAATAATGGATAAAGAGAAGCATTCTCAGTCACAGCCCATTAACGTCGAGACGGATGAACACGGAAACGGTATCGTGGTTCTTAGAACACCTGATGATGCCTCTATAAGGCATTTGAGACCATTATATATTAAACTGCATATGAATGGCCAGCCTATTTCAAAAGTGTTGGTCGATAATGGGGCAGTGGTCAATATATTACCCTCTAGGATGTTGAAAGTCTTGAACAAAACTGATGACGATTTGATCCCAATAGAAGTCACGGTGGGCAACTTCGCTGGAGGATGTTCTCCTGCTAAGGGGGTTATATCTTTACAACTGCAAATTGGGACTAGGAAGATGAATGCAACGTTTTTTGTAATCGATTCTTCATCTAATTACAATGCCTTACTAGGCAGGGATTGGATCCATATAAATAGTTGTGTACCATCTTCTTTGCATCAGGCTTTGATCTTTCTGAAGCAGGAGGAAGCAGCAGGAATGGAGGTCTTTTGGGCAGACAGACATCCATTCAAAGCAGAGACCAATAATATCGAAGCAGATCTCTACAACGAACATTTGTGGCCAACAAGGATAGAAGACTCAGAAGTCAGATCTAACCAAGTTGGGGTAACTGAGAGTCAATTCCTCACATACATTAAGGAAGGATTCCAGGAGCTAAGCAAGGATTTCACCAGGCCTAACATTATATCAAGGCCTGTCAAAAGCGACCAAAAAGTTTTTAATGTTTAGAAATTTATTCAATACAGGGAGTGAAGAGTTGGCTACTATTAAAGCCACTTTTAGGAGGTTGTTTTCTTTTCTTGTTGACAGAAAGTTGCAGGCAGACGAGCCTATTTCTTGTAATTGGGCTGAATGTGTTTTTGATGATAGCCCATTAAACATGAAAGAGTTAGGTCTAGCAGACTTGAAACCAGCACCAGCTAAGCTGGATGATGATGGGGCCCAAGTAAAAGATCCCACGGAAGAAGTAAATCTAGGAACTCCAGAAGATCCTAAGATCACGTATCTAAATGCCACTTTGCCTGATGAAATAAAGGAGAAGTTTAAGTATTTGTTGCGTAAATTTAAAGATTGCTTTGCTTGGAGTTATGATGAAATGCCAGGGTTAGATAGATCTTTAGTCGAGCACAAAATACCTATAAAAGAGGATTATGTACCTTTTAAACAAGCACCCAGGAGAATGAAAGATGACGTTCTTCCCCAAGTCAAAAAAGAAATGGAACGTTTATTCGAGGCAAAGTTCATTCGACCGGTCAAATATGCTGAATGGGTCTCAAATGTGGTCCCAGTGTTAAAGAAAAATGGGAAAGTTAGAGTTTGTGTTGATTTCAGAGACCTAAATACCGCATCACCAAAGGATGAGTATCCAATGCCTGTTGCTGATTTGCTAGTCGATGCAACGGTAGGTTATCAAATGCTGTCCTTCATGGATGGTAATGCTGGCTATAATCAAGTATATATAGCAGAAGAAGATACACATAAAATAGCATTTAGATGTCCTGAATACATAGGGACGTTCGAGTGGGTGGTTATGGCCTTCGGATTAAAAAACGCAGGAGCAACCTATCAAAGAGTTATGAATTTGATTTTTCATGATTTTCTACATAAATTCTTGGAAGTTTATATAGATGATGTTGTTGTAAAGTCAAATTTAGTTGATGAGCACTTGCATCATCTTGAACAGACTCTGGAAAGGATAAGGCGTTACAATTTAAAAATGAATCCTTCGAAATGTGCATTTGGTGTTACAGCAGGAAATTTTTTGGGATTCTTGGTGCATCAAAAAGGAATTGAGATTGATAAAACTAAGGCTGATGCTATCTTGAAAGCACAAGCCCCAACCAATAAAGAAGAGCTCCAACAGTTCTTGGGAAAGATTAATTTCCTTCGAAGATTTATTGCTAATTTATCTGGGAAAACAATGGCATTCTCCCCATTATTAAAATTGAAGTCAGAAAAGGATTTCAAATGGGAACAAGAGCATCAGAAAGCTTTTGATATTTTAAAACAATCATTGGTAACGCCTCCCGTTCTGATGCCTCCAATAAATGGCAAACCATTGAAGCTATATATATCAGCAACACACCGTTCGATTGCAAGTCTGTTAGCCCAGGATAATGAACAAGGCCGAGAGCAATCAATTTATTACCTAAGCAGAAGGTTAAATGATTGTGAAGGAAGGTATTCATGTGTTGAAAAGATTTGTTTGGCATTATATTTTTCAGCAATTAAGTTAAGACATTACCTTTTGCCAGCTAGGGTAAAGATCATTTCCCAAACCGATATAATAAAGTATATCTTGTCTAGGCCCATTTTAAGAGGGAGACAAGGGAAATGGATTCTAGCCCTAATCGAGTACGACTTTGAATACGTGCCTTAAAAGGCAGTAAAAGGACAAGCATTGGCAGATTTTCTATCTGAGCATCCAAATTTACCCCTGGAAGAGGATACCTTTGAAGTGCATTTTTTGGAACTGAGACCTTGGAAATTGTCTTTTGATGGTTCAAAAACAGACAATGGAGTTGGGGCAGGTGTTGTTTTGACATCTCCAAAGGGAGAAATGTTGCAATTCTCCTTCCAACTTGATGAGAGTAGAGTTTTGACGAATAATCAAGCAGAATATGAGGCCTTAATCATAGGCTTGGAAATAGCAAAAGATTTGAATGTACGATATCTGAAAGTCTCTGGGGATTCACAATTGATCATTCGCCAAGTTACAGGGCATTATAAGTGCAATCACCCATTATTGAATTTGTAGCTTGAAAAAGTTCGACGTCTTACTCAAAACTTTGACGAGATATGTTTTCAGCATATCTTGAGACTTCAAAATATTGAGGCCAATCAAATGGCCCAAGCAGCTTCGGGAGTTAAAATTCCTGAAGGGGACACGGAAAGAGTGATCAGAATCCAAAAAAGGTTTTTACCCTTCTCAGAGGAAAGGGAAAAAGATCGATTGGATGTATTGGTAATCGACGTTTCTGATGATTGGATGGATCCAATAAAGAATTATCTTCTGAATCCTAATGAGAAGGTAGAAAAGATTGTCAAATGCAGATCCATCAATTATGTTCTGTTAGGACAGGATTTGTATAGAAGAACTTCTGATGGTCTACTACTATTGTGTGTTAGCAAAGACCAATCGATGAGGATCATGGGAGAGGTTCATGAAGGAACCTGTGGTGCCCATCAAGCTGGTGATAAATGAGATGGTTAGTTAAGAGACACGGGTATTATTGGCCAAACATCCGAGCTGATTGTATTCAGTATGCTAAAGGTTGCCAACAATGTCAAAAGCATGGACCTATCCAAAGGATACCTGCTTGTTAGTTGCAATCGATTATCAAACCTTGGCCGTTCAGAGGTTGGCCAATCGATATGATAGGAGAAATCCACCTAGCGTCTTCATTACAGCACCAATTTGTGGTAGTAGCAACTGATTATTTTACAAAATGGACGGAGGCAATACCTTTAAAAGGTGTTTCACAAAAACAAGTGATTGATTTTATTGAGGAATATCTTTTGTGTAGATTTGGAATTCCTGAAACTATTACTGTTGATCAAGCATCTGTATTCAATGGTAGAGAAGTTATTGAGTATGCACAAAAATATGGAATACAGATTTTGAATTCTACTCCGTATTATGCCCAAGCCAATGGGCAAGTCGAATCGACTAACAAAATTATAAAGAACACCTTGGCAAAGGTAATCGATGATAACCCAAGAGAATGGCATGATCTGTTGCCTAGAGTATTGTGGGCATACAGAACATCACAAAGAGATAGTACTTGGGTAACTCCGTTCGAATTAGTCTACGGGCACGCAGCGGTTTTGCCAGTCGAAATTAATGTTCAATCTCTAAGGGTGGCACGTCATTATGATCCAGAATTGCAATATGAGGAAGCAATGTTTTTGGACATCGACGGATTGGAAGAAAAAAGGTTACATGCCCTAAACCAAATTCAAGCCCAAAAGAAAAGAGTATAAAGGGCTTACAACAAAAGGGTAAAACAAAAATCTTTCGCAATTGGAGACTTAGTGTGGAAAACAATCCTCCCAATCGATTCAAAAAGGAAGAAGGGGAGATTTGGGAAATGGTCTCCAAATTGGGAAGGTCCTTTCCGTATTGCCCAAGTCTTACGGGGAGGTGCATATCATTTGGCATCAATCGAAGGGGTCCTTCATGAAAGGACCATTAATGGTAAATATTTGAAGCATTATTTTCCGTCTATGTGGGAGAACATGAGTTAAAACAAAATCTTCCATTTCATAATCAAAAGTTGCCCATGAGTAGGGCAGCATTACAAGAGAAAGTCCAAACAAAAGCAAAAGATCCCAAGAAGGATCTAACAGAAAAGCAAAAGGTCCCAAAAAGGATCTAACAGAACAAAAAAAAAAAACCCCCTTGTGGGAACCAACCTACAAAAAGGAAAAAGATCTCAAGTGAGATCTAACAAAGAAAACCACACCAGGACTCCCCCACAAAAGAAGGCCTATTCTTTAGGCCATTCTTTCCACTGACCAGAGGTACCAGCCATGGAGGACCTGATGTCAGCAGGATCAATCGAAGGAGGCTTGTAGTCGATGGTGTCCCAGTTGGCCACCACAAGTTTGATGGCAGACTCCATCTTTTCCAGTCGAAGCGCCATGCCCTCCACTCGATCATGGATAGCCTGAATCCTTCGTTTGCACTCATTATGATCTTCCATGAGTGCCCACGAGAGCTTGGTGGCCAATTGCTTGATGTGAGCAGGGGTAATTTGTGTAGAAAGAGGAGTAGAGGAGACGTTGGTAGCCATAATGTAGAAGCACAAGTGTTTGAACTTGCCCTCAGTGTTAGTACTTATAGACCAGGAAGATCCAAAGACGTGGGTCGTGGACGGTTACCCCGAGGGGAAATTAAGAGACGTGACAGCTGATAGGGTTAGTGGGCTCTCAAATTGTAGTTTCCCAAAGTAAGGCGGCTGAAATGCTGCAGCACGGCATTATTTGTTGTACTTAACCGTCATTTATTACTGTGCGTGTTCCCTAAAAGTAGAAGGGAAACGTCACCATAATCATAACGTGGTATTGCCATGATTATAGGTGCCCACGATCCGGATATATAGGGATCAAGGGTTCTGATTGTATGGTTTGCTCACATCACATTTGTAAGTAAAGGAATATGAACCAATTATGTAAGGTTTATTCCTATTCATTCCTATTTATTCTTATGCAAACATTTATGTGAGTTTAGTCCTTAACTCAAACATGTGAGTATTTCCTTGATCCAATCCAAACATTAGTGTAAGAAAAATCATCCCAAACAATAAGTACGAGAAGGGCCATGGAAGGCCTAACACTCGTTCCAAGTTGCCATTCATAAGTTTTGGCATACCACCTGCTGATAGGTAGAAAATAAACAGCAAACAAAAGTACTTATAATTTTGTACTGACAAGACTAGTCGATTGACTGCAAAACTAAAGTCAATCATGCAGAAAGGAGGACCTAAAAGCCTCCCATTTAACTACAAGTTCATCACATTTAACTCTGTTTCTCTGCAAGTCCTCACGGGCAGCAGAGACATGTACTGAGACTCCTTTGCCTTCCTCTGCTAAGTGTTTGAAGTCTTTGTCAAGTTGGCCTACTGTTACCAGAAGATTTCCTTTCTCAGTCTGCAGTTGACCCAATCGGTGTAACAATTCCTTTTCTTCCTGATCAATAGCCACGAGTCTCGACTTTAAAGTCGAAGCATCAGCATGCATATTCGATAACTTCACTGTCAAGTTGGAAAGGTTACCAATCAAGTCTTGCTTTTGACTTATTTCCTGCTGGTAATATCGAAAGAGGCTGATGTTGTCACCTAATGATGATGCATAATTTTCCAGGATGATTTGTTCCCTGAGGGGGAAAACATGCCTTTGTGACAAGGATTCAACACAGGCACTAAAATCTGTGGACTTTACTGTCATTAATTCCTCAAAAGGAAGCTTTAGGAAGTCAAAGAATATTTGGATTTCTTTCTGGGTCTCTGCACTGAATTGAAGGAAGAAGAAAGAGCTACTGGATTCTGAAACTTCAGTAAGGGATCGAAAGACTTGAGAAGTCGACTCTATCTCCTCCATCAGATGGTCCAGTGAATCACTAGAAGACTTAACGTGAGCAGAATCCTCAACACCCATAGGATTTGTTGCCGTTTTGTTCACTGAGCGTGGAGATGTGTTTAGAGCAAGGACCTTTGGAATACTTGCAGGGATCATACCTGCTGGTGATAGGACTTGATTCCCAGAGGGATTACCAGAAGGACTAGAGGCCACATCCTCTGCCCCTTGTCCACCTCCTTGGTTAGGACTAGTTTGGGCAATGGAGGTAATCTGAACAAGACCCTCTACTGGTCCTTTCTTTTCCAATTCCTTTTCGATTGGTGCTGATGGAGCCTCCAAATTAGGTACATTTGCCACCCGTGGAGAAATCATTTCCTCCCTACCGTCGCCCTGTCGATTTAAATCAATTTTCTGAGTTTGTTGGGGATTGGGGTCAACAGTGGTCTTCCGCCCTGGTACAGCATTGACCACATCTGTTGCAGGCTTAGTTGTTGTGACAATGGGTTATCGAATGGATTGTACACCAAGCTCAGCAACATTTGGCATCAGAACCGAGCCCTCACCAACCTGCATAAAAGGACTGTCATCCTGCAGCAAAGGATTTTCTTGGTGTAGCAGTTGTTCCTGTAATTCTGGCAACCAATCAGCCTGACCCAAAGGGTCTGATACTGCTGTATCAAAAGATTCATATTGATCGATTGCCAATTCGGTGTCAGTTGTCTCTCCTGCTGAAAAGGAGGATTTCTGAACTTGTGAGGATTTTGAAGAATTTTCCTCTTCTTCTTCCATTTCTTCAAAGGCATCAACAATTTTGGTTCCCTTGCCTTTCTGTAAAAGAAAGAAAATGAGAATAGAAAGGCTTTTGAAAAGACAATAAGGGAAAAGAGAAGATAAGAATGTACCCTTGGAGCCAACTCTTTGTCACTCGAGCTTTGTTTTTTGGTGGGCTTTCTTGTTGATTGCTTTGTGGGGGTAGATACTTTACCATCTTGTCTTTTAGATCTACCAATGGAAGGACTTTTAGAAACCTTTTGGCTCACACCTGATGTGATTTTGAGAGTCCGCGTCCGTGGCCTGGTTTCGGAGTCCTTAATCGATTCAGCTTTCCTTTTCCTAGTGTTCCCACTTGGCACAGATGATATGGGAACTGCTCCTGCATGAGGCACAATGGCCTTAGAAGGTTCATCAGGCAGTCGAGCTGTTATCTCTGTCAAGGAAACAATATCTCAATGATTAGTAGAAGCATGACTAATTGAATTGCAAATCAATGAATAGCTGTGCTTACCAGCCTTATCCTGGAGGTATTTGTATTCAGGATCAAGCCTATATAGGCAGTCTGAAAGTGGAGCACTGAAATAAAGGGCTCTCATAGTCGACCACCATTCATCAAAAGCAGGCAGGGTCACAATATTGGTCTTAAAGTCAATGAACTGAAAGGCTTTCACACGATGTTGAAAATTACTGACCATCAAGGATATCATTTGCGAGTCCTTGGCCTTAATCGTTGGCCTGCTTGAAGCCATCTCAGCAATGTTGGGATGAACAAAAGGCATTGGAATGCCTTGTGCAAGGCCAAATTGTCTGGCACATTGACAAGGAGAATAATTTTCAAAACCACAGTTCCCAAAAGGGGTATTATTTAGGGCAAAGCCAACCGGGATAAGTCTTGGAAGAAGGATGCTGGCCTAGAATAACCGTTTAGATTGAGTCATTTTCTCTGCAAGCTGGGGAGAGGCTGGTGGAATATCCTCAAAACATGGCCTTAATCGTTCAGATGCATATTCAAATTTATCGAAGGGATAGAAAACAGGCCAATTCTTTTTGTTATCTTCATAGAAGAAGGTGAAGTACCTTTGAAAGGATGACTCCTCTGTCTGAGTCAGAAAACCTAAGAAGTATTCAGCATAACTACGGCATGCGTGTAAAGCTTCATCCGACCGAAGAGGATTATTTAGCTTCGGTTTCAGTTGAGGAAAGTATGCATACAACCAAGCTTGGAAAATCCAAAAAGGACCACCACAAGAATCTGCTATCTTCTTGTCAACAAAGGTAAATAAACCCTTATACAGGGATATCCTAGAACAAATGGGGCAAGGGCCAATCTTTTTACTTGAGCCATACAGATGGCCAAGTTAAGGTATTCTTTGGTAACCCTAAGCCCAGGAATTGCCATAAGAAATCGGCAAATCCAAAACAGGTAAAATGCAACCTTATCATGAAAATAGGGTCCAGATGCTTTGGCTTTGAAATGAATCTTAAGCCATTTCGAATAACTAACCCCAGCTGATGGAACAATGAATGAGGGATCATATGGATCATGAGAAAGTAGGGCATTTACCTCACGGCCTAAGGAAGGGAGGCCGGTCAAATGAGAGATATCCAAAACTGTCGGAGACAATAAGCCACAATGTAGAACTAGGGCATTGGATGATTTGGACTAGAAACAGGCGGCAGCAGCTAAGAGTTCAGGATTCATGTCCAAGGGGAATTGTGAGAGCTCGATTGTCTCACGAATCCCCATTGTCTTCCAATCCTCAAAAAGAAACTTCATCATGCGCCTTACCCAGTCTACCCATCCCATTTCGACGGTATAAGGCCAGGAACGAAGGCAGGTGTTCTTGTCCCAGCCTGACCATTCCAGCGATGGAAGCTGTAGGAGGAGTGGATCACGTTCCCCCACTGGGTAAACCTCCGGAAAGCCATCCGGAAGAGCTGACAAGAAAACTGGACCCAATATACAATGAGAGCTGACATTATCGTCAGGAATCAGGACTTGGGTGCTCTGATTAACCCCATTTCGGTACGACTCAGGGAATCGGAAGGAATCCTCCGCCGCTGACTCGGTAGCCGGATCTTCAACTGGATCACTGACAATCTGTAGTTTGGATTTCGGTGCCATTTGAGAGCTATTTTAGGGTTTGAAAGTTGTTTCAGAATTTTTGTGAGAGAAAAAGCTCGATTCGTGCCCTAAAAATTTGAAATGCTCTGCCTTATATAAGTAGTAAGTTACTAAGAGAAATATTTACCAAAGTTAATATTTAACTCAGGTAAATAGGGGGGCATTGTTTACACCATATTTTAGTATTTAGTCTCATATGATCGATTGGGTCAAAATGTTACCCGTGTCAACACGTTTTAGACTAATTAATAAAATGCAGTATGAAGCCTATTAAGGAAAAATCAAGTGGACTGATCGACGGTTGATATTCAACTGAACACGTTTCAGAATACGCGTCACATACAGATCGTGGGCATGACAGTTAATGCAAGCAGGCAGTTGAAGTAATTACAACGTTGGGAACATGTGAGATCATGGAGAAGTAACCGCCTCGTGCAGATAGTGGAGCAAGAATAGGGAGCATGGAGCCACTTAATTCAAATCGAAGGAGGGAATTCCATATGATTTGAATTTCAAGTCGATGACAGCCTATAAATACAAGAATAGAAGATATTTCGAACCCCCCAATCAATCGCCCAAAGGCTTCTACTTTTATCTGTACTTTACATTTCTTGCTCTAGGAGTAGCTTGTAACGTAACTGTCTGTTCGATTGTGTTCTCATAGTCGATTGACTTCTACCTCGAGGACTAATAAAGTCCATTTTGTTGTTCTTCTTCCATCTCCATTCACTTCATTAAGTTTGCTTCCAAAGAAGTCCTGAAATACGGCAAGGAACCAAACTCCACCACCACAAACACCCACATTTCCAGCACGCTCAACAACTCTTAGTCGATTCGTCGACTGCAAGTAAAAAATAGACAAACACCAGGTTGTTGAGCTTTCTGATTTCCAAAGCTTCCATTCCCTCCTCTTTGAAGTTAGGGGCAGTCGCACTTATAGTGACCCATAGCCTGGCAGTTGAAACACTGAACTGTCGCTATGTTTTGACCGCCTCTCTATGGTTTGCCACTTTCGGGGATAGCAGTCCTCCAAGGTTGGGTGCTTAGAGACGAGTTAGAGGATTTGGTGGGGTAGGGTCCACGATCGTCGTTGGGTGGTTGGGTTCGGATTGGTCCGCCAGTGCCGTTAGTAGCTTTCCTCCATCGGGTTTTGAAGTCCAATTCCTCGCTCTCTAGTCGGAGTGCACACTTCACCACTTCAGCATAGGTGGTGAAGGCTTGAGCTACTACTGCCTTCCGAGCAGTCGTCAATCCCCACTCGAATCTCCTAGCCTTCCTGTCCTCGGTCGGTATGGAGGTTAGGGCGTAACGGGACAGTTCTTCAAATTTGGCTGCATACTGGGTGACGGTTAATGTTTCTTGCTTCAAGTTCAGGAACTCTTGTTCCTTGGCCAGGCGAAGGGGCGTGGGGAAGTACTTGTCAAAAAACAAGGCCTCGAACTGGGCAAAGGTCAAATTGGCTATGGTATGGGTGGCCTCCATCAGGTCCCACCAATAGCGGGCTCCTCCCTTCAGCTGGTAAGTGGCTAAGGCTACACGATTTCCATCTTAGATGATTCCTAGGGTTCTGAGGATCATCTCGATCTCATTCAGCCAGGTCTCGCCACGATAGGGTTGGTGTCTCCGTGAAAGGTCGGAGGTTGGCGTTTGCAGAACTCGTTCATTGCTTGAGTTTGGGTCATAGGTCCGTCGTCGTGGTTTTGGTTTCGGCGGTTGGCGTCCAGGGCGATCACAAACGCTTGCACGGTCTGGGCTAGGTCGGGGTTTGCGTTAGAGGGTTCTCCATTATCGTATCCTAATCCGCGGCGCGTATTAACAATCTACAAGGGAAAATTGAAAGGGGGTTTTTGTTTACTAAAACAAATTTTCTTTTTGCAAATGGTCTATCTTTCAAAAGTCAAAAGTAGCTTAACAAATAGTATGCAACGGTACTCTTTAAAAATAAAGCAGGTTTTTCATAGATAAAAACATCATACGACATAAGCATAGAATTCTACTATAAAACAAGTAGACTGAAAACAAGATTCCTAATACAAGTTGAAAACGATTCTAATCCTTAACATCCTGCATCCTGAAGGATTACAATTGCTCCTAGGTCGGCCTCAGATATGCCTGATTGGCGTCCTCTGCTTTTGGGGTCTCGTCCTCTTCGAGATTCCCTTCATCCGCAAGGTTTTCTTCCTCAGTCAACTCATTGGCGTCCTTATTACCATTGACTTCTTCCTCCTTAACTCCAACCTCAAAGTTCTCCATCGGGGGTAAGGCACCAAAGAACTCATAGAAGGCATACAGGATTGGAAACATTTTAGGAAACCAAGGGTCCTCCTCCACTGGAATAGGGGTATTCTGCTGCACCCTCACGAAATCTCATTTTTCTGCGAGTACAGCAGCAATGAAGTCGGGATTCTCCACTAGTTGAGTTATCATAGCTTCTATGGCATCCTTCAGTTGGCGAGCTCTAACCAATAGGTTAACTAGGTGGTTCATCTACAAGGAAAGGTTTCAACCTCAATTAGGAATATCCTACGACAGGATAATCACTTAAGAAGATTTGAATCTATGTTCCACTTTCGATTCTTGATTTAAGTCATCATCCAATTGTTCGGGAATTCCCAGCTCGGCCGTACTGCCAATTTCCGTGCCTTGCATCAATCCGAAGATTGTTTTGACAGAATTCCACCCAATTTGGGACGGTAAACTTAAACTCAATTCACGTTTGTGCAACAGTCAAACTTATCTCGTGGTTCTACCCATTCTACCCATGGCCGAGGTTTTGAATCCAAAGCTTTGATACCAAGTTGTAACGCCCCTAATTTTGGGTACGTTAGTGAGGCATTTATTACATAATAAAGAGAGTCTGGCTCATTACTACATCATAAATACATCATAAGTAAAGGGTACATTTATTCAACAAGGAAGGAAACTAGGGTTCCTAATACTACTCTGCTTGCTCTTCCATCCTAACAAGCTCCTCTGCTCCAAAAGCTTCCACGGTGAACTGTTCGCCTTGAACATCTACAAGGTCTGACACATTATACCAGCGTCGCCACCGATATAATATGTCCGGGTCACCAAAAGTAACACCATGAGCTACGAAAGCTCAATAGAAAAATCCTTACCCACCTATCTTAACTTACAAACACTAGGTTATAATAAAACATCGATTTCCGCATGATACGTGTATACACAGCTACAAAAGACAATATCAATAACACATCCGCAATCACTATATAACTATCGTTGGTGTCCAAGATTCTCCGAGTTTCTCCTACGCAACTCATCGTAGACGGTGTCTCCATTTTCATATACAAATCAACATTTCCCAAAATCATTTGTTTAACACACCCAACCTCGGTTCCGCCGTTCCGGGTTCCCGAGTATCCTCACAATGGTTCCGCCGCGCCGGGTTCCCATTGGCACACAATTGCATTGGCTCCGTACCGCGGATAACCAAGCCACAATTCAAAACCCTCGGTTCCGCCGCTCCGGGTTCCCGAGTATCTCCACAATGATTCCGCCGCTCCGGGTTCTCATTGGGTTTTTTCACAAATCTTTCTTTTACACACGCACACACACAACTCACATTATGCAACCAAAACCGGTCATAATGTAGTTTCAAAATATTTCCTTCCTCGAAAAAACATTTCCTATTATTGATCACACCCTAGGTGTCATGGTTCTACTTTCTCGGTTCTCGTGTCTCGTTTACATGCAAAGACTCCGCGGTAGGACAAAAGTAAGCATGAAACATTCTAACAAGATCATCCAACTCAATACTACTTATCATGCTCAATCACCACTTGTAGCATAACGCCACATGTACGGACGCCCTTCGAGTGAATTCACTTATGCTTACGAAAAGCACAACGCCACATGTACGGACGCCTTTGAAGTGACATCACTTATGCTTTATCACACCACAAGTAATACAAGCAACTCATATATGCATACTAATAACCATCTTAAATATCAAAAATACAAATACTTCGAGATAAGTAAGTAAGGATGCACTACATATAATTAGGAGTAGTAGATAGGGAGAATCTATCGTTCTTCTTGGCAGTAGTGACGACTACGAAAGGCAAGTCGTTGGTCGGATGGAGTAACTTCCTACGGTAGGCTTCCGGTAGCTTCGAAAGAGAAAGGTTTCTCTCGAAACTTGATCTTGACTATTACTACTACTACTTTTGGATCGAGAGGGTGGTCGAGTGGCGGTTTAGTGGCGGCCTTGGATGAGTTTCTTGAAGAACTCAAGAACACTTCAAGAACAAAGAAGAACTAAGCAGGAATAAGATTTTTCTACAGAGAGAAGTTGCTAGGTGAAGGTGTGAGTTGAATGCTTGGAATGGCTTGCTATTTATAGGCAAAACCTTGGCTCTCTCTCTTCTCTTCACTCTCCCCCCCCCCCCCCCCCCCCCCCTCCCTCTCTCCTTAGCTCACAATTTGACACTTGTCATGCACTCATGGAAGATCAAAGCCTACCCTAGGCTTGCATGGCTAAATGGTGTACCTTGGATGGATTATGGAAGATTTGTTGGAAGGAAAGGAGACAATGTTACAAGATTTGGGTATTAAACAATCCTTGAAGTACAATGGGAGATAGATTTTGGCTAGGAATGATATTCATGGCCAAGGATTTGAAAGGATGAGGAAGACCAAGTCAAGGTACCACAAAATCTCTCTCTTTTCTTCTTCCTCTCTCTCTCTCTCTCTCCCTCCCTCCCTCTCTCTCTCTCGGCTCACCCTCTCTCTCTCTCTCTCTCTCTCTCTCTCTCTCTCTCTCTCTCTCCCCCAAGTACACTATATATATATATATAATAATGGTACAAGAAAACAATTAAAATAGTAGGTACTTTGGTACTTTGAATCAAAGAAACTTAAAGACTAAGATTTCCCATTAAACTAATAAATTGGCACATGTGTACTAAGGCAATATTTAAATCATCCAAGTACTTATATAATATATACATGGGTACTAATGTACTCTAGGTAGTTCAACTCCCCATTAAACTAATCCAATTGGGTACAAAACCCCAATATAAAATAATAAAAGAGTACTTTAAGAATCTTAGGTCTATTAAGTCTAATAAGTACTTTAATAATAAAATATATGTACTACAACACATGGGAATTAAGAAAAAGACTAGATTATTCAATCCTTTTTACTAGATGAAAGACTAACCCTTTTACCCATTGGGTAATAAATCCCCTAATTTTTATTGTCCAATGGACAATAGTTACTAGGGAACTTTTATAGTAAAATAATCAAAAAGTACTTTAAGCAATTATAAAATCTATTTTTGAAGTACTTTGCTCAAATCTTTCATTGAATCCTTTTAATATAAAGAATTGGGTTTCTATTATCCAATGGATAATAGTTCCCCGAACCTTTATCGTCCAAAGGATAAAGAATAAAACCAAAACAATAAAAGAAAATAATTAAACAATTTCTAGTCTAGGATTTGAAAAGGTTCAAAAGGTTCAAGATGGGCAAAATGGTCCATCTATGGTTAGGGAAAAGTAACTAGGTGACTTTCTAGTTTGGTTTCTCCAACAAGCCGGTTAGAAGCTAACAAGACTTGCTAAGTAGGGCTTAAAATCAAGAAATGATCTTTGAAGGGCTAAAGTGTAATTACGACAAGTTATGGAAATTTAAAAGGAAATATTAAAAGCAATCTAAGTAATTAAAAGAAAAATTCAAATATTTAACGAAATTTGGGGTGTAAACTAATCTGGAAGCCCAGATTGGGGTGTCTACAGTTTTGTTCCTTAGAGATGTGCTCGATCCGGATGGCCTTGAAGCTTTTGGTAAGTCGGATAGCAGAACTGAGGTAAGTCTGCATGCGCTCGTCCTGAGCTTCATATTCTTCGGTGAGCTGATTGACAACCAGCTGAAGGTCACTGTAGACGACGAGTTCTTCAATACCAAGTGCTTGAACGGTCTTAAGTCCCGAGATTAAGGCTTCATATTCGGCCTCATTGTTTGAGGCTGGGAAGCTGATGGAGAGGGAGCTTTCATGCAGGACGCCAATGGACGAAAGAAGTATGATCCCAGCCCCGGCACCTCGGCTGTTGAAGGCTCCGTTGATGTACATTTTCCAGACATCGTCATGGAACAACTTCCAAGCGGTGTTGGGGTTAGCTTGGAGCGCGGCTTCAGGGTTGGGGTTAGAACTGGGGTGGGGGAATTGCTTGGGGTAAGCTCGACGATGAAATCAGCAAGGGCTTGAGCTTTGATGGTCGTGCGGGGCTGGTAGTGAATTTTGTAGTTTATAAGTTCCACTGCCCATTGGGAAATTCTGTTTGAGAGATCTGCTTTTCGAAGGAGAGACTTGAGAGGGAACTCGGTGAGAACGATAATTCAGTGAGCCTGAAAGTAGGGAGTGAGCTTCCGAGAGGCCAAGACGAGGGCGAGGACATGCTTTTCCAGAGGCACATAACGCGTCTCAGCGGGTGTCATCATCTTACTGGAATAGTAGATGGGCTAGTGGTCGCGCCCCTCCTGGCGAACGAGCACCGAGCTGATGGCATGTGGGGAGACAACTAGGTACAAGAACAAATCTTCCTGGTCCCGAGGCGTGACGAGGAGTGGAGGCTCGGAGAGGTAAGCCTTTAGCTGTTATAATGCTTGGTCACATTCCTCGGTCCAGTTGAAACTATGTCAGCTACCTTTCAAAAGAGCGAAGAATGGCTAGCACTTGTCAGAGGACTGACTGATGAACCTGTTAAGGGCAGCAGCCATGCCGGTGAGACGTTGGACATCCCTTTTGTTGTGCGGGACTGAGAGCTTTTCAATTGCAAGGAGTTGTGTGGGGTCTGCCTCAATGCTACTTCAAGAGACGAGGTGACAGAGGAACTTCCCCAAACTGACACTGAAGGCACACTTTTTCACGTTAAGTCAAAGCTTATGAGTCCTTAAGATCTCAAAGGCTTCGGTGAGATGGGCTAGGTGATCATTGGCCAGCATGTTTTTTACAACCATGTCGTCGATATAAGCCATCATGGTGTCGCCCAAAAAATGCTCGAACATCTTGGTTATCATTCGCTGAAATGTAGCCCCGACATTTTTGAGACCAAAAGGCATGACAAGATAACTGAAAATACCATGCAGGAAGATGAAAGCCGTGTTTTCAATATCGCCTTCGCTCATTGCTATCTGATGATAGCCTCTGTAGGCGTCCATGAAACTTAGTCATTTGTAACTGGCGGTGGCGTCGGCTAATTGATCAATCCGCGGAAGGGGAAAAAAGTCCTTCGGGCAGGCATTGTTGAGATTGGAATAGTTGTCATACACACGCCACTTGCCACTCTTTTTCTTGACCACCATAGTGTTGGCCAACCACTTGGGGTATTGAACCTCGCGGATGGCCCGAGCGTTTAGGAGTCGATCAACTTCTTCGATGACGGCCTGGAAATGGACAGGGGAGGAACGCTACGCCCTCTGTACCACCAGACATCTCCTTTTGTCAATGTTGAGCTCGTGGCAAATGAACAAATGATCGATCTCAGGCATCTCGTACGGGGTCCAGGCGAATACCTTGATGTTTCTCTTTAGGAAGTCGACCATTTGGCACCGCTCGGTGTTGCTAAGTGAGGATCCGACGAGGAAGAAATGAGAGCCGTCCTCGTTGATGGGGACGGTGACGAGGTCTTCGATTGCCTTTTCGTCGGCCCTTCTGCCAACATCTTCATGAACTAGGGCGTCAGGGACCTCGATGAGGTTGATCCGGGACGTCTGTTTGCTGCTTCGGACACCGTTGACATTGCATCTTTTAGCAGTGGTTTGGTCTCCAAAAAGGTCTTCCTAACATCCATAAGCGCCAATGAACCGGACCACTTGGTGATAAGTGGAGGCAATAGCCTTCATCTTATGGAGCCAAGTGCGCCCGACAATGAAGTTGTAAAGACTAAGTACATCCACCACAACAAATTCCATATCATGTGTTACCGACCCAGTGCGAACGGGAAAGGTAATCATGCCAAGAGGCCACACCGAAGCCCCGTTGAAGCCAATTAGGGGGACCTCAGAGGGACAGAGGTCAGTGTTGGAGAACTTCAAGTCTTTGAATAGAGAATAGTACATAACCTCTGCCAAGCTGCCCTGATCGACGAGGATGCGCCGAACATTAAAGCTTCCGATGCGAAGTATGATCACAAGGGCGTCATTGTGCGGGAGCTGGACGAGGTCAAGATCTTTCTCAGTGAACGAGATAGTCCATTTAGAGCTGTCGTTGATTTGGGCACGCTTGGTCTCGGGACCGACTAACATGACCTGTTTAGAAGAAAAGGCATCATTGAGCTCAGCGCGGATGACACGGGCGGGTTTGGCATTCAGGGGACTGTGGATGACGGGGATCATTTGAATTTCCTCTTCATTTTGGGACTCGGGATGCTGTGCCTGAGCCCTGATTTTTTCCTGATCGATAAGATTACCAAGGTGGCCAACAGCAACGAGCTGCTCCAAGTAAGACATGAAGGGCTTGCAGACGGTGGTGAAGTGTCCCTGTTCGTTATGATAGCTTCATCGGATGATCGAGTTCTTAATCTTCCCGTTCTTGGTACCAAGCTTCTTGTTCAGGAAGGAGAAAAAGGGCTGATCCTTGACCTGATTGATGATGCGATAGATGGGGACGGTGAAAACAATTTTTTCAGCGTTGAAATCGCTCATCTTCAGACCCCTTCTCGAAGATTGCTTGATATTGTTAACCTGCTTTTTAGGGGTCGAGATATGTGCAGCGACCAAGGTAGCTGCCGAAATGACAGGGCCCTTAACACTCATGGGCTTCCCAATTCCTCTTTCGATCTTGGACTCAATTAATTGGCACCGCCCTTCGATGCGGGTCATGAGCTCCTTCAGAGATCCAGGCTTGTGCCGAGCAAGGTCGTCGTATACCTGTTCATCATGCGAAGTGAGACCGAGCTTGAATCCTCAGGCCGATATAACCCCGTCACATCCCTCGATTTCATTGACAAGCTTCTAGTAACGATCGGCGTACTGGCAAAGCGTCTAGTCGCTCCGCTTGCACAATGCGAGGAGTGAGCCGATTTCCTTTTCATGCTTGTTACTAGTGATGAACTGAGCCATGAAGGCATCACAAAGGGAATCGAACGAGGAGATGGACCGGGCGGGCAGCTGGTTAAACCCTGTGAGGACTAGGTTCCCGAGGCTTACGGGAAAGACTTTGCACAAAAAAATGTCGTCCGAGGGCTCATTTCGGAGGAATAGAGACATGACGTGCTTCTATTGTACTAGGTTAGTGTAGGCCTCGGTCTTGCCGTCGTACTTGGCAAACTTAGGTTGGGTGAATCCTTTTGGTGTGGTGACTGAATCGATCTCTCTTGTGAACGGAGAGGTCATGAGTCTCTCAAGTCGGGTGTCGCGATGAGGTCAGATTGAACGGTCAGGACCGTCTGGACGCTCGGTCGCAAAACGCTTCTTTGGGGCGAGATAGTCCAACCTTTCTTTTCAGTAGAACGCTCCCTGACTTCTAGGGGAAGTGTTCACGTCGGTCCTTCCTGTAGCTATCTCGAGGGTAGTGCTCGAGGCCTCGGTGACTGGGCTTCTGTCATGGCCACTTTTGGGGTGCTTGATAATCAGGCTTTTTTCGCGTCCATTTTTTAGGCGTTCGCTATACCCTTTTGGTTTGGATTTCTAAGAGGCCGTTATCCTCCTTTGCGATTTTCGTGAAGCTCGAGGTAGGCTCAATGGGTCCCTTTCCGTTTCTGATTGATGGGTGGAGGAGGCGGAGACACTTCCGGTGTCGAGTCTCTCGAAGGAAGATCGCTTCCCGGACGCTCTTTGGGGTTTTGGGGTTAGGGGAACGGGAACGCTCCCTATGCCGCACACCCTTTTCAGTTCGGCCACCCTTCTTCGTTGGCTCGAGGCGATCTTTTTTAAAGGGCCGGGATCGGTGCTCCTCTCGGTGGCCCCCTCCATGGCTCTGAAAAGGACTGTGTTAGCTCCTTCGCCCACCACGGCTTCCGGTGGAGTGGGATGGGGAGATTTAGAGGAGGTGCGTGATCTCTGCCAGCTCGTCCCTAACGTGCCTGTCCCGCTCCACAACTGTCATGAGGTCATCGATCTTCCGCTCTAGGTGATGGATGTAAGTATGGAGCTCGGAGGACGTCCCAGGGTCTAGAGTGGAGGCGCCAGCTTCGATGCCGATGGACATGTGGTTCTTTCCCAAGACGTTGGGTCTGTTGGAGCCTAAGTGATGGTCTCCGAGGGGGCCGAGTCCGAGGGTCGTGTTGCTGGGTGGTGTATCTTGTACCGCCACCATCTTCGTTCCGAAACTTGAACGGAGTTTTTAGAAGAAGAAGGCATGGGACCTTGAGAAGGCGGCTAGCTCCCCAGCAGAGTCGCCAAGAGTCGCCAATTGTAGGGGTTCGACTTAATGGGACCTTGACCGTGGTTAGGGTCCAACTCCTTCTTGCGCTGCTCCGTGCTCCGGCTGCATGACCTGCAACAAGTCACTAGGGCAATGGTTGCCCAATGACCCTCTGACGATCAAGTTTGATCATGAGAGAAATGTATAGGTCTCGGGTTATGGTAGAATGGCCTACCTCTCTAGGTTAGAATCCCTTATATTTATAGACCTTTGTTTGCTTGGCCTCCAAGCTATAGTGCATGGAGGGTACGCTCGAGTAACCGCCTCAGGCGACGTCATATGTGACGTAGGTGATAATGCAGTTACAAAGCACATGGCCGGGTCAGACCCCAATGATTACTCTCGTGGCGTAATCGCATGGGACCCTCCTGGATTAACCATTTTCCTTCAAGTGGCCTTGGGGAGTCGAGGTTGGGTATGCTCCATGTTAGTAGACAGTGATAGAGCCTCGACTGGACCCTCCTTACCGAGCGACGTATCGACAGAGATTCCACGATACTCCTGATTCTCGCGCCATAGCGGGCAGGTGCCCTTAGGTTTCCTTGGTGAAATATGGCTCGGTGGGATCACCGAGCCCCAATTCCGGAGCTACTACAATTACACTACACATTTCCCATTTGGTCATTTAAATACATCATCAAGCAATCCGTCCTGCCACTAACCATCACATCACAGTTCAACCTTAAGTAATGAATGATAAACAATGCGATATAAACGAACCACAACATTATAATTTATACGAGTAGGAACAATCATTGAAAGAGATAGGATATGAGCTCAAATCAAAATGTATCAAATCCGAATCTCGTTCAATATAAATTCAAGGACGGCAGATGACCAAAGGGTCATTGGGATATGTGTTTCAATGTCATGAAGTGGTTTGGATCAGTGTTGAGGATGTATTTGGAGTGATCAGGGGTTGTTTGGAACAACCAAGGGTCAAGAGCACAAGACAAAGAAAAGCTGTCATGGAAGTCTATTCAGTTCGGGAACTGAGAAAAAGCAATTCTGAAACTGATTAGTTATGAAAGTCCAAAAATGTAGTCTTCGGAAGTCCAAAAATGTAGTTCCGGGACTGATTGGCCGGGTTTTTCAGCGCGATTCCAATTTTTGGCAGATTAATTCCAACAACAAAATAAAACATCAATCACCAAATTAACACACCCAATCGTCACATAAACATGTAGAGAGAGTGGAGAAATTCCTATCTCAAGTCCAAGAGCCGAAATCAAAGAGTTCCAAGTTAGTCCCAAACCCAAAATCTTTGAATCAAACCCAATACACCCTCTCCGAGCCCAAATCGACGGGAAACAAGTTATAGATTGCAATTATTTGATGGATTGGAGGTAGATTCGTGAGAGTTTGAGGTGTATGGGCTTGAGAGAGTGAGAAAGCAAGAGAGAGAGAGAGAGAGAGAGAGAGAGAGGGAGGGAGGGGTGTGTGTGTGTAGCATGATATGAGAGAGAGAAAAGGGGGTAACGTTTCTCCCCTTCTATACACACACATACATATCACATATCGCACTTACACCCATTAACTCTTAAAACACTTCATCAATAGCCCACAATAACCAAGTTACTACACAGAGCCCAAAACCAATATCCACGTCATTATTCATATTAAAATGCATAACTTCACATCAAAATTATTGAATAAAAGAATTTAAATCACAGGCCTCTACCATGCTTGATATGAGTGAGTTTTTTGTGATTATGTGTGTGATTGTGTGTGTAAGTATGTGTGGTTATAGAAATATAATTTTGTCGCGTTGGGATTTTCAACATAAAACTGTGAGCCTCGTATTGTGTGACTACTATATTTTCTTGCTAAAGTCGAAGCATAATCTTTACCAAAGCAAATCAAATCCAAACCAACGAACCAATGAAGTATTCAAATATTAGTGGCAGAGCACACTGATTGTCCAATATTAGAACAAAAATAATTGCATCAGACCTAAAGATATGACATCCAGATCTCTAGCCACTATTGGACAATAGTTTTGGCATTAATACTAACCTTTCCAAAAAAAACTACATCCCTCCATCAAGCTTCAAAAACTTTAGGGCCTGAACTACAGCTTAGGAAGAATTTTTTCCAATTAATTTGACTGAGCTCTGCCAAAAGAAATGAGAAACTGATTGCTCAAGGGAGAAACATCATAGTGAAACTTCAAGTTATCGCCCACCTTCGCTGCATGTAAGGCCAAAAAGCTATCTTCAAACATGAGGACGCTGCTTTACTCTGTAATTTCAATTTCCATATTCCATTCCACGCTCGTTTCATTCAGGAGGACACGTTTTGCATTATGCTTTTCCAAGGGAACCCTAAAAAATTCCCGAACATGTGCTTCGGACTTGAAAATCACCAACCTGTTGAGACGAATGGCCATTTCTAATACTTGAATCTACAGAAAAACTACACCGGACCTTGATACATGGGTAGTGGCAAGTAGCAGGCGACGACTCTCTACAAAAGATGACTCTCTGCAAAAGTAATTCCACCATTAGTGTAATAACAACCCCGAAAACTAATACTTACAAGCTAGCATAGTAGTGAAATATGCATTTTATATATTTCAGAGAACTACATACAAACAGACATGATAGTTGTGTTTGGTTACACCAAACAATACACTTTCATTAAAACACTTTCCGGTACACAGGTATACAAGACACCCGACACCTCCCTCATATTAGAGTTTTTGTCAACACTTAAATCACTCTTACACTCACTCACTCACTTTTGAGTGTCTCACTCACCCACTCTCCTACTCTTGGTGCTCTCACCACACCACTTATAAATGCCTTAACCTATCATATTTATAAGTACTACAAGAAGTTTCTAGACAAGGAAAAATCTAGAACAATACTTCTAGAAAGAGTTTTAGAAGTTTCCGGAGAAATTCAGAATACTCTATCATAATCCATAAGCTTCCGGAAGTGTCTAGCATGATCCCAAACACTCCGAAGAAGTTCGAAAGGATCTATAAGAGTTCGAAATATTTGTGAGAATTCGAGAGAAATTCGGACCATTCCGGAAATATTCGAAGACTTCTAGGAAGTCGGTGACTCTCAACACCTCTAACCGCCAAAGCTGAGACTGTGAATAATTAACCTAGTTGCAGCAGCTTTGCTAGAGGTGTACATGTGTACACATAGGTGCATACATTGCATGCATACACATTTTTGACCCATCTCGGGTTTCAAAAAATTAATCTGAGCCGCTCATTTTGTTCAAAATGGCTCTTATAAAAAATAAACTCTATCCAAAATCAGTAAAGACATACGAAACATCCAACTTTTCTTCATAAACTAGGCACATATTATGAAGCAAAGTTAGATGTTTTGTAAACATTTTCACTGATATTTGGTTGAGTTTATTTTTTACAGGAACCTTAAACAAATTTTGAATAAAATGAGCGGCACGGATCATTTTTTTAGGACCCGATATGGGTCCAAAATGCGTAGGTATGTAATGTATGTACCTATGTGCATGTACTCATAGACTTTTAGTACAATTTGACGATCACACCCCATTACATTATTTCTCCACTTGAAACCCACGTCAAGAAAAATTATTTGGTGGTCTTGGGGCACCGCCACGTAGTGTCCCAATAGTCCATGGAGTCCACCGCTAGGTGTATGGACTCCAAAAAATGTGTGGCGTCAAGGGTGTTGGGGCACCACTTGGCAATACCCCATCGAATACAATTGTAGAAATTCTTAAGTTATTCTTTTTTTAGTGAAACTAGAAAGAAGATTATTAGTACATACCTTTTCATATCTTTTATTTCTTAGTTTAAATGCTTTGTGGAGCTTTTGATGTGTTTTTTGTCGAACTAAATTATTGATTGTCATTACAATTGATTCTTTTCTTTATAGTTGGTAAAAGAATTTATGCTTATAAATAACCCCACGTTTCCAAAATTCAGGAGTTGCCACTGCGCATTGTAGTTTACAACTTAACACGCATGCAATAATTTTCCCTTTCCTTTTTCTATAGGGGTGTAATATGTCCTACCTTTATTAAAGAAGAACCAGTTTGGGCAATTCCATCGCTTGCAAATTTTTGACTGATTTGGACAATTTTGTCCTTCAATTGCAAGACATGTAGTGTTAATCAATTGGGTAATTTTGTCATTTCACATTTCCTAAGTCTGGATACGTGGCTTTACCAGGACCAAGAGGGAGAAATCCCCTTCAACTTTACTCTTTTTCCCTTCTTTCCCTCACCGATTTATACCCCCTCCCACTGATTCATACCCTGCCTCCACGCCATTATTTCTTCTTCTTCTTCCCCCCCCCCCCCCCCCCCCTCTCTCTCTCTCTCTCTCTCTAAGGAATGAAATCATCAACACCATCACGCCGGTGTCGGAGAAGGTCAGGAACGTTGAGTTTGAGAGATTTTGGGAATGGAAATAGCAGATCTCAGATTTGGCAAGATTGTCATTGTTCTGGCCTCTGTTCTTCTCATTTACTCCCCCATAGCGTCACACTCTCGCACACCACACCATCCACCCCAGCTTCTTACCAAAATTATTTCACGGCATCAGTGGTCGATGGAAAGGGTAAGTCTAGTTACTGCGGCTCTGACAAATATCGTCGTCTAAAATCGTAAACGTCGCTCGCTAGGTAAGTTCTTACTCAATGTGGGTTTCGATTGGCTAATTGTTGGGTTTAGTAGTAATTTGTGAGAGTGGGTTTCGATTTGTGAGAACCCGACTTCTAGAAATTGCATAAGGTATACAGATTTTCTGTGGTTGTTAATCCTTTCTGGTTATCGATCTAGGTTTTTGTTTGAATTTTGTTTCTATATATCTGATTTGCCCGCTTTGCATGCGTTTGTTAGTGCTAATTTCTCTGGGTATTCGGATTGTGATTGTTGGTGTTGATTTTGCAGAGAGTTAAAGTTGGTTCTTTGGTTCTTTGGTTGGTGAGGGGGGTCAGAAGCGGAGAAGAAGAATTGAAGGAACGAATTTGGATTGTCAAATCTTGATTTGCTTCTCTTGGTAAGATGTTACGTACTCTACCTGCCAGTTTGATAGTAGATTGTGTTCCAATTCTTCGTTTCAGTGGTTTGATTTTTTAGGATCTATAATTAAACCATCATAACTTGGGTTAAGATATTATGTAGTTAGATTTGGTGGAAATAGCTAGAACTTAACTTGAAAGTGCAGAAACTATGGGTTTTCGGTGGATTTCTCCGATTTATGTTCTTCGTTGTGGTTTGCATGTTGTTTGGTTTGGCTAATGTGGTTGCAAATTTTTTTTTTTAGGGTTTGTTGGTTGTCGATCGGAGGTTCCGTGAACGTATATTCTAGGGTTAGGATTTTGGTTGAAAGAAAAAACAGGGAAGAAATGGGCCAATAGTTGCTCATCTACAACTTTGTGGCTCCAGATTGAGGGTTCAGATATTCTAAAGGTAATTTTCTAAATTCTTTTTACATGATTTAGGCTGGATTTGGGTTGTCATTTGGGTGGATTGTATGTATTTTCGGTTGGACAAGGTTTAATTTTTGGCCATGTGCATTGGTTGCTGATATTAGGCTATGGCACATTACTGTAAGTTGTTACCCTCTACTTTCACAAAATCAACAAACAATACAAATACTTACAAAAAACAATACAAAAGACTTGAGTAACGACAAAACGCGTATAAGCAGTTTGAGTATGAAGTTGCCTTTGAGTCTTGGCTGTATTTACCGCCCTCTTTCAATTGAAGTCACATATCTGAGGGCAAAAGTTATGTCTCCCTGCCTAAGTGCAAACATATGGACCATATGGTTAGTGGTTTACCTGTACGTAGGAATGGTTACCATAGCATGTGTTGTTTTGCTGCTATATTTTCGAATGAATTGTGCTGATGGAGTATATTCAATTAGATGTTCAGAATGCTCTAACACTAACAGTGTGTTTTGGGATGAGATTGCTTGCCTTCTTTTTCTTTTCTTCAAATTCTCTTAGCTAGCTTTTGGTCCTAGGTTTTTTTTTTTTTTTCAAAGATGAAGATCTATCTATTATCTTGCATGTTGAATTTTTTTTTTCCCCTGGAGACATCTAGCTTGCTCCCTTGAGGAACTGAAAATCAATCATGAGCTCCTCAGCTGTTGCAATGACGATGATATGCAATGGGCTTCTGACAATGCACAGTTCACAAGAAATAATGCATCAGGTAGTTATCTAATCACTTTGCAAGATTTAAATGTATTACAATAGTTTCTCTTTCATTATTTGAAATACTAAAGAAGGCCTTTATTGGACAAATATGAAGAAAGACACACCTTTTAGTTGCATGAGTTGGAATTTCAAGGTTTGCATTCCATGCTTCGAGTGTGAATCCAGAGACCTTTGAGTCTTTTCCATTTTATTAATTTCAGTGCTTTCTGAACTCGAGATGGTATCACGAATATTTGCAGGTGATTATCTTGGCTCATTTAAAGTGGTGATTATCTTGTCTCATTTAAAGTTTTAAAAGCTATCACTGGTTGATTTACTTGTGTTTTCGAGGTGGTATCACGAATATTTGTAGGGTGATTATGTTGGCTCATTTAAATACTATCACTGCTTGGTTTACTTGTGTTTTTGGTTTCCTTATTAAGTTTTTATTCTGTTTGGATCCATATAAACAAACTATAGTGCTCCATGTTGGCATTTTTAGTGTTGTGTCATTCTCCTTTGCTTTCATTCCGTAATTGAAGGCTTCTCATTTTCATCCTCACTTAACTGAGTAGAAATTAATGATGCCATGTCACTGAAGCTGCCCTAATAAAGGACACAAAAACTGTAGATATCCCTATCATTGCTGTCCCAACTATCCGAGTGGATGAATTGAAGGGAATAACAGAAAAATTTGGTACAAAGGCTTTAATCGGTACTGCCATTAAAAGTTAGACTCCAGTAAGCAGCTAGACCAAGAATTTTTAGCACAAGTTGGGCTCATCACATTGCGTTAATTTCTATATGTTGTATAACAACCTAAGATCGATTAGTTGCTTCATGAATTAACAGGTTTCTGTGTTCCACCTTAATATATTTTTACTTTCTATGTCAGAATAGTTGTTTAGATGTCAAAAATTATGTCTAGAAGACAAAAAAAAATCATGCTCTACAGTTTTAGGGTGTCATGATATATATTTTTTGCATTAGACGTTAAACAGCAATAACATTTCAGTTTGATGATTGGCTTCATGAATTCTTGCAAAAATTTGTTACCTTTTCTGTTCACTATGTTAAGCAAAAGAGTTGGACAACTTTCCGCATGATTCGAGTAACAAGTTCACAGGATTGTTTTTCTTGTATTCTAGCCATTGAAGGAACTTTGGACAGCCCCACACACTAACATTGATTTGCACATATACTAGCTTTTATACATATTTGTATTTTGTAGATATTGAACTTGCAAGCAGAAGACTATGGAAGTCGAAAAGCAGGTGACAAGGCAATAAAGGGAATTGCTCCAATTGAGACCTCCTGACCACCGAGAATGAGCAGATTCAAGCCATCCCCAACTACTGCAACGATTTTAGAAATATTCAAAATTGCTCTCTTCAACGGGTATGACAAACATGCCATGGAGGCTGTTGCAGCTGAGGCTTGGAAATATATGTGCTTTAAATGTAATTATCTGCATTCTTTTTCTGCTCAACCCTATTTGGTTTTTGCCATTAATGACGTTATTTGCGTGTAAATAACAGGTTTTTGCCATTAATGACGTTATCTGCGTGTAAACGTTATCCTTGGGTTTACAATACATGCTTTCCCAAATTGGTTTTTTCAACAGGCATGACAGACGTATCTTGCACGTCGCGATGTACCTAGTTCAAGCAAATAAGCAAGGTAACCAAGCGGAACCTAAAGTCCACTCTAACATGTTGTTCTATTTGACCAGGGCGTCATTTTACAAAGAAAGGGAGCAACTCCTTCGACATTAAAGGGTTTGTACTAAAGGCAACTGGCAACTCATAAGAGAAGAGGCATCCCCCTTTGGAAGTGGTCTTACCTACTTTGATTGAAACAAGTATTCTCCTTTGGCAGTACTTTGATATGCTTTGGGAGGAGGGTTAGTTGATCTGAGCTAAGGCCTGGTTAACAAACGTATTTGGAAATGTAGTGTACTCCTTGGAACAAGGCTTTCAGCTGAGAACTTGTACCTGTTTATATGATTTCTGAGTATTTGATGAGCTACTGTTTTCTGTGCACATTCTTCCCTTCCGTTTTCGATGCATATTTGATCTTCTAAAATGGCCATTGTTATATCAAAAAGCTTGTATTTGGCCTGATAAGAAATTATTGATCATACAGTACGTGGCAAATCAAATAGCTAATTTTGCTAGCTTAGCACCTGTTCTAAGCTTTTTGTGTTGGCTTTTTGGCCTTTTTTTTGGGTTTTAAAGTTGCTAGAATATTCCAAGTATTCTGCAGAATTATGTTTTCTTCTTCTACTTTCTACTAGAACAAGGCAATCCGACGACATTGTACAACAAAACCTGAAGAGAGCGGGGCTGATATCAGCAGAAGAAGCCCAACATTATGGAATTGTTCCAGTGGATTTTATAGAAAAATAACCATAGGATGGTTCTAAGGAGTTTATCTTGATCATTTGATAAAATTAATCCTAACCAACCATTGGGGATGTAGAAGTCTTTACGAAGGTAATAAAATGATCACATTCTTAGACATCAACTAACGAGAGCCACAAAGTCTTAATATGAACAAGTCTGATCTAACCCTTTTGTCTTCAACACCAACTCCAAGCACATCCACTTAAGTCCATCCATGTCCTTTTGCTCACCACAAAATATGATCCTACAATTAGAATCCAATTATCAACGTCATGCAAATACAGAAGACTTGGACATGCATGTTTTTGTTACCTGAAGCAACCTTCATGGTTTCAAATCATGATACCATGACAGTTAACCGTAACAGTCATTATAAACCAATATTAGGTACTCAGAACGACGCATTATAAGCTGAGTGCCCCAGTTGCAAACCTTCTAAAATCACTGCCGACAAAAAACAGCTTTACGGCCATTGAATTGGTCCTGTCAATGCTATCAGCTAAGAATCAGTGACCGAATCAGATAGAAACAGACAAATAGCATGCCTAGTATAGAATTGGCAATTATGCATGTAATTCTCATTCACGAAGGTGTATAGCATAACATTGACGGAGAACCAAAACTCAGACATGTATCCACCAATATTTAAAACCTTGGCATCATCACTACCCTTCCACACAAACACCAGTTATCAAAATACACAAAGATCGCTCCTCCACTTTTTAACCACTAATTTTCCATACCTACTAGGGTAATACAGTTGCAATGATCCTCAAGCTCATGCTAGCAATAGGGTAACAGCAGACTACTGCTAACCATATGTTCTTCCTTTCATCATCAATAGTCTGCCATGATCTAATGAAACATGGCACTCTTATGTTACACAACACAGAAGCGATTACAATCGGCTACAGCACCACAAAAAGCAATTACAATCGGCTACTGAGAAGAGCACAAGAGAGAGAGAGAGAGAGAGACAAAAAAATACTGTTCCAGTAACTGCTCCAAAGCTACAAATGTAGAAGAATTTCAAACTAAGTAAATCCTTTAGATGAAACACTAATTTGGTAGATACATAGATATGCTACCCGGACCACTGGCTTCATTCCCCATTCCAAGCCTGAAGTATCCTATTTCATGGCTTTCCAAAACTACCGTAATATAGGATTCCTCATGCATACGGTAGTAGGAACAAAGAAGAATCCTGGCAGTAACCACTTGTGGTGTCTGTAAACCTAGCATTCAAGCAAAAGGAATTGTTACACGGCAGTCTCACAATAATCAAATTGAAAGTTGTCACACTTGTGTGCTTCTGTGTGTGTGTCATGTGTGTGTGTGTGTGTGTGAGAGAGAGAGAGAGAGAGAGAGTGTTTGTGTGTGCAAAACAAGAGGTAAAAAAATATGTTGGAATATTTCCTGATAAATGGTTCTAAAACTACATCAGAAATTTGGTAATTAACGCTTGCACAAGAACGAACTAAAAGAAGCACACTATGAAAATTGCTGATACAAAAGAATTTAGAGTTCTGTTGTTCAGTTTCCTTGCATTCATTATGCATGTCATCAATCAAGCATTAGACTTGCCATTTGTCTTCCCACTGCCTAAAGGTTTCCCATTCAGAAAATCAAAGGTTAAACGAGATGCGAAACCGTCACGAAACTCCTATAGATGCCAATACCATGCTTTATCATGCATCAGACCAAACACTTGCCCAATCAGCCAAACTCTGAAGAACAAGATCAACAATATACAGATGACAGTGAAGATTATATAAGCGTGAAAAAGATATTTACTTATGATTGTTGTGCAGATGATTTTTTGCTTTTGACGCATTTCCTATTCTATTCGCCGCACAGGTGTGTGTCTCTGCGTGCGTGCGTGTGCGTGTGTGTGTGTGTGTGTGTGTGAGAGAGAGAGAGAGAGAGAGAGAGAGAGAGAGAGAGAGAGAATTGGCATTACAACACATTTTGTCAAGACAAATGCTCAGCATGTCCAAATAATCGCATATCTCTAGAAATCAATTGTTATCAACAGATAGCATATCTCCAGATCACTTGCTGGTTGAAATGGGACTATGTGTATTTCTGTGTGTGCATAGTGGAGATCATGGGGACGGTCAGCACCGGAAGAACACTCGCAAGTTCATAGTTTCAATACCCAAAAAGCATGGATTCAGCTAGGGTTGGATGTATGCGACAACTTGTAATTAGGTTATTGAACTAATAGTACATGGTTGGCTGGACTAGATACTGTTATTTTTACCTTGGGGGATTTTCAGCATAAAAACCGTGAGCCTCGCATTGTGTGACTGCTATATTTCCTTGTTGGTGATGAACAATAGCATAATCTTACCAAAGCAAAGCAAATCCCAACGAACCAATGACATTATCAATTGGCACACTGATTGTTCAATATTAGAACAAAAATAACTGCATCAGACCTCAAGTTATGACAGCAAGATCTCTGACCACTAGTGGACTATAATTTTGGCATTTACACTAACCTCCGCCTAAAAAATTTGCATTACTCCATGCCTGAGACAAAAGAATAGCATCCAGAAATAGATTGTAGAAGGCAAATCCTTTCTGCATTCTAAAGACTGATCGTAAAACAAATGACAAAGAAAAGTAAAAGGCACTAAAAAAAGAGCCCCAATCTAAAAACTTCTCCTTCATAAAGTGGCCAACCACCAGGAAAACAATAATATGTCATTGCTGATGACAGGTACGTACCTTGGGTATAACCCACCTACAAAGGCACACGCTCAATCCAGAATCCACTCACTATTCAGATATAATCCACAAAAGGACTTAAATGAGGAGATGCTAGACAAGTCCAACATCTCTCCTACTTATCCCCTATGTAACCCGGATACAGACACGCGACATGGCAATTCTATAAAAATGGTGACACGGACACAGCAGGGACACGCCACATGTGTGTATATATAAATACATATAATAATTATATATTTATAATTATAATTTTCTTTAAAAAATCTGTTTTCTCTTGTATGTACTGTATATATTTCTGTTTTTCTTGTAAGACTCATATAGATTTACATATGCAGACACACACACACACACACACATACAAGAGTGAGGGAGACGAGAGAGCTTTGTTGTCGACTGATCCAGGGCTTCGAACAAGAGTAATTGACTGACCTATGATGTCAATCTAGTAGTAGTTTAGGTTATAAAAGTTTAATTATATTATAAACCAAATATTTTGAGTCATATCATATTAACTCCCGAAAATTAAAAATATTACAGATTGACCCCCACTGTGTCTCTCGCGTGTCCCCTATCAAAAACTCATAAAAATCAAGGGACACGCCACGTGGTGTGTCCAATACGTATTTGGGCATGTCTCTATGTCCGACACATGGATATGGTGACCTTTTGGAGTGTCGGTGCTTCATAGCTTATCCCACCCTGTTTTCAACCCCAATTCTGGAGCAAATAAATCAAGTAATACTCCACTGGATCTGAACTCCCATTTCAATTCCTTTTGAGTAACAAAATAAAAAATGATGAATATTGTCGTTTAGGCAAGCTAAGTTGCCAACAATTATGGGCCTATTGCATAAAGGTTTGGGAAGCAACACCGCGTTGATGCCTCTGCAGGCCCATGGGAGCCAACCCACTTCATTAACAGTCATGTAAAACAAGGAAGAACAAATATTCAGAAACATTGACCACCTCAGGAATAAGAAGACCATCCCTCACATGTCCCAACTATCAAAAGCCGCAATTCACAGAGCATTGTTAAAATCCAATAAGAAGTAAAACAACACCTTGACCTTCAACAAGCTCTATGACAAAATGCATTCGCCTAAATCCCAATCAACATAATGTTATCTTTAGTATTTTGAGACTAGCAACATGTATCCTTTTTTACCTTGTAATTTAGAGGCATAAGGGTTCTGACAAAGGGTTCACACAGGATGCCACATACATAGTGCCAAAAGCATCTCGAGCAATGCCAGAAAGTTTGAAAGCGTAGCTCAGACTGATGTGTTGAACCATGTCCTTCAAAATCTGAAAAAGCCTGTTCGAGAGCATACCAACCCTCACTCTTCAAATGCAATGCAAAGTAGCAAATACAAATTTAAAGTTATTTTTCGACCCATCTCCTAGAGAAGTTCAAAGAAATCAAATAATCATACCCATCATACAAAGTAAATGTCTTCTCTCCCTCTCCTCCGAACAGCCATAACCCCAATACACTCCCAAAATAGAAGAAACCAAATAGCCAATTCAATTGCATTTCTAAAGCACAATTGAATGAAATGCCACATCAATCCTTTTCAGGTCACCTCATTAAAAATCAAGCATCAACAAAAAATAGAGGGAATGAAAATGTGGCATCCATGTGACAAGAAACCATATTCCCTGTAGGTGGACAAAAACTGCCCTGTGTAAATAGCAATATGTTGGTATAACGGCTTCACGTGCCTATTGACCAGAACCCTAGCTTCTCGTCAGAACCCTAATCTGCAAAACAGACAGGGGTGAGCGCCCCTTTGCCTCTCGTCGGCAAAGGCCCTCCGATGCCTAAGTTAGTATCTCTTACTAGATGAAGCCCTAAATATCAGTAGGAGAATAATACGAATGCAACGTATTGCGTACCTTTTACCTCTGGTTTACTGTTTATATAGACATTTGTATGCTTGCCGCCCAAACATCCTTCTTGCCCTAGGTTTCCTATCTCATATAAGAAACCCAGAATGCTCTGGATTCTTGTTCCCTTACCAAATTACTTCCTTAGTCCTTTTAGTTAGCCGAACATCCTACTTTCATTAGGAGATTCAGACAGATCCTTTATTCGCAGGATCCAATTCCTTCGTAGAGTGTACAATTGTACTGGAACCTTCTAGAATATTCTTACCGCCTTATCACTTAAGGCAGTATTTATTAGAGTTCTTCCTCTGTTGGGCCACCCTTTTACAGAACAGACTACTTCTTCCAATGACCTCTCATATCATCGGTCCTTATTGCCAACCACCATTCTCGTCGACGGTGTGACCCGTTTTATTTACCATGGGGTCCCGCGTACCACGTATTTGGGTACTAATTGTGCCTGTTCGAGAATACCTCCCTACAATTGCTCCCCAGCTTTACTCACTATTTTTATTCAAATGACGAGCAAAGCTCTCATCGCCGAACAATGTTACATTGCTCCCCCATGCCAAAATAACCATAGTTGGTGCAACTTTCTCCTTTGGGCCAAACCAAACGTCCCATCGATTGAGCTGGTCAGGCTTTTCCTGCTCCCACCTTTACACGTGGCATGCTCCGTACCGTTCGCATTAAATGCGAACGGACGTTTATGTGAAACGAGACGCACAAATGGCATCTGGGTGACGTTTCGCATACGCCACCCCAGAGAATGGGGTACTTAGGGGATTTCGTCCCTATTTTAAAACCCCATTCCTTCACTCTGGACTTCCTCTGGAAAGAAGAGTGTGCACTTCAGCCATTGGAGCACTGTTCACCACCTCAAGGCCCCTCCTTTCTGCACCAGGTTCACTTAACTTCCGTTTCATAAGTCACCGCTACCCATTCCACATTCTTGTTTCAATCGTTCTTCGTAGATTTACGGTTTTTTGTTTGTTTTTCTTTTCTATTCTGAAAAAATGGGGAGATTTAAGAGATATTGTAGTACCCCACAAGCCATGACTGACTTTAGGGCTCGTTACGAGATCCCTGACAATATTGCCACCGCCCTCGCTCCTGAGGACAATGTTCGTGAGTGTCCCAATGACACCCTTCACATTCCTGTCATCGCCGTCATGAAGGGCGGTGTTAGGTTCCCTTTGGCCCCTTTGCTTCGACAAGATCTGGCCCATTACAGGCTTTCACCTATGCAGGTGTCTGCCAATTTCTTCCGTGTTGTCATGGGCATAAATGCCCTAAATGAAATGCTAGGCACCTCCTTAGGTTTGCCCAACATTCATCATCTCTATAGTATTTCCAGAACCAAGGACGCCCTTACATACTATCTGAAGAGTAGGAACTCTAGGAAAAAGCTTGTTCTTGAGCTTCCTGACTCTGCTGGGGGGATAACGACAATTTCCTTATTATCAAGGTGAACTTGGGCACTGCTCAAGGCCGTGGAACTTCTCGCGGCCGTCGGGGCCGTGGCACGTCACGTGGCCAGGGCACCGCTCAAGGCCTCTGCCTGCCCATTGCTCTGAGGATAGGCGGGTGTGGAGTAATAGTTTCTTATCCCGTACTGGTAACAGAAAGCTTTAAACTTTTTCTGGAATTGTGCCCCATTATCATAAATTAATGAATAGGGGGCCCCAAACCTTGTGATAATGCTTTTCCAGACAAACCCTTCTACCAAAGGTTCCGTAATCTTGGCCAATGGCTCTACCTCAATCCACTTCATGAAATAGTCCGTCACAACCAATAGGAATTTTATGTTCCCAGTTGCCTTGGGACCCACGATGTCTAGTCCCATTGTGCAAATGGCCAAGGACTTGTTAACAGCACTCAAATCATGGGTGAGAACTTTTTACACTTCTCACAAATTTTCACACACCTTTGCATCCTCTTGCATGTGCGGCCACCAATACCCTTGGGTTATTGCTCGGTGGGCGATGGACCTACCCCCCGCATGACTTCCACACGTTCCTTCATGATCTCATGGAGGAATTTATGCACTATCTCGAGGTGCACACAGAGCAAATAAGGACCCGTGAAGGACTTTTTGTATAACTTTCCTTCTAGGGATAGCCAAAACCGCGCGGATTTTGCCTTTAACTTATGAGCCTCCTTTTTATCAAAGGGGAATGTATTATCTCGTAGGAACTCCACTATCGGGTCCATCTAACTTGGTCCTTGGTTCACGGCCAAGACCAACTCCACACTCCTCCCAATACTTGGCTCGCTAAGGTAGTCTACTGCTACCTTTCTTTTGAATTTTGTTGGAACAGCCGTTGCCAACCAAGCCAAGGAGTCTGCATGGGAATTCTGCCCATAACTTAGACGTATACCCTCTTGAAGGTGTCGAGTAAGTCCTTGGCTGCCTCCACATAGGCTGCGATCTTCTCGTTCCGAGCTTCATACTCACCAAACAATTGATTCACCACGAGCTGCGAATCACAATATACCCATATCCTTCTCACCTTCAATGTCTTAACACTTCTTAGGCCTGCTAATAATGCTTCATATTCCGCCACGTTATTCGACGCACTAAAACCTAGCCGAACAGATAGTTCCAACATCACTCCTTCAGGAGGAAAAAGTTCCACTCCAATTCCTGTTCCAGTATTGCAGGCTTGCAGGTTGATCCATCCACGAACAACTTCCATTCTAGAGGATCCTGTTCAGCTGGTGCTTCCTTCTGCTTAACAAGAAGCCCAAGTGCCTGCCCCTTTCTCGTAGGAGGCAGGGGAGCCACTGCAGGAGTGAACTCTGCAACAAAGTCGGCCAACACTTGTCCTTTGATCGCGGTGCGCGGCTGATAGTCAATATCGTATTGACTCAGTTCTACCGACCATGTCGATATTCTTCCCGAGAAATTTGCCTTTCGTAGCATTGATCTCAACGGGAATTCTGTGTATACCACTATCTTATGACTCTGGAAATAATGCGGCAACTTCCTTGTTGTTGTCCTTAATGTCAGGACCAGCTTCTCGAGGGGCAGATATCTCGTCTCTGCGTTCAACGTCTAATGCCTTGCTCACATAGTACACAAGGATTTGTTCGGTCCATTATTCCTCCGCAACACTGCACTTACCACATGTTCAAAAACTGCTAAGTACAAAGTCAACGACTCTCCTGGCTCTGGAGTTGACAAAAGTGGTGCCGCAGCCAAGTACTTCTTCAAGTCTTAGAAAGCCTGCTCACATTTTGCTCCTCATTCATACCCTTCCCTCTTTTTCAATAACTGGAAAAAAGGGCCTGCACTTGTCACTGAACCGGCTAATGAACCTGTTCAGGGCAGCCGCCATTCCAGTCAACCTTTGAACCTCTTTCGTGGTCCTTGGGCTCTGCAAGGCTATTATCTGATCGGGATTCACATCTATCCCTCTTATGGTCACCAGGTGGCCTAGAAACTTCCCTGAACTGACCCCAAACACACATTTCGAGGCGTTGAGCTTTAACTTGTAGTTTCTCAGGACCCCAAACGCCTCCTTTAAGTTGATTATGTGGTTCTGTTTCTCTTTGCTCTTCACCACCATATCGTCTATGTATACTTCCATGGTTTTGCCGAGCAACTTCTTCAACATAATCGTTGCAAGTTTCTTGTATGTTGCTCTAGCATTCCTCAAGCAAAAAGGCATAACACTATAACAGTACAACCTCCTTGGTGTGATAAACGAGGTCTTCTCCTGATCAGGCCTGAACATAGCAATCTGGTGATATCCTCGATATGCATCAAGGAAGCTCATCCTTACATAGCTTGCAGTTGCATCAACCAACCGGTCTATCCTTGGAGAGGAAAACTGTCTTTAGGACATGCCTTGTTTAAATCCGTGAAGTCTACACAGACACGCCACTTCCCATTTTTTTCTTTACAACCACAGTGTCAAGATAACCACTCCGGGTAGTAAACTTCCCGTATAGCCTTGGCTTCCAATAAACGGTCAACCTCCTCAATGACAGCGTCCATGTGTTGTACGGTTGATCTCCTCTTCTGAATCACGGGTTTGTGTTAGGGATCCACATTCAAGTGGTGACAAATCACGTTTGCATCAACCCTAGGCATCTCCTTAGGAACCCATGCGAATACATCTACATGCTCCTTCAAGAACCCTACTAGCTCGGCTTCCTCGTCCATTCCCAATGTTTCTCCAATTAGAAAATACCTCTTTGAATCAATCTCATTGATCTGTACTTTCTTTAAACCTTCCACCACTTTCTCGGCTGGGTTACTTTCGACATCCTCGATGGTCGATTGATCTGGAACTTGCACGGCCTGAACTAGATGGGCTTTCAGGACCTTCTTCATTATCAAAATTAGGCACTGTTGTGTCACCTTCTGATTGCCCCTTATCTTTTCAATCCCATTGGATCCTGGGAACTTGACCATTTGGTGATAGGTAGATGAAACCGCCCTCATCTTGTACAGTCACGTTCTTCCTATAATCGCGTTATAGGAAGATGGCACATCGACTACTAGAAAGTCAGTTCGTAACACTACTGAACCTGCCCGAACAGGCAACATTACCTTCCCTAGTGGCCACACTACTCCCACACTAAACCCGACAAGAAGGGTTACAGGTTACTGACTGTACCAAATCTGCCTGTGACAGTCCTAACTTCTTGAATGCATCATAATACAGTATCTCCGTACAACTCCCTGAGTCCACCAGGAATCTTTCCATGTCATTCCCCTATTCGCAGGGTTATGATCAAAGCATCATTGTGCAGCACCTGAACTCCTCCCAGGTCCTCATTTGTGAAGACTATGCCTTTGTCGCGTACTTCGTCTTCACGTCCCCTCTTCTTTCCCAAATGCATGACATGCTGGTCATGCTTGATTTGCCTCTGGGGCAGCCTCACCTCATTTCTCGTATAAGGTGTGGCCAACCCATGTATCATATGGATCACGCCCTTTGGATTTTGTTCGTAATCCAACTTCATTGCTTTCCCATCTCTTTGGGTCCTTCCTGAATGAACTCTTTGAGATATCCTTGAGCCACCAGATCATTAAGGGCTTCTTGAACATCTCACATGTCATGTGACCCCAATCTTTATGGGAGCTACAATACTGACTTGTAGCTCGCTTTACATCCTTGTCCCCTTCCATTCTCTGAGGCCATTTGATGTAAGGGCGATTCTTTATCCGATACAGGATCGATTGGCTCTTTCCAGACTGTTGTTATCGAGAAGAAAGACTTGGGATTAGGAGCTTGCTTCTCTCTATACGGCTCTTTCTTAGCCTGTCCATACTCCTTTCATTCCCTGTAGGTCTTCGGTTCCAGTCTGTCCACCTTGCTCGTGGGCCCCTTCGCCTGTTCGGCAACTACTTTGCCATCTTCTCAGAGTATGTCATCCTCCATTCTGGCATATTATTCGATCCGCTCCATCATCTTTGCTAGCATATCGACCGGACTCATGTTTAGTGATCGGCGCAATTCCCCCCGAACAGGCAAGCCAGTCTTGAACGTTGCTATTGCATACTCTTCACTGCAACTTTCAATCTCGTTGAAAGTTTCCCATGATTTCTTTGAATATAGTCCTTGATCGGCTCATTCTCTCCATGCTTCATAGTGGAGAGGCTCTCAAAGGTTTTCGGTACCCTTATGCTTGTCAAGAACCGGGCAGTGAACTCCTCGGCTAACTACCTCCATCCTCATATGGAAAGCGGATCCAACTTGTGAAACCAAGATAAAGCCACCTTTCTCAAACTCAATGGAAACATCTTACACATAATGGCATCATCACCAACATGCATAAACGTAGTTTGCTGGTAATGTTGTATGTGCGCCACGAGATTTGTATTTGTCTCATAAACGATGAACGGGCTATGCTTCACCCTGCTCGGCAACCTTGCCTCCTGCAACCTTCTTGAGAAGGGTGAAGCGGCTATGTTGCTAAGGGCTTTCTGTGCTGCTTCTCGTGCAGTCATGGTCCCGTCTTCACGTCTCTTCGTGGCGTGAGCCCCATCCTTCTCCCAATCGGAGTCAAGTCTCTCGTACATGTCCTTGTGATGCTTCCTCCGCTCTCTCTTCAGGTGTTTGGCTTCTAGTCCTGCTCCTTTTTCGCGAAGAAGCCCACTTCCGCTCTGGTGTACAACTCCTGCTTCTGCTCCTGCTCCTGCTCCTGCTACTTTTTCGTGAAGAAGCCCTCTTGTATTTTACCAGAGCTTGACTTGACTGTTCCCTCTGGAGTTTCTCCCAATGTTCTAAAAGTCGCTAGGCGCTAGTCGGGCGGTCGGCCACCTTCAAGCAATTAATCAAATTAATCGGTGCATATTAATTAGTAATCAACGATTAATCATTAGTCAAACCTAATCAGATAGGCCCCGCGATCAATTAATCGGTGATTAATCGCCGATTAATTTCTTGTTTTATAACACGATTTCTCCGTGAAAGTCCAGAGTCTTTGGGATGCTCCCAGATCCGCTCTATTTCCCGAATTTCGTGCTCTCTTCTCTTGATTAAGCGCGCAAACTCCTCAATTTCCTGCCTCTTTTTACTGAGGATATTGTCACTATTGTGTACACTTTTTGGGTGCGCAACAGACTCTTCCTTATAGTAAGATTTCTCCCTTTGTGTGGACCCTGTAGCCGTCCTTCCATCTTTATTCTTATAATTATCGGGAACGGTCAGTGGGTTCCCCTTGCTTGCTATCTTTTTCCCGTGTCCCGTACCGGGCTTTCTCGGAGCGTCTGGCAGGAACTTGTCTCTCCCTGCATCCAGCATGTTCTTTGGGTCGAGTGGAGTCTTTGGATCTTTTTCCACTATGGTCGTTTTTCAAAGGGAACTCTTTTGTTTCCCACAAAGGGCACCAATTGTAGGTGGACAAAAACTGCCCTGTGTAAATAGCAATATGTTGGTATAACGGCTTCACGTGCCTCTTGACCGAAAGCCTAGCTTCTCGACGGAACCCTAATCTGCAAAACAGACAGGGATGAGCGCACCTTTGCCTCTCGTCGGCAAAGACCCTCCGATGCCTAAGTTAGTATCTCTTACTAGATGAAACCCTAATTATTAGTAGAAGAATAATATGAATGCAACGTATTGCGTACCTTTTACCTCTAGGTTTACTCTGTTTATATAGACATTCGTATGCTTGGCGCCCAAGCATATCCTTGTTGCCCTAGGTTTCCTATCTCGTATAGGAAACCCAGGATACTCTGGATTCTCGTTCCCTTATCAAATTACTTCCTTAGTCCTTTTAGGACTCTTTTCCGTAGTTAGCTGAACATGCTACTTTCATTAGGAGATTCACGTAAATCCTTTATTCGCGGGATCCAATTCCTTTGCGGAGTACAACTGTACTGGAACCTTCTAGAATATTCTTATCGCCTTATCACTTAAGGTAGTATTTATTAGAGTTCTTCCACTGTTCGGCCACCCTTTTGCCGAACAGACTGCTTCTTCCAATAGCCTCTCATATCATCGGTCCTTATTGCCGACCACTATTCTCGTTAGCGGTCTGACCCATTTTATTTACCATGTGGTCCCGCGAACCACGAGTTTGGGTACTAATTGTGCCTGTTCGGGAATACCTCCCTACAACCCCCAAAACATGAGACTTCTTTCTCTTGAAGAGATCTCAGGTTTAAATCTGAAGGGATGAAGATGAACCAAGGAATAATTTATCCAAACTAAAAGAGAACGGAATGGATTTAAATTTTAAACAACTTAATAAAACAAAAAAGATTAATAACAGACTAACAGAAATCAAAACATGAAAATAACAGGAATAAAAACTAAAGGATTCCAATCCCTAAAGAACATATCAAGTCTCGTGTATCACACGATATCATTGAAACAGATTCGACCCGCTCACCCGCTCTCAGAACTGGCGTGCAACCAGGGGCCCAACCCTTACTTGATAGTTGGAGTATATAAACCCACCACAGATCGCATACTTGACTAATGTGTGACGAGCCTTTTGACCTTCTTCAACCCTTGCTCTCAGGTTTCCTTTTATGAGGCGATTATTCATTAACCCTTCAATGATCTTGATTAATATTTCTATAACTTTAATCTCCACACTAAGGAGAACCCATAGCCGCTTTGTCCACATGATCATCTCCACTCCTTACCAATCTCCCAACCCAAACCCAAAATTTGAGTAAAAACACTTAAAACTCATCGCCAATGTCATACCCATTTTGAGTTTCACCCTTTTCCTTACCCAAATTTTGGGGGAAAGCCGAAAAAACACTAGATTTAGGTTTTAAAAAAATGAGCGTAGCATTGGAGAAGGCATACCCAAATAGAGCTTTTGACCCAAAATTTCACTCAAATTTGGGTGGCAAAATGGCTAAGGGCTGAAGATGCTCTAATTGGTTTGTGGACCCCATAAGTGATCATCACTTATCCTTCAAAATTTACATTTCTCACTCTCCCTTTGACTGTCACACCTGCGCTTAAGCTCGGTAATCATTTACTACATGAGAGAAAGAGAATTCATGTACCAACGATCAGTGAATGAAGCCTGAACACCCTTGTCAAAATAAAAAGTCAAAAGCGTAAAAATAAGAAATCTAAAACAACCCCTAGGGTGGCCAAGTAGGCATGAGAAAGCTGATAAGGGCTTGTTCTCCATTAAGTCGCATGTTTTTTAAATTTCACGGAAGTCAAACATTCCAATCATTTGGGCCACTGGAGGCCAATGGCGAACACAGGAGTTCTACTTGGCAAGGGCCTGAATCATATGTATTTCTACATAAGTAACAAAAATATATATATAATCCAAATATATTTGCTACTATCTAGTTCTGAGAATGAGACAAAATCATGTGTATTTATGTAACCGCCATTCAATATTGTACCTGCGACCAAAAAAAAGATTGATAACTTGAAATTTTAGGAGGTTTTTTCACACATATATAAAAACTTCATGAAATTTTTTTTCCTCACGAGACTTGCAGGGGCGATCCTATAGAACTTTTCTACATTAACCTCAAAAACTAGTATAATTAATGAAAATTTTTGGAGTTGTGAGGGGGGCCAGGCACCCCCTAGCACTCCCTCTGTCCGCCCCTACAATGGAGGGTTTGGCCGGTCTATGAGCATTAGGGCCCCGAAATTAGTCAAGATGGGCGCAAGCTGGCATAAACATCCAAAGCATTAAAAAAAAATCCAAAACACATCAACAATGCAAACAAAAGAACTTGCAAATCTCAACAATGCCATGCACTAAATCTCCGCATAACCAAAACTAAAAATACCATGGAATTGAGATTAAAGTGGTGTCTCAGCCAAAGGATGTAAGTCAGAAACGGGAGATTGGTAAATCAAATCCAGACAAACGGACAAGGAGCAAAACCCTAGGAAAACCCAAACTTTCATCCACTAGAAACAAACACAAAGAAGAGAGAGAGAGAGAGAGACTCTGTGCTACCTTTTGCGCTGGAAATCGCTCACGGCTATGGTGAAGCAGACAAAACCGGTTCCAGCATCGACTCGAGGTCGCGTCGCGGAGCACATTGATAACCCCTATTACTTTTTCTGGTAAATTGTAAGGGGGGGTATAGACCCAGGAGAGAGAAAAGAGCAGAGAGAGAAAGTGTCGAAGCTTTATTCGAAATGTCTGTCCCCTCCCTCCCTCTCTCTCTCTCTCTCTCGTTCGTCCAAGAATCGCCTGGTGAGAAGGGAAAGGAGACGGAGGCACGAATCCGGAGGCAGATCTTATATCTTCAAAAAATATATAGATACCCTGTAGCAGTGTAGTTTGAAAATGAAACAGCCCCGCCCTGTTTTTCGCCTCTTTTGCTGATGGGTAAATTTCACTTATGGCCCTCCAACGTAGCAATCGAATTTGGGTAGATTTTTTTTTGGGCGCTGTTATTCGCAACCTTCTATTTACTCCTATAGTCCGTTAAAAATTTTTAATTATACTCAACAGCGTCCAATTACCGAAATATAATATTTTTTTCAACAGATATTTACCGAAAATGCATATTCGGCAGTTGTTTACCGAAAGTTGAACATATTTTCGACATGTAGTTACCGAAATATAATTTTGTTTTCAACAGCAATTTACCGAAATGTTATTTATGATTTTCAACAATCATTTACAGAAATTTAGTGGGCTACGGGAGTAAATAGAGGGCTGCGAATAGCGGCGCCCTTTTTTTTTTGATCCGCGAATTTGGATAGATTGAACCCTGAACTTTTATACTATACCCAAAATTGCAATATGCACCTTATGGACAGAGCGGGAGCCATGCACGACACGTGGCTTATTAGAGGTTCTGTAGTGGACTAGTCAAAATTGGATAATCAAATATTATCATATTCAAAAATTATCACATCACCTTTTGATTTATTCATTTAAGAGGTTACTAAAGTTAGCAATGTAGAGGTCCACAATGGTATAATAAAAAATGGATAACCAAAATTTGTCACATTACTTTCAAGTACAAAAAACTAAAAACTATTAATATAGAAAACTTTTATTTTAATAGTTTTCAAACTAATAAAAAATATTAGAAATACAAAGTAATTTTCCCCAAACAATTTTTCGAAATTATTTTCTAAAAAAACAAAGTTTTTAAAAAAAGAAAATAGTTTTTGGAGAAAATAATTTTCTTTGAATTTTTTTTTTTTAAAAAACAGTTGTGTAATTTTTTTAAATATGGTTGAAAAAGAAAGAGAGTGAAATGGAAGGGAGATAAAGTTTTTATGTAATAACAAGTGTATTTGATTGGAAAGATGTGTGGTTAACTAAATTTGATTACTGACAAAAGGATGCTAGTTTTGGTTATTCAATGGCCAAAATTTAATTAGTTGTTAGGAGGTTGCCAAAATTGGTTATTCTAATGTGAACACTTTTTTGAGTAAATATTACTAACTTTTGCAACATTTTGATTTTGATTAGTCCACTGTGGATGGTCTTAATATTGGAATGATACCCACCACAGCCAAAAGCTACCAAAGCATACAAGGTCAAGCAGGGCCGGCCCAATGGGAAGTCCCAAGAAGCTGCCGCCTTGGGCCTCCATATTTTGGGCCAAAAATGGGGCACCCTTCCTAGATAAGTATATATATTTTCTATGTGCAACTTGTAACACCCCTGAATTTTGGTCAGTAAAAATTTCGTTAAATATTTGAATTTTATTTGAATTACTTATTTTCTCTTTGAGCGGTTATATGATTTCTTGATTTTCGTTATAGTTAGATTTTGATCATTTGTTAAACTCTCGACTAGAAACCCTACTTGACCAATTTAGTTAGCTTCTAACCAATTAGTTGGAGGAACCGAGCAACCAACTCACCTAGTTACTAGATGAACCTTTTGGACCTTTTGAACCTTTTGCCTTTACCCATTGGTCCATAATGGTTAGGGTAATTTTTGTCCATTGGACAATAAACTTTTTATTATATTTGACTAAAAGTACATGTAGTCTTTTCAAAATCTTATTTTAAGTACAAAAGTACTTATACTTCTTTTATCCATTGGTCTTTACATGCTAGGAAAATTATTATCCATTGGGTAATAGCCCAAATCTTCCAACAAAGTACAAAGTTTGTTTAAAATAATCAAGTATGAATTTTTCATGTGATTTTATGCATTAAAATATTGGGGTATATCTAAACCCTAGTTTTCCAGAGTACTTTATTTATTAAACTAGTACTTGTACTTTATTATTATTTTAATGGGGAGAATTCTAGCCTTTTTATTTAATTGGGGTATTTGGTACCACACCTATATTTAAATATAGGGCTTTTGTCACATGCTTTAAAGAACAACTTTTGATTATTTTAAAAGTTCCCTAGTTACTATTGTCCATTGGACAATAAAAGTTAGGGGATTTATTATCCATTGGGTAAAAAGGTTAGTCTTCCATCTAGTACAAAGATTGAATAATCTAGTCTTTTTCCTAATTGCCCATGTGATAAAGTACATGTTATTATAAAAAGTACTAGTAGCCTTTAAAGCCTAAGATTCTCCTAAGTACTCTTATATTATTTTATATTGGGGTTTTGTACCCAATTGGATTAAAATATTGGGGAGTTGATCTTTCTAGAGTACATTAGTACACTAGTTTATTTATTTAAAGGGACATGTGCCAAAATGGTTTTTCTTTAATGGGATTTTTGATTTAGAAAATCTTGTACCTTGGTACTTTCTTATTATTTCTTGTTATTATATGTGTATATATATAAGTGTACTTGTGAGAGAGAGAGAGAGATGCCGAGAGGAGAGAGAGAGAGAGAGAGTGGGCCGAGAGAGAGAGAGAGAGAGAGAGAGAGAGAGAGAGGAGGAAAGAAAGAAGAAAGATTGGGTTGTACTCACCAAGATCTTCTTCATCCTTCCAATCCTTGACAAATCTAATCTCCATTGACCTTCCATTATTGTTTTAGACCAAATCTTGTACCCCGTGTCTCCTTTCCTTCCAACAAATCTCCCATAGTCCAATCCAAGGACTAACCTAGCCATGCAAGCTACCTTATTAGGCCTAAGTCTATTTTGCCTAATGACAACCTATGATGGGCCATTATCCTAGCCTTTATTAGCCTAAGATTTTGACTACAAGCTAGACCTAGATTATAATTACCTAAAAAGCCTAAGATCTTACTTGATTCTATAGCCTTACACCTAGGATATGATTGGACAGGGCATGGCTTGACATGTGAGGTGATTTGATGACTTAATGAAGCAAATCCATGGAGGATTTGGAGAGAGAGAGGGCCGACCATGAGAGGAAAGGGAGAGCCCAAGATTTTGCCTATAAATAGCAAGCCATTTCAAGCTTTGAATTCACACCTTTCCAATCCTCAACTTCTCTCTCTAGAAATTCCTTTGTTCTTTCTTTGTTCTTCATGTTCTTGAGTTGTTCTTGAGTTCTTCAAGAAACTCAACCTAAGCCGCCACTAAACCGCCACCCGACCACCCTTCGATCCACAAAGTAGAGTTGTGTTAGTCAAGAAGAAGTTTCGAGAGAACCCATTCTCTTTCGAAGCTCCCAAAGGCATACCGTAGGAAGTTATTCCGTCAGACCGCCGACTAACCGTCCGTAAGCCGTTACTACTGCCTAGAAGAACGGTAAGGAAATCCTTACTTACTTCCTATTTATTTACTTACTCAAGTATAACGTTGTTATTTTGAACCGCTAAGAAAGAATGGTAGATTCTCCCTATCTACTACTCCGAATTATATGAAGTGTATCTTTACCTATTTACTTTAAGTATTTGTATTTTGATCTTTAAGATGGTTATGAGTATGCGTATATGAGTTGCTTGTATTACTTGTGGTATGTGATAAAGCATAAGTGATTTCACTCCAAAGACGTCCGTACATGTGGTGTTGTGCTTTGAATAAAGCATAAGTGATACACTTCAAGGGCGTCCGTACATGTGGCGTTATGCTATAAGTGATGATTGAGCATGATAAGTAATATAGAATTGGATGATCTTGTTAGAATGATTCCTGCTTACTTTTGTCCTACCGCGGAGTCTTTGAATGTAACGAGACACGAGAATCGAGAAAGTATAAACATGACACCTAGGGCGTGATTAATGAAAGGAAATGTTTTCCGAGGAAGGAAATATTTTGAAACTACATAATGACCGATTTTTGGGTGGCATTATGTGAGTTGTGTGCGTGTGTAAAAGTAAGATTTGTGAAAAAACCCAATGAGAACCCGGAGCAGCGGAACCGAGGGTTTTGAAATGTGTGCGTTCCCATGGGAACCCGGAGCGGCGGAACCATGGTGAGGTATGGCTTGGTTATCCGCGGTACGGAGCCAATGCAATGTGTGCCAATGGGAACCCAGGACGGCGGAACCATTGTGAGGATACTCGGGAACCCGGAACGGCGGAACCGAGGTTGGGTGTGTTAAAAACAAATTTTGGTTTGAAAAAGGTGAAATATTTTGGAAACCGCAATGTGGCCGGACATGGTAGCCCATTGTGTGGTGTGTGTTTGTGTGCCAATGGGAACCCGGGACGGCGGAACCATTGTGAGGATACTCGGGAGACCGGAACGGCGGAACCGAGGTTGGGTGTGTAGCTTGGTTATCCGCAGTACGGAGTCAATGCAAATTGTGTGAGTTAAACAAATGATTTTTGAAAGGTTGGTTTGAAATGTGAAAATGTTGACACAGTCTACGATGAGTCGCGTAGGAGAAACACAGAAAATCTTGGACACCAACGGTAGTTGATTAACGAATGTGGATGTGTCATTGTTAGCTGTGTATACATGTATCATGTGGAAATCGATGATTATATAACCTGTTGTTTGTAAGTTATGGGTTAGTGGGTATGAGATTGTTCTGCTGAGCTTTGTAGCTCACGGTGTTGCCTTTTTGGTGACCTTGACATATTATATTGGTGGCGACGCCGGTATAATGTGTCAGACCTTGTAGATGATCAAGATGAACAGTACACCTTGGAGGCTTTTGGACCTGAGGAGCTGGCTAGGATGGAGGAATAGGTGGAGCTGTAGTTAGGAACCCTAGAACCCTTTTTATTTGTGTAATTATTGAACTCCTGTGGGAGTTTTGTTGTAATAAGAGCCAGACTCTATTTTGAAGTTTTCAATGAAATTGTCTTTTTAACGTACCCAAAATTCGGGGCGTTACAACTTGGTATCAGAGCTTTAGGTTCAAAACCTCGGCCATGGGTAGAATGGGTAGAACCATGATATAAGTTTGACTGTTGCATAAACGTGAATTGAGTTTAAGTTTACCGTCCCAAATTAGGTGGAATTCTGTCAAAACAATCTTCGGATTGAAGTAAGGCACGGAAATTGGCAGTACGGCCGAGCTGGGAATTCCCGAACAATTGGATGATGACTTAAATCAAGAATCGAAAGTGGAACATAGATTCAAATCTTCTTAAGTGATTACCCTGTCGTAGGATATTCCTAATTGAGGTTGAAACTTTTTCTTGTAGATGAACCACCTAGTTAACCTATTGGTTGGAGCTCGCCAACTCAAGGACGCCATAGAGGTTATAACAACTCAACTAGGGGAGAATCCCGACTTTATTACCGCTGTACTCACTGAAAAACGAGATTTCATGAGGGTGCAGCAGTATACCCCTATTCCCGTGGAGGAGGACCCTTGGTTTTTGGAAATGTTTCCGATCCTGTCTGCTTTCCATGAGCATTTCGGTATCTTACCCCCGATGGAGAACTTTGAGGTTGGAGTTACAGAGGAAGAAGTCGAAGGTGATAAGGACGCCAATGAGGTGACCGAGGAGGAAAACCTGTTAGGTGAAAAGAATCTCGAAGAGGACGAGACCCCAAAAGCAGAGGACACCAATTAGGCATATCTGAGGCCGAGCAATTGTAATCCTTCGGGATGTAGGATGTTAAGGATTAGGATCGTTTTCAACTTGTGTTAGGAAAAATCTCGTGTCTCTACTTGCCTTATAGTAGAACTCTATGCCTATGATTGTATCTTTCTGCTTATCTATGGAGAATTTTGCTTATGTTGTATGATGTTCTTATCTATGAAAAACCTGCTTTATTTTTAAAAGAGTACCATTACATACTATTTGTCAAACTACTTTTGACCCTTAGTAGGAAGCGCCTTTTACAAAAGGGAAATCGATTCGGTAGACTAAACCTTTCCCTTCCGATTATTACTTGTAGATGGTGAGCCGACGCGGTGGACTAGGACACGATAACGGAGAACCCTCAAACGCAAACCCTGACCTAACCCAAGTCATGCAAGCGTTCATAGCTGCCTTGAACGCCAACCGCCAAAACCAAAACCATGACGATGGACCTATGATCCGAACCCGAGCGATGAACGAGTTCTGCAAACGTCGACCCCCGACTTTCAATGGAGATACCAACCCCACCGTGGCTGAAGCCTGGCTGAAAGAAACCAAGGTGATCCTGGACACCTTGGAGATTACCTGAAACGGAGACCGTGTGGCCTTAGCCACTTACCAGCTGAAGGGAGAAGCCCGTTACTAGTGGGAGTTAATGGAGGCCACCCATACCATAGCCACCATGACATTTGCCGAGTTTGAAACCCTATTCCTCGACAAATACTTCCCTACACCCTTTCGCCTAGCTAAGGAGCAGGAATTTATGAACCTGAAACAAGGAACGATGACCGTGACCCAGTACGCGGCCAAATTTGAAGAGCTATCCCCGTTACGCCCCAACCGCTGTTGCAACCGAAGACAAGAAGGCAAGAAGATTCGAGTGGGGGATGACTACCGCTCGAAGGGCCGTAGTGGCACAAGCCTTTACCACCTATAATGGTGTGGTTCAGTGTGCTCTCCGCCTGGAAAGCGAGGAGGCTGACTTCAAAACTCGATGGAGGAAGGCAACAGGCAATGCCGGTGGACCAATCCGCACCCAAACCCTCAGCGATAACCGTGGACCCTACTCCACCAAATCCTTTACCCCATCTCAGAACAATCGACCCTAGAGAACTGCTAACCCTGAAGGTGGCAAACCAAAGAGAGGTGGTAGAGACATAGCGACAGTTCAGTGTTTCAACTGCCAGGCTATGGGTCACTATAAGTGCGACTGCCCGCAACTTCAAAGGAATGGGAGCTTTGGAAATCAGGAAGCCCAACAACCTGGACAGGCCAGTTTTGTGAAGCAAAACCCTGGAGGCCCGTCGCAGCAGCAGAATGGGCAAAACAAGGGAAATCAGCCCATGGGAATCCAGCAAGGCACTGGAGGGCGTATCTTTGCGCTGCGGACTGAGGAACGAGAGCAGGATTCCTTTGTAATCCAAGGTACGCTAATATTGTATAGTACCTGCGTACAAGCTTTAGCATCACATTCTTTTATCGCTACTGCCTGCGTAACTGCTCTAGCACTAGAAACAGAACCCCTAAGTGCGTGTTTTATAGATAACATCGCCGTTGGGGGGAGTATAGCTGTTAGTCTAGTGTGTAGAGAATGTGAACTAGAAGTAGCTGACTTGCGTCTGATCTGCGATCTTAGAGTGATCAACATGGCGGATTTCGACGTGATCCGGGAGATGGACTGGCGATCAGCACATCAAGCGGTCATAGACTGCCATCAGAAGTTAGTGACAGCTTATACCCTAGGAAGGACTCGTTTCTTTTTAAGAGGGATAGACAAACGACGAGTGTGGTGACGAAAAGATCGAAGTGGCAGGATTAACCTTTCGGATGGCTCGCTAGTCTCCAATTGGAAGAAGCCAATAGAATGGAAGTGGGATTACCACACATCGTTATGAATACGCCGATATTTTCCTGAAGAACTTCCTGGCTTATCGCCTTAAGGAGAAATAGACTTCTCTATAGAACTTTAATCGGGAATCGCACCAATCGCTATGGCGCTGTATCAAATGGCCCCTGCCAAACTAATAGAGCTCAAGACCCAATTGAAGGAACTTTTGGAAACAGGTTTAATATCGTTAGGTGAGGAAGCAAGCTGATTCGACAAGGACGTGCTAAGGAAACATCTGTAGGTTATGAGTCCGCATGATGATTTGGTAGAAGTTTTGCATTTGGCGTTGGTAATTACGGTGGAGACCTTACCAAAGGCATACGACGAGGCAAGCTGTTCGATGGCAGAAGCAACTTCAACCCCATCTCGTTAAGCAAGTGATGAGGCTTAATTCGATTGATGGTGACCTACTCCAATTTTTAAGGGGGATAGTCGATGATTCCGAGACCGGTTTAGCGACCTAGTCTAATCTGTAGTCGAGCGCCAATTTCGGGGACAAAATTGTTTTAAGGGGGATAGATTGTAACGCCCCTGAATTTTGGTCAGTAAAAATTTCGTTAAATATTTGAATTTTATTTGAATTACTTATTTTCTCTTTGAGTGGCTATATGATTTCTTGATTTTCGTTATAGTTAGATTTTGGTCATTTGTTAAACTCTCGACTAGAAACCCTACTTGAACAATTTAGTTAGCTTCTAACCAATTAGTTGGAGGAACCGAGCAACCAACTCACCTAGTTACTAGATGAACCTTTTGGACCTTTTGAACCTTTTGCCTTTACCCATTGGTCCATAATGATTAGGGTAATTTTTGTCCATTGGACAATAAACTTTTTATTATATTTGACTAAAAGTACATGTAGTCTTTTCAAAATCTTATTTTAAGTACAAAAGTACTTGTACTTCTTTTATCCGTTGGTCTTTACATGCTAGGAAAATTATTATCCATTGGGTAATAGCCCAAATCTTCCAACAAAGTACAAAGTTTGTTTAAAATAATCGAGTATGGATTTCTAATGTGATTTTATGCATTAAAATTTTGGGGTATATCTAAACCCTAGTTTTCCAAAGTACTTTATTTATTAAACTAGTATTTGTACTTTATTATTATTTTAATGGGGAGAAACCTAGCCTTTTTATTTAATTGGAGTACTTGGTACCACACCTATATTTAAATATAGGGCTTTTGTCACATGCTTTAAAGGACAACTTTTGATTATTTTAAAAGTTCCCTAGTTACTATTGTCCATTGGACAATAAAAGTTAGGGGATTTATTATCCATTGGGTAAAAAGGTTAGTGTTCCATCTAGTACAAAGATTGAATAATCTAGTCTTTTTCCTAATTGCCCATGTGATAAAGTACATGTTATTATAAAAAGTACTAGTAGCCTTTAAAGCCTAAGATTCTCCTAAGTACTCTTATATTATTTTAGATTGGGGTTTTGTACCCAATTGGATTAAAATATTGGGGAGTTGATCTTTCTAGAGTACATTAGTACACTAGTTTATTTATTTAAAGGGACATGTGCCAAAATGGTTTTTCTTTAATGGGATTTTTGATTTAGAAAATCTTGTACCTTGGTACTTTCTTATTATTTCTTGTTATTATATGTGTATATATATAAGTGTACTTGTGAGAGAGAGAGAGAGGGAGAGAGAGAGAGGAGGAGGAAAGAAAGAAGAAAGATTGGGTTGTACTCACCAAGATCTTCTTCATCCTTCCAATCCTTGACAAATCTAATCTCCATTGACCTTCCATTATTGTTTTAGACCAAATCTTGTACCCCTTGTCTCCTTTCCTTCCAACAAATTTCCCATAGTCCAATCCAAGGACTAACCTAGCCATGCAAGCTACCTTATTAGGCCTAAGTCTATTTTGCCTAATGACAACCTATGATGGGCCATTATCCTAGCCTTTATTAGCCTAAGATTTTGACTACAAGCTAGACCTAGATTATAATTACCTAAAAAGCCTAAGATCTTACTTGATTCTATAGCCTTACACCTAGGATATGATTGGACAGGGCATGGCTTGACATGTGAGGTGATTTGATGACTTAATGGAGCAAATCCATGGAGGATTTGGAGAGAGAGAGGGCCGACCATGAGAGGAAAAGGAGAGCCCAAGATTTTGCCTATAAATAGCAAGCCATTTCAAGCTTTGAATTCACACCTTTCCAATCCTCAACTTCTCTCTCTAGAAATTCCTTTGTTCTTTCTTTGTTCTTCATGTTCTTGAGTTGTTCTTGAGTTCTTCAAGAAACTCAACCTAAGCCGCCACTAAACCGCCACCCGACCACCCTTCGATCCACAAAGTAGAGTAGTGTTAGTCAAGAAGAAGTTTCGAGAGAAACTATTCTCTTTCGAAGCTCCCGAAGGCATACCTTAGGAAGTTATTCCGTCCGACCGCCAACTAACCATCCGTAAGCCGTTACTACCGCCTAGAAGAATGGTAAGGAAATCCTTACTTACTTCCTATTTATTTACTTACTCAAGTATAACGTTGTTATTTTGAACTGCTAAGAAAGAATGGTAGATTCTCCCTATCTACTACTCCGAATTATATGAAGTGTATCTTTACCTATTTACTTTAAGTATTTGTATTTTGATCTTTAAGATGGTTATGAGTATGCGTATATGAGTTGCTTGTATTACTTGTGGTATGTGATAAAGCATAAGTGATTTCACTCCAAAGACGTCTGTATATGTGGTGTTGTGCTTTGAATAAAGCATAAGTGATACACTCCAAGGGCGTCCGTACATGTGGCATTATGCTATAAGTGATGATTGAGCATGATAAGTAATATAGAATTGGATGATCTTGTTATAATGATTCCTGCTTACTTTTGTCCTACCGCGGAGTTGTTAATTGAATGTAACGAGACACGAGAATCGAGAAAGTAGAAACATGACACCTAGGGCGTGATTAATGAAAGGAAATGTTTTCCGAGGAAGAAAATATTTTGAAACTACATAATGACCGATTTTTGGGTGGCATTATGTGAGTTGTGTGCGTGTGTAAAAGTAAGATTTGTGAAAAAACCCAATGAGAACCCGGAGCGGCGGAATCATTGTGGGATACTCGGGAACCCGGAGCGGTGGAACCGAGGGTTTTGAAATGTGTGCGTTCCCATGGGAACCCGGAGCGGCGGAACCATGGTAAGGTATGGCTTGGTTATCCGCGGTACGGAGCCAATGCAATGTGTGCCAATGGGAACCCGGAACGGCGGAACCATTGTAAGGATACTCGGGAACCCGGAACGGCGGAACCGAGGTTGGGTGTGTTAAAAACAAATTTTGGTTTGAAAAAGGTGAAATGTTTTGGAAACCGCAATGTGGACGGACATGGTAGCCCATTGTGTGGTGTGTGTTTGTGTGCCAATGGGAACCCGGAACGGCAGAACCATTGTGAGGATACTCGAGAGACCGAAACGGCGGAACCGAGGTTGGGTGTGTAGCTTGGTTATCCGCGGTACAGAGCCAATGCAAATTGTGTGAGTTAAACAAATGATTTTTGAAAGGTTGGTTTGAAATGTGAAAATGTTGACACAGTCTACGATGAGTCGCGTAGGAGAAACACAGAAAATCTTGGACACCAACGGTAGTTGATTAACGAATGTGGATGTGTCATTGTTAGCTGTGTATACATGTATCATGTGGAAATCGATGATTATATAACCTGTTGTTTGTAAGTTATGGGTTAGTGGGTATGGGATTGTTCTGCTGAGCTTTGTAGCTCACGGTGTTGCCTTTTTGGTGACCTTGACATATTATATTGGTGGCGACGCCGGTATAATGTGTCAGACCTTGTAGATGATCAAGATGAACAGTACACCTTGGAGGCTTTTGGAGCTGAGGAGCTGGTTAGGATGGAGGAACAGGTGGAGCTGTAGTTAGGAACCCTAGAACCCTTTTTATTTGTGTAATTATTGAACTCCTGTGGGAGTTTTGTTGTAATAAGAGTCAGACTCTATTTTGAGGTTTTCAATGAAATTGTCTTTTTAACGTACCCAAAATTCGGGGCGTTATACAACTATAATACAAACTCATTTGGTGGTTCAATGGTAAAGTGTTTGTTCTTTCACATAAGATGCCTAGGTTCAAATCCTAGGAGGGTATTTTTTTGTAGTGTCTTTTTGCTAAAAAAAAAAATTCCTCTTATCACACAAATTGGGGCTGTTGTGATTCAAACTGAGTCCACTGAATATTATTGCAACCGTACAAACCATTAAGGCTGAAAAATTTACGATGTTGAATAGTATGAATGAAAATTATATATAGAAAAGTATTTTTGTTTATTGTTTTTAAATTAGAAAATTTATGTAGGGCACTATTCTACCACTTGGCCTAGGGCATCTAAATACCTTGGGTTGGCCCTGAATTCAAGTTGGGAAAGAGAAAAAAGACAATGAAAACCACCAACGATAGAAAATGATGTCAAGGAAAGAGAGAGGGTAGTCATAATTCCATGGACTCTTTTTACTCTACCACGACATTTTATCTAATATGACAACTTTGCCCTCAACCATCAAAGCAATGGATATTTTCCCTTTCTCAACACCAGCTTCTAGTTGTGGATGCCTCTTTAGAGGGGCATCGCCACACAATGATCATGCTACATGTTTCATTAGTGTACACACTGTGGATACTTTCATGGCTAGAAGCATCACCACATAGTAACAGCTACGTTCGAATGGAATTGTCACTTAGTTTTAAGAAAATAAAGAAAACAAGTAGATATTCTGGAATCAGAAGCCAAAAGTACGGTTAGGGGAAGGTGTTGGCACCCTTCTCCATCTAGCCGCGAGCCTGGCCCATAATCGTTCAACATAGAATTAATGATTGCTTTATTCAATTCCAAAAAATAACTGATTGTTTAGCCTTTAAACAATTAATAGGTGAGTCAGGACAGTAAATAAATCACACGGGATAAGGGGAGGGATATCATGCAGAAAATACAAAAAGCAGCAGAAAACTAATATGTCCCAACAAATGAATTTGCCGGCCGAAGAATAGATCTTTCTGCCAGCAAATCATACTGGTTTAATGTACCGGCCGAGGAATCAAAGTCTCGGCCGATGTTCTTCCTCATGCTAAAAAATGGAATTTAAAGAGGCAGCAGAAAACTTAGATTAAAGTGTAAATATAGATATTGAACTAAACAGTAGGACGATTGGCTTCACCACCTTGATCCCTCAGTAGCTTGATTGCTCAGATTGAGGGTGATTGATTGTGCTTGCTTCACTAACCCTAAGAACTATGTGGGTTCTACGGGGATTGATCGTTCGAATTGTGGCTGCTCATGAGAGTAAGGGCTTTTGTAGTGGAGATATGGGAGATGATTTTTACAGAGTTTGTAGGTAGGAGACAATATATTGAATCTGTATTTTGGAGCCCTAAAGGCCTTGTATTTATAGGCATGGGATAACTCACTCCAGCCAATCAAATGACGTGAATCAATAAGGAAGTTTAAGGCTACAAGAACTCTACATGGAAACCATTTTCATAGACCCGAAGCCTAGCTAAATGGCTGCTAGTGTTTGAGCTCGAACCAAATTGTGACAGAATTTTCTAGAATTCTGGATAAATCGATCTGGCGGCCGTAGAAAAGATCTGGCAGCCGAGGAAACTATCTCATTGGGAGGTTCAACTACAAAGATTCCATGAATGAATGAAAGAAGTAGTGGTCGTGAGAACAATCTAGCGGCCAGCAGATCTATTTTACTGAAAAATTGTATTTTTGTGTAAAAGGACTTTTTGGCTCTGGATCGGGCTCTTTAAGTAACTAAAAGAACTCATAAAATCCCTCGGGCTTACAAGAAGCCAATCACAACAATCACTAACCTGCTCATCATTGGGATGGTCCCCAAGGAGGGACCCGAAATATCTATTGAGCCAAATTAGGAGTCAAAGCCGTAAAGAAATTTGAACTTGGTGAAACAAATATCTCGAGAGTTTTTGAAAACATTTTTATGTATGGCGCGTTGGGAGGCTGCCTACATATTCCTCAGGGGAAAATCAGACCCAATTGTACTTCGGGGTGATCAAACGACATAAAAGTGCTTTAAAGAAAAAATTTTGCCATCAGGCCTTACCAAGCCATCAAGCGGTATACTTGGGATCAAGGATTTGTAAAGCGTAAAGCTTTAGGCGGGAGAATACCTTTGATGGTTCAAGGTAAGTCACTACATGGTAGGTTAATCTTACTTAGGAAGTAGACACAGCCAGTTGCCTTTCTTGACCATCCTTACTTGGACTGAAAGAATTCCAATTGAGTTGATGTAATATAATTAAATGCCTTAGGCCATACCGAGCCGTCGGGTGGGTTACCTCTTTGAGAGATGAGCAGGGAGCTGATGATTGATAATTAGAGGGCGGAGTTGCATAGAGGTTCTTTGAGAAGATGAATTTATAAAATTGGAGCATGGAACTACGTGAATGATCTGAATCACAAAGTTGGAGTGCAGAGCTGTGTAAATGCTTTTTGGAAGCAAGAGTATAGGCTTAGAGCTAAGATTTGGAGCACGGAGCTGCATAAACATCTTTTGGAAGCAAAATGGTGGGTTATGTGAACTGTCTATGAGAACTATCAATGAGAACTGGAAAATACACACTTAACATAGCCTCACCATACACTAAAATACACAGTTCATATAGCCCCAATACGCATAGTTCACATAGCCCATGACATATCACAAAGTTGGAGTTCGGAGCTTTGTAAATGCTTTTTGGAAGCAAGAGTACAGGCATAGAGCTAAGAATTGAAGCCCAGAGCTACATAAATGTCTTTTGGAAGCAGAAGGGCGCGGAGCCAAGAACCACTTTAGGGCCTTCTTTGTATCGAGACTCTTGTACTTGTCCTAATGGGCAAGCTAACCTTAAGTGTTTTCACGGAGAGAACACTTTCTCTGGTTTGACAAAACATCGTTTTCAGAAGTTGGAGTTTGTTTCCACTTACTCTTCACCGAAATATTATGAATTCGACCTTCGATTTTCCTTATTTGGCAAAGAGACCACAGTATGGAGCAATTCATAGCATAATATTTGAAATAAAACGAAGCTTCATTCAACATAAAAGAGAAATAATATGCCCAAAACACATCATGTCTTTAACATTGGGAACAAAAGTTAATGTTTATTGTCACTATTGTACGCCGTGCTATAGTACTGCAACTATTATGTCACCTCAGAGCTCGCATCCTACTTCTCATCATCTTTCATGGTTTCATACTCTTCTTGACCCTCTTCTTTACCAAACAGAATTCCCAGATCAACCTCATCTAGCACCTCAATCCAATCCACGGTCATAGGGGAATTGTATGGTGTTTTGTGGGCTTCTCGCCCCTGAGAGCGTCGTCTATTTCTTTTCTAGCAAAAAATGCAACGGTGCACTTCTATTTAGAGCCACCATCCGGATTTTAGTGGTTTGCCACCCGAGGAACCGAACTTGAATGACGTCTGTGCTTTTTGTTTGGAAAAGGCTTTTCTTTTCTTTTTTTGCTGGCCCATCATAACCAGAGACAACGTTGGATCAGGAATCAGGTTACAAGAGGGGAAGGGTTTTACGGCACCCCTCTCTCCCAACCCGAGGGTCGGTCTTTACTTAGTGCTCAAGGGATTTTGAAATCATTTTGCAACTTAGCTTTAATCAAGAAAGGAGGGGGAATAATAAAAGGGGATAAAAACTGTAAACACGTCGCGTGTATGCATATGAATAGTGTACAGTTATGATAATAGGCATGAGGTCACATAATATGCAACAAAATTGAAGATTGTTGCTGCTAAAACCTATGAGTGCTCAACAATGTACCTTAGCGCTCAAGAACTGGTCCTAAGCACCCACCTTCTGCTTCCTTGCATACTCTAAAATAACTATTCTGGACTCTGGGAGGGACCAATGCACACTTAAAAGCTATAACAAACTCTACTCAAGTATTTACAATGAACAAAATAGAAGTTGGTATTGAAACCACTTTGAGCGCTTTAACAACTCTCCTAAGCACTCAAGAACTGGTCTTGAGTGCTCATATGCGAGCCTCACAATTATCACGAAAAATGATCAGAAGATGCAACTGATGAAATAAACTAGGGATTTGAGTTGAGAAAGCAAATAATTATTGAGATTAGAGGAAATGGGAGGTTTTAGAGTGTTTCCAGAAACTAGATAGAATGTTTTTTTTTTTTGGTAAATCAACTTGAAATAGAGAAAAAGCTAACCGAATATACATCATACAAAGAGCATACCCCAGGAGGAAAACAAAAAAAAAGAGAAAAGAAAGAAAGAAAGAAAGAAAAGTACCCAAGCCAAATGGCTACAATAAGCTAAATATACCGCTACCAATTGTTTCCAACCCATCTAAGAAGAGGAACAGGAAACAACTAGAAAGATAACAAAATTAGCCTATGCTAAACCCCTACTACATTAAGCTAATGTAGGGAGGTATTCCCAAACAGGTACAAATAGGACCCGAACACCTGGTACGTGGGACCATGGTTAGATTAAAACAGGATAAGTCGCCGTGCAATACGATGGTCGGCAATGAGGACCGGCGACATGAGAAGTCATTGGTCCAAGAAGTCTGTATGGGGTCAAGGTCCAGCAAACATGAGAAGTTGTTGGACCAAGAGATTGATATAGGTACAGTGACATGTGAAGTCACTGGTCCAAATAGTCTGTTTGGCAATGAGAAGGCCGAACAGGAGAACTTTGGGGAAAGCAACTCCAAATGCAAGGAATGCTCTAGAAGGTTCCAGAATAGTGTAATTCCATAAAGGAATAGGATCTCGAGAATATAGGATGATACCCAACAGGAATGGGATGTTTGGCCAGCTATGGAAAGGAGTCCTAAAAGGACTCCTTAATGAGTTGATAAGGGAACGAGAATCCAAGATATCCTGTGTTTCCTGTACGAGGTAGGAAACCTAGGGCAACAGGGATGCTTAGGTAGCAAGCATACGTATGCCTATATAAACAAGGTTAACCTAGAGGTAAAAGGTACATAATACTTTGCATTCATATCGTTTTCCTACTAATTAGGGTTTCCAGCTAGTACGTGATACTAACTTAGGCATCGGAGGGCCTTTGCCACGAGAGGCAAAGGTGCACTCACCTGTTGTCTATTTTGCAGATTAGAGTTCAGACGGTGTGCTAGGGTTTCGGTGAAGAGGCACGAGAAGCCGTTACACTCTTGTGCTATTCAAAGCCTCTTTTTGTTTTTCTCCACTTACAATTGGTACCGTCTGTGGGACACGAAGGAGTTCTCTTTGAAAAACAACCATGGTGGAAGAAAATCCAACAACGCCGCTCAACCCAAAGAATCTACTAGGTGGGGGAGATGATAAATCCCCACTAGGGGCTCTAAGAAAGCCCGAAGGCGGACATGGGAGGAAGGTGACAAGCAAGGGTAACCTTCTAACTGTCCTGGATAGCTCCAAGAATAGGGAGGGCAGGACAGCCACGGAGTCCACACGGAGGAGTAGATCCCGTCGTGAAAGGGAATTAATTGCACACTCAAGAAGCATGCACAACAATGAAGATATCCTCGACAAAAAGAGGTAGAAAATCGAGGAGTTTGCTAGTTTGATCAAGAAACGAGAGCACGAGATTCGAGAGTTAGAACGGATCTGAGAACATCCTGAGGACTCTAGACTTTCACGAAGAAATTCCAGGGGAGACAGACATGCTATGGTGGAGTACAAGAAGGCACCTTCACAAAGAAGAAGGAGGAGGAGTCCTACTCCAAGGTGGAATAGGGTTTCTCCACAAAAAAGGAGGAGCAGAAGTAAAAGCCAAACACTAGAGTGGCAGAGGACTACTTCACGAAAAAGGAGCAGGAGCCGAAATCCCTCTCCCAAGGAAGAAGGGACCAGAAAACATCACAGGGATAGGTACAAAAGACCTGATTCCGATTGGGAAAGGAGTACTCGCAATAAAATGAAGGAACGCGAGGAGGGGACCATGTCTGCACGAGAAGCAGCACGAAAGGCCCTTAGCAATATAGTATCCTCCCCTTTTGCAAAGAGGTTGCTAGAGGCGAGACTGCCGAGCAGGGTGAAGCACGGTGTGTTCATCCTCTATGAAACAAACACAGATCCTGTGGCACACATACAGCATTACTAGCGTGCAATGTTTATGCACAATGGGGATGATGCAATCATGTGCAAAATGTTCCCATCGAGTTTGGGAAAGGTAGCCTTATCCTGGTTCCATAAGCTAGGCCCGCACTCCATATGAGGATGGAGGCAACTGGTTGAGGAATTCACTGCTCGGTTCTTGACAAGTAGAAAAGCACCCAAAACTTTTGAGAGCCTCTCCTTTATGAAGCAGAGAGAGAATGAGCCGATCAGAGATTATGCAAAGAAGTACTGGGAGACTTTCAATGAGATTGAAAGTTGCAGGGAGGAGTATGCAATAGCTACGTTCAAGATTGGGTTACCTGTTCGGGGGGAGCTGCGAAAATCATTAAACATGAGTCCAGTAGGAACACTGGCAAAATTAATGGAAAGGATTGAGCAGCATGCCAGGAACGACGATGACATACTCAAGGAAGATGGCAAGGTGGTTGCCGAGCAGGCCAAGGCACCTGTGAAGAAAGTAGATAAGCCAGAACCTAAAACTTGTAGGGAAAGGAAGGACTATGGGTAGGCTAAGAAAGAGCCATACAATGAGAAGCATGCCCCAGAGCCCAAGTCATTCTTTTCAGTTACCACAGTTTGGAAAGAACCAATCTATAGGATTCTTCATCGAATAAAGAACCGCCCATATTTTAAGTGGCCCCCAAGGCTAGAGGGGGATAAAGATGCAAAGAGAGCTACGAGTCAGCATTGCAGTTATCACAAAGATTGGGGTCACATGACAAAAGTTTGTGAGATGTTCAAGCAGCACCTCGATGACTTAGTTTCATGAGGTTATCTGAAAGAGTTCATTTAGGAAGAGCTAAAAGGTGCAGAGAAAGCAATGGAGTTGGATTACGAGCAGAATCCAAGGAGCGTAATCCATATGATACATGGATTAGCCGCACCTTATACGAGATATGAGGTGAGGTTGCTCCAGAGGCAAGTAAAGCACGACCAACACGTGATGCAGTTGGGGAAGAAATGAGGACGTGAAGAAGAAACATGCAACGAGGGCATAGTTTTCACGAATGAGGACCAAGGAGGAGTCCAGGTGCCACATAATGATGCCTTGGTCATAGCCCTACGAATTGGGGAATATGACATAGAGAGGATTTTGGTGGACTCGGGAAGTTGCACCGAGGTCCTATATTATGATGCATTTAAGAAATTAAGTCTGACACAAGCGGACTTGGTGCAGTCAATAACTCCATTGGTTGGATTTAGTGCAGGAGCAGTCTGGCCATTGGGCAAAGTAACTCTGCCTGTTCAGGCAGGAACAGTGGTGCTGCGAATCAATTTCTTGGTGGTAGATGTTCCGTCTTCTTATAACGCGATTATAGGAAGAACATGGTTACACAAGATGAGGGCAGTTTCTTCCACTTACCATCAGATGGTAAAGTTTCCCGGATCAAACGACATTGAAAGGATCAGGGGAAATCAGAAGGTTGCCCAGTAATGCTTGATTTCTATAATCAAGAAGGCACTTAAAGCAAAGTTGGTCCAAGCCATCAAAGCCCCAGACCAGCCGACCATCAAGGATGTCAGAGGGAACCCTATTGAGAAGGTAGTCGAAGGTTTGAAGAAGATTCAGATCAATGAGATTGATCCAGAAAGGTATTTCATGATTGGGGAACACTTGAATAAATAAGAAGAAAAAGAGTTGGTGGGATTCCTCAAGGAGCACGTTGATGTGTTCGCTTGGGTACCCGAAGAAATGCTCGGGATGGATGCAAACGTGATTTGCCACCACTTGAATGTGGATCCACAACATAAGCCTGTAATGCAGAAGAAGAGGAGGCCAGCCATATAGCACGTAGACGCTGTTATTAAGGAGGTTGACTGTTTGCTGGAAGCAAAGGCAATATGAGAAGTTTAGTATCCAGAGTGGTTGTCTAACACTGTGGTAGTAAAGAAGAAGAACAAGAAGTGGCCTGTCTGTGTCGACTTCACTAATTTGAACAACGCCTATCCTAAGGATAGTTTCCCTCTCCCAAGAATAGATCAGTTGGTGGATGCAACAGCTGGGTATGGACGCATGAGTTTCCTTGATGCATATCGAGGATATCACCAAATTGCTATGTACGGGCCCGATCAAGAGAAGACTTCCTTTATTATGCTAAAAGGGCTGTATTGTTATAATGTCATGCCCTTTGGCTTGAGGAATGCCGAGGCAACTTACCAAAGGCTGGCAACAATTATGCTGAAAAAGTTGCTCGGTAAGACTATGGAGGTTTACATAGACGACATGGTGATCAAAAGCAAGGAGAAGCAGGACCACATAGCTGATTTGAAGGAAGCCTTCAAGATTCTGAGAGAGTACAAGCTGAAACTCAACACCTCGAAGTGTGCGTTCGGAGTAAGTTCGGGGAAGTTCTTGGGCCACCTTGTGACCATATGAGGGATAGAGGCAAATCCCGATCAAATAACGGCCTTGTAGAGGCTCCAAAGTCCTAGGACCGTGAAGGAGGTCCAAAGACTGACGGGGATAGCAACAGCCCTAAACAGATTCATCAGCCGGTCTAGCGATAAGTGTAGGCCCTTCTTTCAATTGTTGAAGAAGAGAGAAGGATACGAATGGGGAGCAAAATGCGAACAGACGTTCCAAGACTTGAAGAAGTACTTGGCAGCAGCTCTGCTCTTGCCTACTCCTGAACCGGGTGAGTCTTTAACTTTGTACTTTGTAGTGTCTGAACATGCTGTTAGTGCAGTACTATAAAGGGATAAGGAATCCGAGCAAATCCCTGTCTACTATGTGAGCAAGACATTGCTAGATGCAGAAACGAGATATCTGCCCCTTGAGAAATTGGTCCTGGAACTAAGGACAACGGCAAGAAAGTTGCCTCATTATTTCCAAAGTCATAGAATTGTGGTTTACACAGAGTTTCTGTTGAAATCATTGCTACAAAAAGCAGATTTCTCGAGACAAATATCGACTTGGTCGGTGGAGCTTAGTCAGTACAATATTGACTATCAGCCGCGCAAAACAATTAAAGGACAGGTGTTGGCAAACTTCGTGGTAGAATTCTCACCAACAGTAGCTCTTCGACCTCCTACAAGAAAGGAGCAGGGACCTGGGTCTCTGGCCATGAAAGGAAAGGAGCCAGCCGAGCAAGATCCCTTGGAATAGAAACTGTTCGTTGACGGATCAGCATGCAATACTGGTTCGGGGATTGGAGTTGTGCTCTTTCCTCCTGAGGGAATAATGTTGGAGTTGTCAGTTCGGTTGAGTTTCAGTGCATCAAACAATGTGGTAGAGTACGAGGCACTCCTAGTAGGTTTGAGGAGTGCAAAGACCCTAAAAGTTAAAAGGATAAGGGTGTATAGTGATTCACAACTTGTGGTGAACTAGCTGTCTAGGGAAAATGAGGCCCGGAATGAGAAAATGGCAGCCTCCAAGGATCTGCTCGATACTTTTGAGAAGGTGTACATTGAGCAGATAAGTTCTGGGCAGAACGCACATGTAGATTCACTGGCTTGGTTGGCTGCAGCTGTGCCAACAGAGTTCAAGAGAAGAGTGGCGGTAGATTATCTTGTTGAGCCGAGCATTGGAAGGAGCGTGGAATTGGTCTTGGACGTGACCCTAGGACCAAGTTGGATGGATCCAATAGTGGAGTTCTTACGAGATGGAACACTCCCCATGGATAAAATGGACGCTCGCAAGATAATGACAAAATCTGCACGGTTTTGGCTGTCACTTGAAGGAAAGTTGCACAGAAAGTCCTTCACTGGACCATACTTACTTTGTGTGCATCCCGCGATGGTGCAGAAGTTCCTCCACGAGATTCATGAAGGAACATGTAGAAGTCATGCTAAGGGCAGGTCCATTGCCCACCGAGCAATCACCCAAGGTTATTGGTGGCCACACATGCAAGAAGATGCAAAGGTGTATGTGAAAATCTGTGAGGAGTGTTAGAAATTCTCACCAATGATTCGAACACCAGCTGAAGATTTGGTGCCATTAACAAGTCCTTGGCCATTTGCATAATGGGGGATGGACATCGTGGGTCCACTCCACAAGGTAACTGGAAATAGAAAAATTTTGTTGGTAGCAACATATTACTTTACTAAGTGGATTGAGGCAGAGCCATTGGCCAAAATCACTGAGCCTATGATAGAAAGGTTCGTATGGAAGAGCATTATTACTTGATTTGGGGTCCCTTATTCGTTGATTACGGATAATGGGTCCCAATTTCAAAAGAAGTTTAAGGCTTTCTGTGCCCAATATGGCATAAGAAATTATTACTCAACCCCAGCCTACCCTCAGAGTAATGGGCAGGCAGAGGGATCCAACAAAACCATCCTTGACGGGATCAAGAAGAGGTTGGACAAAGCAAAGGGGAAATGGCCCGACAAATTGCCACTGGTCCTGTGGGCGCACCGAACAACTCCTAAGAGGTCTACGGGAGAGACCCCTACTCATTAGCATATGGAATAGAGGTTGTTATTCCATTAGAAGTTGGCTTGCCGACCAACAGGACCACTTTGGTTGAAAATGGAGGCAATGACAGAGCCCTAAAGATCGAGCTGGATCTGGCCAAGGAACAGAGAAAGAGAGAGCTCTAGCTCATTTGGCCTCATATCAGGAGCAGCTGATGAAAAGCTACAATAAGCATGTCCACCCACGAGAATTTGGTGTTGAAGACCTTGTGCTTCGTAAGGTGCTCGGTAATACCAAGGTGGCCAATGAGGGCAAGCTGGGAGCCAATTGGGAAGGCCCATATCGAGTAACTGAGATAGTGGGCATTGAGGCTTATCATTTGGTGGACCTGGACGGGTACCCGGTGCCAAGGCCTTGGAATGTCCATAATTTGAGGAAGTTCTTTGTGTGAAAGACTTCAGTTTATTTTTTCATTCTGTTTTAGGATGCACATCGTGATTGTGTGGGAATTACGAATAAAATTCCCTTGTCTTTTATTCTTTGTTGGTTGCAAGGGGTACAAATAACGCCCCTTGAGTTATCAGATCATGAATAAGGAATTTGATTATGAGTTTTTTCAAATTTTATGGTCTTTTATGGTTATGGATTTTCACTCCACTCCTTTGTTTGAATACGGAGTTAGAAAGTTGTAACCCGTCTTTCCTTGCTTCGTATTGGGGAGCAGAGGGGTGTAGTGTAGTGCAAAACTACAAGAGCAATTATTCAATACAATTTGCAAGTACGAATATACTTGGATATTTGTACAGGTATGAATAAACCTAGAATGCATACGTCAACATGCACAATTCTGCCAAATATGAATACATTTGGGCTTCTAAGTATGAGAAACTTAAAAACTTTTCCCAGTACGAGTATACTTGGGGTGCATACGAGGACATGCAAATCATCCAAGTACGATTACTTGAGCATATGAGAGTATGCAAATTTATCTAAGTATGAATACACTTAGGAATATTTCCAAGTACGTGAACACTTGGGTTGCATATGCGGACATGCCAAATAGCTAAGTACGAATAGACTTAGTATATTTTTCGAGTATGTGAGACTTGGGATGCATACGATAACATGCATATTATTGCCAAATACAAATACATTTGGGCACCTAACTAAGAATGGGAAACTTAAAAGCAAAACCCCTAAGTACGAAAAACTTAGGGAGCGTACGAACATATGCAAGTACGAATAAACTTAGGACTTGACCAAGTATAAAAATACTTGGGTACATACGAGTATATGAAACATACCTAGCCAAGAATGAGAATAGTTGGGCTTCTGTCTAAAGTATGAGAAACTTAGTGACATATGAGCAATTGTTTCCTAAGTATGAAACACTTAGCTGCAAACAATGAAATCCTAGTACGATTAAACTTAGGAATTATAATTGAAAGGTTATGGCTATGAAGGCCACGAAGGGTCAAGCAAAATCAAGTGTTATGCCACAAAGGGCCGAATACCTATGTTAAGTTTAAATTGAAAAAGTACTAGCACCACGCAGGGCAAAGATTTACGGCCTGCAAACTGTCTTACACAATAGAAAATGTTTGAGGGAGATTGTGTCATACCTATTCATTAGTTGTCAGGTCTTAGACTGGAGTAACTTGAGCCATTGTGTTACACAGCTGTGTTTTCATCAGTTGGACCACCACTGGCTTCCTTCTGGCCAAGGTTGGTCGCTTCTTCAATTTGCTCGGCTTCGACACTATGCTGCTTGGTGATATGGGCATTTTTCAACCTAGAGAGATGATGATTTAGCTATTCTAGCCATTCTGAGGCATGCAGCCCATGCAGCGGCCCGGATTTCATCTTGAATTATAGGCATCTGGGTCTTGTAACTCTCAGTAGCTACGTTGATTCCTTCATTGTAGCCCTGTTGGTATGCAGCCTTGGATTCATTCTTGCTTGTCTCAAGTTCCATGAGGGTTTGGTTTAGACTGTCCTCAGCTCTGTCCAATTTGACCTTCAGCTCATCCACCATGCCACGTGCCTGATCCCTCTCTCTCTAATCTGATAATTGATCTTTGCAACTTGGCAAGTTTTACTGACATGAGAAGTTAGGAAGGGGAGCAAACCTTGACACTATTAACCATGAAGGAACTGAGGAGTTTGTCAGGAGCATTCTCCACTTCCTTCTGCACGTCACCAGGAAGTAAGAAAGCTTGAGAGAGGGCCAGAGCAGTCTCCTTGGATTCTACACTATCCCGTACGCTTACGGGGTGATTTCTATGGGTAAGACGAGGAGCCCAAGCTGGAATTGAGACAGTGGATCTTCGTGTAATAAGGGTCCCTTCGGGTGGAGTGGTCCCAGTTGTTGAAGACTCAATGTGTTGACGCTTGTCTCTGTGAGCCTCAACAACCTCACTGGGTGAAAACCCTGGTGGTGCATCGGTTTGGATAGAGGCCCCATGGTCGTGGCCCTGAAAACCACTGTGGCCATGAGTAGTGCCATGTCCCCGACCAACACCATGAATGGTAAGTAGGCTGTTGAGGTTGATTGGTTGGTTCATCTCTTGAGGTGGAAGAGAAGGGGAATAACCACTGGAGGTAAAAATCGAGGTTTCCTCGGCAAGTTCAATAGGTTCGTTGGGAATGGGAGGAGTTTGAAAACAACTGCTTCTTCCTTGATCGAGATTTGAGGAAGAAGGGGCTGTGAGGTTTGGATTATCTACTACTCGGGTGTGACGGTCGATAAATCTGTCGTATGAAGCTCTATAACTGAGGAGCACCTGTGTAGCTCTTGCTCGGCCTACAAGATGTGTACATTGGTCGTTGAAGGCAAGTGCCCGGTTGATATCTGTCACGTGGACTTGTGAGGTAATGATGTCATGACCTTGGTTGACATTAGTGGCTGCAAAGAGAATGCAACAGAGTGAATTAGCAAAGTACGAGTAAACTTTGAGCAATAAAGGATGCATCAAATGAAAGAAACTATAACATGGTTGCCCAAATCTGTGAGGGGCATGGAAACTTATCACTTGACCATCCTCATCTCTGGGCTCGAAGTTCCTCGTGATGATAAGAAAATCGTCATCATCTCCTCGAGCAGAATCAAGAAGTTCGAGGACAAGTTTCTTTCTAGGATCCCTACACTTCAGATAATAGGTTAGGGCATCCTTGGTTCTAGAAATGCTGTACAGATGATGAATATCATGTAAACCTAGGGATGGTGCCTAGCATTTGATTTATGGCATTTATGCCCATAACGACACGAAAGAAGTTGGCAGAGACTTGCATAGGGGAAAGCCTATAATGGGCTAGAACCTGGCGGTGCAATGGGGCCAAGAGGAACCTGACCCCGCCTTCTACAACGACAGCTATAGGGATGTGGAGGGTGTCGTTATCAGGACTTTGGTCTCAGGGGCCAGTTCAGTGGCGACATTATCTAGAATATTGTATCGAGTCCTAAAATTGGCCATGGCCTGAGGAGTATTACAGTGCCTCCTAAATCTCCCCATTGATGCAAACTAAAGATTGCAAATGAAAATAAGGGAACGAAGAAACCGTAGAAGAAACCAAAACCCTAATCGACGAGAGAAATAGGGCGAGATAGGGAACGATGACTTACGGTCTGACGATCGGATTTCCTAAAATGCAGAAAATAGGGGGCCTTGAGATGATGAGCAGTATTCCAATGGCGGGTGAATGAAAACTTTATGTCTGCAGAGGGAGTCTTAGAAAGAGAGAATGAGTTTCAAAATGGGACGAAAACCCAAATATACCTTGATGAGTGGGGTAGTGTATGTGAAACGTCACCCCAGACGCCGTTTGGGTGTTCCATTCCCTAAAGGCGTCTGTCCGCATTTAATGTGAGCAGTACAATGAACGCCACATGTAAAGGTAAAGGAAAAGGTAGGAAAAGCCTGTCCAGCCCAAATGATGAGATGTTTTTCTTGGACTAGATGATAAGAATTGCACCAATTTTGTGAAACAAAATGTAGAAGCAGAATGAATTTGCTCGGTCTTGGAAGCTTTGCTCGTCATTTGAGTAAAAATAATGAGTAAAGCTGGGGAGCAATTGTAGGGAGGTATTCCTAAACAGGTACAAATAGGACCCAAACACATGGTACGTGGGACCATGGTTAGATTAAGACATGATAAGTCATCGTGCAATACGGTGGTCGGCAATGAGGATCGGCGTCATGAGAAGTCATTGGTCCAGGAAGTCTGTACGGGGTCAAGGTCCAGCAAACATGAGAAGTTGTTGGACCAATAGATTGATATAGGTACAGTGACATGTGAAGTCACTGGTCGAAGTAGTCTGTTCGGCAACGAGAAGTCCGAACAGGAGTAGACTCTGGGGAAAGTAGCCCTAGATGCAAGGAACGCTTTGGAAGGTTCAAGAATAGTGTAATTCCATAAAGGAATAGGATCCCGAGAATATAGGATCTGGGGAAGATACCCAACGGGAATGGGATGTTTGGCTAGCTATGGAAAGGAGTCCTTTTAGGACTCCTTAATGAGTTGATAAGGGAACGAGAATCCAAGATATCCTGGGTTTCCTGTACGAGGTAGGAAACCTAGGGCAACAGGGATGCTTGGGCAGCAAGCATACGTATGCCTATATAAACAAGGTTAACCTAGAGGTAAAAGGTACGCAATACGTTGCATTCATATCATGTTCTTGATAGTTAGGGTTTCCAGCTAGTACATGATACTAACTTAGGCATCGGAGGGCCTTTGCCACGAGAGGCAAAGGTGCACTCACCTCTTGTCTGTTTTGCAGATTAGAGTTCAGACGGTGTGCTAGGGTTCTGGTGAAGAGGCACGAGAAGCCGTTACACTCTTGTGCTGTTCAAAGCCTCTTTCGTTTTTCTCCACTTACAGCTAACATTGGGTTACATGACTTATATAAAGGAAAGTGCCTAATCTTGGACTAAGGGCACGTTTGGATGCAAGAAAAGAATTGGGGATATTAGTTAAGAATGGGGGATAAGATAGTAGGGGGTATTGGTTAATAAGGGATGACCCACATTAATGTGATGTTTATGGAGTGGGTATTAAATAATACTTGATTTGGATGAGGTATTAGAAATGGGGGATAAAATAGTACTTGGTTTGGATGGAGGATAAATTGGGGGTATAAGGAAGGGTGGATGATGTAAAAAGCTGTTAAATGACTCTTTTACCCTTGTGCAGTGTTAGATTAGATTATTCATTAGATTAAATATATAATTACGAAATCAAATTTTAAATAATTTTCTTCACAGTAATTATATAAAATACTAATTATAACAATCAATTTTAGATGTTAATACTAATACTCCAAGTTATACCCGATGAATCAGCTTTGTCGTCAGCTTCGACCTGATCCTGTAAAACAAAGCAAGAGCTCAAGTCACCGGTGTGGTGGCTTGCCAACCACCCTCCGATGCCTAAGTCAGTAGAGTATTTGCTATATGGTGAGAGAATTGAGATTCTCGATTATGGGTTGCGTACCTTTTGTTGGAGTTCTACCATCATATTTATAGGCATTTTGATTTGTAGGACTGTATCTCGTAGATTTCGGATTTACCTCTTTGAGGAATGTTGAGTCTTGCCTTAGCTAAGAATAAATGTGCATCCCGCTTTAGCTAGGGATCCTTATCCGTCTTTGATTATCCATATCACTAGCGCTTTATGCTTATGCTGTCGACGACATTCCTTTATCCCTTAGGATTTCGGTTTATCAGTGTGGTCTTTTTATTGGAATAAGTATATTCCATGGATAATATTACAAATATTATCCTCTCTGCCTTAGCTAGGGGCTAGAGCTGGTCCTTGGACCTTATGACAGCTTCGTTTAAAGAGCGCAGCTGGCACGCCCTAACTTTATTCCAGGTAGATTTCTAAAGAGGTTCAGATGAGGCTGGTTTATACTCCCCAGATCTGTAATTCTCGTAGCGCTAACCTCCTTAGGTCTACCATACTTATCAGGTACTCCCTTGTTTCCAAGATCTAGCTTTTCCCTGGAGGTTGGGAACATAGATTAGACCTAAGTGGCGATTATCGCTCTTTTTCCTTTATTGAAGATTTTAAACGTGTGGGTCACATCATGGGACAGGTGGCAAAATTCTTACTATCCCGGTGTTTTGAGACGGACAACGAAGATTAAGGAGGGTTTCTCGGGATTATTGTTCAGCCCTTAAGCTTCCTTTGGTTCTAATTGCTCCCAACCAGAGAGACGTTCTAATCTACCTAGACGATTCCCTACGTGAGGTCCTTCTTCATCAATCTTCTTCGTCGTTCTCTTAGAGCCCGTTTCCCTTAGGTACGTTCTCCTTTCTTAGCTGTTTGTTTCTATTATTTTTAAGCTGGATTGTCCCCCTAGCGTAGAGATTTTGGGCCCAACGTGGGCCTTTCCAAGGGAGTTCATTTGTGCTAGGTTGGTCGGCTTCGTTTCCGTCAACCTTTACTCTCCTATCATAGAAGATTTTGCCCCTTATTTCATCGTTCTTCAAAATAGGGTCTTTCGGGACCTCTTCTTTCTGTCTGCTAACTTGTACCGTAGGAACCCTAATATCAAAAGGATTTATCAATTTTTCCTCTATTTTGAACGTCGAGGAGTCGTATGAAGAGGAGAGGAGGTGTTGTTGCACCGTAGCAGTAATATTAGGGTTCTATCTGACAAAGGTCAGTCGAGCAATGTCAAACCCTCGTCGCCTCTTACTTCTTCGTTGAGGGGTTCCCGTAGGATTCCTATTTTTTTTGCTTCTAATATCCCTTCTACGATTACTTATGAAGAATTGGCCGTTCTTAGAGTTAGATACTCAATCCCGGTGTTCGCCTCCTTTAGGAAACCTTCTGGGTCTGAATGAGCTTATTCCCTTGTCGAGAATGAGACTTGTCTTAACACCGGTGCCTTAGAAGGAGGTCTGCGCCTGCCATTTCCCACCGTGGTGAGGGATGTCTTGAGTTTTCTTGGTTTCCCCAATTCTTGGCGCCTTCTGATAGGCTGTGCGGTGCTTTAGGGCGCAATGTCGGATGGGCAGACTCTTCTGACGAAGGGACCCTTTCTCAACCAATTTTCTGTTAAGGACGCCCAGGAGGTGTTGGGTGGTATTAGTTTACAAAAAGGCATGGCGAGGGGGAGCTTGTAACGCCCCGAATTTTGGGAACGTTAAATAAACATTTTTATTGAAAACCTAAATGGAGTCTGGCTCATTATTACAGCATAATTCTCACAAAAGTACATTTATTCAACAAGGGAGGGAAACTAGGGTTCCTATCTACTGCTCTGCTTGCTCCTCCATCCCAGCTAGCTCCTCAACTCCGAAAGCCTCCAAGGTGTAGAGTTCACCCTGTTCATCTACATAGTCTGACACATTATACATGCGTTGCACCCAGTATAATATGTCAGGGTTACAATAGTAACACCGTGAGCTACAAAAGCTCAGAAGAATAATCTCATACCCACTAACCCATAATTTTAAACAATAAGGTATACTAGCCCACGTAAATTTAGCGATTTCTAAATAGTACATGCATATTCAATAACTTCCGGACAAGCAATTAACAATAACACATGCACATTCACTACTCAACTGGAGTTAGTGTCTGTATAATCAGAGTTTCTCTGATGCAACGTTTTCGTAGACCGTCTCATCATTTTTACTTTTCATTTTCCAAATTAACATTTCCAAAATCGTTTTTACACACCCAACCTCGGTTCCGCCACTCTAGGTTCCCAAGTACCCTCACAATGGTTACGCCATTCCGGGTTCCCATTGGCACACAATTTGCATTGGCTCCTCTCTGCGGATAACCAAGCTACACACCCAACCTCGGTTCTGCTGTTTCGGGTTCCCGAGTATCCTAACAATGGTTCCGCCGCTCCGGGTTCCCATTGGCGCACACACACCCACCCACCACACAATGGGCTACCACATCCGGCCACATTGCGGTTTCCAAAATATTTTCTTTTCATTAAAACACACCTTTCATTAACAACACCCTAAGTGTCATGTTTCTACTTTCTCGATTTCTGTGTCTCGTTTTCATGCATTGACTCCGCGGTAGGACTTTTCACGTAAGTAATCATAAATCATTCATTGTAATCTTGAAACTAAACTAGCATGATCATCCAACTCTACATTACTTTATCATGCTCATGTTCACGGAATCACATTCAAACAATTACCACATACTTAAAGCATAGTGTCATATGGACGGACACTTTTGGAGTGGAAACCACTTATGCTTTATCACACATCAAAACAAGAAATCCTAGTAAACATGTATACATGCTCATAACCATCCAAAGATTCAAATACGAATACTTTCAATCAATCCGCTATTTCTTACATTTCAAAGTCTGTTTTTTCATTCTTTTTGGGAAGTTCAAAACAACATATGTTTTTTCGGTAATTCAAATCGAGATATTCGACATGGTCATATTTCCTTTCGAGATTTTCTTAAAATAGGTTTGCTAGATATTGTATTTTCAAACATATAAAAAAAATGTAACTATAATTTTTACTAGAGAAAGTGAGTAGAAATATTCTACTGTTCTTCTTGGCTGTAGGGACGGCTATGGAAAAAGTAAGTTGGCTATCGAACGGAGTGACCACCTACGGTAAGCTTACAGTAGTTTCGAAAGAGAAAATATAAGACTTTCTTTCTCTCGAAACTAGTTATTGACTAGACTACTAATTTTTTGGATTGAAAGGGTGGTCGAGTGGTGGTTTAGTGGAGGTCTTGGATGAGTTTCTTGAAGAACTCAAGAAGAACTTTAGAACACCAAGAACAAGAAAGAACAAAGAACAAACACAAGGATTTCTATAAAGAGAAGTTGAAAGATTTGAAGGTGTGAGTTGAATGGCATGAGGGGGGGTCCCATTTATAGCACAATGTTGGCTCTCTCTCTGCCCTCCTTGGCCGACCCTCCTCTCTCTCTCTCTCTCATTTGTTTGCTCCATGGTCTTGTCCAATCAACCCTCTAAGCATGTCAAAATATTGTCATTTCTATATTTAGGCATAAGGCTATATAATCAAGTAGGATCTTAAGGCTTTTTATGGAAAATCCTAGGTAATTATACCCTAGCTAAGCAAGTCTTACAAGTCTAAAGATATGGTTGATTAGGCTAAAGAATCGCCTTCCACGTTTAGTCAATCCTAGGCTAGGTTGCAAGTCAATTTCTAGGGTGATTAAAGGCTAGATTGTAAGTAAATCTAGGATGATTAAGGCTAGGATTTTATGTTTACAGTAGCCTAAGATTAGGTTGGAAAATAGTAATTAGGCTTAAGGCTAAAAGGGTAGCTTGTGGAAGTGTACCAAGACACATGCACACACTGCACTCTCTCTCTCCTCTCGGCCTCTCTCTCTCTCTCTCTCTCTCGTACCATGTATGTGGATATATATATATATGTATGTATATATATATATATATATATATATATATATATATAAGTATTCCTAAGTACTAGGTAGTCCTATTAGGCCTAGGAGGAAAGTGTAATGATTAAAGGTAAGCTTTCAAGTATATTGACCAATGGGTATGTCCTTTCCTAGAAAGTGTATAGCTAAGTATTCTTATAATAGGCTACGATGTCTAAGTATACTTAGGTCTAAGTAGCCTTACTAAGTCTAGGAAAGAAAGGTAATGTTTATGTTAAGGCTTTAAATGACAAAACATTGTCCAATGGTCAACATTTTTCCTAGAAAGCATATATGGTTATATAGGCATGTTTATAATAGGCTATGATGTTTATATACCTATATATATATGTATATATATCTAGGAGAGTAACTTTGGAGGTAATTAGGTTTAGGGCTATTAATCTTAGGTTTGAATGCATGGTAAGGCAAAGTTTTCCACTTTTGGAAGCATCATGATTACTACCTTTGGTCCAATGGTCCTTAAATGTTAGGGAAATGTAACTAAGTTAAAATGATACTTAGGTTTCTCTAACTAATTGGTTGGAAGCTAATTCTACTTGCCAAGTAGGATTTCTAGCCAAGAAATATAATTTAAAGATTTTATTTTATTCACTAGGAAAATATACAAGTGCTTCCATAAGCATACTTTTCTTTGAAAAAGGTCTAGATTGTCTGAGGCTAGAAGATATAATTTTATAAGTTTCAAATCTAATTATGACGGATTATTAAGGTCAAATAGGAATTTTTAAAGTAAATAAGAATCTTCGAATATTAAAACGAGATTTTTATTTACTAAAAATCGGAGTTGTTACAAACTATCCTCCTTAAACAATTTCATCCTCGAAATTTGGTGTACGCTCAGATGTGAATAGGTGTGGATAATTTGCTTTCATGGTTTCCTCTCTCTCCTATGTGGTCTTTTCAGATCCACGGTGTGTCCACAGGACTCGTACGAGTTTGACTGTATTGTTTCGGATTATCTTCTCACTTCGGTCTTGGATCTCTATTGGTTCTTCTTCATATGTCGCGTCTTCATCAATGGTGATGTCCTCCCAGTTGAGAACATGTGTGAGCAATGCGAGATATTTGCGGAGCATTGAAACGTGGAATATGTTATGTACTATATCTAGATGTGGTGGCAGTGCTAGATGGTACGCAACCTTCCCAATTTTCTCTACAATGTTGAAGGATCCAATGTAGCGTGGGGACAACTTTCCCTTTTTCCCAAATCTGATAACTCCTTTCTTTAGTCTGATTTTCAAGAACACATGGTCTTCCACTTCAAAAGATAATGGTCAGCTCCTTTTATCTGCATAGCTTTTCTGTTGGCTTTTAGCGATCTGGATCCTTTGTCTGATGGTCTTGACCTTCTCCATGGTATCTCGTACTATGTCAGGTCTAATCAATCCAATTTCTCCAGCATCTGTCCAGCAGACTGGGGATCGACAGGGTCGATCGTGTAGAGCTTCATACGGTGCCATCTCGATACTTGCTTGGTAGCTGTTGTTGTAGGCGAACTCCACCAATGGCAAGTGTTGCTCCCAGTTTCCAGAAAAATCCAAGGTACAGGCTCTCAGCATGTCTTCTAGTGTTTATATTGTCCTTTTTGTTTGTCCATCTGACTGTGGGTGGAAGGCCGTACTAAGCCTTACATCCGTTCCCAATGCCTTCTGTAATCCTTTCCAAAAATGTGATACGAAACGTAGGTCCCTCTTAGATACTATCGAAACAGGTACTCCATGTAAGTGCACAATCTCTCGAATATACAGTAGGCTCAGATGCTCTACGTTCTCTGTCATCTTAACAGGCAAAAAATGCCCAGATTTGGTGAGTCGATCCACAATCACCCAAATAGCAGTGTTGGACTTTGCGGACCTTGGTAGTCCAGTTACGAAATCCATTGAGATATGTTCCCACTTCCAGGTCGAAATTGATAAGGGTGAAAGATCTCCTCCAGGCCTCTGGTGTTCAGCCTTGACTTGTTGACACACTAGACATGTAGACACAAATTTGGCCACTTCCTTCTTCATTCCTTCCCACCAGTATGTCCTTCGCAGGTCATGATACATCTTTGTACTGCAAGGGTGGACTGCCAAGTTCAAATGGTGAGCTTCTCGGAGTACGACTTCTCGAAGGGTTCCAATATTAGGTACGAACACCTTTCCTTTGAATCTCAGACTGTTATCTTTCTCGATCGTCCATCCAGGTAGTGCCTTTCCCTCTCAGATTCGAGATCGAATGAACTCGCAATCCTGCTCAAAGGTTTGAGCTAGAAGGATCTCTTGGTGGAGTGCTCATTTTGCAACAAGAGCATATAGAAGCGCGTTCCCATCCTCTGATAATGGTCACAAGTTGAACTCGTTGAGAGTGTCCACCATTTCCCACTCCTTAATGATAGTTTTGACTTTCTGTGCCCTGTCCTTTCGACTCAGAGCGTTAGCCACTACGTTGGCCTTGCCGGGGTGGTACTGTAGCGTAAATTTGTAGTCCTCCATGTATTCCATCCATCGACGTTGCCTCAGGTTCAACTCCTTCTGAGTGAAAAGATACTTGAGGCTTTTATGGTCGGTAAAAACCTCAAATTGTTCTCCCCACAGATAGTAACGCCAGGACTTGAGGGTGAATACTACTCCAGCCAATTCCAAGTCATGAGTGGGGTAATTCTTCTCGTGTGATCGAAGTTGTCGAGATCTGTAGGCTACAACTTTTCCATTCTGCATTAGCACGCATCCCAAGCCGTCTCTTGACGCATTGCAATAGACCGTATAATCTACACCCCGCTCGAGAATGATGAGTATCGGCGCACTAGTTAGTCTCTTCTTCAATTCCCTAAAAGATTTCTCACAGGCTTCATCCCAATCCAGCTTCACTCCTTTCTTAGTTAGCCTTGTCATTGGCTTGGCGAGGGTTGAGATATCTTGTATGAATCTACGGTAATACCCAGCCAATTCTAGAAAACTCCTTATTTCAAACACTGAGGTTATTGGTTGTTTCCAATTCAACATTGCTTCGACCTTACTTTCATCCACTGCGATTCCGTCCTTGGATACTACGTGCCCCAAGAACTTTACCACTTTTAGCCAAAACTCACATTTACTTGTTTTGGCATAGAGTTGGCTATCTCAGAGTACTTGTAGTACTATCCGAAGGTGTCCTTTGTGCTCCTCTTTACTGGCGGAGTATATCAAGATGTCATCAATGAAAACCACTACAAATTTGTCTAAGTAGGGCTGAAAGATCTTGTTCATGAGACACATAAATACCGCTGGAGCATTGGTCAGCCCAAATGGCATCACCACAAACTCGTAGTGTTCGTATCTGGTGCAAAAGGCTGTCTTGGCAATATCTTCATCCCGAATCCTTAGCTGATGATAGCCTGATCGAAGATTGATTTTAGAGAAGCAGGTTGCTCCTTTCAATTGATCAAATAGGTCATCGATCCTTGGCAATGGGTACCGATCTTGATTGTGACTTGATTTAGCTTCTTGTAGTCGATGCACAGTCGGAGTGTCCCTTCTTTCTTCTTTATGAACAATGCATGCGCTCCCCATGGTGACGTACTTGGCCTGATAAACCCCTTGTCCAATAGCTCTTGCAATTGGGTCTTGAGCTCCTTCACTTCTACAGGGGCCATTCGGTACAGTGCCATAGAGATTGGTGCCGTTCCCGGTTGAAGTTTTATAGAGAAGTCTATCTCTCTCCGGGGTGGTAAGCCAGGAAGTTCTTTAGGGAAAACATCGGCGTACTCACAAACGATGTGTGGTAATCCCAATCTTGTCGGCTTCTTCCATTTGGAGACTAGCTAGCCATCCAAACAGTTGATTCTGCCACCTTGATCTTCTCGTCATCAAATTCGTCGTCTGTCTATCCCCCTTAAATCGAAAACGAGTTCCGTTAGGGGTATAAGCTGTCACCATCTTCTGATGGCAGTCTATGACTGCTTGATGGGCTGATAGACAGTCCATCCCCAGGATTATGTCAAAATCTGCCATATCGATCACTCTAAGGTCACAAGTTAGGCGCAGGTTGGCTACTTCCAATTCGCACCCTCAACACACTAGGCTAACAGCTATACCCCCTCCCAACGGTGATGTTACCTTTATACTCGTACTTAGGGGTTCTATTTTTAGTGCTAGTGTAATTACACAGGCAGTTGATATAAATGAATGCGGTGCTCCAGAGTCAAACAAAGTTTGTACGCAGGTACTATATATTAGTAGCGTACCTTGGATCACAGAGGGATCTTGCTCTTATCCTTCAGCCTGCAGCACAAAGATATGCCCTCCAGTTTCTTGTTAGGTTCTCATGGGCTATTTTCCCTTATTCTGCCCATTCTGTTGATGCGATGGGCCCCCTGGGTTTTGCTCCACAAAATCGGTCTTTCTAAGTTGTTGAGCTTTTTGATTTCCAAAACCCTCATTCCCCTTTTAGGTTGGGGGCAGTTGCGCTTATAGTGGCCCATAGCGTGACAGTTGTAGCATTGAACTGTTGCTATGTCTCGACCTCCCTTCTGTGGTTCGCCACGTCCTGGTGTAGTAGTCTTCCAGGGTTGGTTGCTCTGAGGTGGGTTAGTGGGTTTGGTAGGGTACGGTCCACGGTTGTTGTTAGGTGGTTGGGTTCGGATTGGTCCATCAGTGCTGCCAGTCACCTTCCTCCATCGGGTTTTGAAGTCCATCTCCTCACTCTCTATCCGGAGAGCACACTTCACCATTTCTGCATAGGTGGTAAAAGCTTGAGCCACAACAGCCCTTCGAGCAGTCGTTAGTCCCCACTCAAATCTCTTTGCCTTCTTATCTTCGGTCGGTATGGAGTTTAGGGCGTAATGGCAGAGTTTTTCATATTTGGCCGCATACTGGGTGACGGTGAGCGTTTCTTGCTTCAGATTCAGGAACTCTTGTTCCTTGGCTAGGCGAAGAGGCGTGGGAAAATACTTGTAGAGAAACAGAGTTTCAAACTTGGCAAAAGTCATGGTGGCTATGGTATGGGTTGCCTCCATCAGGTCCCACCAATAGCGGGCTTCTCCCTTCAACTGGTAAGTGGCTAGTGCCACTCGGTCTCCGTCCAGGTTAATTCCTAAGGTTCCAAGAATCACCTTGACTTCCTTTAGCCATGTCTCAACCACGATGGGGTTGGCGTCTCCATGAAAGGTTGGGGGTCGGCGTTTGCAGAATTCGTTCATGGCTTGGGTTCGGGTTATTAGTCCGTCGTTGCGGTTTTGGTTTTGGCGGTTGGCGTTCAAGGCGGTTATGAATGCTTGCATGATTTGGGTTAGGTTTGGGTTTGTGTTAAAGGGTCCCCCGTTATCATGTCCCAACCCGGTGCACTTGTTCACCATCTACGAGTGGAAATCGAAAGGGGAAGTTTTAGTCTACTTAAAAAAAATTCCTTTTTGCAAATGGTGATTCCTTCTAAGGGTTTAAGTATATCAAGTAGTATGCAACAGTACTCTTTGAAATAAAGCAAGCTTTTTATAGATAAGCAGAAAAATACAATCATAAGCATAGAGTTCCACAACAATGACAAGTAGGAACAATGATAAGATTTTTCCTAGTACAAGTTGAAACGATCCTACATACTACTACTACATGGTCCTACAGGTTGTCAGGCTTTATTCTACGCTGCTGCTACCCCACCCCTAGAGTAGAACAATTCCATAAACCTCTCTCAACCACTTCATGTAGTTCTTTTCGGCAATGGTCTCGGCTTTCTCAAAGAGTTCACGCTCCTGCGAAAGCAGTTCCTCCTTAGTCAGGATGGGCGGCTCTTCCAACGGTTCTGGGTAACATTGGGAAAGGTATAACATGGCAGCTTCTAACTCCGGGTCAGTCTCCATTTCAAACATAGGGAGGTCGAATGGTAGCTCAAAGCCCTCAATAGATGGTGTAAGGACTTCGACAGGTGGTGCAAGGACTTCAGCAGGTGGGAGGTACTCGTGGGTCGCAGCTGGTGGGGGCATCTCATAGGTGATTGGGACTTCGTATAGTCCCACGTCATCATCAGGTGTGGGTGTTGGTCTCGTGTACTCAGGTGCTAGCAATGCCCGGTAGTCGGCTCGGGCTCGTGGGGTGAAGGGTGGGCATCCTCCTTGTCGTACGTTCGACATCCATAACATTAAAGAGAATTATATATTAGACTTAACAATGTAAGGTGTATGAGTGGTAGGCAGGCACAAAGTTAAGTGTGTACAGGAATAGTGATCAAGTACTGAAAGAAACAATAAACATGCAATAACAGAAATAAGTCGATTCCATCATAGATAGTCAAGGCTTCTTAAGTTAGGTTTTCTTCATCCTCTCATCTATTACATTAAAAGGCTAACTACTGCTAAGCCTTCCTACTGCATTCTAACCATCGCTAGGCTTTCTTGAAGATGTCCGAATCTCGGAGCATAAACATGTCTTTGTCAGTCTCGAATGGTGGTGGTGGAACATCGCCGGAGTCAAAGAGTATATCTATGACTTCTGGCTCCTGCTCAGCCATCTCAAGTTCCATTTCCTCCTCTTCTATCTCCTAGTCTTCTAGTCCGATCTGAGGCATATCCTCCCCAGGGTCCTCCTCCTCCATTGGTTCCTCCTCGGGATCCTCTTTGGGATCCTCCTCGAGTTCCTTGTCAGCTCCCTCAAGCAAAAACTCCACGTCGGCTGGGGGTGCTATCTAGACTAGGACGGGTGCTGCTACGTCACCATCCTCCTCCTCATTTTCGGGAAGCGGAATGGCACTATGCTCCTGGTATAAGTCATGAATGTAGGGAAAGGCATAAGGGAAATAGGGATCCTCCACCAGTTGGTTTTTCATTGATCTTATGGTGCTTCTAAGTTGGCGAGCTTCAGCTAACAGGTTGACTTGGTAGGGATTCAGGTGGTTCATCTACAAGGAAATTTTTTAAACATCAATTAGTAACATTTTAAGACAAAGGTTTATTAACTCCTAGAGAAAACTTTTGAGTTTCTAAGTTCCACATTCTATCCTTGATTTAAGTCATCATCTAATTGTTCGGGAATTCCCAGCTTGGTGGTATTGCCAATTTCCACACCTTGCTTCAACCCGGAGATTGTTCCGTCAAAATTCCACCCAATTTGGGACAGTAAACTTAAACTCATTTCACGTTTGTGCAATGGTCGAACTATCTTATGGTCTACCCATACTACCCATGGAGTCTGGCTCATTATTACAACATAATTTTCACAAAAGTACGTTAATTCCACAAGGGAGGGAAACTAGGGTTCCTATCTACTGCTCTGCCTGTTCCTCCATCCCAGCTAACTCCTCGGCTCTGAAAGTCTCCAAGGTGTAGAGTTCACCCTGTTCATCTACATAGTTTGACACATTATAGCGGCGTCGCCCTTAGTATAATATGTCAGGGTTACAATAGTAACACCGTGAGCTACAAAAGCTCAGAAGAATAATCCCATACCCGCTAACCCATAATTTTAAACAACAGGGTATACTTGCCCATGTAAATTCAGCGATTTCTAAATAGTACATGCATATTCAATAACTTCCGGATAAGTAGTTAACAATAACACATGCACATTCACTACTCAACTGGCGTTAGTGTCCTTATAATCAGAGTTTCTCCCACGCAACATTTTCGTAGACCGTGTCATCATTTTTACTTTTCATTTTCCAAATCAACATTTCCAAAATCATTTTTACACACCTAACCTCGGTTCCGCCGCTCCGGGTTCCCGAGTATCCTCACAATGGTTCCGCCGTTCTGGGTTCCCATTGGCTCCTCTCCGCGGTTAACCAAGCTACACACCCAACCTTGGTTCCGCTGTTTGGGTTCCTGAGTATCCTCACAATGGTTCCGCCACTCCGGGTTCCCATTGGCAGACACACACACATACCACACAATGGGCTACCACGTCCAGCCACATTGCGGTTTCCAAAACATTTTCTTTTCATTAAAACACACCTTTCATTAATAACACCCTAAGTGTCATGTTTCTACTTTCTCAATTTCTGTGTCTCATTTTCATGCGTTGACTCCGTGGTAGTACTTTTCACGTTAGTAATCATAAATCATTCATTGTAATCTTGAAACTAAACTAGCAAGATCATCCAACTCTACATTACTTTATCATGCTCATGTTCACGGAATCACATTCAAACAATTACCACATACTTAAAGCATAATGTCACATGGACGCACACCTTTGGAGTGGAAACCACTTATGCTTTATCAAACATCAAAACAAGAAATCCAAGTAAACATGTATACATGCTTATAATGATCCAAAGATCCAAATACGAATACTTTCAATCAAACCGTTATTTCTTACATTTCAAAGTCCGTTTTTTCTTTCGTTTTGGGAAGTTCAAAACAACATATATTTTTTCGGTAATTCAAATCGAGATATTTGACATGGTCATATTTCCTTTTGAGATTTTTGTAAAACAGGTTTGCTAGATATTCTTAGTACTTTAACTTAACATGCATTTTCAAACATACAAAAAAAATATAACTATAATTTTTACTAGAGAAAGTGAGTAGAAATATTCTACCGTTCTTCTTGGCAGTAGGGACGGCTTCAGAAAAGTAAGTCGGCTATCGAACGGAGTGACCACCTACGGTAAGCTTATGGTAGTTTCGAAAGAGAAAAGATAAGACTTTCTTTCTCTCGAAACTAGTTCTTGACTAGACTACTAAACTTTTTGGATCGAAAGGGTGGTCGAGTGGTGGTTTAGTGGCGGCCTTGGATGAGTTTCTTGAAGAACTCAAGAACACCAAGAACAAGAAAGTACAAAGAACAAACACAAGGATTTCTAGAGTGAGAAGTTGGAAGATTTGAAGGTGTGAGTTGAATGGCATGAGGGGGGTCCTATTTATAGCACAATGTTGGCTCTCTCTCTCCCCTCCTTGGCCGGCCCTCCTCTCTCTCTCTCTCTCTCTCTCTCTCTCTATCTCTCCCTCTCTCTCTCTCTCATTTGTTTGCTCCATGGTCTTGTCCAATCAAGCCTCCAAGCATGTCAAAGCATTGTCATTTCTATTTTTAGGCATAAGGCAACATAATCAAGTAGGATCTTAAGGCTTTTTATGGAAAATCCTAGGTAATTATACCCTAGCTAAGCAAGTCTTGCAAGTCTAAAGATATGATTGATTAGGCTAAAGAATAGCCTTCCATGTTTAGTCAATCCTAGGCTAGGTTAGTCAATTTCTAGGGTGATTAAAGGCTAGATTGTAAGTAAATCTAGGATGATTAAGGCTAGGATTTTATGTTTAAAGTAGTTTAAGAATAGGTTGGAAAGTAGTAATTAGGCTTAAGGCTAAAAGGGTAGCTTGTGGAAGTGTACCAAGACACATGCACACATCACACACTCTCTCTCCTCTCTCTCTCTCTCTCTCTCTCTCTCTTGTACTATGTATGTGGTTATATATATATATATATATATATATATAAGTATTCTTAAGTACTAAGTAGTCCTATTAGGCCTAGGAGGAAAGTGTAATGATTAAAGGTAAGCTTTCAAGTGTAATCTATTGACCAATGGGCAAGTCCGTTCCTAGAAAGTGTATAGCTAAGTATAGCTAAGTATGCTTATAATAGGCTATGATGTCTAAGTATACTTAGGTCTAAGTAGCCTTACTAAGTCTAGGAAAGAAAGGTAATGATTATGTTAAGGCTTTAAATGACAAAACATTGTCCAATGGTCAACACTTTTCCTAGAAAGCATATATGGTTATATAGGCATGTTTATAATAGGCTATGATGTTTATATACCTATATATATGTATATATATCTAGGAAAGTAACTTTGGAGGTAATTTGGTTTAGGGCTATTAATCTTAGGTTTGAATGCATGGTAAGACTAAGTTTTCCACTTTTGGAAGCATCATGATTACTACCTTTGGTTCAATGGTCCTTAAATGTTAGGGAAATGTAACTAAGTTAAATGGTACTTAGGTTTCTCTAACTAATTGGTTGGAAGCTAATTCTACTTGCCAAGTAGGATTTCTAGCCAAGAAATATAATTTAAAGATTTTATTTTATTCACTAGGAAAATATACAAGTGCTTCCATTAGCATACTTGTCTTTGTAAAAGGACTAGATTGTCCGAGGCTAGAAGATATAATTTTATAAGTTTCAAATCTAATTATGACAGATTATTAAGGTTAAAAAGGAATTTTTAAAGTAAATAAGAATCTTCAAATATGAAAATGAGATTTTTATTTACTAAAAAATCGGAGTTGTTATAGAGCTGGTCACAGAGCTCCCTACTGTGAATAAGAATTGGAACGACAAATTCTTTTTTGTTTGGCCTTCTTTTTTGTTGGCGGAGATGGTTACGAGCTCCATATTTGGGAGATTGGGACTTATACCCCTCGGATTCCCTATCGGTGGAGGGTTCCCATCACAAATTGTAAGCTATTGCTTTTCTTTAATCTTGCAATTTCATAAATTTATTCCATATCTTCATGAATTCTTCTATATTTCTTTTGCTCGTGCTCCATATCCTTTGAGCCCTGCCTTAGAAGCTGAGCTCCAACAAGCTAGAAGCTAAGGGGTCCACAATTGGGAGTTACTTGTAACTCCAGAGTCACTAGCCACATATTTGTTAGGTTCAGAAACCACTCGTGAGGCCTTAGCTCTTTAGAGGTACTTTCTGTTTGCCTTATTTGGTGTTTTGCTATTAGCTGACCTTTACATTGTTTTCATTTCATTTCTTTTCAGAAGGAGAAAGTGAAGACAAGGATATGGCACCAAAAATGGACAAAGCTCTGCTGGCCCAACTTAAAGCTGAGAGAATAAAGCAAACATCTGGGGCCGTGGCTCCCAAAATGAAGAGCTCTCTTCTCCAGAAAGAGCTCAATGTTGATAGCTTTCTGGATGCCGATCTTTCCACTGACCCTGCTCTTGACATGGTGATTGAGAAAATCATTGAAGAGGAGGTAGAAAAATCAAAAAGAAAAGTAAAGGGACTAGCTGCGGAAAGGACTCCTACTGCTAAAAAAGCTAAGGCTTCTACTGGTCCTTCTGTTTTGGGTAATTATCAAGAGGCTCTCGACCGTGCTTCTAGGCTACTAAGTGCAGCAAATAAAGATTTGATGATTGAGATGTCTCTCCAGGTAGTAGGGGAGCAAATGTTGGTTGAATTGGCCATGGTATGCTCTTGACAATTTCTTGATTGTTGTTCTCTTTATTAATTGTGTTCTTCCGATTTGTAGGCTGCTGCTCATGGCCGTTATCTTACCTCTCAGAGCCATAGCTTGGGGAAGCAGGTGGTCACCCTTACTGAGGCTAATATGAAGCTCACAAAGTAGGGTGCCTCCATGATGGCGGAGCTTAAAAAGGTTACTGATGAAAGGGATGATGCCTTTCAGTCGAAGAGAGGGTTAGAAGAGGAGAGAGATGTCGCCGTGGCGACTGCAAGGAGTCTGGAGCAGAAAATTTTGGAATGGGATGGTAAGCTCGAGAAGTGCAAGACCATAAATCAAGGGATGATGGAGAAAGTGAGGAGTACCCATAAGGATGCTATTTCGCTCTTCTTGCAGTCCCCTGAGTACCGTTAAGACATAACTTAGCAATACTTTGATGGGTTTGAAGCAATGAGGAGCCGCACTGCCTTGGCTTACCCAAATTTAGATTTTTCCAAATTTAAGGTTGATGATGATGATGGCTCTCCAGTTTGGATGGGGGAAGGAATGAGGATGATCAAGCTGATGATGTTGCTTCCTTTGAAAGAGACACAACCATCCCGAGCTCCTCAATTGCTTCCCTTCTCAAAACTTCAGAAAAGGTGACTCTCCCACTTGAAGTTCAAACTCCTACAGCTACCCCTTCTGGCCCTCCTCATGGTGATGGTTAGGCAGTTGATATTTCCACCCCTAGCCTTTGAATGGCCAAAGAAACATTTGATTCAATGGGTCTGTAATTAAATACTTTAAGTACTTTCTTACTTGACTGTTTTGTTCAGGAGTGGTCTTTTGATTTGACCTCCATTCCTGATTGGTTGGCGGATTTGGAACTTATTCTACTTGGTGGTTTGTGGGGATGATCTTGGTAAGATCATGTTATTTGGCCTTCTTAAGGTCATTTATAACAGGTACCTCAAAGGCATATTTCCCATTCTGTGCCATGTTATGACAACTTTGACAATCTTTGTGCACATTGTGGTTGTGCCAAGTTTTGGTTTTCTTCGTAGCTGTGCGAAACGCTTGAGCTTGGTCTTTAATATGTTCTAGTTGTGCTTTGTCTGTGAGCTTGGAAGTTTTCCTAAGCTTCTTTTATTGCATAGCTGTGCTACGTCTGTGAGCTTGGACTTGGAAATTTTCCTAAGCTCCTTTTATTGCATAGCTGTGCTACGTCTGTGAGCTTGGAAATTTTCCTAGGCTCCTTTTATTGCATAGCTATGCTATGTCTATGAGCTTGAAAATTTTATTGCATAACTGTGCTACGTTTGTGAGCTTGGAAGTTTTCCTAAGCTTTTTTTATTGCATAGCTGTGCTACGTCTGTGAGCTTGAAAATTTTCCTGAGCTTGAAAATTTTCCTAAGCTTCTTTTATTTCAGGGTTGTAGTAGTCCTACTCCCCTAATTGTGTAAATTGCTTGCGTTCAAACAATTAAAACACTTACTTATTTTTCCTGTAGGATATCTCTTAATTCTAAGGTGAGCTATGATTCCGTCGAATGTTGCATTTGTGTGAATCATGGGAGGGTCTAAATCTTTTGCATTAAGTAAAAGCAATCGTTTCAACTGCCCAAGGTCGTCGGCTATGTAACCTCTCATTACTTTAAGCTGTTGAGGGGGTGGTTTTAATTTCAGCTTTGAATGTAATCGTGTTGATTGGATTAGTAAGCGGTTAACGAACTGTCTAGAGTTTGTGTTATAAAAGCCAGTAGTTGTGATAGATCACTCCCCATTCCACATTCAGTTTCGAGTTGTAAATGGCTAACAACGATCGAGTTTCGGAGTTGTGCCAAGAATTGCAGAGCCTGAAGGCAGCCATCAACGGGCTATCTGTGAAGATGGACGTCATGGCGGAATCAGTTTCTGTCATGGAGAAGACCGTTCGCATGGTGCTGATAGCCAACTAGGATTAGTTGGAGGCTTTTCGAGGGCAACCGGCGCCTCAAGTTCCCTCTCCTCCAAGGGAGGGAGGTAGTGGTTAGGCTGCAACTTTGTGGGCTTTACCCACAAAGTACTTTTATGAAAAAGGTTTCCACACCCTTTAAGTGTGGATTATAATTAAAAATAATTAAATAATTTTTATATTTGCATGTCATTTCCATTTCAAATTTACAGGAAACATTGAACAATCGGCCCTCTTGGGGAGATTTATTGGCCATTGTGGCTAAAGAGCAAAAAGAACACATAGTCCTAAAAGAGACTACTTTATTGCCGAGTTTTATTGAAAATGAAAGGTTTCCTAAAAACAGAAATAAATTTCTACTGCAAGTACCGAATTGTAATACTTCTTGAGATGCTCTGCATTCCATGAATTGGGTAGCTCTTTTCCCTTTAAGGTTGCAAGTCTGTATGCACCTACCTTGACATGGTGCAAGACTTGGTATGGTCCTTCCCAATTTGGGCCAAGCTTGCCCACTTTCTTTCTAGTTGGATCAACCTTTCTGAGGACTAGATCACTAGCACTAAAATCTCTTGGCTTAACCTGTGCTTCATGGTACTTAACCATTCTTTGCTGGTACGCAGCTGCCATGGCCATTGCTGTTGCCCTTTTCTCTTCCAAGAGATCTAGCTCGGCTCTGAGGTTTTCCTTGTTTTCTTGGTCATCAATACTCGCGGTTCTATAGTTGAGGAGCTCAACTTCGATAGGAACTACTGCTTTAGCCCCGAAAGCTAGAGAGTATGGAGTATCTCCAGTTGTAGTTCAGGGTGTTGTACGATATGCCCATAGCACATTATATAGTTCCTCTGGCCAAGCTCTTTTGGCCTCTCGTAGCCTCTTCTTGATTCCCTTCTTGATAGTCCGATTTGTGACCTCTACTTGCCCATTAGCTTTTGGGTGAGCCTTGGAGGCATAATGTACGTGTATTCCCTTGGAAATACAATATGCTTTAAACTGAGCATTGTCAAACTGCCTTCCCCAATCTATGACTATCACCCGTGGCAAACCAAAATGGCTAACTTCTGCTGTGATCGTAGCTAGTGCCTTAGCTTCGACCCACTTTGTGAAATAATCCACAGCTATAATGGCGTGCTGGACCTGGCCTGCTGCCATAGGGAGTGGGCCAATTAGTCTACGCCCCATTGGGCAAATGGCCAAGGTCCTCTTATTGGAGTTAAGGCTGTGAGAGACCCATGAATGATGTTTGCAAAGCGTTGGCATTTTTCGCATTTTTGGACCATAGAGTTGCAATCCTTTTGCATACTTGGCCAATAGTATCCCAACCTAAGGAGTTTGTAAGCCAACATGCGGCCACCTTGGTGATCTCCACAAACTCCCTGGTGGACCTCTTCCATAGCCTGTGTAGATTCTGCCGTAGTCAGACATCTGAGGTATGGTAATGAAAAGCTCCTTCTGTATAGCACATCTCCCATTATACGGTATTTTGCTACTCTAATCTTGAGCTGCCTTGCTTTGACCTTATTGTTTGTTAAAGTCCCATTTGTTATGTAGTCAACTATGGGGCCTGTCCATGAATTGCTGTAGTCAATTGCTTGAACCAGGACGACAGGGGCAAATATACTTGGTGACTCTAAGTATCGGATTGGTGTATTCCATGGAATGGCATCTTCTTTGGCCATGGCCAGCTTTGCTAAGTAATCGGCTTCCACATTTTCCTCTCTTGGAATCCTGATAATATCAAAGCTTTGAAGCTTTGCAACTTGGGTTTTTACTTTATCCATGTACTTTTGCATTACCTCCTCCTTGACCGTGTACTCCCCTATAACCTGACCCATAACTAATTGTGAGTCACTTTTTGCCAATAAATGTTTAACTCTGACGGCCTTGGCCAATTCCAACCCAACCACAAGAGCTTCATATTCAGCCTCGTTGTTGGTTGCTCTGAATTCAAACCGAAGTGCATAGCTTAGACGTTGTCCTTTAGGGGATGTTAAAATCAACCCAGCTCCACTTGCTTCTCTGGTTGTTCATCTATCTACCTGAAGGACCCAAGGTTTTGGTTCTTCTTTAGGGAGCTCTTCTGGTTCAGGATACGTATATTCTGCAAGGAAATCTGCAAGCACTTGTGCTTCGATGGCAATCCGAGGTTTGTACTCTATATCAAACTCACCCAGCTCTATTGACCACTAAATTAATCAGTCTGATGTCTCTGGGCAATAGAGAATCCTTCGAAGCGGTTGATCTATTAGTACCTTTATAGAGTGAGCCTGAAAGTATGGTCGTAGCCATCTAGCTGCCATCACCATTGCAAAGGCTATCTTTTCAGCTCTGGGACATCTTAGCTCAACTCCTCCAAGAGCTCTACTGGTGTAGTATACTAGGAGTTGTGTTCCCTGCTCCTCCCTAATCAAAACCGTGCTAACTGCATGTGGTGAGACAGCAAGGTATAGAAATAGATCCTCCCCATCCTGGGTCCTGCTAAGGAGTGGTGGGGATGTCAAGTATTTCTTTAGCTGGATGAAAGCTTCCTCCTCTTTGGTAGTCCATTCAAAAGCTTTTTTCAAAACTTTGAAGAATGTTTGGCATTTGTCGGTTGCACGAGAGATAAATCTACTCAATGCTGCAACTTGTCCTCCATGATGCTTTAGGGTGAGCGCATGTTGAGTATAGCCTGAATCTTTTCAGGATTTGCTTTGATACCCCTTTGGGACACCATGAGGCCTAAAAATTTCCCTGAAGATATTCCAAAAGCAGATTTAGTCGAATTGAGTTTCATTCGATATTTCCTGAGTACCTTAAAGGTTTCTTCTAGATCTGCAATATGGTTTCGTGCTTTGAAACTTTTCACCAGCATATCATCTACATACACTTCTACGTTGCATCCAATATGTTGCTTGAACATCTTGTTGACCAACCTTTGGTATGTTGCTCCAGCGTTCTTGAGACCGAAGGGCATTACCTTGTAGCAATATAATCCTTTGTCGGTAATGAATGAGGTTTTTTCTTCATCTCCTTCGTGCATTTGGATTTGGTTATACCCTGAGAAGGCATCCATGAAGCTGAGAAGTTCATGTCCAGCAGTAGAGTCTACCAAAGAGTCAATCCTTGGTAAGGGAAGCTATCCTTTGGACATGCTTTATTGAGATCGGTGAAGTCTACACACATTCTCCATTTGCCATTGGCTTTCTTCACCATAACAATGTTGGCTAACCAATCCAGGTAGAGGACTTCGCGGATGGATTCTGCTTGGACAAGTTTATCTACCTCCTTGGCCGCAGCTTCGTTTCGCTCTGGAGCAAATGTCCCTTTCTTCTGTTTGACAGGGTGCACGACGGGATCCACATTCAATCTATGGGATATAACCCTTGGGTCAATTCCTGGGATGTCCTTGTGGGACCATGCAAAAACATCTTTATTCTTTTTTAGGAATTGTAGTAGCTTCGCTCTTGCCGCTGTGCTCAATCCCATTCCAATCCTTACCATTCTTTCCTGCTGCCCTGGTTCCAGGGGCTCTTCTATGAGCTCTTCCACTGGTTCTCCATGTTAAAGCTTTTCTTCATCACGTGTGTCGAGACTTTCAATATTCATCGTGATGTTGGCTCCTCTTAGTAAGGTGATGTAACATTCTTGTGCTGCTTTCTGATCTCCTCTTATGCAACCAATCCCTTTTGATGTTGGGAACTTTATCATCAAATGATATGTGGAGATTATTGCCCTAATTTTATTCAGGGTTGTTCTCCCCAGTATTGCATTGTATGCTGAAGGACAGTCGACTACTATGAAGTCTATCATACATGTAATTTACCTTCCTTCCTCCCCCATGGTAACCGGTAGGGCTATTTGCCCGGCTGGGTAGATGGGTGTACCTGTAAATCCAACTAGTTGTGACGTCATGGGCCTTAGCCTTTCTCGTCCAACCTTCAGTTGGTCATATGCGTGGAGGTAGAGGATATCGGCGGAGCTTCCGCTATCTATCAATACCCTTCTTGTGATGTAGTTTGCCACGGCAATGGTTATAACCAGAGGGTCATCATGAGGGATCTGAACTCCCTTGATGTCTTCTTTTGAGAAAATAATGGGTATTTCTTCCTTCTTTTGAAGTTTACTTGGACGGCCAACTATGTTGACTTTAGTTCTCAGCTTCCTTAGATGAGCTTTCCTAGTATTGCTAGATTCTCCTCCTCCAGCAAATCCTCCATGGATGATCTTGATCTCTCCAATGGGACCTGACCGGAGTGTCATGCCATCTTTACCCTCCTTGCTTGTATCTTCCCTTCTAGATTGTTTCTAGTACTTCTTCGTAACAAAACGTTGAAGTCTCCCTCTTTGGATCAAATCCTCGATCTGCAGCTTTAGGTCAATACAGTCATCTGTGTTATGACCATGGTCTTTGTGGAATCTGTAGTATTTATCCTTAGCTCTCCTACTAGGATCAGTTCTCAGCTTCCCGGGCCATTTGATGTCCGGGTCGTTTTGTAGATTGCTAAAGATTTGCTCTGCCATAGTTATGAGTGGAGTAAACTGCTTATACCTGCCTTGGGGTGGGCCTCCAGTCCCTCCCCGTTTTGGGGAAGATCTTGAGTCCACCTTTTTGTTCTTTGGTTCGCCTCCCGTTTTGCGGGTGGCTTCTCTTCTTCTTTTGTCTGGTGGAGGAAATTTGCCAACCTGTGATGGCCCTGCTTGGGGATCAAAACTATCATGTGAACATCTTGCGTAGATAGCTTCCTCTACATTCAAGTGTTTTTGAGCTCTAAGCATAAGCTCTGCCAAAGTTTTGGGTGTTTCTTGAGACAAGAGGTATAGGAACTGTCCTGAATATAGTCCAGCTATGTATGACGTTATGCTCACATTATCATCAATGTCATCTATCTGGACCACCTCCTTGTTGAACTTGGTGGTGTAATCCCTTAATGACTCCCATCTTCCTTGCTTCACCATTAGGAGATGTGTTGCTGGTTTGTCTTAGCGTTGCCCATTAATAAAGTAGCTCACAAAGCTTATGCTAAGCTCTTTAAAGCTACATATGCTGCCTGGCGGGAGTTTAATGAACCATACTCGGGCACTTCCTTTGAGGGTAACTGGGAATGTCCGGCACAATACTTCATCTGGTACTGCTTGTAGATGCATCAGGGACTTATATGTTTCCAATTGATCTAATGGGTCCGTGGAGCCATTGAATGTCTCTAATTGCGGCATCTTGAATTTCCTTGAGAAAGGCAGCCCCATGACCTCGGCTATAAAGGGTGAATCCGTATTCTGCACCAACTCTTCTACTGTAGCAGGAGTTTGTGCTTTAATATGTTTTATCAGCCCTTCAATCTGGTCTTGCATTTTAAACAGTACCTTTTGTTCGTGGGGTGGCCTCTCTAGAGGTGGTTTGCTATGCTTCCTCTGGTTTTGCCTTTCCTTCTCACTGGATCAGCCTTCTTCCTTGTCATCCTCTTCTTCACGTCGACTATGGCGTAGATTTAGGATGCTTGGCTCTGAGATTTACATTCTCCTGCATCGCAGTCTGTAACCCTTGGGTTAACGTTTTTATTTACTCCTGCATGAGAGCAAATGCCTCTGGGGTTATTTCAGCTCCTCTAATCTTACTTGCTGCGCCTCTGCTGCCTTAGCAGCTTTTTCGGTGGCGGCCTTGGCAGCCTTGGCCGCAACGACGGCCTTTGTGGCATCGTCGACACCCATTTGTGGTGGTGGGGGGGGGGGGGGTCTTAAGCCATTGTTGTTTTGCTCGATCGAGTTTCTACCATACAAAGCCATTCACCATAAGGAAAAATTCGTTTCCCACAAACGGCGCCAGCTGATGAATCAGCTTTGTCGTCAGCTCCAACCTGATCCTGCAAAACAAAGCAAGAGCTCAAGTCACCGTGTGTGGTGGCTTGCCAACCACCCTCCGATGCCTAAGTCAGTAGAGCATTTGCTATATGGTGAGAGAATTGAGATTCTCGATTATGGGTTGCGTACCTTTTGTTGGAGTTCTACCGTCATATTTATAGGCATTTTGATAGGAGGTTGAGTCCTTGTAGGACTGTATCTCGTAGATTCCGGAATACCTCTTTGAGGAATGTTAAGTCCTGCCTTAGCTAGGAATGAATGTGCATACCGCCTTAGCTAGGGATCCTTATCCGTCTTTGATTATGCATATCATTAGCGCTTTATGCTTATCTTGTCGACGGCATTCCTTTATCCCTTAGGATTTCGGTTTATCAGTGTGGTCCTTTTATTAGAATAAGTATATTCCATGGATAATATTACGAATATTATCCTCTCTGCCATAGCTAGGGGCCAGAGCTGGTCCTTGGACCTTATGACAGCTTCGTCTAAAGAGCGGAGCTGGCACGCTCTGACTTTATTCTAGGTAGATTTCCGGAGAGGTTTAGATGAGGCTAGTTTATACTCCCCAGGTCTGTAATTCTCGTAACGCTGACCTCCTGAGGTCTACCATACTTTTCAATTGTAGGGAGGTATTCCCAAATAGGCAGAAATGAGGCCTGAACACGTGAAACGTGGAACCATGATATAAATACAGTAGGGATAATCGCCAAGCAGGACGTTGGTCGGTGATCTAGGAAAGTTGTACTAACTCTTGGTCTAGTAGACATGAGAAGTTATTGGACCAAGGGACTAATAAAGGACTAGTTACATGTGAAGTAAAATTGGTCCAGGTAGTCTGTTCGGCGATGAGATAGCCAAACAAGGAAAGAACTCCAATTAAGTGCTGAAGCAGAGGAAATACTCTAGGAGGATCCAGAACAATGATATTCCGTAAAGATATAGGATCCCGAGAATGTAGGATCTAGAAAAGATACCTGACGGGAATGGGATGTTCAGCCAGTTATGGAAAAGAGTCCTAAAAGGACTAAGGTAATGAACTGATAAGGGAACAAGAATTCAAGATATCCTGGGTTTCCTATACAAGATAGGAATCCTAAGGCAATAGGGATGCTTGGGCAACAAGCATCTATGATTCTATAAATACGAGGTAAACCTAGAGGAAAAAGATACGAAAAACATTGCATTCATACAATACTTCCTATTGATATTTAGGGTTTTCTCCTAAGTACGTGATACTGACTTAGGCATCGGAGGGCCTTTGCCACGAGAGGCAAAGGTGCACTCACCCCTTGTCTGTTTTGCAGATTAGGGTTCCGACGAGAAGCTAGGCTTTCGGTCAAAAAGCATGTGAAGCTGTTATACCAACATATTGCTATTTACACAGGGCAATTTTTGTCCGCCTGCAATTGGTGCCGTCTGTGGGAAACGAGAGAGTTCCCTTTGAAATACGACCATGGTGGAAGTAGATCCAGCAACACCACACGATCCAAAGAATCTGCTAGATGGAGGAAGGGATAAAACTCCACCCGGGGCTCCAAAAAAGCCCGAAGGCAAACCTAGAAGGACCACGAGTAAGGGTCGCCCCTTACTGATCATGACAACTCTAAAAATAGAGAGGGAAGAACAACCTCAAGATCCACGAGAAGGAGTAAATCCCATCAAAGAGATGAGTCGGTTGCACACTCAAAAAGTGTGCACTACAGCGAGGATGTCCTCGATAAAAAGAGGCAGGAAATCGAGGAATATGCTCATTTAATCAAGAAATGAGAGTACGAGATTCGGGAGTTAGAAAGTATCCGAGAACACCCAGAGGACTCTGGACTCTCATGGAGAAATTCCAGGGGAGATGAGTATACTATGGTGAAATATAGAAAGGCTCCTTCACGAGGGAGAAGGAGCATAAGCAGAAGTCCCACCCCAAGGCGACATAAAGTTTCTCCACAAAAAGAGAGGAGTAGGAGTAAGAGCCAAACACCAGAACGGCGAAGGGCTTCTTCAAGGAGAAGGAGGAGCAGAGGCCGAAGTTCTATCCCTGAAAAGGAAAGGACCATAAAACATCATAGGGATAGGTATATAAGAGACCTGATTCTGATTGGGAAAAGAATAGACCCAACAAGACAAAGGGACTAGAAAATGAGACCATGACTGCACGAGAGGCAGCACGAAAGGCACTCAGTAATATTGCATCCTCCCCCTTTTCAAGAAAGCTACAACAAGCTAGATTGCCAAACAGAGTGAAGCACGGGACCTTCATCCTTTACGAAACAGATGCTGATCTCGTAGCACACATTCAGCACTACCAACAGGCGATGTTTATGCATGAAGGGGATGATACAATTATGTGCAAGATGTTTCCATCAAGTTTAGGGAAGGTAGCTTTGTCTTGGTTCCATAAATTGGATCCGTACTCCATACGAGGATGGGTACAGTTGGCCGAAGAATTTACTGCTCGGTTCTTAACAAGCAGAAGGGCCCCATAGACTTTTGAAAGCCTTTCCGTTATGAAGCAAGGAGAGGATGAGCCGATCAGGAACTGTACAAAGAAGTACTGGGAGACTTTCAATGAGATTGAAGGTTGCTGTGAAGAGTACGCAATAGCAACGTTCAAGACTGGGTTACCTGTTCGGGGGGAGCTGCGTAAATCTCTGAACATGAGTCCAGTACGAACACTGGCAAAATTAATGGAATGGATAGAACAGCATGCTAGAAACGATGATGACATTCTCCGGGAAGACGGTAAGGTGGTTGTCGAGCAAGTCAAGGGGCCTGCAAAGAAAGCAGATAAGCCAAAGCTCAAAACCTACTGAGAGAGGAAAGATTACAGACATGCTAGGAAAGAGCCACATAAAGACAAGCCAGCACTTGATCCCAAGTCTTTCTTTTCCATTACCACAGTCTAGAAGGAACCCATATATAGGATTCTTTATCGAATAAAGAATCAGCCTTACTTCAAGTGGCCCCCAACCCTAGGAGGAGACAAAAATGCAAAGAGGGCTACAAATCAGCATTGCAGCTACCACAAGGATTGGGGCCATATGACTGAGGATTGTGAGATGTTTAAAAAGCACCTTGATGATCTAGTCTCACGAGGTTATCTCAAAGAATTTATCCAGGAAGATCCCAAGGATAAAGAAAAAGCAATGGAGTTGGATTACGAGCAAAATCCAAGGGGCATAATCTAGATGATACATGGATTGGCCGAGCCTTATACGAGGAATGAGGTAAGGTTGCTCCAAGGACGGATTAAACACGACCAACATGTGATGCGGTTGGAAAAGAAAAGAGGATGTGATGAAGGAGCATGCAACGAGAGCATAATTTTCACGGATGAGGATCTGGGAGGAATCCAGGTACCACACAACGACGCTTTGGTCATAACCCTATGAATTAGGGAATATGACATGGAAAGAATCCTGGTGGATTCAGGAAGTTGCACTGAAGTGCTATATTATGACACATTTAAGAAATTGGGGCTGACACAGGCAGATTTGGTACAGTCAGTAACCCCCTTGGTCAGATTTGGGGCAGGTGCAGTTTGGCCATTAGGCAAAGTAACTCTGCTTGTTCGGGTAGGGACGGTAGTACTACGAACTGACTTCCTAGTAGTGGACGTGCCATCTTCCTATAACGTGATTATAGGAAGAACATGGTTACACAAGATGAGGGCAATCTCCTCTACCTACCATCAAATGATAAAATTTTCGGGATCCAATGGGGTTGAAACAATCCAAGGTAATCAAAAAATAGCACAATAGTGTTTGATTTCCACCATTAAAAGACTCCCAAAAGCCCATCAAGTTCATATGGTAGAAATACCGGATCAACCGACTATCGAAGATGTCGGAAGCAACCCAGCAGAAAGAACAATTGAGGGCTTAAAGAAAATACAGATCAACAAGACTGATCCTGATAGGTATTTTTTAGTTGGGAAAGCACTGCCAGTAGAGGAAGAGGCTGAATTGGTGAGTTTCCTAAAACAATACGTTGACATATTTGCCTGGGTACCCGAGGAAATGGCCGGGGTGGATACCGATGTCATCTACCATCACTTGAACATTGATCCATAACATAAGCCAGTCATTCAGAAGAAAAGAAGGGCAGCTGTGCAACACGTGGACGCTGTTATCGAGGAGGTTGACCGCTTGTTAGAAGCTAAGGCCATACGAGAAGTTTACTACCCAGAATGGTTGTCCAACACTATGGTGGTAAAAAAGAAGAATAGAAAATGGCGTGTCTGTGTAGATTTCACAGACTTGAACAAAGCATGCCCAAAAGACAGCTTCCCTCTGCCCAGAATTGACCAGTTAGTAGATGCCACTACTGGATACGAGCGGATGAGTGTTCTCGACACATATCGAGGATATCATCAAATTGCTATGTTTGGACCTGATCAGGAGAAAACCTCTTTCATTACACCACAAGGGTTGTATTGCTATAGTGTCATGCCCTTTGGATTGAGAAACGTAGGGGCAACATATCAAAGACTGGCGACCATCATGTTTAAAAAGCTCCTTGGAAAAACCATGGAGGTTTATATGATGATATGGTGGTAAAAAGTAAGACCGACCAAGGACACATAGCAGATCTAAAAGAGGCCTTTGAAATCCTTAGAAAATACAAACTAAAACTCAACGCCTCGAAATGTGCGTTTGGAGTGGGATTTGGAAAGTTCTTGGGCCACCTCATAACCATGAGAGGGATTGAGGCAAACCCTGATCAAATAATAGCCTTACAAAATCTACAGAGTCCTAAGACAACAAAAGAAATCCAAAGGTTAACTGGGATGGCAGCTGCCCTCAATAGGTTCATCAGCCGGTCAAGCGACAAGTGCAGACCCTTCTTCCAGTTGTTAAAGAAAAGGGAAGGATTTGAATGGGGAGCAGAGTGTGAGCAGGCCTTTCAGGATCTGAAGAAGTATTTGGCTAAGGCCCCACTCCTGTTGACTCCAGAGCCAGGCGAGTCTTTAGTTTTGTATTTGGCCATCTCTGAACATGCTGTAAGTGCAGTCCTGTTAAGGAATAAGGGATCCGAGCAAACCCCAGTTTATTATGTGAGCAAAACATTGCTAGATGCAGAAACGAGATATCTGCCACTCGAGAAGTTAGTTTTGGCATTAAGGACAGTGACTAGAAAATTGCCACATTATCTCCAGAGCCATAAGGTCGTAGTTTATACTGAATTCCCATTGAAATTACTGCTATGAAAAACAGACTTCTCTGGAAGAATCTCAACTTGGTCCGTCGAGTTAAGCCAATATGATATTGATTATCAGCCGCACACGGCAATCAATGGCCAAGTGTTGGCTGATTTTGTGGCAGAATTGTCATCTGCAGTAGCACCTTTGCCACCTACGAGAAAGGAGTAGGTAACTGAACCACTATCAAAGAAGAATCAGGCCCCAGCCGAATAGGATCCCCTAGAATGGAAGCTGTTTGTTGATGGATCAGCATGTAATACCGGATCAGGAATTGGGGTTGTGCTTTTTCCTCCTGAAGGAGTGATGTTGGAACTATCTGTTCAGCTAGGATTCAGTGCGTCAAATAACATGGCAGAATACGAGGCACTTTTAGCTGGCTTGAGAAGTGCAAAAACCCTAAAGGTTAAATGAATAAGAGTTTATTGTGACTCACAACTTGTAGTAAATCAGTTGTCTGGAGAGTATGAAGCCCGGAGTGAAAAGATGGCCGCATATGTCAAGGCAGCCAAAGATCTATTGGACACTTTTGAGAAGGTGTACATTAAGCAAATAGGATCCAGACAGAATTCCCATGCAGATTCCCTCGCTTGGTTGGCAGCAGCTATGCCAACGGAGTTCAAGAGGAAGGTGGCAGTGGATTATCTTGTTGAGCCTAGCATTGGAAGAAGCGTAGAATTGGTCTTGGATGTGAACCAAGGTCCAAGTTGGATGGATCCAATTATGGAGTTCTTACGAAATGAGATACTCCCCACTGATAAAAAGGAGGCTCATAAGATTAGAGTAAAATCTGCACGATTTTGGCTGTCACCTGAAGGAAAGCTCTACAGAAAGTCCTTCACTGGACCCTACTTGCTTTGTGTGCATCCCGAGATGGTGCAGAAGTTTCTCCACGAGATTCATGAGGGAACATGTGGAAGCCATGCTGGGGGAAGATCCATTGCCCATCGAGCAATCACCCAAGGTTACTGGTGGCCACATATGCAAGAAGATGCTAAGGTTTATGTGAAAATCTATGAGAAATGTCAGAAATTCTCACCAATGATTCGAACACAGGCATAAAATTTGGTGCCATTAACGAGTCCTTGGCCGTTTGCCCAATGGGGCATGGACATCATGGGTCCACTCCACAAAGCAACAGGAAACAGAAAATTTCTGTTGGTAGCAGCGGATTATTTCACCAAGTGGATATAAGCATAACCATTGGCCAAGATCACTGAGCCTATGATAGAAAGGTTCGTGTGGAAAAGCAACATTATTCGGTTTGGGGTCCCTTATTCATTAATTACAGATAATGGGTCCCAGTTTCAGAAAAAGTTCAAAGCATTCTATGCCCAGTATGGAATAAGGAACTACTACTCAACTCCAGCCTACCCTCAGAGTAATGGACAGGTAGAGCTTCCAACAAAACCATTCTTGATGGGATCAAGAAAAGGTTGGATAAGGCAAAGGGAAAATGGCCCGATGAGCTGCGCTTGGTCCTGTGGGTGCACCGAACAACGCCTAGGAGGTCTTTAGGAGAGACCCACTATTCACTAGCATATGGTACAGAGGCACTTATACCCCTAGAAGTTGGCCTTCCAACCATTAGAACTGCATTAGTTGAGAGTGGAGGCAATGACAGGGCCCTTGAGATTGAACTTGACCTAGCCGAGGAAATGAAGGAAAGAGCCCTGGTGCACCTAGCTTCTTATCAGGAACAGCTGATGAAAGACTACAACAAGAATGTCCGCCCACGAGAATTTGGTGCTGGAGACCTCGTGCTTTGAAAAGTGCTCGGCAATACCAAAGTGGCCAACGAGGGCAAACTAGGAGCCAACTGGGAAGGCCCATATCGAGTAACTGAGATTGTGGGCATTAGAGCCTAACGTTTGGCAGACCTGAACAGGAACCTGGTGCCAAGGCCTTGGAATATCCATAATTTGAGGAAGTTCTTTGTTTAAAGACTCCAGTTTTGTTTCAGTTTATTTTTTAGGAAACACTACGTGATTGTGTGGGAGTTACGAATAAAGCTCCTTTGTTTTTATTATTAATGGTTACGAATAACGCCCCCTTGAGTTTCAAAGATTTTGAATAAAATCACTTTTTATAGTATATCAAATATTTTGAGTCTTTGTTCTTTTTAAATACGAACTAAGAACTTGTTTTCCTATATTCGTATTGGGGAGCAGGTAACAGGCACGAATGCCACGTATGAATACACGTATCCACTCTCTCGATATGTGGAATTTAAACTACACAAGTACGAGAAACTTGGGTTGCATACGCATATGTGCATAAACACTTGCAGTACATATGACTAAATATGAGAAACTAAGACTTGTGTAAGTACGCGAAACTTAAAATCATCTAAAGTACGTGAAACTTATTATAAGTACAGGATTGCTAAAGTACGAAATACTTACAAGCAAGTATTGTTTCTTCTTCAGGTATGAAACACTTGGCTATGAACATAATGAACATATGTTTACAGGGTCAATAATCTAAGTACGAATATACTTGGTCATAATTTGCGTGTGATTATTTGGGTTTTCTTCCCTAAGTATGAATACACTTAGGGGTAAATCCAAATATGAGATTTTTTGGGAGCATACGAGAACATGCAATATATGTTACACAAGTATGACAAACTTGAGAGTCACACATACATTCAACTAAAGACTAGACTAGTTTGCATCCACAAAGGGCCGAGCAAAACACATTGTTATGCAAAAGGGGCCAAATACCTATGTTACCAACAGTATAGACACTACGCAGGGCTGAAACAACTACGGTCACGCAAGACCTGCAAAACTGACTTAAAAATACTTGAGGGGTGACACCACAAACTTACCATTCAGTCCAAATTTTGGACTTCTGGAGGGGTTTCCGATGGAACCTCTGTGTTGATGTTAGCTGTAGAATCACCTCCAGCAGCACTCTCTTCAAGATTGATAGGTTCATTAGTGGTTTCTCGAACAGGTGATTGAACAGGATGAGCATCTTGAGAGCCAGCTGGGATATCCTCTTCAGCATTAGCAAAGTCATCAATCTATTGCTCCACGTCATCCTTATGATGCCCCATAGAATCTTGAGTACGTGGAAGGTGGCTGCTCGAAAGATCATTGTTCACCCAGAGGGGTGAGTCTTCTGGGACACCAACCTTTGTTAAGCACGCTTCCCAGCAAGCTCCCCAGATTTGATCCTGAATTGCTGGCATTTGGTCCACATAGCTTGCCGTTGCCACATCAAAACCCCTCTGATATCCATCATCATAAGCCGCCTTCTTGGTGCTATCAATTTCAGACAGTGCTTGGTTGAGACTCTCGTCAGCAGTTACAAGCTTTACTTTAGTTTCATCCGCCTCCATCTTTGCTTTATCTCTCTCTCTCTCTCTCTCTCTTTCCAATCTTGTAATTGTTTGAAGCAACCTTGTATTATCCCTTGGAAGCCTGTTCCATTCAGGTTCAATCTCCTGCAGCTTTTGGCCCAGTACAACCATCTTTTGGATAAACTGAGGAAATCCAAGTATGATGGGAAGCATTAGTATAGCAATATGAGAAGTTAGGATTTGACTAAAAAGTATCAAAATACTTTACCATTATACCACTGACGAGACTAGTGAAGACAAGCCAATTAGGTGGAGATTCAGACTCTTTTTGCATGTCTACTGGGAGCAGCAGCCCTTGAGCAAGTGCAAGTGCCATCTCTGACAAACTGGCACTGTCTCCAACATGAACCGGATGATCCCCCCTGATGAGCAGAGGGGCCTATGTTTGGGAAAGTACGTACTTGAATGGATGGTGATTGAGGTTGATGGGTGTCTGTGTAAGCCTGTGTGGCGGAAGTAGTCAGGTCTTCGGTCCTAGGGCGCTTATCTCGATGGGCATCTCCGGCCTCGAAAATGGTATCGGACCCACGAGGAGATGAGGTGGATCGATTAGAACCCCCTCTGCTACGACGAGCTGGTGGGGGGGGGCGTGCCCAGTTGAAGCCCTACGGCCGGAACCACGCCCCCGTGCAGACACTGTAAGGAGAACTAAGATTCACGGGTTGACGAGTCATAGTACCTGAGTTTGGAGGAGATGGTGAATAGCCAGAGGAAGATGATTGACTGGTGTCACGCCCGGGATCTGGCTGTTCGGCTTGTCATGAGGAAACCCTTCTAAGAATTAAATGAGGCAATGGAATGCCCTCAGAATTGGGTACTTCACCAGGTTGCCCGGCTACTGTTACTCCAGCCCTGGATCTAAGGTTTCTTGACTGGGGAGTGGATGAGGTTGAAGCAGCACTAGTGCTAGGGTTGGCAAGTCTTCTGTCAATGACACCTCTGTAAGTGGGATCGTATCCCAGTAGAACGTCTGCGTTACGACCCCGACCAGCTGACGAGGTACCAGGCTCACCTGTATATTTTAAAACCGTGTTGATCTCTTTTGTTCGAACGCAGCTTGGTTCTCGTCTTGGACGTCTGTTGGCGTTATCCGCTACAAGTTGAAGTACAAAATATGGGATAAGTAAAGAACAAAAACACAATGGAAGGAAATTATGAATAGAGCAAAGCAAATTACTACAACAAAATTCAGTTCTGGCGACGGACAATAGTATGTCGGCAAAGGCTTATTCGCATCGGCAAAGGGTTTTGGCGACGAAAGTCCTTGCGTCGGCATGCCGTCGCCGTTGCTATGTCGGCAATAGTATTTGCCGACGCAAACACCTCTGTCGCCAAAAGACAGTAGATTCGGCGACGCGCTTTGTGTCGGCGAAAGTATGGTTGATGTGGGAGACGTATTACACCTTTGCCGACGTGTTTTGCGTCGCCAAAAGGTAGCCTATTGGCGACACCAGTTATTGCGTCGCCGAAAGGTTGCTTGATGAAAAAATTCAATTTTCTTGCACCTCCTGGGTTTCGAACTCGAGACATCCGACTACACAAGCCTTTTCGCGCAAGGCATTGACCAACTGCACTAGACACACTTTTCATTATATTTTTGGAATATCTAATATATATAGTATATATTTAACATTAAAATAGCAATTAAAGTTGAATCGAACGTGATTTTGAACCTTTAAACATTAAAAGAAGCAATTTTGATAAACATGAAAATTGTAGCCCTTTATGTTATTGTTCAAACCCAATTTGAATTACCCCCAATCAGAGTTAATTTATTTAGTATTTCGGGCATAATTTTTAACTCATAATTGTGATTGAGGTAGTTCAAATTGGGTTTGAACAATAACACAAAGGGTTAACAACTTTCATGCTTATCAAAATTCAAATAGGGTGAAACAATTTAAGTATTTTGAACCGAAAAAATTGGGTCTTCTCGAAATGACGTCGTTTTATGTTATAGTATTTTAATAATTTTCTTTTTGTGATTGTTAATTTCTTCTACTCCCTTCGTCCCAATTTAAATCACTACTACGGATTTTCGTTCATTTTCAAACCCAAAAAATATTTTGAAATATTATTATTTTTATTTTCTTACACCAAATTAAAGTGAAAATGCACAAAAATTCGTAGGGGACATTTAAATTGAGATGAAGGGAATATATACTATATCTATGTATTAATTTCACAGGTTCACTAGATTTTTTTTAATTTCTTATCATTACATACTTGATCAGATGTAAATACCATTCTAATAAAGAATCTATGTCCCAATGAAGGGGATTTCAAAATCGAATAGACCAAAAAATTTACAAGAATGATTAGCACAAGACCTTTGTTCAGAAATAAATAAATTCAATGTATACCTTTTAAAGGTAGTGGTCAGCTATTTTTTTAAATGATTGATCTAAACCTTTAGCATTTAACGTCTTATCAATTATATCATTCTCACCAAAATTGGTGATAATCAGATGTCAGCAACTATATGATTGTAACACATTCGGTGGTTCCTGAGGCATTAAAGTCCTACAGTGTACAACTTGAGTGCCGCTTGAACTATTTTTTTAAAATTGGAAACTGTCTATCTTATAAATAAGAAAGATTAAACAATTTCTGCCAAGAATGAAGTAAATCTCTTATCATTACATACTTGATTGGACGTAAAATATCGTTCTAATAATAAATCTGCGTCCCGATGAAGGGGCTTTCAAAACCCGATAGATCTAAAAATTTACGAGAATAAATAAAATACTAACCATAACAAAATGAACGGTATTGATCGTCGTGATTATGTTGCGGTCATCTGGCTACTGTACATTAGACTATATAGCATAAGATATTGGTTTAGAAACAAGTATATATTTTTTTGGGTAAATTTAGAAACAAGTAAATTGAATGTATAGATTCTAATGGTACATAGTTGCTGGCTCATTTTTTTGAATGGTCAATCTAAACCATTAGGATATAACGTCTTATCAATTATATCATTCTCGCCAACATCGATGATAATCTGATCTTGGCAACTACATGATCATAACATATTTGGTAGTTCCAGAGGATGGTACGTAGTTGCTGGCTCATTTTTTTGAATGGTCAATCTAAACCATTAGGATTTAACATCTTATCAATTATATCATTCTCGCCAAAATCGGTGATAATCTGATCTTGGCAACTACATGATCATAACATATTCGGTAGTTCCAAAGGCATTAAAATTCTATAGTGCACAACTCGAGGGCCACTTGAGCTATTTCTTAAAATCGGAACCTTCTATCTTTTACATAAGAGGGATCAAATCATTCTTGCCAAAAATAAAGTAAATCTCATATCGTTACATATTTGGTCGAACGTAATATATCATTCTAATAATGAATTTTCAACCCGATGAAAAACTTCGTACCCAACGGTAACACGCTTCGCGTCGCCAATTGCGAAGATTGTTGGCGCCAAATATCCCGCCAAAAAATCTGCCTTTGGCGACGCGATTTGCGTAGCCGAATGTGAAGACTATTGGCGACATCAAAGTGTGTCGCCAATACATACCCAACGGCGACGCACCTTGCGTCGCCCAATGTGAAGATTTTTGGCGACATCAAAATGTGTCGCCAATACATATCCAACGGCGACGCATTTTTGTTGTGTTGCCAATCCTTGTCGCCGAATGTGAAAATTATTGGCGACATCAAAGTGTGTAGCCAATACATACCCAATGGCAACGTATTTTTGGACGTGTCGCCAATTCATGTCGCCAAAAGTCAGATTTGTTGTTGTAATTAGGGGCATACGTGGGTAGCCCCAAACATGGGGGCAATGGAGGCCCACCACTTGGCCATCTTCCCCCATTGGCTCGAATGCTCCGGTAACGTAGAGGAAGTCAATCTCGTGATCACATGCAGAGTCTGGCAGGTTAAGCACGAAATGCTTTTCTGCCCTCCTAACTTTGAAGTAGTAGGTGTTGTATTCAGGATTCAACACAATGCTATACCACCACTGAATGACCCAAATTCCTAGTTGGGTTCCTAGAATCCTATTCAGAGCTACAACCCCCATTACCAGTCTAAAAGACATTGGTCGAAACTTGCATGGGGGTAAGACGATACCAGTTCAGAACTTGATGGAGTAGTGGGTGAAGGGGGAAACGAACTCTGCCCTTGACAATAGCCACAATGGCGATACCCATTCTATCCCACGAACCACCATCCCTATCCGCACCTAAAGGGGCGAGTTCAAGCCCCACATTATCAGAAACGCTATATTTAGTCCTAAATGCCGCCATGGTAGTAGATGTTTCACAAAGTTTCCTAAACTTGCTGGGTTTTGGAAGGTTTTCATTGTCATCCGCCATGGATACAGGAGAAATGAACAGGACAAAATCTGAAACTAGGTGCGATCGAAACCCTAAAACAAAAGAATAAAATCTGGGAACGAATCTCAGAATAAGACGTAAGAAGAAGCGAGAATGAGAGTCTTACGAAGCTGTTATGGTGATTCCTGAGGGAGCAAAAGAAAAATTGTAGACGGCGGTGATGGAGGTTGAAGCTTTCGCCTGGATTCTTAGAGAGAGAAAGAAAGGATTTGAGTTTTGGGTGGAAAACCCCAAAAGACCCCTTTTTTGGGTTTAAGAGAAAGGACGGAGATGAAACGTCTCCTCTTATGCTATTACTAGAAAAGTAACGTGAAAAAGGGATTGAATGGATGCCGCTCTGATGCCGTTTGAAAAGGCGTCAGAAGAAATTAAATATAAGGCGTACGAAATGTGCCACGTGGATTTACTATCCCGAGATGGAGTAATGACAACGGCGCCAAAACCATCAATAGGTATAAATATTATGTCTGCACGGGGCACTAAGGAGTTCGGCCTAAAATATGTTTTTAGAGCTTCACCCATTGCCCCCAAACAGTGACAACGAGTAAAGCTGGGGAGCAATTGTAGGGAGGTATTCCTGAATAGGCAGAAATGAGGCCTGAACACGTGAAACGTGGAACCATGATATAAATACAACACGGATAATCGCCGAGCAGGACGTTGGTCAGTGATCCAGGAAAGTTGTACTAACTCTTGGTCTAGTAGACATGAGAAGTGATTGGACCAAGGGACTAATAAAGGACTAGTTACATGTGAAGTAAAACTGGTCCAGGCAATTTGTTCGGCGATGAGATAGCCGAATAAGGAAGGAACTCCAATTAAGTGCTGAAGTAGAGGAAATACTCTAGGAGATTCCAGAACAATGATATTCTGTAAAGATATGGGATCCCGAGAATGTAGGATCTAAAAAAGATACCCGACGGGAATGAGATGTTCAGCTAGTTATGGAAAAGAGTCCTAAAAGGACTAAGGTAATGAACTGATAAGGGAACAAGAATCCAAGATATCCTGGGTTTCCTATACGAGATAGGAATCCTAAGGCAACAGGGATGCTTGGGTAGCGAGCATCTATGATTCTATAAATACGAGGTAAACCTAGAGGCAAAAGGTACGAAAAACATTGCATTCATACGATACTTCTTATTGATATTTAGGGTTTTCTCTTAAGTACGTGATACTAACTTAGGCATCGGAGGGCCTTTGCCATGAGAGGCAAATGTGCACTCACCCCTTGTCTATTTTGCAGATTAGGGTTCCGACGAGAAGCTAGGCTTTCGGTCAAGAAGCACGTGAAGCTGTTATACCAACATATTGTTATTTACACAGGGCAGTTTTTGTCCACCTACATCAATACCCCATCAATTTTTTATAATTAAGTAATAAGTATAAAAAAAATTAAAATTCGTTGTTTTAAGGTGTTTTTTTTTTTTTTTTGATAATTTCATTTTTTTAAATGTGAATGAGTGGGGTTGTATATGAAAAACATGGCACACATGCACCATATAATTTTCTTACTCTTTTAACCCTTCTCACTGAGAGAGAGAGAGAGAGAGCGGCAACAGAAACAAGAAGAAGATTAAGAAACACGAACAAAGCTTCACGATCGTCGGCGCCTCCTCGCCGTTGTCATGGTACCTATCTCTCTCTCTCTCTCTCTCTCCCCCCTTTCTCTCTATTTTCCATTTTTCTTGATCTAGGTGTGCATGTGTGTGATGAAGAGGGCTATAGAAATGGGAGGTTGGGGGTGAGGGAAGAGGGATAAAGAGGGGGTAGAATCATCAAATTTTGAGGGGGATTCGGGGGCATAACTTATGGGCACCTTAAACCCTATCTGAAAATAATATCCCTGATTCTCCCCTTCTCCAGTCTTAGCCAAGAAACAGGATAAACCAAAACCCTTTAGTTTGGGCTTGCCAAACGGTGGTAAAGAGTGGGGGCCAGGTCTTATACAGGGTTGTAAACTAAACCCCACCAGCTATGGATGCATCCAAACGAGCCCTAAATATGAACCAAATGAGAATGCATATGGGCTGAGATGCTTGAAATCTTGTGGATCTCATGCACTAATGCCAAACATTGGAATCTTGCACCTGCTATGTGAGTTGGAAAGGCTTAATAGCATTCCTTTGCCAAGATGTTTAAATATCTTTAGGAAATGCACAACACTTGTGAGCATGCGTGCCCTTTTCCTTCTCGGGAAAGGATTCCGTTCCCTTCCCAAAGAGAAAAAAGCCGGTTCGCGAGAGTGCTTTCAGCTGGACGACAAGCGCTCGCAAAAATACAGAGTCACCACTCGGGTTTTGAAGGTCCGACACCCAAGGAACTGTATTTCGAAGCACTTGCCACACTGATTGATTTGAAAAAGTTAAGGAACCAGTCCGTCATAACCATATCTGGGTTCGGGAGCCAGGTTATGAGAGGGGAAGGGTTTTATGGCACCCCTCTCGCCCAATCCAGAGATCGGTCTCTACTTAGGCATTTGCGAAAGATGTTTGTTTTGCGATTCTGTTTGATTAATCAATTCTTTAGCCAATTAGGGCTGGGGAACAGTTTAACGGGAATTAAAACTGTAACATGTTTGCAAGATGTGAATGATAGCATGGATAAGCAGTTAGTATAGGATGGGAACAGACTGCTGTGGGAGTTTAAACAAATTGGGAGGCCCCTGTTTTGGAGTGATGTGCATAGGAAGAAACTAGTATGCACTGAACAAGTTACTGCATGCTGTTCACTCCTGCGCACACAACTCCAAGACACGCGCGCGCCGGTGAGCTCAAACCCACAGCTCTTATTCTCAAACCCTCTGGCTCTGGAAGGACCAGTGCACACCCAGGACAAACCACGCAGTTTATAGCAGCATAATATATAGTTTAAAGGCTGTAAAGCCCTAAAAATTAATAAAACACCCCATAAACAGTGTGGGGACAAAATAATGGCCTAAGGCCGAGCTACCCGTGCAAGGCCATTCACTGGTCAGAGGCAGACAGTCGCGCGATGGAGTCACTCTGGCGCGCGATGGTGCGCCCTGGCACTCTGTCGCACGATGGAGCCAGTCTGGCGCGCGATGGTGCGCCCTGGCGCGGGATGGTCGCGCCCTGGCGCAACCAGACCAGTGCTTGGTTTACACATTTTTGGGTTCTGGGACAGGTCCAGAATGATCCCAGGGGTACTCCAAAAACAGCAGAAACTCATATTGAAATACAAACTAGCAGTTTATACTAAAGAAAGCAGTAAACTGATTTTTATCATACTTAACAGTGATCTACATGAAATAAAAGCATAAAACAGTAGGAAACCAATCCCCACGCGGTCCAACGTGTGCAACAACAGAGTGTCGCGCGCGAGAGTGGGACCATCGCGCGCTGGTCCTACCACGACGGTTTTTGAAACCTTACCAGCTTTACGACCAGGACTGGTATTGATTACCAGCCTTGGCCCTCCAGCCCCCCTTAGGGATCAGAACAAAGAGCAGAACAAGGGTAAGCCATACCTTTGGTCAAGTTTGAAACGAATTTGAGCTTTGATGTGTTTGAGGCTTGATTGAGGTGTTTGAGTATTTTGAGGAATGTGAATTTGGAAGAAAAGCACTTGAGCTTGTGCTTAACCTTTCAATTTTTTTTGGAACCCTTTAATGGAAGAACAAAGGGGGATATATATAGGAGGAGATGGAGGTGAATCTAGTTGGAAACAAAGGAGTTCAGCCAATCCACAAGGCCTGGCTAAAGTTGCATTCGTGGCCAACTGTCCATCCCAAGAAAGGTTGGTGGGAGATTGGTCTGTCGCGCGACAGAGTGAGTCTGGCACGCGATGGTGCGCCCTGGCGCTCTATCGCACGATGAGGTGAGTCTGGCGCGCGACGGTGCGCCCGAGCGCGGGATGGTTGCGCCCTGGCGCATCAGTAGGGTTTTTGGTTTTTGAAGGGGCTTAGGCTAGGTTAGGTTCAAGGGTTTTGCAAACACTCAAAGCTCAAACACGCTATCATTCCCAGAGTGTTCTTGATCTATTTCATCATCGGCGAATCAAAAACCGTAAGTAAACTAATCTGGAAGCCCAGATTGGGGTGTCTACAGTAGACCCTCTTTGACGGCACTTGAAGCACCATCGACTTGGTACAAGTAACGTCAAAGAATTCTAGACACCCCTCAAGGCAATCTAGAGCAAAGCATACTGGCAAAGTAGACAAGTAAACTTAAGGAACCTGATCGGTGGAATGGATTGGCTGTCCATTGTCGGGGATGGAAGTAGAAGTGGATGAGCGAATCGCCGCTTGTTGATCGAATTCGGACAGGACAGGCTGTAGCTGCAGATGTGGACAGGACAGGCCGTCGTTGCTGGGGATCAAGCTATTCTCGGCATAAAGTATTCCAACAAACACGGGTAGGTCGTGTCAGGCAGGTTGAATTCCATCTGTTCAGAATCAGAGCCAATCTCCTTATCAAAGACCATCCGAGACAGAGCAATAAGCCTGCTGGAAGATGTGGTGAAGCTAGACTGATGTGTAGGTAATTTTTTAAAGCAGGCCTAGGCGAACTCTCCAGGGGAACAATTAGTTGTGGATGGGTGAACCATTGAACAAACCATCAGACGATAATTTGATCGTCGTTGTGGATTGTATGGACGATATGGCTAAATACCGTTGATGGGTTTGACAGGACCGACTCTCGTGGATGCGGATGGAGAGATCAATGAGCTGAGTGATCAAACCGTTGAAGAATTTGAGAGGATGGGACGATCATCAGTATAAATGATCGAGCCGTTGAAGTCTGGATGGGAGGATCATCAGTATAAATGATTGAACCGTTGCAGACAGGATGGGAGGATCATCAGTATAAATGATCAAGCCGTTGAAGTCTGGATGGGAGGATCATCAGCATAAATGATTGAGCTGTGGAAGTCTGGATGGGAGGATCATCAGTATAAATGATCGAACCGTTGCAGACAGGATGGGAGGATCATCAGTATAAATGATCAAGCCGTTGAAGTCTGGATGGGAGGATCATCAGTATAAATGATCAAGCCGTTGAAGTCTGGATGGGAGGATCATCAGTATAAATGATCAAGCCGTTGAAGTCTGGATGGGAGGATCATCAGTATAAATGATCGAGCTGTTGAAGACAGGATGGGAGGATCATCAGTATAAATGATCGAGCCGTTAAAGTCTGGATGGGAGGATCATTAGTATAAATGATCGAGCTGTTGAAGACAGGATGGGAGGATCATCAGTATAAATGATCGAGCCGTTGAAGTCTGGATGGGAGGATCATCAGTATAAATGATCAAGCCGTTGAAGTCTGGATGGGAGGATCATCAGTATAAATGATCAAGCCGTTGCAGACAGGATGGGAGGATCATCAGTATAAATGATCGAGCTGTTGAATATTGGACAGGACCGACTGTCGTTGATTTGGATGCGGGAAGATCAGTGTGCAGAATGATCAAGCCGTTGAGATTTGGATAGGACCGGCTGTCGTTGATTTGGATAGGCGGATCACTAGACAAAATGATCGAGCCGTTGAACATTGGACAGGACCGGCTGTCGTTGATTCGAAAAGGGCGGATCACTATACAAAATGATCGAGCCGTTGAACATTGGACAGGATCGGCTATCGTTGATTTGGATGGATAGATCACTATACAAAATGATCGAGCTGTTGAACATTGGATAGGACCGGCTGTCGTTGATTTGGATGGGCAGATCACTATACAAAATGTTCGAGCCGTTGAACATTGGACAGGACCGGCTGTCGTTGATTTGAAAGGGCGGATCACTATACAAAATGATCGAGCCGTTGAACATTGGACAGGACCGGCTGTCGTTGATTTGGATGGACAGATCACTATACAAAATGATCGAGCCGTTGAAGTCTGGATGGGAGGATCATCAGTATAAATGATCGAACCGTTGCAGACAGGTTGGGAGGATCATCAGTATAAATGATCGAATCGTTGAAGTCTGGATGGGAGAATCATCAGTATAAATGATCAAGCCGTTGTAGACAGGATGGGAGGATCATCAGTATAAATGATCGAGCCGTTGAATATTGGACAGGACCGGCTGTCGTTGATTTGGATGCGGGAAGATCAGTGTGCAGAATGATCAAGCCGTTGAGATTTGGACAGGACCGGCTGTCGTTGATTTGGATGTGTGGATCACTATACAAAATGATAGAGCCGTTGAACATTGGACAGGACCGGCTGTCGTTGATTTGGATGGGCAGATCACTATACAAAATGATCGAGCCGTTGAACATTGGACAGGATCGGCTGTCATTGATTTGAAAGGGCAGATCTTGCTTCAGGAAGACCGTGCCGTTGAATTGGATTGAATTCTGATTCCCTAAAGTGCATTCTAAGTGCCAACAGAGCAGGACAGCGAGGTTGTGTGCTTGATGGTTACCATGGCAAATGAGACAAGGAAAGTGGCGTGTGGCATTCCCTCATACTTGGACTAACCCACAGAAGCGATTCCGTCATAGAATTTTCATGCTTTAAACATTTGATATACAATATGCAAAGATGCATACTAAGAAAATGCACAAATTGAAAATGTAGATGCAAGCTAAGGGCGGCTCCTACGAGGACAACGACGCCTAAGGACTACCACTGAGCCTAAGTACTTTACTGCCTTTTGCCCTGGAGATGCGCACCAAGATAGAGAGACATTGAGCGGGCTGGCGTGCCCAATTGACATGTAGCAACAGTAGTGGGCCTGCGTGCCCTTTCTTTGATGCTTGGGTGGACGAGCCCCATGGATGTGCTTTGCTTGGCCTTGGGCTGACGTGCCCTTGCCGTTCACGAGATTTCCACAGCTTATGGATTACAGAAGCCAGAGTAGCAATGTAAAATTTTCATTTTCGAGTTTATGGATAAAAACTGACTGCTAATATCTAATTTGCATTGACAAGTGAATTAAGTCGACACAGGGACATGCGCACATGTACAAACTCGCCTAGCTCGAATGAAGAGGGAGAAAGAGCCCCAGGATACGATGTGGACCCTTAGACACACGGAAAATAAAGAAATTTTGGGCATTAGAGTGCCAAAACTCACAATAGTCCTTAAACAGGTAAAACTGACACTTGTGAGGTCAAAATAGATACAAAGACCTGCATGACAAATGGAACCGAGAAAAGCATCTTGACGACGGACATAAGACCCAAATGATGACACATATAGGCCCGGACTGAAACCGACACCCCGTGCAGTCACATTAGGTCTACACGGTATGACCAAACTTGGCAAAAGCCCCTTGAATAGGACTCAAAGGCAATAGTTGACTGCTGTTGACTGCTGCTCGAATTGAAAAAGCGCGCGTAGAGTTGAGACCAATGCACATAACTATGAACAAGTGCGCGTGAACCTCAAACTAGCACGCGTGACTGCAAATTTGTTGCAGCTGCTTTCACCAGACTTCGCTGAACTTAGAATAAATTGTGAGCCATTAGGCCTCGCCAGCATTTCGTTTTGTTTTTTATGCTTAAATTCTTTTAAGGCTTTATGCTCAGCTTTTGAAATTGAAATAGTAGTTTGAAATAAAATTGAAAGACAAAAGGTTTTCCCCTTCTCATAGATGTAGCTTGATCTTCGATCCTCCTCGACCTTTGATGTGTACCAAACGTCAACCATGGATCCAATTGATAGATTGTGACCGAGTCTCGAAGAGAAACTGCCTACGTATCCCATTTTGGGAATCAGGTCAAAACGTAGTTCAGGCTAAGGTTCACTCGAGTATTTTACCTCACCTTTTACGCTCTAACTTTTGCCTAGAACCGCCCATTCAGGTTTTCGATCTAACGAGCTTTCAAATGTTGCCTTTACTTTTGCCTAGACCTCCTTCATAGGTTCTTGGTCTAGCAGGCTGCTCTAACTTTTGCTTGGAACTGCCCACCTTTGGGGTTTTCAGCCCAACGAGCTTCTCTCAGGGAAAAGGCTTTTGAATTGATTCATGCTGACCAAGGTATTGAATTTATTGTTTTCAAGGTCGATGATCTTTGGTTACAGCCCCAGATAAAATGACTTTGATAGCACAGGGCCCAGAGTGCTTCAATTGACATGCCTTGCTCCAGGCCAATTTTGAACTTTTTAACTTGTGCTTGGTGGAACGTTGTTCCTACAAACTTGAACATGGTATAAGGCGCTGGACCTCCTGAGCTTTGCTTTCTATGATTTGGCTTGGCATCTGGTAGCAGGGGATTTGACACTTCTTTATCTCAGGATCAACACCAGGCGTGTCTATTGAGAGACCATGCCAAGATGTCAATGAACTCTTCGAGCTTGTCTGACCGGGTACAATGCTCCTCTGGGACAGTGTTGAACCAGCTTGAACCATTTGGAGGTCTACTTCATCTTTCAAGTTTATTTGAAAACTTACTATTTCAATTAATAGGCTGAGCATGCCTTTCGTCTTCCCTTTTGGCGAGGGAACACATTTCCTTGGGTATGATCCCATCGAAATCTATCCCTTCGTCGTTAGAGTTGACACAGTTTATTCAAAAACCAGTGAAGTACTTAAAAGCAAGATAATGCATATCATAAAGAAAGCCCATCGGGGTTGCCAAGTACAGCAGACTCAAAACTTGAAACAAAAGCTACGATGTGGAGGGCCAAGAGGCACAACCTCCGACTCTGAGCTAGACTTAGACAACTCAAAAGACTCTGTGTCAGATTTAGTCATAATGCCAATGCAAACTAGACGCGGTTTTGAAAATGCAATATTTGAAAAGCTACCCATAGCTTCAGCAAAAAGAGGGGTAAGGTCTTCAAGGGTATCAGGCCCAACAACAACACTTCGGCTTCCTCAGCTTCTTCAACCAAACCTACTCGGTGCTCCTTTGATCAATGGACCTTAGCCGGTCAGTTTTCCCTTTTGCAAGCCCCTCATCACTGTCAACCCAGGTGTTGGCAAAGAAAGTCTCAATTGCACGAACAACGGTCGGCAGGCTGTCCTCAGGCTCGGACAGGATGGGTACAGTTGGCTTGGGTTGATTTTCTGGGATGATATTGGGGATAGGTTTGGATCTGGTAACTTTTGATGGAGATGGGGCTAGGATGATGCCACAATCGATGAGATCTTGAATGGCATGTCGAAGCCGAAAACAGGCATTGGTTGAATGGACAGGCATTTGATGGTAGGTGCAAAAGAGGTTATATTTGAAGTTGGCAGAGGGATTCTTGGGCAATGAAGTTGGATTGAGGGCATCGAAATATGAGAAAACCCTCGGTGGGTTCCGACGAGTGAATTGAGAGTTCAAAGCAGGACCCGTGTTTGTTTTGCAGTTGCAACACATTGCCTCATCAACAGGATGCATTCTTTTGCCCTCGGGGCTGAATTCATCACTAAGCATGTCCTCCCCTTTGGCAATGGCTTCGACAACAGAATCAACATCCTCCTTCGAGTGAGTCCTAGCCTTATGGAATTCAATCAGGTCATTGAACATGTCTCCCGAGCATAGTTTGATTCCAACCGTTGGAGAGTGGTAGGCTTGAGGAGGTTCTTTGACTAGCCCCATATCTAGCTGCGGGGCTGTAGAGGTAACGAGGCCAACGAGTCCCTGGACCATAATCATCTGTTTGTCCATCTTGTGACCCAATTCCTCCACAGCTTTCCTGAGCTCAGCCAGCTCCATTTGTATTGCCATTCTAAATTGATGAACGAGGTAGGTGATATAACCTTGGAAGCGAAGGTGTAACAACCCCGGCAGACTAATCCAAGTAGGTTTGGCTATTCCCTTCAGTGAGATGGCCTAAAGCTTTGGACAGCAAAGTAAACGAGAACTCAGTGAGGTTCCTGCAGCAATTAAAATGCAATGTACATGTTGACATCGTCGGTGTCCTCTTAGACTCTACAACTACAAACAAGTCTGTCTCATGATGTTCGAACACTGCCAAAATCCTCGGATTTCTTTTCGAGATGTATCCTTTGAATAGATCGACTAACACTAAGAGATGTCAAAACAGACTAAGCCTTTGTCAATTTCGTTCTTGAAGTTTCAACTTGAAATTCGGAACAACTCGGTATTGATGACATGGCCTCTTAACTTTGAATGCTGCGGTGTATAGTGACTTCGCACTTCAACCTGGGTAGTGCCAGTGACACGACATCCATGCTTTGTGGTTCTTTATTTTTAGTTGAAACTTCAATTGGGCATGAGCCAAGGACTTAAAAAGGTTTGATTTCCCAAAGTCTCGTTGATCCAAGGACTTTGAAAATTGACAACGTGCACCATCGAGATGCGCGACTCTTCATCGGGTCATGACAGCGTCCTAGTAAGCATAAGACAGACTCGAAAGAGAGACTACCTAGAAGCCGCCCTAAACATGCTCCTACATAAAACAATATGTATGTACAAAACTAGAGACAAGTTTGCCTCACGAATTTCAGACGTTGCCAGAATCCTCAGAATTCTTTTTGGTGATGTGTCCCTGAGTAGATCGACAGATCCTAAAAGATGTCAAAATAGACTAAATCTTCGACTAGTCCCATTTAAAGGTTCAACTTTGAATTTGGAACAATTCGGTAGTGATGACATGGCACCTTAACCTTGAATGCTGCGGTGTATAGTGACTTCGCACTTCAACCTGAGTAGTACCAGTGACATGGCATCACTACTTTTATTGTTCCATATTTTCGGTTGAATCTTCAATTGGGCATGAGCCAAGGATGTAGTAAATTTTGATTTCTCAAAGTGTCATTGAACTAAGGACTTTGCGATTGATAACGAACATTCAACAGAATGAACAACTCCTCATCGGGTCCAACAATGTCTTAGGTAGCGCAAGCCAAACTCAAAAGACAAAACGACCTTAAGCATGCTCCTATGGATGTACAATACACGCGATAGGGAAAGCAGTAACACGTAGGCAGTATATGGGAGTTAGATGCAAGTAATCTTACCCTGTAGGTACTTGTCCTAGTTTGGAGAGTTCTAATGCTTTATACATGCAAAGGCCGGTTTTGGCTTTGTAACAGGTTCTTCGAACTAGGGCCAAAGATATACCTCCTGTTGCCCGCATAACCACAGAGCAACAGTCGAACGGTAGAATGACCCATCATCGTCGGAGATTGTTAGTCATTCGGGGTCCTCGGGCTCCGGTAAACCGTGCCGGATTGCCAAAACGATCCAACGAGGCTTATCCCACATCGATGCAAATAAGAATGCTAAAGAAATTGATTAAGGAAATAGAATCGCAAATTCGCAGATGCCTTTTCAAATTTGGCTCTCTTTATTGATCAATACTTAGAGAAAACTACACGAGAGAACAATCGGAAAAGTCCCAGATCGGATGGCCGGATGCGAGGTCCTGTTAAATCACCAATCCTTTCTTTAGCAGCGCGAAGCTCACTATTTTGACAGGCTTTTGGGGACTATTCTTAAGCGTATTAAATTCTAAGTATAGACTAATATTGGTTCGGTCCCCAGCAGAGTCGCCACTGTGAGCATGCGTGCCCTTTTCCTTCTCGGGAAAGGATTCTGTTCCCTTCCCAAAGAGAAAAATGCCGGTTCGCGGGAGCCCTTTCAGCTGGACGACAAGCGCTCGCAAAAATACAGAGTCGCCACTCGGGTTTTGAAGGTCTGACACCCAAGGAACCGTATTTCGAAGCACTTGCCGCGCTGATTGATTTGAAAAAGTTAAGGAACCAGTCCGTCATAACCATATCTGGGTTCGGGAGCCAAGTTATGAGAGGGGAAGGGTTTTATGGCACCCCTCTCGCCCAATCCAGAGATCGGTCTCTACTTAGGCATTTGCGAAAGATGTTTGTTTGGCGATTCTATTTGATTAATCAATTCTTTAGCCAATTAGGGCTGGGGAACAGTTTAACGGAAATTAAAACTGTAACTTGTTTGCAGGATGTGAATGATAGCATGGATGAGCAGTTAGTATAGGATGGGAACAGACTGCTGTGGGAGTTTAAACAAACTGGGAGGCCCCTGTTTTGGAGTGATGTGCGTAGGAAGAAACCAGTATGCACTGAACAAGTTACTGCATGCTGTTCACTCCTGCGCGCACAACTCCAAGACACGCGCGCGCCGGTGAGCTCAAACCCATAGCTCTTATTCTCAAACCCTCTGGGCTCTGGAAGGACCAGTGCACACCCAGGACAAACCACGCAGTTTATAGCCGCATAATATACAGTTTAAAGGCTGTAAAGCCCTAAAAATTAATAAAACACCCCATAAACAGTGTGGAGACAAAATAATGGCCTAAGGCCGAGCTACCCGTGCAAGGCCATTCACTGGTCAGAGGCAAACAGTCGCGCGATGGAGTCACTCTGGCGCGCGATGGTGCGCCCTGGCGCTCTGTCGCGCGATGGAGCCAGTCTGGCGCGCGATGGTGCGCCCTGGCGCGCTGTCGCGCGATGGAGCCAGTATGGCGCGCGATGGTGCGCCCTGGCGCGGGATGGTCGCGCCCTGGCGCAACCAGACCAGTGCTTGGTTTACACATTTCTGGGTTCTCGGAAAGGTCCAGAATGATCCCAGGGGTACTCCAAAAACAGCAGAAACTCATATTGAAATACAAACTAGCAGTTTATACTAAAGAAAGCAGTAAACTGATTTTTATCATAATTAACAGTGATCTACATTAAATAAAAGCATAAAACAGTAGGAAACCAATCCCCACGCGGTCCAACGCGTGCAACAACAGAGTGTCGCGCGCGAGAGTGGGATCATCGCGCTCTGGTCCTACCACGACGGTTTTTGAAACCTTACCAGCTTTAGGACCAGGACTGGTATTGATTACCAGCCTTGGCCCTGCCAGCCCCCCTCAGGGATCCGAACAAAGAGCAGAACAAGGGTAAGCCATACCTTTGGTTGAGTTTGAAACGAATTTGAGCTTTGATGTGTTTGAGGCTTGATTGAGGTGTTTGAGTATTTTGAGGAATGTGAATTTGGAAGAAAAGCACTAGAGCTTGTGCTTAACCTTTCAATTTTTTTTGGAACCCTTTAATGGAAGAATAAAGGGGGATATATATAGGAGGAGATGGAGGTGAATCTGGTTGGAAACAAAGGAGTTCAGCCAGTCCACGAGGCCTGGCTAAAGTTGCATTCGTGGCCAACTGTCCATCTCAAGAAAGGTTGGTGGGAGATTGGTCTGTCGCGCGACAGAGTGAGTCTGGCGCGCGATGGTGCGCCCTAGCGCTCTGTCGCGCGATGAAGTGAGTCTGGCGCGCGACGGTGCGCCTGAGCGCGGGATGGTTGCGCCCGGCGCGCATCAGTAGGGTTTTTGGTTTTTGAAGGGGCTTAGGCTAGGTTAGGTTCAAAGGTTTTGCAAACACTCAAAGCTCAAACACGCTATCATTCCCAGAGTGTTCTTGATCCATTTCATCATCGGGGAATCAAAAACCGTAAGTAAACTAATCTGGAAGCCCAGATTGGGGTGTCTACAACACTACCTGAGATCAGTGTGGGGACTCCCAAAACGAAAGAACATACAACCAATGGATAGCCCAAAAAGGTCAGCCTTCTGGTTAGGAAAAAAAAACCTTAGGAAATAATTCCTAAGGGGCTGTACCTTTAATTGCTTTGTAATTTTAATTAAGTATTTTGAAATTGTACAATAAGGTATTTTGGCATTGCACATTTGAATTTGAGATATTGTCATATGACTCAAATTGACGTGGCTTTTGGAACTTTAATGCCTCAAAAAAGAAAATTATATTGGAAAATCTCTTCTCAATGTTTAATTAACATTTTCGTAAGTCTGGACGTTACAACTACACCACTACTCGTCTAGACACTTCAGTAGGGGCTGTAAATGAGTAGAGTTAAGCTATTTCGAGCTTGTTTACTAAATGAGCCAAAAACTTGAACTCGAATGGGCTCGAGCCTTAACGAGCAAAGCCTTTAACGAGCCGAACTTAGTCATTTACTAAACAAGCCTCTTTAACTGTACTGAGCCTCCCTTAACAAGTCGAGATTTTGTCGAACTAGCCGAGTGGAGTTTACTAAATGAGCTGAAAACTAGTGCTCGAGCTCGGCTCGTTTATTAAATGAGTATGAATGCGCAAGTATGATAAAAAGGAAGGATTAAGCCTCAATCATTTACATTATCGTGTGCTTATCGCGTACCTCAAGAAATGTCGCATATCCACCCATCTGTTTCACTCCTCTCTTGCTCGCTTTACCTAGTTGCCTGTATAGGAAAGCTGTTAGCACCTTGATTTCCAAGGCTTGCTAAGCTTGGCTAGCGGTGGCACCTTGCACCCTAGCCAACCGGTGGAATCAAAGGCATGAGGCAGGCATGTCTTTACAAGGTGACTCGACGGTGTCGATTGGTGTTGGCACTGGTCCCTTAGGCAAGTGGTAGCCGTGATGCACGTGAAGGCCCGATGATATCGAGGTAGGGATGCTAAACGGGAAGCAGGCTTGTGGGACAAGGCAATTGAGAAAAATGGCTAAGTACTGGAAGCTGGGATTGGATCATGAAATTGTTCAGGTAGCCTTGAGTTGGCTCGTGCAAAATGGAGGGAGACTTGAGTTGGCGCAGGCAAAATGGTTATTGACGGTTAACAGCATTCTACACATGTTACTGGGAGCATGGGACAGGTGTCTAAGGCAAAAACGGGCTGCACATGTTGCTGGCAGCATGGGACAGGTGTCCAAGGCAGAAACGAGCAGTTATCTCTAGGCAGTTTCATATTTCAGTGTGCTGGCAGATTCTGGTAGTGCCAGCACAGCCCTAGGGCAGTTGGGGGTGTCAACTACAAGATCATGGGTTGGCCCCATGATCTCATGTCCTTAGTGGCCATGTTTTTATGATTGTAAGCCTATTTAGGCAAGGCATTTTCGTAGCCTAAGGCAGAGGGATGTTCTGTCTAGGCTCTTGAGTGTATTCCTTTGTAAGTTGGTGCTTAATAAAGGTTGGGAAAGTTCCCGGAACTCTTCAGTGTGTTTCTAGGCGTTCAAACATATCGGGTGTGTGAGTTAACATGAGTTGGCTGAGACCAAGTTGCTGGCAAACTTGGTGCCATCACGGGCAGATTTCTAGGTGAAAAACTGCCTCGTGACAGTTTGTATCAGAGCAACCCAAGTTGCGAGCAAAAGTTGTAGAGCTTCGGGTTGGAGTTATGGCTGCAAATGTTGCACTCGAGGCAGTACGGGTCAGAGTTACATAGTTGGAAAAGCTCATTGGTGATGATGATTGTGATGAGCGTGTTACCTTGGTTGAACACTTGGACGTCGTGTTGGCTTCGGTGGAGTCACAGAAAATGGCTCATGAAACACACGTTTTGTTCAAACCGAAACCAAGCTTACAGAGACGCTGGCGGACTTGAACAAACTCTAAGATGTCATGAGAGAGCGGGTTTCTAACTTGGAGTCAGAATTGCTGGTTGTGAAAAGGGCCTTCCTTGGTCGCTTAGACGGATTCAAGACTCGTGTAAAGGTCCCTAAACCGAAGGCATTCTGTGGTGCTCGAAATGCCAAGGATCGGAGTTGGAAAACTTTCTGTGGGACATGGAGCAATACTTCTCTGCTACTCGTGTTCCAGAGGGAGATCGTGTGACAATCACCACGATGTTTCTCATGGGCGATGCAAAACTCTGGTGGAGAACTCGATGTGAGGACATCAGGCGTCCAAAGATCGAGCAGTGGGAAACGCTGAAGAAGGAATTGAAGGATCAATTCCTGCCTTGCAATTCTTAGTAGCTTACAAGGGAGTTGCTGAAACAATTGAAGCACACGGGTTCAGTGCAAGATTATGTGAAGGAATTCAGTTCTTTGATGTTGGATATCAAGAACATGTCGGAGGAGGACAAGGTTTTCAATTTTATGTCGGGTTTGCAGAATTGGGCACAATTGGAACTACAAAGGCTAGGAATCAACGACTTGCCATCGGCTGTTGCCGTTGCCGACGAGTTGGCAGATTTCAAACTGACGGGCAAATCCAATTCTTTTGAATCTAGCACGTCAAAATCTGGTTCAAAGAAATGGGATAAGAGTCAGAAAGACAAGGGTCAGAAATCGAAATCGGTTGCAGAGGACAAACGGCAAGGCAAAGGGAATTTCAGCAAGGGTTGTTTCATTTGAGAAGGGCCTCATCAGGCAAACGATTGCCCAAAGCGCGAAAAGTTGAATGCTATTGGCGTGGATGAAGGGAAAGATGGTGATTCAGACTCGGAAGTGCATGTTCGGGTCAACCCTATGCAATTGCTCAACGTGATTCATACAGACAAGGCAGTAACCTCGCAGAGATCCGATTTGATGTACGTCAAAGTGTTGCTTTGTGAAACAGAAGTGTTGGCCATGGCGGACACGGGGGCCACACGCAACTTTGTTTCAGAATGGGTGGTGCAGTTGCTCGATTAAACGTCGTTGAAAGTTTCAGTCGGATTAAGACAGTAAATTCCAATGCATAGGTGGGGCATGGAATGACCGGCAATGTCGTTTTGAGGATCGGGGACTAGAACAGGCAAATGGATTGGATGGTGTATCCACTTGATGACTTCGAACTTATACTGGGTAATGAGTTCTTTGTGGCTGCAAAAGTGGCTGTGATGCCACATCTTGGTGGGATTTTAATTGCTGATGAGAAATGGCTCTGCTTTGTACTGTGTTGTTCCAAGGCAGAGAAGGGAAAGCAGATAAGGGAAGGAACGGGTGGCTGGCTATCGGCAATTCAAGTGAAGAATTTACCGGACTTGGTAGTTGCTGGAAGAAAACAAGCTCAACGGGTTTCTCTTGCAGTTTAGATGCACGAGATTCTGGATGATAAGGCGAAAGGGCAGAGTGAGGCAAATGGGAGAACCTCTTGTTTGGCAAATTGTGAAAATGGGCAAAACTCAGAGGCTACATGGGAAACGGATGGGAATTTGTGGCAGTCTGAGAAGCAAGTGTTGGAGTACTTACGGGCCTTACCGATGAGGACGTCGGCTTCCTCTGGTGGGGGTGGTTTGTTAGCACCTTAATTTCCAAGGCTTGCTAAGCTTGGCTATCAGGGTTACCTTGCACCCTAGCCAACCGGTGGAATAAAAGGCATGAGTCAGGCATGTCTTTATAAAGTGACCTGACGGTGTCGGTTGGTGTTGGCACTGGTCCCTTAGGCAAGTGGCAGTTGTGATGCACGTGAAGGCTCGATGATATCGAGGTAGGGATGCTAAACGGGAAGCAGGCTTGTGGGACAAGGCAATCGAGAAAAACGGCTAAGTATTGGGAGCTGGGGTTGGATCGCGAAATTGGCCAGGCAGCCTTGAGTTGGCTCGGGCAAAATGGAGGCAGACTTGAGTTGGCTCAGACAAAACGGTTATTGACGGTTAACAGCATTCTACACATGTTATTGGGAGCATGGGATAGGTGTCCAAGGCAGAAACGGGCAGTTATCTCCAGGCAGTTTCATATTTCAGTGTGTTGGTAGAGTCTGGCAATGCCAGCACAACCCTAGGGCAGTTGGGGGTGTCAACTACAAGATCATGGGTTGGCCCCATGATCTCATGTACTTAGTGGCCACGTTTTTATGATTATAATCCTATTTAGGCAAGGCATTTTCGTAGCCTAAGGCAGAGGGATGTTCTGTCTAGACTCTTGAGTATATTCCTTTGTAAGTTGGTGCTTAATAAAGGTTGAGACGATTCCCGTAACTCTTGAGTGTGTTTCTAGACGTTCAAACATATCGGGTGTGTGAGCAAACACGAGTTGGCTGAGACCAAGTTGCTAGCAAACTTGGTGCCATCACGGGCAGATTTCTAGGTGAAAAACAGCCCCGTGACAAAAGCCAAGGCTCTAATACCCCACGCATAACCACTCACCTACCCTTGGTTCGACAAAGCACAAGGGAGGAAACAAATACCCTCATCCCAGACTTGTCACAAAAGAGGGTGCACCCAAGAACAAATAGTAAGTAAGTCCGTACACAGTAGTCAACCCTCGGATCGGTGTCCATTTTCTTCACATTACCGAACTTCTTCTTCTACCAATTAAACGAAACAGAATTACTGCCTCCCTCCAATTCCTCCATCGCTTTCACCTCTATAACCCTAAGACACTCCTGTAGCAACGAACAGAGTCCCGATCGTCTCCATCTGTTTGGACAACCCTATCAGAAATAGTAAGTCCAAGTAGCTGCTTAATGTCGTCTAGTGCAATCCCAATCTCCCCAAACTAGAAGTAGAAGGTGTTCATTTCGGGATGCGACCTCTCCACGAAAGTGAAAACTAACACCTTGTTGCAATAATGGTATGTCAAGCCTTCCTCAATCGCATTGCACAACCGAAGCAAACTCGACCCCCAGATCCTCTCCAACACCCTTTTGTTCTTCACAATCCAATTCTTAAAGGGAAGTGAGTGGGAGTGCACTTTAAGTGTCGGTGTGTCCTGTCCCTACCAAATGGTTGCTGCCACATGAGTATTGAAACACTTCAACAATGATGGTCCTTCGGAACTCCCCCAGGAAACCTACGGCCTCCACTAGTATATCTTTGCCTCCTTTGACTCCTCCTGCTTGGGGCTGCCCCTAACCTAGCCCCGGCCACATCCCCCATCCCGAATTGAAACCCAAACCCAACCCCACTAGAAAGCCCATTTAATAGTTGGGTTAGAATGCGCCCAATCCATCTAACCCATTTATTAATTTAGCTTTAATTGGGTCAATTTGAATGACTCAATAAATCATGAACATAAACCAACAAAAAACCCTTTATAGCCGTTTGTACTACCACTCCCCCAACTCCGCTCCAATCTAAAAGTGATCTACAGCAACAAAGAAGACTTCGTACGCCATCAGATTTGTCGTGAAACTAGTTCGATTTCCATTTTGATTAAATATTGGGTTCGTCAGAACTTGTTTAGTTTCCATTCGAAGTTCGAATCGAGTGATGAAGCAATAGTTCAATTTTTTATTGGGATTCACCAGAATTAGTTGATTTCCCTTGTTTTGAGTTTTACGAGATTGAAGCCTTCTATATATTTTGATTGAGCTATGGAAAATATTACTACTAGTTTCTATGTATACGTAATTGCGTATATATGCGCGTGTGTGTATACACACACATATATACATACATATCTAGTAAGGAAAAAGATGAGGACAGTGTAGACACCTCCCAAACGGGGCACTGCCATACAGATTGATCACTGTTTGTTTGTTTGTTTGGTTGTTTGCTTCTTAAACCATGATCGTGGATATTCCCATTGTAGGGAGGTAGTCCCGAACAGGCAGAAATAAGGCCCAAACACGTGGTACATGGGACCATGGTATTAATACGGCAGGGACAGTCGCCGTGCAAGATGATGGTCGGCGATGTGGGCCAGTGGCATAAGAAGTCATTGGTCTAGGAAGGTTGTACGGGGTCTTGGTCTGGTTAAACATGAGAAGTTATTGGACCAAGGGACTAATAAAGGAACAGTGACATGTGAAGTCACTGGTCCAAGTAGTTTGTTCGGCAATGATAAGGCCGAATAGGAGGAGAGCTCCTGAGAGCATCTCCAACCCATACTCTATTTCTCCATTTTGGAGGAAAAACATTCTCCAACCCATCCTCTAAAACTCTCCTCCATTTGGGAGGATGAACTTTGATCCTCTAAATATAGAGGATGAAGGAAAAAATAGAGGATCTCCTCCAAATATGTGTTGGAGTTGAGAAATAGAGTGTTGGGTTGGAATTGAGATAAATAGTACAATCCTCTAAATCTACTTTTCAAATAAAATAGATTAATTTGATCATCTCAAATAGAGATTTGGAGGGCGTTGGATTGGAGATGCTCTGAGAAGACATTGATCTAAGTAATTGATAAAGGACCAATTACATTTGAAGTAACTAGTCCAGGCAATCTATTCGGCCGAAGAGATAGCCGAACAAGGAAAGAACTCCAATCAAGTATTGGAGTAGAGGGAATACTTTAGAAGGTTCCAGGACAATGGTGTTCCGTAAAGGAATGGGATCCCGAGAATATAGGATCTGGGAAAGATACCCAACAGGAGTGGGATGCTCGGCCAGTTATGGAAAAGAGTTCTAAAAGGACTAAGGTAATGAATTGATAAGGAAACGAGAATCCAAGATATCCTGGGTATCCTATACAAGATAGAAATCCTAGGGCGATAGGGATGCTTGGGCAGCAAGCATCTATGAATCTACAAATATGAGGTAAACCTAGAGGTAAAAGGTACGCAATACTTTGCATTCATATTGTTCTTCTACTGATAATTAGGGTTTTATCTAGTACGTGATACTAACTTAGACATCGGAGGGCCTTTGCCACGAGAGGCAAAGGTGTGCTCACCCCCTGTCTGTTTTGCAGATTAGGGTTCCGACGAAGGCATTAGGGTTCCGATCGAACAGCACGGGTAAGTTGGAACAGCTACAGTGTTGTTCTAGGTACTATTCATTTTTCTCCACCTACAATTAGTGCCGTCTGTGGGAAACGATAGAGTTCTCTTTAAAGTATGACCATGGTGAAAGAAAATCCAACAACACCGCTCGATCCAAAGAATCTGCAAGATGGAGGAGGAGATAAATCTCCACTAGGGACTCTGAAAAAGCCCGAAGGCGGACATAAGAGGACCACGAGTAAGGGCCACCACCTTGCTGATCATAACAACTCCAAGAGTAGGGAAGGAAGGATGGCCTCAAGGTCCACAAGAAGGAGTAAATCCCACTGAAGGGAAGAGTGGGTTGCACATTCAAAAAGTGTGCACTACAGTGAAGATCTCCTTGACAACAAGAGGCAAGAAATCGAAGAATATGCTCGTCTGATCAAGAAACGAGAGCATGAGATCCGGGAATTGGAACGGATCCGGGAACACCCAGAGGACTCTGGACTTTCACAAAGAAACTCCAGGGAAAATAGGTATGCTATGGTGAAACACAAAAAGGCTCCTTCACGAGGAAGAAAAAGTAGGAGCTGAAGTCCCACCCCAAGGCGATATAGAGCTTCTCCACAAAAAGAGAGGAGGCGAACACCAGTGCGGCAGAGGGCTTCTTCACAAAAAAAAAGTAGCAGGAGCATTAGTCCCACTTTCGAAGAGGGGGAGACTAGGAAGCACCACAGGGAAAGGTATGAGAGACTTGAATCTGATTGGAACAAGGCTGGGGCCCATAAGACCAAGGAACGAGAAGACGGGACCATGTCTGCACGAGATGCAGCAAGGCAAGCCCTGAGTAACATAGCAGCTTACCCCTTTGCAAAGAGGTTACAGGATGCACGGCTACCAAGCAGAGTGAAGCACGGTGCGTTCATCCTTTACGAGACGAATGCGGACCCCGTTGCTCACATACAACATTACCAACAGGCTATGTTCATGCATGTTGGGGATGATGCCATCATGTGTAAGATGTTCCCTCCGAGCTTGGGGAAGGTAGCCCTATCCTGGTTCCATAAGTTGGGACCACGCTCCATACGAGGCTGGACGCAGCTCGCCGAAGAGTTTACTGCTCGGTTCTTGATGAGTAGGAAAGCCCCCAAAACATTTGAAAGCCTCTCCACGATGAAACAGGGGGAAAGCAAGCCAATCAGAGATTACGCTAAGAAATATTGGGAAACTTTCAATGAGATTGAAAGCTGCAGCGAAGAATATGCGATTGCTACTTTCAAAACTGGCCTGCCTATTTGGGGAGAGCTACGCCGGTCATTAAATATGCATCCGGTAGCAACGTTGGCTAGGCTAATGGAGCGAATTGAGCAACATGACAGAATGGAGGATGACATACTTCAAGAAGATGGCAAGTTGGCTACCGAACAAACCAAGGGGCCTGCAAAGAAGGCAGATAAATCAGAGCCCAAGATTTATAGGGAAAGGAAAGAGCACGGGCAAGCTAAGAAAAACCCATACAAAGAAAAACTAGCACCTGATCCTAAGTCCTTCTTTTCAATAAATACAGTTTGGAAAGAACCAATTTATAGGATTCTTTATCGAATAAAGAATCAACCCTACTTTAAGTGGCCCCCAACCCTGGCAGGAAATAAAGATGCAAAACGGGCTACGAATTAGCACTGCAGCTACCACAAGGATTGGGGCCATATGACTGAAGGCTACGAGATGTTTAAAAAGCACCTTGATGATTTGGTCTCTCAGGGCTACCTTAAAGAATTTATCCAGGAAGATCCCAAGGATAAAGAAAAAGCAATGGAGTTGGATTACGAACAAAATCCAAGGGGCATAATCCATATGATACATGGATTGGCCGAGTCTTATATGAGAAATGAGGTGAGACTGCTCCAGAGGCAGATTTAGCATGACCAACATGTAATGCGGTTGGGGAAGAAAAGAGGACATGACGAAGAAGCATGCAACGAGGGCATAATTTTCACGGATGAGGATCTGGGAGGAGTCTAGGTACCACACAATGATGCTTTGGTCATAACCCTATGAATTGGGGAATATGACATGGAAAGAATCCTGGTAGACTCAGGAAGCTGCACCGAGGTGCTGTACTACGATGCATTTAAAAAGTTGGGATTGGCACAAGCAGATCTGGTACAGTCAGTAACCCCCTTGGTCGGATTCGGTGCAGGAGTAGTTTGGCCATTGGGCAAGGTAACTTTGCCTGTTCGGGCAGGGACAGTAGTACTGCAAACTGACTTCCTAGAAGTAGATGTGCCATCTTCCTATAACGTGATTATAGGAAGAACTTGGTTACACACAATGAGGGTAGTTTCTTCCACCTACCATTAGATGGTAAAATTTCTTGGGTCCAACGGGGTTGAAAAAATCCAAGGCAATCAGAAGATATCACAACAGTGCTTGATTTCCACCATCAAAAGAGTCCCAAAGGCCCATCATGTTCATACGGTAGAAGTATCGGATCAACCGACTATCAAGGACGTCGGAAGAAACCCAGCAGAAAGAATAGTTGAAGGCTTAAAGAAAATACAGATCAACGAAACTGATCCTGATAGGTATTTTCTAATTGGGGAATCACTGCCAGCTGAGGAAGAAGTCAAGATGGTGAGTTTCTTAAAAGAACATGTTGATGTGTTTGCATGGATACCAGAGGAGATGCCCGGTGTAGACACAGATGTGATCTGCCACCACTTGAACGTAGATCCACAGCATAAGCCAATCATTTAGAAGAAAAGTAGGGCAGCCGTACAACATGTTGAAGCTGTTATTGAAGAGGTAGATCGTTTGTTGGAAGCCAAACCAATAAGGGAGGTTTACTATCCGAAGTGGTTATCCAACACTGTGGTGGTGAAAAAGAAGAATGGAAAGTGGCGTGTCTGTGTGGATTTCACAGACTTGAATAAAGCATGCCCAAAAGACAGCTTCCCTCTTCCGAGAATTGACTAGTTAGTAGATGCCACTACTGGATATGAGCGAATGAGTTTCCTCGACGCATATCGGGGATATCACCAGATTGCCATGTTTGGGCCTGATTAGGAAAAGACTTCCTTCATTACACCACGAGGATTATATTGTTATAGTGTCATGCCCTTCGGGTTAAGAAACGCAGTGGCAACATACCAAAGACTCACAACCATCATGTTCAAAAAGCCCTTAGGTAAAAGCATGGAGGTTTATATTGATGATTTGGTGGTGAAAAGTAAGACCAGACAGGGACACATAGTAGACTTGAAGGAGGCCTTCGGAATCTTGAGGAAATACAAACTGAAGCTCAATGCCTCGAAATGTGCGTTTGAAGTTGATTCTGGCAAATTCCAAGGCCACCTAGTGTCTGTAAGGGGGATTGAAGCAAATCCTGATCAAATAATGGCCTTACAAAGGCTACAGAGCCCTAGGACAATGAAGGAAGTCCAGAAGTTAACTGGAATGGTAGCAGCCCTTAATAGATTCATCAGCCGGTCAAGTGATAAGTGCAGACCCTTCTTTCAATTGTTAAAGAAAAGGGAAGGATTTGAATGGGGAGTAGAGTGCGAGCAGGCCTTCTAGGATCTGAAGAAGTATTTGGCCAAGGCTCCACTCTTGTCAACTCCAGAGCCAGGTGAGTCTTTAATTTTGTATTTGGCTGTTTCTGAACATGCTGTAAGCGCAGTGTTGTTAAGGGATAAGGGATATAAGTAAAACATTACTAAATGCAGAAACAAGATATCTGCTCCTCGAGAAATTGGTCCTGGCGTTACGGACAACAACAAGAAAATTGCCCCATTATTTCCAGAGCCATAGGGTTGTGGTTTACACTGAGTTCCCATTGAAATCACTGCTACAAAAAGCAGACTTTTCGGGAAGAATCTCAACTTGATCCGTTGAGTTAAGCCAATATGACATTGACTATCAGCCGCGCACGGCAATCAAAGGCCAAGTTTTGGCTGATTTTATGGCAGAGTTCTAACCGGCAATAGCACCCTTGCCTCCTACAAGAAAGGAGCAGGTGACTAGACCACCATCTAAGAAGGAGAAAGCCCAAGCCGAACAGGATCCCCTGGAATGGAAATTGTTTGTTGATGGATCAGCATGTAATACTGGTTCAGGAATCGAGGTTGTGCTTTTTTCTCCTGAAGGAATAATGCTGGAGCTATCTGTTCGGCTTGGATTCAGTGCATCAAATAACATAGCAGAGTACGAGGCACTCTTAGCTGGGTTAAGAAGTGCAAAGACCCTGAAAGTAACAAGAATTAGGGTATATTGTGATTCACAACTTATGGTGAATCAACTATCCGGGGAGTACGAAACCCGAAGATGGCAGCCTATGTGGAAGCAGCCAAGGATTTACTTGATACTTTCGAAAAGGTTTACATAGAACAGATAAGCTCTGGACAGAATGCTCATGCCGATTCCTTAGCTTGGTTAACCGCAGCTGTACCAACTGAACTTAAGAGAAGGGTGGCCGTGGACTATCTTAGTGAGCCTAGCATTGGAAGAAGTGTGGAGTTAGTCTTGGACGTGAGCCAAGGACCAAGTTGGATGGATCCAATTGTGGAGTTTTTATGAGATGAAACACTCCCCTTTGATAAAAAGGAGGCTCACAAGATAAAAACCAAGTCTGCACGGTTTTGGCTGTCACTAGAAGGTAAGCTGTACAGAAAATCCATCACCGGTCCATATTTACTTTGTGTGCACCCTGAGATGGTGCAGAAATTCCTCCACAAAATCCACGAAGGGACGTGTGGAAGCCATGCTAGGGGCAGGTCCATTGCCTACCGAGCAATTACCCAAGGTTATTGGTGGCCACACATGCAGGAAGATGCCAATGTGTATGTGAAAATTTATGAGAAGTGTCAGAAATTCTCACCAATGATTCGAACACCAGCAGAAGATGTAGTGCCATTGACGAGTCCTTGGCCGTTTGCTCAATGGGGAATGTACATCGTGGGTCCACTCCACAAGGCAACTGGCAACAGGAAATTTCTGTTGGTAGCAACAGATTATTTCACCAAATGGATTGAGGCAGAACCATTGGCCAAAATCACTGAACCTATGATAGAAAGGTTCGTGTAGAAGAGCATTATTACTTGGTTTGGGGTCCCTTATTCATTGATTACAGATAATGGGTCCCAATTTCAAAAGAAGTTTAAGGCTTTCTGTGCCCAATATGGCATAAGAAATTATTACTCGACCCTAGCCTACCCTCAGAGTAATGGGCAGGCAGAGGCATCCAATAAAACCATTCTTGATGGGATCAAGAAGAGGTTGGATAAGGCAAAGGGAAAATGGCCCGATGAGCTGCCCCTGGTCTCGTGGGCTCACACCGAATAACTCCTAGGAGGTCTACGGGAGAGACCCCCTATTCATTGGCATATGGTACATAGGCAGTTATACCATTGGAGGGTGGTCTACCGACCGATAGGACAGCATTGGTTGAAAGTGGGGGAAATGACAGGGCCCTAGAAATTGAGCTCAACCTTGCTGAAGAGAGGAGAGAGAGGGCCCTGGTGCATTTGGCTTCCTATCAGGAATAGCTGATGAAAGCTACAACAAGCAAGTCAACCCATGAGAATTTGGTGTTGGGGACCTTATACTACGAAAAGTGTTTGGCAATACCAAGGTGGCAAACAAAGGCAAGTTGCGGGCCAATTGGGCCCATATCAAGTAACTGAGATTGCGGGCATAGGGGCTTATAGATTGGCAGATTTGGATGGAAACCCAATGCCAAGGCCTTGGAATGTCCACAATCTGAGAAAATTCTTTGTTTAAAAGAATTTAGTTTTATGTCATTTTGTTTTTAGGATACACTACGTGATTATGTGGGAATTACGAATAAAATTTTCTTGTTTTTTATTATTTGTTAGTTGCAAGGGGTACGAATAACGCCCCCTTGAGTTCGAAAGATTATGAATAAAATCCTATTTTTGGCAATATATAATTCAAAAATTATGTTTCTTAAATTTTATGGTTCTCTTTTATGAATACAAAATTGTTCTCCTTTTTTCCTCTTTTGTATTGGGGAGCAGGGACTGGGCATGAATGGCTTAGTTAAGTATGTTAGCCAGGTATGAATAAACTTGGAGTGCATACGAAAAACAAGCTAGATTGAGCAAATTTGTCTAAGTATGAGAATACTTAGCTTTTGTACAAATGTGAAAAAAGCTAAAGTACGAGAAACTTAAAATCAGACTAAGTACGAGAAACGTAGATATGCATACATACGTATGCATGGATTGCTAAGTACGACAAATACTTAACTTTTTGTTCAAAGTACGAAACCCTTACAAGAAAACATGAAATATCCACAGAAATGGCATGAAATGCCAACAAACATTGAAAAACTACGACAAAAGTTTATGGTCACGAAGGACCGAGCAAAACAAATGTTACGCCACGAGGGGCCGAATACCTGTGTTATCAAAAATTTGAATATGCTGACGCCACGCAGGGCTAACCACTACAGTCACGCAGGACTGGCATAAGTGTTCTAAAGTATTAGGAGGAGTACTTACTTATCAATCCAGATTCTGGACCTATGGAGGAGTTTCATCTGGGACCTCTGTACTAACTTCAGTGGTGGAACCACCTCCAGCTACATTCTCCTCCAAATTGATAGGTTCATTAGTTGTTTCTTGGACAGGTGATTGAACAGGATGAGCATCATGAGTGCCGGTTGGTGTATCTTCTTCAGCATCAGCAAAATCTTCAATCTGTTGCTCAATATCATCCTCTGGATGCTCCATTGGTTCATGAACGCTGTGAGCACGGGTGCTTGGCAGATCATTGTCCTCCCAAAGGGGAGAATCCTCAGCAACCCCCACCTTTGTCAGGCACGCCTCCCAGCACGCAACCAAAATCTAATCTTGGATGGTAGGCATCTGATCCACGTAGCTGGCCGTCGCTGTATCAAAACCCTTTTGATACCTTTCTTCGAAAGCTATCTTTTTTGTACTATCAATCTCTGATAATGCCTGGCTAAGGTTGTCCTCAGCAGTCTCAGGTTTGCTCTTTGTCCCATCAAGCTCTGTTTTTGCTTTGTCTCTTTCTCTTTCGAGTCTGGAGATTGTCTGCAACAACCTGGTGTTGTCTCTCAGAAGCCTGTTGCGTTCTAGCTCGATCTCCTGAAGTTTCTGACCCAGCACCACCATCTTTTGAATGAACTGAGAGGTACCAAGTATGAAAAAATGAGTTAATGATCAAATATAATACGAGAAAAGTTGTAACTTGATCAAGGAAATTTTTTTTTTTTTACCTTAGTACCACTAACAAGACCAGTGGCTACAAGCCAATCAGGCGGGGATTCGGATTCATTTTGCATGTCCACTAGAAGCAGCAACCCTTGAGCAAGTGCGAACGCTGTTTCTGAGGAACTAGCATTGTCCCCGACGTGAACGGGACGGTCTCCCCTAATGAGTGGGGGAGCCCATGTTTGGGGAAGTAATTGAGTAGTTAGTGATTGGGGGTGATGGGTATCTGCATTAGCTTGTGCGGCAGCACCGATTGGGTCTTTGGATCTAGGACGTTTGTCTCGGTGGGCGTCACTGGCATCGAGAGCAGTGTCTACTCCCCGAGGAGGCGAAGAGGAACAGATAGAACCCCCTTTGTTACGATAAGGTATAGGGGGAGCATGTCTGGTCGATGCCACCCGGCCAGAGTCGCGACCTTGAGCAGAAACTGTAAGAAGTGAACTGAGGTTCATCAGTTGGTGAGAAATATTACCTGAGGGGGGGTGGAGAAGGAGAGTACCCAGATGACGACAATTGGCTGGTATCACGATCTGAAATCGATTGCTCGGCTAGTCGTTGAGAGGATCTTCTGACAATTAGATGGGAATACCTTCGGAGATAGGTACTTCACCAGGTTGTCCGGCAATCCTAACTCCAGCACTAGATCTTAGGTTTCTTGATTGGGGAGCAGATGAAGTTGAAGCAGCATTAGTACTAGGATTGCTGAGTCTCCTGTCTATAAAACCTTTGTAAGTAGGGTCGTAGCCCAATAAGACGTTTGCGTCACGACCTCGACCAGCTATCGAGGTACTAGGCTCACTTGTATACTTTAGGATCCTGTTGATCTCCACTATTCAGATGTAATTAGGCTCTCGTCTGGGATGCTTGTTAGCATTATTTGCTGCGGATTAAAATATAAACAGAAGTTAGAAAGTGTAGGAAAATAGCAAAAAGAAATTACAAGAAGCAAGAAGTAAATCAGGAGCATACGTGGGTAGCCCCATATGTGGGGGCAATGGAGGCCCACCACTTGACCATCCTCCCCCAGTGGCTCAAAACCTCCAGTGACGTAGAGGAAATCGATTTCATGATCATGAGCAGAATCTGGCAGGTTTAGCACGAGATGCTTTTCTGCCTTTCTGACTTTGAAATAATAGGTGTTGTATTCAGGATTCAATACAATACTATACCACCATTGGATATCCCAAATTCCTAGTTGAGTTCCCAGGATCCTGTTTAGAGTTACAACTCCCATTATAAGCCTAAATACATTCGTTGAGACTTGCATGTGGGTAAGATGATACTAATTCAGGACCTGGCGAAGCAATGGGTGAAGGGGAAAGCGAACACCACTCTCAACAATGGCAATGATTGGAATACACATTCTATCCCAAGTGCCAGCATCCCTATCTACTCCTAATGGGGCGAGTTCAAGCCCAACATTGTCAGGAATGTTGTATTCAACCCTAAACGCGGCCATGGCGGTGGGAGTCTCACAAAGTTTCCTAAATTTACTAGGTTTAGGGCCACTATCACCCTCATCCGCCATGGATATACTCGAAGTAAAATAAGAAACTGGAAATGGGTACGATTGAAACCCTAGGAGCAACACACAATTTGAGAAAGGAATCTCATATTGAAACATGAAAAGAAGAAAGAATGAAAGGGCTTACGATGCTGGTTATGACGATTCCTGGGGGTGTAAGAACAAGTTACAGATGGTAATGATGGTGATTGAAGCTTTCACCTGGTTTCTAAAGAGAGAAACAGAAGATTTAAAGTTTTGGGTGGAAAAACCCAAAAACATCCCTTTTGAGAGTTTAAGTGAAAGGGACGGAGACGAAACGTCTCCTCTCATACCATTACATGAAAAGTAACAGAAAAATAAGATTCAACAAATGCCATTCTGACACTGTTTAAACAGAACGTCAGTCGAAATTAAATGCAGAGTGTATGAAACACACCATGAAGGGTTATTACCTCGAGAAAAGTAATGGCCAAGCCACCAAAAAATATCAATAGCTTTACCAATTGCCCCCGAACAGTAGTAAAAGGCAAAGCTGGGGAGCAATTGTAGGGAGGTATTCCCGAACAGGCAGAAATAAGGCCCGAACACGTGGTACGTAGGACCATGGTATAAATACGGCAGGGACAGTCACCGTGCAAGATGATGGTTAGCGATGTGGACCAGTGACATAAGAAGTCATTGGTCCAAGAAGGTTGTATGGGGTCTTGATCCAGTAAACCTGAGAAGTTATTGGACCAAGGGACTAATAAAGGAACAGTGACATGTGAAGTCACTGGTCCATGTAGTTTGTTCGGCAATGATAAGGTCGAACAGGAGGAGAGCTCCTGAGAAGACATTGATCTAAGTAATTGATAAAGGACCAGTTACATTTGAAGTGACTGGTCCAGGCAATCTGTTCGGTGAAGATAGCCGAACAAGGAAAGAACTCCAATCAAGTATTGGAGCAGAGGGAATACTTTAGAAGGTTCCAGGACAGTGGTGTTCCATAAAGGAATGGGATCCCGAGAATATAGGATCTGGGAAAGATACCCAACAGGAGTGGGATGCTCGACCAGTTATGGAAAAGAGTCCTAAAAGGACTAAGGTAATGAATTGATAAAGGAATGAGAATCCAAGATATCCTGGGTATCCTATACAAGATAGAAATCCTAGGGCGACAGGGATGTCTGGGCAGCAAGCATCTATGAATCTATAAATATGAGGTAAACCTAAAGGTAAAAGGTACGCAATACGTTGCATTCATATTGTTCTTCTACTGATAATTAGGGTTTTATCTAGTACGTGATACTAACTTAGGCATCGGAGGGCCTTAGCCACGAGAGGCAAAAGTGTGCTCACCCCCTGTCTGTTTTGTAGATTAGGGTTCCGATCGAACAACACGGGTAAGTTGGAACAGCTACAGTGCTGTTCTAGGTACTATTCATTTTTCTCCACCTACACCCATGGCTAGGAATATCGCCACACGATAGCAGTTATCATCAAAATAGATTCGCCACCTAGTTTATAAAAACTAGGAAAAATAGATAGAGATTTCGGGTATGGGAGCCAAAAGTACAATGAGGAGAAGGTGTTAGGCACCCCTCTTTGCCCAATCGTGAGACTGGCCCATAATCGTTTGACATAAGATTAATACATCCTTTGTTTAATTCTAAACAAATAATCTGTTTATTTAGCCTTTAAATAGTTAATAGTGAGCCAATATGATGATTGAAACATGTATCAGATGTAAGCAGAATAAAATAGATTGTACCAGGAAGATGGATCTCACGGCCGGTGAATAGATTTCATAGCCGAAGGATCCTTCTAAATCAATATACCGGCCGAGGGAAAGAGTCCCAACCGATGTTCTTCCTCACACCAGACTAAAAGATCAAAAAAAAAAAATCAAAACGCTATGATTAGCATGTAAAGACTTAAATAAATCAAACCAAAGGCCTCTAGGCCTCACCACCTTGATCCCTTAGTTGCTTGATTGCTTCAGATTATAGGGGATTGATTGATTTGCTTCTCGAAAACCCTAGGGTTAGGGTTTGTACTTCGGGGTTTGATTGTCGGATTGTAGCTGCCTTCAGAAGATTATGGCTTTTGTAGAGAGGATTTGAGAGAGTATTTATGCGGAGTTTTGTGGCTATAGAGGGTGATTGATGAAGTGAATTGTTGTATTGTGGTGGTATTTTCGGAACCCTAAGTGCCTCTTTATATAGGCAATTGGTGACTCACTCCGACCAATCAAATAGCATGAATCAATAAGGTAATATAGGGTAGTAAGATCCCTAGTTGAATCTGCTTCGTAGCCCGAACGCATCGAAAAAAGGCTGCTAGGGTTTTGGTGATCGGATCAAACGATTGACAGAACATTCCAGAATCTGGAAAATAGACGATCTGGTGGCCAAGCAAAGGATTTGGCGGCTGAGTAATGGATTGGGCAGCCAAAGAATAGATCTGGCTGCCGAGGAATCAATATCTCAGGGAGATTTTCAAGCAACATGTTTCACGTGTGAAAGAATGAAGTTGAGGCCGTGAGATCAATGTTACGGCCGAAAGATAGATTCTCCTAGGATTCTGTATTCCTGTCTGAAAGGCTATTTGGCTCTAAATTGGGTCCTCTAAGTTGCTAAAAGTACTCACCAAAAGTCCGTGGGTTTATGAGAAGTCAATCAGCAATCACTGTATCCATTGATCATCGGGATGGTCCCCAAGGTCAGACTTGAAATAATCGTTGGGCCAAATTGGGGTGTCCACAGATGCCCCTCTTTGACTGAACTTAGACGGATCGCAAGACATGTTTAAGTAAGAATCAAAGCCGTAAAACAACTTCAATTTGGCCGAACCACTATTCCAAGGTTGTTTTTGAAAAAGGTTTTAGTTATGGTCGGGCCGGGAGGCTGCCTATGTATTCCACGAGGGAAATTCAGACCAATCATACTTCGAGGCACTAAAAAGAAAAAGTTTGGAGGGTTAGGGACAAAAGACGTATCTTCAGGCTTTAAAAGACGTAGTACAACGTACTTGGGCTATACCAAGATTTTGGCGGAGAGTAGTTGAAGGAGCACGGGGCTGCCGGGGAAATTTTTGCGGAGAGCATCCTTAGTATTTTGGGGTAGATCAATACATTGCGGGTGAGTCATTTGCTTTTATTGATCATCCTTACTTTAACTGAGGAGAGCTTGGAAGAGTAACCTATCCTTGCGAATGAGCTTGATGGAATAGATGTAATTGGGTGGAATCCAAACCATCTTCTGGAGACAATTGGATGCCAATTTTGAGATTTGGGGGCACGAGGCCAGTAATTGGAGCACAAAGCTTGAGATGAGAGAACCGAGGCACGGAGCCAGTTGCAGTCATGAGGCGAGAGCCTAAAGAGTCGGAGCTTTAAGCTTGAGGTGATAGAACTGAGGCGTAGAGTCGGTTGATAATCGGGGCATAGAGCTTGAAGTGATAGAACCGAGGCGTAAAGCCGGTTGCAGTCTGAAGGTCTATGCACGGAGCTTTTCCATCATAAATTTTGGCGTAGAGCCAGAGGATCAAGGCACTGGACCGATCCATAAAACCAAGGCGTAGAGCTGGTTGATTGCAGGATTGACCTATTTCATGAGTGAGAGAGAGATGCAAAATATGTATATGTGTATGATGATGGTTAGATATGAACAGATATGTTAATGATGTAATTGATGCAGACTCGATGTGATAATAGTGATGCAATTGTACACGGGCCCATGCGTGTTGTTTGATTTAAGTGTAGAGCTTCTTTCAAGTTCAGGACTTGAGCATTCAGAGCGTAGAGCTCGAGCATTCGGAGGGTAGAATCCGAGCATTCAAAGTACAGGCTTTGAGCATCCAATACACAGTGGTTGGGCATTCAAGCGTAGAGCTTGAGCATTCAAGTGTAGAACTTGAGCATCCAGTACACAGTGGTTGGGCATTTGAAGAGCTTCGAGCATTCAAAATGTTGGATTTTGAGCATTCAAGTATAGAGCTAGAGAACAGATGATATCTTGATGATTGCTACAGCGTGGAGCCTATTGAGATAGTAGGCATAGAGCCGCTGAGTTTGTGGGCGTAGAACTGCTGAGTTTGCTTATGTGATGGTTATAGGCGTAGAGCCACTGAGTATGAGGTAGCGAGCGTAGAGCTGCTGGGTGATTATGATAACGAGCATAAAGCACTGACCCACTGAGTAATGGGCATGGACTGCTGAGTTAGCTTGACGGAGATGATGAGCTTGGAGTTGTTGAGATTATGAGCGTAAAGTTCCTGAGATGGCGAGTATGGGCGTAGAGCCGTTGAGTGATAGTGAGCATGGGCGTAGAGCCGCTGACTATGAGCATAGTAGTGAGCTCGAGGTTTTGCCGAATGGTTGAGGTAATGAGCACGGGCATAAAGCCACTGAGATGGTGAGTATGGGCGTAGAGCCGCTAAAATGATGGGCATGTTTGACTAGCAAGCGTAGAGCTGTCGAAGGATGAAGCTGCTAAAATGGTGGAATTGTAGATGAAACTACAGAGATAATGAGCTCGGGGCTGCTGGGTGAGCTTAGAGATGTTAATAGTGAGTGAAGCTGCTGAGATGATAAGCTCGGGGCTGCTGGGCGAGCTTAGAGCTATTGATGGTGCAAGGAGATTGGTGAGTAACTTGACAGTGAGGGTGAATATGAAGCTTTTTGAGTCAATGGTGAGCTTAGAGCGAGCTGATTGTGAGCTTGGGTGTAGAGCCGCTGGGTAACTTGATCATGGAGCTGCTGATAGTGAGCATAGAGCAGCTGAGATAGTGTAAGGAGTATGGTGTTGTTTGAGCGACTTGGGCATAGAGCTGTTGAATGAGCATGGAGCGATTGCTGGCGTAGAGCTGCTGGGTGATTATGACAGTGAACATAAGGCATTGAGCCATTTGAGATAGTGAATATGGAGTCGTTGGATGAGCATAGAGTTGCAGATACTACTGAGATGATGAGCTCGGGGCTGATGGTGAGCTTAGAGCTGCCAACAATGAGTTGAGCTCAAGGCTGCTGGAGGAGTGACAATGAACATGGGTGTAGAGCAGCTGAATAACTTGATAGTAGTGAGCTTTGAGTATGGGGGGCTGCTGGATAGAGTTACTTGGAGGAGTGGATGCGAAGTAGCTTTGATGATGGTGAGTAAGTACGAGGCTGCTTGAGCAAGGACGGTGGAGTCTGTTTGAGTAGCTTTGATAGCAGTAGGTATGAGTATGGAGCTGTTTGCTCTGGAGTGCAGTAACTTAGGCGTAGAGCCTGAGTGAGAGCTTAAGTGACCAGCAATTGATGAGTTTATTGCTACGAAGAAAGCTTGTGTATGACATTCTTCGTGCCCGGGCATGCCCCCAAGGTTAATTCCATCATTGTTTCTGTTGGTCACGGACCCAGAATTTTATAATTGCTTGAATTGGTGTACCGAGGAAAGTCCATTGGGGTTGTAGGAAATAGATTGGAAGGCCAAGAGATAGATCTTGCAGCCGAGTAATTGATGTGTCGGCCGAGTTATCGATAAACCGGCCATGTAATCATTTGATTTCTAAAGCCCCATAAAAGGCCGAGACTCCAGTGTTTCATTTCATTTCTCCTCTTCTCTCTCCTTTCTTCGTTTTTCATTGCCACCAAGGGCTCATCCGTTTTTCACCTTCGTTGGGCTCGATCAATGTGTCATGCATGGGTATGGCCGATGTGCGCTGAGGGAGATTGCGTCGACTCCGGTCCTGTCTTGAAGTTTGATTAGGGACCCTCACATGGGGGGCATGCTTCCATGATTTGGATCTCTTGGGGTGTCGTCTGCACACGATATGTGTTACAACTCTGATTTTCATTAAATAAAAATCTCGTTGTTATTTCAAATTCCTTATTTTCTCTTGATTGGCTATATGATTTCTTGTTAATTTTCCAATGATCCGTCATAAGTTAGATGATGGTCCATGGTGAGTTCTAGACTAGAAACCCTACTCGGCCAATGTAGTTAGATTCTAACCAACTAGTTGGAGGAACCAAGCAACCAAACTCACCTAGTTCCTAAATGAGCCTTTTGAACCTTTTGCCATTATCCATTGGATAGTAAAAGTTAGGGAATTTATTACCCATTGGGTAATAGCTCCAATCTTCCTCCAAGTACAAGGATTCCTTTAAATAATCCTTCCATGGATTCCCCATGTGCTTTTATGTGTTAAATTATGTGGGTAAATCTAAAATCCTAAGATTCTAAGTACTTCTAAATAATATTATAATACTAGTACTCTCTAGGGTTTTTAAAGAAGAGAATCTTGGCCTTTTATTTAATTAGGGTACTTGGTACCACTTATATATTTGAATATTGGGCATTTGTACACATGTATCAAAATCCTAGATTTGTAAAAGTACTCTATCTATTAGTTTAATCAAACATGTGCAAATTAGAAATTAGTTTAATAGGAAAATCTACTTAGTACCTTGGTACTTTTTATTCTTAGTCTTTATTATATGTGTGTATATATATATAGTGTACTTGAGAGAGAGAGAGAGACAAATTGCCAAGAGAGAGGGAGAGAGAATTGCCGAGAGAGAGAGAGAGAGAGAGAGAGAGAGAGAGAGAGAATTGCCGAGGGAGAGAGAGAGAGGGGGAGAGAGAGAGAAGAAGAAAAGATTGAGGTGTACCTTGTTTTGATCTTCTTTGATTTTCTTGCATTGTCCTTGGCTAAAATATAATACTTGGATATTCACTAATTCAAGCACATGGTCCTTCTTTGTACATTTACTCTTTTAAAAACCATGTACAACTCTCCTTTCATCCACCAAATCTTCCAAATCCAATCCATGGTACACAATCTAGCCATGCAAGCCTAATACCCTAACCCATCAAGCTTGACAAGTGTCAAAATTTGAGAGATGGGGAGAAAGGGGGGGGGGGGGGGCGGCCTTGATGAGAGGGAGAGAGGGCCAAAGTTTTGGCTATAAATAGAGCCATTCCCATGCCATTTCAACACACACCTTCACCTAGCAACTTTTCTCTCTAGAAAAATTTGTGTTCTTTCTTGTTCTTGTTAGTTCTTTCTTAGTTCTTGAGTTTCTTTAAAGTTCTTCAAGAAACTCATCCAAAGCCGCCACCTAACCACCCTTCGATCCATAAAGTAGAGCAGTGTTAGTCAAGAAGAAGTTTTGAGAGAAACCATTCTCTTTCGAAGCTCCCGAAGGCATACCATAGGAAGTTACTCCGTCCGACCACTGACTAACCTTCCGTAGCCGACTACCGCCAAGAAGTAAGGTAGGATTCCCTTATCGTCCACCCCAAGTATAAAGTAGGTTATTCCTATTTACTTTCCATCTCAAGTATAACGTATGTTGTTTTGATCTCTAAGAAAGAACGGTTTTCGAAAGTTAAAACTTTACTATTTGAATCGAAGTATTCGTATTTTGATATTTCAAGGAGTTGAGGTTGTATACATGAATTGTTTGTTTTGCTTGTGGAATAATATAGAGTTGGATGATATTGTTAGAATGATTCCTCCTTACTTTTGTTCTACCGCAGAGTCTTTGCATGTAAACGAGACACGAGAACCGAGAAAGTAGAAACATGACACCTAGGGCGTGATTAATGAAAGGGAATATATTTCGAGGAAGGAAATATTTTGAAACTACATAATGACCGGTTTTGGTGGCATTATGTGAGTTGTGTGTGTGTGTGCCAATAGGAACCTGGTGCGGCGGAACCATTGTGAGGATACTCGGGAACCCGGAACGGCAGAACCGAGGTTGGGTGTGTGGCTTGGTCATCCGCAGAGAGGAGCCAATGCAATTGTGTGCCAATGGGAACCCGGTGCGGCGGAACCATTGTGAGGATACTCGGGAACCCGGAACGGCGGAACCGAGGTTGGGTGTGTTGAACAAAAGATTTTTGAAAGGTTGAACGGTATATGAAAAGGATGACACGGTCTACGACGAGTCGCATAGGAGAAACACGTAAAGACATGGACACCAACGCTAATCAATGAATGTTGATGTGTTATTGTTATTTGTTGACGTTCATCTTATGTATTATGTTGAATCGTTTGTAAGTTTAAGGTTGGTGGGTAAGGTTTATCCTATTGAGCGTTGTAGCTCACGGTGTTGCCTTTTTGGTAACCTTGACATATTATATTGGTGGTGACGCCGGTATAATGTGTCAAACCTCATAGATGAACAGGGTGAGTTGTACACTCTGGAGGCTTTCGGAGCAGAGGAGCTTGCTAGGATGGAAGAGCAGGCGGAAGAGTAGTATTAGGAACCCTAGCTTCCTCTTTTGTTGAATAAATGTACCCTTTTGATTTTGACGTAACAGACTCTCTTATTTTTGTAATAAAATTTCCTATTTAACGTTCCAAAAAATCGGGACGTTACAATATGATGATTTTTCCTAGACCATGTGGTGATCCTTTTAAGCCCTGGGGCCTCCTTGGTATACGTCACCTCAGGGGTGTCTTCTTCTTTTTTGCAGCTGGTCTCTGGTGTTCAGACCACCAGAGGATTCGGCATCCTCTTCTCCTCCTCTCCTATTTTTCTATTTTTCTTCTTGCATGGGTTAGTCTGACAGGAAACATGATGTATAGTTTATTTAGGAAATGTGGGATGATTCACCTTGTGATGTAAAAAGCTTTTGTTTATATGAAACAAAATATTTTGCTCTGATATGTGATTGTGTAACGCTCCCAATTTTGGGTACGTTAAAAGGACATTTTATTCATAAAATCAAATGGAGTCTGTGTAACGCCCCGAATTTTGGGTACGTTAAAAAGACAATTTATTGATAAAATCAAATGGAGTCTGGCTCTTATTACAACAAAACTCTCACAAGAGTTCAATAATTACACAAGTGCAAAGGGTTCTAGGGTTCCTAACTACAGCTCCTCCTGCTCCTCCATTCTTGCCAGCTCCTTAGCTCCAAAAGCCTCCACGGTGATCTGCTTACCCTGATCATCTATGAAGTCTGACACATTATACCGGCGTCGCCACCCATATAATATGTCCGGGTCACCAAGAGCTACAAAGGCTCAGCAGAAAAATCCCATACCCGCTAACCCATAACTTAAAAACAACAGGAAATAATAACACATCGATTTCCACATGATACATATATACGTAGCTAACAATGACATATCCACATTCGTTAATCAACTATCGTTAGTGTCCAAGATTTTCCGTGTTTCTCCTACGCGACTCATCGTAGACCGTGTCATCATTTTCATTCACAAAACAACCTTTCAAAACCATTTGTTTAACACACCCAACCTCGGTTCCGCCGTTCCGGTCTCCCGAGTATCCTCACAATGGTTCCGCCGTCCCGGGTTCCCATTGGCACACAATTGCATTGGCTCCGTAACGCGGATAACCAAGCACACACCCAACCTCGGCTCCGCCGTTCCGGTCTCCCGAGTATCCTCACAATGGTTCCGCCGTCCCGGGTTCCCATTGGCACACAAAACACACACCACACAATGGGCTACCATGTCCGGCCACAATGCGGTTTCCAAAACATTTCAACTTTTTCAAAATCATTTGTTTAACACACCCAACCTCGATTCCGCCGTTTTGGGTTCCCGAGTATCCTCACAATGGTTCCGCCGTCCCGGGTTCCCATTGGCACACAATTGCATTGGCTCCGTAATGCGAATAACCAAGCTATACCTCACCATGGTTCCGCTGCTCCGGATTCCCATGGGAACGCACACAACCTCACAATGGTTCCGTTTTTCCCGGATTTCCATTGGAACACACAAAAAAACACACACCACATAATGGGCTACCACGTCCGGCCACATTACGGTTTTCAAAACATTTTACCTTTTTCAAACCGAAATTTATTTTTAACACACCCAACCTCGGTTCCGCCGTTCCGGACTCCCGAGTATCCTCACAATGGTTCCGCCGTCCCAGTCTCCCATTGGCACACATTGCATTGGCTCCGTAACGTGGATAACCAAGCACACACCCAACCTCGATTCCGCCGTTCCGGTCTCCCGAGTATCCTCACAATGATTCTGCCGTCCCGGGTTCCCATTGGCACACAAAACACACACATAATGCCACTCAAAACTGGTCATTATTTAGTTTCAAAATATTTTCTTCCTCGAAAAACATTTCCTTTTATTAACCACACCCTAGGTGTCATGTTTCTACTTTCTCGATTCTCGTGTCTCGTTACATGCAAAGACTCCGCGGTAGGACAAAAATAAGCATGAATCATTCTAACAAGATCATCTAATTCTATATTACTTATCACGCTCAATCACCACTTATAGCATAACGCCACATGTACGGACGCCCTTGGAGTGTATCACTTATGCTTTATTCAAAGCACAATGCCACATGTACGGACGCCTTTGGAGTGAAATCACTTATGCTTAATCACACCACAAGTAATACAAGCAATTCATATATGCATACTCATAATCATCTTAAAGATCAAAATACAAATACTTCTAAACAAACGATAAGTAAGTAAATAGGAATAACCTACTTTATACTTGGGGTGAACGATAAGGATAACTACATATACGTAGAGTTAGGGGACAAGGAATCCTACCTTACTTCTTGGCGGTAGGGCGGCTACGGAAAGTACGTCGGTGGTCGGACGGAGTAACTTCCTACGGTATGCCTTCGGAAGCTTCGAAAGAGAATGGTTTCTCTCGAAACTTCTTCTTGACTAACACTATTCTACTTTATGGATCGAAGGGTGGTCGAGTGGTGGTTTAGTGGCGGCCTAGAATGAGTTTTTTGAAGAACTCAAGAACACTCAAGAACAAGGTAAGAACAAAAGAAAGAACAAAGAAAGAACACAATTTTTCTAGAGAGAGAAGTTGCTAGGTGAAGGTGTGAGTTGAATGCTTGGAATGGGGTCCTATTTATAGAAAAAATCTTGGCTCCCTCTCCCTCTCTAAGGCCGGCCCCCCTCTCTCTCTCCATACCTCACACTTTGACACTTGTCATGCACTTATGGAAGATCAAAGGCTAAACCCTAGGTTTGCATGGCTAGTTTGTACCTTGGATGGGATTATGGAATATTTGGTTGGAAGATTTGGAGACAATGGTACAAGATTTTGTCTAAAACAAATATAGAAGTACAATGGAGGTTAATGGAGGGCTAGTTTCTTAGCTAGAAAGGAAGATTCACCCATGGATTTGAAAGGATGAGGAAGGTCAAGTCAAGGTACCACAAAATTTTCTCTCTCTTTCCTCCTCTCTCTCTCTCCTCTCTCCCTCCTCTCTCTCGGCACCTCTCTCTCTCGGCATCTCTCTCTCTCTCCCTAGTACACTTATATATATATATATATATATAACAAGAAAGAATAATAAAGTACCAAGGTATAAGATTTTCCAAATCACAAAATCCTATTAAAGAAATCCAATAAGGCACATGTTGATTAAATAAATAAACTAGTGTACAATGTACTCTATGAAGATCAACTCCCCAATAAATTAATCTAATTGGGTAGAAAACCCCCAACATAAAATAATAAAAGAGTACTTAGGAAAATCTTAGGCTTTAAAGGCTACTAAGTACTTTTATAATAAAATAATATGTACTTTATCACATGGGTTTTAAGAAAAAGACTAGATTAATAGACCCATGTACTTAGTTGAAAGAATAAGGCCATTACCCAATGGATAATAAATCCCCTAACATTTATTGTCCAATGGACAATAGCTACTAGGGTACTTTTATAGTAAAAAAATCAAAAAGTACTTTCAAAGTAATTATAAAAGTCTATTTTTAAAAGATAATAGTACTTTGTTCAAATCTTTCATTAAACCCTTTTAATAAAAAGAATTGGGTTTCTATTATCCAATGGACAATAGTTCCCCTAACTTTTATTGTCCAAAGGACAAAGAATAAAACCAAATTAATAAAAGAAAATAATTAAACGATTCTAGTCTAGGGTTTGAAAAGGTTCAAAAGGTTCAAGATTCCTTTATTGACTAGTCAAATCAACTTTATTGGAAGGTTTTCTAGTCACATCGGTACTTTATTTGGTCAAAAGACTCTATTATCCAAGGGTCACTTTTCCCTAACGGTTAATAACCAAAGGATAATAGAAGTACAAGTACTTTTATACTTAAATAAGATTTTGAAAAGACTACATGTACTTTAAACAAATATAATAATGAAAAGCTTATTGTCCAATGGACAAAGATTACCCTAACCATTATGGACCAATGGGTAAAGGAAAAGGTTCAAGAGGTCCAAAAGGTTCATCTAGTAACTAGGTGAGTTGGTTGCTCGGTTCCTCCAACTAGTCGGTTGGAATCTAACTAAATTGGTCAAGTAGGGTTTCTAGTCGAGAGTTAACCAAAATCTAACTACGATGAAAATTTTAACAAGGAATCATATAGCCACTCAAGAGAAAATAAGTAATTCAAATAAAATTCAAATATTTAACGAAATTTTTATTGACCAAAATTCAGGGGCGTTACAGATTGTAGATGTTGTTGGTTGCACCTCTTGCGTAGCATAAAATTGGTAATTCGGTGAAGTTGGCAGAACTGTGGAACTCCTTTTGTAAAATGGCCGTTTTGGCGGCCGAGCCATCGATTAGGCGGCCGAGGGATTGATTCATCTTCCTGGGGCTGACTCCTGATTTCTTACGGTTACAGAATGGATCTCGCGGTCGCCATTTCGAAGTGTTGGCGGGTAGAACAACCTAACTGACGTGGATTTTGAATTCGATTCCGTTTCGGACTAGGATTCGACCTAGCATATAAGTATACGTTAGCAATAGTTCTTAGCACATGGCACAACCAGTTCTTGATCCGTGGTTGAATTCCTTCTATGGCCTCGACCGTCTACACTTTAAGTCCTTTGGTATAGACTTCCTCTTCTCCCTTCACCAAATTCCTGTGAATTTTGCTTTCCTTCTGCACCCACTAGCTTGTGGGATCTTCTTCTTCGTGTATTTCGATTCGAAGGGAAGAGTTGTGTCCCACATTTGAAGAATTTGCAGCTATTATGGGTCATTCGGATAGAGAAGGTCTCATAGTCCCTAACCCTTTATTTAACCGGGGTGACCTTTTGAAGGTCTTGCTCCAAGTTCAGAAACACGAAGTTAGGTTTTTTATGGTGAACGAAAGATTGGAAACCCTACAGCTTGTTCAGCATTTTGGTACAACTGAAGCTCATCGTCAAGTTTCTCAACAGAAATCATGCTTTCATCGCTATGTGTCTGTCTTTTCCATTACCACTTGCTAGGCCCTTCCTTCGGCCATGCTGATTCTATGTTGCTTGATTTTGCCCAACAGATTGGTAAACGCGTGGGCTTTGCTGGTTTAGTATTAGCAGAGATTTTGATGGGTCTCGATGCAGTGAAGGGTAATCCAACAGCCCGGTTCTTAGGCAGTCATTTGTTACTACAGGTTCACTCTTTATTTGTTTATTGCTAAATTATCTTTTCACTTGTCACTTTTTTGTTTTGACTCACATATTGTCACAACTTGCAATTTTCCCTTGTTTTCTACAGGTATGGCTTTTTGAGAAACTAAGGGTATGGGATGCGCCAGAGCAGTTTCCCTATAGCCCAGACCACTGCATGGAGCGCTGCATGATTAGACAATTTCCAACTGAGGCTGCTTGGAAGGCGTGGATGGAGATTCGCAAGGGTGATCAGATTCAATGGGTTTGCCCCTGGTATGGCATTGAAAGCATGACTGTAAGCACAATGAACCATTTTGGTATTGCGGTGATTGGTATCACTCAAGTCACCTTCTATTTTCCTGCTCGTTTTCAAAGATAGTTTGGGGCTGAATAAGCCAAAGTCTTGGGTGTGACCTCTTGGGTGTGACCCTGAGTATGCTACTTCCAAGGTCCATGATGCCAACTTCCATTGCAATGTGCTTCATCTATGGTCGAATCGGGTGATGCAAGATATTGCTGAGAACTTTGCTGACAAGTTATCTGGTTCGTACAAGCGTTGGTTGAAAAAAAACCTTTTGGAAGACAAAAGTGCAAAGAGAAGGAAGACCTAGAGATTGACACATTGCTTATGCTTTAAAAAGATGTTCTTTGTTTGATTCTAGCCTTCATTAGATCAAGAATTGTTGAAGCTTGCCCTTCCTTTTTTCCTTATAAAATAATAAAACATTGGTTGCTTTATTAAAAATGTCTTTGCCAAGGTTTGATAGTGAGTATGCTTTAGGAAAGACCTAGAAATTCGGAAGCAATAGTGATAGCAGTGGCCGAATCTCAATCTAGAGACTGCCTACGTATCCCATGGAGGGAATCAGGCCATAAACGTAGTTCCAAAAAGATTTGTTTTTTTTTTTTAGTTAGGGTTCACTCGGGTATTTTCCTCTCTTTTTATGCTCTTGATTTTGCCTAAAATTGCCCTTGCGGATTTTCAGTTTAGCGAGCTCTTTATTTATGCCTTAGTTTTTGCCTAAGCCGCCCTTGCGGGTTTTCGACCTAGCAGGCTTGCTCTAATTTTTGCCTAGATCCGCCCACCCTTGTGGTTTTCGCCCCAATGAGCATCTCTCATGGGTAATACTTCCTCAGCTTGTCGATGTTGACCGATGTTGCAAATTCCATCCCATCCAAATCTGTAATGTATGCTGCTCCTCCAGATAGTATGCGCTTGACGAAGTAGGGTCCTCCCCAGTTTGGTTTAAAATTACCTCTCGGGTCTGAAATGTGGTTACAGATTGCTTTGAGTACCATATCTCCTACCTTGATGTCCCTTGGCTTTACCTTTTTGTTGAATGCCCGCGCAATGTGGCGTTGATACCCTTGCACATGGTATAAGGCTCTCAATCTTCTTTCGTCTAGTAATGCCAACTCATCATAGTGGTTTTGAACCCAATCTTCTTCGATCATTCTAGTCTCAGCCAGAACCCTTAGTGAAGGTAGTTCTAGTTCGATAGGCATGACGACTTCCATCCCATGGACCAGGAAATCGAGAGTAGCCCCAGTTGAAGTCCTTTCAGTTGTTCAATAACCCCATAGTGCTAGAGGTAGCATTTCAGGCTAGTCCACGTAGATGTCGATAGTCTTCCGCAGAATCCTTTTGATGTTTTTGTTTGCAGCCTCAACTGCTCCATTGATTTGAGGTCGATAAGTAGATGACCGATGATTCTGTATCCCAAACTCAGCAAAAAACTTCTTTGTCGCCCCCTTAAAGTGCGATCCATTATCACAGATGAACTCGTGAGGTACACCATACCGATAGATGATATTGGTACGGATAAACTTGGCCACATGAGTGGCTTTCAGGGTAGCATAAGAAGCTGCTTCTACCCATTTGGTGAAGTAGTCGATGGCCACGAGGATAAACTGATGCTTTTACTTTCCCCTTGGATTTTACTCCTAATGACATCTATCCCCCAGGTGGAGAATGGCCAAGGAGATGTCATGCTATATAATTCCGTAGTGGGAATGCTCATGCGATCAGTGTGAGTTTGGCATTTGTAACACCAACGGACATAATCAGTGCAATTGGCCTCCATTGTGGTCCAGTAGTATCCTTGACGTAAGATCTTCTTCACCATTTTTGCCCCACTCATGTGCGGCCCACAGATTGCTTCATGTATTTTCTCCATTATCTTGTGACTTTCTTCTGTTGTGACACAAAGTTGATTGGGGCCCAGATGAGCTTTTCGATACAATACTCCTCCACAGACTACAAATCGGACAGTAAATTTCCGTAGGGCCATCTTGTCCTTCGAGGTGGCTTCGGAGGGATACTCTCCCTCTTCTAGGAATTTCCTCACATCTGCGTACCATGGTTTTCCATCGTCCTCACCTTCCTCAGTGAAGGTGCATTCGCATGCTGGTTTGACCTTCTGCTCGATCATGAGAGGCCGCATTGTGAATACCGGGGGTATCTCGACCATAGAGGCCAATGTCGCCAATGCATCTGCAAACCTATTACTCACTCGTGGAGTGTGTGTGACGATAACAGAGTTGAATTGTGGAATTAGAGCTTCCAGCACAGAGTGGTATAGTTTCAACGTGGCTTCTTTGACCTTTTAGTCTCATCTCGCTTGGGACACTACTAGGTTTGAATCTCCAATGACTTCTACCCTTTTTGCCCCTAGTTCCAAAGCTACTTCCATTCCAGCTATGCAGGCTTCGTACTTAGATTCATTGTTGGTGACTTCAAACCTCAGTTTATATGACAGAGGGATGTGAGAGTTGTTTGGGGAAACTAGCAATGCCCCTATGTCATATCCACATTGGTTCGATAGTCCATTGAATTAAAGCTACCAGGTGTCGTCTAAGTGAAACAAAATGTCTTCGTCCTGGAACATGAAGTCTTTTGCCTCGGCCTCTATTACAGAATGATCTGCCAAGAATTCTACCACAACTCTTCCTTTCACTGATTTCATTGTCATGTACTTGAGGTCAAATTCTGCTAGCAGCAATAACCATCTAGCCAGCTTTTCGATAAGTGCTGGCTTCTCAAAAAGATATTTGATTAGGTCTAAATGAGAAACCAGTACTACCGGATGTGCTAACAGGTAATGCCTTAGTTTCTTTGTGGCCCATACTAGCCCCCAGCTGGTTTTCTCCAAGGGAGTGTACCTCATTTCATAGTCCATCATCTTTTTGCTAAGGTAGTATATGGCGCACTCTACTTTGGCACCATTTTCTTGTGCCAGCATACATCCCATGGATGTGTCTGTTACTGAGAGATACAGAATCAATGGTTTTCCAGGGATGGGTGGTGTTAACACAGGTGGATTCTAAAGGTATTATTTGATTGCTTTAAATGCTTGTTGGCAGCCTTGCCTCCATTCGAAATCTGTATCATTTTTCAAAAGTTTGAAGAGAGGTTCGCAGGTGGCTGTGAGTTTGGAAATGAACCTGTAGATGAACTGCAATTTTCCCAAAAAACTCCTTACTTCCTTCTCTGTCTTTGGTGGTGATATCTCCATGATAGCCTGTATCTTGGAAGGGTCTACTTCGATTCCTTTTTGAGTGATAAGAAATCCTAGCATTTTTCCAACGGGTACCCCAAAAGTGCATTTTTGAGGATTAAGACGTAGCTTGTATTGCCTAATACTCTCAAAGAACTTTTGGAGTGCTTTGTAGTGTCCTTCCCTTTCCTTTGATTTAACTATATATCGTCGATGTATACCTCTACTTCTTTGTGCATCATGTCGTGCAACAGTGTTGTCGTCATCCTTTGGTAAGTGGCTCCAGCGTTCTTCAACCCGAATGGCATTACTCGGTAGCAGTAGGTTCTCCATGGCGTGGTGAAGGTGGTCTTCTTTCTATCTTCATGAGACATCAAAATCTGATTATACCCAGAAAACCCATCCATGAAAGATTGCAATGCATGTCCTGCAGTGTTGTCCACTAGTTTGTCTATGCGGTTATGGAAAGTCATCCTTCGGACTCGCCTTGTTGAGATCTCGAAAATCTACACAAACCCTGATTCCCCCAGTCTTCTTTGGTAATGGAATGATGTTAGCTACCCACTGAGGATATTCAGTGACTATGAGAAAATGCTTTGATTTGCTTAGCTACTTCTTCTTTTATCGTTAAAACCCAATCGGGGTGCATACGTCTTAGCTTTTGTTTAATTGGTTATGCATCAGGATGATGAGGAATTTTGTACTGAACAATTTCGGGGTCTATACTAGGCATGTCCTCGTATGACCAGGAAAAAACATATTTGTATTCTTTTAGTAAAAGGATTTGTTTTTCACTCTCTTGAGAAGATAGTGTTGCACCAATTTTAACCAATTTGGGCTCGTTTTTAGAGCCTACGTTTGCTGTGATTATTTCTTCAGAAAAAGGTTTGGCGTGCCTCTCTTCTGCTCTCTCGATGAATTCTAGATTTTCTTTTGGAATTTCTTCCTCAAAAATTGGATTATCATAATCCACGCAGTTAATCATAGGTAAATTAAAATACTGTAAATCTTCCTTCTCATTGCTAAAATCGTCAAGAGACGTTCTAGAGTCAAATTCAAAATAAATATCATGCATTTGTGTTTTGAACAGGTTTTCCTCGCTAGACTCGGTTGTTTGAAAAGATGAAACACTAGACTCGGACTGTGTCGACTCGAAGTCGGAATCAGAATCGAAACTAAGATCGGAGTCAACATTTTATATTTTAGAGTGTATTCCACGATCCAATTCGGGTAAGCCCCTTTTGCAGCATCCACAACTAACTTAGAGTAATCTTTTTCCTCACCATGGTTGATCATCAGCACTTCACTGTCATCTTGATTTGCACTTCCATCATTGTCACCATGTAGGTCTTGAAGGGCCATTTGGTTTGCCACTACCTTTGCTTCTTCTAGTTGAGCTTCAACTTCCACTTCATTGCTATTGTCGGCTTTCCATGTGCCAACAAATCCCCACCAGTTGGCAAACCTATCTGTGATGGGGTGGATCACCCTTATTTCATTGTTGGTAACCCCCTCATCAAAGAGTAGGTTTAGCAATTTTTCGTCTAGTGGATCATTGTTAATAGACTCTTCTTCTTTTGCTTCTTCAACTTTGAGATTGTCAACCTCATCTATTGGCCAGTAGTTGTCAGTAGGTGCATAGGGGTAGGGGTCATAGAAATAGATTGGGACCCTGCGAAATCGTTCTTCTTCGATTATGTCCTCTACCTCTTCATCGTTGACTGTTCTTGTGAACATGATGTGGTTATCCTCAGAGATAATCACTGTAGGTGGACAAATTCAAGTAGTGCTTTGTACAGCACTGGAATGCAGCGGCTTCACGTGTCTCTTGAACGTAACCCTAATTTGCCAAAGAAATCCTTATCCTGTAAAACAGACAAGGAGTGAGTGCACCTTTGCCTCTCGTGGCAAAGGCCCTCCGATGCCTTTGTTAGTCTTTCGTACTAGTGATCAAACCCTAATTATCAGTAGGAAAGCAAATAGAGTGCAGTGTATTGCGTACCTTTTACCTTTAGGTTTACCTCTTATTTATAGATTTGCGTATGCTTGCTGGCCAAGCATCCGTGTTGCCCTAGGATTCCTAACTCGTATAGGAATCCCAGGATATCAAGGATTCTCGTTTCCTTTATCGGTTCATTACCTTAATCCTTGTAGGACTCTTTTCCATATCAAGCCGAACATCCCATATTCGTTGGGTATCTTTCTTAGATCCTATATTCTTGGGATCTCATCCTTTAACGGAATATCAGTGATTCTGGACCCTTCGAGAATGTTCCCTCAAATAGGACTTCTCTCTCTGTTCGGCCATCTCATGGCCGAACAGACGGCCTGGACCAGTTACTTCACGTGTTACCGGTCCTAAGAAAACAATTTGAACCATATCCTTTCTAAGGAGCTCTCCTCTTGTTCGGCTCTCTCTTGCCGAACAAGTTCCTATGAACAGTGGCATCTCATGTCATGTTCCTTGGATTTGGTCCTAATAACGTCTCATGTTATTGCACCGAGAATCGTACAACCTCTCTGGACCATTGACTTCTCATATCACTGGTCCACAGCGCGTTGACCCCTTTTTTGATCGTGCTCGGGCTTATTTTGTACCTGTTCGGGAATACCTCCCTACAATTGCTCCCCAGCTTTGCTCGTTTATATTTTACTCAGATGACGAGTAAAGCTTTTTACCGAACAAATTCACTTTGTTTCTGCACCCTATTTCACATATTGGTGCAATGTTGCATCACGTTGCTAAGAAAAAACCATCTTTTCTCGTGGCCGTCACAGGCTTTTAGCCCTAACCTTTACACGCGTCGACCATCGTATTGCGTTTCATTAAATACGAACAGACGTGTTTATGGGAAAACGGAACGCTCAAAACGGCGTCTGGGGTGACGTTTCACGTACGCCACCTACTTTTAGGGTATTTTTGGGTTTTCGTCCCATTTTTTAAAAAACCCCAATCTCTCTCTTAGACTCCTTCTACAGGAAACAAACGGTTCAAGCTCTTCCCCGCCATTGAAGCTCTGTTCATCGTCTCAAGGCCTCTTCTTTTCTGCTCTCTAGGGATTCCATCGACTATTCTCGTAAGTCATCACGTCTTCTTCTTACAACTCCCTTTCTCTAGTGGATTGTTTACAATCTCGTTTTAGGGTTTTATCGTCCTCTTTCTTTACACTTCAAAGAACCCCAAAAGTTTTTCTGGTAATGGGGAGATTCCGTAGACACTGTAATACTCCTCAAACCATGGCAAGTTTTAGATCTCGATATGGGATTCCTGACAACGTAGCTACTGTTTTGGCTCCTGAGGATGCCATTCGCGAAAGCTTCGATTTCGACACACTTCACATTCCAGTAGTAGCCGTCGTCGAAGGCGGAGTTAGATTCCCCTTAGCCCCTCTACTCCGCCAAGTTTTAGCGTATTACAGGCTTTCGCCAATGCAGGTTTCTGCTAATTTCTTCCGAGTAGTTATGGGTATAAATACCCTAAACCAAATGTTAGGGACTTCTCTAGGCTTGTATGATATCCATCATCTATATAGCATTTCCAGAACTGGGGACGCCCTTACGTATTATTTAAAGAGTAGGGATTCTAGAAAGAAGCTCGTTCTCGAACTCCCTGACTCTGCTCGAGGGGATGATGACGACTTTCTGATCGTTACGGGCAACTTCGAACCCAGAGACGAGGACGACCAAGTGATTGGTTTTCATGCCCCTCACATATTCGGGAGCCCACGTTAGTGCTCTCCCTTAATTTCATTTGTTTTGTCCTATTTCATAGGAAAAGCTTTTTCGTGCTTCTAATTGCTTATGCTTTGTTTCAGCATCAAATATTAACCGTGGTTATAACATTATAACCCCACAAGTTCACGTAGCTGATATCAGACGAGCACTCGCATTCAACGGTGAAGGGACATACCTTGCAGGCCGAGCAAGAGCAGCTCAAGTACTTCTCAGCTACAAAGCTTCATACGGTGGGTTTATTGATCGGCGAACCCGAGCAGCTGATAACCCTGCAGTAGCTGGTCCTTCAAGACCAGTTCCCGAACAAGAAGAAAGGCGTTCTCGGACACCTCCGATCCCTGACGAACCAATCCCTCTTGCTGAGGAAACTTCTAGTCCCTCATCCAATTCGTCTTCCAGCGATCATACCCTCTCAACTTCAGAGATGAACCGGCCGATTGACCTGGGCAGCCTCCTCACCATTCCTGGTCGAGGTCGTGGTCGGGGACAAAATGTTCAAGGTTGTGGTCGTCGTCCCCAAACTCAAACAAGTGCTCCCCCAAGATTTTCTCTTGAAGAGATTGAAGCCCTTCACCGTGAAAACGTCAACGAGTGGAGGAAACCCAAGAAAGACCTCCAACATCCTCTTCATCTCCTGCTCCTGTCTGGGCTCCTACATTCTCGCACGGGAGCCGTGCTATCACTGCTCGGGACAGTGTTGAGTCAGAAGGCACTGCCCTTGCCCTGTCTCAAGCCTTTCTACTACCAGGAGATATGCAGAAGGAGGTGGCAAGCTCTCCTGACAACCTTCTGAGCTCATTCATGTCTCACAATGCCAAGCTGAAATTTTGCTTTGTAAACCATAGTATACCATTTCGTTTGCTTAATTGTGTTGAATGTTTCCAGGTGATGCAAAAAATGGTGGCCATGGCTCAAAAACTTAGCCAATCTGAGCCCCAACGTGCCAAACTGGTCGGTGAGAACAACAAGCTTCAACGCACCATCATCAGGCTTGAGAGAGAAAGAAACCAAGCTTTGGGAGAAGCTGATGGACTTAAAGGACAACTCAAGGGAGCTGAGGATAGCTTACATCAAACTCTGAAAGAATTGGAAGCGAGCCAGACGGAAGCCAAAGCTGCTCTAGAGAAGGGGTATAATGAAGGAATCAAGGTGGCCACGGAAAGCTACACAAGCCAAATGCCTGGGATACAAGACCAAGTCTGGGTGGCCTCTTGGACAGCTTGCCTTGCCAAAGCTGAGATTCCTGAATCATCTCCTCTCTGGACCAACATTGAACTACCCAGTGCTGCTGGTCAGGAGGAAGATATTGCAGAGGAGTTGATTGATGAGCAGGTGGTGAACGTGTCTGCTGAGCAACCTGTTTCTGTAGTGGAGCCTCAGATTGATATGACCAATCCTGGCCAAAAGGAAGCCAGTGATGGTCAACGTGGAGATGAAAATACCACTGATGATGTGATTGCACCAGCAGCTCCTGTAATTGCTCCTTCTTCTATGCAAGATCTTACTGAAGATGAATGAGCTCTGCCTTTCTGTATATCTGTGTTTGGAATTATTCCTGTTAAGATACTTGTTCCACAGCACAATTCTATCATGGGTGGTTTTGAAATGTTTAAGTATTTCGTTCTTTATGTAAGTTGTTCGTACTTTAAATCGGCTAAAGTGTCACGTACTTTATGCATATATTCGTATGCTTTCCAAGTTTGTGCATATCTTCGTATGCTGTGGACTGTTTGTGCATATACTCGTATGCTGTAAAGTTTCACGTACTTTATGCATATATTTGTATGCAGTTTTAAGGTTTTGTTTTTAATTTCCACACAAGTGTTCTCACACTTTAAGTTTCACGTACTTTGGAACTTCATACAAGTGTTTCGTACTTGCGTTCTGTTTAAGTATCACGTACTGAAATGGATATCTCATACCCTGCTCCCCAATACGAATGAGGGAAAACAAATGTCGGAATTCGTATTTAAAACAAATACCAAGAGAACAGCAGTTTATACTAAGAGAATAACTTCATTCAAAAACTGTGAAACCCAAGAGGGCGTTACTCGTACCCCTTGTAGCTAAAATAACAAAACTGAAACACAAGAGAGTTTTTCGCAACCCTCACACAATCACGATGTGCATAAAGAAAATTTGTTCATATAAAAAACTTTCTTAGATTATGGACATTCCAAGGTCTTGGCACTGGGTTCCCATCCAAGTCTGCCAATCGATAAGCCCCAATGCCTGCGATTTCTGTAACCCGATATGGGCCTTCCCAATTTGCCCCTAGCTTTCCCTCATTAGCTACTTTAGTATTACCGAGCACTTTTCGTAGCACAAGGTCTCCAACACCAAACTCTCGTGGGTGTACATTCTTGTTATAACTGTTGATGAGCTGCTCTTGGTATGAGGCCAAGTGCACCAAGGCCCGTTCTCGTCGTTCCTCGGCAAAGTCTAACTCAATCTCCAAGGCTCTGTCATTTCCTCCACTTTCAACCAAAGTGGTCCTGTTGGTCGGCAGACCTATTTCTAATGGAATAACAGCCTCTGTTCCATATGCTAATGAATAGGGGGTCTCTCCCGTAGACCTCCTAGGCGTTGTTCGGTATGCCCATAGGACCAATGGCAATTCATCGGGCCATTTCCCCTTTGCTTTATCCAAACGTTTCTTAATCCCATCAAGGATTGTTTTGTTTGAAGCCTCTGCTTGTCCGTTGCTTTGAGGGTAAGCTGGAGTCGAATAAAAATTTCTTATCCCATACTGGGCACAGAAAGTTTTGAATTTCTTCTGAAATTGCGACCCATTGTCTGTAATCAACGAATAGGGTACCCCAAAGCGAGTTATGATGCTTTTCCACACAAACCTTTCTATCATAGGTTCAGTAATCTTGGCCAACGGCTCAGCCTCAATCCACTTAGTGAAGTAATCTGTTGCAACTAATAGGAATTTTCGATTCCCAGTTGCCTTGTGTAGTGGACCCACTATGTCCATTCCCCATTGAGCAAACGGCCAGGGACTTGTCAGCGGCACCAGGTCCTTGGCTGGTGTTCGAATCATTGGTGAAAATTTCTGACACTTCTCACAAATTTTTACGTACACCTTAGCATCTTCTTGCATGTACGGCCACCAATACCCTTGGGTGATTGCTCGGTGGGCTATGGACCGACCACCAGCATGGCTTCCACAAGTTCCCTCGTGAATTTCGTGGAGGAACTTTTGCACCATCTCAGGATGCACACAAAGCAAGTAGGGTCCTGTAAAAGACTTCCTATATAGTTTTCCCTCTGGGGATAACCAGAACCGAGCAGATTTTGTCCTGATTTTATGTGCCTCCTTTTTGTCCAAAGGGAGTACTTCATCTCGTAAAAACTCCACTATTGGGTCCATCCAACTTGGTCCTTGGTTCACGTCCAAGACCATCTCTACACTTCTGCCAATGCTCGGCTCAGTTAAATACTCTACGGCTATTTTTCTTTTAAACTCAGATGGCACAGCTGCAGCTAACCATGCCAATGAATCTGCATGAGCATTCTTTCCAGAACTTATCTGTTCAATATACACCCTTTCGAAGGTATCGAGCAGATCTCTGGTCACCTGTACATATGCCGCCATCTTCTCGCTCCGGGTTTCATATTGCCCGGACAGTTGATGGACTACGAGCTGTGAATCAGAATACACCCTAACTCGTTCAGCTTTTAGGGTTTTTGCACTTCTCAAACCAGCTAAAAGCGCCTCATACTCTACCACATTATTTGATGCATTGAACCCTAGCCGAATAGATAATTCTAACATTGACCCTTCAGGGGGTAAAAGCACAACTCCAATTCCTAAACCGGTGTTGCAAGCTGACCCATCAACAAACAGCTTCCATTCCAGGGGATCTTGTTCGGCTAATGCCTGTTTCTTCGTTACAGGAGACTTTGCTTCACACTCCTTTCTCGTAGGAGGCAGAGGTGCAACCGCAGGTGAGAATTCTGCCACAAAATCCGCCAACACCTGGCCTTTGATTGCTGTGCGCGGCTGATAGTCGATGTCATATTGGCTCAACTCAACGGACCAAGTTGAGATCCTTCCCGAGAAATCTGCCTTTCGGAGCAATGATTTTAATGGGAACTCAGTGTAAACCACAACTTTATGGCTCTGGAAATAATGTGGCAATTTTCTAGTTGCTGTCCTTAGTGCTAGGACCAATTTCTCGAGGGGCAAATACCTTGTTTCGGCATCTAACAAAGTTTTGCTCACATAATAGACTGGGATTTGCTCGGATCCCTTATCCCTTAAAAGTACTGCACTTACAGCATGCTCAGAAACAGCTAAATATAAAATCAGAGACTCACCTGTTTCTGGAGTCGAAAGAAGGGGAGGAGAGGCCAAATATCCCTTTAGATCCTGAAAGGCTTGTTTACATTCTGCTCCCCATTCGAACCCTTCCCTTTTCTTTAACAGCTGAAAGAAAGGTCTGCACTTGTCACTTGATCGGCTAATAAATCGATTAAGAGCTGCTGCCATCCCAGTTAATCGTTGGACTTCTTTCGTTGTCCGAGGACTTTCCAGATTTTGTAAGGCCTTTATCTGGTCGGGATTTGCCTCTATTCCCCTTAGAGTTACAAGATGGCCCAAAAACTTTCCAGAGCCGACTCCAAACGCACACTTCGAGGCGTTGAGTTTCAACTTGTATTTCCTCAAAATCTCGAAAGCTTCTCTCAAATCTGCAATATGGCCTTGCCCAGATTTACTCTTTACCACCATGTCATCTATGTAGACCTCCATAGTTTTGCCAAGCAATTTTCTAAACATGATGGTCGCCAGTCTCTGATACGTTGCCCCTGCATTCTTCAATCCAAAAGGCATGACATTATAACAGTACAACCCTCGTGGTGTAATAAAAGACGTCTTCTCCTGATCTGGCCCAAACATTGCAATTTGATGGTATCCTCGATATGCATCGAGAAAACTCATCCGTCCATATCCTGCTGTTGCATCCACCAACTGGTCAATCCTTGGAAGAGGAAAACTGTCTTTAGGACACGCCTTGTTTAAATCTGTGAAGTCAACACATACACGCCATTTTCCGTTCTTTTTCTTGACGACAACAGTATTTGATAGCCACTCTGGATAATAAACTTCCCTTATTGCCTTGGCTTCCAACAAGTGATCTACTTCTTCAATTACAGCGTCAACGTGCTGTACGGCTGCCCTTCGTTTCTTTTGAATGACCGGTTTATGCTGTGGATCTATATTCAAGTGATGGCAGATAACATCTGCATTCACCCCAGGCATCTCCTCTGGTGTCCAAGCAAATACATCGACATAGGTTTTCAACAAACTAATCAGTTCATTCTCTTCCTCTTCTGGCAGTGATTCCCCAATTAGAAAATACTTATCTGGATCAGTCTCGTTGATCGGTGTTTTCTTCAAATCCTCAACTACCCTCTCGGTTGGGTCTTTTCCAATATCCTCAATGGTCGGCAGATCCGGAATTTCCACAGTATTAACATGGTGGGCATTATGGACTCTTTTTATGATGGATACCAAACATTGTTGAGCTATCTTTTGGTTACCTTTGATGTGCTCAATCCCATTAGACCCTGGAAACTTTACCATCTGATGGAAAGTTGAAGAGACTGCCCTCATCTTGTGCAACCATGTCCTTCCTATAATCACATTATAGGAAGACGGTACATCCACCACTAAGAAGTCGGTTCGTAGCACCACTGTCCCAGCCCGAACAGGCAGAGTTACCTTGCCTAACGGCCAAACTGCTCCTGCTCCAAATCCGACCAGTGGAGTTGCTGATTGTACCAAATCTTCTTGTGTGAGCCCCAGTTTCTTGAACGCATCGTAGTATAGCACTTCGGTGCAACTCCCTGAATCCACCAGGATTCTCTCCATATCATATTCCCCAACTCGTAGGGTTATGACCAAAGCATCATTGTGAGGTACCTGGACTCCTCCCAGATCTTCATCAGTAAAAACTATGCCCTCGTTGCTTGCCCCTTCGTTGCGACCTCTTTTCTTCCCCAACTGCATTACATGCTGGTCACGTTTCACTCGTCTCTGAAGCAATCTCACCTCATTTCTCGTATAAGGTTCGGCCAATCCATGTATCATATGGATTATCCCTTTTGGATTCTGTTCGTAATCCAATTCCATTGCCTTGTCTTTATCCTTGGAATCCTCTTGGATAAATTCTTTGAGGTAACCTCGTGAGACCAAATCATCAAGATGTCGTTTAAACATCTCACAGTCCTCTGTCATGTGACCCCAATCCTTATGGTAACTGCAGTGTTGGTTCGTAGCACGTTTTGCATCTTTATTCCCACCAAGAGTTGGGGGCCATTTGAAGTATGGTTGATTCTTTATTCGATAAAGAATCCTGTAAATGGGCTCTTTCCAAACCGTGTTTATTGAAAAGAATGACTTGGGATCCGGGGCTTGTTTATCCTTGTACTGCTCTTTCTTCGCCTGCCCATAATCTTTCCTTTCACGATAGGTTTTGGGCTCTGGCTTGTCAGCTTTCTTTTTAGGCCCCTTTACTTGCTCGGCGGCCAACTTTCCATCCTCTCGTAGGATGTCATCCTCGTTCCTGGCATGCTGCTCAATCCTCTCCATTAATTTTGCCAATGTCTGCACGGGACTCATGTTTAGAGACTTACGCAGTTCCCCCCGAACAGGTAAACCCGTTTTGAACGTGGCTATTGCGTACTCTTCACTACATCCTTCAATTTCGTTGAAGGTTTCCCAGTACTTCTTTGCATAAGTCCTGATCGGCTCGTCCTCTCCTTGTTTCATAAAAGAAAGACTCTCAAAGGTTTTGGGAGCTTTCCTGCTCGTCAAGAACCGTGCAGTGAATTCCTCGGCCAATTGTACCCATGTTCGGATGGAGCGCGAGCCCAATTTGTGGAACCAGGACAGAGCAACCTTTCCCAAACTCGACGGGAACATCTTGCACATGATTGCATCATCCCCTTCATGCATAAACATTGCTTGCTGGTAATGCTGTATATGGGCCACGGGATCAGCATCTGTCTCATAGAGGATGAATGTCCCGTGCTTTACCCTGGTCGGCAATCTAGCCTCCTGTAACTTTTTTGCAAAAGGGGAGGATGCTATATTCTGTAGTGCTTTCCGTGCTGCTTCCCGTGCAGTCATGGCTTCATCCTCTGGTCCTTTCTTGGATCTAGTTCGTTCCCAATCGGAATCAGGTCTCTCGTACCTGTCCCTATAATGTTTTCTACTCCCTTTTTCTTCGGGGGTAGAACTCCGACCTCTGCTTCTCCTCTTTCTTGGAGATACCCTCCTTCGCTCGGGTGTTCGGATCCTGTTCCTCCCTTTTCGTGGAGAAGTTTTATGTCGCCTCGGGGTCAGACTTCTGCTTCTGCTCCTCCTTCCTCGTGAAGGAGCCTTTTGGTACTGTACCAAAGCGTATTCACTGCCTCTAGAATTTCTTCGAGATAGTCCAGAGTCCTCCGGATGTTCTCTGATTCTCTCTAGTTCTCTGATTTCATGTTCTCGTTTTTTGATCAACCGAGCATACTCCTCAATTTCTCGTCTCTTTTTATCAAGAACGTCTTCGCTACGGAATACACATCTGGAGTGTGCAATCGATTCATCCCCTCGATGGGATTTAGTCCTTCTCGTGGACTTCGATGCCGTCTCTCCATCTCTATTTCTGGAGTTGCCGTGGATAGTAAGGGGGTGGCCCTTACTCGTGGTCCTTTTGTGTCCTCCTTCGGGCTTTCTCGGAGCCCCGGGTGGAGACTTATCCCCTCCTCCAATTAACACATCCTTTGGGTCGTGTGGCGTTGCTGGCTCTACTTCCACCATGGTCGTATTTCAAAGGGAACTCTTTCGTTTCCCACAGACGGCGCCAATTGTAGGTGGACAAATTCAAGTAGTGCTTTGTACAGCACTGGAATGCAGCGGCTTCACGTGTCTCTTGAACGTAACCCTAATTTGCCAAAGAAATCCTTATCCTGTAAAACAGACAAGGAGTGAGTGCACCTTTGCCTCTCGTGGCAAAGGCCCTCCGATGCCTTTGTTAGTCTTTCGTACTAGTGATCAAACCCTAATTATCAGTAGGAAAGCAAATAGAGTGCAGTGTATTGCGTACCTTTTACCTCTAGGTTTACCTCTTATTTATAGATTTGCGTATGCTTGCTGGCCAAGCATCCGTGTTGCCCTAGGATTCCTAACTCGTATAGGAATCCCAGGATATCAAGGATTCTCGTTTCCTTTATCGGTTCATTACCTTAATCCTTGTAGGACTCTTTTCCATATCAAGCCGAACATCCCATATTCGTTCGGTATCTTTCTTAGATCCTATATTCTTGGGATCTCATCCTTTAACGGAATATCAGTTATTCTGGACCCTTCGAGAATGTTCCCTCAAATAGGACTTCTCTCTCTGTTCGGCCATCTCATGGCCGAACAGACGGCCTGGACCAGTTACTTCACGTGTTACCGGTCCTAAGAAAACAATTTGAACCATATCCTTTCTAAGGAGCTCTCCTCTTGTTCGGCTCTCTCTTGCCGAACAAGTTCCTATGAACAATGGCATCTCATGTCATGTTCCTTGGATTTGGTCCTAATAACGTCTCATGTTATTGCACCGAGAATCGTACAACCTCTCTGGACCATTGACTTCTCATATCACTGGTCCACAGCGCGTTGACCCCTTTTTTGATCGTGCTCGGGCTTATTTTGTACCTGTTCGGGAATACCTCCCTACAATCACCATAGGCTTTGGTTGATCCACGGAAGTGATTTACTTGGAAGGGTCAAGAATCTTGGCAGCGGGATGGGACAGGCTAGACAGCTTAGTGACAATTTGAAAGTGCGAATTGAACATGAACAGTGATGCAGCCATTTTCATCTGAAATTTTTTCCTTTAGTTAGATTGGTTTAGCTTACCCCTTTCTTCTTGGTTTCAAAAGTCCCTAAGGTTTAACCTGCAAAAGAGAACTTTACAACATATATATGTACAATGGGTGTGAGGGAGAACTTTTACAAACAAATGCAAGTAGGTTCCTAGCCTGCAGGTTCCTATCTTATTTTGAAAAGTTCTATGGCTCTTCTATTCACATGTAAGGTTTGGGTAGTCTCAAGGGTGATCCATTGTCAAAGGGCACTAGTCCTTCTGCCAGCCCATCATAGGCGGTGATCGGATGGTTTCCTTTTTGATATACCACTAGGTACAAGTGACCGTGGAGTTTATTGGAACCCCTAACATAGCCCATGACATGCCGGGATATTAGGTGAACTCAACGAGGTTGCCCGCTCGATGCATATGATAAACGACTTAAATAAAGCATGTATTAGTCCTATGTCAACTTTTTGGTTATGGCTCTCAAGTCCCCAGCGGAGTCGCCAAAAACTGTAGACACCTCCCAAACGGGGCATCGCCATACAGATTGATCACTATTTGGTTGTTCGCTTCTTAAACCAAGATCGTGGATATTCCCATGGCTAGGAACATCGCCACACGATAGCGGTTATCATCAAAACAGAGTCGCCACCTAGTTTATAAAAACTTAAGAAAAACATATAGAGATTCTGGGTACGGGAGCCAAAAGTACAATGAGGGGAAGGTGTTAGGCACCCCTCTTTGCCCAGTCGTGAAACTGGCCCATAATCATTCGACATAAGATTAATACATGCTTTGTTTAATTCTAAACAAATAATCTATTTATTTAGCCTTTAAATAGTTAATGGTGAGCCAGTATGATAATTGAAACATGTATCAGACGTAAGCAGAACAAAACAGATTGTACCAGGAAGATGGATCTCGCGGCCGGTGAATAGATTTCACGGTCGAAGAATCCTTCTGAATCAATGTACTGGCTGAGGGAAAGAAGTCTCAGCCGATGTTCTTCCTCACACCAGACTAAAAGATTAATAGAAAATCAAAACGCTACGATTAGCATGTAAAGACTATAAATAAATCAAACCAAAGGCCCCTGGGCCTCACCACCTTGATCCCTCAATTGCTTGATTGCTTCAGATTATAGGGGATTGATTGATTTGCTTCTCAAAAACCCTAGGATTAGGGTTTACACTTTAGGGTTTGATCGTCAGATTGCGGCTGCCTTCAGAAGATTAGGGCTTTTGTAGAGAGGATTTGAGAGAGTATTTGTGCGGAGTTTCGTGGCTATATGGGGTGATTGATGATGTGAATTGTTGTATTATGGTTGTATTTTCGGAACCCTAAGTGCCTCTTTATATAGGCAATCACTTCGGCCAATCAAATGGTGGGAATCAATAAGGTAATATAGGGCAATAAGATCTCTAGTCGAATCTGCTTTGTAGCCCGAACGCATCGGAAAAAGGCTGCTAGGGTTTTGGTGATCGGATCAAACGATTGACAGAACATTCCAGAATCTAGAAAATAGACGATTTGGCGGCCGAGCAAAGGATCTGGCGGCTGAGTAATGGATTGGGCAGCCGAAGAATAGATCTGGCTGCCGAGGAATCAATCTCTCAGGGAGATTTTCAAGCAACATGTTTTACAGGTGAAAGAATGAAGTTGAGGCCATGAGATCAATGTTACGGCCGAAAAATAGACTCTCCTAGGATTCTGTATTTCTGTCTGAAAGGCTATTTTGCTCTGAATTGGGTCCTCTAAGTGGCTAAAAGTACTCACAAAAAGTCCATGGATTTACGAGAAGTCAATTAGCAATCACTGTATCCATTCATCATCGGGATGGTCCCCAAGGTGGGACTTGAAATAATTGTTAGCCCAAATTGGAGTGTCCACAGACAGTAAGGGAGTAGTATTTTAGAAGCTCCATCATTGGTTCATGGGTATTTTAGTCTATTTGGGTTTTTTAGTCATTTTGATATATAGGGGTAATATGGTAATTTTAGTGTACATGGGTATTTTAGTTATTTTAAAATTTTATTATATATGTAATTGGGTTAATGGGTGGGTCAGGTTAGTTGATTTTGCCTTTAATGCTTTAATGTTGTCGCTGATGTCTTTTGTCTTTGCCTTTTGACTGTGTTGTAGGCGGAGTGGAACCCGTGGGGCGACGTAATGCTTGAGCCAGAGTACGTGGCAAGGAGCAGGGTAGTGACTGCGAGCCGAGTGCTGTTGGAGTCAGCTTTCGGGTGGCAGTGGTATTTAGGCGACCGGGTGACGAGACAGTCACTTGGTTTGTCTGTGTTCCAGGTCCCTGGGCCACTTCTGCCTCATGCTTCGCACACAGACAGGTATACGTTGGCTGAGCTACAGTCGTTTACTGTTCTAGCGGACCTTTCTGCCTTCCTGAGATCAGAGCGTGACTATGCCATCTACCAGAGGTAGCACTTAGCAGGGCCACTTGGGGTGATGACACACCAGACCGTTATTGGAGAGGCTATGGAAGCCGGCCAAGAAAGGCGAGGTCAGAATTCAAGGTCAAAAGACGAGACGACTCACTCGAGGGAGAGGTCCAGCTATGCAGCGACGACTGGCTTTACTCAGCTTTCTTGGACACTGGCGGTGCGTGACGCACAGGGAGAGGCTGCAATGGTTCAATTTGAGCCAACCAGGACAAAGCCAACGCAATTCACAGGACCGATAAGACGTAGTTCCAGTTTGTTCCATTCCTTTGTACCATATTTGAACTATATTCTGAACATTTTCCAAAAATGTATCTCAGGTACAAGTAGAGTGGGCGGAGCAGGCTATCTGCTTGATGCTTGCAATGGAGAAGGAATTTCACAAGATAGCGAGCGACACTCCTCTGCGATTGCAGTATCCACCGGTGACTCCAGCTCCTGCTTCTGTACAGACGAGACCTCAGGTATAACCCCAGAAACTTGTTCCATTCCTGCTTTTGATACTAGATAGGCTTGATAGACCTGCTCTTGATGCTTGATAGATATTTCCTGTAACGCCCCGAATTTTGGGTACGTTAAAAAGACAATTTCATTGAAAACCTCAAAATAGAGTCTGGCTCTTATTACAACAAAACTCCCACAAGAGTTCAATATTTACGCAAATGGAGGGGGGTTCTAGGGTTCCTAACTACAGCTCCTCCTGCTCCTCCATTCTTGCTAGCTCCTCTGCTTCAAAAGCCTCCACGGTGATCTGCTTACCCTGATTATCTACAAAATCTGACACATTATACCAGCGTCACCACCGATATAATATGTCAGGGTCACCAAAAAGGCAACACCGTGAGCTACAAAGCTTAGCAGAGTAATCCCATACCCGCTAACCCATAACTTACAAACAACAGGTTATACAAACATCGATTTCCACATGATACGTCTATACACAGCTACAAAAGACAATATCAATGACACATCCACATTCGTTAATCATCTATCGTTGGTGTTCAAGATTTATGTGTTTCTCCTACGCGACTCGTCGTAGACCGTGTCAACATTTTCATATACAAATCAACATTTCCCAAAAATCATTTATTTAACACACCCAACCTCGGTTCCGCCGTTCCGGGTTCCCGAGTATCCTCACAATGGTTCCGCCGTCCCGGGTTCCCATTGGCACACAAGAACATTTGCATTGGCTCCGTACCGCGGATAACCAAGCCATACCTCACCATGGTTCCGCCACTCCGGTTTCCCATGGGAACGCACACATTTCAAAATCCTCGGTTCCGCCGCTCCGGGTTCCCGAGTATCCCACTATGGTTCCGCCGCTCCGGGTTCCCAATTGGGGTTTTTGAAATCTAAAAACCTCGGTTCCGCCGCTCCGGGTTCCCGAGTATCCCCACAATGATTCCACTGCTCCGGGTTCTCATTGGGTTTTTCAACACACACCACACAATGGGCTACCACGTCCGGCCACATTGCGGTTTTCGAAAATTCAAAACCTTTTCAAAACACGTCTTTTACACACGCACACAACTCACATAATGCCACCCAAAACCGGTCATTATGTAGTTTCAAAATATTTCCTCTCTCGAAAAACATTTCCTTTCATTAACCACACCCTAGGTGTCATGTTTCTACTTTCTCGGTTCTCGTGTCTCGTTTACATGTAAAGACTCCGCGGTAGGACAAAAGTAAGCATGAAACATTCTAACCAGATCATCCAATTCTATATTAATTATCACGCTCAATCACTACTTATAGCATAACGCCATATGTACGGACGCCCTTGGAGTCTATCACTTATGCTTTATTCAAAGCACAACGTCACATGTACGGACGTCTTTGGAGTGAAATCACTTATGCTTTATCACACCACAAGTAATACAAGCAACTCATATACGCATACTCATAACCATCAAAATACGAATACTTAAAGTAAATAGGTAAAGATACACTTCATATACCATTCTTACTTAGCGGTTCAAAATAACAACTGTAGACACCCCAATTTGGACTTGTCAAATTTCCTTAATTTGTGGCTCTGAGACTCCCCAATGATGAATATGGATCAAAACAAGCCATGTACCAATTGAGACGTTGCTCCTTAAAGGATTAAAAAAGGAAATGGTCAAAATCATTCCCAAGCACTTGGAAGCTGTCCCAAGCGCTCCAAACTATTTTCCAAAAACCACTGGCACTGGCTTACTCTCGAGCACTCGAGAATAAAGTCCCAAGCGCTCGACACCGCTCCCGAGCGCTCGAGATCTCTCCCAGTGCCCAATGGGTGAAAAAGATTCCCACTATCCATGCAAGCCATCATTGCATTCCCTTTGAACCGGCTGAGGTGAGTCAACACTCAACCTCAGTCAGAGAGGATATCAGCTGAAGATTTCTTTCTTTAAAAAAAAAGGTTTATTTCAAAATCATTTCATTTTTCAAAACCATGGGTTATATGCTCTATATATATACCTGGTTCTTCTGCTGAAGAAAAAAAACGAAAGTTCTCTCTCTCTAAACCCCTCCTCTTTTCTCTCTCTTGTTCAAGGGAAAAAGCTTTCAAACTCAAACTTCTTTCCCAACTTCAAAGGTGTTTTTCAAAATCATCAAGGAAAAGGGCAAGAAATCCAGAACGCTCTTAGCTTCTGATCTCTTGTCTTTTTCACTCTACATTCACCTTTCACAACCATCCAAGGAGCAAAGTGTCAAGCAAAGGTAGAAATATTTCTATCCTTGGTTCAAATCAAGAGGCTGTTCTCCCTTCTGAGGGGGGTCTCTTAGCCTGTCCCAGCCCTTAATGCTGGGTGCATGGTTGGGAGACCTTAGTGAAAAAGCAAGAGCAAAGAGTCCACGAATAATGTTTTCCCAAAACCCCTACTGGAAACACTCTCGAGCGCTCGAGAGTTCTCCAGAGCGCTCGGGACTATTTCCAGTCCCATGCATGGCATTTTGGTAAGCAGCAGGCTGGGGGTGAAGTGCACTTTTAAATAAAATGGTTTTACTCTGGCATGCAGATACAGAAGATCATTTTTTCTTCTATAACAGAAATGTTTCTTATGAATCTCAAGTAAGAACAAAGTTTTCCTAAGTTAAAAATAAGATATTCTCTTGTTAAAAATTTAGATAAGGGTGTTTGCAGGATGAAGTGGTGCCATTTTCTATTTGAGAGTAAGTTGGCACGCAGCTCACTCCCAAGCGCTCAAAGATATTCCCAAGCGCTCGGGAGTGCATGCATGCCATTGCATTTCGCTTTCCCAGTTTTCTGTGCTTTCTGAGCTTCTGCATGCATGGATATGTAATTTTCTCTTTTAAAATTGTAGATCCGTTCGGGCAATGGCAAGGATACATGATTTGAAAAATTTGAGGTCCTATCTCAGTTTTTCAAGTCCTCTGCTGAGCCAGTGGTCTGCTTAATAGTATTTTATTTTGCAGTCTTTACATTATGTTTTGTCAGTACTTACAGAATGTGCAGGTGGGGTTCAGACACTCTCAGGCGCTCGAGAGGGATCTTGAGCGCTCGAGAGTGAAGCCAATGAGCAGTGTTTCATTTCCTGTTACCTTGCTGTCTTTCATCACATAATCCCCCCCTATACATGTGCACAAGCATGCACTGTTATTTGGCATCATATTTGTGGTAACAAACTCTGCAGGATTTTGTCAGTAGAACTCCCAAGCGCTCGAGAGTACTCTCAAGCGCTCGAGAGTGAAGCCAGTAGCAGTTTATACAGCTTTGCCATCATGCATGTGTACATCATCATTTCATCACTCCTTGTACACAAGCACCAGCATACACCTTCTATTTGCCATACCTGTGGATACCTGCTACGTGTTTAACGAAACAAAATCCATTTGTAAAATCCCACAAACGTTTAGTAGAGACCGACATCGCGCCGGGCGAGGGGGGTGCCGTAAAACCCTTCCCCTCTCGTAACATGGCTTCCGAATCCTCGAATGATCTCTGGTTTTCAATTCAAATCGATCAATTTTCAAATCGAAAACGGTTTCTTGGGTGGCGAACCACAAATCCGGGTGGCGACTCTTCAAAATTTTTCAAATCAATCAGCCGGAGCGGTATGTGTTTTTCGGGCCGCCCCGATCTCACCCGGGGCTGTGGTAGCCCACAGTGGCGACTCCGCTGGGGAGATGGTTTTATTAAACTTGTGAGCCAAGCTTGAAAAGTGTTTGTGGGATTTTCAAATTGATTTTGTTTCATCATCTATTTCTTGTGTATATATCTCGTGCAGCCCCGCTGTTGTGTTTCGGCAATCCTACCCGGCTTGCCGGTGATAGGGAATCCCGGGACACTCAGCAACCCTCGACCGTGATGAGTCATCTCTACCGTTTGTACCATTATTGTGCGTACGCTCAACAGTGGGAGGTATACTTTGACTCTAGTCCGGGGAACCCATTTCAAGCCAAAACCGGCCCTTGTACTTGTTTAGCAAGCCATAGAACATTCCAAATTAGGACAGGGACCTGCAGGGTAGGATTATGTGCTATATCATGTCTATGTGCTGCATTTCATTTCACGCCATCATGCTGTCAGCCACGGTTGTCGAGACTTGCTCACGCGGTCTTTGGGAGGTTGCCGAGACCCGATGAAGAGTCACGCGCCCTTACGTGTGTTGTTGACCATATGAGTCCTCAAGCTAAAACCTAAGGGAAACTAGGATTTTGTTAAGTCCTCGACTAGTGTTCGGTCGGGGAATTAACCAAAGGGAGGAATGACACAGAAACAGAACATCATGATGCCGACACCGCCCAGGCTAAAAGCAAATGTGCCGCTTACGCCACTTCGGTTATCGTATCACGTTGTTCACCCCAAGTCATTCCAAACCGATGGTCAATTTCTTGATGAGATACTAGCCGAATACTTAACTTATTTTAGCATCTTTTGGGGAACGACGCTCCCTAAATGAGGATACACCCTAAAAATCCGAGGATCACGGAAACCTCTCAAATATTCAATCATTTTTCAAAAACCAACGTCGACGACGGTGATGGTGACGCACGCATTTTCCAAAGAATTACGCATAAACTTCATAAAATGTAAGCAGGGACCACATCTGAGCGCGGTTTTTGCTTTGCTATCAGTGCTGAGCAATTGGGCCAAGGAAGAAGAATATCATACCCTCCTGGACCAGACCCTTGGGACAGAGATTAGAGCGACTCCAACTTCAAGCAGACCTCGCCAGTGCATCGGATTCAAGGGCGGAAATGGACCTGCTAATCGGAAACCTCAACCCAAACGGAGACAATCCAAACCCGAACCTAATCCCAAACCTTAACCTTAACGGAGGCAATCCAAATCCTAGCGAAGGCAATCCGAGCCCAAATCCAAATCTACATCCCAATCCTAAACCAAACCCGGAACCGAACCAGGAAATCCCGAATGGAGAAATGAGGCAGATCACGCAAGCTATTCAGCGTCCGAACGTACCGACAATCAAATCGCCCAACTCATGACGATGATAACCGGGGTTGCCCGACGGCTTCCAAACCCTAATCCGAATCCGAACCTAATCCCAATCCCAAATCCAAACCCTAATCCGAACCCGAACCCGAACCCGAACCCGAACCTAATCCCAATCCCAAATCTAAACCCTAATCTAAACCTGAATCCCAACCCGGAGCAACCGATCCTCGAAGTGGAAGCCTCGCAGAACACCGAGATGGCAGCAGTCTTGGCAAAGATAACCCTGTTAGAACAGTCTGTTGCGAGAAACGAGAAGATTGCCTCGACAGGATTTGACATCAACAAGCTTTGCCTTTTTCCCAACGCAAAGCTCCCGGAGAAGTTCAGACCAATAGACTTTGCTAAATTCGACGGGACTGGAGATCCGAAAGCGCATTTGACTGGGTACATCGGAGCACTGTCTATGTGGGGAGTAGAAAAGGATGCCATGGCCCAAATGTTCTCCCAGACCTTGGTGGGACATGCTCTTTACTGGTTCACTTAGTTGGATGAAAGGAAGAAGCGCTCGTGGGAAGACATATGTGCAGCTTTCGTGGCGCAATATGATTACAACATCCAACTGGAGGTTACCACTCGGGAACTCGAATCTACAAAGATGGAAGCCAAGGAAGCCTTCGCAGATTTTGTGAAAAGATGGAGATCTAAGGCAGCACAGATGAAGGATAGGCCAACCGATAGAGATCAAATCCGGATGATTGTCCGGAATCTTCAGCCCAACCTTGCAAGGCATATGGTGATGGCTCAGGCCTGCTCTGATTTTAAAACATTCTTCGATATAGGCTTGGCCGTCGAAGAAGCAGTTCAACTGGGAATCCTCGACAAACCTGAACCTCCTCCCAAAGCCAAGAAGGTCTACTCCGGTAACAGCAGCACGCTGTTCGGAAACTCCAATTACACCCAACTCCCAAACACCTCCTCAAACATGACCCAAGCCGAACCCGTCAACCAGATTGTAACCCAAACCAGTTAGCCTCGATCCCAACCCCGTGTGTTCGCCCAATTTTCAGCACCTCTCTCCGCGGTGTTTGAAAAGTTGGTCGAAAGTGATCTCCTTAAACCACTTGCTCCCACCCCACTGCCACAAAAGCTCTCTGCCTCTCACAACCCCAATGCCTTCTGCGCCTATCACCAAAATCCTGGCCACCTGACCGATAACTGCTTCCGCTTTCGCCATGCCATTCAAGACCTCATAGACAACAAGACCATTCCTATGCCTCACCAAAAACCCAATACCGTCTCCAACCCACTCCCGAAACATTCAAACGCCCGCACAAACCACATTTCCCTATGCCACCCCTTCAACCCAAGCCTTCACATCATCTCTGTCACTGAGCCCAAGCCAATTGTCGAGATTCCGGCCGAGGATGCTATCTGTGCGCTTGAAACGGTGGAATGGGATTTTCAAAGAAGGTGGGAGGACCTAGCGAATGATTTCCTGACAGTGGAACAACGAGCCATTGTCAGCGGAGTGTGGCCTGTGTCAGTTAATGCTCAGCAGGTAGAAGAATTGAAACATGGTGAGTGGAGACAAGCCTGGGATGAGATGATGGCAGATCCATTCGATGGATATTCCTTGTTTGCTCTATTCTCAGAGCTTGAACCAGTCGAGGAGTTTGACGAATGGGACCCAGAACCCGGTGGGTGGCTCTGGCAAGACTATTCAGACCCTCTTGATGAAACATCTTTGTTGTGCTTGTTCTGGGAGCAGGAAGAGGAACAGGGCCCTGATCTGATGAACCCCCGCTTATTCTTCGGGCTTTCCGCTTCAACCATAATCAATATCGATAGGGATTCTGACGCCCTCGCCCGTACCTTGGATCATGTCTTCTGTCCACAGGAGTACATTATTAATGAATTCATCCAACAACCAATTGTTGAGATCCCTGACGAATCCCATATCTATGTGCTGGATCCTGAAAACCTTTGGGGTAAGGCTGAAATGGTGAACGTATGGGTCGATGGTGAAGAACTTACTGTCAACAAGGCTATGTTGGACGAAGGCTCTCTACAGGTCAACAACAGCAGCAACGTCGACTTCTGAAACTCTCTTGAAGAAGAGAACATATGGAATGCCCTGGAGATGGAACTTTTGAATGACACCTTGGAGAAGACAAAGCTCGATAAGGGAAAACGCAAGGCCAATACCGATCTCTCCGATTTCTGGGGGGGTCTTCGATGGGAATCCGCCCCCATGGCAGTTAGTAATCTCACCAGAAGCGGTAGGGTATACCAGCCCGCCAACTTCCAGCAAGGAAGCTCGTCCCGAGCAGCTCCCCCTCAACAGAGTAACCCTCGCATCCCCGAGAATCCCGCCAACTCCACCCCTGTCTCGCCAGCTCTACAAAATAACTCCTCAAACTCCGATAACCTGCCACATCAACCTGACCCGCCCACCCACCTTAATCCATTTGTCAACTCAAACCCAAATGCCTCTCAATACCAAAACTTAAATTCCAACGATGACCCCATCATCCAGCAACTTCATGAAACCCCTGCCCGCATGTCTATGTGGGGAGTGTTGGCAGCTTCCCGCGTGCATCGCCGAAGGCTTGTCAACTCCCTCTCCAAGCTTGAGGTCCCTTCCGACATAGCCCCAGAAGCCCTCATCGCCCTCGTAACCCCAAACCTTGCCCAACACACATTGTCCTTCACCGAGAAAGACCTCCCGCCCGAAGGAACCGATCATAATAAGCCTCTCCACGTGACCATGAAATGCCTGGGAAAGTGGGTCCCCGCGATACTCATAGACAATGGTTCGGCCATCAACGTGTGCCCACTCCGCACTGCTTACTGCCTGGGTCTCAAAAACAAGGACTTTGCGCCATCAACTTTGGGCGTCCGGGCTTATGATAACACGCGGCGTGATGTCCTGGGAACAATCAACCTGGAACTGATAACTGGGAAGTTCAAGACCACCGTGGAATTCTGTGTACTAGACATACCTGCTTCGTTCAACCTCTTGCTGGGGAGGCCATGGCTGCACCGTTCTGACGTTATGGGGGTACCCTCTATGCTACATCAGAAACTCATCCTAGGATTGGATTCTGGGACTCTTATTATCCACGGGGATTCCGGTATTCGTCCCCACTCTGAAGATAATTCCCCGCTGCTGGAAATCATGCACGGAGAAAAAGACGTGGCCTTGGGAGGGTTTGCTGTCATGACCTCAAAAGTTTGCACCATTCGGGCTGAAGATGGTTTCTTGGTGAGTTCCGTAGCATTGGAAATCATGAAGCGAATGAATTACCTGCCGGGCATGGGCTTGGGGCTCTATGAGCAAGGAGTCTCCAAGTTCCCTCATTTCCCCGGGAGTAATGAACGCTTCGGTCTGGGTTACGAGTTCGAGAAGAGTGATCCAGAGAAAAGGTGGCCCAACCGCGCCCGAGCTCGTGCAGTCGGAAAGAATCAGAAGAAAGAGGAAGCACCATATCGAGGAGAACCCGAGCCCTTCATTGATCTTGAGACAAAAGTGAAATACCCTGGGTTTGAAATCTTCGCCAATGACACTTGGGAGGATGAGGAAGAGGTAACTAAGATGGAAGAATTGTCCGAAGCACTGGATTGGCTTGAAGCCTTTGGATTGGGTAGTCTCCAGTCTCTGTTCAAAGGTGAGGAACCAGAGGGTATGATAGAAGACGCGGCTGTGCTCATGCTGGAAGGAGAAGACGAATTGGAAGACCCTTCTAAGCTCATTGTGGACGTTGTGGGCGCTTATGAAAACTGCACTTTCATTCCTTTTGTAACGTGCACTCACGACACTAGCACCGAGTCCGAGTCTGAGTCTGATACTGACTTTTCGTCTAGTAGTGAGTCGGAGTTTGTGCCTATCGGCCCTCCTCGTCGTAGTTTTCACTTCGAGTTTGAGTCAGCTGCTGTATTCCCTCCCTCCGAGGAGCCTATCAATGAAATGAACGACGCCTTTGCTTACTTGCCAGATTTTGAAATAAATTGTGTGGATCCCGACGATGAAGGAATAGATTTCGATGGGGACATCCCCAAGGAAATCCGTTCCCTCATCGAGCGTGAAAATGAAAGGCATGCTCAGCCTCTAAAAGAAGAAATAATCTCGATAAACTTGGGTGATAAGGAGAACCCTCGATTGGTTCAGGTCGGTTCCGAGCTGTCTCCAGATGAGCTTCAAGAACTCACCGATTCACTAGAAGAATTTAAAGAAGTCTTTGCTTGGTCCCATGCAGACATGCCCGGAATCGACCCAGAAATTGTCGAGCACAGGATCCCCCTCTATCCCGATGCAAAACTCGTTAAACAAAAGCTGAGAAGAATGCGACCCGATTGGGTGTTAAAAATAAAAGAGGAACTAACGAAACAGATCGACGCTAGTTTTCTAATCGTAACTGAATACCCCACGTGGGTTGCAAACATTGTGCCTGTCCCCAAAAAGGATGGAAGAATCAGAGTGTGCATCGATTTTAGAGATCTAAACAAAGCAAGCCCCAAAGATGATTTTCCATTGCCGCATATAGACATACTCATTGATAACACTACAGGGCATGCTTTACTATCCTTCATGGACGGCTTCTCGGGGTACAATCAGATTCTCTTGGCTCCAGAAGACAGGGAAAAGACTACGTTCATCACCGAATGGGGAACCTATTGCTATTGGGTTATGCCGTTTGGGTTGAAAAATGCCGGTCCTACGTATCAGAGGGGTGCTACGACACTGCTGCATGATATGATCCATAAGAAAGTCGAAGTGTACGTCGATGATATGATAGTGAAGGGGAAGGAGCGGAAAGATCACCTCCCCGCGCTGAGAAAGTTCCTTGAGAGAGTTTAGAAATACAAGATGCGCCGTAATCCACAGAAGTGCACATTCGGAGTCACTGCTGGGAAAATGCTCGGGTTCATGATCACAACCCGAGGGATTGAGGTAGACCCTTCTAAAATCAAAGCCGTTCTTGAGATGGAACCACCCCGATCAGAGAAGGAGGCCCGATGTTTCTTGGGAAAAATTCAATTCATCAGTCGATTCATCGCCAAGCTGACCTTGACTTGTGAACCATTATTTCGATTGCTCAAGAAGGATGTAAAGTTCGAGTGGAACGAGAAGTGTCAAAAAGCTTTCGAAGCGGTGCGAACTTATCTCCAGAAGCCTCCGATCCTGATGCCACCTACACCAGGAAAACCTTTGATCCTATACTTGTCCGTCACGCCCTCATCAATGGGGTGCATGCTGGCACAAGAAGAAGAAGATGGGGTTGAAAGGGCGATTTACTACTTGAGCAAGAAGATGGTAGGATGCGAAGAGCGATACACTTCGCTGGAAAAGACATGTTGGGCGCTTGTATGGGCCACAAAGAGGTTGAGACACTACATGCTCGCCTACTCGGTGATACTGATCTCTCGGATGGATCCTCTCAAGTATCTATTCTAGAAGCCAGCACTTACTGGTAAGCTAGCACGTTGGTTGCTCTTGTTGGCAGAATTCGAAATCAAGTACGTCACTCGCAAGTCAGTGAAAGGAAGAGCGGTGGCAGAGTTTTTGGTAGATCGTCCGATTGATGGTCCAGAGCACACAGAATTTCAATTTTCGGATGAAGATGTGATGTCAACGGTCAATGAAACGTGGGTGTTGTACTTCGATGGAGCTACAAATCAGAAAGGATTCGGGATTGGCATACTGCTGATCTCGCCTGAGGGGTCGCATATTCCCCTCGCATTCAAGTTGAACTTCGAAGTTACGAACAACGAAGCTGAGTACGAAGCATGTATTGTGGGGATGGAAGCTGCATTGGAGATTGGTGTCAAGGTGCTAGAAGTCGTCGGAGATTCCAACCTGGTTGTATCGCAAGCAAACGGAGAATGGAAGGTCAGAGACGAGAAAATGAAGCCGTATCATCTGCAGCTCGATGAACTTCTCCCAAATTTTCAAAAGGTAACCTTCACGCATGTACCGAGGATGAAGAACCGCTTCGCAGATGCCCTGGCCACTTTTAGCATCCATGCTGGAACTTCCAATTGGGGTGAAGCTAAGGCCTGTCATGATTGAGCAGAGGGGAAAACATGTGTACAACTATGTCATGAACATCGACGAACCGGACGATAGACTCCCTTGGTTCTACGATATCCAGAATTTCGTCGAGAAAAGGGAGTTCCCTGTGGATTCAACTAAGAAGGATCGGATCGCACTGCAACGACTCGCATCTCAATACATCATCTGTGGAGGACAATTATACCGGCGATCTCCTTGCGGAGTTCACAAGCTGTGTGTTCACGGGGACGACATCAAAGCAGTAATGGAAGAAGTTCACGAAGGGGTTTGTGGACCTCATATGAATGGGATGATGCTGGCTAAGAAGGGGTTAAGGTTAGGCTACTATTGGTCTACCATGGAGACAGATTGCATCGAGTACGTACGCCGGTGCCACAAGTGCCAGACTCATGCCAACCTTATCCATGTTCCGCCCTCGGAGTTACACTCGATGGCAACGCCATGGCCATTCTCCGCTTGGGGCATTGATGTCATTGGAAAAATCACGACTGCAGCTTCTAACGGTCACAGGTTCATCTTGGTGGCAGTCGATTACTTCACTAAGTGGGTCGAAGCAGCTTCATACAAAACTTTGACAACGGTTCAAGTGGCTCACTTCATCAGGCAAAACATCGTTTATCGGTATGGGGTCCCTCAAGCATTCGTATCTGATAACGGTGTTCATTTCAAGGGAAAAGTTCTGGAACTCTTTGAGGAATTCAAGATCAAAGTACATCATTCAACCACTTATCGGCCACAAACGAACGGGGCAGTCGAAGCAGCAAACAAGACTATTAAGACGATTCTGGAACGGACTACTCAGTCAGCAAGAAATCGGCACAAACAGCTACCACTAGCTTTGTGGGGATACCGGACGTCTATCCGCACACCGACAGGGGCAACACCCTACTCTTTGGTGTACGGTATGGAAGCCGTTCTCCCTATCGAGCTAGAAGTGCCATCTTTGAGGGTCATGGCGGAATGCGGAGTGGACGAAGCTGAATGGATCAGCGAAAGGTTCGAGGAACTCATGCTGTTTGATGAAAGTAGGCTGCGCGCGCTATACCACATTCAGGGCTATCAGCGAAGAATCGCCCGGGCATTCAACAAAAAGGTGAAGTCAAGAGACCTACAAGAAGGGGACATGATAGTCAAGGAAATACGCGCGCCGATTTTCGACTTACGAGGGAAGTTCTGACCTAAATGGGCAGGGCCCTACATCATCAAGACTATTCTCTCTGGAGGAGTAGCTTCAATCGTCGACCTCGATGGCAACGAATTTGCGAATCTTGTCAATTTGGATCAACTCAAACGTTATTATCCCTGAGAGAGCTCGCTGGGCCGAAAACCGCAAGGGCGGGCGGTCCTAGGCAAAAGTTAGAGCAAGCCTGCTAGGTTGAAAACCCGAGAGGGTGGCCTAGGCAAAAGTTAAGGCAAGTAATCAAAGAAAAGCTCGCTAGACCGAAAACCCGAAAGGGCGGCAGTAGGCAAAATTTAGAGCGCAAAAGGAGAGTGTCAATACCCGAATGAACCCGTAGCCTGAACTACGTACGGGCCTGATTCTCTTTTACGAGGGATACGTAGGCAATCTCGTCTCGAGATTCGGTCCTAATTCCTAAATATCAAAATCCGATCCCAAATCAAGTCCAAAATGACAAATCCAAAACGCTTTTCAGAGCCGCATGTGATCAAATGAACCAAAAGGGGGAAACCCTTAATCAGTCGATTTTATTCAGATTACTTCTTTATTACAAGCTGAGCATGAAAATGAAAAAGCACAAAATCAAAGCACACTTTTTGTTTTAAAGTTTGGTAAAGTAAGCAGTCAACCCATCCTTGCTTTCACATCCCTCCTTAGCCATTTGCGGTACCTTCCGGTCGAAGCAATAGAAAACAGTGGGTCACTTGGCTCGATCCTACGAGTCCCCCACGACCGAGTGTAACTCCGAAGGCCCGGAATGTTGAAGGGAGGGAGACGAAGCATTTCAGAACCCGGCTGCGGCACCTCCTGGCTAAGTCCGAGCTGACGGAGAACATGGAAGGGTGAGTAGAAGGAAAAGCCTGTCAAGCCAGCCACAAACACATGTGTCGAGCCCATGTTGCCAATGGTCATAACAGGAAGCCTCAGCCAATGGCACCGCCAAGCAATGTCATCTTCCTCTGCAGAAGCAAGGAAATCAGCCCAATCATCTTCACTCCCATACATCACTTGAAAGGGACGGTTCCATCCACTTGCGCGATACCACCAATCATTGACTGGGGATGTCAACAAACTTAATTTGTCGCAAAGCCACATCTGTCAAAAAGAGAGAAAACAAGTAAGGAGCCAGATAAAGCCTGAACCGAGTGTCGAGGTAAAATGAATGAGGGAAATAGAAAAAAGAGAGCTGAGTGAGGTCCCTCGCCTGCAACAACAGCGGGCTACCACCAAAAACCCTTGTGCAATTAGCATGGACAGCATCTAACCCCATCAAGGTTTCAGCAAGAACCAATGGCGCAACATCCTTACGAGCCTCAATCTGAGCAGCAACCCCCACCAGTAAGGAATTGGGCTGACCAACGGACGGAACCAACAAGAAGGCCGCCAGGAGGCAAATGCAACAAGCCATCATCCTGCGACCTTGGTGCTCGAAATCTGTCAAGTCCCCAGGTGGGCTGAATCTCTCGTACAACTGCACGATGTTAATGGCATTACCCCGAGTAAGAAACTCGGCGGCGTTACCACTAACACCCAGCTTTGCCTTTAGAATATTCTTCATGCTCTCCCTGATCATAGGAACAACCGGCTCAGCAGAGTCATGGCTTCCGAGATAAGCATGAAACTCCTCGACGGTGGGGCACAGTTCTTGAGAACCGAAGCGAAAGACATGCACCTCCGGATCCCAAAAGCGCGCCGCCGCATGCAGCAAGACGGGATGAATTGCAACCTCTCGAAGATATCTTAGGGCGTGGAGCCGATGCCCTCGGAAGTTCAGCCAGTCGATGCCTTCAAGACTATCCAACCAAGGGCGAAGTAAGGCTTGGTTTAGCATGGTGATGGAAAGAATGGATTTTTGAAGGGAAATGATGAAATGAAGTGTGAATGGCTTACCAAAGGAGAGCCTGGTATTTATAAAAGCTTAAAGTAGGCAACACCACTTCCCCACCAGCCTTGAAACTCATCAAGTTTATCATTTTCAAAATCTTTTCAAAATTCAAACTTTGGAAACTTGGAAAATATTGGAAAAACCACAAGTCAAGCTTTGGGAAGCCATTCTGTTCTGGGGAAGCAGCTAATACGAAGCCATTCAGGCACATTGAAAACGTGCGAGCAGAAGAAAACAACAAAGGACAGCCAACAAGTGGCATTGGGAAACAGCAGGGGGCAGTCCATGACAGCAGTCCCGAGCGCTCGGGAGTGAAGTCCCAAGCGCTCGGGAGTGAAGTCCCAAGAGCTCAGGAGTGAAGTCCCAAGCGCTCGAGACCACTCTCGAGCGCTCGAGAGTACTGCTGTTTTCCAGCAGATTCTAGTTTCCCCATTTTGGCTTCCATGCAACATTGAAACCCTGTTTTACAAGTTTAACAGTTCCCAGCAGTTGTCTAAGGGGTACAACAGTTCTGTCCATGTGTTTTGTCGAGTATTCAAGTGTGTTACGTGAAAAATCACAAGTTTTCCAAAGTTTTCACTCCTTGAGCATGTCGGAATCCGTATCAAGGGCATTTGGTCGAATCGAGCAACACACTCGAGCCATGACGGGTCTCAATGACCGTTTGACACACTCCAAAAACATGTCAGCACTCTTAATTCAAGCTTTCATCATTCAATCGTACCAAAATCATCATTTTAAATGCAAGTGTCGATTGTCAAAAACATTTTAGTAATTCTCCCCGTCCCCTCGAGTCACAACACTCAGATCGAATGCTCCCTGCGTGAATAAAAATTCGGTCTGTTGGACACCTTCAGGGACTTCTATATTCAACGTTTGTTCAATTACTCTTTTACCCGCAAATGCAATGGTGGCCTCGAGTTCGGCAATAACGACCTTCCCCAACATACCAAAACTAGCTGTCAACCGCACAGCGCACTCGGTTACGATCAAAAGCCCTTAAATCTAAATTTCATGGTCGATCGCTCGAAAGTTTGTCGTTTGGTGTCGATATCGAGTTTTATTCCTCACTTTGAGAGTATCGGTCGAAATTCGCGTACTCTTTACGTTCTTTCAAAGCTAGACGAACATATTTCATAAAATACAATTCTGTAACAGCAGTGCGAATGAGTAAAAGAATAAAGTGCGAATTCTCATAAATGAACATGATGTTTACAATGAGCGAAGAAGGAGGTACAAAAACTGGGGCAAACACACGCCCAAATCCTGACTACCGGGGCACGCAGGCCCGAACAAAACTAAGGCACGCAGGCCCGAAATCCACTACTACGATGGCACGCAAGCCTATGTGCAAGGTAAAACTGGCAAAGTAAAACCCGAGGCTCAGACCCGTCGAACTCTCTTCTGTTGTCGTCCCACTGACTCAGAACTTTCGGGCTCGTCATCACTGTCGTCATCAGAAGGGCCAGAAGCAGTACTCGAGTCCGACGTCCCTAAGACATGTGACTCAGAGGACTCCCCCGTCTCCTCCTCCGACTCCTCCGGCTCCACGCGAGCTAGTCTCCGCTGAGACGCCCCCCGGGGCAAAACCTAGAACCGTCCCGCACCCGCAGCAGGCCGTGGCGCGCGCCCTGCACCCCGACCTCGTGCGCTGGCAGGAACGGGGCTCGTGGTACCCTGCGGGCGCGTCCTAGCTGAACGTCATGGCTGCACCTGCATATCACAAACATTTTCTCATTTTATGCATATTCGAACATAATTTTGCTGAAATCAAAAGGTGGGATATGTGTGCATGTCGTACTTGGGCGGCAGCAGGAGAAGCGGTCACAGGGGCAGGTCTCGTCTGAAGAGCTTTCCCCTTGGCGCAGTCCTTCAAGAGGTGGCGCATCCCCACCATCAGCATCACGGCCTGCTCAGCCCACTCTCGCGGCACCTGCAGAATGATCCAAGATTCAGAATATACAAGCAGGGGGTGATCAATATACAAAGCAAACGAAAATATCATTTATACCTGAGCGGGAAACCGCATCGGCAGCTGTGGGAGACGTGGCACGTCAATCACCTCCCGTGCGCCCGACGAGCTCGTCACGCCTATAGTCCACTTCAGCGTCGGCAACCCCGGTGGTGCTGAAGTCTCACCGGTCTCTGGGACCCTCGTACTCCCCTCTCCCCTACCTCCAACGCCTGCACCTCGCCCACCAGCGGAGGCTCTAGCACCTCGTCCTCGACCCCGTGCAGAGCGCCCACCATGGCTTGGCGCTTCGCCCTCGTCTCTCCAAGCTCCCACTCCGGCTACCCGTCTCTCGAACTCCTCCTCCATCCACAGGCTCCTCGCCAAGTACCGATCCGTATAAGCAGCATAGTCCAAGGAGCGTCGCAGGTGCCTCTCCAGATCCATGTCCGGCACGGTGAACAGCTCAAGCTCAGCACGAGTATAGGACTCAGTCCTCTGCACGCGTTGAGGAAGCAACCCGGGAACCACGAACGCTGGAAGACCAAGTGACTGTCGAGTCACTCGATCCCCCAGATACCACTGCCAGCCCAGAGGGCACTCCAGCAGGACCCTGCTCTGCGTCACCTCCTGACTCCTCGGAAGGAAGTCAGCCTCCATCCTTGCCCACCGGTCCCAGTGAACCTGCAATTCAAATTTTGGGATCCATTCATAAGTCTACTCTGTGAAAAGTTTGATGGAAGAAAAGCAAGAGATGTCGATCGTACCACAACCCCTGTTAGGTTATCCAGCCAGCGCCGGAAAGTCATCACCTGCCCTCGTCGCTCCTTCGCCCTCCGGTACGCCTTACCCCAGGCTAAGCCGCGTGGAAGAAGGTTCGGGTCCATACAAGTATTCTCGGGTGGGAACATCCCAAGAACCTCGTAAGCGCAAAGCTGCAAATTTCATAATTCAGGTCGAATCAATCTCAAATGCATAATTCAAGTCAAAAAGCAGTCGAAAGCAATTCAAAAGCAATAAATCAAAATCATACCTCGAACACTCGCCAGTACCCTCCAACTGTGTCTCCGACCCCGCGAGAAGCAGCTCCAAGGAGACAGTAGAGCGTGCACAGAGCAGCACCTCCCCAGTCGAAGCGCCCCGCCTGTCCCAGGTCCACCAAACCCGCTAGGTAGCACAGGTGCACCCGACTACGCCTGTTCGGGACTAGAGAAGCCCCGAAAAGTATAGCAGGTACGCCCGGGCCATCTGGGCCGCCTCCTCGTCAGTCGCGGGCTCGTGGTCCCAGTACTCCACGAAATGCCCGTAAGCTGCCATCCCTCCGCTATGGCGAGGCATGCGCCCAAGGAACCACCTCAGAGCTGCGTCGTCCAGCACCAGGCTCGAGTCGTAGGGGATCGGGTCTCCGCCAACCCTGAGCCCTGTGATCGCTGCGAAGTCGAGGGGCGTCACCGTCATCTCCCCGAACTGGAAGTGGAAGGTGTTTGTGGTGTCCCACCACCTCTCCGCCAGCGCTGTAAGCACAGCCCAATCCACCCTCATCACCATCAGTAGCTGTACGAAGGGTCCGAACCCTGCTGCCTCCACCAGTGCTCGCACCCTCTCAGGCAAGGCCCTGAAGTGCGCCAGTGAGCTGGCTGAGTCCCCGTGGCCGTACACGTCTGTCGTGCGCTGTTTCAACAAAGCAAGAAATAGCATTAGATCTCAAAGCAGAAAATAAAAGTCGAAGTAAATTGCGAAATTCAAGGAAAGATAGTTATCAGAAGCACACCGTAGTCCACCCAGAGGAGATGTGTGAAGCTTGATCCCGGAGGAGCATCTCCTCAGGATAGTCGGCGCGGCCGGGGACGTAAGCCGTCATCCCCACAGGCTCAAAGAAGTGCAGTCGAGGAGCATAAGTAGCCGAAGTGAACTCGAGCTGCTCCCTCGCCAGGTAGGCTCGCCGCTCCTCCAGGTAGGCTTTCGCCTCGTCTACCGCGGTAACCCGCACCTCAATAGCCGCTTCGGCATCCACCCTATCCCCTCCTAACTCCTCCGCCTCCGGTACAACCGCCTCCTGGGCATCCGAGCCCGCTCCGCTCAGCAGAGCCCCCAAAAGCGACGCCGAAGCCCGGTCCTCAGGCGTACTAGCATCCCTCAGCACCGCGGCGACCACGGAGTCGAGACCGAGCACGTCCAAGACACCCCGAAGCTCCACGCCCTCTAAGAAGTCCCCGTCCACGAAGGGAACAGGGCGTGAGGACCCAATCCCGCTATCCCCACTCCTCGGCTCCAACGCCGTCGCCGTCCTCAGCATCGGCGTCTCGCTGAACTGCCCAACGATAACCTCCTCGCCCCCAAGGTCAGCTGGTCCCCTGTCACTCGCCCGCTCGGCAGCCACAAGCAACTCCTCCACGGTAGGGGTGAGAGGCCTGTCCGAACCTCCGTCCCCGCTACCTGAACCCCCTGCTACTGCCGCCTCTGCACCACCACCGACGATGGCCGTCGCTCCCTGGTCACCAGCGGCCGCCACCACCGGGGCATCGACTGTAGCATCCCCGCCGCTGGGCTCCGCCCCTGGACCGCCACCTTCCCCCTCGGCTGCCACCACTGTGGCACCAACCCCGATCTCCTGACCGGCGGCCTCCATCCCTTCGCCGCCGCCGACCACCATGTCTTCGTTCCCCCTCGCCATTGCAGGATCGAGAGAGAGAGAGAGTCGTGAGTGAGAGGGCTGAGAGAGTCGAGAGAGTGAGAGGGCTGAGAGAGTCGTGAGTGAGAGGGCTGAGAGAGTCGAGAGAGTGAGAGAGCGAGAGGTTTGAGAGAGGATCGAGAGTGAGAGAGTGAGAGCAGTCGAGAAGGTAAGAGCGGCCGTCGGTCTGGTTCTCGAGCGCTTGAGAACCAAAGTTTTAACCCCCAAATCAAAGAAGAAGATAAAGGGTCAGTGGTCCCCAGCGACGGTCTCGAGCGCTCGAGACCATTCCCAAGCGCTCGAGAGTGAGTCACCAATGCTTGACTCTTTTGGTTACCCTTCGTAAGCTCATGCACAGCACTTTGATTAATGATCATTGTCCTTCAAGAATTTTTGCAAAATCAATCTCAGTCCTGTTTAAATCCGAGTCGAGACAGAGCAATCGATGGCAGATTTTGTTTCGTGATCCATTCTGAATCATCCTATTTTACCCGAAAGGTTCTGCTTAGTGGTCGATAAAAAAATTTTAAATTCTGCAATTGTCGATGTACTCGCAAGAAGTTTTACCCAGCGCGTGATACTTCTTTCATCATTTTGTCCACCGAACAGAGTAACGGATGGGCCCCAGTTCTTGTCTTTATCATTGTCGAGGCATGCACGTGTTTGCATTTGCCCCAAAGAACTACGCTGGTCTGATCCCTACAAACGGGGTACGTAGGCAGTCTGAAAAGACACGACCCTCATGCATTGAGTGCTTATATACTTTTTATTTGCATTTGATTCGTAAATTGAGGATTTGATTTGGCTCGAATTGGGTTGTCTCGATCTTCGGGCGACACTTGCATACAAACATATGCCGAGCGCCGTCCAAAGAGGGGCAACTGTAGACACCCCAATTTGGACTTGTCAAATTTCCTTAATTTGTGGCTCTGAGACTCCCCAATGATGAATATGGAACAAAACAAGCCATGTAACAATTGAGACGTTGCTCCTTAAAGGATTTAAAAAGGAAATGGTCAAAATCATTCCCAAGCGCTTGGAAGCTGTCCCAAGCGCTCCAAACTATTTTCCAAAAACCATTGGCACTGGCTCAGTCTCGAGCGCTTGAGAATAAAGTCCCAAGCGCTCGACACCGCTCCCGAGCGCTCGAGATCTCTCCCAGTGCCCAATGGGTGAAAAAGATTCCCACTATCCATGCAAGCCATCATTGCATTCCCTTTGAACCGGCTGAGGTGAGTCAACACTCAACCTCAGTCAGAGAGGATATCAGCTGAAGATTTCTTTCTTTAAAAAAAAAGGTTTATTTCAAAATCATTTCATTTTTCAAAACCATGGGTTATATGCTCTATATATATACCTGGTTCTTCTGCTAAAGAAAAAAAACGAAAGTTCTCTCTCTCTAAACCCCTCATCTTTTCTCTCTCTTGTTCAAGGGAAAAAGCTTTCAAACTCAAACTTCTTTCCCAACTTCAAAGGTGTTTTTCAAAATCATCAAGGAAAAGGGCAAGAAATCCAGAACACTCTTAGCTTCTGATCTCTTGTCTTTTTCACTCTACATTCACCTTTCACAACCATCCAAGGAGCAAAGTGTCAAGCAAAGGTAGAAATATTTCTATCCTTGGTTCAAATCAAGAGGCTGTTCTCCCTTCTGAGGGGGGTCTCTTAGCCTGTCCAAGCCCTTAATGCTGGGTGCATGGTTGGGAGACCTTAGTGAAAAAGCAAGTGCAAAGAGTCCACGAATAATGTTTTCCCAAAACCCCTACTGGAAACACTCTCGAGCGCTCGAGAGTTCTCCAGAGCGCTTGGGACTGTTTCCAATCCCATGCATGGCATTTTGGTAAGCAGCAGGCTGGGGGTGAAGTGCACTTTTAAATAAAATGGTTTTACTCTGGCATGCAGACACAGAAGATCATTTTTTCTTCTAAAACAGAAATGTTTCTTATGAATCTCAAGTAAGAACAAAGTTTTCCTAAGTTAAAAATAAGATCTTCTCTTGTTAAAAATTTAGATAAGGGTGTTCGCAGGATGAAGTGGTGCCATTTTCTATTTGAGAGTAAGTTGGCACGCAGCTCACTCCCAAGCGCTTAAAGATATTCCCAAGCGCTCGGGAGTGCATGCATGCCATTGCATTTCGCTTTCCCAGTTTTCTGTGCTTTCTGAGCTTCTGCATGCATGGATATGTAATTTTCTCTTATAAAATTGTAGATCTGTTCGGGCAATGGCAAGGATACATGATTTGAAAAATTTGAGGTCCTATCTCAGTCTTTCAAGTCCTCTGCTGAGCCAGTGGTCTGCTTAATAGTATTTCATTTTGCAATCTTTACATTATGTTTTGTCAGTACTTACAGAATGTGCAGGTGGGGTTCAGACACTTTCAAGCGCTCGAGAGGGATCTCGAGCGCTCGAGAGTGAAGCCAGTGAGCAGTGTTTCATTTCCTGTTACCTTGTTGTCTTTCATCACATAATCCCCCCTATACATGTGCACAAGCATACACTGTTATTTGGCATCATATTTGTGGCTAACAAACTCTGCAGGATTTGGTCAGTAGAACTCCCAAGCGCTCGAGAGTGAAGCCAGTAGCAGTTTATACAGCTTTGCCATCATGCATGTGTCCATCATTATTTCATCACTCCTTGTACACAAGCACCAGCATGCACATTCTATTTGCCATACCTGTGGATACCTGCTACGTGTTTAACGAAACAAAATCCATTTGTAAAATCCCACAAACGTTTAGTAGAGACCGACATCGCGCCGGGCGAGGGGGGTGCCGTAAAACCCTTCCCCTCTCGTAACATGGCTTCCGAATCCTCGAATGATCTATGGTTTTCAATTCAAATCGATCAATTTTCAAATCGAAAACGGTTTCTCGGGTGGCGAACCACAAATCCGGGTGGCGACTCTTCAAAATTTTTCAAATCAATCAGCCGGAGCGGTATGTGTTTTTCGGGCCGCCCCGATCTCACCCGGGGCTATGGTAGCCCACAACAACGTTATACTTGAGTAAGTAAATAGGAAGTAAGTAAGGATTTTCTTACATATACTTAGAGATAGTGGACAAGGGATTCTACATATACTTAGAGATGGCGTTTATGGGATTCTACCTTACTTCTTGGCGGTAGGGCGGCTACGGAAAGTACGTCGGTGGTCGGACGGAGTAACTTCCTACGGTATGCCTTCAAGAGTTTCGAAAGAGAATGGTTTCTCTCGAAACTTCTTCTTGACCAACACTACTCTACTTTATGGATCGAAGGGTGGTCGGGTGGCGGTTTAGTGGCGGCCTAGGATGAGTTTCTTGAAGAACTCAAGAACAACTCAAGAACAAAGGAAGAACTAACAAGAACAAAGAAAGAACAAAGGAATTCTAGAGAGAAGGAAGAGCAAAGCTTGAATGTGTGAGTTCAATGCTTGGAATGGGGTCCTATTTATAGAAAAACCTTGGCTCTCTCTCCTCTCTTCATGGCCGCCCCCCCCCCCCCCCCCCTCTCTCTCATTCTTCAATTTTTGACACTTGTCAAGCACTCATGGAAGGTCAAAGGCTAACCCTAGGCTTGCATGGCTAAATGGTGTACCTTGGATGGATTATGGAAGATTTGTTGGAAGATTTGGAGACAATGGTACAAGATTTTGTCTAAAACAAATATAAAAGTACAATGGAGGTTAATGGAGGGCTAGTTTCTTAGCTAGGAAGGAAGATTCACCCATGGATTTGAAAGGATGAGGAAGGTCAAGTCAAGGTACCACAAAATTTCCTCTCTCTTTCCTCCTCTCTCTCTCTCCTCTCTCCCTCCTCTCTCTCGGCACCTTTCTCTCTCTCTCTCGGCATCTCTCTCTCTCTCTCTCTCCCTAGTACACTTATATATATATATATATATATATCTATATATACACATATTACAAGAAAGAATAAGAAAGGTACAAGTACAAGATTCTTCCAAATCCAAAAACCAATAAACAATCTTAATTAGAAACATGTCCCATTAAATAAATAAACTAGTGTACTAATGTACTCTAGGAAGATCAACTCCCCAATAAATTAATCCAATTGGGCACAAAACCCCAATATAAAATTATAAAAGAGTACTAGGAGAATCTTAGGCCTTAAAGGCTACTAAGTACTTTAATAATAAAATAATGTGTACTTTATCACATGGGGTTTAAGAAAAATATTATTTTAATGAATCCATGTACTTGTTTGAAAGACTAACCCTTTTATCCAATGGACAATAATTCCCCTAACTTTTATTGTCCAATGGACAAAGGTTAAAAGAAAACTTTTATTTAGAATAATTAAATTGTCCTTTAAAGCATGTGACAAAAGCTTTATATTTAAATATAGGTGTGGTACCAAGTACCCCAATTAAATAAAAAGGCTAGGATTCTCCCCATTAGTTTATAATAGAGTACAAGTACTAGTTTAATAAATAAAGTACTTTGGAAATCTAGGGTTTAGATATACCCCAATAGTTTAATGTATAAAAGTACATGGGAATCCAAATCTTGATTATTAAAATGCAACTTTGTACTTGGTAGAAAGATTTGGGCTATTACTCAATGGATAATAATTTCCCTAGCATGTAGAGACCAATGGATAAAAGAAGTACAAGAACTTTTTATCTTAAAATAAGATTTTGAAAGACTACATGTACTTTTAGTCAAATATAATAATGAAAAGCTTATTGTCCAATGGACAAAGATTACCCTAACCACTATGGACCAATGGGTAAAGGCAAAGGTTCAAAAGGTTCAACTAGTAACTAGGTGAGTTGGTTGCTTGGTTCCTCCAAGTAGTTGGTTAGAAACTAACTAAATGGTCAAGTAGGGTTTCTAGTCGAGAGTTAACCAATGACCAAAATCTAACTACGACGGAAATTAATAAGAAATCATATAGTCACTCAAGAGAAAATAAGTAATTCAAATAAAATTCAAATATTGAACGAAATTTTTATTGACCAAAATTTAGGGTCGTTACATTTCCTACTTTCAACATTAAACATATACAACATGCACAATATATACTAAAATGTTTGAATGAATGACAATGCTGGGACAAGCTAGGGTGGCTCTTAGGCGAAAGAGTGTACAACCTCCTCCTCAGAAGAAGATGGCGAGCACCTCTAGTACTCTTGCCACAGCCCAGAGATAGGCGAGTGCTTCACAACCAGCAGCAAGCATGCAGAGAGGGGTAGAGAGTGTCACGACTCGCGAGGAGACGAGATTCCGAATTAAGCTGAGGGAGAGGCCGACACAATTGAGGCCAGCTCAAAAGAGAAGGAAAGGAGTCATGACATCTCGAACTGTAGAGAGCGAGGAAGAGGAGGAAGAGTGCTCGCCTTTCAGCAGCGGCTCTAACGACTCTGCCGACGATCCTGGGTACAAGAGAGACCCAAGAGAGAGATGACAACGACGAGGAGGACGACGACAATGAAGACCTCTTTGACGACTAAGGGCTACCATTGAGCCTCATTTATTTTACTGTCTTTTGATTTGGGCCTGCGCGCCCACGGTAGATAGACTTGACAACGGGCCAGCGTGCCCTAGACTTGATATTTCGGGCATGCGTGCCCTTTTTGACTTTTGGGTGAATGTGCCCTGTTGATTTTACTTTATGCTCAGGCCGTTGCGTCGCTACGTACATTGTTCCACATTTTATCCATGGATATTGATATAGTAGTATATAAAATTTGCATATTCTGTTTATTAATTCTCCTTGTAAAGAAAATCGAAAAAAGAATGAATAAACCAACCACTAATATCCAACTTGCATTGACAAATGATGTGAATCAATGAATAGACACACATGTATGTACAGACTGACCTAGCTCGAAAGAAAGGGATAGAAAAGTCCAAAGATACGATGCGAACCTTTGGACACATGGAAAATAATGAAATTTTGAGCATTAATGGACCAAAACTCAAAATTTCCCTCGACAAGTGAAACTGACACTTCCGTAAGGTCATATAAATGCACAATGACCTATACGAATTGACGAAACCGGGAAAAGCACCCCGAAATGAGAAATTAACTGAAAAACTAGAAAAAAATGTCGCAAAAATGGACATAAGATACCAAAGATGGTATGGATAATTAGGCTCCTAATTGACGGGTTCTAAATGGGTCAATGACCCATTTAAGAACCAACTCACTTACTGTGGACACCCCAATTTGGCCTAATGATTATTTCAAGTCCCACCTTGGGGACCATCCCGATGATGAATGGATACAGTGATTGTTGATTGACTTCTCGTGAACGTTAGGACTTTTGGTGAATACTTTTAGCCACTTAGAGGACCCGATTCAGAGCTAAATAGCCTTCCAGACAGAAACACAGCATCCTAGGATAATACATCTATCAGCTGTAAGATTGATTCTTCGGCCACCAGATCCATTCCTTGGCCACCAGATCTATTCTTTGGCCACCAAATCCATTCCTCGGCCACCAGATCCATTCCTCGGCTGTCAAATCAATTCTTCGGCTACCAGATCCATTCTTGGGCCACCAAATCCATTCCTCGGGCACTAGATCCATTCCTCGGCCGCTAGATCGTCTTATTCCAGAATTCTGGAATGTTCTGTCAGTTGTTTGATCGACACACAAAAACCCTAGCAACTTTTTTCCGATTCTTTAGGGCTATGAAAGCAGATTCAATAAGAGATCTTGTTACCCTAAACTACCTTATTGATTCACGACATTTGATTGGCCGGAGTCAGTCACCAATTGCCTATATAAAGGGGCCTTAGGGTTCCGAAATTAACATTCAATTCCGCCATCTCATACCTCCAAGCTCTACAAAAATCATCTCTCATATACTCTCTACAAAAGTCCTAAACCTTTGTGAGCAGCCACATCCTAAGCGATCAAACCCCGAAGTACAAACCTTAACCCAGCGGAATTCTTGTTTAACTGGGTGCTCAACAGCTCGTTGAGGTAGGCTCTAAAAGCGAGAAGGCTCCCCTTTGACTTCTTTTTGCCCCTGTGTAGCGGTCCCCAGATCATAGCACGTGGGAGGGTCCTCAAATTTAGGCATTGGTTCTCCACAGGATACATCCTTAGAACCTCGTAAGCCCACAGCTGCAAGTTTTTCAAACAATCAAAAGGCATCAGAATACAGTCTATGCAGTTCAAAAGTGCAAGTATGAGTTGAAATTGAGTTACAAGTTTGGATTCATACCTCCCATACCCTCCACTAGCCGACAACCGCCTTCTTGTATCTCGTGAATTCTCTCATGAAGCCATAGCATGTTCCTAAAGCTGCTCCTCCCTAGTCGTACAAAGAAGTCATGTGTAGGTCACGAAGGGCCGATAAGTAAGACAAGTGCACCATGGCACGCTTGTTTGGGTACAAGCTAGCCCAAAACAAATACAATAGATAGGCCCTAGCCATTTGCTCTTTCTCTTGCTCAGTGGTCGGGATCTTCTTCAAGTAGTCTCTGAACTGCTCATACCTGACCATCTCTTCCCCCCGTTCAGGCACCCGTCCTAAGAACCATTTCAATGCTACCTCATCCTTATGAGTTCCCGAGTCGAATGGGATGGGCTCACCTCCTACCCTCAGACCCGTAATGACCGTGAAGTCCAAAGGGGTCACTGTCATCTCCCTTATCAGAAAATGGAAGGTATTCGACGTGTCATGCCACCTCTCACCCAAAGCGGTAAGCAGGTGTGGTCATTCTTCGCCGGTGTCAGTGTAGGGATAAACTGACCAAAACCGACTACGTCAACTAGCTGCCGGACCCACTTGGGTAGTCCCCTGTAAAGCTCAAGCGAGCTCGCTGCTCCTCCATGCCCTCATGAGGTAGCCACTCTTTTCTCTTCAAAACAAAACCGAGACAAAGGGAAATGTGTCAGTGCGCATGCAATTCAAGTTCAATAAGCAATTGATCAAAATTCAAGTTATTGAAGCATCCTGCAGTCGATTCAAGTTATTCCAAGTTACATTACTAGTCGAGTTGTTCAAAGGCATTTTATTGGTCGAGTTTCAATTATCAAGGTATACTACTAGTCGAATCATCATTCCAAGGTATCCTACTAGTCGATCATTCAAAGGTATTCTATCAGTCGAACCAGGTTCTACGTTCCAAACTCAATGTCAAAGCATCCCATCAGTCGATCAATTATTCAAAGGCATACTACCAGTCGATTTCAAGTTCAAAATTCAAGGTCAAGGCATATCATTCAAAAAGCTCTACATGTCAAGTCAAGTTCAATGGTGCAAGCATTATGCAATACAAGATTTGCAAAAACAATACAAGTTTGTACAAATACAATAAGTCAAATAGAGGCTAAAGCAAGAATTGAAAGATATAACTGTTCCCAAGTCAGCGCCAGGTGCTCCGTGGGATATCCTTCAAGACAAGCTCGAGGTCGTAGTCCTCTCGTTGAGGCACATAGCTGTCAACCTCCGATGGGACAAAAACATGTGGCTCCGACAGTGTGTTTGTCTCTGCGACAAAGGGAGCACGAGTCGTTTGCACTCTAGACCTGGCTAGCTCCACCGCCAACTCTTGCGCCCATGCCGCCTCCTCCTAAGCCCTTTCGGCTGCTTCGGCCTCTCTTACAAAGGCCTGTTCCTCGACCATGACCCTCTCGACCTCAGCTCTGAATCTTTTCTCTTCCTGAGCCAACCCAATCTACCTCTGCCTTTCTTCTCGAGCAGTCAAGACAGCCTCAACCACCACGGAGTTCTTCCCTAGCAAGCGAGCAAGTACCGCCTCGTCCACGTACTCCGCGAAGTTGCCTCGAGTAATGGGCCTATGCCCCGAGGACTCCGCCCAGGGGCCTATGGTTTGATTCATCTTCTGTTTTTATACTTTAATCGTAGTGTTTTAATTCCTGATTAACTCTTCGTTCTGGTGTGAGGAAGAACATCAGCAGGGACATCGTTCCCACAGCCGATACATTGAACCAGTGGGATTCCACGGCCGTGAGATCCATCCACCGGTCGTGGAATCCATTTACTGGGACTGCCCGTTGTTTCTTATTTATTTTGATGCATGTTTTATTTACTGCCCTAGCTCACCATATTAATTGTTTAAAGGCTAAAACCAGTTTACTTATGTAGAATTAATAAAGCAAGCATTAATCATATGTTGAATAATTATGGGTCAGTCTCACGACTGGGCAAAGAGGGATGCCTAATACCTTCCCCTTATTGTACTTTTGGCTCCCATGCCCAGAACCTCTATATGTTTTTCCTAGTTTTCTATAAACTAGGTGGCGACTCTATTTTGATGATAACCATTATCATGTGGCGATGTTCCTAGCCATGGGAATATCCATGATCTTGGTTTTTGAAGTGGAACCAAACAAACTTGATTAATCTATATGGCAATGCCCATTTGGGAGGTGTCTACAGTTTTTGGCGACTCCACGGGGGATTTGAAAGTCATAATCAGAAAATTCAACATAAGATTAATGCTTACTTTATTTAATTCTTGTATCATATGCATCGAGCGGGCAACCCCGTTGAGTTCACCTAATATCTCGGCATGTCACGAGATATGTTAGGGGTTCCAGCAAACTCCTTACGGAGCACCCTTTGAGACTACCGAAAACCTTGCATATTGTAGAAAGCCATAGAACTCTTTCCAAACTAGGACAGGAAATCCCAAACAGGTTAGGACTACGTGTTGCATCATATCTCAAACTCTTGTTTGATTCAATGATTATCACTCTCTAGAGTTTTAATTGTTGTAGAAGATGAATTCATGCTCATTTTATTAAAAGTTTGTGATGAAGTCTATCTCTCTTGAGATAAAGAATAGTCCTTGCATAACTCTGTCTCTCTTTGAGATAAGTTTTAACTTGTGAAAGGTTGCCACAGTCCTATACTATTAGGAGTTCTAGAAAAAAATCTCTAGGTTTTATTTCTTTCTTTCTTACTAGGATGCTTTCAACAAAAAGAAGAATCTTTCTTTTTATTTCTTTCTCTTTTAATCTTTGCGATCTTTTCAAAAGAAAAAAATCTTTCCTTATTCTTTTGGTTTTCATAAATTTCTTTCTTTCTTTGTTTTTTTCTAGGATCTTATAAGAAAAAATGAAAAAGAAAAAAGAAAAAGTGGGGGTTTCATTCATCTTTTATTTTGCATGGTACATCGTATATATGATCACTTGATTACATAATTGTCGCATGATTGCTTGTTGTATTGCATTACTACCTGATCACATCACTTCATAGTACTAGTACTTTGATCAACCACTTGGTTGCATACATGGTACATGGGTCATTATATTAGGGGCAATGGGTGCACTACAAGAGAATATGCTTTTTTCGTCGACCTATTTGCGTCGACAAGGAATGCTATCGCAAAAAGCTACTTAATCGCGTCGGCATTGTATCCCGTCTCAAATATTACTAATTTGCGTCTGCTAGATCGCCGTTGCAAAAAATTAGTGGCAAATAGATTTTTTTTGCATCTACAAAGTACTCCCCGACGTAAATAATAACTTCTTAAGCCCAAAAAAGAGTACGACTGAAATAAAATTGGCGGGGGACTAAAACAAGTTCTAATTTTTGGAGGGTTAAATCTTTGATTTTGCCCAAAAGCCCCAAACCCGAAATCTCTCTCATTGATCGTCTCCTCTCTCCTTCATCGTCTCTCCATCATCGTCTCCTATGCCCTTTTCTTTTGCCCTAACTTTTTTCAGCTGCTAATCGAAGACAACGAGAGCACCACAACACCGACCACGGCAACAAGAATCTCTCTCATCGTTTGTTACGCCTTTTTTCTTTTGCCCTAACTTTTTTCATTTGCTAATCGAAGACAAGGAGAGCACCACAACGACAACCACGGCCACAGGGATTTTCGACGAGACTACCACAGGGGTTTCCGACGACCGCACCACGACTTCACTACCACGTGATTCTGGTATGCTCAAAGGGGACCTTTATTCCACTCATTAATTTCCTATCTCTCACCAGTTGTATGGTTGTGTATATTTTGAATCCTTATTGCTATTTATCACATGTATGCTACTGTTATTGGGAACCCAATCAGTTGGGAGTGATTTCAATAGGACCAAGAGGAGCCCCCAAAAGAACTGAAAGGGATCCCCATATATGTATACACATATATTTATATAAGAGTTCTTTAAGAATTCTTCCCCACTGAGGAGTATTAAACTTTTGTTATTGAGATTGAAGAGCCCACTTAGAAACAAAAAAAGGCAAAATGTCAAAAAAAAAAAAAACCCCATAGGTGTCTCATCGAAAGAAACAAAATATAGAGCTAGGCTTAGAGTTTTTGTTCCTCATGGAGACAAAAACCTAGGGTGAAGTCTCTAGTCTCAAACAAGAGGGGAACTTTAGTACTATTATGTTTGTGCTTGTTCCTAAATGAGTATATGGTTTCTTGGTTTATTTGTAATTTAAAGAGTTTTGTAATACTGATTCATTAATCTCTTTGACTTCTAAATCTGAAAATTGCTAATTTTATAATGTGGTGTTTTAACAACTTGTTTATCTATTCCTGTGTATATTGTTAGGGGGACTAGTGGAACTCAAGTGCGTTTGTGGGATTTGTTTAATATTGTGTTCGGTGTTTGGCTCTTTCTTTTCTTTCAACTCTAACTTGTTTCGTATATATGTTGCACTATCTCTCTTTATTTTTCTTTCCTCAGTTAAGCGACTGAGAGCATACTTGAATATTTTGGAGTAGGTAGTATGCATTGGTGTGTCTATATATGCATAATGTACATGTTTGTCTACAAAAAATATTGAGGGAGGTAGAAACATGGACAAGAGTTGAATTGATTTACCAAAGATGTCAAGGGACTACTTGAATGGGATTGACAGATTTCTTGAGTTTTCATACACTGCTAAGCTTGATAGTTTGTTCATCAGTTGTCCTTGTAGAAAAAGTGAGAATCGCTATAGTTTGCATACACCGCTAAGAGAACATAGGGGCGCTAGGATGAAGATATTGGTTGGGTGACGGAAGGAGAAGAAGGTGACATGATTGTTGTTTAGGCTTCGTCCGTTATTTGCCTCTCCTTTACCATGTTCTCCATGACTGGATGGAAAGGTACTTTTAGTTTCAGTTCATGTAAATACCGTTTCATTTTCTCCAAGTTCTTGTTTGAGTTTCATAAGGTGTTATATTCAGTTTCATTTCTGGAAAATTAGTTTCAGTGATGTTCTTGTATGAGGGACTGAAATGAAAGCTTTGCATTGATTATTTAATGATTAAAATGCATCACTCTCCTGCAGCAATTAATTATTGGTCTTAGCCAACTTGTGTATCATTAGTGCTTGTGATCTTTGGAGAACAGCTTATATAGAAATTCACTTGGTTGTGCTTATTTGTTTGATAAGTTAATTGAGTTGAGCTAGGCAAAATGAATAAAAAGAGGCAAGAATACTGCAAGGTTAGATACTTGCTGGACTGTGCTCACCATGGGCCACAAGAGTGTTAGATAGGTTTGCAGAACCAGGACCCATTTTGTGTAGCAGTACTTGATTATGTCTGGAGGCATCTCAGCTTAGACTTTAGAGTTAAATAGAGGACCACCCTTAGGACCAAAATGTTATGATTGTCATGGATATGGTCATCTTGCTTAGGATTGTGCCAATAAAAAGATAAAACAAAGGTGTCAAATGTGGAGACATGGAATGGTGATTCAGATAGTGACAAGTCGAGAAGTGATAAAGATGATGATCATGAAGGGAAAAATTATTTAGCTTTCGTTGCCAATCATCAGACCGATGAGGAGAGTGATGTTGAAGAAGAAGCAGGTGATTTTAAAGAATTGAAAGAAGCTTATGATAATCTTTATCAGGAAAGATTGAAACTCAAAAAGCAAAACTTGAAATTGGAAAGTAAGATCGAAGCAGCTAGCATCGACTTGACTAAAGCGCTATATGTAGCCAGGGAGTTATCAGAATCTCTCGAATGCATGACTCAAGAGAGGTAAATTAATTGCAAGAGGAAGTGGAACAACTCTGCGAGAAAGTCAAAGAGCTTGAATTCGATAAAATACATGATTTGACGGTTGAATTAGATAATGCTAATTGTGTTTTTGAGCGTTTCAATGCAGGGTCTAAGCTTCTCGATCACATCCAAGACGTTCACAGGCCAATTGGAGATAGGTCAGGACTTGGTTACCATGCTTCCTCATCCTATATGACTGTTGAGAATAATACAAGCAAGGAAAACAAAGACAAGCAAAGGAGATAAAGCATGTAAAGCCAAAAGTGATTGTAAGCATTATCAAGCCTCAAAATATTGGTAAGATGACTAAATTCACACAGAAACCTACTATTGATAAATTTGTCCCCATTTGTCATCATTGTGGTGATCATGGTCACACTTGACCTCAATGTAGGAAAATTGCATACCGTTCATACTTCAAGCGCACACTTTGCGCATGCTCATGAGTATAACAAGTTTATTCCTATATGTCATTTTTGTGGAGTGAAGTGTCTCACTCGACCTAATTGCTTTAAACTCTATGGGTACCCTATTCTTGAGTCTCGACCTCACCATGTCAATAATTATGGGGGTAGAACCCAAACACCTAGATGTAGGATCACTCCACATAAAAATAATATGAATGGAAATCCAAAATGTGTGCCTAATATCGTTGGGAAGGTTGAGAAGGTCAAAACTAGACCTGTTAGGATGGGGATATCATACTTGAGACCTTTTGTTGATTTACCTATCAAACGTCTTGATGACACTGTATTATCCGGAGGAATTGACCTTACTTTTTAGGGTTTGGTCTCATACCTTTAGTCTAGGTTGGTTACAGTGCCTATCTCTTACTTAGACCTATGGCTTGCGTTGGTTTGTTTTAGTGTTATTTTTTTTGTGTGCTTGCAGTTTTTTTTCGAAAAACAAAAAATTTGGTATCTATATAATTATATTATATTTTATATATATAATAAAGATGAAAAATCAATTTATTTTTGTGACTTCTGGATCATATTAGTGATTGAGTTGATTGTTAATGGGGTTTATGAACAGGAAAACAATAGTTGTGTGTGCGCATTCTATCTTTCTATTCATATGGTGTGTTGTGATATTGGTTGTAGCATAATCTTGACTCTATGTCTTACACTTGTTTACGACAAAAGATAATGTGCTCCTAATGCTTAACTGTAATTTCTAATGAAACTGGAGCAGATCTTTTCTTATTCCCCAAAAGATTGACCATTTAGCATTTATGATATTGTCTTGGGTGTTTAGTAAAGAAAGGAATGTGCTGAGGTGTTGGTTCTTTTTATTAATGCTTTTTTCAGGTTTTTCACTTAGTAACCGGGCCTCTTGCCTCAGTAAGCAGTGAGTGTTCGCGTCAAACGATGGATAGCTCCGAGATTATCTTGTGTGGATTAGCTTGAGTTTGTAGCCTTTTTGACTCGAGTAAGTAAGTCCGTTGGGGTGGTCTCTACTCTTAGTGCCCTAAGGCCGTCTGGTTTGGGTGTCACTGATCTAAAGCTCGCTACAATGGTCAATTAGAAAGCTTAAGGGACCAAGGCATTGCACACCACGTATTGTGTTTTTTTTTTGGAATCTGTTGAGGGGGAGTTTGAATATGTTGATGGGAGTTTTGTTTTTACTTCTTGAGGGGGAATTAAAAATGTTTGGTTTTACTTTTTGAGGGGGAGTTTTAAGACCTCCCGTGCGTTCATGAGAAACCAAGTTTTTGTTGTTCGGTCGAGGTAAATATATTTTGTCACAACTCACACACACTTTTGTCATTTTATCATGACCTATGCTACATCAATTCTCTTCATACTCGTGTGATAGGATCATAGTATGTGACTATGCATAATTGTTTTGCGTGTTTTGTTCATTGATTTCCTTAACCGTTAATTGAATTTGCGAGTATGCCTCAGCATGTTGTCTTAAATGATATTTTGATTATCTATGCTTGGTTTTTGTGCTAAATCGATTAGTAACTCCAAATTTATGGCCTATTAATTTTGCTTCGTTGGGCACTATGGTATCTTAGCAGATTGGTTAATAAATTATAATTTGGACCGTTGGTTTATTGCTCTACCTGCATTATCATTAGTTTGACCGCTGTACTATTTTTGTTTTCTTTAGGACTGTTGGCATTTCCCTAGCCTAACCTTGATTTTTGGTGGAGAAAGAGCTAAGAAAAATGGGAGAAGCGGACTGCTCAAATGCAGTCAATACTGCCGAGAAAACAGAGCAAGAGAGATGCTGCTCTCTGGAAAGCAGGGGAAAAAGAAACGTGAAATGGGGCTGCTCTACCTTTTTCATTCCCTTACTCCTTTAAATACTATGGCAAAGCCCTTTACATAGGGAGGAGGTAAAAGAATAAATAGGACACCACACTTTAAACTATTACAAAACTAACATAAGCACTTGAATATTGCAATAAAATACAAAAGGCATTAATTTTAACAAGGACGCTCTCTTGTAGTTTTGTTGGCACCTTGTTCAACCTAGTCAGATTTCGTTGATGGAAGATCATAATCATGTTGACGAAATACTTTTGTTGGCGCCTTGTTGAACCTAGTCAGCTTTCCTGAGTACCTAACTTTCTCTTGACGAAATACTCTTTAAAGTGCATGGTGAGATATATAAATGACTCTTAGTTAATCCATTCATTCAAAATGCATGAAGAGGGAAGAAGCTAAAATCACTGTATGGGAGAACCTTCAGAAGGCAAAAGCCGAGGCAGCGATAAGGAAACAAGAGGTTTGTTAAAATCTTTCCCGATAGCATGTGTTAAGCAGTTCTAGATTCTATGGAGAAGTGTGATATTATTTTTCCATCATATGCTCTTAAATGCCAAATGAATTTCGAGATCTGTCAAGCAGGAATCAATTGAGCATTGCACTAAATATGTGCCATTTTTTTAGCAGACTATTTTGTATTAAGATGGTTATTTATGGTGGGTGGTTGACTTGGACTTGCGTTTCCTATGAATATATTCTGATGGTTAATAGTATTCTGATGGACTTGTGTTTTCTATGGACTGTCTGATGGTCAATAGTATTCTGATGGACTTGTGTTTCCTATGGACTGTAACTACTATTAGCGATCAATCTGTTGATGTTAATGAATTTTCCTTCTCTCTCCGTAGTTGATTTTCACTTTCAGAAAAAGGGTTTGTAGATCTACAACCCGCCAACCCGACCGAACCCAACCGCCCAATCCATTTCTGCAGTCGGTCGGGAATCCGACCAGTGGTCGGTCGGTCTTGGATGGAGTTTGGGGGAATGTGATTAAAGTCGGGTCGGGTCCAACCCGACCCGAATCCGACCGATGTCCCTAGTCAATAGCCTATTAAATTGAAGTGACCCGACCCGAATCCGACCGATGTCCCTAATCAATAGCCTCTTAAATTGAAGTTTTGATATTTATACTAGGAAGATTATGCTTACTAATACATTATGCAGGGAGGTGTTCCCGAGCACGTACAATTTGTTGCCGAACACGTGATATTCGGGAGCACGTGGTAAGTACGACAGGACTTACCGCCGGGCAGTTCGGTGAACAGCGACATGGACCAATGATATGGGAAGTCATTGATCCATGCAATCTATTCGGCAAATTAAGGGCCAATGATATGAGAAGTCATGGCTATAAACTGACTGTTCGGCAGTTAGAGACATTCCGATTACATTGGACCAAGATACATGTGAAGTAGCTGGTCCAAACAGACTGCTCGGTTATGATACAGTCGAACAGTTGAAGTAAGAACTAAGCACGTAATACGAGTGATGACGGGACAGTCATCATGCAAGGCAATAGTCTAAATAATTGATGAAGGACCAGTTACAAGTGAAATGATTGGTCCGGACAGTCTGTTCGGCTATGAGATAGCTGAACAGAGAAAGAAATCCAATCAGATATTGGAGCATAAGCAACATTCTGGAAGAATCCAGAATGAATAGTATTCCGTTAAGGAATAAGATCTCGAGAATATAGGATCTGAGAAAGATACCCAACGAGTATGGGATGTTCGGCTTGTTATGGAAAAGAGTCCTACAAGTATTAAGGTAATGAACTGATAAAAGAAACGAGAATCCTTGATATCCTGGGATTCCTATACGAATTAGGAATCATAGGGCAACACGGATGCTTGGCCAACAAGCATACGAAAATCTATAAATATGAGGTAAACCTAGAGGAAAAAGGTACGCAATACTTTGCATTCTTGCTTTTCTACTGATAATTAGGGTTTAACTGCTAGTACGTGATACTAACTTTGGCATTGGAGGGCCTTTGCCACGAGAGGCAGAGGTGCGCTCACCCCCTGTCTATTTTGCAGATTAGGGTTCCGACGACGAATTAGGGTTCCGGTGAAGAGGCACGAGAAAGCCGTTGCAACCCAGTTGATCAAAAAGCATCAATTGTTTTCATCCCCCTACAATTGGCGCCGTCTGTGGGAAACGAACGAGTTCCCTTTTGAAAAATAAGTACGATGGAAGAAGATCCAGCTACTCCATTTAGTCCGAAGGACCAGTTGGGTGGGGGAAGAGATAAATCCCCACCAGGCGCTCCGAGAAAGCCCACTAGTAGACATGACAGAGGTAGCTCCAAAGAAAAAGGAGACAAAACTGCTACTGGCTCCACGAGAAGGAGTAGGTCTCATCAAAGAGAAGAGTCAGTTACCCGTTCAAAGAGCATACATGATGATGACGATGTCCTTGATAAGAAGAGAAGGGCTTCTTCACGAAAAGGGAGAAGCAGAGACAGAAGTTCCACCCCCGAAGAGGAGGGAACAAGGAAACATCATCGAGACAGGTATGAGAGACCTGATGCTGATTGGGCCAAAGCCGCGGCTCACAAATCCAAGGAGTTCGAGGATGGGACAGTGACTGCACGTGAAGCAGCACGTAAGGCATTAAGTAATATTGCGGCCTCCCCATTTACAAAGAGGCTACAGGAGGCTAGGTTGCCGAGCAGAGTGAAGCACGGTGCATTTGTACTTTACGAGACAAATACGGATCCCGTGGCTCACATACAGCATTATCAACAGGCTATGTTTATGCATGAAGGGGATGATTCCATCTTGTGCAAGATGTTTCCCTCCAGTCTTAGCAAAGTGGCCTTATCCTGGTTTCATAAATTGGCCCCACGATCCATACGTGGGTGGAGGCAGTTGGCCGAGGAATTCACTGCTCGGTTCTTGACGAGCAGAAAGGCCCCAAAGACCTTTGAGAGTCTTTCCACCATGAAACAGGAGGAGAACGAGCAAATCAGGGATTATGCAAAGAAGTACTGGGAAACTTTCAACGAGATTGAAAGTTGCAGTGAGGAGTACGCAATTGCTACCTTCAAGACTGGTTTGCCTGTTCGGGGAGAGCTGCGCCGATCATTGAATAAACATCCAGTAGCCTCTTTGGCTAAATTGATGGAACGAATAGAGCAACATGCCAGAATGGAGGATGACATACTCCGTGAGGATGGCAGGATAGTTGCCGAACCGCCGAAGGTGCCGGCCAAAAAGGTGGAGAAGCCAGAGCCCAAGACTTATAGAGAGAGAAGGGAATATGGGCAGGCTAAGAAAGAGCCGTACAAAGATAAGCAAGCTCCTGATTCAAAAGCTTTCTTTTCTATCACTACGGTTTGGAAGGAACCAATATACAGGATTCTTTATCAAATAAAGAATCAGCCATATTTCAAGTGGCCCTCGAGTCTAGGCGGAGACAAGGATGCAAAACGTGCTACGAATCAGCACTGCAGTTATCACAAAGATTGGGGCCACATGACCGAGGATTGTGAGATGTACAAAAGGCACCTTGATGATTTGGTCTCTCGGGGCTATCTCAAGGAATTTATCCAGGAGGATCCTAGGGAGAAAGGGAAAGCTATGGAGCTGGGTTACGAACAAAACCCTAAAGGTGTGATCCATATGATACATGGGTTGGCTACACCTTATACGAGGAATGAAGTGAGGTTGTTGCAAAGGCAAGTTAGACACGATCAGCATGTGATGCGTTTAGGAAATAAGAGAGGACGAGAGAATGATGTGTGCAACGAGAGCATAGCATTCACTGACGATGACTTGGGGGAGGTCCAAATACCCCACAACGATGCATTGGTCGTAACCCTACGAGTTGGAGAGTATGACATCGAGAGAATTCTAGTGGACTCGGGGAGTTGTACAGAGGTATTGTAATATGATGCATTCAAGAAGCTGGGGCTGGCCCAAACAGACTTAGAACAGTCTACAACACCTCTCATTGGGTTCGGTGCAGGAGCAGTCTGGCCCCTAGGGAAGGTAACGTTACCTGTTCGGGCTGGGTCAGTGGTGTTGAGAACAGATTTCCTAGTGGTCGATGTTCCTTCTTCCTATAACGCGATTATAGGGAGGACATGGTTGCACAAGATGAGAGCAGTCTCCTCGACTTATCACCAGATGGTGAAATTTCTAGGTTCAAATGGGATTGAGGTACTTAAAGGCAACCAGAAGGTGGCACAACAGTGTTTGATTTCCATTATCAAAACTGCCCCAAAGGTCCACCATGTTCATACATTAGAAATACCTAATCAACCAACTATCGAGGATGTTGGAAGAAGTCCGGCTGAAAAAGTGGTTGAAGGGTTGGAGAAGATTCAGATCAACGAGACTGATCCTGAAAGATATTTTCTAATTGGAGAATCACTACCGGCAGACGAAAAGGCTGAATCGATAAGATTTCTAAAAGAGTATATTGATGTTTTTGCATGGGTGCCAGAGGAAATGCCCGGGGTGGATGCAGATGTAATCTGTCACCATTTAAACATTGACCCTCAGCACAAGCCGATATTCAGAAAAAACGAAGGGCAGCCGTGCAGCATAGAGATGCAGTGATTGAGGAGGTCGATCGTTTACTGGAGGCCAAAGCAATACGTGAAGTCTATTACCCATAATTGTTATCCAACACCGTTGTGGTGAAGAAAAAGAATGGGAAGTGGCGTGTCTGTGTGGACTTCACAGACCTAAACAAAGCGTGCCCTAAGGATAGTTTTCCTTTGCCCAGGATTGACCAATTGGTTGATGCAACCTCTGGATATTAGCGAATGAGTTTTCTCGATGCATATCGAGGATATCATCAGATTGCTATGTTTGAACCTGATCAAGAAAAGACTTCGTTTATCACACCTCGGGGGTTGTATTGCTACAGTGTTATGCCGTTTGGGCTGAAGAATGCTGGGGCAACATACCAAAGACTTGCAACCATTATGTTCAAGAAGCTCATTGGAAAAACTTTGGAAGTTTACATAGATGATATGGTGGTAAAGAGTCGAGAAAAAGGAGGGCATATTACTGACTTAAAAGAAGTGTTCGAAATCTTAAGGAAGTATAATCTAAAACTCAACGCCTCGAAATGTGCGTTTGGAGTTGGTTCAGGAAAGTTCCTGGGCCATTTGGTAACCATGAGAGGGATAGAGGCAAACCCCGATCAGATTGATGCCCTACAAAGACTACATAGTCCCAAAACTACCAAAGAAGTCCAAAGGCTGACTGGAATGGCAGCAGCACTTAACAGATTCATCAGCAGGTCAAGTGATAAGTGCAGATCCTTTTTTCAATTGCTGAAAAAGAGGGAGGGATTTGAATGGGGAGCAGAATGTGAGCAAGCTTTCCAGAACCTGAAGAAGTACCTGGCCGAACCCCCACTGTTGTCAACTCCACAGCCAGGTGAGTCTTTAATTCTGTACTTAGCTGTTTCCGAGCATGCAGTAAGTGCAGTCCTACTGAGGGATTTGGGGATCGAACAAATCCCTATTTATTATGTTAGCAAGACATTGTTGGATGCAGAGACGAGATATCTGCTTTTAGAAAAACTTGTCCTGGCACTTAGGACAGCCACAAGAAAATTGCCACACTACTTCCAAAGCCATAAGGTTGTGGTTTATACTGAGTTTCCATTAAAATCATTGCTACGAAAGGCAGACTTTTCCGGAAGGATCTCGACATGGTCCGTGGAGTTAAGCCAGTACGATCTCGAATATCAGCCACGCACAGCAATCAAAGGCCAAGTGTTGGCTGATTTTGTGGCAGAATTTTCACCCACTGTGGCTCCCCTACCTCCTACGAGAAAGGAACAGGTGACTGAGACATCATCCATGAAGGATCAACCTTCAGCCGAACAGGATCCCACGGAGTGGAAGCTATTCGTTGACGGATCAGCATGTAATACTGGTTCTGGAATTGGGGTAGTCTTGTTTCCTCCTCAAGGAGTTCTGATTGAACTATCTGTTCGTCTTGGATTCAGTGCAACGAATAATGTAGCTGAATATGAGGCACTCCTGGCTGGATTGAGGAGTGCAAAAACCCTTAAAGCAGAACGGGTTAGGGTGTATTGTGATTCCCAATTTGTGGTAAATCAGCTGTCCGGCGAGTATGAAACTCGAAATGAAAAGATGTTGGCTTACGTGCAGGTAGCCAAGGACTTGCTTGATACCTTCGAGAGGGTATATATCGAGCAAATTAGTTCTTGACAGAATGCTCATGCAGATTCTTTAGCTTGGTTGGCTGCAGCTGTACCAATCGAGTTCAAAAGAAAGGTGTCAGTCGAATATCTGAATAAGCCGAGCATTGGGAGGAGTGAAGACTTAGTCTTGGACATGAACCAAGGACCAAGTTGGATGGACCCAATCATGGAGTTCTTACGAGACGAGATACTCCCTTCTGACAAAAAGGAGGCCCACAAGATAAGGGTCAAATCTGCCAGGTTTTGGCTGTCTCCAGAGGGTAAGTTATACAGGAAATCCTTTACAGGCCCATATTTACTATGTGTACATCCTGAGATGGTACAAAAGTTCCTTCATGAAATCCACGAGGGAACATGTGGGAGCCATGCTGGAGGCAGATCAATTGCCCACCGAGCAATTACTCAAGGATACTAGTGGCCACACATGCAAGAAGATGCAAAGGTGTATGTCAAGATTTGTGAGAAGTGTCAAAAATTCTCACCAATGATTCGAACACCCGCCGAGGATCTGGTGCCTTTGACAAGTCCCTGGCCTTTTGCTCAATGGGGAATGGATATCGTGGGTCCATTGCACAAAGCAACTGGGAATCGAAAATTCCTGCTTGTAGCAACTGACTATTTTACAAAGTGGATTGAGGCAGAACCACTGGCCAAAATCACTGAACCTATGATAGAAAGGTTCGTGTGGAAAAGCATCATCACTCGCTTTGGGGTCCCTTATTCATTGACCACAGGCAATGGATCCCAATTTCAGAAGAGATTCAAGGCTTTTTGTGCCCAGTATGGAATAAGAAATTATTATTCCACCCCAGCCTACCCTCAGAGTAATGGGCAAGCAGAGGCGTCTAATAGAACTATCCTTGATGGAATCAAGAAAAGACTGGACAAAGCTAAGGGAAAGTGGCCTGACGAGTTACCATTAGTTATGTGGGCTCACCGAACAACGCCTAGGAGGTCTACGGGAGAGACCCCCTATTCATTGGCCTATGGAACAGAGGCTGTCATACCTCTGGAAGTGGGTCTGCTGACCAACAGGACCGTTTTGGTTGAAAGTGGAGGCAATGACAGGGCCCTTAAAATCGAGCTTGATCTCGCCGAGGAGAGCAGAGAAAAGGCCTTGGTACATCTTGCTTCTTACCAAGAACAGCTGATGAAAAGCTACAACAAGCATGTTCATCCTCGAGAATTTGGTGTTGGGGACCTCGTGCTATGAAAAATGCTCAGCAACACCAAGGTGGCTAACGAAGGCAAGCTGGGGGCCAACTGGGAAGGCCCGTATAGAGTAACTGAGATTATAGGCATAGGAGCCTATCGATTGGCAGATTTGGATGGTGATCCAATTCCAAGGCCTTGGAATGTTCATAATCTACGAAAGTTCTTTGTTTAGAAGTATTAAAGTCTGTCTTAGATTTGCACTACGTGATTGTGTGGGAATTACGAATATAATTCCCTTGTTCTAGTTTCGATTATTTTAGTTGCAAGGGGTACGAATAACGCCCTCTTGAGTTTTGCAAATTATGAATCAAATCATTTTTTAGTATACCTACTGTGTTTTTGGTATTTGTTTACAAAATACGAACTACGAGATTAGTTTCCCTCATTCGTATTGGGGAGCAGGGTATACAGTTAAGTACGTGACACTTAAACACAAGTATGAAACACTTGTGTGATTTTCAAAAAACTTTAACAAGTATGAGCACACTTGTATGCCTTGTTTAAGTACGTGAAACTTAACGAATACAAGTATGAGACACTTGTAAACGTTTAATTGCTTGGCTTGAAAACATAACGAGTATATGTTAGCCACATTTATTCAAGTACGAGAAAACTTAAAAACGTTAAGTACGTGACACTTATAAATATCTGTTCTTAAGTATGTGAAACTTAAAAGAACACCTATATGATTATATGAACCTTACAAGTGTTTGTACCAAAACACTTGAAGGATTTGAGGACGAATACAAGTATGAATACACTTGTATGTACTAAACAACAGTACGAGACACTGGGAAACAAATGTTTTTAAGTACGTGAAACTTAGATTCAGTACAAAGAAATCATGTTTGTAGGATCTGCTCGAGTACGAAATACTTATGCAAACAAAACATATATGATTAAACTGATCAAAAGTACGAAATACTTAGATAAAACTGATCTGCATCCAAAAAATGCAACAAACGAGGGACGCCGAGCAAAAGTATAGTTAAGCCACGAAGGGTCGAATACCTGTGTTATCAAATTAGAGAAAGTACTGGTACCACGCAGGGTAAAGAAGCTATGGTCATGCAAGACCAGCCCAATGATTGAAATCAAACAACAAACTACCTGCTTGCTTTTTTAATCCAGGTTCTGAATCTCTGGAGGGACATCAGCCTCAGCAATAGCAGCAGCAGCAGCAGTTTGTACCTCTGGGACAACAATCTCAGTGGTCACTTCCAGAACAGATGATTGATCAACATCATCTTGTGATTCTACCTGTATTTCTTCATCAACGTCTGCAAAGTCGTCGATTTGTTGATCAACATCGTTAGTAGGAGCTGTAACTTGACGACTTGGTAGATCATTCTCAACCCAAAGGGGAGAATCTTTAGCAACTCCTACCTTTGTAAGGCACGATTCCCAGCAGGCAATCCAGATCTGATCTTGAATGGCAGGCATCTGCTCGACATAGTTAGCAGTTGTGGAATCAAAACCCTTCTGGTACCCATCTTCGTAGGCAGCTTTCTTGGCACTGTCAATTTCTGACAAAGCATGATTGAGGTCTTCTTCGGCAACTTCGAGTTTGCCTTTAGCTTGATTGAAGTTAGACTTGGCTTTGTCTCTTTCTCTTTCTAACCTGGTGATTGTTCGAAGCATTCGGGTGTTGTCATTCATCAGCCTGACTCTTTCAGTATCAGCTTCTTGGTATTTTTTGCCCAGAGTAGCCATCTTTTGAATGAACTGCGAAAATACCATATGTAGGTTATAATTTTTTAACCAACACAAAAGGAGGGCTTGAAAAACAAAGAAGAAGTTTTTGTTACCTTAATTCCATTGACGAGACCAGTAGACACCAGCCGATCAGGAGAAGACAAGGACTCTTTTTGCAAATCAACAGGGAGCATTAACCCTTGAGCCAAGGCTAGTGCAGTCTCTGATGAACTGGCACTATCTCCGACATGTACAGGACGATCTCCTCTAATAAGAGGAGGAGTCCATGTCTGAGGAAGGATTTAAGCAGTTGGTGAATTGGGATGATGAGTTTCAGTATCTGCTTGAGAAGCAGTACCATCATGGTCATCTACCCTTGGACGTTTGTCTCTATGAAGGTCAGCAGCCTCTGTAGTGGTGTCCACTTCTTGAGGAGAAGATGATGACCGTACGGACCCCCCTATTACGACGAGATCGTGGGGGAGGGGCCCCAGTTGAGGCCACCCGCCCAGTCCCACGTCCCCGAGAAGAGACGGTGACGAGGGAGCTGAGATTTAGGGGCTGGCGTGTCATAGTGCTTGAGATAGGAGGAGATGGAGAATAACCTGAAGACGAGGATTGGCTAGTCACACGACTCGGAGCTGGCTGTTCGGGTAATGGTTGAGAGGAGGCCTGACTCCGTGAGGATCTTCGAACTCTCACTCGTGGTAACGGAACTCCTTCAGAAATTGGGATTTCACCCAGTTGACCAGCTACTGTCACTCCAATGTTAGCTCTTGTGCTCCTAAGCTGGGGAGCAGTGGAGGTGGAAGCAATACTGGTGCTGGGGTGAGCGAGCCTTCTGTCTATAACCCCTCTATATGAAGGGTCGTATCCCAGAAGTACTTCTGCGTTACGACCCTGACCAGCTGTAGAAGTGCCTGGTTCGCTTGTATATTTTAGAACCTTGTTGATGTCCTCTGTTCGGATGTTGCTCGAAACGCGTCTAGGACGATAGTTAGCGTTTTTAGCTGCCAGATCAAAATTGAAACAGCAAGATTAGACACATGCAAAGGCTACGAGAAAGCAGTAAACGAAAATATTACAAACTTATAAAAATGAGGAGTATTACGTGGGTATCCCCATATGTGGGGGCAGTGGAGCCCCACCACTTGACCATCCTCTCCTAGTGGCTCGAAAGCTCCAGTAACGTATAAGAAGTAAATCTCATGATCCCGAGCAGAATCCGGCAGGTTGAGCACGAGACGCTTTTCTGCCCTTCTTACTTTGAAATAGAAGGTGTTATATTCAGGATTTAGTACAATACTGTACCACCACTGAATGTCCCAGATCCTTAGCTGGGTCCCTAGAATCCTATTCAAAGCAACTACTCCATTTATCAGCCTAAATACATTTGTTGATACTTGCATAGGAGTGAGGCGGTACCAATTTAGGATCTGACGAAGGAGTGGATGAAGGGGAAAACGGACTCCACCTTCAACAATTGCTACGATAGGGATACACATTCTGTTCCATGAGCCACTATCCCTATCTGCTCCTAGAGGGGCGAGTTCGAGACCTACGTTATCAGGAACGTTGTAATCCGTCCTAAACGCCGCCATTGCGGCGGGGGTATCACAGAACTTCCTAAACTTACTGGGTCTAGGAGGGATGTCATGTTCATCCGCCATGGATATACTCGAAGGAAACGTAAATGTAAGAATGGGCGTGACTGAAACCCTAGAAATGACCAAAATCTGAGAATGAAATCTCAGATGAAAACCTAAGCAGAAGAAATGGAGTTAGAACGAGAATCTTACAACGATACCGTGACGATTTCCTGGAATGCAATCGAATTTGCAGATGGCGGCGATGGCGGAAAGCTTAGAGAGAAAGACTGAAAGTTCAAATGTTTTGGGTGAAAAACCAAAAGGAACCCTTTCAAGAGTTTGAGGGAGAGTGGTGGAGACGAAACGTCTCCTCTCACGCCGTTACAGGTTAAAGTAACGGAAAGGAAAGTCTGTTCTGACGCCGTTTCAAAGAACGTCAGTTCGAAATTAATGATGGGCATACGAAACGTGCCACGTGGAGTCATTACCCCGTACCCCGAAATGGTATAATGATGGAGGCGCCAAAAGGCATCAATGAAATATTGAATTTATGACTGCATGGGATCAGAAGAGTCTGGTCTAAATAAAATTTTGTTTCTAAGCTTCATATATTGCCCCTGAACAGTGGTAACAAGATGAAGCTGGGGAGCAATTGTAGGGAGGTATTCCCGAGCACGTACAATTAGTTGCCGAACACGTGATATTCGGGAGCACGTGGTAAGTACGACAGGATAACTTACCGCCGGGCAGTTCGGTGAACAGCGACATGGACCAATGATATGGGAAGTCATTGATCCGTGCAATCTATTCGGCAAATTAAGGGCCAATGATATGAGAAGTCATGGCTATAAACTGATTGTTCGGCAGTTAGAGACATTCCGATTACATTGGACCAAGATACATGTGAAGTAGCTGGTCCAAACAGACTGCTCGGTTATGATACAGCCGAACAGTTGAAGTAAGAACTAAGCACGTAATACGAGTGATGACGGGACAGTCATCATGCAAGGCAATAGTCTAAATAATTCATGAAGGACCAGTTACAAGTGAAATGATTGGTCCGGACAGTCTGTTCGGCTATGAGATAGCTGAACAGAGAAAGAAATCCGATCAGATATTGGAGCATAAGCAACATTCTGGAAGAATCCAGAATGAATAGTATTCCGTTAAGGAATAAGATCTCGAGAATATAGGATCTGAGAAAAATACCCAACGAGTATGGGATGTTCGGCTTGTTATGGAAAAGAGTCCTACAAGTATTAAGGTAATGAACTGATAAAGGAAACGAGAATCCTTGATATCCTGGGATTCCTATACGAATTAGGAATCCTAGGGCAACACGGATGCTTGGCCAGCAAGCATACGAAAATCTATAAATATGAGGTAAATCTAGAGGAAAAAGGTACGCAATACTTTGCATTCTTGCTTTTCTATTGATAATTAGGGTTTAACTGCTAGTACGTGATACTAACTTTGGCATTGGAGGGCCTTTGCCACGAGAGGCAGAGGTGCGCTCACCCCCTGTCTATTTTGCAGATTAGGGTTCCAACGACGAATTAGGGTTCCGGTGAAGAGGCACGAGGAAGCCGTTGCAACCCAGTTGATCAGAAAGCATCAATTGTTTTCATCCCCCTACACATTAGTATCAAGTTTGGACATGGACACGTATTGGGGTTATCAACAGATCTGGTGGTTGCATTGTTGCCTGGCGGTTTTCATATGTATGTTATGATGAAATTTTATTGTTTCATGTGATTGCAAATGCATACATAAATATAATTCAACATCTCATTCTTTTATATATATCTTCTTCTGCAGGTGTTTGTCGAGGACTAAAGCGTGTAATGATCGTGAAGATGCAATATTTTGGATTCCACTTATTTTTTAGTACTATTGGCATTGCCTACTTTAGCTTTTATTCCCTGAACATGTTATTGGAGCAATATTGTAATATGGATCTCCTCTTGAGATTGAATGAATGGATCAATGTTGGTTTTTGAATGAAAGATGGTTTTTGTATTAGAATGGATGAGGACATGCTTTGGATGGATTAGCCCTTGTTGTTTTATATGTCCAGAAAACTATATATGCAGGTTAGTATCTGTAATTAGTTAAAAAAAATTAAAAAATTGGGTCAGCGATTGCTCCTAGGATGTACATATGTTTTTCAATTTTGAGACGGCACAAACTCAGACGCCAAAGGAATAAGTTTATACCTGAACCATTGGCAACGGCATAGGCCGATGAAAATAATGCTATTTGCGATGGCAAGGCGTCCCGATGCTAATGATCACATGTTTTTCAAATTTTTTTAGTCGGCAAGAATGCTGACGCAAAAAAACTATTAGCGACAGTGCATGCCGACGCAAATACTATGCGACAGCACTTGCCAACGCAAAAAACTTTTTGACACCCCACCATTTACGTGCCCCCCACAGTAGACGCATTGCCGACGCAAAAGACTTCCCGTCGCAAATGGTGTCCCTGCCGACGCAAATAAGTCAACGCAAAAAGCATATTCTCTTGTAGTGGTGTGTCAAATAAATGCATTGCATAATCACTTGATCTGGGATGTCTTGACAAGAACGTAATTGAGCTTTTGTTTCTCTTAGATTTGCTTTTGGACTTAGCTGTGACAGTTGTGGTCGCCGAAATCTTAGAAGCCCTTTCCTCTAGAAGTTGACAGCCTCGTGATCATAATGGAAAACCATGAGCTTACTCAACAAGTCAATGACATCAAAGCTGCCTTGGCTCGGTCACGAGGAGATCAAATCCTTGATTTTTATGGACTCTGCCTTTTCCCAAATGCCAAATTGCTAGATAAGTTCAAGATGCCCGATATTAAGAAGTTCAATGGCACCGGCAATCCAACAGCCATGTCTGCCATATCATCAACACCCTGAAACCTATGGGCCTGAATGATGAACTCATTGCCCTACTTTTTCAAAGGACTCTCACAGGTAGTGCTCTCGATTGGTTTCTCACTCTGGACTTCATCAAGTACAAGGGGTGGCAAGAAATTGCCAATGCTTTCATCAATCAATATGTCTACAATGTCCAAATTGAGGTAACCACTCGAGATTTGGAGATGCTCAAACAAAAGCCAAATGAGAGCTTTGCCAATTTTCTTACTAGGTGGAGAAAGAAAGCCGCACAGATGAAAACTCTTCCCTCAGAAGAAGACCAAATTAGAATGGTGGTAAGAAATTTACAGCCACAGTTCTCGAGGCACATGAATTCCCAAGCAATTTCTAATTTTAAGTGCCTCCATGCTACTGGATTACAAGTTGAAGACGGCCTTAATCAAGGATTACTTGACAATGGAGAAGTCAGCCACAAGGTAGAGACAAGCACAAATACCAACAATTTAATATGGTGAGATCTCATCACAAGCGTAAGAGGGAATTTGTTCCTCTTGGAATGAAGTTAGAAGATGTGTTCCACATCTTAGAAGCAACAGGCGATCGGAAACCATTGCAACCAAAATTTTCTAGTAATCTTGCACAGAAGGGTGAGGAGTATTGCAAGTATCACCAAGTGACTGGTCATTCCATTGAACAATGTGGGGCTCTCAAGAATGTAGTCCAGGATCTCATCGATCAAGGGATAGTTGATCCAACCAAGCTGGATGATTGAGAAGCGGCGGCCAAATTCTGTCATATGTTTCGAGTCAATTTTTTTTAGCTAATCTTTGGGCCTTTCTTTTGGCCCTTATTTGCTTTTTTCTGGGGTTTGAGTTCGAGTTTGTTCTCCTTTAGGAATTTGAGTCTTGAGTTTATTTTCTCTTGAAATTAAAGTCATTTTGTTCATCATGGTTTTGAACCAACTCTTTGCACTCAACATGAAATGTGAATCTCTCCCGGAATATGAATCTCCTTAGACATGAACTACGAATGACCTGATTCTCTTTAGAGATACGTAGGCACCTTAGGGTCGGCCGCATTTTTTAAAATGTTTTCTTTTGTGCTAATTTGCTGCCATGGAATACTCATGATAACATTAAGTATTGAAAACAATCCTCAAGGGTTTCAAAGTGATCTCATGATATCACTTGAAACACATCATAAATCACTCGAGTTGTCAAATGCAAAGAATGAGTTATGACTCATGTCATTCATGTTGAGTTGATGGGGCGTTGAAAACATTTGTGTGCTCTCATGGAGCCGCTCATAGGAGAAATATGTTGTTGAAGATAGAAAGGAAAAAAATGAGCTCGCTAGATTGAAAACCCTCAAGGGCGGTCTAGGCAAAAGTTAGAGCAAAAAAAAAAAAGAAAATTTAGCCATGTCTCCATGCACCCACTTTGAGTCTCAAGACTTGTCCTCGATTTTGAAGAACCACTTGGTAAAACATCAAAGTCTCTTAATCTCTTGGTTAGGATTCTAGTTGCTCTGTCGGGTGATTCAAAATGAAGAAAGGCCATCATTTCTCTATCCAAACACTTATCCCTTGCTAGCCACATTGAGCTTCTGAATAGTTTCTTTCATATAAACCCTGCTAGACATCCATCCCCCACACTGGGGTAGATAAAAATGCAATGAGAGATGACAATAAAATGGAAAGTAAGCATCCCGTCACACAAGGGGGTTTTGAAAGAAGAAAAGAAAAACATCATCCCTTCCAATCCAAAAACAGGGGGCATTTTGAAGAAACATCTCCCTCTCATACAAAATAGAGCAATTAGATGGCTGCTAGCTTTTGGAACCCAAGCATGAGTAGAAAGTAGGTTTGAGCCGTTATATCCCTTCCTTTCTTAAGCCAACACCCTAACCTACAATATAGTCCATAATAAATCCTCTCGGATTGAAGAACCCGAATTAGCAACAAGGTCCTAGATACTAGGGGCATAACCAATGTGGAAGGAAGCAAAGGGGCACAACTGCATCCCTCATTTTTAGAAGCGCACAATCTCCCATGAGGTGCGCAGTGGTCACTTATCAATCCAACTCAAAGTAGTCAATTCACCCTGAAGCAGTAAACTTGCTAGGGTCATGGGTTCGTAGAACAATTTTGTGTCTTTTGACGATTGAGTGGTTTGAATGTGAATCATGTAGGTAAAATGATGTTGTTTTGAAATCCTCAAGGAGAAATTTTCAAAATTGATTTTATCCTAAGCATTTTTGACACAACAATACAAGCACAATTACTTGTTTGCAAATTTTCATGGAGATAACATGGGTTTCCCATTTCATGAGAAGTGTAGCTAGAAGGTTCCTTGGCCATATAGTGTGTTAGCAGCATTGCTAGAGTGTTGCAATCTTTCAAATCTCTTGGATCTCATCGTCTTCTTTGTCATAGCCACTTGGCTAGTATAGAGTTTGTTGCCATCTTATCTAGACATTTCCTTGGGCCTCTTTGGCCCGTGCATTTGATTCACTTTCATGTCTTTGTGGTTGTTATGGTTATTTGGTCTTGCATTGGTCTCTTGATCTAATACTTGATTTTTGTCTGCACTACTACATGTTGCTTGCATTATGAATGTGTTTGATTATCTATTGGTGTGACGCCTCTTGGCTCTGAAGAGAAAAAAATAGGTGCTATCTCTTGATACATTAGGTCTCTCAACCACTATGCCTTTTGGCATTGCATCTCTCGATGTTTTGAGTCGCTCGACCACTATGCCTCTTGGCATTGCATCTCTCGATGTATTGGATCTCTTGACCACTATGCCTCTAGGCATTGCATCTCTCGATGTATTAGGTCTCTTGACCTATACACCTCTTGGTGTTGTGTCCCTTGACGCCTGAGTCTCTTGACCTACATGCCTCATGGCCTTGCATCTCTTGATATGTTGTGTCTCGCGACATGTTGCGCCTCTTGGCCCCTAAATGATGTGGTATTGTGGTGTACTGTGTCTCTTGACATATTTTGCCCCTTGGCATCCTTTAATGTCGTATGACCTATTTTACTCTAAGCATTCCATTAACCGAATAATGTGCACATGCCTCTTACACCATTGTGTCTTGAATAATATAGCTTGCAGTGGTTGATGTCTTTGTTGCATGTCACTTGACATAAGCTAATCACATGTCCAATGATTTGAAGCATGAGGTGTAACAGAATAAGTGTTACACTCTAAATTCCAAATAGAGTGCACATAAGTCAAAATTACGTCTCTCGTCTTGTACGCCTCATGGCGTTGTATCTCTTGATGATTTATGTTTGTGAGTCACTAGACTTATTTGGCCTGAGCATTCCCTTGAATGAAACTTGGTGCTACACTTATAGGATTCACTAGTTGAATGCATTTTGCTATCAAATATACCCTGTGTTTGCATTTGAAATAGGTTACAACCGGCTCTACGCCTTGATTCTATCACTTCAAGCTCCAAGCTTCGACTCCTCAGGCTCTTGCCTTATGATTGACATCGGCTCTATGCCTCGGTTCCATCACGTCAAGCTCCAAGCTTCAACTCGTCAGGCTCTTGCCTCATGACTATAACCGACTCTGCAACTCGGTTCTCTCACCTCCAGCCACTGGCCTTGTGCCCCCCCATATCTCAAAACCGGCATCCGATTGCCTTTAATGGATGGTTAGGATTCCACCCAATTACATCAATTCTTTCCAGCTCATTCTCAAGGATAAGCTATTCTACCGAGCTCCACTTAGTCAAAGTAAGGATGATCAGGAAAAGAAAGCGACTCACCCGCTATGTATTGATCTACCCTAAAATTCTGAAGAGGCTCTCCGCAAAATTTCCCCGGCAGCCCTACGCTCCTTCAGCTACTCTCTGCCAAAATCTTGGCCTAGCCTTGGTACGTCGCACTATGGCTCTTTAAGCCTGGAGGTATGTCTTTTGTCTCTAACCTTCTAAACTTTCTCTTTTTATTGCTCCGAACTACGGTTGGTCTAAATTTCCCTTGTGGAATACGTAGGCAACCTCCCGGCCCGACCATAACTAAAACCTTTTTCAAAAATCCTTGGAATAATGTTGGACCAAATTGCGTTGCTTTTACAGCTTTGACTCTTACTTAAACATGTCTCGTGGTCCGTCTAAGTTCAGTCAAAGAGGGGCATCTGTAGACACCCCAATTTGGCCTAACGATTATTTCAAGTCCCACCTTGGGGACCATCCCGATGATGAATGAATACAGTGATTGCTGATTGACTTCTCGTGAACCTTAGGACTTTTGGTGAATACTTTTAGCCACTTAGAGGATCCGATTTATAGCCAAATAGCCTTTTAGACAAAAATACAGCATCCCAGGAAAATACATCTATCAGCTGTAAGATTGATTCTTCAACCACCAGATCCATTCAGATCCATTCCTCGGCCACCAGATCTATTCTTCGGCCACTAGATCCATTCCTCGGCCGCCGGATCCATTCTTTGTCCACCAAATCCATTCCTCGGCCGCCAAATCCATTCTTCGGCCATCAGATCCATTCCTCGGCCGCCAAATCCATTCCTCGGTCGCTAGATCCATTCCTCGGCCACTAGATCGTCTTTTTCCAGAATTCTGGAATGTTCTGTCAGTTGTTTGATCGACACACCGAAACCCTACCAGCCTTTTTTCGATTCTTTAGGGCTACGAAAACAATTAAAGATCTTGTTACCCTAAACTACCTTATTGATTCACGCCATTTGATTGACCAGAGTAAGTCACCAATTGCCTATATAGGGGTCTTAGGGTTCCGAAATTAACATTCAATTCCTCCATCTCATACCTCCAAGCTCTGCAGAAATCATCTCTCATATTTTCTCTATAAAAGCCCTAAAACTTTGTGACCAGCTGCATCCTGAGTGATCAAACCCCGAAGTACAAACCCTAACCCTAGGATTTTGAGAAGAAGATCAATCAATCACCCACAATCCGAAGCAATCAAGCACTGAGGGATCAAGGTGGTGGTGCCCAGGGGCCAATGGTTTGATTCATCTTCTGTTTTTATACTTTAATCGTAGTGTTTTAATTCTTGATTAACTCTTCGTTCTGGTGTGAGGAAGAACATCGGCTGGGACATCGTTCCCATGGACGATACATTGAACCAGTGAGACTCCACGGCCGCGAGATCCATTCACCGGCCATGGAATCCATTTACTGGGACAGTCCGTTGTTTCTTATTTATTTTGATGCATGTTTTATTTATTGCCCTGGCTCACCATATTAATTGTTTAAAGGCTAAAACCAGTTTACTTGTTTAGAATCAAATAAAGCAAGCATTAATCATATGTTGAATAATTATGGGCCAGTCTCACGACTGGGCAAAGAGGGGTGCCTAACATCTTCCCTTTATTGTACTTTTGGCTCCCGTACCCAGAATCTCTATATGTTTTTCCTAGTTTTCTATAAACTCGGGGGCGACTCTATTTTGATGATAACCGTTATTGTGTGGCGATGTTCCTAGCCATGGGAATATCCATTATCTTTGTTTATGAAGTGGAACCAAACAAACTTGATCAATCTGTATGGCGATGGCTCATTTGGGAGGTGTCTCCACTTACAACTTACCCAATTTGGCCCAAACCCACCCGTTTGACAACCCTACTTATACCCTACGGGTAATTGACGAGTCGGTCTAGAAATTGAGGCGTAATTCCCTCAGTCTCCAACTTTGTTTTGAATTTGTACCAATAAGGATTGTGCACCATAATTTACCAAAAATACCCCCACCATCTCAACCCAAAAATGAAGACATGAATTCTACAGACTCATGACTCATTCCTTCACCCAAACAGACAAAAGCATTCTCTCTCTCATGCCTTCCCCCCACCCCGGTCCTCTCTCTCCCACCTCCACCTCGCCGCCAGGGTACTACTGTGAGGACAATTTGACGACATAAAGAACCTTAATCCCCTCCCACTTTTTTCCATGAAACCACCAATACCGTACCTCCCCCTCCCCCTTATTTTGCTTTGGGGTTCGAATGAACCCTCACTCCGGCGACCACCATTTAGCATCCTCCAGCCTCTGACGAGCATCGACGACCTCTGGTGAAAAGTAGTACGTCTTCGAAGTGCCCTGCTTGACTCTATCGTGTTCGATTCGACTTGTTGGCAATTAAAGACCATCATCGATCACTCTACGGGCTTCAACGACCACTATTGGTCCTCGTTGGAGACTCACCGACCTCTGGCGACCATTATATTTAGTCCAATCAGATTCGATTTGTATTGTGGAGCTCTGATTTGGACACGATTGGTTTGTATTTCTGACACTTGTTTTGGTTTTGGGTGCTTCAATCTATGAAACTCATTACATGGTTGTTGTATAGAATTCCAGTGAAATTCACGAGCTCAAGTTTGTGAAATTCACTAGGGAATTTCACTAGCTGTTTATGATTTTTTTGAAAGGGTTGATTCGTTTTGTTGAGATCAAGTGAAATACACAAATTCTTAAACCAGTGAAATTCACGATTGTATACTAGGTGGTTCTTATGTTGCTCTGAAACAACTAATTGTGTTTTGAGATCAAGTGAAATTCACAAATTTTTCGTGTTTTCATGGATTTTCTTTAAAAAAATTGAAAGTTTCGTTTATTTTCTTACAAAATCAATTCTATTTTCTTTTTGCATCAAACAAATTGTTTTACAAAATCAGTTCTTTCCCTTTCAAGGTCCTTTGCTACTTATTTTGCAGGTATCTAGTGAAAAATTAGTGAAATTTTGAATTAGTGAAAAATTCACGAGTTTGAAAAACTAGTGAAATTTACGAGTTTGAAAGCTAGTGAAATTCACTAGATAAAATCTACACCCAGTGAAATTTGAAAACTAGTGAAATTTGAGAAGTAGTGAAATTTGAAATTAGTAAAATTTGAGAAGTAGAGAATTTCACTAATTTTTCGAAGTAGTAAAATTTCACCTGAAAAAGTCACCGGCCAAAGTGGTCGCTGGTCGGAAGTGGTTGTCGTGTGGAGGTGGGAGGGGGTAATGAAAACCTTGAAAAGATAATAAAGTGTGAAATTATATTTAGTTAAGGGTAAAAGGGTAATCTTCGTATGAGGTTGTCATTAGAGGTAAATAAAAATTGGGTTCATCCTTAATAGGAATTAATTAGGTCTTGGTTTTCTAGACCCATAGGTAATTTGCTGCATACCCAACGTGTCCGCTGAAGGGGAGGGAGACTGCGCGTTGTCCACTTCCATATCTTCTGATTAGGCCAAGCCTTAGCCCTTGCTCCGACCTTTTCCCCAAGTCTCCATAGCTCTCTCGTCATTGCGTCGCTGATTAGAAGTTGTTTGCAGTCAACGATCCCATGTCCTGGGTATGGAAACAATAGTGAATTAGAGTCCCGTATATCAAAAAAATTCAAAAGTCATAACTACACAACTTCCGATTTAACAATAGCATAAGTCAGAAAATTTCATGACCTTTCAGATATTAACAACCAAAAGATATTAATTTTCAGATATTAATAAGAAAAAATTATTGTTTGCACACCAACACAGATCACATTGAAGGTCAAAAATCCCTTCAAAGGTCTAAGTCTATGTGCCACCCATAGGTAGACTTTAGTTGTTATAACGTATCCATCCACAACACCATTAGGGTTGATATTTCATTTGTAGCCTTTGTTTATTCCTAACGTGTCCGGTTCAGATGATATGTAAGGGGCCAGAGCCTAAGGGGGTGTTTGGTGGCCGGATATGTGAAGTGCCCAGATTACATCTCCAGCTTCTCCTCATCTCCGATGTTTGGGAAGGCAAAATCATACCTAGATTTTCTCCCAGATTCGGCGAGATGGGATTACAACGTTGTTCATGCGACCTTGTTGAATGACTCATTTGCCCTTGGCTTTTCTGTTGATTCACACTTGTGGTTATTCTCTGGGTCAAAATGAGAGAGAAGAGAGAAGACAGAGTGGAGGTGAAGGAGTGGTACCCCGCAGAGATCGTTGGCATTAGAGAAGGAGGTTGCTGATCGTTGGCGTCAGAGTAATTAGATCAGGAGTGGGAAAGGACGGTGCGGCCTTGATTGATTTGGGTTTTGGCAAGTAGAGGCTAGAAGAAAGGGTTGGGGGGAGGGAGGGAGGTGGTGGTGGATCTATGGGTGGGGTTTTTGAAAATAAGGAGTGAAGTGGAATCTGTGTATACCTACTAGCGAATGCCCGTTGTGGGCTGCCAGAGCCCAAGAGTCCCCTTTTCGAGGGGCTCCTCTGTGAGTGCTGGCGAATTTATTGAAAATCGAAAGAGTCGCCACCTAGATTTTTTGTAAGAAATGGTTTGTCACCCGAGAAACCTGGAACTTGAAAATGATATTTGATTTTGAAAATGAACCAGAGATTTTGGATTTGGAAGCCAAGTTACAAGAAGGGAAGATTTTTGTTCGGCACCTTTCTCGCCCGATACAAAGATTGGTCTCTACTAAATACTTGTGGGATTTTAAAAAATGCTTATATCTTAACTTTTTTAAACACATAGCAAGTTGAATATGAGGTGTAGGCATGTGCTGAAGTGTAATAACTTCGATTTTTAGTAAATAAAAATTTCGTTGTTTATTCAAATTCTTAAATTTCTCTTGGATGGCTTATTGATTTTCTTGTTAACTCTGTTAATCCGTCATACTTAGATTATATCTCTTGGCTAGTATAGTTAGCTTCTAACCAATTAGTTAGAGAAACCTAACTACCAAACCATTTAGTTACCTTTTAACCATTAACCATTGGACGATAAAAGTTAGGAAAACTTTATCCATTGGACAATAGGATTTCCATTAAAATATCTAAGTTAGATTTGTTAGGTACATATATACAATTATATATAAATATATATATATATATATATATATATATATATATATATATATATCCACATGATTAAAAGGACATGTAGTCTTTCAAGGTCTTATTTAAGTATTCTTTTTATCCATTGGTCAATAACCGTTAGGAAAATTATTACCCCTTGGATAATAGGGTTAATCTTTCCAATAAGTACAAGGGTTATTAAACAATCATTTTCTAGATTTTCCATGGGTTGATATACTAATACCCTAGATTTCCTAAGTACAAAATCTAGTTTTTTAATAGGAGACATGTGCTAAATTGGATTAGTTTAATAGGGAATTTTGATCTTATAATTTTTTATTAGATTTGGAAATCTTCATAGATTGCATGGTACATACTAATATATATATTTGAGTACTTGAACTTATTTATATATATATATATATATATATGTACACATGTATTTAATTGAATTGTTTATTAAGAAAATCTTAGTTTTAAAATCCCATAGTACTCTAAGTACATTATTGTGTATATATATATATATATATGTATATATATATGTATTAGTACTAGAGAGAGAGAGAGGGAGAGAGGAATGCCGAGAGAGAGAGGGGGGGAGAGAGAGAGAGAGAGAGTGAGAGAGAAAGAGAGAGAGAAAGAAATGTACCTTGTCTTGATCTTTCTTGATCTTCTTACATTGTACTTGACTAGAATACAATCCATGGATATACACTTGTTCAAGCAAAATCCATTCACATTGCCCTTGTATGTACAATTGCCAATATTAAACCTTGTACCATCCTCCTTTCCTCCACCAATCTTTCCATAATCCTATTCAAAGTACCAAAAATCTAGCCTTGCATGCCTAGAACTAGGTAGGAGTTGTACAAGCAAGCCATAACCTAACCCATCAAGCTTTCAATCAAGCTTGAAAGGTGAAAGAAATCAAAGATATATATAGAGAGAGAGAGAGGGCCGGCCTTGGAGAGAGAGAGGGAGTTCAATTTTGGCTATAAATAGGACCCTCCTCATGCCATTCAACTCACACCTTCACCTAGCAACTTCTCTCTCTAGAAAAGTTTGTGTTCTTCCTTTGTTCTTGATTCTTCTTCCTTGTTTCTTGAAGTTCTTGAGAGATACCACCAAACCACCTCCAAAAACCACCCCTAGATCTTTAAAGTAGTCTAGTTTAGTTGGCAATGTTGTTTCTAGGAAGAGAAAATCCATCTCTCTTCCTTTCGAAGCAAACCAGAGCCGTTACGCCGCCGATTCGCAAAACCGACGACCTATTCTCAAAACCGACCAACCGCCAAGAAGTAAGGTAGAAACCCTAGTCCACTTACTCTACGTATAGTATAGAATCGTATGTTGAAAAGTAGAAATGTTCGTAAGTTCAAAGCATAATTTTCTTAATCGTTTTTCGTTAAAGTAGATAAGGTTATGACGTTTGAAATGCATGATAGTTAACAAACTTATTTTTGCTAAATGGAAGTTTGAGCATGTTGGAATAATCAACTTTTAACTTCGAATAAACATATGTTGTTTAGAATTTTCCGCAAAGTAAGATAGAATGGTTTTCGAAAGATTGGAATACCATCGCTTGAACGGAAGTATTCGGAATTTGATCTTTAAAAAGGGTTATGAGTATGCTTACGTAAATTGCTTGCATTACTTGTGGTATAATATTGAATTGGATGATCTTGTTAGTTTAGTTCCAAGTGTTCAATGAATGATTTATGATTACATGTGAAGTCCTACCGCGGAGTCAATGCATGAGAACGAGACACAAAAATCGAGAAAGTTAGAAACATGGCACCTAGGGTGTGGTTTATGAAAAGGCGTGTTTTTGAAAAGTGAAATTGTAACGACCCTGAATTTTGGTCAATAAAAATTTCGTTAAATATTTGAATTTTATTTAAATTACTTATTTTCTCTTGAGTAGCTATATGATTTATTGTTAATTTTCCTCGTCGTTAAATTTTGGTCTCGACTAGAAACCCTACTTGGCCAATCGATTTAGATTCCAACCGACTACTTGGAGGAACCGAGCAACCAAACTCACCTAGTTGCTAGATGAACCTTTTGGATCTTTTGAACCTTTGTCTTTACCCATTGGTCCATATTGTTAGGGTAATTTTTGTCCATTGGTTAATAAGTTTTTCATTATTATATTTGACTAAAAGTACATGTAGTCTTTTCAAATCTTATTTTAAGTATAAAAGTACTTGTACTTCTTTTATCTATTGGTCTTTAACCGCAAGGGGAATTATTATCCATTGGGTAATAGCCCTAATCTTCTAACAAGGTACAAGGATTTATTTAAATAATCAAGATTTGGATTCCCATGTACTTTTATGCATTAAACTATTGGGGTATATCTAAACCCTAGATTTCCAAAGTACTTTATTTATTAAACTAGTACTTGTACTCTATTATAAACTAATGGGGAGAATCCTAGCCTTTTTATTTAATTGGGGTACTTAGTACCACACCTATATTTAAATATAGGGCTTTTGTCACATGCTTTAAAGGACTTTGATTATTTTAAATATAAAAAGTTCCCTAGTTACTATCGTCCATTGGACAACAAAAGTTAGGGAATTTATTATCCATTGGGTAATAACCGTTAGGGAAGTTAGTAACCCTTGGGTAATAAAGTCTTTTGACCAAATAAAGTACCGATGTGACAAAAGAACCTTCCAATAAAGTTGATTTGACTAGTCAACCTTTTCAACCCTAGACTAAGAAATTACTTATTTATTACCTTTTATTATTTTGGTTTTATTCTTTGTCCATTGGACAATAAAAGTTAGGGAATTTATTATCCATTGGGTAATAGAATTATTCTTTCAAACTAGTACATGGGATTATTAAACTAGTCTTTTTCCTAAATTGCCCATGTAATGTTGTCCCTTTATTTTATTAAAGTATGTACTTTTGACTTAAGACTTAAGTTTTCCAAAGTACTCTTTTATTTTATATTGGGGTTTCGTACCCAATTGGATTAATTTATTGGGGAGTTGATCTTCCTAGAGTAAATTAGTACACTAGTTTAATTATTTAATGGAACATGTGCCTTATTGGATTTCTTTAATGGGATTTTGGATTTAAAGAATCTTGTTTTTTGTACCTTTCTTATTCTTTCTTGCATTTATATATATATGTGTGTAGTGTACTAGGAGAGAGAGAGAGAGAGAGAGAGAGAGAGAGAGAAAGAGAGAGAGGAGGGAGAGGCCGAGAAAGAGAGAGAGGAGAGAGAAGCCGAGAGAGAGGGAGAGGAGAGAGAGAGAGAGAGAGAGAGCCGAGAGAGGGAGAGAGAGAGAGGAGATTTGATGTGTACCTTTGATCTCCCATTGTACTACCAAATCCTTGGTTGTTTACTCTTCCTAGCCAAGTATAACCACCATTGTCCTCTTTGTACATCTTTCAATTGTTTAAAGCCAAATCTTGTACCATTGTCTCCTTCTTCCCAAACAAATCTCCCATAGTCCAATCCAAGGACTAGCCTAGCCTTGCAAGCTACCTAAAATAGGCCTAAGTCTATTTTGCCTAATGACAACCTATTGTTGGGCCATTATGACAATCCTAGCCTTTATTAGCCTAAGATTTTGACTACAACCTAGACCTAGGTTATAATTACCTAGATTCACCTAAAAAGCCTAAGATCTTACTTGATTCAATAGCCTTACACCTAAAATATGATTGGACAAGGCATGGCTTGACATGTGAGGTGATTTGATGACTTAATGGAGCAAATCCATGGAGGATTTGGAGAGAGAGAGGGAGAGCCCAAGGTTTTGCCTATAAATAGCAAGCCATTCCAAGCATTCAACTCACACCTTCACCTAGCAACTTCTCTCTCTAGAAAAATTGTGTTCTTTCTTTGTTCTTTCTTTTGTTCTTACTTTGTTCTTGAGTGTTCTTGAGTTCTTCAAGAAACTCAACCTAAGCCACCACTAAACCGCCACTCGACCACCCTTCGATCCAAAAGTAGTAGTAGTAATAGTCAAGGTCAAGTTTCGAGAGAAACCTTTCCCTTTCGAAGCTACCGGAAACCACCGTAGGAAGTTACTCCGTCCGACCGCCGATTACCGTCCGTAAGCCATTACTACCGCCTAGAAGAACGGTAAGGAAATCCTTACTTACTTCCTATTTACTTACTAACTCAAGTACAACGTTGTTGTTTTGAATTGCTAAGAAAGAACGGTAGATTCTCCCTATCTACTACTCCTAATTATATGTTGTGCATCCTTACTTACTTATCTCGAAGTATTTGTATTTTTGATATTTAAGATGGTTATGAGTATGCATATATGAGTTGCTTGTATTACTTGTGGTGTGATGAAGCATAAGTGATTTCACTCCAAAGACGTCCGTACATGTGGCGTTATGCTTTGAATAAGCATAAATGATACACTCCAAGGGCGTCCGTACATGTGGCGTTATGCTATAAATGGTGACATAGCATGATAAGTAGTATAGAATTGGATGATCTTGTTAATATGTTTCATGCTTACTTTTGTCCTACCGCGGAGTCTATGCATGATAACGTGACGCGAGAACCGATGAAGTAGAAACATGACACCCAGGGTGTGGTTAATGAAAGGAAATGTTTTTCGAGGAAGAAAATATTTTGAAACTACATAATGACCAGTTTTGGGTGGCATTATGTGTGTGTTTTGTGTGCCAATGAGAACCCGGGATGGCGGAACCATTGTGAGGATACTCGGGAGACCGGAACGGCGGAACCGAGGTTGGGTGTGTGCTTGGTTATCCGCATTACGGAGCCAATGCAAGTGTGCCAATGGGAGCCCGGGACGGCTGAACCATTGTGAGGATACTCGGGAGACTGGAACGGCGGAACCGAGGTTGGGTGTGTGCTTGGTTATCCGCGTTACGGAGCCAATGCAATGTGTGCCAATGGAAACCCGGGACGGCGGAACCATTGTGAGGATACTCGGGAGACCGGAACGACGGAACCGAGGTTGGGTGAGTTAAACGATTTTTGAAATGTTTTGGAAACCGCAATGTGGCCGGACATGGTAGCCCATTGTGTGGTGTGTGTTTTGTGTGCCAATGGAAACCCGGGACGGCGGAACCATTGTGAGGATACTCGGGAGACCGGAACGGCGGAACCGAGGTTGGGTGTGTGCTTGGTTATCCGTGGTACGGAGCCAATGCAATGTGTGCCAATGGGAACCAGGGACGGCGGAACCATTGTGAGGATACTCGGGAACCCGGAACGGCGGAACCGAGGTTGGGTGTGTTAAAAACAAGTTTTTGAAAAAGGTGATACGTTTATGAAATGTGAAAACATTGACACGGTCTACGATGAGTCGCGTAGGAGAAACCTGGAAATCTTGGACACCAACGATAGTTGATTAACGAATGTGGATGTGTCATTGTTAATTGTGTATATACGTATCATGTGGAAATTGATGTTTTATTATAGCCTTGTTTGTAAGTTAAGGTTGGTGGGTAAGAATTTCCCTATTGAGCGTTGTAGCTCACGGTGTTGCCTTTTGGTGACCCTGACATATTATATTGGTGGTGACGCCGGTATAATGTGTCAGACCTTGTAGATGTTCAAACACGAACAGTTCACCGTGGAGGCTTTTGGAGCAGAGGAGCTTGCTAGGATGGAAGAGCAAGCAGAGTAGTATTAGGAACCCTAGTTTCCTTCCTTGTTGAATAAATGTACCCTTTTCTTATGATGTATTTATGATGTAATAATGAGCCAAACTCTCTTTATTATATAATAAATGCCTCATTAACGTACCCAAAATTCGGGGCGTTACAGAAATGTTTTTGAAACCGGAATGTGGCCGGACGTGGTAGCCCATTGTGTGGTGTGTGTTTTGTGTGCCAATGGGAACCCGGGATGGCGGAACCATTGTGAGGATACTCGGGAGACCGGAATGGCAGAATCGGGGTTGGGTGTGTGGCTTGGTTATCCACGGAGAGGAGCCAATGCAATGTGTGCCAATGGGAACCCGGGACGGCGGAACCATTGTGAGGATACTCGGGAACCCGGAACGGCAGAACCGAGGTTGGGTGTGTTAAAAATGATTTTGAAAAGGTGATATGGTTATGAAATGTGGAAAATGTTGACACGATCTACGAGGAGTCGCGTAGGAGAAACTCAGAAAATCATGGACACCAACGTTAGTTTGGATAATGAATGCGGGTGTGTCATTGTTTGTCACATATGTTGAACTATGTGGAAATCGTTGATTTTATGGTTTAATGTTGTAAGTTAAGGGTTAGAGGGTTTGGGTTATTCTATTGAGCATTGTAGCTCACGGTGTTGCCTTTTTGGTGACCCAGACATATTATATTGGTGGCGACGCCGGTATAATATGTCAGACCTCATAGATGAAGAGGGTGAACTCTACACCTTGGAAGCCTTCGGAGCCGAAGAGCTAGCCTGGATGGAGGAAGAAGCGGAGCAGTAGTTAGGAACCCTAGTTCCCTTCTTGTATGTTTAAAAGTACTATTGTAAGACTTTGTGATGTAATAATGAGCCAGACTCACTTGTTTTTGTAATAAAAAGTCTTATTAACGTACCTAGAATTTGGGGGTGTTACATGAAGTGTATAGTATACAGAGAGTGTAACAGAACAGAAAATGACATGTAATGAATGAAATGGATACAAACTGTCGAAAAACCTGCAAAAGATGGAGATTACTCCTTTGCGATGGGCAGTTAATGCCCGACGAAAGCACCCTCTGGGACAACTCCTTTGTGCTGGGGTCTTAGTGCCCCGCGCAAAGCAGTTATCCAGATTAATTTATGAAAATGTTTTATTTTTTTATCCAAACAGTGGATTAATTGGTAAAGTGCTTGAATAATAGCTTTTTGAGGTATTTTTAGATGAAGCAGTCAAGCGAAAATATTGAAAGATATTGAAAACGACTAATAAAAGTTAGAAATAGACATAAAAGCCCTTGGACTCCACTAATATTGACATAATCAGCAAGCCCAAGAGAAAGTGCTTTGCGCTCGGTAGTAAATGCCCAGTGCAAGACACACGCAGTCACATTTTTTTTCGTGACAAAAGCCCACGATCGTGTTAGCTAGCTAATGTCTCTGCTTTGGGTTCCTGGTTTCCTCAAATGTGTAGAAACCATAAATGCAGGTAGTTTATTACCTTTGAGTGCTTGATCAAGACTTTGAGGCTTGTTGTTAAATGGTTTGAGGAGTATTTTGGGTTGGAAAGTAGTGAGAAGGAATTATTGTGGTGGAGTGTTGGAGAAATGTAGGTTTTGTAGAAGGGAAATGAGGTTTTTCTCTTCAAATATAAGAAATTTCTAATTTTTTCCTTGAAGGAGTATATAGGTGTTATAGTATATATATCTCTATGTGTATGTGGGTGTGTTGAAATGGCTCTAAGCACCTCTATTTATATGGGAAAAATAGAGGGGGACATCTGTGCCGGCTTAGAGTCAGCTAGATGCTTTATAGAGTCATGATGAGATTCCTGTAGCAGCCAGAGCTGTCAGTAACAGAATTTGATTCCTAGCGCTGGGGATTGAGTTTTTGGCCCCAGGGAGTGTGCCAGACTCTTTTGCGCTCGGCAATTGGTTCTTTGCGCTCGGCACATGATGCCTTGTGATGGGAAGTTGATGGGTTCAAGTTCTAGGATGCTCAAAAGTCATCGATCAAGCCTTCAAATTCATGATTCTGTCCCGTATCATCATTGGTGATTGAAGGTAGTTCAGGGAGTCTCAATTTGGGGTGTCTACAGTTGCCCCTCTTTGCCGAATACTCGGTGCCACAACTGGATACGAGTAAGCGTTAAAGATCAGGACACCCCAGTAGAGCAACCTGGAAACCCTTAGACCGAGTAGCAAGTAAGTAAACATGAGGTCACGCTCGCGGAGCTGCCTATGTACCCCATTGTAAGGATCAGACCTGCGTAGTTTAATGGGGCAAATGCAAATGGATAAGCAGAATCATGCTCATGACAATGTTTATGATGCAAGCAGGTAAATGGGACGGACCCCTTGAAGTTGGAAATGGGACGGACCCTTGAATTTTTAGAAATGGGATGGACCCTTGAAGTTAGATATGGGACTGACCCTTGAATTTTTTTTTTTTAGAAATGGGATGGACCCTTGAATTTTTTTAGAAATGGGATTTTGAAACTAGCTTAGGAGTCAATTGGACCTTTGAAAATAATTTTCAGACTATGGTGGCTCAAAAGGAACAAAGAACAAGCCGAGGCCCAACAAAGGCCCATTATCTTCTGGAGGACGTTTTTAGCACTGAGGACATAGTCTTTAGTACTGGGGAGTCGTTTCAGTTTTCAGACTTTTTAACTCCCAACTGCCCACTTTTCAGGCTTGCCTTTTTTGCTTCCTATGCATAGTTATGGCACTTTAGGGGCCCAAAGACATCTTTAAAAGCAAAGGGTGACTCCCCTTTTCATTACTCATCAAATTTCTCAAGAAAGACCCTCTTGAATCCTTCTTCTTTTTGTTTTCAATGGCGGATGTCAGAGCTCGTGGGGCGGTCTTGGAGACAGAGGTACGAATCCTCCGAGAAGAGATTGTTCACATCAATGCCCACATCGCCTTGCTTCTCACATCTCTCCAAGCCCTTCGGAGGGCGATTTCCAACCTTCAAGACATGGCTTTTTGACGCGGTGGAGGTTGACATCAACCCGGAGTTCGTGGTGCCGTTGTGGCTGAGCAAAATGCTGAAAATAGTGATGGGAATCCGAATGCTTCGGATGACCGTTCGGACGCAGCCAACGACACTAGCGACAGGGCCAACTTCAGAGATGGTGGTGAAGATGGTGGGGGCAATGAGGTTGATAACGCCACTTTCGACGTCTTCAACCGAACTGATAGTGATTAGGAGAAGGGGGAGATAAGAATAGCCCTCCCTCCTTTTTTTTTTATTTATTTTTTGTTTTTTTGATTGTTCCGGGCCTCCGCGCCTTGGAACATAGTTCGGCCGCGGTTCCCCATTTTTGTAAACTCGGAATGGTTAAATAAAACTTATCTTATTGCTATTTTCGAGCAATTGCCACTTTTATTCATTTAATCAATTCGCAATTGACTAAACCCAAACAAACATGACTTCTTGAAAACTTTCTGAAGTTTTTTGAACATCAGAGAAGTGCTTTGCGCTGAACTCGAACTCCCTTGTGCTAGAGTGTTTGAAAAATTTCATGTCCCTTGTCAGATTGTGCCCAGCGCTGAACACTAAGTCCTTTGCGCTGGGGACCTCTTCTATGGGCCCGGTCTAGTCGAACAGTTTTTCTTTCTTTTCCTTCCCTTTTATTCTCACTTGTGCTAGGGCTTCTCATTTCTGCGCTTCGATCAGAGCTTTGACCTCTCTCTCCCGTCGCTCACTCCCGACTTCTCTGTGCTCTCTCTCTTGATCGTCCGTCACCGCTCTTCCTTCTTACCCGTGGTCATGGGACATCCCCTGGTTCGGCTGGCTGGCGCGGTGGGACACCGTAGAGGCTCCGGTCATGTCTTGAAGCTTGATTAGCTCTCCCCGCTTGCGGGCGTAGATCGTGTGATGAGGGGCACCTGGGGTGATGGTTTGATACAATGTGGTGTCCCTTCTGCACCATGTAGTGATCCTTTCGAGCCACGCCCTGGGTAGCCGCTCTCTTTTGCTGCAGTGTTCTAGTGGTCGGACCACCAGAAGATTCCGTGGACTCCTTCTCCCTCCTTCGCGGCGGGGACCTCATCCCCGGGGGTTTCCTTTTGGGCGCCTGTTTGCCCTCGTAGTTTGTAGGAGTAGGGATAGCAACCGGGCTTGCACGCCCTAGTAGCTTAGCTTGCATGCTTTTCTTTCAACATGTATCTCGATTCATGGATTTCAATGGATATATGAAAATTGCACTTTGTTTTGATCATTTGTTGTTTATTAGCTTAATAACTTGCGTGATCATGAACAACCTCTAGATAATTTGCACTAACATGCCCCTGAGACTTAAGACAAATTAATCTGCAACTATATGTCATGGTCCAGCTAGAAAGAAATAGATGACACCTTTTGGATTTGAAAACGATGAAATTTTGGCGAATTTTGTGCCTAAAACCTTAAATTCTGGCATCCCAGTAAAAATGGCATATCCCTGGACAGTCACGAGTGCACAACATGGCTTGTACAAACTTCCCGAATGACTGAAAGTTTGGTGGAGTTGAATTTGGACATGCCGCGGAGGCATTTGAAAAGAAAAACGACACTTTTTGTACTAAAAACTCGAATTTACATGAACTAGTGAAACTGACACTTCTGTATAGTCATAAATACGTAACATGACCTGAGTGCGGCACCCGAATGGTCAAAAGTTGCTTAGAAATGAATTTGGACTTCTTATAGGCTCATTTGTGTAGACACCTTATTTTGGGCTTCCCAGATTTGTTTACTTACGGTATTTGATTCCCCGATGATGAATAGGATCAAGAACATTCCGGGAATGTTAGTGTGTTTGAGCTTGGAGCGGTTAAACCCCTTTTGAATCTCTTAAACCTAACCCAAAATGCCTCAGCCAAAACCCTACTTGCATACGTTGGTCCTTCACCAGAGTATGCTGGTCCACTGCCACATGTCAGTCATCGATCAACTTTGACTGTTGACCAGGCTTGGACCCGCATACGCAAGTCATAAACAGGCGTATGTCGGTCAAAGCTAGTCCTATCACCTTTATTCAGCCAAGTTCACAAGACTTTTATGGCACCCCTAAACTCTGTACATTCGTTTTAGAAGTAATCTCGGGTCAGGGGATGTTCCCTTCCCCTCTCTCATGCCACATGTCACCTTTCTTCCTTCATTTAATGAAGGAAGGCTTCTTGGCCAAGGCTAACCAGCCCTTAAAACCAGTTGGTTACCCCCCTCTCGTTCCCTCCATATCTTCTATAAATACCCCCCCATCATTTCCCATGCAAAGGGTTACAAGTTTGGTTACCAAGTTCTATCTCTCTCTAACTTCAAGTTCAAGCCCAAAGTCTCTTGTTCAACCTCTCCTTGTGTAAGGAAGACAAGTAACACCCATCCATCCACAAACATTCTTTATACATCCTTCAACCCATTACTCAAGCTCAAACATCCTTCCAAACTCAAAACAAAGGTATATCACCTTTGAAATCTCTCTGTTTTGATCCCTGAGGGGGGCTGGCAGGGTCAAGGCTAGTAAGCAATACCAGTACTCCTGGCCCTAAAGCTGGCAAGGCTTCAAAGCTATAGATGGTTAAAACTAGCGCACGCCAGTCATGGCTGTATGTGCAGTACTGGCATGGGGATCAGTGTCTAGCTATTTTCTACTTTTCTTTGTTAAAATTGCTAGTTTTACTTTTTATTATTCATTTCTGCTGCTATGGAATGCCTTTGGGATATTTTTGAATATGTCTCAGAACCTAGAAAGTGCAAAGACCAAGCCCTGGACAAGAGGCTAGAACAGGCGTATGGTAGTACGATACCAGTGTATGCCAGTCAGACCCAGTCTAGTGGCTGGCCCTTGCATGGTAATTAGGCCTTGGCCTCTGTTTTATTCCCCACACTGTTTATGGGGTGTACTATTCTTTTGGTGGCTTCTTAGCCCATTTAAACTGCTTAAATTGTAAATTAACTGCTATGTAAACTATTTGGTTTGTCCTAGGTGTGCACTAGTCATTTCCAGAGTCCAGAGGGTTGAAAATAAGAACTTTGGGCTTAGGCTAACTGGCATACGCTAGTGTTATAGCGGCGTATTCAGGTGGGATCAACATGCAGTGGCTCGATCAGTGCATGCTAGTTTCTTCCTGCTTATGTCACTTTGGAACTGTCTCCGCCGATCTATTTAAAACTCCCACAGGTGTCTGTTTTCAACCTATGTTAATTGTTCAAATAAAACGAATATGCCATTTTATTACATCCTGCCAACATGTTACAGTTTTTAATCCCCCTTAACTGTTCCCCCACCCTAATTGGTTAAAAGTCGATTAATGAGAGAGAATAACAAATGTTTTACAAATGCCTAAGTAGAGACCGATCTTCGGATTGGGCGAGAGGGGTGCCTTAAAACTCTTCCCCTCTCATAACCTGGCTCCCGAACCTCAGATATCAAGGTGATGACGGACTAGTCTATGCCTTTTTCAAAATCAAACAACGTAGCAAATGTTTCAAGTTCGGTTCCTTGGTGGACAGCTGCAAAACCCGAGTGGCGACTCTGAATCGAAGCATTTCGCCACGCTTTCCAAAAAGGGCGCACCCGATTTTACCAAGATTTTAGGGGCGTGTGCCCACAATGGTGACTCTAGTTGGGACTTATTGCATTAATCTATACGTGAAAATTAGTACTCTTGAGAATAATCCTTCAAAAGTTTGTCAAAACTGTACGCTTCATGCTGCTGAAGAACGGTTTGGTGGCTTAATAGAATCTCCGCATCCGACCAATCCGAACTGGGACTTTTCCAATTGTTTACTTTGAGTAGTTTTCTTCAATTATCGATTAATAAAAGTGAGCCACATTTTACAAGGCATTTTGCAAACATTGCGATTCTTTCTCATTAATCAATTTTTGGCATTCTTCATGTGCATCAATGTTGGTTAGCCCCATTGAGGTGTTTTGGGTAACCGGCATAGTTTACTAGAGCCAGGGTCCTCGAATGCCCAACAACCTTGGACAATGATAAGTCATTTTACCGTTCGACCGTTGCACTATAATACGCGAGCAGTGGGAGATATATCTTGGCCTTAGTCTGAGGAACCCCCTCAAACCAAAATCGGCCTCTACATGTACAAAGCTCTAAAAATCTTCAAATTAAGACAGGTACCCACAGGGTAAGATATACGTGCATCTAACCCCTATATACTGTCTATGTGTTATTATTTTCCCTATCGCATGTACTGTACATACATACCGTTTTGTGTAGGAGCATGATTTGGCGACTTTTAGGTTATTTATTGTCGAGTCTGTCGTATGCTTATTAGGACACTGCCATGGCCCGATGAAGAGTCGTGCATCTCGATGGTGCACATTGTCAACTTTCAAAGTCCTTGGATCAATGAGACTTTGGGAAATCAATATTTTCTAAGTCCTTATCTAATACCTAATCGAGGTTTGAAACAGCAAACTAGGAACAATAGAGAAAATGCCATGATACTTACACCACACAGGTTAAGTGCTAATCACTTAAACCGCTCAGGCTCTGGCACAGTGCTGTTTACGCCGCCTCGGTTCCGGTATCACATCATCTACATCGAGTTGTTTCGACTCCAAAGTTGAAATCTCGAGAGCGAAGTAGTCAAAGGCTTAAACTATTTTGACATCTCTTAGTGTTAATCGATTCAAACAAAGGATGCACTTCAGAAAAGAATTCTGAGGATTTTTGGCAGTGACCGAATGTCATAAGATAGACTCATCTTTAGTTCTAGAGTCTAGGAGGACACTGACGACAATGACATGCACATTTTCATTCTTTCAATTCTTTCAAATAAATTGCTGCAGGAGTACCATCGAGTTCTCATTTGCTTTACTGTCTAGCCGTGAGCCATTGCACCATCAAAGAAAGTTCCTAAAACAAGAACCAAACCTGCTTGGGAATGTCCACCAGGTCCGTCTAGAAGAAGGCTTGATAGGGTTGCTCCTCAATCAGTTACAATGGAAGCTCTAGCTGTTTCACCGTCAAGGGATTATTCACCACCAACTACACCGCACGAAACATGTAACGCCCCGATTTTTGGGTACGTTAATGAGGCATTTATTACATAATAAAGAGAGTCTGACTCATTATTACATCATAAATACATCATAAGTAAAGGGTACATTTACTCAACAAGGAAGGAAACTAGGGTTCCTAATACTACTCTGCCTGCTCTTCCATCCTAGCAAGCTCCTCTGCTTCGAAAGCTTCCACGGTGAACTGTTCGCCCTGTTCATCTATGAGGTCTGACACATTATACCGGCGTCACCACCAATATAATATGTCAGGGTCATCAAAAGGTAACACCGTGAGCTACAACGCTCAATAGGAAATCCTTACCCCAACCTTAATCTTATAAACAGTAAATAACAATGTATAACAATCACACATCCACATTCGATATTCATCTACCGTTGGTGTCCGTGATTTTCTGAGTTTCTCCTACGCGACTCATCGTAGACCGTGTCACCATTTTCACATACCAATAAACATTTCCCAAAAATCATTTGTTTAACACACCCAACCTCGGTTCCGCCGCTCCGGGTTCCCGAGTATCCTCACAATGGTTCCGCTGCACCGGGTTCCCATTGGCACACAAAATCTTGCATTGGCTCCTCTCCGCGGATAACCAAGCCATACCTCACCATGGTTCCGCCGGTTCGGGTTCCCATGGGAACGCACACAACCTCACAATGGTTCCGTCGATCCGGAATCCCATTGGAACACACACAACCTCACAATGGTTTCGCTTTTCCCGGATTCCCATTGGAACACACAACCTCACAATGGTTTCCCTGCTACGGATTCCCATTGGAACACACACACACATCTCACATTATGCCGCCAAAACTGGTCATAATGTAGTTTCAAAAATATTTCCTTCATCGGAAAACATTTCCTTTCATTAATCACACCCTAGGTGCCATGTTTCTACTTTCTCGGTTCTTGTGTCTCGTTTACATGCAAAGACTCCGTGGTAGGATAAAAGTAAGCATGAAACATTCTAACAAGATCATCCAACTCTATAATATACCACAAGTAACACAATCGATTCATGTATGCAAGCTCATACTCCTTGAAATATCAAAATACGAATACTTCGATTCAAATAGTAACGTTTTAACTTTCGAAAACCGTTCTTTCTCAAAGATCAACAACATACGTTTTACTTGGAATAAGTAAGTAAGTAAGTAAGGATTTCCTTACCGTTCTTCTAGGCGGTAGTAACGGCTTACAGACGGTAATCAGCGGTCGGACGGAGTAACTTCCTACGGGAGCTTCCGGTAGCTTCGAAAGAGAAAGGTTTCTCTCGAAACTTGACCTTGGCTAATACTACTACTACTTTTGGATCGAGAGGGTGGTCGAGTGGCGGTCGAGTGGTGGCTTTGGATGAGTTTCTTGAAGAACACAAGAACTCAAGAACAAGAAGAACAAAGCAAGAACAAAGGATTTCTAGAGAGAGAAGTTGAAGAATGGAAAGGTGTGAGTTGAATGGCATGGAATGGCTTGCTATTTATAGGCAAAACCTTGGCTCTCTCTCCTCTCTCAAGGCCGGCCCCCCTCTCTCTCCATAGCTCAAAATTTGACACTTGTCATGAAATCTTGGAAGATCAAAGCCTAACCCTAGGCTTGCATGGCTAAGATTTGTACCAAGGATTTGGTTATGGAAGATTTTGGAAGATTTGATGGAGAGAAAGGATAAATTGTACAAGATTTGGTCTTTAAACAATAATAGAAGGACAATTGGGAGGTAGATTTAGGCTAGGAAGAATATTTACCCATGGATTTGAAAGGATGAATAAGATCATGGAAGGTACAACCAAATCTCCTTCTTTTCTTCTTCCTCTCTCTCTCTCTCTCTCGGCTTCCCTCTCCCTCTCTCTCTCGGCATCTCTCTCTCTCTCTCAAGTACACTACATATATATATACACATATAATAACATAAAAGTACAAAAGTACTATATTTTCAAATCCAAATACCCCATTAAAGAAATCTAATTAGGCACATGTTTGATTAAACTAATAGATATTGTACTTTTTGCAAATCTAGGGTATTGATACACATGTACAAATGCCCAATATTTAAGTATAGAAGTGGTACCAAGTATCCCAATTAAATAATAGGCTAGGATTCTCTCCATTAAAATAATAATAAAGTACAAGTACTATTTTATTCAATAAAGTACTTTGGAAAATTTAAGGTTTAGATATACCCCAATATTTTAGTGCAAAAAAAATCACATGGGAAATCCATATTTTTTTATTTAAATAAAACCTTGTACCTTGTTGGAAGATTGAGGCTATTACCCAATGGGTAATAGTTTTCTTAGTGGTTAATAACCAAAGGATAATAGAAGGGTGGGAGATTCCCCAATAAACAATGCATATATGTACTTTGCACATGTGGATATACACCATTAAAATACTATATTTTTGTACTATCAAAATATTTTAATGAGAGGCCTATTGTCCAATGGACAAAGATTACCCTAACATCTATTGACCAATGGGTAAAGCCAAAAGGTTCAAAAGGTTCATCTAGTAACTAGGTGAGTTTGGTTGCTCGGTTCCTCCAAGTAGTCGGTTGGAATATAATTCGATTGACCCCGAAGGACTAGAATCTAATTACGACAGATTACTGAAAGTAAAAATAAGTAATTCAAATAAAATTCAAATATTTAACGAAATTTTTACATTCCAAAAATCAAGGCTGTTACAATCTATCCCCCTTAAAACAGTTTCGTCCCCGAAATTGGCGCGTGACTACAGATTAGACTAGGTCGCTAGACCGATCTCGGAATCATCGTCTATCCTCCTTAAATTGGAAATGAGTCCCTTCGGGGGTATTCGCGGTCACCATCTTCTGATGGCAGTCAATGACCGCTCGATGTGCTGATAGCCAGTCCATCCCCAGTATTACGTTGATATCCGTCATGTCGATCACTCTAAGATCGCGAGTTAGCTACCTTGAGTTCGCACTCTCTACACACTAGACTAACAGCTATACTTCCCCCCCCCCCCCCCCCCCCCCCCCCCCCAACGGCGATGTTATCTTTAAACACGCACTTAAGGGTCCTGTTTCTAGTGCTAGTGCAGCTACGCAGGCAGTAAATATAAGGGAATGCGATGTTCCGAAGTCAAACAAGGCTTGTACGCAGATACTATAATAGTAGTGTACCTTGGATCACAAAGGGATCCTGCTCTTGTTCCTCAGCCCGTAGCGCAAAGATACGCCCCAGAGTGCCTTGCTGGGTTCCCATGGGCTGTTTTCCTTTGTTTTGCCCATTTTGTTGCTGCGATGGGCCTCCAGGGTTTTGCTTCACAAAATCGGCCTGTCCCGATTGTTGAGCTTCCTGATTCCCAAGGTTTTCATCCCTCTTCCTTTGAGGCTGCGGGCAGTTGCGCCTGACGTGGCCCATAGCCTGACAGTTGTAGCACCGAACTGTCATTAAATCCCGACCACTTCTCTGTGGTTCGCCACGCCCTAGTGTAGTAGTGTTCCAGAGTTGGTCGCCTTGAAGCAAGTTAGAGGGTTTGGCAGGGTAGGGTCCACGGTTGTTGCTGAGGGTTTGGGTTCGGATTGGCCCACCGATGCTATTATTCGCCTTCCTCCACCCGGTTTTGAAGTCATTCTCCTCACTCTCTAGCCGGAGAGCACACTTCACGACTTCAGTATATGTGGTAAAGGCTTGAGCCACCACAGCCCTCCTAGCAGTTGTCAGCCCCCATTCTAACCTTCTTGCCTTCTTGTCCTCGGTTGGAATGGAGGTTAAGGCATAACGGGACAGGTCCTCGTACTTGGCCGCGTACTGAGTGACGGTCATTGTTCCTTGCTTGAGATTCAGGAACTCCTGTTCCTTGGCTAGGCGAAGAGGCGTGGGAAAATATTTGTCGAGGAACAGAGTCTCGAACTCGGCAAATGTCATGGTGGCTATGGCATGGGTTGCCTCCATCAGATCCCACCAGTAGCGGGCTTCTCCCTTCAACTGATACGTGGTCAAGGCCACACGATCCCACCAGTAGTGGGCTAAGCCCCGTGCTTACACAGGAAGCAGCACTGCTTTGATCAGCAATAACAACTGTGCTAATGCAACCTCCAATGGAAACAATGCCACTGCTCAGAATTCCAACAACCAATGTGGATGTTAATCAGGTCCAAGCTCCACAGAAAAGCCAAAATCGAAACCAACAACCCCGAAACTTTGCTATCTTCGAGGCACCTCTTTCCTCGGTGATGGAAAAGTTAGTCAAATCTGGCCATCTCAGGCCCTTGACTCCAACCCCTCTTCCTCAAAATCCACCTCCTAGCCATAACCCCAACGCTTTTTCCGCCTATCACCAGATGCCCGGCCAGCTCACTGATTCTTGTTATCACCTTCGTCATGCGATTCAAGATTTGATCGATGACGGCACTGTTCAAACCCCACCTCCTTCTAAACCAAATGTCATCTCCAATTTCATGCCCAAACACAACTCCAACCTACAAATCAACTAGATATCCCTCAAATCCACCATATTTGACCCTACCCATAACATAATCCCAGAAAGCCACCCCAAACCAACCGTAACCATCCCGTCCACCAAGCATCAACATGATGTCAGCAGGTTAGGCCATGGAAGACAAGGCCGAAAAATGGAAAGAGCTTTCCGAGGACTGGATCGAGCAATACAATATGGGTTTCTCGACATACCCCCATGTTAATCAGATATGGTTAGACCAGTGGGAGGGTGAATGGAATGCGGCGCAAGCTGATCCTTTGGATGGCCTTTCTTTGTTCATGCTCTACCATTGACCTGAATTGGCCCATCCCGAGGAAGAGGCCGAGGAGTATGTGTGGGACCCATAACTTGATGCGGGACAGATAGCATTAGGTCTTAAAGCTGACTTAGACCAAAGTGATGTCAATGAAAAGTATTGGAGTTACTATGGAAAAGGGGAGTCTGTTCCCAATGTGCATCGCCTGCTTGGAGCTATGCTTCCTCTGGTAAACTCAATCTCAAATGTAGTCGATGGTTACATCCGCGATTTTGACCCTTCGCTCAACATCGTCTCTGTGGATCAGCCACGCCCTATCGTTATCGCTCCTGGTGATGACTATAGCATCATGGTTTTATAGGGAGCATCGCTCGATGATCTTTGGGAGGTTGATGAAATTGTCAATGGGGGTAAAACTTCACCACCTGCTAATCTCTGGGAAGTCAATACGGTTATGGACGTAACTGTTGGTGACGAAATCTAGACTATCAACTCAACTTTAGTGGATGGAGGTCTATGGGATGTTCCGTTTGTTACCAACCCGGGAATACCTTTCGAAGATGCTATTGCTCAAGGCCTTGCTTTTTGGGAGGGATTGGTAATGGAGGATTTGGCAATGGACTTGGCTCTGGGGTAGGATGCGTCACCAACGGTAGCTTCAGTCAACAAAGGAAAGCGCAAGTTAGGAGAAGTCCTTGCGGACCTATGGGATAGTGTTGAAGATGTCAATGGCATGCCTTTTCCATGGGATGTTGCCAATGTCACGAGGAGTGGCCGAGTCTTCCAGCCTGCTAATCTGCAAGCAGGAAGCTCATCCAATCCTCTTGTTCAAAGGCCCAATGTTTTTACTACTCCAAGGAGTGCTCCTGCTGCTGTTCCTATAGCTCCAGGTGACGCTCCAAAGGATGACATCATTCAAAAGCAGCTCGAGCGGATCCCTGTTGCAATCTCCATTTGGGGATTGATTTGTTCCTCTAAATAGCATCGTGAGAAGTTGTCCCCAACTCTTGCTCATCTTAAGGTGCCTTCCGACATTACTCCAGAGGTCATGATCACCCTCATACTGCCACTCATTTCAAAGCACTCTGTCACTTTCACAGAGAGGGATCTCCTTGTGGATGGAGTTGCTCATAACTGCCCATTGCACATAACTGTCAAATGCAAAGGACATTGGGTACCAACTATCCTCATCGATAATGGCTCCACTATCAATGTTTGCCCTTTGAAGGTCGTTTACTGCCTGGGCCTCAGCAAAAATGATCTCACGCCGTCTAACTTGGCGGTCAAAGCCTACAATAGCACTCGTCGTGTGGTGGAGGGGACACTAATGCTCAAACTTGATGCTGAGGGCTTTGAGATGGATGTCGAATTTCATGTTGTCGATATCCCTGCCACCTTTAACCTGTTGCTAGGTAGATCGTGGCTTCACAGGGCGGACATCATGGCCGTGCCCTCTACTCTTCATCAGAAGATCATGCTGGGACTCACTTCTGGTACTTTGACAATCCGCGGAGACTCTGGGATCCATCCGCACACCAAAGATGGAGCACCGATCTTGAGAATTCTTCATGGGGAAGAGGATGCTGACTTTGGAGGTTTCTCTTTTGACACGTCTAATTCGGTCTTAGCCATTTCTATGGATGATGACTTTATCATTAGCTCAACTGCCCTCAACATAATGAGGAGGATGTCTTACATGCCTGGCTTAAGACTAGGGATCAACCAGCAAGGGACGCTTAATTTCCTACCTTTCCTTTCACTGAAAGCCACTTTTGTTTGGGATATTGTGGGCATGCGTGCCCGTTTTTGGAATTTTCGGATTTCGAGACGCGAGGCAAGGGGCCCAGGTCGAGGGAGCGCGTGCAGGGGAAAGCAAGCGCTCGCAACATACAGAGTCGCCACTCGGGTTTGAAGGTCCGACACCCAAGGAACCGTATTTCGAAGCACTTGCCGCGCTGTTTGATTTGAAAAGGTTTAAGGAACCAGTCCGTCATAACCATATCTGGGTTCGGGAGCCAGGTTACGAGAGGGGAAGGGTTTTATGGCACCCCTCTCGCCCAATCCGGAGATCGGTCTCTACTTAGGCATTTGCGAAAAATGTTTGTTTGCGATTCTGTTTCATTAATCAATTTTTAGCCATTTAGGGCGGGGGAACAGTTTAAGGGATTAAAACTGTAACAGTTTGCAAGATGTGATAGACAGTATGGATGAGTGAGATGACAAGTAATAAATGGAATGAAGTTCAAAGCGTCGATCATACATCAAGACATCGCTGTGTATGATTTTGGCACAAACAAACAGCCAGCTTGCATGCGTGAGTTCATCCGCATGCAAGCAAACCATCGCGCGACATAACCATATACTCGCGCGAGTATTGACGCTTCACCAATGGTTTGAATTTCACCCCCTTCTGGGCTCTGGAAGGACCAGTGCTCACCCAGGTGCAAACCAAGCAGTTTATAGGTACTTGAAAGTAAACAATATTACAACGAACAGATGGAAATATTATAAAAACGCAACCCCTAAACAGTGGGGGTGTCTAAACAGAGGCCAAGGCCAAACTGCTTATGCAAGGGCAGTCCCTGGAAGACTGAGAACCATCGCGCGACAGAGTGACACAGGCGCGCGATTGTTCAGACTGGACTTCCAGGAATTGCTTTGCATACTTAGGGCTCTGAGACATGTTCAGGAGCATCCCAAGAGCATTCCAAACCAAGAGGTGTTATAAACTAAGCTAAACTATGATTTTCAACATGCAAAACAGCTAAGCGGTGAGCTAAAGCTCTTTAAAAGACTTTAAAAAGACTACGAACACAATAATAAACTTAAAGACCAGGGTCCCTTCCCCACGTGGTCCAATCTCACACGGACAGAATTGTCGCGCGAGTATATGGGACCATCGCGCGAGGGTTTCCTAGGTAACAGCTCTTGAAACCTTGCCAGCTTTAGGGCCAGACCTGGTATCGATTACCAGCCTTGACCCTGCCAGCCCCCCTCAGGGGTTCGAACAGTAAGCAGAAAGATATTATACCTTTGCTTGAGTTCCTTGGAGATGGCTTAAATGAGGTGATGAGGCTTAGGAGGTGACTATGTAGGAGAAAGTGTTGTGTGAAGTGCTTGTGCTTGAGCTTTTACTTCTTCTTTCTTTGGGAGAATTTTTGTAACCCTTTGCAAGGAAGCATGGGGGGGGGGGGGGGGGGGGAGGGGGGTATTTATAGAAAAAGGGGTTAGTGGGTGGCTAACCAAGGCCTTGTAACCAGCCAACAATGCTGGTTACAATTGCTTGGTGGATGAGTGGGGTGGCAAAGGTGATGGGAGAATGGGGGGTGAGGTGGTGCAAGGGGAGCCCCCCCAGAACGCTGTTCAGCCGAGAAAACGGGGTCACATAGTCCTGTAGCCCCCTGACCACCACGCAATCTGGGTGAAAATGACAGGTGTTGACCATCGCGCGATGAAGTGAGAGCATCGCGCGAGGGTCCAGCCAACCCCGCGAGGGTCAATGGTCAAAGCTTTGACTTTGACCACCACCTGGCAAATGGACCATCGCGCGAGGGTTCCAGTATGTCGCGCGACATTCAAACCCAAGGTCCAGGTTCTGATTCAAGGGTTTAAGGGCTAAGAATGGGTTCCTCACATGCCAAACTCAAGCCATTCCAAGTTCTCGAGACTGTTTTCGACCTGATTCATCATCGGGGAATCAAGAAACCAAAGAACAAAGTAAAACGATCGGGAAGTCAAATCGGGGTGTCTACAGTAGTCCCTCTTTGACGGCACGCGGAGCACCATTGGCTGGTACGGGTAACGTCAAAGATTTCTAGACACCCATCCAATCCACCCAAAAGCCGATTTAAACGAAAAGTGCTAGCAAGTATATACAAATACCGTGCACCAACGGATCGGTGGGCAGATTGATTGCTGATCCGAATTTGGACGGATAGATCGTCGTTGATTGATAATCGGACGGATAGATCGTCGCTGATTTGAAATTGGACGGATAGATCGTCGCTAATTTGCAATTCGGACGGATAGATCGTCGCTGATCGATGATCGGACGGATGGATCGTCGTTGATTGATAATCGAACGGATAGATCGTCGCTGACTTGAAATTGGACGGATAGATCGTCCCTGTTTTGCAATTCGGACGGATAGATCGTCGCTGATCGATGATCGGACGGATGGATCGTCGTTGATTGATAATCGGACGGATAGATCGTCGCTGACTTGAAATTGGACGGATAGATCGTCGCTGTTTTGCAATTCGGACGGATAGATCGTCGCTGATCGATGATCGGACGGATGGATCGTCGTTGATTGATAATCGGACGGATAGATCGTCGCTGACTTGAAATTGGACGGATAGATCGTCGCTGTTTTGCAATTCGGACGGATAGATCATCGCTGATCGATGATCGGACGGATGGATCGTCGTTGATTGATAATCGGACGGATAGATCGTCGCTGATTGATAATCGGACGGATAGATCGTCGCTGACTTGCAATTTGGACTTTACACGGGCAGACCACTGCTGGGGATATAAATGCGCCTTGGATTTTAAAAGTCATCAACTCACAATAAACCTCAAAATTGTTGCAGCGCCTAAGTGAGAACCTATGGGCTCTTAAGGGTGGATAAGCATGATTGGGCCTATCCAGAAGCTGCATTGGGCCTGGAGGCCCAACCAAACCATCACGCGACATAGTCATACCGTCGCGCGAGGGTTATCTGTTCAGGTCTGGGTCTGTTAAGAGCCCAGACCCGGCCCGGACCTGCTTTCTTCCATACAATCGACGGGGACGTTCGAAAACCGCTCACAGCAGTTTCGAACTCCCTCCAACACTATTCTCTCCCAAACCCTTCCTCTCCAAACCCTTGATTTCGTCCCAAAACCAAGCAAACCAACGTGCGTATCATCATCCATGGCGGATCACAGCGATATCCGAGGTAGTGAACAAGTGGTTGATCGTCCGGAGGACGAGGGAGGACCAATGAAGGTCGAAACAGAGAATCGGCCGCGAGCGGGGGCCGCCGCAGATGCCAGTGCAGAGGCAACTAGCGGTGGCGATGGCGAACAAGGTCACGAGCAGGAGGCGGTTGGCGACGAGGATCGTCGCGCGACGCAGTCAGACCGTCGCGAGACAGTGGAGGTCGGGGCCGTGACTGCTGGAGTCGTGCAACTGGACCCGAGCGAGACCGTAAGTGGCTCGGTAATAGTTGGCGGCACTCTCGAGGGTGTAGGCAGTGGAGATACTGAGGGTGGTGGCGACGGGCCAAGCGAGTCTCAGCCAAGGGACCCGGCGAAGGGCAAGGGCGTGGCAGCCGAGGAGGAGGAAGCCACGGAGGTTCCTGAGGAGGAGGTACTGTTTCGGCCGGGGGCCACGTCATCGGGCCACAGGCCGATCACGAGACAGGATCTTGCGGAGTTCCTGAGTGACGAGTGTAGGGAGGTATTCCCGAACAGGTACAAAACTAGCCCGAGCACGGCCAAGAAAAGGTCAACGCATTATGGACCGGTGATATGAGAAGTCAATGGTCCAGAAAGGTCGTACGATTCTCGGGGCAATAACACGAGACGTTAGTGGACCAAATACAAGGAAAATTACAAGAGATGCCATTGTTCAAGAAACTTGTTCGGCAAGAGAAAGCCGAACAGGAGGAGAGCTCCTTCTAAAGGATATGGTTCAAATTGTTTCCTTAGGACCAGTAACACGTGAAGTAACTGGTCCAGGCCGTCTGTTTGGCCATGAGATGGCCGAACAGAGAGAGAAGTCCTATTTGAGGGAACATTCTAGAAGGGTCCAGAATCACTGGTATTCCGTTAAAGGATAAGATCCCGAGAATATAGGATCTGAGAAAGATACCCAACGAATATGGGATGTTCGGCTTGTTATGGAAAAGAGTCCTACAAGGATTAAAGTAATGAACTGATAAAGGAAACGAGAATCCTTGATATCCTGGGATTCCTATACGAGTTAGGAATCCTAGGGCAACACGGATGCTTGGCCAGCAAGCATACGCAAATCTATAAATAAGAGGTAAACCTAAAGGTAAAAGGTACGCAATATACAGCATTCTTATTGCTTTCCTACTGATAATTAGGGTTTGATTGCTAGTACGTGATACTAACAAAGGCATCGGAGGGCCTTTGCCACGAGAGGCAAAGGTGCGCTCACTCCTTGTCTGTTTTGCAGGACAAGGGTTTCATTGACAAAATTAGGGTTACATTCAAGAGGCACGTGAAGCCGCTGCATTCTAGTGCTGATCGGAGCACTACTTGAATTTATCCACCTACAATTGGCGCCGTCTGTGGGAAACGAAAGAGTTCCCTTTGAAATACGACCATGGTGGAAGTAGATCCAGCAACGCCACACGACCCAAAGGATGTGTTAGTTGGAGGAGGGGATAAGTCTCCACCCGGGGCTCCGAGAAAGCCCGAAGGAGGACACAAGAGGACCACGAGTAAGGGCCACCCCCTTACTATCCACGGCAACTCCAAAAATAGAGATGGAGAGACGGCATCGAAGTCCATGAGAAGGACTAAATCCCATCGAGGGGATGAATCGATTGCACACTCCAGAAGTGTATACCGTAGCGAAGACGTTCTTGATAAGAAGAGACAAGAAATTGAGGAGTATGCTCGTTTGATCAAAAAACGAGAACATGAAATCAGAGAACTAGAGAGAATCAGGGAACATCCGGAGGACTCTGGACTATCTCGAAGAAATTCTAGAGGCAGTGAATACGCTTTGGTGCAGTACCAAAAGGCTCCTTCACGAGGAAGGAGAAGCAGAAGCAGAAGTCTGACCCCAAGGCAACATAAAGCTTCTCCACGAAAAGGAAGGAGCAAAATCCGAACACCCGAGCGAAGGAGGGTATCTCCGAGAAAAAGGAGAAGCAGAGGTCGAAGCTCTACCCTCGAGGAGGAAGGGAGTAGGAAACATCATAGGGACAGGTACGAGAGACCTGATTCCGATTGGGAAAGAATTAGATCCAAGAAAGGACCAGAGGATGAAGCCATGACTGCACGGGAAGCAGCACGGAAAGCACTTCAGAATATAGCATCCTCCCCTTTTGCCAAAAGGTTACAGGAGGCAAGATTGCCGACCAGGGTAAAACACGGAACATTCATCCTCTACGAGACAGATGCTGATCCCGTGGCCCATATACAGCATTACCAGCAAGCGATGTTTATGCATGAGGGAGATGATGCAATCATGTGCAAAATGTTCCCGTCGAGTTTAGGGAAAGTTGCTTTGTCCTGGTTCCACAGATTGGGCTCACGCTCCATCCGAACATGGGTGCAATTGGCCGAGGAATTCACTGCACGGTTTTTGACGAGCAGGAAAGCTCCCAAAACCTTTGAGAGTCTTTCTTTTATGAAACAAGGAGAGGACGAGCCGATCAGGACTTATGCAAAGAAGTACTGGGAAACCTTCAACGAGATTGAAGGATGTAGTGAGGAATACGCAATAGCCACGTTCAAAACAGGCTTACCTGTTCGGGGGGAACTGCGTAAGTCTCTAAACATGAGTCCCGTACAGACATTGGCAAAATTGATGGAGAGAATTGAGCAGCACGCCAGGAACGAGGATGACATCCTTCGAGAGGATGGTAAGTTGGCCGCCGAGCAAGTAAAGGGACCTATAAAGAAAGCTGACAAGCCAGAGCCCAAAACTTATCGTGAAAGAAAAGATTATGGGCAGGCAAAGAAGAGCAGTACAAAGATAAACAAGCCCCGGATCCCAAGTCATTCTTTTCCATAAACACGGTTTGGAAAGAGCCCATTTACAGGATTCTTTATCGAATAAAGAATCAACCTTATTTCAAATGGCCCCCAACTCTTGGTGGGAATAAAGATGCAAAACGTGCTACGAATCAGCACTGCAGTTACCATAAGGATTGGGGTCACATGACTGAGGACTGTGAGATGTTTAAACGGCATCTTGATGATTTGGTCTCACGAGGTTACCTCAAAGATTTATCCAAGAAGATTCCAAGGATAAAGACAAGGCAATGGAATTGGATTACGAACATAATCCATATGATACATGGATTAGCAGAACCTTATACGAGAAATGAGGTGAGATTGCTTCAGAGACAAGTGAAACATGACCAACATGTAATGCAGTTGGGGAAGAAAAGAGGGCGCAACGAGGGGGCAAGCAACGAGGGCATAGTTTTTACGGATGAAGATCTAGGAGGAGTCCAGGTACCTCACAATGATGCTTTGATCATAACCCTACGAGTTGGGGAATATGATATGGAAAGAATCCTGGTGGATTCAGGGAGTTGCACCGAAGTGCTATACTATGATGCATTCAAAAAACTGGGGCTCACATAAGAAGATTTGGTACAATCAGTAACTCCATTGGTCGGATTTGGAGCAGGACCAGTTTGGCCGTTAGGCAAGGTAACTCTGCCTGTTCGGGCTGGGACAGTGGTGCTACGAACCGACTTCTTAGTGGTGGATGTACCGTCTTCCTATAACGTGATTATAGGGAGAACATGGTTGCACAAGATGAGGGCAGTCTCTTCAACTTTCCATCAGATGGTAAAGTTCCCAGGGTCTAATGGGATTGAGCACATCAAAGGTAACCAAAAGATAGCTCAACAATGTTTGGTATCCATCATAAAAAGAGTCCATAATGCCCACCATGTTAATACTGTGGAAATTCCGGATCTGCCGACCATTGAGGATATTGGAAAAGACCCAACCGAGAGGGTAGTTGAGGATTTGAAGAAAACACTGATCAACGAGACTGATCCAGATAGGTATTTTCTAATTGGGGAATCACTGCCAGAAGAGGAAGAGAATGAACTGATTAGTTTTTTGAAAACTTATGTCGATGTATTTGCTTGGACGCCAGAGGAGATGCCTGGGGTGAATGCAGATGTTATCTGCCATCATTTGAATATAGATCCACAACATAAACCGGTCATTCAAAAGAAACGAAGGGCAGCCGTATAGCACGTTGACGCTGTAATTGAAGAAGTGGATCATTTGTTGGAAGCCAAGGCAATAAGGGAAGTTTATTATCCAGAATGGCTATCCAATACTGTTGTCGTCAAGAAAAAGAACGGAAAATGGCGCGTATGTGTTGACTTCACAGATTTAAACAAGGCGTGCCCTAAGGATAGTTTTCCTCTTCCAAGGATTGACCAGTTGGTTGATGCAACAGCGGGATATGGACGGATGAGTTTTCTCGATGCATATCGAGGATACCATCAAATTGCAATGTTTGGGCCAGATCAGGAGAAGACGTCTTTTATTACACCACGAGGGTTGTACTGTTATAATGTCATGCCTTTTGGATTGAAGAATGCAGGGGCAACGTATCAGAGACTGGCAACCATCATGTTCAGAAAATTGCTTGGCAAAACTATGGAGGTTTAGATAGATGACATGGTGGTAAAAAGTAAATCTGGGCAAGGCCATATTGCAGATTTGAGAGAAGCTTTTGAGATATTGAGGAAATACAAGTTGAAACTCAACGCCTCGAAGTGTGCGTTTGGAGTCGGCTCTGGAAAGTTTTTGGGCCATCTTGTAACTCTAAGGGGAATAGAGGCGAATCCCGACCAAATAAAGGCCTTACAAAATCTGGAAAGTCCTCGGACAACGAAAGAAGTCCAACGATTAACTGGGATGGCAGCAGCTCTTAATCGATTTATTAGCCGATCAAGTGACAAGTGCAGACCTTTCTTTCAGCTGTTGAAGAAAAGGGAAGGGTTCGAATGGGGAGCAGAATGTGAACAAGCCTTCCAGGTTCTAAAGGGATATTTGGCCTCTCCTCCCCTTCTTTCGACTCCAGAAACAGGTGAGCCTCTAGTTTTATACTTAGCTGTTTCTGAGCATGCTGGGAGTGCAGTTCTTTTAAGAAATAAGGGATCCGAGCAAATCCCAGTTTATTATGTGAGCAAAACTTTGTTAGATGCCGAAACAAGGTATTTGCCCCTCGAGAAATTGGTCCTAGCATTAAAGACAACAACTAGAAAATTGCCACATTATTTCCAGAGCCATAAAGTTGTGGTTTACACTGAGTTTCCATTAAAATCACTGCTCCGAAAGGCAGATTTCTCGGGAAGGATCTCGACTTGGTCCGTTGAGTTAAGCCAATATGACATCGACTATCAGCCGCGCACAGCAATCAAAGGCCAGGTGTTGGCAGATTTTGTGGCAAAATTCTCACCTGCGGTTGCACCTTTGCCTCCTACGAGAAAGGAGTGTGAAGCAAAGCCTCCTGTAACGAAGGAACAGGCATTAGCCAAACAAGATCCCGTAGAATGGAAGCTGTTTGTTGATGGGTCAGCTTGCAACACCGGTTCAGGAATTGGAGTTGTGCTTTTACCCCCTGAAGGGTCAATGTTGGAATTATCTGTTCGGCTAGGGTTCAATGCATCAAATAATGTGGCAGAGTATGAGGCACTCTTAGCTGGTTTGAGAAGTGCAAAAACCCTTAAAAGCTGAACGAGTTAGGGTGTATTCTGATTCACAGCTCGTAGTCCATCAACTGTCCGGGCAATATGAAACCCGGAGCGAGAAGATGGCGGCATATGTACAGGTGACCAGAGATCTGCTCGATACCTTCGAAAGGGTGTATATTGAGCAGATAAGTTCTGGAAAGAATGCTCATGCAGATTCATTGGCATGGTTAGCCGCAGCTGTACCATCTGAGTTTAAAAGAAAAATAGCCGTGGAGTATCTGACTGAGCCGAGCATTGGGAGAAGTGTGGAGATGGTCTTGGACGTGAACCAAGGACCAAGTTGGATGGACCCAATAGTGGAGTTTTTACGAGATGAAATACTCCCTTTGGACAAAAAGGAGGCACATAAAATCAGGACCAAATCTGCTCGGTTCTGGTTATCCCCAGAGGGAAAACTATATAGGAAGTCTTTTACAGGACCCTACTTGCTTTGTGTGCATCCTGAGATGGTGCAAAAGTTCCTCCACGAAATTCACGAGGGAACATGTGGAAGCCATGCTGGTGGTCGGTCCATAGCCCACTGAGCAATTACCCAAGGGTATTGGTGGCCGTACATGCAAGAAGATGCTAAGGTGTACGTAAAAATTTATGAGAAGTGTCAGAAATTTTCACCAATGATTCGAACACCAGCCGAGGACCTGGTGCCGCTGACAAGTCCCTGGCCGTTTGCTCAACGGGGAATGGACATAGTGGGTCCACTACACAAGGCAACTGGGAATCGAAAATTCCTACTAGTTGCAACAGATTACTTCACTAAGTGGATTGAGGTTGAGCCATTGGCCAAGATCACTGAACCTATGATAGAAAGGTTCGTGTGGAAAAGCATCATAACTCGCTTTGGGGTACCTTATTCGTTGATTACAAACAATGGGTCACAGTTTCAGAAGAAATTCAAAACTTTCTGTGCCCAGTATGGGATAAGAAATTATTACTCGACTCCAGCCTACCCTCAAAGCAACGGACAAGCAGAGGCTTCAAACAAAACAATCCTTGATGGGATTAAGAAACGTTTGGATAAAGCAAAGGGGAAATGGCCCGAGGAATTGCCATTGGTTCTATGGGCATACCGAACAACGCCTAGGAGGTCTACGGGAGAGACCCCCTATTCATTAGCATATGGAACAGAGGCTGTTATTCCATTGGAAATAGGTCTGCCGACCAACAGGACCACTTTGGTTGAAAGTGGAGGAAATGACAGAGCCTTGGAGATTGAGTTAGACTTTGCCGAGAAAAGACGAGAGCGGGCCCTGGTGCACTTGGCCTCATACCAAGAGCAGCTCATCAAAAGTTATAACAAGAATGTACACCCACGAGAGTTCGGTGTTGGAGACCTTGTGCTACGAAAAGTGCTCGGCAATACTAAAGTGGCTAATGAGGGAAAACTAGGGGCGAATTGGGAAGGCCCATATCGAGTTACAGAAATCGCGGGCATTGGGGCTTATCGATTGGCAGACTTGGATGGGAACCCAGTGCCAAGACCCTGGAATGTCCATAATCTGAGAAAGTTTTTTATATGAATAATTTTTATGCACATCGTGATTGTGTGAAGAGTTACGAATAAAACTCTCTTGTGTTCTAGTTTTGTTATTTTAGCTACAAGGGGTACGAGTGACGCCCTCTTGGGTTTTACAGTTTATGAATGAAGTTACATTTTTAGTCTAAACTGCTGTTTTCTTGGTATTTGTTTTAAATACGAATTACGACATTGGTTTCCCTCATTCGTATTGGGGAGCAGGGTATAGGATATCCATTTAAGTACGTGACACTTGAACACAAGTTCAAAACCCTTGTGTAAATTTCGAACATTTAAGTACGTGAAACTTAAAACAAAAGTTTAAGTACGTGAAACTTAAACTCACGTTTAAAGTACGAAACTTTTAAGTCCGTGAAACTTAAGACGCAAGTACGAAACACTTGTGAGAACGCAAGTACGAAACGCTTGTGAGAACGCAAGTACGAAACACTTGTGTGATGTTCTAAGTACGTGAAACTTAAAGTCTGAAACAACTTGTATGGAATTTAAACCACGAAATATTCAAGTACGAGAAACTTAAACCCTTGCGATACATACGAATACATGCATAAAGCATACGAGAATATGCACAAACAGTCCATAGCATATGAGAATATGCACAAACTTGGAAGCATACGAATATATGCATAAGTACATGAAACTTCAAACGATTAAGTACGAAAGACTTACATAAGAACAGAATAACTTAAACATTTCAAATACCCATGATAGAAACATTTGGAACAGGTATCTTGAAGGGAATAATTCAAAACAGATGTAAAGAAAGACAAACGAAGACAGAACTCATTCATCTTCATTGAGATCTTGCACAAGCACAGTTGTAGGAGCTACTGGAGCAGCCAGCTCTTCTGTGGTATTTTCATCTTCAATAGGACCACCTCTGGCTTCCTTTTGGCCAGGGTTGGTCATATCATTCTGTGGCTCCACTTCAGTAACAGGTTGCTCAGATGCATTCCCCACCTGCTCTTCAGCCCTCTCCTCTACAATATCTTCCTCCCAGCCAGCAGCAGCACTCGGTAAATCCATATTGGTCCAAAGGGGAGATGATTCAGGAATCTCCGCTTTGGCAAGGCAAGCAGTCCAGGAAGCCACCCAAACTTGGTCCTGAATTCCAGGCATTTGGCTTGTGTAGCTTTCCGTGGCAACCTTGATTCCTTCATTATATCCTTTCTCAAAAGCAGCTTTGGCTTCAGTCTGGGTCGTCTCAAGCTCCTTCAAAGTTTGTGCAAGACTGTCCTCCGCCCCCTTCAGCTGTCCCTTTAAACCATCCGTTGTCCCAATAGCCAGGTTTCTTTCCCTCTCAAGCCTAATAATAGTGCGTTGGAGCTTGGTATTCTCACTGACGAGTTTGGCACGTTGGGGCTCGGATTGGCTAAGTTTTTGAGCCATGGCCACCATTTTTTGCATCACCTGGAACGATCAGAACAGCTATGATTAAACTTAAATATCAAATACTATATACACTACAGTTAGCAAAGAGAAACTTTACCTTGGCATTATGGGACATAAAAGAACTCAGTAGGTTGTCAGGAGACATTGCAACTTCCTTTTGCATGTCCACAGGCAAAAGAAAGGCCTGGGACAATGCAAATGCAGTCCCTTCAGTCTCAACAGAGTCCCGAGTAGTGATGGCTCGGTTCCCATGAGAGAAAGAGGGAGCCCATGCAGGTGCAGGAGACGAGGAAGAAGGTGGGGGTCTTTCTTGGGATTCCTCCACCCTTTGACGTTTTTCTCTGTGATTGGCTTCGATGTCTTCTAGGGAAAATCCAGGAGGAGCATCAGTCTGAGTTTGGATGCGGCGGCCACGACCTTGACCCCCTTGGCCCCGAATAGTGCCACGACCTCGACCAGGGATGGTGAGAAGGCTGCCTAAATCAATTGGTCGGTTCATATCAGGAGGTGAGGAGGTGTTGCCGCTAGAAAAAGAATCAGATGTTGAGCTGGAAGCTTCTTCGGTAAGAGGAATAGGTTCGTCGGAGAATGGAGGTGTCCGAGAATGCCTCTCTTCTTGTTAGGGAGCTGGTCTTGAAGGATCAGCTACTGCAGGATTATCGGCTGCTCGGGTTCGCCGATCAATAAACCCACCGTACGAAGCTTTGTAGCTGAGAAGTACTTGAGCTGCTCTTGCTCGGCCTGCAAGGTATGTCCCTTCGCCGTTGAATGCAAGTGCTCGTTTGATATCAGCTACGTGAACTTGTGGGGTTATGATGTTATAACCACGGTTAATATTTGATGTTGAAACAAAGCAAAGTATAAGCAATTAGAAGCACGAAAAAGCTTTTCCTATGAAAGAGGACAAAACAAATGAAATTAAGGGAGAGCACTAACGTGGGCTCCCGAATATGTGAGGGGCATGAAAACCAATCACTTGGTCGTCCTCATCTATGGGTTCGAAGTTGCCCGTAACGATCAAAAAGTCGTCATCATCCCCTCGAGCAGAGTCAGGGAGTTCGAGAATGAGCTTCTTTCTAGAATCCCTACTCTTTAAATAATACGTAAGGGCGTCCCCAGTTCTAGAAATGCTATATAGATGATGGATATCATACAAGCCTAGAGAAGTCCCTAACATTTGGTTTAGGGTATTTATACCCATAACTACTCAGAAGAAATTAGCAGAAACCTGCATTGGCGAAAGCCTATAATACGCTAAGACTTGGCGGAGTAGAGGGGCTAAGGGGAACCTAACTCCGCCTTCAACGACGGCTACTACTGGAATGTGAAGGGTGTCAAAATCGAAGCTTTCGCGAATGGCATCCTCAGGAGCCAAAACAGTAGCTACGTTGTCAGGAATCCCATATCGAGATCTGAAACTAGCCATGGTTTGAGGAGTATTACAGTGTCTACGAAATCTCCCCATTACCAGAAAAACTTTTGGGGTTCTTTGAAGTATAAAGAAAGAGGACGATAAAACCCTAAAACGAGATTGTAAACAATCCACTAGAGAAAGGGAGTTGTAAGAAGAAGAAGTGATGACTTACGAGAATAGTCGATGGAATCCCTAAAGAGCAGAAAAGAAGAGGCCTTGAGACGATGAACAGAGCTTCAATGGCGGGGAAGAGCTTGAACCGTTTTTTTCATGTAGAAGGAGTCTAAGAGAGAGATTGGGGTTTTTTAAAATGGGACGAAAACCCAAAAATACCCTAAAAGTAGGTGGCGTACGTGAAACGTCACCCCAGACGCCGTTTTGAGCGTTCCGTTTTCCAATAAACACGTCTGTTCGTATTTAATGTAAAAGCAATACGATGATCGACACGTGTAAAGGTTAGGGCTAAAAGCCTGTGACGACCACAAGAAAAGATGATCTTTTCTTAGCAACGTGATGAAACATTGCACCAATATATGAAATAGGGTGCAGAAACAAAATGAATTTGTTCGGTAAAAAAGCTTTACTCATCATCTGAAGTAAAATATAAACGAGCAAAGCTGGGGAGCAATTGTAGGGAGGTATTGCCGAACAGGTACAAAACGAGCCCGAGCACGGCCAAGAAAAGGTCAACGCATTATGGACCGGTGATATGAGAAGTCAATGGTCCAGAAAGGTCGTACGATTCTCGGGGCAATAACACGAGACGTTATTGGACCAAATACAAGGAAAATTACAAGAGATGCCATTGTTCAAGAAACTTGTTCGGCAAGAGAAAGCCGAACAGGAGGAGAGCTCCTTCTAAAGGATATGGTTCAAATTGTTTCCTTAGGACCAGTAACACGTGAAGTAACTGGTCCAGGCCGTCTCATGGCCGAACAGAGAGAGAAGTCCTATTTGAGGGAACATTCTAGAAGGGTCCAGAATCACTGGTATTCCATTAAAGGATAAGATCCCGAGAATATAGGATCTGAGAAAGATACCCAACGAATATGGGATGTTCGGCTTGTTATGGAAAAGAGTCCTACAAGGATTAAAGTAATGAACTGATAAAGGAAACGAGAATCCTTGATATCCTGGGATTCCTATACGAGTTAGGAATCCTAGGGCAACACGGATGCTTGGCCAGCAAGCATACGCAAATCTATAAATAAGAGGTAAACCTAGAGGTAAAAGGTACGCAATATATAGCATTCTTATTGCTTTCCTACTGATAATTAGGGTTTGATTGCTAGTACGTGATACTAACAAAGGCATCGGAGGGCCTTTGCCACGAGAGGCAAAGGTGCGCTCACTCCTTGTCTGTTTTGCAGGACAAGGGTTTCATTGACAAAATTAGGGTTACATTCAAGAGGCACGTGAAGCCGCTGCATTCTAGTGCTGATCGAAGCACTACTTGAATTTATCCACCTACAACGAGAGATTAGCCCGGCTTCTGGAAGAGGATCCCATGATTGGGGCTGCCGTGTTGGAGGCTCGAGAGGAGCGAGAGCGGGAGATAGCCGCTTTAGAGGCTACGGCGAGGGCCGAGAGGGCAAGGGCCGCCGAGGAGGAGGTTTTGAGAGATGCGGAGGCCGAGGAGCGGGTTGGAGCGAGGGGGCAGGGACCTAGAGTGACAGCAGTGTCAGAGGCGGAGGGCTTGACTCGCGCTCCATTTTCAGCAGCGGGATACAGGCCACCAGTTCCACACCTGTTTGTACCGTCAGGTTTTGCAGCATACAGGCCACGGCAAGCGGAGTACGACCCCGAGCTTGTTCTGAGAGACCCCGACACCCACATTTCGAGCAGCTGGGCTGAGGTAAATTTCTGATAATCCCTCATTTACTTTTGTGATTGCCATTTTAATACAATGCATGCTGCTTACGTACCGAAAAACATAAGATGATCCTTTGAAGTAGATACGAATAGTGAAACTATAGTTTCACGTTGAATGCCATGCATGAGACATAATAACTTGAACCAACCATCTACTGCCAAGTTGTATTGATTACCTAGAACTTGAGAATGAAAGCCTCACATGCTGATATATCTCCTGTTGCTTGTTTCCGTGTCTAACGCAGGAGAGAGCGAGACAGAGGGACATCCGGGGTTTCAGGGGCGCCTGTAGCTCTTTGGCGTTGTACCAGGGTTTGCCGGAGGGGGTGAGGCAGTTGGTGGACATGGCAGGTTTTGGGGAGTTCATACAGACCCTGACTCGGGCCAGGAATGACCACGCGGTCTTGGTTGCACTCGCAGAGAGATGGAGAGATACCACCAACACTTTCCACCTACCGCTCGGGGAGATGACAGTGACGCCTACTGACTTCGCGGCGATTACTGGTTTGAGGGTTGGAGGCGACCCTATCCCGTTTGACTCGGGCATTCAGGAGGACGAGGCAGCCCTGGAGTGGCTCTTGGGAGAGGTACCCAAGGTTGAGGAGGGGATGGCGAGATATGGCCAGTTCACGAGATACCTTGCAAAGGAGGTGGCGACGGAGCAGGAGGCGGAGCAGATGGCCCGGGCTTACTTGCTGTACCTTTTTGGTGCCACCCTGTATCCGAACAGGCGCAGCAAGGTCCACCTATCGTACTTGCCTGCATTGAGGGATCTGAGGACGGCCTCGCGCTTCGACTGGGGAGGAGCTGCACTTGGCGCAGCTTATGGCTTTATGGGGGACTCGTCGAGGACCGAGATGAGCACAGCTGGATACTGGCGGATTTGGGAGGTATGATCATAATTGAGTAAAGCACATTTCCAATATGCACTTATCTATTTGAATACATAAACTGCTCAAAAATATTCCTGCATTGTACTAATGATTTGAACCTTGATAACTGTGCAGCTCTGGGCCTATGAAGTTCTGAACATGTGCCGTCCAGTGACAAAGAGCCTGGACTTGGGGATCCTCCCACGTGCTCATATCTGGAGCAAGAAGAATATGGGAGAGAAAAGAGGGCGAGGCGACCTGAACGGCTTCAGGGTATACCTAGACGAGCTCCGACCCTCACAGGTATGACACGACTTCATCAAATATAAATATGCGTCCCTTTTATTGCTTTAATGCTGTCGCTGACCGATGTTTGCATTGCTTGCTTGCGTAGGTAGAGTGGGATCCTTGGAAAGTGGCAGAGTCAGAGCCTGAGTACTTGGCCAGGAGCAGGGCCGTGACGGCGAGCAGAGTGCTGCTGGAGTCGGCTTTTGGTTGGCAGTGGTACTTGGGTGACCGAGTGACACGCCAATCACTGGGCCACGCGGGGTTCCAGGTGCCCGGACCGCTTCCACCACGGGCCTCACACACAGGGGAGTACACGTTGGCCGAGCTAGAGATCTTCACGTGGCCTGACACTGATTTGACACGCTACCTGCGTCCCGGCATGGACTATGCAGCCTACCAGAGGGAGCGTTTGGCGGGACCATTGAGAGTACGAGAGTTCAGGGAGGTCTGGAGTCAGGCCCGCGGAGCTGCTGAGGAGAGGAGAGTCGTCACTGCGAGGCAGAGCGGTGGTGAAAGTCGTGCGAGGCGGGGTCCGAGTGGACCTGTGAGAGGTGGGCCACCAGAGTTGACATGGCATATAGCTGTGGTGGATTCTCAGGGCAATCCGGCCGAGCTACACCTAGTTCCTGCCAGAGTTGAGCCAGCGCCTGTCACCGTGCCGGTAAGACATTGTACCCTTCATTATTGTACTTCCATAAAGTCTTGAGATATTGCTCCATTACTTATGTTCAAGTTATTCTTGCAGGTGCCCAATGAGTGGGCGAACGAGGCCGTTCGGCGTATGCTTGCACTGGAGAACATGATAAGGCGGGCGGCAAGTGGCCTGCCTTTGGACTTGCGCTATCCATCACTGGCAGCTCAGAGATCTCAGGTATATACCCTTCAGAGAAACGATACATTCCTGCGTTCGATAGTTGACACATGCATGCTTTGCTCGATACATAGTGTACTTTAATTGTCGTCAACTTTGAAATAGATTGTACCTGCTTGCAAACATACAACATATAGAATGTATACTAAATGTGCAAAATTTTTACAATGCAGACACAGGGACAGGCGGCTCCTAGGAGGAAGAGCGCGAGAGAGCCTCCACAGAAGAAGCTAGCAAGCAGGACTCCCGCTCCTCCACCTACTACTAGACCACAGACGCGGGGTGTACAGCCACCCGTCGCGAGTGAGGAGGCGGCCCGAGAGGCCGTGGCGCGCGCAGAGGAGAGGTATCAATTGAAGATGCGCCAAAGGCCCTCGCAAGATGAGCCGGTCCGCAAGAAGCGGCTGATCCTGCCCGAGGATTCTGAGGAAGAAGAGGAAGAGGAGGGAGAAGAAGAAGAGGAGGACGAGGAGGCGCCTGACAGCAGTGGTTCAGACGACTCAGCCGATGACCCTGGTTTTAGACAGGATCCTAGAGAGGGAGACGACGACGACGACGACGACGATGGGGATGGTGACTGGTTCGGGGAGGACTGAGGGCTACTAAGAAGCCTCATTTGTCTTTCCACATCTTTGATTTTTGCTTTTGGGCTTGCGTGCCCGCGTAGATAGATGGAAGGCCGGAGTGCCTTAGTTGATACTTGATACATGTTTTTGGGGCCTGTGCGCCTTTTTGATTTGATGGGCGAGTGTGCCCGAGCTGACATGATGACTTTTGACCGGCCGAAGCGCCGCATGCGCAGTAGTATTCCTTGTTTTGACATGGATAGATATGGATTAGCTATAAAATTTGCATTTTCAGTTCATTTTACTCTTGCAATGAACTTAGAATAAATAAACGCTTGCCACTAATACCATGTTTGCATTGATAATGTACTGAGACTGTTCATAAACGCACACATACGTACAGACAGAACTAACTCAGAGAACAAACGAAAATGTACCCCAGGATACGGTCAGGATACGAGGATACGAGGGAATGGAATATTGGACATTTAAAAGCCAAAACCCAGAATATTCTAACTTGGATAAAAAGAACACCTTCGTGAGATCATGAATACACAAAATGACTCAAGAGAGCCGACGGACTCGAGGAATACCTCCCGAAATGCAAAATTGCCCAAAATCCTTACGAAGGACACAAAAGGGACACGAGATGGGAAAGCATGACTCTATTATGTCCCGGACTGAAACCGACACCTCCGTACAGTCACAATAGGTCACCATGACCTGTACGGCCTGAGAGAAAAGGACACGACCCTCCGGAACGAGTTTCGACCTTCCGAAACACACATTTGGCCTTGAAACGAGCCACCGAGGGTTCAAAAACCTCGTTAAATGTGATATCTCGAATCCGACGCTTGGATATGGTTGCATATGCTCACATTGACTTGCCGGAACCACAAAAGTTGCAAAAGTACCCTTGGAATAGGATGCGACCAAAATTGGACAGTAGCTGGTGAAATCTGTCAAAATGCAGGCTGAACCATCGCACGAGGGAGTGAGAATGTCGCGCGATGGAGTGGATGGTTCTCATTCGCGCGATGGACTGAGACCATCGCGCGATGGTTGGGCCGTGCCAGGCCACCTTATTTTGACCATCTCAGATTTTTGGACGTCCAGGCCTCGTCATCAACCTTTAACTGCTCAGAGTACTTCAAAGGGGGGGGGGGGGCAGTGCAGAGATGCCCTCACTTTGGAGAAGAAAATGCCACATGGCATGGATGTTTGTACTGGGAAGGGACGACACTCTATGCATTCTGCCTATAAAGAGGCCAATATTTCTGCAAATGAAAGGCATTCCTCCCATAGTTTGAAAGTCCCACGAGGAAGCAGGATGGCAAACAACCTTCCTGCCTTAATTAGCCCCTGGCTCATGGCCTTTGTTGCTGGAGATTGGCTGTCATTCCGGTTTCACGGGCTGGCCGCATTCCGTTTCCTTCGCAATGTGAGGGTCCGTCCAGAGTTTCTGAGGGCAACCCTACAATTCTGGGACCCAGAGGTTCACGTGTTCAGGTTTGGGGTTAACGAGCTGTGCCCAACCGTGGAGGAATTCCAAGCATACCTCCAAGGAGTCGCCTCGAGCATGATTGTCGTGCCGCCTTATAGGAAAAGCATGCCAAAGCTCCTACAGTCAAGTCTTGGTATCACCCGGGGAGCGGTTGAAAGTTTGCTAACTGGAGGGCAAATCAACATCATGCGCCTAATGGAGTGGTATGGGCCAGAAGGTGACGTAGAGAATATAGCCGTGCAGGCTCGACGTCGATTTGCCCTGGCGATCGGCGTGTTGGCTGCTTATTTACTGGTATCTCCAAATGGGCAAGTCAACCCCATGCTGGTGAGCATCGCCGCTCAAATGGGTGCCCGAAGAAATGTGGTACCACTGGTTCTAGCAGAGACACTCATAGGTTTAGATTTGGTTTCTTCTGGCCAAACAGACGTGTTCGGCGGTAGTCCACTACTACTGCAGGTTAGCTTAGTTCTCACTCAGCTCACCTTTTTCTGGCTTTCACACGTTCTATTTTTACCTCATCTCTCAGCTAAGGCTATATCGAAGCTTCTTACTTGTCTTTTCTCTCAAGCTTTTATGTAACTTCTCACTTGTTTTTCCACTCATGCAGCTCTGGTTATCTGACAAATTGGGATTGCTCACAGCACCGGAAGCAAACTGGCCTCATCTGCCCGGCCGAATGCACCAGCGGGGTATGATCTATCCGGAAATGTCTGTGAATCAATGGTGCGCATTTATGAGGGAAATGCTGTCGAACGAGATCACATGGCGGCATGAAGCTTTAAACATTCCAGACATGGCCTTGAGTTCTGCAGGATTCGAGAGAGTAGTGATAGCTGGGCTGACCGCTTTCACATTCTACATCCCCGGACGCATCCTTCGTCAGCTAGGAATGAGCCAAGGACTCCACCGAGCTGGGACTGAAGATTTCCAAGTCCCTGCTTTCACTGCCCAGAATCTGAGAGGGTATGAGCATGACTGGGGCCTGCGGCAACTCGGAGGAGCTGACCCAGACTTTAGCACGGAACTTACGCACCGATATCAAACATGGCTAAGAAGGGAAATCGCAAGCAGGCAAAACAACAATTGACTTCTGACGAATCCTGATGATCTAGAATAAACCGTGAGCCTGTTAAGGCCTCGAGCACTTTATTCTGTTTTTATGCTTTAATCTTTTTAAGACTGCTCAGCCTGTGTAATAGAAGTTATAATTTGAATAAAAATGAAAGTTCGAGAGTTTTCCCCTTTTGATCCAAGTGTTGAACCGCCGTGTCACCCAATTATCGGGTCAACTCCTGGTAATGGGAAACCGTGGATCAAGTTGATGGATTGTGACCGAATCTCACAGAGAGATTGCCTACGTATCCCTTTTCAGAGAATCAGGTCAGCACGTAGTTCAGGCCAAGGTTCACTCGAGTATTTTAACTCTCCTTTTACGCTCTAAATTTTGCCTAGTGCTGCCACTTCGGGTTTTCAGCCTAGCGAGCTTTGATTGATGCCTATTTATTTTTGCCTAAACCGCCTTCTCAGGTTTTCGGTCTAGCAGGCTTGCTCTAATTTTTGCTTGGAACCGCCCACCCTTGTGGTTTTCGGCCCAACGAGCTTCTCTCAGGGATAGTATCGTTTGAGTTGATCCAGGTTAACCAGAGAGCTGAATTCGTTGCCGTCGAGATCTATGAGCTGAGCCGCTCCCCCAGAAAGGATGGTCTTGATGATGTAAGGTCCGGAACGCTTGGGTCGAAATTTGCCGCGGGGGTCAAAAACTGACGCCCGAATCTCTTTTGTGACCATGTCTCCTTCGACTAAGTCTCTAGACTTCACCTTTTTGTTGAATGCCCGGGCGATTCTCCGCTGATACCCCTGAACATGATACAGGGCCCGAAGCCTCCTTTCATCGAAAAGCATGAGTTCAACAAATCTCCCACTGAGCCATTTAGATTCCGAGAGTTCCGATTCTACCATGATCCTCAAAGATGGTACCTCAAGCTCTATAGGGAGAACTGCTTCCATCCCGTAGACCAAGGAATAGGGGGTTGCCCCCGTTGATGTTCGAATCGACGTTCGATAACCCCAAAGAGCTAATGGCAGTTGCTCGTGCCAGTCCCTGGCGGACTCCGCAGATTTTTTGATGATTGTCTCGACATTCTTGTTGGCCGCTTCAACCGCACCATTTGTTTGGGGATGATAGACCGTTGAATGATGGACTTGGATCTTGAATTCTTCGAAGAGCTCCAGGACCCTGCCTTTGAAATGACTCCCATTGTCTGATACGAACGCTTGCGGAACCCCATATCGGTAGATGATGTTTTTCCTGATGAAGTGAGCGACTTGAACTGCCGTTAGGCTTTTATAAGATTCAGCCTCCACCCATTTGGTAAAATAATCTATGGCCACGAGGATGAACCTATGACCATTTGATGCGGATGGTCTGACCATGCCGATGACATCGATGCCCCATACAGAGAAAGGCCAAGGCGAAGCCATGCCAAATAGGTTAGAGGGTGGAACATGCATTAGATTAGCATGAATTTGGCATTTGTGACATCGCCGCACATAATCTACACACTGAGATTCCAAGGTAGACCAGAAATAACCCTGGCGCAAGATTTTCCTAGCCAGCATGACGCCGCTCATGTGAGGGCCACAGACCCCCTCATGGATCTCCTCCATGATTCTGACGGCCTCGGTCCCGTTGACACAGAGCTTGTGCATTCCGCAATGAGACCTCCTATATAACTTTCCCCCACAAATGATGTACTGGGCGGCTATCCTCCGCAATGCAGTCTGATCTTTCTTGGAGGCCTCAGCCGGATACGTGCCATTCTCGACGAAATTCCATATGTCTTGGTACCAGGGTAGGCCATCATCGACATCATCGATGGCGTTGACGTATTGATAAGCGGGGCGGTCCCGCTGTTCGATTAAGACTCGGCGGAGTTTGACTCCGAAGGGTAGTTCGACCATGGAAGCCAAAGTCGCGAGTGCATCGGCAAAACGGTTCTTCAAACGAGTGATGTGGGTGAAAGTCACTTTGTTAAAGCGAGGAATTAACCCCTCCAAATCCTGATGATAAGGTTTCAACCCCTCTTCACGCACCTTTCAGTCCCCATTGGCTTGAGATACAACGAGATTGGAGTCCCCGATGACTTCGAGTCGTTCAACGCCGAGCGTGAGTGCAGCCTCCATACCCACGATACAGGCCTCGTATTCAGCTTGGTTGTTTGTAACATCGAAGTTAAGCTTGAATGCAAGCGGAATATGAGAACCATCGGGGGCGACTAGCAAAACCCCGATCCTGAATCCTTTCTGATTGGCCGCCCCATCGAAGTACAGAGTCCAGACGTCCTCGACAACTGTTAGCACCTCCTCATCTGGGAACACGAAATCTGCATCTTCCGGTCCATCCACAGGGTGATCAGCCAAAAATTCAGCAATTGCTCGTCCCTTCACCGACTTCCTCGTGGCGTATTCGAGGTTGAATTCTGCCAGAAGGAGCAACCAGCGTGCTAACTTACCAGTGAGAGCCGGTTTCTCAAACAGATACTTGAGTGGATCCATTCGAGAAATCAATTTCACTGGGTAAGCCAGCATGTAGTGTCTCAACTTCTTAGAAGCCCAAACCAAAGCCCAACACGTTTTTTCCAAGGCGGTGTAGCGCTCTTCAGACCCAACCATTTTCTTACTTAAGTAATAAACGGCCTTCTCAACTCCCTGGTCACCCTCTTGAGCTAGCAAGCATCCCATGGATGTAGAACTCACAGATAAGTATAGAATCAAGGGCTTTCCGGGCACCGGTGGCATCAAGACAGGCGGGTTTTGCAGATGCTCTGAATGGACATGAAGGCAGCCTGACATCTGTCCGACCATACGAACGGGGTGTCCTTCTTGAGTAGATGAAACATCGGCTCGCAAGTTAAGGTTAACTTGGCGATGAATCTGCTGATGAACTGAACCTTCCCCAAAAAGCTTCGCACTCCCTTTTCAGTCTCTGGTGGCTTCATTTCAAGCACCGCTTTGATCTTGGACGGATCGACCTCAATCCCACGCGAAGTGATCATGAAACCGAGCATCTTACCTGCTGTGACCCCAAAGGTGCATTTCTGTGGATTGAGACGCATGCGAAACTTTCGGAGCCTCTCGAAAAACTTCCTCAGTACAAGAACATGCCCTTCCCGAGTTTTTGACTTAGCAATCATGTCGTCTACGTAGACCTCAACCTCTTTGTGCATCATGTAGTCCAGAATGGTCGTAGCGGCTCTCTGGTAGGTGGGACCAGCATTTTTCAAACCAAACGGCATGACCAAGTAACAATAAGTCCCCCATTCGGTGATGAAAGTCGTTTTCTCACGATCTTCCGGCGCCATAAGAATCTGGTTATATCCGGAGAAACCATCCATGAATGAAAGCAGGGCATGGCCCGCCGTATTGTCCACCAGTACATCGATATGTGGCAGGGGAAAATCGTCCTTGGGGCTTGCCTTGTTCAAATCCCTAAAGTCCACGCACACTCAAATTTGTCCATTCTTTTTAGGAACTGGAACAATGTTGGCAACCCACGTAGGGTATTGAGAAACCATGAGAAAACCGGCGTCGATCTGCTTAGTGACCTCTTCCTTGATCCTCTGCACCCAATCTGGCCTCATCCGCCTCAACTTCTGCTTCACAGGTTTGGCATTTGGTAGTAAGGGGATTCGATGCTCCACTATTTCTGGGTCGATGCCGGGCATGTCTTGATGAGACCACGCAAAGATGTCACTGAATTCTGAGAGCAGCTCTTTGAAATCGTGATGTTCCTCTGGAGATAAAGTGGAGCCCACCTGAACCATTCGGGGATCATTCTCGTCTTTCAAGTTTATTAAGACTATTTCTTCTTTTAACGGCTGAGCATGCCTTTCGTCTTCCCTTTCGATGAGGGCATGGATTTCCTTGGGAATGTCCCCATCGAAATCTATCCCTTCATCGTCGAGGTCGACACAGTTTATATAAAGATCATTCAAGTAGTCAGAAGAGGATTCCTTCATTTCATAAGACCCTGCAGGGTCACCAAGTACAAGGGAATCAAACTCAAAGTAAAAGCCATGACGTGGAGGGCCAAGAGGCACAAACTCCGACTCAGAGCTAGACTTAGACTCAGACGACTCAACAGACTCAGTGTCAGACTCTGATACATCATCAATGCAAGTAAGGCGTGGTTTGAAAATGCAATTTTTAAGGCTACCCTTTGCTTCTGTGATGAGGGAGAGGGGATCCTTGAGGTCGTCGGAACCGAGCATGAACACCTCGGCCTCTTCACCTTCCTTGGCCAAACCCACCTGGGAGAACTCATAAAATAGCTGCTCCAAGCTCCCTTGATCAAAAGACACCAGCCAATCAGTCTTTAGCTTGGACTGACTAAGCTTCCTTTTGAATTCCGCCCTTGCTGGTTCTTCATCATTGGAGGACCAAGTGTCATCAGCGAAAACCTCAAACCCAGGCAGCAAATCCCCAGTGACTGAATCGATAAAAGGCTCAGGCTGTCCGGTGTAAACGTCATTCCCCACTTCGCGCACAAAGTAGCTGTCGGGTTCACCATAGAGAGATCGAGGTTTTCCCGTGCATTTCCTTCTTTTGGCATCCTTGGCAGAGGAAGAGTACCCCAAACCAAAGCGGCCCTCGCAGGAAGGAAAGGCAGGGAACTCCGGGATCCCTTGTTGGTGAATCCCAAGACCAAGACCAGGTAAATAGGACATCCTCCTGATGATGTCTAAGGAGACAGAGCTTATGATGAAGTCCCCATCCACGTTGATAGCCAAAACCGAACCAGAAGTGTCGAAAGAGAAACCCCCGAGATCAACGTCTTCCTCGCCGTGTGCAATCCCCAAAACAGGCGTGCCATCTTCCTTAAGCGGGCGAATGCCCGAGTCCCTGCAAATAGTCAAAGTTCTGGTAGGGAGTCCCAACATAACCTTTTGGTGAAGAGTAGACGGTACAGCCATGATGTCAGATCGGTGAAGCCACGGCCTTCCCAGCAAAAGATTAAAGGTGGCGGGGATGTCGACCACATGGAACTCAACATCCATCTCAAATCCCTCAGCGTCAAGTTTGAGCACGAGCGTGCCCTCGACCACGCGACGAGTGCTGTCGTATGCCTTAACAGCCAGATTGGAAGGTGCAAAGCCTTTCTTGGCTAGTCCCAAGCGGTAAGCCACTCTCAACGGGCAAACATTGATCGCCGATCCGTTGTCGATCAAAACAGTTGGAATCCAGAGTCCCTTACACTTAACAGTGATGTGCAAGGGGCGATTGTGATCAACCCCTTCGATCGGTAGATCCTTGTCAGTGAAGACCACGGTGTGCTTCGAAGTAGGCGGGAGAATTATGGATATCATGGCTTCAGGCGTGACATCGGGTTGGATCTCAAGGCGAGAGAGAGTATGGCAAAACTTCTGACGATGCTCGCGGGAGGAACAGATTAGCCCCCAGAGTGATATAGCAGCAGGAATCAGCTCCAGCTGCCTCTGAATCATGTCATCATTCGGGGAGCTAGGAGGTGCCTCAAACGGTGCGGACCTTGAGAATGCAGAAGGTTCGTTCCTTTTGTTAGAAGAATTGGACGAGCTCCCAGCCTGAAGATTGGAAGGCTGAAAAATTCGTCCACTCCTCGTAACGTTGAGAACGTTCTCTAAAGAGGGTATCGCTTGAAGGTCTTGACGGTCATCCCAAAGATCAGCAGGGACCTCCCCCAATTTGCGTTTTCCTTTGTCAGAAGGCAGTGGGGCTACAGGTGCTTCCATGCCTAGATCGAGGTCTTGAGCTAAATCGTTCCACAGCAGCGACTCCCAGAAATCTGGCTCCTTAACAGCTACAGCCTCCCCAATGGGCTCCGTGTTAGCAATGAATGGGACGTCCCAGAGTCCCCCATCGGCAAGAGAGCGGTTGACAGTACAAAGCTCAGACCCAACTTGGATATTAACCACATCATCAACATCCCAGAGGTCTGCTGGCGGAACAAGGTCCGTAACCATAATGTTGTGATCTTCCTCGGTCGGATAAGGCGGTGCGGGCGCGAGAGTTCCTCACTAATGATGTAGAATGTAGGATCGTACTCAGTGTTAGTTACAGAGCCAACCATCCTGTCAAGAGTAAAAGGGAGAAAGCATTCCCCCAAGACGCGAGTTTCCTCCTGAACGAGACCCTCTTCTATGAATTGAATCTCGTGATCGGGCAGAGCATATCCTTGAAGAGGATTAAGGTCGAACTCTAATGGAAACTGCCACGCGGGCTCGGGATCCCAATAGTACTCCTCCTCAGGCAGAACGGGTTCAGGCTGTTGAAAAAGCATGTTCAAAGAGAATCCATCCAAAGGGTCAAGCATGCCTGCCTCATAATTAGCCATCCAGGCGTCATACCAAGCATGGTTAAATGGGATATATTCGGGGTTCTGGGGGAAACCGTCTAACTCTAGCTCCGTCCATTCATTGATTATGGGGGCTGCATAATCATCATTATCGGCGATAGCCCATCCTACTGCTTGCATATCAACCTGCCGTTCCGGTAGAAAAGGGATAGCAGACCTAAAGCGGCTTATCAAATTCGGAGAGGAGTTTGGATCCGTCACATCAAAATACGGGCTGTCCAAGGAAGAAGCAGAGTTGAGCTGCACGGAAGGAATGGACTGGTGAAACAGTTCGCTGATGGAGGCGTTGAACACAAACGCCCCATTCTGCAGGCGTGCGAGAGGCACATCGGGATTGGACGACTGTCCTTCTTCAAGATGGATGTAGAAAATCTCGGCTTCGGGCTGAGAAGGGATGGGCACGACCGGCCTGGGTTGGTTTGTTGAGGTTATATGGTCAGTGGGGTTGAATATAGTGGAGCTAGGGTTGATATAAGTGGAGCTGATGGATATTTGGTTGATGCGGGGAGCAGCATTGTGCTTTGGCAGGGAGTTGGAGAGGATGTTTGGTTTTTGGGTTGGTGGAGGTGGAGCGTGGAGAGTTCCTTCATCTATGAGATCCTGGATCGCATGTCGGAGACGGAAACAGGAGTCCGTAAGATGTCCAGCCCCTTGGTGGTAGGCACAATAAAGGTTAGCTTTGAAGTTGGGTGAAGGGTTCTTAGGCAGAGGAGTCGGGTCAAGGGGTTTCAGATGCCCTGACTGGATTAACTTCTCCATGACAGATGACAGTGGAGCTTCAAACACGGAGAAACTGCGGGACTGACCGCGGGGCCGGTTATTTTGTGGGGTTTGCACCTGGTTAATCTCAGCGACGCGATTGGTTGTATTGGAAGAGGAAGCATTAGTGCCGCTAGTTGCTGTGTTGGAAGATGTCCCACTGCCAAACAACACATTGGTGTTTCCTGAGTAGACCCGAGGCTTTGGTTTCGAAGGGTTAGAAGACTCCCCTCTTGACAGAATCCCGCTTTGTAGCGCATCCTCGATGGCCAACCCAGATTCGAAGAAAGTATCGAAGTTGGAGGAAGCTTGGACAAGAACCAAATGCCTAGCGTAATCAGGTTGAAGATTGCGAGAGATGATTCGGAGCTGATCTCTCTCACTCGGGCGATCGGTCATCTGAACAGCCTTCGTTCTCCATCTTTTGACAAAATCCGCAAAGGATTCCTTAGCTTCCATTTTCGTGGACTCAAGCTCTCGGGTTGTCATCTTGAGCTGGGAGTTGTAACTATACTGCGAAATAAACGCAGCACCGATATCCTCCCACGTCCTCCTTTTAGCGATGTCGAGCGACAAAAACCAGTGAAAAGCGGGTCCTGAGAGAGTCTGAGGGAACAGCTGGGACATGGCCTCGGGTTCAACAGCCAAGAGTTTCATGGCGGCATGGTAGCCATAGAGATGAGTCTTCGGGTCGCCACTCCCATCAAACTTGGCGAGATCAGGCATTTTGAACTTGTCGGGGAGCTTAGCATTGGGATACAAGCAAAGGCGATCTAAATCAATTCCCCCGGCACTGATCTTTTCAGACTTGGACACAGATTCCTCCAGCTTGACGATCTTCGCCATGAGAACAGTCATGTTAGGATCCAGAACGGGTCTTGCCACAGCGAGATTCAGATTCGCTGCCTCCGGTTGAGCCTCTCTCGGGTTAGGCTGAATTATGATCCGCCCTGCATGGTTAGGGTCTTCAACAAAGATTGGTTCCACATGGTCGTCCTCATCGACCTCGCCTCCCACTTCTGCAGCTGGCGGAAGACGAGTGTTGATAAGGTCATTGAGCCTAGTGAGATTTGCATCAGTCTGAGCACCCCTTTGCTGCATGGTGGCGATGCTGTTCTGGATGTTCATGAGCATGGTTTCGAGACTCAGTGGTTGCGGATGATCTGCCATAATGGAGGTCCCGGATGAGCTTGACGAGGACGGGGAGGTTGGTGACGCCGGAGATTCAATTTCCTGGAGAACTGACGGTGATCCTGATCGTAAAGCGGCCAAAAGGGAACACGGAGAGTCTTCCGTTGTGATTGACTGAGCTTGCAACCTGACTAGCCTTTGAACGGAATTCTGATGCAGACGTTCCCAAGTGGGTTTGGCTTTCTGCCTCGATACTTTCCTTGGCGGCGCAATGGTTCAGAATTCTGCTTTGCTTTGCTGTAAGAAAAGGTTCGATAAGGGCCCTGCAGCAACCTTACTCTAAGCAAAAGACTTTAAAGTGATAATGCAGCCATCGTCGTCAGTGTCGCCCTTAGACTCTAAGACTACAGGCGAGTCTGTCTCATGATGTTCGGACACTGCCAAAATCCTCGGATTTCTTTTCAAGGGTGTATCCTCGTTTGAATCGAATAATACTGAGAGATGTCAAAAATAGCCTAAGCCTCTGACTTTTCTGTTTTTGAAGTTTCAACTTTAAACTTGGAATAACTCGGGGTGGATGACGTGATACCCTAACCGGGGCGGCGTAGGCAACACAGTGCCATAGCCTGAGCGGTGTACGTGATGCGCACGATAACCAGGGTGGTGTGAGCATCACGGCATTCTCTTCGTCGTTCCTTGTTTTCTGTTTGAGACCTCAATCGGGATATGGCCAAGGACTTAGAAAGTTTTGATTTCCCAAAGTCTTGTTGATCCTAGGACTTTTGAAAATCTAACAACATGCACCGCGAAGATGCATGACTCTTCATCGGACCTAGCAACGTCCTAATGAACATAAGACAGACTCGAAAGAGAGACAACCTAGAAGCCGCCCTAAACATGCCCCTACGCAAAACGGTATGTATGTACAGTGCATGCGATAGGGAAAGCAGTAACACGTAGACGGTATATGGGGGTTAGATGCAAGTAGATCTTACCCTGCAGGTACCTGTCCTAGTTTGGAGAGTTCTAGTGCTTTGTACGTGCAAAGGCTGGTTTTGGCTTGTAACGGGTTCCTCGGACTAGAGCCAAGATATACCTTCCGCTGCCCGCGTAATCGCAGAGCAACAGTCAAACGGTAGAATGACTCATCATCGTCGAAGGTTGTTGGTCATTCGGGGTCCCCGAGCTCCGGTAAACCGTGTCAGATTGCCAAAACGATCCAACGGGGCTTATCCCACATCGATGCAAATGAAGATGCTAAAGAAGTTGATTAATGAAAATAGAATCGCAAATTCGCAAACGCCTTTTTCAAATTTGGCCCACTTTATTTAGTCAATACTTAGAAGAAACTACACGAGAGAATGATTGGAAAAGTCCCAGATTGGATTGGCCGGACACGAGGTCCCGTTAAATCACCATTCCAACCTTCGGCAGCGCGAAGCTCACCGTTTTGACAAACTTTTGTGGGATCGTTCTTCAAGTGTATTGAAATCTAAACATAGACCAATATTGGTTCGATCCCCAGCAGAGTCGCCACTGTGGGCATGCGTGCCCGTTTTCGGAATTTTCAGATTCCGAGATGCGAGGCAAGGGGCCCGGGTCGAGGGAGCGCGTGTAGGGGAAAGCAAGCGCTCGCAAAATACAGAGTCGCCGCTCGGGTTTGAAGGTCCGACACCCAAGGAACCGTATTTCGAAGCACTTGCCGCGCTGTTTGATTTGAAAAGGTTTAAGGAACCAGTCCGTCATAACCATATCTGGGTTCGGGACCAGGTTACGAGAGGGGAAGGGTTTTATGGCACCCCTCTCGCCCAATCCGGAGATCGGTCTCTACTTAGGCATTTGCAAAAAATGTTTGTTTGCGATTCTGTTTCATTAATCAATTTTTAGCCATTTAGGGCGGGGGAACAGTTTAAGGGATTAAAACTGTAACAGTTTGCAAGATGTGATAGACAGTATGGATGAGTGAGATGACAAGTAATAAATGGAATGAAGTTCAAAACGTCGATCATACATCAAGACAGTGCTGTGTATGATTTTGGCACAAACAAACAGCCAGCTTGCATGCGTGAGTTCATCCGCATGCAAGCAAACCATCGCGCGACATAACCATATACTCGCGCGAGTATTGACGCTTCACCAATGGTTTGAATTTCACCCCCTTCTGGGCTCTGGAAGGACCAGTGCTCACCCAGGTGCAAACCAAGCAGTTTATAGGTACTTGAAAGTAAACAATATTACAACGAACAGATGGAAATATTATAAAAACGCAACCCCTAAACAGTGGGGGTGTCTAAACAGAGGCCAAGGCCAAACTGCTTATGCAAGGGCAGTCCCTGGAAGACTGAGAACCATCGCGCGACAGAGTGACACAGGCGCGCGATTGTTCAGACTAGACTTCCAGGAATTGCTTTGCATACTTAGGGCTCTGAGACATGTTCAGGAGCATCCCAAGAGCATTCCAAACCAAGAGGTGTTATAAACTAAGCTAAACTATGATTTTCAACATGCAAAACAGCTAAGCGGTGAGCTAAAGCTCTTTAAAAGACTTTAAAAAGACTACGAACACAATAATAAACTTAAAGACCAGGGTCCCTTCCCCACGTGGTCCAATCTCACACGGACAGAATTGTCGCGCGAGTATATGGGACCATCGCGCGAGGGTTTCCTAGGTAACAGCTCTTGAAACCTTGCCAGCTTTAGGGCCAGACCTGGTATCGATTACCAGCCTTGACCCTGCCAGCCCCCCTCAGGGGTTCGAACAGTAAGCAGAAAGATATTATACCTTTGCTTGAGTTCCTTGGAGATGGCTTAAATGAGGTGATGAGGCTTAGGAGGTGACTATGTAGGAGAAAGTGTTGTGTGAAGTGCTTGTGCTTGAGCTTTTACTTCTTCTTTCTTTGGGAGAATTTTTGTAACCCTTTGCAAGGAAGCATGGGGGGGGGGGTATTTATAGAAAAAGGGGTTAGTGGGTGGCTAACCAAGGCCTTGTAACCAGCCAACAATGCTGGTTACAATTGCTTGGTGGAGGAGTGGGGTGGCAAAGGTGATGGGAGAATGGGGGGTGAGGTGGTGCAAGGGGAGCCCCCCCAGAACGCTGTTCAGCCGAGAAAACGGGGTCACATAGGCCTGTAGCCCCCTGACCACCACGCAATCTGGGTGAAAATGACAGGTGTTGACCATCGCGCGATGAAGTGAGAGCATCGCGCGAGGGTCCAGCCAACCCCGCGAGGGTCAATGGTCAAAGCTTTGACTTTGACCACCACCTGGCAAATGGACCATCGCGCGAGGGTTCCAGTATGTCACGCGACATTCAAACCCAAGGTCCAGGTTCTGATTCAAGGGTTTAAGGGCTAAGAATGGGTTCCTCACATGCCAAACTCAAGCCATTCCAAGTTCTCGAGACTGTTTTCGACCTGATTCATCATCGGGGAATCAACAAACCGAAGAACAAAGTAAAACGATCGGGAAGTCAAATCGGGGTGTCTACAGATATGTCCCCCTACCAAAGATGCCAAGAAGAGGAAAGGCATAGGAAAGTCTTGAACCCTTCAATGTAACATTGAAAGTTACTTTGTACGTGAATGAGGAAGCACTGCTTATATGGGACAGGTCGAGCCATTTTGGGATCCGAAAACTCGTACTTAGCTGCCTGGTTTCGAGGTCTTCGCTGCTGACACCTGGTCCGATACCGAGGATGAGGAATTGGCTAAAGAGGAGTTCAAGAAGCAGTTGGCTCTGATCAAAGAGAAGACGGACTGGCTGAGCACATTTGATCAAGGGAGCTTGGAGCTACTGTTCTCCCAAGTAGGTTTGGTTGGCGATGCTGAGGAAGCTGAAGTGCTGATGCTTGGGCCTGACACTCTAAAGGATCCCACCTCTCTCATTGTGGAGGCTAAGGGTAGTATTAAAAATTGCATCTTCACACCGCGCCTAACTTGCATTGACGACATGTCTGAATTTGACACAGAGTCGATCGAGTCTAAGTCTAGCTTAGAGTCGAAGTTTGTGCCTCTTGGCCCTCCACGTTGTAGATTTTACTTTGAGTTTGAGTCGATTGTACTTGGCAACCCTGAAGGGTTTTATGAAATGCATGATCCTACTTCCGACTACTTTGTTAATTTCTATATAAACTGTGTCAACCCTGACGATGAAGGAACAAATTTTGATGGGAATATTCCTGCTGAATTGCGTTCTCTCATTGAAAGGGAAGACAAAAGGCATGCTTAAACTCTAAAAGAAGAAGAAATTTTTGTAAATTTGAAAGACGAGGATGACCCTCGTATGATGCAAATTGGTTCGACATTGTCCTTGAAAGATCGCACCGCATTAATCGATCTGCTCAAGGAATTCTTTGAAGTCTTCGCATGGTCTCACAATGATATGCCTGGCATTGATCCTGAAATAGTGGAGCATCAGATTCCCCTGCTACCTGGAGCTACAACTGTCAAACAGAAGCTCCGTAGAATGAGGCCGAACTGGGTACAAAAGATCAAGGAAGAAGTCACTAAGCAAATTGACGCAGGTTTCTTGAGGGTCGCAAAGTACCCTAAACGGATCGCCAACATCGTGCTTGTTCCTAAGAAAAATGGAAGGATCTGAGTTGTGTCGATTTCAAGGACTTAAACAAAGCAAGCCCCAAAGACAATTTTTCCTTGCCACACATCGATGTGCTTGTGGACAATACGGTGGGGCATGTTTTGCTTTCATTTGTCAACGAATTCTCTGGATACAACCAGATCTTCTTGGTGCCGGAGGACCAGGGAAAGACAACATTCGTCACTGAATGGGGTACGTACTGCTACGTGATGATGCTGTTTGGACTAAAGAACGCTGGTTGCACCTTTCAACGGGCCCAAACAACCTTGTTACATGACTTTATCCACAAGACGATTGATGTTTATGTCGACGATATGATTGTTAAGGCAAAGGAACGAAAGAATTTCATTCCAGCACTCAGGCAGTTCCTTGAGAGATTTTATAAGTACCGAATGCGTCTCAACCCGCAGAAGTGCACATTTGGGGTCACGGCAGGCAAGATGTTAGGATTCCTAATCACTGCAAGAGGGATCGAGGCAGATCCGTCTAAAATCAAGGCGATTCTCGAAATGGAGCCACCACGGTCTGAAAAGGGAGTGCGAACCTTTCTGGGTAAGGTTCAGTTCATAAGCAGATTCATCGCCAAGTTGACTTTAACTTGCGAACCAATGTTTCGTCTGCTCAAGAAGGATGTCCCGTTTGAATGGACAGATAAGTGCCAAGCCACTTTTGAGCCAATCCAGAAATACCTGCAGAACCCATCGGTGTTGATGCCTCCTACACCGGGTCAGCCTTTGATCTTATACTTGTCTGAAACTTCGATAGCTATGGGATGTTTGCTAGTACAAGAAGGGGATGCTGAAGTTGAGAAAGCTATCTACTATCTGAGCAAGAAGATGGTGGGATGTGAGGAGCGCTATACTCCTTTGGAAAAGATGTGTTGGGTGCTTGTCTGGGCCTCCAAAAAGCTGAGGCATTACATGTTGGCTTATTCGGTAAGATTGATTCTCGGATGGATCCTATCGAGTATCTGTTTGAGAAACATGCGATTACTCATATGTTAGCCCGTTGGTTGCTTTTGTTGGTGGAGTTCGATCTCCAATACGTCACAAGGAAATCTGTGAAAGGACGTGCCGTGGCAGAATTTTTGGCCGATCACCCGATTGATGGACTGGAGGATGTGGATTTCACTTTCCCTGACGAGGAGGTTTTAACAGTGGTTGAGGAGGTTTGGACACTCTATTTTGATAGGGCCGCTAACCAGAAAGAATTTAGGATTGGGGTGTTGTTGATCACACCTGTTGGTGCTCATATTCCGCTTGCTTTCAAGTTAAACTTCGATGTCACAAATAACCAAGCTGAGTATGAGGCCTGCATTGTTAGAATGGAGGCTGCAATTACTCTTGGAGTCGAAAAGCTCGAAGTAATTGGAGATTCAAAACTAGTAGTCTCTCAGGCCAATGGAGAATGGAAGGTTCATGAGGAAAAGCTAAAGCCGTATCACCAATATTTGGAAGAACTGATTCCTCGTTTCAATAAGGTGACTTTCACTCATATTCCACGTTTGAAGAATCAGTTCGCCGATGCTTTGGCGACTTTGGCTTCAATGATCAAACTTCCGAATGGCGTCAAGCTACAGCCAATTGTGATCGAAGAAAGGGACTTGCCCGCATACGAGTATATCAACGCCATCGATGATGGCCTACCCTAGTATCATGACATATGGAATTTTATGGAGCATGGGGAGTTTCTAGCTGAGGCCACCAGAAAGGATCGAATCGCTTTGCAACAGTTAGCTTCCCAGTACATCATTTGCAGGGGAAAATTGTTTCAGAGGTCTCATTATGGAATGCACAAGTTGTGTATCAAGGGTGACAAGGCAACAAAGGTAATGGAGGAGATTCATGAAGGAGTCTGCGGTCCTCACATGAGTGGTGGCATGCTAGATAGAAAGATCCTAAGGCAGGGCTACTACTGGTCTACTATGGAATCTCAATGCATCGACTATCTGCGTCGGTGCCATAAGTGTCAAATCCATGCCAACCTACAGCATCTTCCTTCGTCAAATCTACATGGCATGACTTCGCCATGACCCTTATCTGCTTGGGGCATTGATGTCATTTGTCTGGGGCATTGATGTCATTGGCATGGTTCGCCCTTCCGCTTTAAATGGCCATAAGTTCATCCTAGTGGCGATAGATTACTTCACCAAATGGGTTGAAGCTGAATCTTACAAAACCCTGACAACGGTTCAAGTCACTCAGTTCATTCAAAAGAACATCATTTACCTGCTATGGTGTCCCGCAGGTATTTGTATCCGATAATGGGTCTCATTTCAAGGGCAAGGTTTTGGAACTATTCAAAGAATTCAAGATCCAGATCCATCATTCAACAGTCTATCGTCCACAAATAAATGGAGCAGTCGAAGCCGCAAACAAGAACGTTGAGGTGATCATAAAGAAGACTGCTGAGTTTGCAAGGGACTGGCACGAGCAACTGCCTTTAGCACTTTGGGGTATCGAACGTTGATCCGAACTTCAACTGGAGCACTCCCTATTCTCTAGTCTATGGGATGGAGGTAGTACTTCCCATCGAGCTTGAAATACCATCACTAAGGTCATGGCAGAGTGTGGTCTCATGAAATCCGAATGGTTGAGTGGGATATTTGTCGAGCAAATGTTGTTTGATGATAGAAGGCTCCGTGCTTTGTACCATGTTCAAGGGTATCAAAGACGAATCGCTCGTGCATTCAACAAGAAAGTGAAGTCTATGGACTTAGTCGAAGGGTATATGGTTACAAAGGAAATCCGTGCTCTGGTGTTTGATCCTCGCGGGAAGTTCTGACTAAAGCGTTCTGGGCCTTACATTATCAAGACCATCCTATCTGGGGGTGCTACTAAGATCATCGATCTCGATGGCAATGAATTCAATACCTTGGTCAACCTGGATCAACTTAAGCGTTACTATTCCTGAGAGATGCTTGTTGGACCGAAAACCACAAGAGTGGGCGGTTCCAAGCAAAAATTAGAGCAGCCTGCTAGACCAAAAATCTAAGGAGGTGGTGTAGGCAAAAATAAATTGGCAAAAAGTCAAGCTCGCTAGACCGAAAACCTGAAAAGGCAGTTCTAGGCAAAAGTTAAAGCATAAAAGGAGAGGTAAAACACACGAGTGAACCTTAGCATGAACTACGTTCTAACCTAATTCCTTGAAAAGGGATACGTAGGCAATCTCTCCTCAAGATTCAATCATAATCTATCAACTTGATCCATGTTTGACGTTTTGGTACACATCAAAAGTCGAGAAAGGTCGAGAACAAAACAAGTCAAGCTTCATTGGAAAATCAGAAAGGGAAAACCCTTCGTCTTTCAACTTTATTTCAAATTACTACTTCTATTATACAAACTGAGCATAAAAGCCTAAAAACATCTTAGAAGCATGGAAAACAGAACAAAATGCTAGAGAAGCCTAATGGCTCACATCTTATTCTAAATATAGCAAAGTCAGTTCCAGAGTCAATCGATATTTTGTCTTCCTCTTATCTCTGCTCGTAGCCATCTTTTATATCGACTCATTAGTGTTGGGATGAAATCAGGGTCTGCTGCTTGGATGTCTGTAAGCCCTCAGCGCCTTTGATATCCGCCAAGTGTTTGTGCATTGAAATTCGGAAGACGAAAATTCTCATTACCAATGCGGTTGTTCTCCTTGGAGATGCCTGATTGGCAGAGGATACAACCGGGAATGTAAAAGGTGAACCTAGTCACTCCGGCGATCACCATCCTATCAAACCCATCAGAATGTGTAGCCATGTCGGGAAGATCCAACTAGGAACACCTCCAAGCGATCTCGTCAGGCTGCATGTGATTCAGAAACTCATATCAGCCTTCTAATTCCATCTCAGGGAACCTCATCTGCCTCTGATGGATTCTCCTTAGGAAGAGGTTCTAGCCTTCCTCTGGGGGATGAAGCAATCCGATCTTGTCCGATAGCCACAGCTACATGAGCGAGAAAGACAAGTAAGAAGCTCGATAAAACTTGAGCGAGAAAACAAGTAAGGAGCTAAAAGTAGCCTAAGCCGAGCGTCAAGGTAAAATGAAAAAGTATGAAAACTGAAAAAAGGTGAGCTAAGTGAGTTTACCTATAATAGAATAGGGTTGCCGCTGAAGACGTTAGTCTGACCGGTGCTTATCAGATCCAAACCCAAAAGTGTCTCCGCAAGGACTAGGGGCACCACGTTCTTTCGAACCCCCATTTGAGTTGCAACGCTCACCAAGAGAGTACTAGCTCGCCCATCGACAGGAACCAATAGATAGGCAGCCAACAGACAGATCACCAAGGCAAAGCGACGCCGGGCCTGCACGACATTGTTATCCAAGTCACCATTTGGACTATATCTTTCGATCAAGCAGAGGATGTTAATTTGACCACCTTCAAGCAAGGTATTGGCCAAACCTTGAGAAATGTTGAGTGAGGTCACCAACAGCCCTGGCATGCTCACTTGATAAGGCAAAACAACAAGTGTATGAGATGCGAAGCTCCGAAGATAGGCTTGGAACTCTTCGACAGTCGGGCACATCTCGTCATCGCCGAAGCAGAAGACGTGAACATCGGGGTCCCAAAACCTAAGTGCAGCTCTTAAGAGCTCAGGACGGAGCGACACATGTCGGAGATATCAGAATGAGGCAAGGCCATGTGATTGGAAGTTCAATCAATCCATGGACAGAAATTCTACTAGCCAAGGCTTAATCAAAGCCGGGAGTGGATTTTCAATCAAGAATACCAAGGATTGCTGAATATGGGAAGTGGGAATGTGATATCGACCTTGGTTCGTGTGCTAGAGTTAAACCCATGCCTTGGTGTCCCACCACCTTTGCATGCAAGGACAATAAATTCTGAGGTTCAAAACTGTGTGAAGTCATGACAAGGCATTATTTGCCCAAAAGGAGACTTGTCAAACAAAGGCATCTGATGCAGAGATTACCAAAGCACGCCAGTAAGGGACCTGCGTGTGCGTATCCACTGATTTCTGCTGATTTCAATACGCATGTCATGGACCACTGTACGCAGGTCTAATACAGCAAAAAAGAGTATTAATTACTACTGTGTCCGAAACTTCATTTTGAATTCTAGAGCTTATTTTGCACTTTTTATGGTTCCAGCGAGTCACTGTGGGTATTTAGGATGGTGTCGAAGCATCGGATTTCAAATGTCACGCTCAACGAGGATTTTGGATCCCTGGTGGCCTGTTTCAAGTTCAAATCAAGTTTTCAAAGAATTGAAATCCGTTCTAGGGACTTTTGCCAAGTTTTGTCATACCGTGCGTGTCATATGGACCTAATGTGACTGTACGGGGGTGTCAGTTTCAGTCCGGGACTCAAATTTGTCTAGGGTTTCGAGAAGAAGATCAGTAAATCACCCACAATCCGAAGCAATCAAGCACTGAGGGATCAAGGTGGTGGGCGGCTGGTCTAAACTTAGTCGGCTCCACCGGTACCTCTTCGAGAGGCTCCTCTACAGTCACCACCCCTTTCCCTCTTGCCGAATCCCTAGGTAGAGACCCCGGCCGGACGTCACCGATGCCACTGCCACTACTGCCAATCCCACCAAGACCTCTACTAGTGACTACAATACCCTCCATGGCACTCCGCGAGTCCAACCATTGCACGCGTGGCCCTCTGCCTTAAGCCCAACCGGCGTACGCCCCCTTTCCATCAGCGTACGCCGATCGCCACCATCACCCAACTCTTGTGCATGGCCTCCATTACCGCCATCGCTGCTTGAAACCCCTGCACCACTGTCAGCCAGAGACCTTTCTACTATTTGATCATCGATTTGATGCCCAAGGGCCTTGACTTCGTCTCTCGGCTGATTCCCCTCGTCGCCACCGCCTCCATTGCCGCCTCTACCATCTTCCATGGTGTGAGTATGTGAGTTATGTGAATTTTGGGCAAGAAATTTGAAGAAGAAGATGAGAGCAAGAGAGGGATGATCGTGGATGAGAGGGCGAAGTGTTTTAAAACGGTCGAATCTCATCTCCGAAAATAAATGGAAAGAAAGGGAGCTGGGCCAGGTTTGGGCATGTTCTAGAATATAGGCCTATTACCTGTGCCCGCGTATGCCAGTTCATGACCCGCGTATGCCAGTGAGATTTGGGCCTGAAGCCCAATCAGTGTTATTTCATCAAATTGCTCCCCAGCAGTAGTCCATTTTGCCACTCCACACCTGGTATCATGTTTAAGGGTATCAACGACAGTCCGCCCGTCCCTCAAATCAATTCAAATCAATGACGGTCCGCTCATCCCTCAAATCAATTCAAATCAATGACGGTCCACCCGTCCCTCAAATCAATTCAAATCAACGACGGTTTGCTCGTCCCTCAAATCAATTCAAATCAACAACGGTCCGCCCGTCCCTCAAATCAATTCAAATCAATGACGGTCCGCCCGTCCTTCAAATCAATTCAAATCAACGACGTTTTGCCCATCCCTCAAATCAACGATGGTCCGCCCGTCCCTCAAATCAATTCAACCATCAAGTGGCAGTTCTTCCGTCCAGTTTATCCCTAGCAGCAAACAACTGATCTATCTCAATCCATCAAATCTCTATCTCAATCCATCATATCAGGTTCCTTAAGTTTATGTGTCTACTTTATTTGTATGCTTTATTCTGGATAGCCTCGAAGGGTGTCTAGAAACCTTTCACGTTACTTGTACCAAGACAATGGTGCTCCAAGTGTTGTCAAAGGGGGACTACTGTAGACACCCTATTTTGGGCTTCCCAGATTAGTTTACTCATGGTATTTGATTCCCCAATGATGAATAGGATCAAGAACATTTCAGGAATGTTAGTGTGTTTGAGCTTTGAGTGGTTAAACCCCTTTTGAATCCTTTAAACCTAACCCGAAAAGCCTCAACCAAAAACCCAACGTGCATACGCTAGTCCATTGCCATATGTCAGTCAATGGTCAACTTTGATCATTGACTAGGCTTGGACCCGCATATGCAAGTCACAAACAGGTGTACGCCGGTCAAAGCTAGTCCCATCACCTTTATTCAGCCACGTTCACAAGACTTTTGTGGCACCCTTGTACTCTGTACATTCGTCTGAGAAGCAATCTCAGGTCAGGGGATATTCCCTTCCCCCCTCTCATGCCACCCATCACCTTTCTTCCTTCATTTAATGAAGGAAGACTTCTTAGCCAAGGCTAACCAGCCCTCAAAACTAGCTAGTTCCCCCCCCCCCCCCCTCCCCCCTCGCTTCCTCCATATCTTCTATAAATACCCCCCATTGTATCCCATGCAAAGGGTTACAAGTTTGGTTACCAAGTTCTATCTCTCTCTAACTTCAAGTTCAAGCCCTAAGTCTCTTGTTCAACCTCTCCTTGTGTAAGGAAGACAAGTAACACCCATCCATCCACAAACATTCTCTATACATCCTTCAACCCATTACTTAAGCTCAAACATCCTTCCAAACTCAAAACCAAAGGTATATCACCTTTGAAATCTCTCTGTTTTGATCCCTGAGGGGGGCTGGCAGGGTTAAGGCTGGTAAGCAATACCAGTCCTGGCCCTAAAGTTGGCAAGGCTTCAAAGCCGTAGATGGTTAGAATTATCGCACGCCAGTCCCAAGTACGTGTATGCCAGTCATGGTTGTATGTGCAGTACTGGCGTGGGGATCAGTGTCTAGCTATTTTCTATTTTGCATTCCATATATCTCACTATGAGCATGATAAGAACTAGTTTACTGCTTTTCTTTGTTAAAATTGCTAGTTTTACTTTTTTATATTCATTTCAGCTGCTATGGAATGCCTCTGGGATATTTCTGAATATGTCTCAGAACCCAGAAAGTGCAAAGACCAAACACTAGACAAGAGGCTAGAACAGGCATACGATAGTACGATGCCAGCGTACACCAATCAGACCCAATCTAGTAGCCCTTGCATGGCAACTAGGCCTTGGCCTCTGTTTTATCCCCCACATTGTTTATGGGGTGTACTATTCTTTTGGTGGCTTCTGAGCCCATTTAAACTGCTGAGATTGTAAATAAACTACTATGTAAACTATTTGGTTTGTCCTAGGTGTGCACTGGTCATTTCCAAAGTCCAGAAGCTTGAAAATAAGAACTGTGGGCTTAGGCTTACTAGCATATGCTAGTGTTGTAGTGGCGTACGCAGGTGGGATCAACATGCAGTGACTCGATCAGTGCATGCTAGTTTCTTCCTGCTTATGTCACTTTGGAACTATCTCCTCCAGTCTATTTAAAACTCCCATAGGAGTCTCTTTTCAACCTATGTTAATTGTTTCAATAAAGCAAGTATGCCATTTTATTACATCCTGCCAACATGTTACAGTTTTTAATCCCCTATAACTGTTCCCCCGCCCTAATTGGTTAAAAGTCGATTAATGAGAGAGAATAACAAATGTTTTACAAATGCCTAAGTAGAGACCGATCTTTGGATTGGGCAAGAGGGGAGCCTTAAAACCCTTCCCCTCTCGTAATCTGGCTCCCGAAACCTCAATTATCAAGGTGATGATGGACCGCCTACGCCTTTTTCAAAATCAAACAACGTAGCAAACGTTTCAAGTTCGGTTCCTTGGGTGGTTTACCGCAAAACCTAAATGGCGACTTTGAATCGAAGCGTTTCGCCATGCTTTCCAAAAAGGGCGCACCTGATTTTACCAAGATTTTAGGGGCGTTGCCCACAGCTTGAATGGAAAAATAACATTTTTTTATACCAAACCCTCAAATTTTGATCTGGACATACAAAGAATACTGCCATGAAGTCATCTTATCCCATTGAAACATGTTTGGATGGTTGGAAATGAGTTTAGAGGCTCAGGAATGGTTTTGAGTGACCAATACCAAATCCTGCAGAAAATTGCAGGTTGGTGCCTAGCGCTGGGCACTTGCTACTTTGCGCTAGAGAGCTTGGGAAGTAGTCTTTAGCGCTGGAGTCCAACTCCTCTACGCTAGACACCTACTTCAATATACATTTTCTGCTGATTCCCAAAGTCACTTTGTCTACCCTTATGTTTGTTTCCCAGGTTTTAACTGAGCTTGCACCAGTGTGTAGACACCCTATTTTGAACTATTCGAATAAGTTTACTTACAGTTTTTGATTCCCCAATGATGATTAAGGTCAAGAACATTTCGAGATTGTTGGTGTGTATGAGCTTTGAGTGTCCCGAACCTCATTCAAACTTTTGTCAAACCACTTTCAAACCCTTCAAGCCAGAACCAAATGGCCTCAGCAAAACCCTACTTACTTACGCCAATACTTTGCTAGCGTGCGCTGGTAAACTGCCCCGTGTCAGTCATCGACTGTTGACTCAGTTACCACTGGCGCACGCAGGTACAAAGCTAGCGTGCGCAAGTCGAAGTCAGTCAAATGTCACTATTCAACCACGTGCACTAGACTTTTGCGGCCACCCCAATACGATGAACAGTCCTCTGATGATTGCCAACGTGCAGAGATGTCCCCTTCTCTCCCACAAACCCTTTCAAGCCAAGTCCCATGCATTTAATGTATGGAGACTTCCTCTCCTAAATAAACCAGCCCTTAACCCAGCTGGTTACTGCCCACTTCAGTCCTCCCTTGGGCTATAAATACCCCCTTTGCATTTATATGCAAAGGGTTGACAAGGTTAACTCTCATTAAGAGCTCTCAAGTTCTTCATTCCCTTTTCTTAGTTCTTTGCTTCTTCTTTTTCATTCATTGAAAGAACAAGCAAGGAGTACACTCCCATATATCATAGCTTACTCATCATCCATCCATCAAACCACAAGCTCAAGCTCAAAACACACTATCAACCTCAAAACCAAAGGTACCTATACCAACTTTCGTAACCTTCTGTTCTGACCCATGAGGGGGGCTAGCAGGGTCAAGGCTCGTAATCAATACCAATCCTGGCCCTAAAGCTGGCAAGGTTTCAAGGATCATGTGAGATTGTCAATGGCGCATGCCAATACAAAAAAGTCGTACGCCAGTTGTGGCAGTATGCGCAATATTGGTGTGGGGATCATCGATCATCCATTTTATGCTTTCTCTTCATATTGACACCTTATTGCATGCTAATAACCAGTCTACTATTTTCTATAAGTTAGAGCTATGTAATTGGTTACATGTTATTTTTGCTTTAGAAGGCCTCTGGATACTTTTGGTCATGATCCAGAGCCCAGATAGCGCAAAGCCAAGCATTGAACAAATGACGTAACTGGCGTGCGCCCTTTCATGACTGGCGTACGACAGCTAGGTCGAAGTACAATGGCTGGCCCTTGCATGATAGCTTAGTCTTGGCCTTTATTTGTTTCCCCACACTGTTTATGGGGTGTTATGTCCATTTTGTTTCCACAGATTCATTTATATTGTCTGTAACTATGCATATGCTGCTATACTAACTGCGTGGTTTGTCCTGGGTGTGCACTGCTCCTTTCCAGAGTCCAGAGGGTTGAGAGTAGGAACTGTGAACTTAGATCTACCGGCGCACGCCAGTCCTGTGGTGGAGTACGCAGGTCATCTCTGTATGCAGTGGCTTGGCCAAAGCATATAGGTTTTCTCTTGCGTACGCCATCCTGGGTCAGTCTGTTCTAGTTTGTCTAAAATGCTCACAGGTGCTTGTTCTCAATCTATATTCATTGCTTCAATCAATCATCCGTCACATTTTGCCATAAATGCAAACTTGTTACAGTTTTAATCCCCTTCAACTGTTCCCCCGCCCTAACTAGCTAAAAAAATGATCAATGAGAGAAAAATGCAAATGTTCTATAAAATGCCTGAATAGAGACTGATCTTTGGATTGGGCGAGAGGGGGTGCCATAAAACCCTTCCCCTCTCGTAACCTGGCTCCTGAACCTCAGATATGAAGGGTGACGACGGATCTATCCATGCCTTTTCAAAATCAAGCAAACGTAGCAAACGTTTCAAGTTTGGTTCCTTGGGTGAATCACCGCAAAACCCGAGTGGCAACTCTGAATTGTAGCGTTTCGCCGTGCTTTTCCAAAAAGGGCGAACCCAATTTTATACATGAAAACAGAATTTTCGGGGCGTGTGCCCACACAGTGCATGGAGGTTGTGGGGAACCATGTATTGCCTTTGTATCTTCCCTACACAAAAGTTTACATAGGAAGTGAAAGACCTTTGAAAATCTTGAAAATTTTGAATTTTCTCATTTAATACTTGTCCCCTCCAACTTCCCTATAAATAGCAAGGCATTCTTGCCATAATCCTCACACCAAAATCCTTCCAAAATCCTGCTACCTTATGGCTTTCCCTTTAGCCACTTTGCTCAAGCCTTAGATGAACCAACTCAAGGAAATGGATTGGCTGAATTTTAGAAGACGAGGAATATCTTCTCTCCGCTTTCTTCGAGACTTCCGCATTATCCCGAACATGCTTCATGCAGCGGTACAGTTCTGGGATCCAGAGGTGCATGTCTTTCAATTCGGCATTGAAGAGATATGTCCTACCGTTGAAGAGTTCCACGTGTACCTTGGTTACTTTGAATCAAACTTTCATTCCTCCCCTTCGGCCAAGCATGGCAGGGGTCTTGCGAGACAAGCTTAGTGTGAGTGATGCTCTTTCCAAGTTCTTGGTGCGGGGTGGCGAACTCAATGTCTTGCGCTTGATTGAAATGTTCACACGGGAGGGCGATCCTTATGACTTTGTTTGGCAAAGCAAGCGCATGTTAGCTCTGTGCATGTGCTTGCTGGCTACCTGTCTATTGGTTTCTCCCAGCGGTTGTGCTAGCCACCTTCTTGCTGGTGTTACTGCCCAGATGGAAGAGACCTTGATTGGCTTGGACGTGGTTCGAGCGGGACAGACTAGGTACATTGGGGGCAGCCCATTGTTGTTGCAGGTAAACCCTCACTCTCCTCTCCTTTTTCTGCCATTCTCTCCTTTATTTTATCTCAACACTCGGTTTAGGCTTTATGTGGAGTTTCTTACTTGTTTTTTTCTCTCTTTTTACAGATGTGGCTTTATGACAAGATCGGGGTACTACGGCGTCCATCAGCTACTTGGAGTTACAATCCTTGTGTTTTCCTCTCTAGATAATACCAAGTGGTGTATGCAAATGTGGCGGGTTGGTTATTCTTTCTTTCCTTGCTTTCGGGAGAGGTCATCTTTTGGAGATACTTATGGCTATCCCTTCCTGACATGGCCATTCGGAACATGAACACTCAGAGGATGGTATTGGTCGGCTTGAGTAGTTTTACATTCTACATCCCTAGTCACATCCTTCGCCAGTTTGGGATACGTCAGAGGATTCTGTTTGGCAGCCTCGAGGAGTTTGAAATGCCCAAATTTTGTGTAGCCACTCTTGAAGCCTATGCTCGCACTTAGGGAGTCAGAATGGTTTTGCCGGCGGAACCAAACCCATCCATCATGATTCGAAAGAATTACAAAAGCATGCTGAGGAAGGAACTAAGGGCAAGAGGAATTCGTGTGTGACTGACTCGCAACTTGATCGCTTTTTGTTTGGAATAAAATGTAGGCCCCTTTGATGTGTTTTTTTTTTCTTCTTCTTCTGTTGTTGTTGTCATTTTTTGCTTTCATGCCCAACCATTATTTGAAGAGTGATTTAAATAAAATTGAATTATGAGGGTTTCCCCCTCTTGGTTCATTGATTGCACGGTTATCATTGTCTCGAGACCGCAAACACTTGTCAACTTTTGAATTTTATTTGAGAATGTGACCGAACCTGAAGATGAGGCTGCCTACGTATTCTTTTTGCAAAGAAATCAGGTCATGGCATAGTTCATGGTAGGGTTCACTCGGGTATTGACACTCTCCTTTTGCACTCTAAATTTTGCCTAGTACCGCCCTTTTGGGTTTTCGGCCTAGCGAGCTCTTTTTTATTTTGATTTTTTCCATGCCTTAACTTTTGCCTAGGCCGCCCTTGTGGGTTTCAACCTAGCAGGCTTTTGCTCTAATTTTTGTTTGGGTCTGCCCGCCTTTGCGGTTTTCAACCCAACGAGCTTCTCTCAGGGGTAGTAACATTTGAGTTGATCCAAATTGACAAGCGTCGAGAACTCATTACCGTAGTGGTTGATGAGTTATGCTACTCCTCCGAACAGGATAGTCTTAATGATGTATGGCCGAGCCCACTTTGGTCAGAACTTTCCCCTTGGATCAAAGACAGGTGCTCGAATTTCCTTTAGAACCATATTCCCCTTTGTTAGGTTTCTGGTCTTCACCTTTTTGTTGAACGCGCGAGCAATTCTTCATTGGTATCCTTGCACATGGTAAAGGGCCTTCAACCTTCTTTCGTCGAATAGCATGAGTTCTTCAAACCTGCTGCTCAGCCATTCTACTTTGCGTACGTCACATTCCGCCATGACCCTTAGCGATGGTACTTCTAACTCGATGGGGAGAACAGCTTCCATGTCGTACACTAAGTAATAGGGTGTTGCCCCTGTCGAAGTATGTACGGACATCTGGTATCCCCAAAGTGCTAGTGGTAGTTGTTCATGCCAATTCCTTACTGACTCAATGGTTCTTTCGAGGATTGTCTTGATGGTTTTGTTCGCCGCTTCCATAGCCCCATTGGTTTGTGGCCGGTATACTGATAAGCACCCGATATTGCTAAATAGGGTGCACTAAGTCTCTAGTTTATTTTCATTATGTCGTTAAGTTAGTTGCTTTTACTTACTTTTGCACATAGGGTATTTTAGTTCCATTTCGTAGGAAAGCTGCTCAACATAAGAATTTTAAAGCCTTAATCACATCAACGACATTCAAGGCTCAAAGATGATTAAGAACGGAGTCACCAGGACCCGAGTACAAAGAATCAAAGACCTAGAGGTGACCCGACGGCATGAAAGGCCAAGGCAGAACACCAAAGCCTAAGAGCTGGCACTAAGCAGCTTGATACCTGTACCATACCAGTCACTATATCGGTATCGAGTGCATTAACGAGGGGCCGCTTATGGAGTTCAGTATTGGTACCTCATCAGAAAGGGTATCGGTACCGAGAAAGCACCAGTGACAGCCTTATCTAGTTTGGTACTGGTAACTTATAAGGCTTGGTATCGATACTGAAGGCCTCCGGAGGAGGATTTTTAGAGCATCTTGGGAATATTCTGTACGCGTATGGGGCCTAATATAAAATGCTATGATGTCACCAAATCAGTAGAGTTCACCAAATCAGTAGAGTAGAGTAGAAGTAGAAGTAGATTTTATTGCATTTCTAGATCTAGAATAGGATTTGAATTACTTTTTGAATTGTTCTTGGTGTTTTTCATTTTTTTAGCACTTAAACTTCAATTTTCTGCTTTAAGTAATTTAGTTTTGACATTATCGCCTTCATTAAAGTTGTAGCTACGCTTCTGATCTATCATAATCTCTAGTTTATTTCAAGTTTCGTTGATTAGATGTGTTTGCTAGATTTTGCCTTGCTTCTATCTTCTAGATATGAGGGAGTAGTCTTTTAGGGCTTGGTCATGGGGTGATTAGCACCTCATGGCTTGAGTTGATATTGTTTTTCTCATCATAAAGCTTGAATCTTTAGTCAGAAAATCGATGTTTAGTTCGGATTTGTTTGTCAAATTGCTAATGTGTTAACCTCCTTGATCATGTGTAGGCAAGAGCAAGCCTACTTGCCACACATGATGCTTGGAGCTCTCTCGCACGAGGCGTTTGCCAAATGAATTCTAGAGCTTGCTTGGTAATCGAACCATATATCTTCCAGGTTGAGAACCTTAGTTGTGTGTCTCAAACTGCATATTAAGATGAGAAAAGTGGTTTGACTTGAGTCGAGGGTGTTAAGATCTCCTAGACCTAGCCTGCCTTTTATATTAGTTAATCTCTATTTAAATTTAGCCATTTTAGTTTCCACCGCTTAATGCAAAACAAAGTTGGTGGTCTAAAGGCCGAAAACCCTGCTTACAGCTACAAATCCATCCAAGCCGTAACAAATATTCCCTTGGGTACGATACCTGATCTTCTGGATTATTATGCTTCTTTCGACGTATTAAACCCTATGCTTGGGGTGTTATTCCTTATATCGGAAATGACGAAGCATATACTGTTGACTTGTGCACTTGAATCTGGAATTCCTTGAGGACTTCTATGGCTTGCCACTTGAAATGCACCCCATTGTCAAATACGAACGTTTGCGGGACACCATACCTATAAATGACATTTTGCTTGATGAAGTGAGCCACTTGTACCACTGTCAAAGTCATGTAGGAAGCTGCCTCTACCCATTTGGTGAAGTAATCAATGGCAACTAAAATGAACTTGTGGTCGTTGGATGCCGCTAGTGTGATTTTGCCTATGACATCAATTCCCCAAACAGAGAAAGGCCAAGGTGAGGCCATTTGATGTAGCTCGGATGGCGGGACGTGCATGAGATTTGCATGGGTCTAACATTTGTGGCACTGCCGTACATACTCTACACACTCCGTTTCCATGGTGAACTAGAAGTAGCCTTGCCTCAGGATCTTCTTAGCAAGCATCATGCCATTCATGTGAGGGCCGCAGACACCCTCGTGGATTTCTTGCATTACCTTTGTTGCTTCGTCACCATGGATACACAGCTTGTGTAATCCGCAATGTGACCTTCGATACAACTTTCCTCCGCAAATAATGTAGTGAGCCGCCAACTTTTGTAGTGCGATTCGATCCTTCTTACTTGCTTCAGCTGGATATTTCCCTCTTTCAATCAAGTTCCAAATGTCATGGTACCATGGGAGGCCATTGTCAGGTTCATTAATGACCATCACATGATCGTACGCAAGGGAGTTTGTAACAACTCCGATTTTCATTAAATAAAAATCTCGTTGTTATTTCAAATTCCTTATTTTCTCTTGATTGGCTATATGATTTCTTGTTAATTTTCCGATGATCCGTCATAAGTTAGATGATGGTCCATGGTGAGTTCTAGACTAGAAACCTTACTCGGCCAATGTAGTTAGATTCTAACCAACTAGTTGGAGGAACCAAGCAACCAAACTCACCTAGTTCCTAAATGAGCCTTTTGAACCTTTTGCCATTATCCATTGGATAATAAAAGTTAGGGAATTTATTACCCATTGGGTAATAGCTCCAATCTTCCTCCAAGTACAAGGATTCCTTTAAATAATCCCTCCATGGATTCCCCACGTGCTTTTATGTATTAAGTTATGTGGGTAAATCTAAAATCCTAAGATTCTAAGTACTTCTAAATAATATTATAGTACTAGTACTTTCTAGGGTTTTTAAAGAAGAGAATCTTAGCCTTTTATTTAATTAGGGTACTTGGTACCACTTATATATTTGAATATTGGGCATTTGTACACATGTATCAAAATCCTAGATTTGTAAAAGTACTCTATCTATTAGTTTAATCAAACATGTGCCAATTAGAAATTAGTTTAATAGGAAAATCTACTTAGTACCTTGGTACTTTTTATTCTTAGTCTTTATTATATGTATATATATATATATATATATAGTGTACTTGAGAGAGAGAGAGAGAGAGAGAGAGAAATTGCAGAGAGAGAGGGAGAGAGAATTGCCGAGAGAGAGAGAGAGAGGGAGAGAGAGAGAAGAAGAAAAGATTGAGGTGTACCTTGTTTTGATCTTCTTTGATTTTCTTGCATTGTCCTTGGCTAAAATATAATCCTTGGATATTCACTAATTCAAGCACATGGTCCTTCTTTGTACATTTACTCTTTTAAAAACCATGTACAACTCTCCTTTCATCCACCAAATCTTTCAAATCCAATCCATGGTACACAATCTAGCCATGCAAGCCTAATACCCTAACCCATCAAGCTTTCCATCAAGCTTGACAAGTGTCAAAATTTAAGAGAGGGGGAGAGAGGGGGGGGGGGCGGCGGCCTTGATGAGAGGGAGAGAGGGCCAAAGTTTTGGCTATAAATAGAGCCATTCCCATGCCATTTCAACACACACCTTCACCTAGCAACTTCTCTCTCTAGAAAAATTTGTGTTCTTTCTTGTTCTTGTTAGTTCTTTCTTGGTTCTTGAGTTTCTTTAAAGTTCTTCAAGAAACTCATCCAAAGCCGCCACTAGACCACCACCGGACCACCCTTCGATCCATAAAGTAGAGCAGTGTTAGTCAAGAAGAAGTTTCAAGAGAAACCATTCTCTTTCGAAGCTCCCGAAGGCATACCATAGGAAGTTACTCCGTCCGACCACCGACTAACCTTCTGTAGCCGACTACCGCCAAGAAGTAAGGTAGGATTCCCTTATCGTCCACCCCAAGTATAAAGTAGGTTATTCCTATTTACTTTCCATCTCAAGTATAACGTATGTTGTTTTGATCTCTAAGAAAGAACAGTTTTCGAAAATTAAAACTTTACTATTTGAATCGAAGTATTCGTATTTTGATATTTCAAGGAGTTGAGGTTGTATACATGAATTGTTTGTTTTGCTTGTGGAATAATATAGAGTTGGATGATCTTGTTAGAATGATTCCTGCTTACTTTTGTTCTACCGCGGAGTCTTTGCATGTAAACGAGACACGAGAACCGAGAAAGTAGAAACATGACACCTAAGGTGTGATTAATGAAAGGGAATGTATTCCGAGGAAGGAAATATTTTGAAACTACATAATGACCTGTTTTGGTGGCATTATGTGAGTTGTGTGTGTGTGTGCCAATGGGAACCCAGTACGGCGGAACCATTGTGAGGATACTGGGGAACCTGAAACGACGGAACCGAGGTTGGGTGTGTGGCTTGGTCATCCGCGGAGAGGAGCTAATGCAATTGTGTGCCAATGGGAACCCGGTGCGGCGGAACCATTGTTAGGATACTCGGGAACCCGGAACGGCGGAACCGAGGTTGGGTGTGTTGAACAAAAATTTTTGAATGGTTGAACGGTATATGAAAAGGATGACATGGTCTACGACGAGTCGCGTAGGAGAAACACGTAAATACATGGACACCAACGCTAATCAATGAATGTGGATGTGTTATTGTTATTTGTTGACGTTCATCTTATGTATTATGTTGAATCGTCTGTAAGTTTAAGGTTGGTGGGTAAGGTTTATCCTATTGAGCATTGTAGCTCACGGTGTTGCCTTTTTGGTAACCCTGACATATTATATTGGTGGTGACGCTGGTATAATGTGTCAGACCTCATAGACGAACAGGGTGAGTTGTACACTCTGGAGGCTTTCGGAGCAGAGGAGCTTGCTAGGATGGAAAAGCAGGCGAAAGAGTAGTATTAGGAACCCTAGCTTCCTCTTTTGTTGAATAAATGTACCCTTTTGATTTTGATGTAACAGACTCTCTTATTTTTGTAATAAAATTTCCTATTTAACATTCCAAAAACTCAAGGCATTATAGAGTTTCTTTGTTCGATCATGATGGGTCTCATCTTAACACCGATTGGAATTTCAACCATAGATGCCAAGGTTGCAAGGGCATCTGCAAATTGATTCTTCATTCTTGGCACATGGGTGAAGGACACATTGTCAAAACGGCGGATTAGGTCATCTAGCTCCTTATGATGTGGTTTAAACTTTTCTCCTTGACTTTTCAGTCGCCATTAGCTTGTGATACGATGAGGTTCGAGTCTCCTATCACTTCGAGTCTCTTAACAGTGATTGCTAAAGTGGCCTCCATCCCCACATTGTAGGCTTCATACTCGGCTTAATTATTAGTGACTTCGAAATTGAGCTTGAAAGAAAGAGGGATTGCGACCCTTCCGGCGATATAGCAATGCTCCAACCCCGAACCCCTTTTGGTTGGCGGCTCCATCAAAGTATAGTTTCCATGTGTCATCTACCATGGTCATTACGTCCTCATTAGGGAACTTGAACTCAGTGTCCTCCAGCCCTTCAACTAGGTGATCCGCTAGGAACTCCGCGATTGCCCTTCCTTTAACAGACGTTCTCGTGACATACTTGGGTTCGAACTCTGCTAGTAAGAGCAACCAATGTGCTAGCTTGCCAGTGAGTGCAGGTTTCTCGAACAGATATTTGAGAGGATCCATTCGAGAAATCAACACCACTGAATAAGCAAGCATGTAGTGCTTTAGCTTTTTGGAGGCCCACATGAGAGCCCAACATGTCTTCTCCAAAGAAGTGTACCTTTCTTCACATCCGGTCATCTTCTTACTCAAGTAGTAGATCGCATTTTCAACCCCATCGTCTCCTTCTTGTGCCAGCATACACCCCATCGAGGACGCGGTGACAAACAAGTTAAGGATCAAAGGGGACACTCTTCTTGAGTAAGTTAAACATCGGCTCACAGGTCGTGGTCAACTTGGCGATGAATCAGCTAATGAATTGGATTTTTCCAAGGAAACTGCGTACATCATTTTCGAACTACGGTGGTCCCATTTTAAGAATGGCTCTGATCTTTGAGGAGTCTACTTCAATGCCTTGAGCCGTGATCATGAAGCCAATCATTTTTCCTGCGATGACCCTGAATGTACACTTCGCTGGATTAAGGAGCATTCTATACTTTCGGATTCTTTCGAAGAACTTTGTAACAGCACTGATTTTTTGAAGGTAAAATTTCGTTAAATATTTGAATTTTATTTGAATTACTTATTTTTACTTTCAATAATCCGTCATAATTAGATTCTAGTCCTTCGGGGCCAATCGTATTAGATTCCAACCGACTACTTGGAGGAACCGAGCAACCAAACTCACCTTGTTACTAGATGAACCTTTTGAACCCCTTGAACCGTTTTGCCTTTACCCATTGGTCAATAAAAGTTAGAGTAATCTTTGTCCATTGGACAATAGGCCTCCTATTAAAAAAAATGTTGGTTAGTACATGGATATAGTATTATATATGTTTTAAACACATGTGCAAAGTACATATATGCATTGTTTATTGGGGATTCTCCCACCCTTCTATTATCCTTTGGTTATTAACCACTAGAAAAACTATTACCCATTGGGTAATAGCCCCAATCTTCCAACAAGGTACAAGGCTTTGTTTTAATAATCAAGATTTGGATTTTTCATGTACTTTTATGCATTAAAATATTGGGATATATCTAAACCCTAGATTTCCAAAGTACGTTGTTGAATAAAATAGTACAAGTACTTTATTGTTATTTTAATAGGGAGAATCCTAGTCTATTACTCCCTCCGTCCCTAAATGTTTGGCATTTTCATGCTTTTTATTGTCTTATATTATTTGTCAATTTTGAAAAGTCAAAAGCAAAATATGGTAAATTTCCTATGTTACCCTTTTCTTTTGGGCACCAATTTTCAAATTCAAATTTTCAAGTACTATTCAAAGTACACTAGAAGGGTAAGATTGGACACTTGATTTTTGCATAATACAATAATATTTGTTCCTTAAAAGTTAGAACTCCCAAAAGTGCCAAACATTTAGGGACGGAGGGAGTATTTAATTGGGGTACTTGGTACCACTTCTATATTTAACTATTGGGCATTTGTACGTGTGTATCAATACCCTAGATTTGCAAAAGTACAATATCTATTAGTTTAATCAAATATGTGCCTAATTAGATTTCTTTAATGGGGTATTTGGATTTGAAAATCTAGTACTTTTGTACTTTTATGTTATTATATGTGTGTATATATATATATAGTGTACTTGAGAGAGAGAGAGAGAGAGAGAGAGAGAGAGAGAGGGAGAGAGAGAGAGGAAGGAGGAAAGAGAGAGGAAGATTGGTTGTACCTTCCATGATCTTTTTCATCCTTTCAAATCCATGGGTAAATATTCTTCCTAGCCTAAATCTACCTCCCAATTGTCCTCCTATTATTGTTTAAGGACCAAATCTTGTACAATTTATCCTTTCTCTCCATCAAATCTTCCAAAATCTTCCATAATCAAATCTTTGGTACAAATCTTAGCCATGCAAGCCTAGGGTTAGGCCTTGATCTTCCAAGATTGCATGACAAGTTTCAAAATTTGAGGTATGGAGAGAGAATGGGGGGCCGGCCTTGAGAGAGGAGAGAGAGCCAAAGTTTTGGCTATAAATAGAGCCATTCCAATGCCATTGCAACTCACACCTTCCATTCTTCAACTTCTCTCTCTAGAAATCCTTTGTTCTTGCTTTGTTCTTCTTGTTCTTGAGTTCTTCTTGTGTTCTTCAAGAAACTCATCCAAAGCCGCCACTAAACCGCCACTCGACCACCCTCTGATCTAAAAAGCTTAAATAGTTTAGTCAAGATTAGGTTTCGAGAGAGACCTTTCTCTTTCGAAGCTACCAGAGACCACCGTAGGAAGTTACTCCGTCCGACCACCGATTACCGTCCGCAAGCCGTTACTACCGCCTAGAAGAACGGTAAGGAAATCCTTACTTACTTACTTACTTATTCCAAGTAAAACGTATGTTGTTGATATTTGAGAAAGAACGGTTTTCGAAAGTTAAAACGTTACCATGTGAATCGAAGTATTCGTATTTTGATATTTCAAGGAGTATGAGTTTGTATACATGAATTGATTGTGTTACTTGTGGTATATTATAGAGTTGGATGTTCTTGTTAGAATGTTTCATGCTTACTTTTGTCCTACCGCGGAGTCTTTGAATGTAAACGAGACACGAGAACCGAGAAAGTAGAAACATGGCACCTAGGGTGTGATTAATGAAAGGAAATGTTTTTCGAGGAAGGAAATATTTTGAAACTACATTATGACCGATTTTGGTGGCATAATGTGAGTTGGGTGTGTGTGTTCCAATGGGAATCCGTAGCAGCGGAACCATTGTGAGGATGTGTGTGTTCCCATGGGAACCCAGACCGACGAAACCATGGTGAGGTATGGCTTGGTTATCCGCGGAAAGGAGCCAATGCAAAATTTTGTGTGCCAATGGGAACCCGGTGCGGCGGAACCATTGTGAGGATACTCGGGAACCCGGAACGGCGGAACCGAGGTTGGGTGTGTTCAAAAATGATTTTGGAAATGTTGAACGGTATATGAAAATGATGACACGGTCTACGACGAGTCGTGTAGGAGAAACTCAGAAGATCATGACACCAACGCTAAGTAATGAATGTGGATGTGTGATTGTTATTGTCTGTTGTATATAAGCTATTGTTTGTAAGTTATGGGTTAGCGGGTATGGGATTGTTCTGCTGAGCTTTTGTAGCTCATGGTGTTACCTTTGGTGACCCTGACATATTATATTGGTGGCGACGCTAGTATAATGTGTCAGACCTTGTAGATGTTCAAGACGAACAGTTCACCGTGGAAGCTTTTGGAGCAAAGGAGCTTGCTAGGATGGAAGAGCAGGCAGAGTAGTATTAGGAACCCTAGTTTCCTTCCTTGTTGAATAAATGTACCCTTTACTATTGATGTATTTATGATGTAATAATGAGCCAGACTCTATTTATCATGTAATAAATGCCTCATTAACGTATCCAAAATTTGGGGGCGTTACAGTTTGGTATCAGAGCTTTAGGTTCAAAACCTCGGCCATGGGTAGAATGGGTAGAACCACGAGATAGTTTTTTCGTTGCACAAACTTGAATTGAGTTTAAGTTTATCGTCCCAAATTGGGTGGAATTTTGACAAAACAATCTTCGAATTGAAGCAAGGTGTGGAAATTGGCAGTACCACCGAGCTGGGAATTCCCGAACAATTGGATGATGACTTAAATCAAGGATCGAAAGTGGAACTTAGAATTCCGAGACTTCTTAGGTATTACCTTGTCTAAAGATGTTGCTAATTGAGGTTAAAACTTTTTCGTGTAGATGAAACATCTAGTCGATCTTCTAGTCGAAGCCTACCAACCCAAGAATACCATAGAAACCCTGACAGCCCAGAAATTGGAAGATCCCGACTTTATTGCCGCTGTACTTGCAGAACAGAGAGATTTCCAAAGAGTGCAGCAGAATACCCCTACTTCCGTCGAAAAGGACCCTGGTTTTCGAAAATGTTTTCGATCCTGTTTGCTTTCCATGAGTATTTCGGTGTCTTACCCCCGATGGAGAACTTTGAGGTTGGAGTTAAGGAGGAAGAAGTCGATGGTAATAAGGACGCCAATGAAGTGACTGAGGAAGAAAACCTTGCGGATGAAGGGAGTCTCAAAGAGGACGAGACCCCAAAGGATTTGTGAAGGCCAAGGATACTACTTAGGCGCACCTGGAATAAATCTAGTAACCGTTGTAATCCTTCGGGATGTAGGATGTTAAGGATTAGGATCGTTTTCAACTTGTGTTAGGAAAAATCTCGTGTCTCTACTTGCCTTGTAGTAGAATTCTATGCTTATGTTGTATGATGTTCTTATCTATGAAAAACCTGCCTTATTTTTAAGAGTACTGTTGCATACTATATATTCTATTGTGTTTGACTTCTAGAAAGACATACCATTTGCGGTGAAAAGAAATTTTTAAATAGGCTAAAAACACCCCCTTTCAATTTCCCCTCGTAGATGGTGAATACGCGCCGCGGATTAGAATACGATAACGGAGAACCCTCTCACGCTAACCCTGACCTAGCCCAGATCGTGCAAGCGTTTATGACCGCCCTGAACGCCAACCGCCGAAACCAAAACCACGCTGACGGACCCATGACCCGAACCCGAGCGATGAACGAATTTTGCAAACGCTGACCCCTGACCTTTCACGAAGACACCAATCCCGTCATGGCCGAGACATGGCTAAACGAGGTCAAGATGATCCTTAGAACCTTAGGAATCACCCAAGATGGAGATCGTGTGGCCTTGACCATGTACCAGTTGAAGGGAGAAGCCCGCTACTGGTGGGATCTGATGGAGGCAACCCATGCCATAGCCACCATGACATTTGCCGAGTTCGAGACTTTGTTCCTCGACAAATATTTTCCCACGCCTCTTCGCCTAGCCAAGGAACAAGAGTTCCTGAATCTGAAACAAGGAACAATGACCGTTACCCAGTACGCGGCCAAATTTGAGGAATTATCTCGTTACGCCCCAACCGCGATAGCAACTGAAGACAAGGCCAGAAGATTCGAGTGGGGGCTGACTACTGCTCGCAAGGCTGTGGTAGTTCAGGCTTTCACCACCTATGCTGGTGTGGTAAAGTGTGCGCTCCGGCTAGAGAGCGAGGAGGCAGACTTTAAAACCCATTGGAGGAAGGCGACCGACAGCACCGGTGGACCAATCCGCACCCAAACCCTCAGCGACAATCGTGGACCCTACTCCACCGAATCCTCTAACCCGTCTCAAGGCAACTAGCCCTAGAGAACTGCTAACCCTGAAAGTGGCGATCCACAGAGAGGCGGCCAGAACATAGCGACAGTTAGGTGTTACAACTGTCAGGCTATGGGTCACATTAGGCACAACTGCCCGCAGCCTCAAAAAAGGAGGGGTGGGAACCTTTGGAATCAGGAAGCCCAACAATCTGGACAGGCCAGTTTTGTGAAGCAAAACCCTGGAGGTCCATCGCAACAGCAGAATGAGCAGAATAAGGGAAATCAGCCCATGGGAACTCAGGAGAGTGCTGGAGGGCGTATCTTTGCGCTGCAGATTTAGGAACAGGAGTAGGATCCCTCTACGATCCAAGGTACGCTACTATAATACCTGCGTACGAGCCTTGTTTGACTCTAGAGCATCACATTCCCTTATATTTACTGCCTGCGTAGCTGCACTAGCACTAGAAACAGAACCCCTAAGTGCGTGTTTAAAGATAACATCACCATTGGGGGGGGGGGAGTATAGCTGTTGGCCTAGTGTGTAGAGAGTGCGAACTCAAGGTAGCTAACTCGCGCCTAACTCGCGATCTTAGAGTGATCGACATGGCGGATATCGACGTAATCCTGGGGATGGACTGGCGATCTGCACGTCGAGCGGTCATAGACTGCCATTAGAAGTTAGTAACAGCCTATACGCTAGGAAGGACTCGTTTCCTTTTAAGGGGGATAGACAGACGGTGAGTGCGGTGACGAAAAGATCGAAGGGTAGAACCAACTATTTGGATGGCTCGCTAGTCTCCAATTGGAAGAAGCCGATAGAATGGAAATGGGATTACCACACATCGTTGTGAATACGCCAATGTTTTCCCTGAAGAACTTCCTGGCTTACCACCCCAGAGAGAAATAGACTTCTCTATAGAACTCTAACTGGGGATGGTGAAGGGGGATGAAAACAATTGATGCTTCGAATCACCTTGGATTGCAACGGCTTATTCGTGCCTTTTCACCGGAACCCTAATTCGTCGTTGGTACCCTAATCTGCAAAATAGACAAGGGATGAGTGCACCTTTGCCTCTCGTGGCAAAGGCCCTCCGATGCCAAAGTTAGTATCACGTACTGGCAATAAACCCTAAATATCAATAGGAAGTCACGTAAAAGTTCAATGTCTTGCGTACCTTTATCTCTATGTTTACCTCATATTTATAGATTCATGGATGCTTGCCACCCAAGTATCCGTGTTGCAATAGGTTTCCTACCTCGTATAGGAAACCTGAATATCTTAGATTCTCGTTCCCTTATCAGTTTATTATAAAAGAGTCCTTTTAGGATTCTTTTCCATTATCGGCCGAATATCTCATTCTCGTTGGGTATCTTTCCCAGATCCTATATTCTCGGGATCTCTTCCCTTAGAGGATAGGACTGTTCTGGAATCTTCTAGAGCGTTCCCACCGCCTTAGCATTCGAGACTGCTTTACTTAATAACTCTTTCCCTGTTCGGCCATCTCATTGCCAAACAGTGAATCTGGACTAATGACCCCACATTCTTATGCTTTTGGTAAATGACTTCACGTGTCTTTTATCTACACTTGCCGAATAGACTATATGGGCTAATGACTCCTCATGCCAATGATCCAAACTGCCGTTCACCGCCCTTCCCGGCTAAGTCCTACCATATTTACCACGTGCCCTCATAAACCATGTGTTCGGCAACTAAATGTATCTGTTCGGGAATACCTCCCTACAATTGCTCTCCAGCTTTACTTTTTTGCCACTGTTCGGGGGCAATAGGTGAAGCTTAGAAACAAACGTTAGACCGAACTCCTCTGATCCCATGCTAACATCGTAGTTCATATCTATTGACGACTTTGGCGCCTTTGTCTTTTTACCATCTCGAGGCTATGACTCCACGTGGCGCGTCTCGCATGCTTTACATTTAATGTGAACTGACGCTTTGTCTAAACGACGTTGATAAGTCGTCAGTTTAATCCCACCCTCCCGTTACTTTTTAAGTAACGGTGTGAGACGAGACGTTTCTTCTCCGTCTTTTTCACTTAAATCCCAAAGAGGGATTTGTTTTGGTTTTGTTTTATCCAAAACTTTTGAGCCTCGTCTTGTTCTCTTCCAAAATCAGGCAAAAACTCCCTTTCTACCGCCATAGCCGCCGCCTGCAACTCGCTCGTGTCACAAGGACCCTATTCATTTAAACTCGTAAGATCTCTATTTCTTCTGCTTGGGTTACCCAATAAGATTTCTCTCTTGTCCCATTAGTTTCTATCTGAGATCTCATTTCTTAGTTTTTTGGGTTACTTCTAGGGTTTCGATCGCGTCCATTTCCAATTTTTACTTTTCCTTCGAATATATTCATGGCGGATGCTCATGATCCCAAGCCTGGTAAATTTAGGAAACTCTGTGACACCCCTGCTGCCATGGCAGCATTTAGGATAGAGTATAACATTCCTGATAATGTAGGATTCGAACTTGCCCCACTGGGAGTGGATAAGGATGATGGTACTTAGGATAGGATGTGTATCCCAATCGTAGCTATCGTCGAGGGCGGAGTCTATTTCCCCCTACACCCATTACTCCGCTAAATTCTGAATTGGTATCGTCTTACTCCCATGCAAGTTTCGACCAATGTCTTCAAGCTAATAATGGGGGTTGTAGCTTTAAATAGGATTTTAGGGACCCAACTAGGTATTTGGGATATTCAATGGTGGTATAGTATTGTGTTGAATCCTGAATACAACACATACTACTTCAAAGTTAGGAGGGCAGAAAAGCGTCTCGTGCTAAACTTGCCAGATTCTGCTCGTGATCACGAGATTGACTTCCTCTACGTTACCGGAGCTTTCGAGCCGATAGGGGAAGATGGCCAAGTGGTGGGCCTCCATTGTCCCCATGTTTGGGGCTACCCACATTTGCTCTTAATTTACTTTGACTTTATTCGTGATCTTTCTTTACTGCCTTTGTTTGCGCCTGCTAACCTTTGCTAGACTTTTGTTTTGCAGCGGATAACGCCAACAAGCGCCCCAGACGAGAACCAAGCTACGTCCGAATAGCGGAGATCAATCGGCTTCTGAAATACACGGGTGAGCCTGGCTCCTCAACAGCTGGTCGGCGTCGTAACGCGGACGTTCTACTAGGATACGATCCCGCATACAGAGGCGTTATCGACAGGAGACTTGCCCACCCAAGTACTAGTGCTGCCTCTACTTCAACTGTTCCCCAGCCGAGGAGCCTAAGAGCTAACGCAGGAGTGACAGTCGCCGGGCAGTTGGGTGAGATTCTCATTTCGGAAGGCGTGTCATTGCCTCGCTTAAGACTCCGAAGGCTTTCACAAAGACAGGTTGCTCCTGAACGACTCCCCGAACAGCCAGCTGTCAGTCGCAATACCAGCCAATCATCGTCTTCCGGATATTCTCCATCCCCTCCAAACACAGGTACAATGACTCGTCAACCTTTGAACCTTAGCACCCTTCTCACCGTTTCCTCCCGGGGTCGTGGTGCCGCTGGAAGGGCATCATCAACTGGCCATGCTCCCCCACCATCTCGCCGAACTAGAGGGGCTTTGACACGATCTTCTTCCTCTCCTCGGGAACGTGATAGTTCCCTCGAGGCTATTGATACTCGTCGGGACAAACGTCCTAGGACCGAAGATCCTGGAGATGCCTCAGCGCAAGCCGCAGCTTCAGTTCAACAACCCCTTTCACCGAGCATTCAAGTGCTTCCTCAAAGCTCGGCCCCCCAACTCATTAGGGGTGATCGGCCTGTTCACGTTGGGGACAGCGCTAGCTCTTCGAAAATAGCATTCGCACTCGCACTCGCTCAAGGTTTGTTGCTTCCTATTGATATGCAGAAAGAATCCGAGGTTGCACCTGATCGGCTCATTTCTACTGGTCTCGTCAATGGGATCAAGGTATAGTATTCTCATTACCTTTAAGCACGCTTCATGTTCCTCTTGTTTTCTACAGTAACATCTTTTTGATCATTACGCAGTTTATTCAAAAGATGATTACACTAGGCCAAAAATACCAGGACGCAGATACTGAAAGGATCATGTTGTTGAACAACAACACCAGGCTGCTCCGTACTATTTCTAGACTGGAGAGAGAAAGAGACAAAGCCAAGGCTGATTTTGAAGAGGCAAAGGAGAAGCTTGGGACAACTGAAGACAGTCTCAATTAGGCTTTGGTAGAAATGGAAAGAACCAAAAAAGCTGCTTACGAGGAAGGCTACCAGAAGGGGTTTGATGCTGCTACAGCCAGCTATGTGGAGCAGATGCCAGCCATACAAGACCAGATCTAGGCCGCCAGCTGGGAGGCTTGTTTGACAAAGATTGGTACTGCTGAAGACTCAGTCCTCTGGGTGGAAAATGACCTACCGAGCAAACGTGTGTCAACCACTGCAGATGATCTGGAGGACGATGTGGACCATCAAATTGAAGACTTTACTGAGGCTGATGAAGAGACCCCTACTGATACCCATGGTACCGTTGTTGAACATTCACCTATCCGGGATACAGCCAATGAACCTATCATCCTGGAGGAGAATCCAGATGGAGATGGTGCCGTTACCGTTACCGGGATCAGTACTGACGTTCCAGATGAAACTCCTCCAGTGGTCTAGAATGTGGATTGATAGGTAAGTTTTGACATGGACTGTTTTAATAGTTGGAAAGGTTTGGTTGGTCCTACGTGACCGTAAGTTTTTGGCCCCGCGAGGCACCAGTACTGTTAAAACTTTAGATGATACAGGTATTCGGCCCCTTGCGGCATACATTGCTCGGCTTCTTTGTGTATTTGCAGTTTATTCAAACAAGGTTATGTTTGCACGTTTATACAATCCTCAGCTTCTCGTACTCAAATATTTCTAAGTTTCTCGTACTTACAAACCATACAAGTGTTTCATACTTGTACTTGTTAAGTTTCTCGTACTCAACATTTTTAAGTTTCTCGTACTTACAAACCATACAAGTGTTTCATACTTGTACTCGTTAAGTTTCACGTACTTTAGTGTATAGGTGCCTGTTCCCTGCTCCCCAATACGAATGAGGGAAACCAAGCCCGTAGTTCGTATTTTTAGGACAAATACCAAGAACGCAATATTTACACTGCAAAAAGTGATTTTATTCATAATCTGTGAAACTCAAGAGGTCGTTATTCGTGCCCCTTGCAACTAACAAGTAATAAAAACATAAGAGTTTTACTCGTAACTCCCACACAATCACGAAATGCAGTCCTAAAAGACTGGAGGACTTTAAATAAAAAACTTCCTTAAATTACGGACATTCCAAGGCCTTGGTACTGGATTCCTTCTAAATCTGTCAATCTGTAAGCCCCTATGCCCACAACCTTGGTCACTCGATACGAGCCTTCCCAATTGGCCCCTAACTTACCCTTGTTGGCCACCTTGGTGTTACTGAGCACTTTTCGAAGTACAAGGTCTCCAACAACAAACTCTCGTGGGTGGACATTTTTGTTGTAGCTTTTCATCAGCTGCTCCTGATATGAGGCTAAATGAACCAAAGCCCTCTCCCTTCTTTCTTCGGCAAGGTCAAGCTCAATCTCAAGTGCCCTGTCATTGCCCCCACTCTCAACCAATGCAGTTCTATTGGTTGGAAGGCCAACTTCTAGGGGTATAACTACCTCTGTCCCATATGCCAATGAATAGGGGGTCTCTCCCATAGACCTCCTAGGCGTCGTTCGATGCGCCCATAATACTAATTGTAATTCATCTGGCCACTTTCCCTTTGCTTTATCCAACCTTTTCTTGATCCCGTCAAGAATGGTTTTGTTAGAAGCTTCTGCCTGCCCGTTACTCTGAGGGTAGGCTGGGGTTGAGTAGTAATTTCGTATTCCGTATTGGGCACAAAAAGCTTTAAACTTTTTCTGAAACTGGGACCCATTGTCTGTAATCAACGAATAAGGGACCCCAAATCGAGTAATAATACTTTTCCATACGAACCTTTCTATCATAGGTTCTGTGATTTTAGCCAATGGTTCTGCCTCAATCCACTTAGTAAAGTAATCCGTTGCCACCAACAGAAATTTCCTATTGCCAGTTGCTTTGTGGAGTGGACCCACGATATACATACCCCATTGGGCAAATGGCCAAGGACTTGTCAATGGCACCAAGTCTTCTGCTGGCGTCCGAATCATTGGTGAGAATTTCTGACACTTTTCACAGATTTTCACATAAACCTTGGCATCTTCTTGCATGTGTGGCCACCAATAACCTTGGGTAATTGCTCGGTGGGCTATGGATCTGCCCCTAGCATGGCTTCCACAGGTTCCCTCATGAATTTCGTGTAGAAATTTTTGCACCATCTCAGGATGCACACAAAGCGAATAGGGACCTGTAAAGGACTTCCTGTATAATTTTCTTTCTGGGGACAGCCAAAACCTAGCAGATTTGGTCTTTATCTTATGAGCCTCCTTTTTGTCAGAAGGGAGTATATCGTCTCGTAAAAACTCTACGATTGGGTCCATCCAACTTGGTCCTTGGTTCACGTCCAAGACCAATTCCACACTTTGCCCAATGCTCGGCTCACTCAGATACTCTACTGCCACCTTCCTTTTAAACTCAGCTGATACTGCTGCAGCCAACCAAGCTAATGAATCTGCATGGGCATTCTGTCCAAAACTTATCTGTTCAATATATACCCTCTCGAAGGTATCAAGCAGGTCTTTGGCTGCCTGTACGTAGGCTGCCATCTTTTCACTCCGGGTTTCGTATTCCCCGGACAGTTGATTGACCACAAGCTGTGAGTCATAATACACCCTAACCCGTTCTGCTTTTAGGGTTTTTGCACTTCTCAAGCCAGCTAAGAGTGCCTTGTACTCTGCCACATTATTTGACGCACTGAAACCAAACTGAACAGATAGTTCGATCATTACTCCTTCAGGAGGAAAAAGGACTACCCCGATTCCTGATCCAGTATTACATGCTGATCTGTTAACGAATAGCTTCCATTCCGTGGGGTCCTGTTCGGCTGAAACTTGTTTCCTCGTGGGTGATGTTTTAGTCTCATGTTCCTTTCTCGTAGGAGGCAGGGGAGCTACTGCAGGAGAAAACTCTGTCACAAAATCAGCCAAGACTTGGCCTTTAATTGCTGTACGCGGTTGATAATCGATATCGTACTGGCTTAACTCGACGGACCATGTCGAGATCCTTCCCGAGAAGTCTGCTTTTCGTAGCAGTGATTTTAATGGAAACTCAGTATAAACCACAGCCTTGTGGCTTTGGAAGTAGTGTGGCAATTTCCTTATGGCTGTCCTAAGTGCCAGGACAAGTTTCTCTAAGGGCAGATATCTTGTCTTTGCATCTAGCAGTGTCTTGCTAACATAATAAATAAGGATTTGCTCGATTCTCAATTCCCTTAACACGACTGCACTAACTACATGCTCAGAAATAGCTAAGTACAAAACTAAAGACTCACCTGGCTGTGGAGTTGACAAAAGTGGGGGCTCGGCCATATACTTCTTCAGGTTCTGGAAGGCCTGTTCGCATTCTGCTCCCCATTGGAATCCCTCCCTCTTTTTTAATAATTGAAAAAAGGGTCTGCACTTGTCACTCGACCTGCTGATAAATCTATTAAGTGCTGCAGCCATTCCAGTCAACCTCTGGACTTCCTTAGTGGTTTTGGGACTTTGTAGCCTTTGTAGGGTTGCAATTTGATCAGGGTTAGCCTCAATCCCTCTCATGGTCACCAAATGGCCCAGGAACTTTCCTGAACCAACTCCAAACGCACATTTCGAGGCGTTGAGTTTCAGTTTGTACTCCCTCAGGATCTCGAAAGCTTCTTTTAAATCCGCTATGTGTCCCTGTTTATCTTGACTTTTCACCACCATATCATCTATGCAAACCTCCATAGTCTTGCCAAGGAGCTTTTTGAACATGATGGTTGCAAGTCTTTGGTACGTTGCCCCAGCATTTCTTAGCCCAAATGGCATGACGCTATAGTAGTACAACCCTCGCGGTGTAAGAAAAGAAGTCTTCTCTTGATCAGGCCCAAACATAGCAATCTGATGATATCCTTGATATGCGTCGAGGAAACTCATTCGTTCGTAACCAGCAGTTGCGTCAACCAACTGGTCTATCCTTGGAAGAGGAAAACTGTCTATTGGACACGCCTTGTTTAGGTCTGTGAAGTCTACGCAGACAAGCCACTTCCCATTCTTTTTCTTTACCACCACGATATTGGATAACCACTCTGGGTAGTAAACTTCACGTATTGCTTTTGCCTCCAGCAAACGATCAACCTCTTCAATTACAGCATCCACATGCTGCACAGCTGCTCTCCGTTTTTTCTGAATGACCGGCTTATGCTGAGGATCAACATTTAGACGGTGACAAATCACACCTGCATCTACTTTGGGCATTTCTTCTGGCACCCATGCAAATACATCAACATATTCCTTCAGAAATCTTATCAATTCAGCCTTTTCGTCTGCTGGCAATGATTCTCCGATTAAGAAATATCTTTCAGGATCAGTCTAGTTAATCTGAATCTTCTTTAAGCCTTCAACCACCTTTTCTGCCGGACTTCTTCCAACATCCTCGATAGTTGGTTGATCTGGCATTTCTAATGTATGAACGTGGTGGGCCTTTGGGGCTCTTTTAATGATGGAAATTAGGCATTGTTGGGCCACTTTCTGATTGCCTCTAATTACTTCAACCCCATTCGATCCTAGAAATTTCACCATCTGGTGATAAGTCGAGGAGACCGCTCTCATTTTGTGCAGCCTTGTCCTCCCTATAATCGCGTTATAGGAAGAAGGAACATCGACAACTAAGAAATCTGTTTTCAACATCACTGATCTAGCCCGAACAGGTAACGTTACTTTTCCAAGAGGCCAAACTGCTCCTGCACCGAACCCAATCAGGGGTGTTGTAGATTGTTCTAAGTCTGTTTGGGTCAGCCCGAGCTTCTTGAACGCATCATAGTACATTACCTCTGTACAACTTCCTGAGTCAACTAGAATCCTCTCGATGTCATATTCCTCAACTCGTAGGGTTATGACCAAAGCATCGTTGTGGGGTATTTGGACCTCTCCCAGATCATCATCTGTGAATGCTATGCTTTCATTGCACACATCACTCTCTCGCCTCCTCTTGTTATCCAATCGCATCACGTGCTGATTGTGCCTGACTTGCCTTTGTAATAGCCTGACCTCATTTCTCGTATAAGGTGTGGCCAACCCATGTATCATGTGGATTACCCCTTTAGGATTCTGCTCATATTCTAGATCCATGGCTTTCCCTTTGTCCTTGGGATCTTCTTGGATAAATTCCTTGAGATAGCCCTGAGAGACCAAATCGTCAAGGTGCCTTTTGTACATTTCACAATCTTCAATCATATGGCCCCAATCTTTATGGTGGCTGCAGTGCTGATTCGTAGCATGTTTTGCGTCTTTATCCCCGCCTAGACTTGGGGGCCATTTGAAGTATGGCTGATTCTTTATTCGATAAAGAATCCTGTAAATTGGTTCTTTCCAAACCGTAGTGATAGAAAAGAAAGATTTAGGGTCAGGAGCTTGCTTATCCTTGTACGGTTCTTTCTTAGCCTGCCCGTACTCCTTTCTTTCTCTGTAAGTCTTGAGCTCTGGCTTATCCACTTTCTTAACAGGTGCCTTTATCTGTTCGGCAACAATCCTGCCATCCTCTCGGAGTATGTCATCCTCCATTCTGGCGTGTTGTTCAATTCGCTCCATTATTTTGGCCAACGTTGCTACCGGATGCATATTCAAAGACCGGTGCAACTCTCCCCGAACAGGCAAGCCAGTCTTGAAGGTTGCAATCGCATATTCTTCACTGGAGCTCTCAATCTCGTTGAAAGTCTCCCAGTACTTTTTAGCGTAATCTCTGATCTGCTCGCTTTCTGCTTGTTTCATAGTGGAAAGGCTTTCGAACGTCTTCGGGGCTCTTCTGCTTGTCCAGAACCAGGCAGTGAACTCCTTGGCCAACTGCCTCCATCCTCGTATGGATCGTGGGGCCAATTTATGGAACCAAGATAGGGCCACCTTCCCGAGACTCGAAGGGAACATTTTGCACAAGATGGCATCATCCCCATCATGCATGAACATAGCCTGCTAGTAGTTCTGTATGTGAGCTACGAGGTCTGCGTTTGTCTCGTAAAGTATGAACGTACCATGCTTCACTCTACTCGGCAACCTAGCCTCTTGTAGCTTCCTTGCAAATGGGGTGGCTGCTATATTACTCATGGCCTTCCGTGCTGCTTCTCGTGCAGTCATGGTTTCATCTTCTAGTCCTTTTGTTTTGTTGGGTCTAATCCTTTCCCAATCGGAATCAGGTCTTTCGTACCTGTCCCTATGATGCTTCCTAGTCCCTTCCTCCTCAGGGGTATAACTTCGGCCCCTACTTCTCCTTCTTTTTGGAGAAGTCCTTCTTCATTCCGGTGTTCGGCTTTTGCTTTTGCTCCTCTTTTTTCGTGGAGAAGCTTTGTGTCGCCTTGGGGTTGGACTTCTGCTTTTGTTTCTTCTTCCTCGTGAAGGGGCTTTTCTGTATTTTATCATAGCATACCCGTTGCCTCTGGAATCTCTTCGAGACAGTCCGGAATCCTCCGGGTGTTCCCTGATCTCATGCTCTCATTTTTTAATCAGACGAGCATACTCCTCGATTTCTTGCCTCTTTTTATCGAGAACATCTTCGCTATGGTGCACACTCCTGGAGTGTGCGACTGATTCATCCCTTCGGTGGGATTTACTCCTTCTCGTGGATCTCGAAGCCGTCCCTCCCTCTCTGTTCCTAGAGTTGTCATGAACAGTAAGGGAGCGGTCCTTACTCGTGGTCCTCCAATGTCCGCCTTCGGGCTTTCTCGGAGCCCCGGGCGGAAATTTATCTCCACCTTAATCTACCAGATTTTTCGGATCGTGTGGTGTTGCTGGATCTATTTCCACCATGGTCGTTTTTCAAATCGTTCGTTTCCCACAGACGGCGCCAATTGTAGGGGGATGAAAACAATTGATGCTTCGAATCACCTTGGATTGCAACGGCTTATTCATGTCTTTTCACCGGAACCCTAATTCATCGTTGGTACCCTAATCTGCAAAACAGACAAGGAATGAGTGCACCTTTGCCTCTCGTGGCAAAGGCCCTCCGATGCCAAAGTTAGTATCACGTACTGGCAATAAACCCTAAATATCAATAGGAAGTCACGTATAAGTTCAATGTCTTGCATACCTTTATCTCTATGTTTACCTCATATTTATAGATTCATGGATGCTTGCCACCCAAGTATCCGTGTTGCAATAGGTTTCTTACCTCGTATAGGAAACCTGAATATCTTAGATTCTCGTTCCCGTATCAGTTTATTATAAAAGAGTCCTTTTAGGATTCTTTTCCATTACCGGCCGAACATCCCATTCTCATTGGGTATCTTTCCCAGATCCTATATTCTCGGGATCTCATCCCTCAGAGGATAGGACTGTTCTGGAATCTTCTAGAGCGTTCCCACCGCCTTAGCATTCGAGACCGCTTTACTTAATAACTATTTCCCTGTTCAGCCATCTCATTGCCGAACAGTGAATCTGGACTAATGACCCCACATGTCACTGGTCCACATTCTTATGCTTTTGGTAAATGACTTCACGTGTCTTTTATCTACACTTGCCGAACAAACTATATGGGCTAATGACTCCCCATGCCAATGATCCAAATCGTCGTTCACCGCCCTTCCCGGCTAAGTCCTACCATATTTACCACATGCCCTCATAAACCATGTGTTCGGCAACTAAATGTATCTGTTCGGGAATACCTCCCTACAGATGGCACCAATGTCTATGGCGCCATACCAAATGGCCCTGCTGAACTCAAGGAGCTCAAGACCCAATCGAAGGAGCTGATGTACAAAGGATTTACTAGGCCGAGTATGTCACCATGGGAAGCACCGGCATTGTTCGAGAAGAAGAAAGAAGGCACGCTTCGACTGTGAGAGGTTAGGAAGGTTTATCTTTCCGTGACTGCAAAGGTTCCTTCAGTGCCTTTGCGAATATTGAAAAGTATCGTAGGGTTTACCTGCTGATGTTCGATGGAGAACTTATGCTTTACAATGTTGGAAATGGTTTTGTTCAAGTTGATCCATTGTTTGGAAATGGATTAAATATCGTGAAGTAGGAAAGGATCGTGCTAAGGAAACATCTGTAGGATATGAGTCTGCATGATAATTTGGTAGAGATTTTGCATTTGGCATTGGTATTTACGGTTGAGACCTTACCAAAGGCATACAACGAGGCAAGTTGTTTGACGGCAGAAGCAACTTCAACCCCATATCGTTAAGCAGAGGCTTAATTCGATTGATGGTGACCTACTTCTAATTTTAAGGGGGATAGTCGATGATTCCGAGATCGGTTTAGCGACCTAGTCTAATCTATAGTCGCGCGCCAATTTCGGGGACGAAATTGTTTTAAGGGGGATAGATTGTAACAGCCCTGATTTTTTGAAGGTAAAATTTCGTTAAATATTTGAATTTTATTTGAATTACTTATTTTTACTTTCAATAATCCGTCGTAATTAGATTCTAGTCTTTCGGGGCCAATCGTATTAGATTCCAACCGACTACTTGGAGGAACCGAGCAACCAAACTCACCTAGTTACTAGATGAACCTTTTGAATCTCTTGAACCGTTTTGCCTTTACCCATTGGTCAATAGAAGTTAGGGTAATCTTTGTCCATTGGACAATAGGCCTCCTATTAAAAAAAATGTTGGTTAGTACATGGATATAGTATTATATATGTTTTAAACACATGTGCAAAGTACATATATGCATTGTTTATTGAGGATTCTCCCATCCTTCTATTATCCTTTGGTTATTAACCACTAGGAAAACTATTACCCATTGGGTAATAGCCCCAATCTTCTAATAAGGTACAAGGCTTTGTTTTAATAATCATGATTTGGATTTTTCATGTACTTTTATGCATTAAAATATTGGGGTATATCTAAACCCTAGATTTCCGAAGTACTTTGTTGAATAAAATAGTACAAGTACTTTATTGTTATTTTAATAGGGAGAATACTAGCCTATTATTTAATTGGGGTACTTGGTACCACTTTTATATTTAAATATTGGGCATTTGTACATGTGTATCAATACCCTAAATTTGCAAAAGTACAATATCTATTAGTTTAATCAAACATGTGCCTAATTAGATTTCTTTAATGGGGTATTTGGATTTGAAAATCTAGTACTTTTGTACTTTTATGTTATTATATGTGTATATTTATATATAGTGTACTTGAGAGAGAGAGAGAGAGAGAAATGCCGAGAGAGAGAGAGGGAGAGGGAAGCCGAGAGAGAGAGGGAGAGAGAGAGAGAGGAAGGAGGAAAGAGAGAGGAAGATTGGTTGTACCTTCCATGATCTTCTTCATCCTTTCAAATCCATGGGTAAATATTCTTCCTAGCCTAAATCTACCTCCCAATTGTCCTCCTATTATCGTTTAAGGACCAAATCTTGTACAATTTATCCTTTCTCTTCATCAAATCTTCCAAAATCTTCCATAATCAAATCTTTGGTAAAAATCTTAGCCATGCAAGCCTAGGGTTAGGCCTTGATCTTCCAAGATTGCATGACAAGTTTCAAAATTTGAGGTATGGAGAGAGAATGGGGGGCCGGCCTTGAGAGAGGAGAGAGAGCCAAAGTTTTGGCTATAAATAGAGCCATTCCCATGGCATTGCAACTCACACCTTCCATTCTTCAACTTCTCTCTCTAGAAATCGTTTGTTCTTGCTTTGTTCTTCTTGTTCTTGAGTTCTTCAAGAAACTCATCCAAAGCCGCCACTAAACCGCCACTCGACCACCCTCCGATCCAAAAAGCTTAAATAGTTTAGTCAAGATTAGGTTTCGAGAGAGACCTTTCTCTTTTGAAGCTACCGGAGACCACCGTAGGAAGTTACTCCATCCGACCACCGATTACCGTCCGTAAGCTGTTACTACCGCCTAGAAGAACGGTAAGGAAATCCTTACTTACTTACTTACTTACTTATTCCAAGTAAAACGTATGTTGTTGATCTTTGAGAAAGAACGGTTTTCGAAAGTTAAAACGTTACCATGTGAATCGAAGTATTCGTATTTTGATATTTCAAGGAGTATGAGTTTGTATACATGAATTGATTGTGTTACTTGTGGTATATTATAGAGTTGGATGATCTTGTTAGAATGTTTCATGCTTACTTTTGTCCTATAGCGGAGTCTTTGCATGTAAACGAGACACGAGAATCAAGAAAGTAGAAACATGGCACCTAGGGTGTGATTAATGAAAGGAAATATTTTCCGAGGAAGGAAATATTTTGAAACTATATTATGACCGGTTTTGGTGGCATAATGTGAGTTAGGTGTGTGTGTTCCAATGGAAATCCGTAGCAGCGGAACCATTGTGAGGATGTGTGTGTTCCCATAGGAATCCGGACCGGCGGAACTATGGTGAGGTATGGCTTGGTTATCCGCGGAGAGGAGCCAATGCAAAATTTTGTGTGCCAATGGGAACCCGGTGCGGCGGAACCATTGTGAGGATACTCGGGAACCCAGAACGGCGGAACCGAGGTTGGGTGTGTTCAAAAATGATTTTGGAAATGTTGAATGGTATATGAAAATGACGAGTCGCGTAGGAGAAACTCAGAAGATCATGACACCAACGCTAAGTAATGAATGTGGATGTGTGATTGTTATTGTCTATTGTATATAAACTATTGTTTGTAAGTTATGGGTTAGCTGGTATGAGATTATTCTGCTGAGCTTTTGTAGCTCATGGTATTACCTTTGGTGACCCTGACATATTATATCGGTGGCGACGCTGGTATAATGTGTCAGACCTTGTAGATGTTCAAGACGAACAGTTCACCGTGGAAGCTTTTGGAGCAGAAGAGCTTGCTAGGATGGAAGAGCAGGCAGAGTAGTATCAGGAACCCTAGTTTCCTTCCTTGTTGAATATATGTACCCTTTACTATTGATGTATTTATGATGTAATAATGAGCCAGACTCTCTTTGTTATGTAATAAATGCCTCATTAAAGTACCCAAAATTTGGGGGCGTTATAAACTTCCTTAATGCGGGCAGATGGCCGTCCCATTCCTTGGATTTGACAATCATGTCGTCGACATAGACTTCCACTTCCTTGTGAATCATATCGTGAAGCAATGCCGTCGCAGCCCTTTGATAAGTTGCCCCAGCTTTCTTTAACCAAAACGGCATGACCCGATAGCAGTATGTCCTTCATTCGGTGGTAAAGGTAGTCTTCTCATGGTCCTCATGTGCTATGAGGATTTGGTTGTATCCCGAAAATCCATCCATGAAAGAAAGCAAAGCATGTCTAGCAGTATTGTCTACAAGAACATCAATATGAGGCAGGGGGAAATCGTCTTTGGGACTAGCTTTGTTTAGATCCCAAAAGTCTACACAGATTTTAATATTGCCATCCTTTTTAGGGACAGGCACAATGTTTGCGACCCATTAAGGGTATTCAGTTAACATTAGGAATTCAGCATTAATCTGTTTAGTGACTTTCTCTTTTATCTTTAGCACCCAATCGGGCCTCATTTTCCTCAGTTTTTGTTTAACTGGCTTTGCATCGGGATAAAGGTGAATTCGGTGTTCCGTGATTTCAGGATCGATTCCGGGCATGTCTGCGTGGGACCATGCGAAGACATCTTCGAACTCTTTAAGTAAGCCAATGTATTCCTGGCGTTCTTCCAGAGATAGCGCGGAACCGATTTGAACGATTCAGGGATTTTTCTCATCTCTCAAGTTTATTGAAATTACTTCTTCTTTTATAGGCTAGGCATGCCTTTTGTCTTCCCTTTCGACTAAAGATCTCAATTCTTTAGGGATGTCCCCTTCAAACTTTATCCCTTCATCATCGGGGTCGACGCAATTTATTTCAAAAACAAAGGGTAAGCGGAATCAGTCACGTCTTGATTTCATTAGCGGTTCCCACAGAGAGATACATAGCAGTGGACTCGAACTCGAAATAAAAACTACGTCGATGAGGGCCCAGAGGCACAAACACCGACTCAAAGCTAGACTCAAAGGACTCAGTGTCGGTCTCAGAAGACTCAGAGTTAGTGTCAGTGCAAGTTACAACAGGTGTGAAAGTGCAATTTTTATAGTCTCCAACGGCTTCCACAATGAGCGGGGTTGGGTCTTTGACAGCTTCATCTCCCAACATCATCACCTCTGCATCCTTGACCAGACCTCTAGGACTAGCTCTTCCAAATAGAGACTCAAGACTGCCTGCATTGAAAACGTCCTGCCAATTCGATGACAAGGCCTTTACTAGTGACTCCAGCTTTTCGGTTTCCTCATCTTCCCAAGTGTTGACAACAAAGATTTCAAACCAAGGGTGTTGCTCCTTTGTCTCGGGATTCCCAAAACGGCTTTAGATGCCCCTAATCACACCAGAACAAATAATTAACAGAAAATCAAAATGCTATGATTACTGTAGACACCCCAATTTGGCCTAACGATTATTTCAAGTCCCACCTTGGGGACCACCCCAATGATGAATGGATACAGTGATTGCTGATTGACTTCTCGTGAACCCGTGGACTTTTGGTGAGTATTTTTATCCACTTAGAGGACCCAATCAAGAGCCAAATAGCATTTCAGACAGAAATACAGAATATTAGGAGAATCTATCTTTCAGCCATAACATTGATCTCACGGCCTCAACTTCATTCCTTCACCCGTGAAACATGTTGCTTGAAAATCTCCCTGAGAGATTGATTCCTCGGTAGCCAGATCGATTCTTCGGCTGCCCAATCTATTCCTCGGCCGCCAGATCCTTTGCCCGGCCGCCAGATCGTCTATTTTCCAGATTCTAGAATGTTCTGTCATACGTTTGATCTGATCACCAAAACCCTAGCAACCTTTTTCCGATGCATTTGGGCTACGAAAGGAGATTCATTTAGAGATCTTCTAGCCTTATAATTCCTTATTGATTCATGTCATTTGATTGGCTGGAGTGAGTCACCAATTGCCTATATAAAGAGGCCCTTATGGTTCGAAATTAACACAGATAATCACTATCACTAGCCACGAAATTCTACACAAATACTCTCTCATACTCCCTTTACAAAAACCCTTAACTTTTCGAAGGCAGCCGCGATCCAACGATCAAACCCCAAAGCACATACCCTAACCCTAGGGTTTTCAAGAAGCGAAATCAGTCAATCACCCCCAATCCGAAGCAATCAAGCAACTGAGGGATCAAGGTGGTGAGGCCCAAGGGCCTATGGTTTGGTTTATTTCTTGTCTTTATACAGTAATTGTAGTGTCTTGATTTTCTGCTAATCATTTAGCCTGGTGTGAGGAAGAACATCGGTTAGGGGATCAGTCCTTCGACTGATACATCGACCTAGTGGGATTCCTTGGCTGTGACATCTATTCACCGGCCGCGGGATCTATTTTCCTGGAACAGTTTATCCTTTCTGTTTATTTTGATGCATGCTTTAATTATCATTCTGGCTCACCTTATCAACTGTTAAAGGCTAAAATCGATTTACATGTTTAGAATTAAATAATGCAAGCACTAATCATATGTTGAATGATTATGGGTCAGTCTTACAACTAGGCAAAGAGGGGTGCCTTACACCTTACACTTATTGTACTATTGGCTCCCGTACCCGGAATCTCTAATTGTTTTTCCTAGTTTTATAAACTGGGCGGCGACTCTGTTTTGATGATAACCGCTATCGTGTGGCGATGTTCCTAGCCATGGTAATATCCATGATCTTGGTTTATAAAGCAAACAAACAAACATACAATGATCAATCTATATGGCGATGCCCCGTTTGGGAGATGTCTACAATTACAGTATAAAAACATAAAAAAGATCAAACCATAGGCCCCTGGGCCTCACCACATTGATCTCTCAGTTGCTTGATTGCTTTGGATTGGAGATGATTGACTAATTTGCTTCTCAAAAATCCTAGGGTTAGGGTTTGTACTACGGGGGGTTTGATCGTCAGATTGCGGCTGCCTTCGGGGGGTTAGGGCTTTTGTAGAGAGAGTATGAGAGGATATTTCTGTAGAATTTCGTGGCTAGAATGGGTGGGTTGTGTTGTATCTTTTCGGAACCCAAAGGCCCCTTTATATAGGCAATTGATGACTCACTCCAACCAATCAAAAATGCACGAATTAATGGGAAGTATATATGCACAAGATCTCTACTTATAATCTCCTTTCGCAGCCCGAAAGAATCAGAATTTGGCTGCTAGGGTTTTGAGCACGGACCAAACGATTGACAGAACATTCCAGAATCTGAAAAAAAAGACGATCTGGAGGCCGAGGAATGGATCTGGCGGCTGAGGAATGGATATGGCGGCCGAAGAATGGATCTGGTTGCCGAGGAATCAATTTCTCAGGGAGATTTTCAAACATGTTCCAAGGGTGAAAGAATGAAGTTGAGGCCGTGAGATAGATCTTTCAGCCGACAGATGGATTTTCCTAGGATGCTGTATTTCTGTTTGAAAGGCTATATGGCTCTGAATTGGGTCCCCTAAGTGGCTAAAAGTACTCACCAAAAGTCCACTGCTTTACAAGAAGTCAATCATCAATCACTGTATCTATTCATCATCGGGATGGTCCCCTAGGTAGGACTTAAAATAATCGTTCGGCCAAATTGGGGTGTCTACAAAACTTCGTTTAATATGTTTCTTCTTTCATATTGCTTTGAACCCCGATCTCCTCTAACACCTTTTTGACACCTCTGAATCTTTTTCAAGCATGGCTAGTCGAATTCCCTTGGTTAATCTTAATCATCCTTGTGCTATTAGGCTTACATTATTGGAAAGATTGCTCGATTAGAAATTGTATCGAAATGTCATGTATGCACTGATTGTGTGTGTAGATGATTGTGGCACATATATCTTGTTTGTTTGATGTTGTGAATGACTTGTGAATATTGGAATGTGCTTGCCATGGCTATTGAATCGGTTTGGCATACGTGTGTAAGGAAATGGGGTTTAGGGGTCCCGTAACACAAAGGGAGGTAATACGGAGCCTCAAGTGGGTCCCGTAACGCAAAGGCTGGTAATTCGGTGATCCAAGTAGTTAGAGTTCACTGTAACGCAAGGGGTGGAAATACTTTGGGCTACCCAAAAGAAGCCCGAGGTTAGGACCCTCCGCTCATTTTTGATTTATCGAAAAAGTGTTGGAAAGAGTCGCCACCCGGGTTTTTATGAAATGGTTTGCCACCCTAGAAACCTTGAGCTTAAAAGTGATAGTCGAGTTTGAAAACAAATTAGAGATTTTGGATTCGTAAGCCAAGTTACAAAAAAGGAAGGCTTTTATTCGGCACCCTTCTCGCCTGATACGAGGACCAGTCTCTACTAAATATTTGTGGGATTTTTGGAAAATGCTTATATTCTTGACCTTTAGAAACACATAGCAATAAAAAGTGTATGGTGTAGGCATGTGCTGAGTGTACAGTATATAAAAGAATAAAACTGAACAGAAAAATTGGACGCGATAAATGAAAAGAATGCAAACTGTCGAAAACTGCAGAAAATGGAGACAACTCCATTGCGCTAGGGTCCCTATGCCCAACGCGAAGCACTTGTCCATATCAGTATTTGAAAATGTTTTCTTTTTATCCAAACAGTGGATTAATTGGTAAAATGCCTAGATAATAACTTTTGAAAATGTTTTGAGATGTTTTTGGATGAAATAGTAAAAAAATAGTATTGAAAACAAGTAATAAATGCTAAAAATAGACGTAAAAGCCCCTGAACCCACTGATATTTGAAATGATCAGCGAGCCCAGGAGGAGATACCCAACGCTAGGGAGTTACTCCCAAGCACAAAGCACACGCGATCACATTTTTTCATAAGAAAAGCCCACAATCGCGTTAACCTGCTCGTAGCCCTACTTTGGGTTCCTAGTTTCCTCAGATGAATAGAAACCAAAAATGTAGGTAGCTTACTACCTTTTGAGTGCTTGATCAAGATTTTGAGGCTTGGTTTGGATGGTTCAATGGATGTTTTGAGTTGGAGAATGATGAGAGAAGTATTATGGGTAGAGTATTGAAGAAATGGGGAGTTTTGGGATGGAAATAGGATTTTTCCCCTTAAGGCACATAATATTTCGAAAGTTTTCTCAAGTATATATGAGAGAAATGTAAAATATAAGTTGTATGTATTTTAGAGAGAGGGAGAGAGGTTTTCTAGAGTTGGAAGGGATGTATTTCATGTGTGTTCAATGTGGCTCTAAACACCTCTATTTATAGGAAAAACGAAGGAGGAGCGTTTATGTAGACTTATAGTTGGCTAGATGCTCTGTAGGGGGTCATGATGAGATTCCTGTAGCAGTCTGAGCTGTCAGTAACAGAAAAAGATTTGTTAGTAACAGAAAAAGATTCCCCAGTGCTGGTGAGTTTGTGCTCAGCGTTGGGTAGTTTGTTAGACTGCCTTGTGCTGGGCAGTTCTTGTGGTTCAGGCTCTGGGATGCTCAAGAATCGTTGATCAAGCCTTCAAATTCATGGTTCTATTTTGTATCATCAATGGAGATCTAATGTAGTTCGGGGAGTCTCGAATTGGGGTGTCTCTAGTTCCCCCCCTTTGACGAATGCTCGGGTACCACGACAGGATACGAGTATACGTTAAAGATCAAGACACCCCAATAAAGCATCCTAGAAACCCTTAGACCAAATAGAAAACAAGTAAACTTGAGGTCGCGCTCAAGGAGCTGCCTACGTACCCTGTTATAGGGATCAGACCTGCATAGTTCATTTGGGGCAAATGCATGCGAATAGATAAAATCATGCTCATGATCATGTTTGTGATGCAAGCACAAGAAAATGAATGGGGCAGACCCTCGCAGACATACCCTCGTGGTAACGGGATAGACGCTCGTAGTAAATGTAAGCTTGGAAAAATGAAATTGGGACATGGACCCCTTTGGATCTTAGAATGGGACGCAGACCTTTGGATTTTGGAGACGGGACATGGACCCTTTGGATTTTGAAGACGGGACACGGACCCTTTGGATCTTGGGATAGGATGCGGGCCCTTGGATTTTGGAAACGGGCCATGGACCCTTGGATTAGATTTTGGAATTGGGACACGGACCCTTTGGATCTTGGAGATGGGACACGGACCCTTGGATTAGATCTTGGAATTGGGACGCAGACCCTTTGGATTTTGGAAATGGGACGCGAACCTACAGATTTTGGAGATGAGTCACGGACCCTTGGAATTTTTAGAATGGGAGCCCTTTGAATTTTTGGAATGGGACGGACCCTTGGAATTGATTTTCTGGATTCAAACTCTGGACCATAATGGCCCAAAAGAAACCAAATAGGCCGAGGCCCAATAGAAGCCCACTACCTCCTGGAAATAGTGCCCAGTGCTGGGCATTAAATGCTTTGTGCTGGAGACAAGGTTCCAGACCTAGTCCAGCTGAACGGTCTTCTTTTTTTCTTTTTCTCCTCTTTTGTGCTAGGGCTTTTCTCATTCGTGCTCGATACTCGAAATTCAAAAGAGACTCTCCCTCTCTCATTCTCTGTCTCGATTTCTCTCGGTTCCTCATGATTATGGAAGGGTCGGATGATCAAAAGGGTTCAGAGGCACCACAGGGTGCGGTTACCGAGGCGTCGGAGCTTGGGTGGGCTTTGGTACGGTGGCAATAGCGGCGACGACAAGGGAAGAAGCGACGACAAGTACGGGGGAGGAACCCCCTGCTATCACAGTGGTGTTAGAGTCCGGAGGGGCTTCAACAGTTGCAGTGGCAGTGGCAGTGGCAGTGGGAGAGGAGCCATGGGCTCTATCAGTAGCGGCGACGGCAAGAGAGGAGCCATTGGCTCCGTTGGCGGCAGCGACTGAGAAAGAAGGACCCGGGGTCCTCCTGAGCACAGCGGTTGGGCCCAATGGCTGAGCTCCGTGGCTTTTTGTAATTCCCTCACCGGTAATTCCAATTGAGGATATTCTGGAAGAGGCTGCTGCGAAAGAGGCACAGGTAAGTGGTGGTGACACGGTGGAGATGGAGACAGACGATGAAGGCGAGATCGAGATGGAGGATGAGGGTGGAAGCAGTGGCCCACCGGTTAGGAAGATAGAGGTGGAGTCCGGAGGGTCTCGGCTGACACGGGAGGAGAAGGGGAAGGCATTGGTGATCGAGGAGGAACCTGCGGTGGTGGTCCCTATCTTTGATAGACTAGCCGATGATCTGGGGGTGGAGTCGACTTGGCAGGTCTCTTTTTTAGACTATGAGGAGTTCGTGGAGGATGAGGATGTTCTTGAGGCCAAGATGGAGGAGCCAGGGATCGCAGCGATGGTGTTTGAGGCTCGCGTGCGGGAAGTAGAGCGAGAAGAGCTATTACGGAGCTTGGAACCGGAGGGAGATGAGGTGTTAAGGGAGTTTGAGCGGGAGGCCGCGGAAGCTGAGGTTGTGCCGAGGGTGTCGGTAATGCAAGAGGCTCAAAAGGCCGCGAGGGTGGATTTTAATGCGGTGACGTATGCACCGAGAGCACACTTCTTTGTTCCTCAGTTGCTGGATCCTTACAAGCCGACTTGAAAGACTTATGACAAGAGCTCGTTCTTGCGAGACCAGACCTTTCACTTGAGGGAGGGCTGCTTGGAGGTATTTTCATTGACCTTACTTTGTCGATTTCAATTTACCGAGTTAGCATGTATTAATCGAAGCATGAGTTCAATTCACACATCGTATGCTTGCTAAATAGAAATGAACAAATTAATGAAAAGCGATAAGTGTCATTATCCTTAAAAGATCATTCGAAGGGTTGCCTTTGCATGATTTTTTTCAAGTTTGATAACATTCATCGCGCCAGAAGATTGATAGTTTTGAATGCCCAATAGCACTTTAGACTGAGGACTCTATCTGTTTCAATGCCGAGAAAGGCTACGCTAACCGGCTTTGGAGGGTTCGTTCAGTCCTTGGAGTTCTATAGGGAACTCCCTAGCGTGGTTCAAGGGTTGGTGGATGCTGCGGGGTTCGGTACGTTCGTTCAGGTCTTGACAACGCCTATTCGAAACAACCATGCTTTGCTGACAGCCTTGGTGGAGAGGTGGTGGGATACCACTAATACCTTCCACCTCCCACATGGGGAGATGACAATCATGCCACTTGACTTTGCGGCGATTACAGGTTTAAGAGTGGGCGATGACCCAATCCCCTTCGACATGGGCCTTGCGAATGATGATGTGGCTCTGCAATGGTTCTTGGGCTTCGTGCCTAGAGTGGAGAATGGCTCGATCATGTATGCGAGTTTGAGGCGGCGGTGGAACCATGATCCTGCTAGTGATGAGGAGGCCGAGCAAATGGCTAAAGCTTACTTGCTGTACCTTTTTTGTGCTTCTTTATTTCTGAACAGGCACAGCCGGGTACACGTGTCCTTCTTGCCGGCCTTGCAGCATTTGCAAACAATTGGTTGTTTTGACTGGGGTGGTAGCGCTCTTGCGGCTTGTCATAGCTTTATAGGAGCTGCTTCTCGAGGTGTTTCTACCGCAGCTAATAGGTACTAGAGGATCTGGGAGGTAACAAACTTGTCACTTCTTTGCTTCAATTTGCCTCATTACCTTCGCTACTTGATTTATCTCATATTAATCTTTTTCACGTTTGAATCTTGCAGCTTTGGGCTTACGAGGTGTTAGGGATGTATCCCCCAGAGGTTACAGGACCGGTCCAGCATCTGATGCTGCAGGTTTCACACTATTGCTTGCCCAACACACTGAAGAAGCACAAGGATGTGAAGCTAAGTGCCTACCGAGCTTTCTTGGATGGGATGACCGGCGCGTTGGTGAGTTTGACACACTTCATTGGTGTTGAGATCAATATTTGTGATTTGATCGTTGACGCACAATCGTTTCTCTTGTCACAGATACACTAGAACCTTTGGGATGGGCTCGACGAGCCCTACCTAGCACGAAGTAAGGAGGTCACTCGAGGTCGAGTATTGCTTGAGTCACCTTATGGGTGGCAATGGTACTTTGGAGAGATGGTGACTCAAAAGTCACTTCGCTTGCTGGCATTCCAGGTACCTGCTCCACCTCTGGCTTACTTGCCATGTCCTTGGGGGTACACCGTTGCAGAGTTGGAGAGGTTCATGGTGTTGGAGACTGACCTTTCTCTGTACTTACGTCCTACTGAGGATTATGTTTCTTGGAGAGAGAGGCACCTGGCTGGTCCCCTAAGGCTTGTTGAGTTCCGACAAGTCAAGTTCAGTGCCACTACAGCGAGGAGGAGAGCGAAAGGTTAGGGTAGTGCCCCAAGGCAGGCTCGAGGTGGCAGAGGTGATGCCAAGGTGGTTGGAGGGCTCCCAGAGCTGTCGTGGGAGATTGAGGTGATGGCACCTTCGGGGGCTCAGAGAGTGATTGACTTGCCGCAACTGGACGAGCCGTTTGAGCCAATTAGTTACCAGGTACAATTTAGAGCGCAAATGAATTACTTGAATCCACAAATCGCTTTTCCCTAAACTCGCATTTTTCAGGTGCCGGTGGAGTGGGCGGATATGGCGCGTCGCCGAATTCTTGCAATGGAGAACATGTTGCGACTAGCCGCCGTAGGTCACTCTTTGCCCATGAGGCGGCCGAGTGAGCCTCCTGTGACTTAAGTATTGCTTATCATTGGTTTTGCTTTTTGATTTCCTAAATTATGGCTCTTGAATCTATTCTTATATTTGCGTGTTCATGCAGGGCCCTCCTTCCAAGACTAGCAGGCCTGTCGGTCGCGAGGCACAGAGAAAGAGGGCGGAAGACACTCTGGCGGCATCTTCGAGGAGCTCTCAGAGAGCGGTCACCTCATCGAGAGGCCAGAAGGCTACGAAGCCCTTGGCAAAGGAAAGTGAAGATAGCGAGGAGAGCGAGGAGGGATCCGACGAGAGCGTGGAGGCCTCGAGTCCTTCAACGGTCACGCCGGGTCCATCGTGCCCGGGGTCTCTTTATGGAGAAGACAAAGATGACAATGACAACGAGCCTCGCACTTGTGTTTCTTTTGCTTTACTGTCTTTTCTTTTGACATTGGGTTTGCACGCCCTCGTAGATTATGGGAGTAAAGGTAGTAGCTAGGCTTGCACGCTTTCTTTTGACTTTTGGGCGCCTGTTTACCCTTTTGACTCTTTGCATTGGGCTTACATGCCCGGTAGTTAGCGTGCTTCTCTTGGACATGTATTTTTGCACCTCGGCTCATGGATTCCATCGGATATATTAAAATTGTACTTTCTTTTGATCATTTGTTGCTATTAGTTAAAACAACTTAGAGATTATGAACAACCTTTTGATAATTTGCAATGGCAATGACCCCGTGACTTAAGACAAATTAATCCGCAGTTGTTTGCCATGATCTAGCTAGAAAGAAATGGATAGGGAATAGAATGATGCCTTTTGGACTAAAAACAATGAGATTTTGGCGAATTTTGTGCCTAAAATCTTGAATTCTGACATTCCAATGAAACCAGCATCCCCGGTCAGTCACAAATGCATAACATGACCTGTACGAGCTTCCCGAACAACCGAGAGCTCGGTTGGATTGGATTTGGACCCACCGCGGAGGTATTTGAATGGAAAAATGACGCTTTTTGTACCAAAAACTCAAATTTACATGAACCGGCGAAACTGACAGTTCCACAAAATTATTAATACGTAACATGACCTGCGTGAGGTGCCCGAACGACCAAAAGTTGCTTGGAAATGAATTTGGACTTATTACGGGCTCATTTGAGTGGAAAAATGGCATTTTTATACCAAACACTCGGATTTTGATCTGGATAAACAAAGAACACTACCGTGAAGTCATTTTTTCCCATTGAAACACGTTGGGACAGTTGGAAGTGAGCTTGGAGGCTTAGAAGTGGTTATGAGTGATCAGAACTAGTTTCTGCAGAAAATTGCAGACTGGTGTCTAGCACTGGGCACTTACTCCTCTATGCTGGGGAGTGATGCTGAGCTTGATCCCCAGCGCTGGGGTCTCATTCTTTTGTGCTGGACACTTGCTTCAGAAACTAGTTTCTACTGTTCCCCAAGGTTTCTAACTTATGACTTGATTGCTTTGTGTTCGAGATAAAGTGCAGCCCTTTTGATGCATTTTCTTGCTTCTTTTTTTTATTTTTTTCCTAGCCTTGTATTTGAAGAGTGATTTGAATAAAATTGAGTTATGAGAGTTTCTGCCTTTTGGTTCATTGAATCCACACTTGTTTCTTTAAGAATACAAACACTTGTCAATTTTGGATTTTATTTAAAAATGTGACCGAACCTCGAGATGAGGCTGCCTACGTATTCTTTTGCAAAGAAACCAAGTCATGACGGGTAGGGTTCACTTAGGTATTGACACTCTCCTTTTGTGCTCTAAATTTTGCGTAGTACCGCCCTTTCGGGTTTTCGGCCTAGCGAGCTCTTTCTTTGATTTTTATGCCTTAACTTTTGTCTAAGTTGCCCTTGTGGGTTTTTGACTTAGCAGGCTCTTGCTCTAATTTTTGCTTAGGTCTGCCCGCCCTTGCGGTTTTCAGCTCGACGAGCTTCTCTCAGGGATAGTAGCGCTTGAGTTGATCCAAATTGACAAATGTTGAAAATTCGCTGCTACCGAGGTTAATAAATTGCGCTGCTCCTTTAGATAAGATGGTCTTAATAATGTAGGGTCCAGCCCACTTTGGTCAGAACTTTCCCTTTGGATTAATGACAGGTGCTCGGATATATCAAGTTTCTGGACTTCATTTTCTTATTGAATGCACGGGCAATTCTTTATTGATAGCCTTGCACATGGTAAAGGGCTTTTAGTCTGCTTACGTCACATTCTGCCATGACTCTTAGCGATGGTACCTCTAACTCGATGGGGAGAACAACTTCCATGCCGTACACCAAGTAGTAGGGTGTTGCCCCTGTTGGAGTACGTACGGATGTCCGATAATCCCCAAAGTGCTAGTGGCAATTGCTCTTGTCAGTTCCTTATCGACTCAGCTATTGTCTTGACGGTTTTGTTTGCTGCCTCTACGGCCCCCTTGCTCAGATAATAGATTGTTTTCTCAACCCCATCGTCTCCTTCTTGTGCTAGTATGCATCCCATTGAGGATATGGTGATAGACAAGTAAATGATCAAATGTTTTTCCAGGACTGGTGGCATCAAAAAGGCCTTTTGATAAAAAATCGGCTCTCAAGTTGAGGTCAAATTGGATCTTTCCAAGGAAACTTCGCATGTCCTTCTCAGATTGTGGCGGTTTTGTTTCAAGAACAATGTTGATTTTGGAAAAGTCTACTTCGATATCTCGAGCAATGCCTCATTTTTCTCAGTTTTGCTTAACAGGCTTTGCATCGGAATATATGGGAATTCGGTGTTCGCGATTTTAGGATCGATTTCGAGCATGTCTACGTGGGACCATACAAAGACGTCTCCGAATTCTTTGAGTAAACTTATGTATCTTTGGCGCTCCTCCGGAGACAGCGCGGAACCAATTTGAACCATTTGGGGATTCTCCTCATCTCTCAAGTTTATTGCAATTACTTCTTCTTTTATAGGCTGGGCATGCCTTTCGACTAGAGTCTCAGTTCTTTTGGGGATGTTCCTTTTGAACTCTATCAGGGTCAATGCAATTTATTTTGAACACTAAGGGGTAAGCGAAATCAGTCACTTCATTCATTTCATCAGAAGTTCCCTCAGGGGATACACAATAGTGGACTCGAACTTAGAATAAAAGCTACGACGGGGAGGGCCCAGAGGCACAAACTCCAACTCAAAGCTAGACTCAAAGGACTCGGTGTCGGACCTAGTGGATTCAGGGTCAGTGCAAGTTACAGCAGGTGTGAAAGTGAAATTTTTATAAATTCCAGTGGCCTCCATGATGAGCGAGGTTGGATCTTTGATAGCTTCATCTCCCAGCATCATCATCTCTTCTTCCCAATGATTCAGAACAGACATAAAAAGCAAAAGACTAGTTCAAGAGCGATATTCTTATCATGTTTTATTGCTAAATGGAAGGATGTCGTGTCCATGTATCATCGGTGTCATCCACGTCTCTCTAGACCTATCTGTCGGCCCTTGTTTCACTCAAGAGCCATCGTACCAAGGGTTGCAACAACCACGGGTAAGTCGTGTCAGGTAGGTTAAATTCCTCTTGTTTGGAAATCAGAGCCAATCTCCGTATCTTGACCATCTGAGACAGAGCAATAAGGTTGTCGCAACCTAGACACAAATAGAACTTGAGGTTAAACAGGAACGCGGGGAGCCGTTCGAGCACGGCTAACACTGGAGGTACACTCCATGGATTTTAAGTCTCCTAGACTCTTTGGAAACAGCCCTCGAAGGTTGCCTTGATCCTCAGTGTTTCTTTTGACGATGTATCCTTTACTAAAAAACAGCAAGGCTTAGGGGATGTTAGAACGAGTTAAGTCCTTAATTCATTCTTCTTTCAAAGTTTCAATTTCGATTTTTGAAACAACTTAGTAAAAATGACGTGACATCATAACGAGGGTGGCGTGAGGGGAGTGGGGCTGTTAGCCAAAATGGTGTTAGTGGCTTGACACTGTAACCTGGATGGTGTAAGTGTCACGGCATTATCAATTGATCGTTCTATCATTCTCCATTGAATCCTTGATGGAAAAATATATTGAAGACTTAACAAATTTTGATTTCCCTTAAGACTTATTGTTTCAAAGACTAGCTCAAGCAACGTGTGTCCCATGGGGCACGACTTTTCATCGGGTCTTGGCAACCTCTTTGGACTGCAGGGGAGAGAAAAAGAAGCTCTAGGACAAACCTAATAGTAGAACTATACATGTGTGATGTAACATGATGATGCCATGTAAAATGCAGCATGTAAGTAGGATACGTCACATAGTCCTAACCACGGGTTCTTGTCCTAATTTGGAAGGGTCTATGGTTATGTACAAGTGAAGAAGGCCGAGTTTTGGTTTGAGAGGGGTTCTTCAGACTCAGAGTCACAAGTATGCCTCTCTATGTTGAACGTACGCCAAGCAGTGGTCGATGGCAACGTGACCCTTCTTCGTCAGAGGTTGATGTGCATTTTGGGATTCCCTGACATTTAACAGGATTGCCAAAATACGCCAGCGCAGCTAGTGAGAAGTGCGAGTGTAAAGCGAAGGTTAAGAATGTAAGCATTTTCGAAAAATCCCACAAAAATTTATCAAGTTTGGCTCTCTTTAATCGATACTTTGAAGAGACTACACAGATGAACAATCGGAAAAGTCCTAGGTCGAAAAGGCCGGATGCGAGGATCCAGTTAGGATTGCTATTTCCTTCCTCAACAAGCATAGAGCATTTGTTGATTTTGATAGACTTTTGAGGGATTGTTCGCAAGTGTATTGAAATCAAAGTATTGATTAACGTCCCCAACGGAGTCGCCACTGTGGGCTACCCAAAAGAAGCCCTATGTTAGGACCCTCCACTCATTTTTGATTTATCGAAAAAGTGTTAGAAAGAGTCGCCACCTGGGTTTTTATGAAATGGTTTGCCACCCAAGAAACCTTGAGCTTGAAATTGATAGTTGAGTTTGAAAACAAACCAGAGATTTTGGATTCGGAAGCCAAGTTACGAAAAGGGAAGGCTTTTATTTGGCACCCTTCTCGCCCAATATGAGGACTAGTCTCTACTAAATATTTGTGAGATTTTTGAAAAATGTTTATATTCTTGACCTTTAGAAACACTTAGCAAATAAAGTGTATGGTGTAGGCATGTGCTGAGTGTACAGTATATAAAAGAATAAAACTGAATAGAAAAATTGGATGCGATAAATGAAAAGAATGCACACTATCGAAAACTGCAGAAAATGGAGACAACTCCTTTGCGCTGGGGTCCGTGTGCCCAACGCGAAGCACTTGTCCATATCAGTATTTGAAAATGTTTTCTTTTTATCCAAATAGTGAATTAATTGGTAAAATGCATGGATAATAACTTTTGAAAATGTTTTGAGATGTTTTTGGATGAAATAGTAAAAAAACAGTATTGAAAACAAGTAATAAATGCTAAAAATAGACGTAAAAGCCTCTGGACCCCACTGATATTTGAAATGATTAGTGAGCCCAGGAGGAGATGCCCAGCGTTGGGGAGTTACTCCCCCGCACAAAGCACATGCGATCACATTTTTTTCATAAGAAAAGCCCACGATTGCGTTAACCTGCTCGTAGCCCTGCTTTGGGTTCCTGGTCTCCTGAGATGAACAGAAACCAAAAATGTAGGTAGCTTACTACCTTTTGAGTGCTTGATCAAGACTTTAAGGCTTGGTTTGGATGGTTCAATGTATGTTTTGAGTTGGAGAATGACGAGAGAAATTTTCTGGGTAAAGTACTAAAGAAATGGGGAGTTTTGGGATGGAAATAGGATTTTTCCCTTAAGGCACAGAATTTTTCTCAAGTATATATGAGAGAAATGCAAAATATAAGTTGAAAGTATTTTAGAGAGAGAGAAAGTTTTTCCAGAGTTGGAAGGGATGTATTTCATGTGTGTTCAATGTGGCTCCAAACACCTCTATTTATTGGGAAAAATGGAGGAGGAACGTCTATGCAAATTTAGAGTCGGCTAGATGCTCTGTAGGGGTCATGATGAGATTCCTGCAGCAATCTGAGCTATCAGTAACAGAAAAAGATTCAGCAATCTGAGCTGTCAGTAACAGAAAAAGATTCCCCAACGCTGGTGAGTTTGTGTTTAGCGCTGGGTAGTCTATTAGACTACCTTGTGCTGGGCAATTGATGCTTTGTGCTAGGCAGTTGATACTTTGCGCTGGGCAGTTGATGCTTTGTGTTGGGCAGTTCTTGTGGTTCAGGCTCTCGGATGCTCAAGAATCATTGATCAAGCCTTCGAATTCATGGTTCTATTTTGTATCATCATTGGAGATCTAAGGTAGTTCGGGGAGTCTCAAATTGGGGTGTTTACAAATACAATAACTCCGGGAGTGGTTATACTGTAACGTAAGGGATGAAAATACAGTCAAGTGTGACATGAGATAGATTGTGGTGTAGTGGATGTCAGAATTACTTGCCGTTTCTTGAACAAAATGTCAATTTGAGATTGTGACATGCCATAGATTGAAACGTGATGATCATTGATTTACTTGTTGCATCTGAAACACCTTATTTATGCGTTACCTTGGACATTGCTTGCCTTCGTAGGACGTACCATTCATGCAATCGTAGAAAGAGTTAAGTGTTGGTTGTGTCTCTTTCGATTGAACTGTACTCTCCATACCTTTCATTCCATTGCACTTGTCTTCATATTTGCATATAGAATTGGTAGAAGATTTTCCTACTGGGCTAGTGAAGCTCAACCCTTCATTATTTTCAGGTACAAATCCTGGACAATAGCCGCATGCATTGAGTGCTTGGATGAAGAACAACACTTTTGGAAGCTAACTTATGTAGTTACTTAATCATCTTTGTAACGGCCTTCTTTTGAGTAAAGATGCGTTTGTAACTCATTTTCTTCAGATTCCCTTTAATTGAACAATTGTAACCTCTAAACTTTTTCGTACATATACTTAAGTAAATTTGGGCCGGAGTGCCATCGATATAATCTTTGAAACTTGAAGTTAGATTTGTAAGTTGAACTAATGGGAACTTTGGCACTCTTTTGGGTATTATATTAAGTAAATGCGCGTTTCTTAGTTCATAAAGCTTTATTATTTATGTTAAAAATAAAGGGCGTGACAGCCCGTGCCGTCAGAATATAACATTGTATCAACTTAAATAAATCATAATTTCTACCTGATTGATTTCTCAATAAAGGTAATCTATACAAAGCATCAATTACCATTTTGAGAATTTTTCATATTTGATGATAAAAGGCAATATTTACATAGAGATACATTGCCTAAAAGGTGAAGATAGATAGGGATAGATTTATTATGAGAAATTATCTAGGGAATTGATTTCTACACTCCCTTTTTTGATTTCCACACTCTTTTTTTTGGATATTTGTGAAAATCAATTCCCGTGATCTAATGGCTAAATTTTTTTACAGGAAGTGATCTAACGATTGTAAAGTGTAGAGACTTGTATAAATTTTAATTATCAAAATGTTTTATTAGTGCCGAAATTGGGGAAAATCGAATAATGTTGCGATTAATTGGATTGGAGGGAAACTAGAGAGAGTGTATGTGTTATTTGCCCTTGTGCTAGTATATACAGTGGTGTGTGTGAGTAGGAGATAAAAATCTCCCTTATATCTCTCTCTCTTCTCACGCCACTCCTTCTCTCTCTTTACTCTTTCTCTTTCTCTCTCTCTCTCTCTCTCTCTTGAAACTCCACTTAATCTTCCCAAAACCTTAAAGATCCATCTTTGTTTCACCTCTAGTACGCAACTTCGGGCTCGTATTGTGTTGGGAGAAGCTCGGGGAGAAGCTTTCGGTTGATTTCAAAGAGCTTGGAGCTAGGGCTTATGCAAATCTCTTGGGTTTCGATCTTTGACTCGAGGTAGGGACTTCTTCTCCTTCTCTATGTGTTGATATGTTGATTTGGTGTAGAAATCAAACTTGGTTCATCATCCCTTGCATCTTGAAATCTGTCAAAAATTTGTAGAAAATGTGCCCGAACTGCCTAGGGATCGATCCCTCACCAATCTAGATTTCTGCCCTCTTAGGGATCGATCCCCATGTGAGGAGGGATTGATCCCTCCCCTCTCTGGACAGCTTTGGTGCTATTTTGTGTAATCATGACCGTATTAAGCCTCGATCACTTCTAATCCCTTTTGGACACCTCCTAATCCATTTCAAACATGTTTAATTGAACATATCGAACATCTTATCTATGAGGGGTGGAATTGCGGTAACTCTACGAGTGTCTATAATATAGCGCAAGGGGTGAAAATACAGTCGAAGGAGACGTGTGATAGAGCGTCGTGTCGTGGATGTCAGAGTTGCTTGTGTCTTATAAACTATATGATCATTCGAGATTGTGTGACACTATAGATTAAAATGTATTGAATGTTGGCATACTCGATGCGTATCAAACATCTTATCTACGTGATATCTTGGGCATTGCTTGATTTCGTAGAATGTACCATCTGTGCTATTGTTGAAAGTATCGTGAGCTAATTGCTTCTCCATCCATTGAACTACATTCTCCTGCCTTCATTTCTTTGCACTTGTCACCATACTTGCATATAGAAGTGGTAGAAGATTTTCCTACTAGGTTAGTCTAGTTCAACCTATTATCATTTTCAGGTTCAAATGCCGGACATTAGTTTGCATGCATCGTGTGCTTAGATATGGAAGATTTCTTTTTGGAAGCTTACATTGTGTAGTTACTTAATCATCTTTGTAATGACTTTCTTTTGATAAAGATGCGTTTGTAACTAATTACTACAGATTTCCTTTTGACTAAAACATTTGTAACTTTTAAACTTATTTGTACTTGTACTTAATTAATTTGGGGCTAGAGTACCAATGATATAATTTCTCTAAACATTGGAGTTAGATTGTAAGATAATCAGTTGGGAACTCTCTTTTGGGTATTATCTATGTAATGCGATGATCTTATTTCTGACAAGGATTATTTATTTGTGTTGAAAATCGAGAGTGTTACATAAAGGTTATTCTCATTTATATGTCTAAACATTTTCGACAGAGACAACTCTATTTTATAATATAAATATTTACGTATACATATAGTATAATTTTTGCTAATTACGTTTGCCATTTTGCCATTTTACATACATATACATATACACGCTGATTTTACCATTTTTTCACTTCCCCGCTACTACATTTTTTTTAAATTTTTTCAGAAAATAATATTTTTCCTGATAAAAAATATGATTTCAACATTTGTATTCTAAAATGAAATTAATTTTCCTAAAATTAAAAATAAATATCAATTTATTCTAATTAGTATGAAATAAACCAATTTTGAGCATTAAAAAATCAAAGTGGGGCAATTCAGTAATTCGATATCTAATCCCATCATATCCACCTCCCATATATTCATTCTCAAAAAACAATCCAAACACCTTATTACAAATTCACCTAAAATCATATCCACTCACCAAACACCCTGTAGAGGTGAGGGTAGGTTTGAGAGTTGGGGTTTGAAGTGAAATAAGTTTTAATTTTGAGGGGTAAGGTCAGAAAAACTAATAAAAGAAAGGTAAAATTAGGAAGGGCCCTGTGTTTTTGTTGCAGCACCTACGGACTCCAAAGCAGATTTAAGTGGAGCTAAATGCCCCCTAAAGAACACTTCCCTCGCCAGAACTCACAGAACTCTCTCTCTCTCTCTCTCTCAATCATTCTCTGTTGCCTTTTCACACCCTTGCTCTCTCTCTCATTATATATACTACTATGTATATGTGTATATATATGTACACGGGACATATATGTATTGGGTCAGATTTTAGAAGGAGAAATTGAGTGAAGGAAGACAATTCTCTTTCGTCACGTCACTTTGTACTCCCTTCTCGCTCGCTCTCTCTCTCCTCGACCTGTGATCATAAGAGCTTTTTTCCTTCGAATCTGTGGTGGATTCGCATCTCAAAAAATAAACTACTCCTATATTTTCCTCTTTAATCTTCAGTTATCGAGTTCGGTTAGGGTTCGCTGACTTTCACTTCTTTAAGGTAAACTCACTCACACTCGCTATCTACACGAATTATGATTTGCATATTTATGGTCGCTGATTCGACGAGTATTTTTATTCTTGCGTTGGAATTGGACTGTTCGCTAGGTTGATTTTGTTGTGAAAATGTATCGGTTGAAAAGTTTTCGAGTTGGGCTGCTGGAAAAAAAATAGGGGGTTTCTGGAATTTCGGAGAAAGTTAGCTATTTTCAAAATCAGTTTTGCGTAATATGTTTCAGAAACTTGCTTGGTTTTTTTAATTGTTTTTGGAATTAAAAAAGCAATTTTCGTAGGTAGATGTTGTCCAATTCTCGAAATATTTTAATGGGAAAAGATAACGATTGTTATACTCTTTTGGGGCCTGTCTATACAGAGCTTTGCTCTGCTTAAATTGGGCTCCCTGCCTATGTTACATGGACTCGGGGGCGAGTATCGGGTGCGGGTGCAAGTCCAAGCGTTGGGACCTCCCTAAACTTAAATCTTAGGATACGTGGATATGTGTCTCCAACTTGGTTACGGGTACGGGGACACATCTTAAACTCTTATTTGTATTATATATTGCATAATTTTCTCAGATTATATACCCGTAAACTATGTTTACAAATGTATGTAAACAAGAAAGGGTTAAGAAAATTATGTTTTTGCTATTTCTCTATTTCCTGTCTATGTGAAATACTCGAAATATCGTTTTTCTAGCTAATTTGATATTCTTTTTCTGAAAGTATTTTAACAATTAGAGGATTCGAGTTTCCAACACGGGTACTTGAGCTAAAAAGAAAGATTCATGTAACATAGCACTCCTCAAGTTGGCAGTGGGATTGGGCCCAAGATTAGTCAAGGTGCGCCTCAACTGGCCTGGACACCTAATTTATAAAAAAAAGTGAACTTATACAATAGGCCGGTAGTACCGCCACGTGGTACTCCGGAACACTTTACAACAACACATTCTTGTCGGGTCTACCATTAAGTGTATCGACTCCACAGGAATGTGTGGTTGTAAAGTGGTCCGGAGTACCACGTGTCGGTACTCCCAGACTACTGAATAATTACTCTAAAAAAAATAGTGCCTTTATAAGAGTTCAGTCATTTTGATGTGCGTTCTGTGTGATGTTGGTTTGTATTGTTGTCTTTCTATATGTCGTAAGTTTTCTTTTGCTGCTTCATCTAGGAATTTTTCTCCACTTCTTTCAATAAAAAGTTGATTGATTGGGATCTATAAATTTGATGATAGTCCACGGTTAAGTTGCATGGAGATTTTATGGAAATAACTGCTAAACTTATTAAGTAAGATTACATTTGTATGCTTATCTCATCAATAGTTAATTGTGATTGTTTTCTTGAGCGTGATGAAGGCTTATTGGAGGGTTTTAAACATTGATAATTTTTGCATTGGTACTATTTTGCGCTAGACATGATAACAGACTCTCCTATGACCTTGGCAGTCAGGGCAAGTATTTGTCTTATTTTTGGAATGTTTAATTGTTCATATATAGCTGAGATTTTGTTTCTACGATTTTGTGGTCTTTGAAAGGCCACAAAATAGCTTTATCGTCTTCTATAATGCTGAAGCTGTTATACAGTTATACTGTTATAGTGTATGCTGATACCATTTGCAACTTATTACGTTGATGGATTCTGTCAGCTTAGTACACCTGTCAACTGTAATTCTATCGCATTTACTTTTTGTTGTTCTTTTTTATCTTTGTTTCAAATTGTGCCGTTAACATGTCAAAACATCAGGGTTCAGTATTTAGTGGTTCTGTTTAATTTATAACTCCCTTCTCCACTTCCACAAGAGCAAAAACATTGGTGCTCTAAGGTGTCACAAAATCCATCCAGTCAAGGTTATTAGTGAAAATTTTGGTTTTGAACTTCGGTCTCTTAAAGTATCTGTCTTCTATTTTCTTTGCATTTTCATTAATTACTTTTTACCTTTTGCAGTTTGTTATTATTTGCTGAAAGGTGATGCAATGCAGCAGTCATCAGAGGATACCTCTTCCGGTAATTTATGATAGCTGTCTGCTTCTTATGTGACAGGAAGTCTAGTTAGTTCTATTACTAATGTGTGTGTGTTATTTATGTGAGCTAGGTCAATCAAAGGTTCCACCAAATTTTCCCAGGGAACTGGGAAGTGGAGCATGGGGAGTCTTGTCTAGATCTGATGTCTATCATGCCTCAAGTGATGCTTCCCTTTTTTCCACTTCATTACCAGTTCTACCCTGTAGCAAGTGTATGCCTCAGATCTCCTGAAGATACCCTTACAATGTTCATTTGGAGAAATAATTGAAATAATTTTCTCTCTTCTTGACAGTGAACTTACACAATACCGCTTATGGTGATCAATCTGTTGATATCTTACCCAGTTTGGACAAATTCAATCTAGATGTAGATGATAATGAACTGCTTGAAGATGTTGAATATACTGCCATTGGAAGCTTGCTTCCGGATGATGAGGATGAGCTTTTAGCTGGAATAATGGATGGTTTTGACATACATGGGTTGCCTAATCAAGTCGATGACGTGGAAGAGTATGATTTGTTTGGCAGTGGAGGAGGTATGGAATTGGAATCTGATTCACAAAAGAGCTTGAGTGAGGTTAGGTCAAAGATGAGTTTATCCGTGTGTGGTGTTGGAAATGGTGTTGCGCATTATGGCTATCCTAATGGTGTGGGAACTGTTGCCGGGGAACATCCATATGGGGAGCATCCTTCAAGAACTTTGTTTGTACGGAATATTAACAGTAATATTGAGGACTCAGAGCTGAGAACTCTCTTTGAGGTAATTGAAGAGTCGGTTGGATCTTCTTTAGGTTTTGGTTATTACAATGTCCACACTATCACATTTTTGTACTCTTCATAGTTGCTTCTGTTGTGGTATTTTTAGTTTCCGTCTTATCAAATTTAATTTTTCCAGAAAATAGAATTTAGGGTTTTGCTTTCTTGACCTATGTTACATGGACTCGGGTGCGAGTATCGGGTGCGGGTGCAAGTCCAAGCGTCCGACCTTCCTAAACTTAAATCTTAGGATACATGGATATGTGTCCCCAACTTGGGTACGGGTATGGGGACACGTCCTAAACTCTTGTTTGTATTATATATTGCATGCTTTTCTCAAATTATGTACCGTAAACTATGTTTACAAATGTATTTAAACAAGAAATGGTTAAGAAAGTTATATTTTTGCTATTTCCCTATTTCCTGTCTTTGTGAAATACTCGAAATATCACTTTTCTAGCTAATTTGATATTCCTTTTTTGTAAGTATCTTAACAATGAGAGGATCTGAGTGTCCAAAAGGATACAAGTGTTGAACACATCAACACGGGTACTTGAACCGAAATGAAGGATCCATGTAACATAGTTCTTGACTGCATTTTTCATTCCACGATTTCCTTATATGGTTCCTAAGGCTAGCTTTCCCTGCAGAAGGATTCAGATAACGACTTTGATCTTCAACTTTTTGCGAGGATGTTGCACATTTTGTTGTTATCAGATCAACCAGGAAACTCGTTTCCCTTCTATTTCTCTAACTTCTTATAGTTGTTCTCCTCTATTTGATGGGTCGTGGATAGTTTTGTAGTTTCCTTCTGCTTTGTTTCCCCGGTAAAGGTTTTCATCTCCTTGTTGTGGCTGGGTTTTTCACTGTAATTTATTGTGTCATGTTTTAAAATGGTTCCATGTATCCTGTGGTGCTTTTTGCTATTCAAATATCAAATAAACAATGTTGATCCTTATGGATCTAAACAAAACGAGGAAACGGACACATCAAGTGGTGCTGGATGTCAAGACATAATATGCTTCATTCTGTTATTAGATTTTTCTGGTCCATTCTGGTTTGAAGAAAATTTTTCCCCTCCATAGGAAAGAGGCATATGATGGTCAGGAACTTTATGTCTTGAGTTCTTTGATGAGTCAATCCTTGAGTTGGACTTGAATGGCTGGGCCACTACTTCTCTTTCGTGTATACTTATTCGTGCGTGTGTGAGCTATTTGATAAGAGGGTACCCCATATGATATCTGAATCAAGAATACCAATTTTATGATCCGCTAACAAATTACTGACAGATCTCATTTCTTTTGCAAATCGTGATATCTATATCTTCTTTAGCAATATGGCGACATCAGAACTCTATACACTGCTTGTAAACATAGGGGCTTTGTGATGATATCTTATTACGATATCCGTGCTGCTCGAACTGCTATGCGAGCACTGCAAAACAAGCCACTAAGGCGGAGGAAACTGGACATCCACTTCTCAATTCCAAAGGTTCTAAACAAACTGCCAGTATATGTAATTCAGCTTTAGTTCACTGTTTTTTATATCATTCTTGCCAATTTTCTTCTTTTTCTTGCCTGGCATCACCAGGATAACCCATCAGACAAGGACATTAATCAAGGGACTTTAGTAGTTTTTAATTTGGATCCATCAGTCTCCAATGATGACCTTCGTCTAATATTTGGGGCTTACGGCGAGGTCAAAGAGGTGATGAATTATTGCTAACCATTGTTGTATTTGTTGTTTGCCGTTGTTTTATTCTTTCGGATGTGCTCTTGTAATACTTGGCTGACATCTGAGCAAATTTGGTCTTCTTTGTACAAGCAGATAAGGGAAACACCACACAAGAGGCACCATAAGTTCATTGAATATTATGATGTTAGAGCCGCAGAAGCAGCACTTAGGTCCTTAAATAGGAGTGATATAGCTGGTAAACGCATAAAGCTTGAACCTAGTCGTCCTGGGGGAGCACGTCGAAAGTGCGTTTCTTACTTTTTAATTCTTTCCTTTAAATTAGTTGGTGTTAAAATTTTGCACTTTTTTTACTGTATTAGATGTTCAAGTTTTACTTTTTGCTTCATTTGATCGGAGTCTGCTCTCCCCCCAACCCACCCCCACCCGCCCCCCCCCGCACCCCCCCCCCCCCCACCCCCCCCCCCCCACCCACAACATATTTCGCTAATTTGATTTTACCGTTTTAACTGCTTCTTGGCACCTTTACTGCTTATTTAGTGCTTCTGCTTGGAACCTTGAACTTTGCATTTATAATGGCGCTGGTCCTCTTTTGCCGAGTAAATCAAAATTTTCTTCTGGAGATAATGTTAAATTAACATGAAGCATTGAAAGGTTTGTGGCTGCCAAAACAAGACAGAAATCTTCATTGGATAGCAATTGCAATAAATGAATATCAAGAAAGAACTTAATGCTGAAGTGATGGATTGCAAAAATTAACTAAAGAATAAGAAATTAAATGAGTTTGAATGCTCTTGGATGGAGATTGGAGTATATAACAGAAGAATCATTCTTCCTGTAGTTTATGACTAGTGCTCTTTATACGTAAGGTTTTAAGTGTTTTAAGTTGACAGGGAAGGTATTGAATTATTCACTTATTTGGGAGGTATTTCTGCAGTTCTATCAGGGGAAGCTTTTTATTGGTAGTGGGATCACTGTTGGTTGCCTATGAGGCAAGGACACTGAAACGCAATACAACACCATCAATTTGAATTGATATGCAAAGTCTTCAAAAAATGAGGACAAAGCACTTCAGGACGCGTTTAAAAAGTATATTTTTATATTTTAAAAAGTATACAATGTTTGAATAAGAAAATGAGGTTCTAGCTATAATAAACACGGCATATATGCCTTTATCCAGATATACCATTCAACCATTCGCAAAGGTGTTCCAAGAAAAAGTTGTTTCGTCTTTGCAATCTACCTATGATGCACCGACACTCCTAGAGGTCGCGCTATTGGTGTGTCCAGACACAGGTACACACAAGGGACACAGCGAGAAACGTGTCCGACATGCCACTTCTTGTGTCCATTAATTTTATTTTATTTTTGGAGTGGGACACGGGGTGACATAGGTGGGACACGGATGGGGACATGACGGGGGTGCATCTATAATTTTTTAAATTTTTTCCAGGGGTAAATAAGTTATACTTCAAGTTTTGGGTTAAAACGTATTTAAACCTATACAAAAATAGATATCAACTTATTAAAACCCTAATGGGCTTATCCTAACAACATCGACAGCTCCTCTCTCCTCTCTAATTATGAAATCTCCCCTTTGCTCTCTCTCTCTCTCTCTCTCTCTCTCTCTCTCTCTCTCTCTCTCTCGGTATTTATATATGTTTATATATGTGTGTGTGTGTGTGTAGTATACTGGTATGGTTTGTATGTATCCATTTAAACTTGGAATATATATATAAATAAATAAATGTACACATGGCATGTCCCCGGCCATGTCCGTATCTCCATTTTTAAGAATTCCCATGTCCTGGTGTCCGTGTCTGTGCTACATAGCAATCTACCGACCATCAGCTACCATGCAAAAAGAACACTTCCCCAAGTTTTAATTTGAGCCTACTTTTTGTGTGACACCCCCGATGTGTCCTGCAAGTTTCAATGTGTTTCAAGAGTGGCCTTGCATGTCCAGTTGTTCTAGAGAGTGTGCAAAGTGTCGAAATGAAAAGAAAAAAGAACATGAGAATAATAGGACTTTTTTGATTTGAGTGCACAACCTTAGAGACCTCCGGCGAGATGTCTGCGTTTTATATGGTTGGTTAAATATGCATAACAGTCTAATTGGATCATTATTAATCTGGTGGGATTACATATTTCTTCATATTAGTCCCGTCAAACAAAACTGGTCTCTAAGGTTGAAAAGCATTTTGTGGATTTTGAGGATGAGCAATACTACTGCCACCGCATTTCGACACTGGATTTTATCCATAGACAAAGTGTGGTGGGCTCCATGCAAACATTTGTGAGGACCACCACACTTGTGTCTATGGAGTAAAAAATGCGATGTCACTAGACTTTCCCTTTGAGGATAGGACCTAAAGATGTGTGTAGGTTCCTGACTTGAAAATTTAGAGGTGTGGCAGAGGAGTGTTGTTTTATCTCAGTTTTATTGATGTGACAATCGTTAGGACGGAGCCTTCCTCTAGAGTTCTTTAGGAGTTGTCACCTTTGTGATTAAGATATTCTAAGAAGAAAGCTTTGAAGCAACCTTGGTAGAGTTTTTCAGTCATTTAGCCACTCTTGTTTCTCTAAGTTGCAGAGCTATCATGTAAAACGTGTCTGCTATGAGTTGAATTTAAACCCACAGGATTTGATGGTAGAACACATTCGCTCAGTTTAGTTTGCATCAAATGGGAGGAGTGGTACAAGTTACCTCGTCGACATGTATTTATATATGGAACTCTAATGGAAGCATCATAAAGAAAGTTCACAAACTTCCTTTTCTGCCCAGCTAGGATGAGACTTAATGCGAGTAATTATTATGCCCGAGGACAAGAGAAACCTGAGTAAACAAATTAAGCTTCAGTGGCAAAAGGGTAGGTAGTGCAAGTTGTACTATTAGTATCAGTGATATGACATATGTTGGTGAATTCCGAGTCTGTACGGAGCTTTAATCCGGCTTTAAATGGGTCCCCCCGCTGGTGGGCAATGGGATTGGTCTCCCAGGATTAGTCGAGATCCGCGCAAGTTGGCCCAGACACCCTAAGAGGAAAAAAACGATTGGCCAATGCTGGTATGTAGTGTGGGTGATGGAATTCTGAATCTTAGGTCAGATATTAAAGCATCAGTTAGTAGGATGAATGGCTTTGGAATGCCGTGGAATAATTGACCTAAATGCCCCGTCTTCATTCTTTTTCTGGTTCTTAATTTCTGTACAAGTCATTGTCATGCCTTTATTTGTTTTTATCTGCTGCTGTTCCTTCCCAGGCACCATGTTAGTATCTAATTTGTCTTCACTTCATTGTTGAACTCAAAGATGGTTTTGTATTTTATATGTAGATTTGTTAAATTCCTCTCTTCTCTATCTCTCTCTCTCTCCCAAATCGTTTGACTGATTTATGCAACTTTTGTGTTGTTACGGTATTGTATCTTTAGCTTTATGTTGCAAATAAACCAAGAGCTTGAACAAGATGAATCTCTGAGTTTCAGACATCAAATGGATTCCTTAATTACCAACTCCCCTCCAGGTAACACCTTTAGAAATGGTTTTTGCCAGTGTTTGAGCTCATACATATTTTGTCTTTTTCATTCCAAGTCTGGCCTAACTTTTGCTTGTTTTTTTTCCCTTGTGCCATTATCTTTTTCTGAGCTTTTTTCTGTATTTGGTTCATATTTGTTTCATAATATGATTCTTCTCTGCGTTACCATATTCTTTGACCACAAGCTAAAAAAAAGAGTTCACTAATTGGGTTATGATTCTTGGTCTTCTCTATTTTAACTGTTTCTTCTTGTACAAGCTAAGTGCTGCTCGCATCCCTGGCAGGTAGCTGGCCGCAGTTTGGCAGCCCTATAGAACATAGTCCTCTCCAAAATCTTGGCAACTCCCCTGGCTTCAAGTCTCTGAGTCCAACACTTAGCAATAACTTGCCCGGCTTATCTTCAATTCTGCATCCTCGGATACCAAATTCGGCAAAAGTGGCACCTATTGGGGACGGAAGAGTTGCCCATATGGAGCATAAATTCGCGAACACAAATTCGAATCATATAACCGCTTTTCATCAGTCTCACTCATTGCCAGATCCAAAGCTGAACCATTATTCAGGGATCATGTCCTCCTTTGGTGGCGCTTCAAGTTCCAATGGTTGTGGTATTGAAACATTGTCTGGCCCACAATTCCTTTGGGGAAGCCCCACCCTTTATCCAGAAAAAACTAATGCTTCCACCTCGCGAAAACTGTCGTTGACATCAAGTGGGCAGAGCCATGGCCCCCCATTCACTAGCCGCCAAGGATCTTTAGTCAGTTCTTCTCATGCTCATGTTGGATCTGCTCCATCTGGTGTTCCTTTCCAGAGGCATGTGGGATTCTACCAGAATTCTCCAGAAACATCATTTGTGGGTCCAGTGGGTTTGGGAGGCATAGGTTTAGGCCACAACGATGCGAGCTTTTTGGTGAATCGTACTGTTCCAGGAAACATGTCAAGAAACGGATCGCCTGGTTTCAGTATGATATCTTCGCACCGGCTTAGTCCTGTGTTCCTGGGTAATGGTCATTATCCAGGGCTGATACCCACTGGATTGGTGGAGGGTTTTGAGCGTGGGTGGGGCCGACGTGTTGAGAACAGTGGGAACCAGATAGATAGCAAAAAACAGTTTCAGCTTGATTTAGATAAGATTAGAAGTAGGGAAGATATGCGGACAACTTTGATGATTAAAAACATCCCCAATAAGTAAGCATCAACTCTTTTGACCCTATTGATGTGTGAGCAACAACTATAGTGATTCTTAGTGCTATATGTCGATTTGATGTTCACTGTGGTCTTTATCCAGGTACACCTCAAAGATGTTACTTGCTGCCATTGACGAAAACCACAGGGGCACTTATGATTTTGTTTATCTGCCCATAGATTTCAAGGTAAGTTTGTTGTGGGCATTTAATAACGTATCTTACTAGGAATCCATCGGAACTTAATCTGATTCCTGCGTGTTCGTGCAGAACAAATGCAATGTGGGTTATGCATTTATTAATATGTTGTCGCCTTCGCACATAATTCCATTCTATGAGGTATTTCAGATGATCTGTCTCTTGAACATGGTGTCTCTTTTGTGAAGAAAGAAATACACCTGAGATTCCTGACTGATGTAGTTCCTAGCAGTAACTTCTACTCATTTTTCTAATTTGTGCAGGAATTTAATGGAAAGAAGTGGGAGAAGTTCAATAGCGAGAAGGTTGCTTCCTTGGCATATGCCAGAATTCAAGGAAAGACAGCTCTTGTCAGCCACTTCCAGAACTCAAGCTTGATGAATGAAGATAAGCGATGTCGTCCAATTTACTTCCATTCAGAGGGCTCAGAGGCTGGTGAAGAGGTACTATTCACTTATCCGATGAAAGGTATATTATGTCAAGATTCTCTGCTTTTCTATATGGCCGGTAGAATCTCAAATCAAATTGGTATTGCTGAAATTTCCATGTCTAAACAGATTTCGTCTGTTCTCTTTCCTTTGCTCTAGGTCCAATCCGTAGTGTATCTTCATGTTGTTTGGTATCGTTTTTTTTTTTCTTCCAAAACCAAAAGAAATTGTCTGGCAAGCTTTTTCCGAGAACTGATTTCGAAAACTTTCTGAAAACAACCCATTATCCAAGGAAGAAAGCTTATTTAGAAATTTTGGAACTGTTTTCACTTGGAACTGTGAATAAGATGGAGATGGGAAATGGAAACGGAGAGAATTGAAAACAACAGTAGCCAATATATGTAGCAGAAGAATTAATAACAAATAATATATAAATTGTATAGACAAGGAGAATTAAAAATGAATAATAAACAGATTGTTTATGTTGAATGTCTTAGCTACCAACCTACTGAATTTTTTTTTTTAAAAACATAGATCATCCCGGAACATCTTCCCCTGAATGATTCCAACATCCAAGTCCATCAACCTGGGTCTCACTCAGAGGATTCTCTGGGAAGTCCTTCAAAGGGCAGTCCAGAAGAGAAGCCATATAAGAGCTAATGGTCAAGAAATGGAAGCATAGTGCTAGCAGACAAAATTGGTAGCGTCTGTCAGTGCTTTTGTGTATATACCTTAATAATATTATGAGATGAACTGGCAAAAGAGGCATGTGTAGATTCTGTATAATTATTTTGACATTTTGCAAACAAAAGCTTTTGGAGCTGCAGGAGGAGTATTTTGACTGATGCGGGGATCAGTGGGTACCTAAAGCATATGGGAATGGTATCTCCTCTCATCATTCTTCTCTTAGAGTCTTCTTGATATGTTTTTGATTTGAGATTGACAAAATCAATCTGCAAATATGTTGTTTTTTGGGGTATATAGAGGATATGGGGAACGTGTGTTGTGGGATTGAAATTTTTGGGTTGTGAGACTATCTAAAAATTGTATAGTGAGAGGACAGACTGCTTTGTCAAACTTACAATGTACTCCTCTGGATATAAATGCCTAATTTTGAGACGATCTTTATGTGTTTTCCAGTATCTATTCTTGATGGCCAAACGGATATATTAGATTCAGTATTGCCCGTGTCTGAGTATAAATATTGGACAGGTATATAGGAACAGCTTCTTCGGAAGCATGGTGGTAACACACCTTACGGTTAGAGGCATGAAGGTAAAAATCTGAAGCAATGATGTGAAATAAACCACCTCAAGCATTGTGGTGAATAATGCCCTTAAAAGCAAGTTGTTTTTATTAACTTTAGACAGAATGTGAAGATGCGAGTATTGAGGCTCAGTTCCGTTCCGAATTTGATTGAAGAAAATTATTTGCAAAAGCAAAAAACAAAAGAAGATTTTCTCCTCTTTTTTTTTGATAGAAGAATTTTGTCAAAACCGACTCAAGAATTTTTTTCGACAGAATGTGAAGGTGCAAGTGTTGCGGCTCAGTTCCATTTAGTTGTTTCGAACTTTTTTTTGAAAGGCAGAATTTTTTTTATTAATCTCTAAAATTGTTATAAAGATTAATACTCCCTCCGTTCCTTTTTTTGTGTCCAGTATTTTATTTTGGGCTGTTCCTTAATAAGTGTCCATTTTGTAAAGTTTGGGGGATAAAAGTTGGTGTATTATCTATTTTGTCTCTAAAAGTATATTTTATTTTGAAAAGTTAGTGAGTAAAAGTGTAATGATGATGGGTAAGTAAGGAAAGTGGAGAAAAAAGTTGATGTGAAAGGTGTAATGATGATGTCTTTTTAATAAGTTGAAGTTACGAAGCAGGACACTTAAAAAGGGACGGAGGGAGTATGTCAAAGAGTGATGACATCATATCTTTAACTCGAGACCAATAAAGAGCTATGAAGATCAAGATAATTCTATGACCATCCGAGATCCAAACCCAAAGGAACTAAAATAGAATTCAATTGGGACAAAGTGGACATGTTTTGATAATGCTAAAAATATTTGTTAATACTGAAAATGTTCTTGACGGATATTAATTATCAAAATACGTTATTGACCATCATTTTCCGAAAGCTCAAACACCCAAGGGCTTAGAAGCCCAACAATGAAAGCTCAAATAGAAACCCTAGCAAATCATCAGCCAACCACCGCCACAGCAGCACCGCAAAAGAAGATTTTCTCGTGTTTTTATTTTGACAAGAAGAATTTTGTCAAAATCTTGACACAAGAATTTTCTCGAAACCTTGGTCTAGTTCTCAAGTCATAAGCCCAGCAAATAACCCTGTTATTTGGTCAAAGCTTGAAACCATCCATTCGGATGCCAAATGCAAAGAAGTAGAAGTGTAGAACAGAACCATCAAATTTCGATGTTCAGAGAAGATAATCGTCATACTCTATTGATACTGAGAAAATACACAGCCCCAAGTTCTTCACAATTTCAGTTCATCAGTACAAACCCGTTCATACAAAACTACTGGCAAGAGAACCCAAGTATAGGTTTTCAGGTTTCAACATCTACATCACCAGAACACCAGATATTCACAGACTCGAGAATCCAGTTTCACCTCAAAGTCTGAGTTAATTATATTCAAGAGCGAAACGGGTGAAACCATAATAAGAACGCCAGACTGCATAAGACCAATGTGAACCCAAGCAAATATTCCCTTTTAGCAAAACATGCAAACATGCTTAGTGAAACGATAACCACATACAAGCAGAATTTTTACACAGCAAATACAAATAATGTGGCATATTTACATCATTAGCGAAAAGATAAAAATTCCGTCGACTTCGATTCCTAGCTACCAAAAATGTCATTGCCGCATCAGTACCTTTAAAGATTCTGTTGATTACCATTTTTCCTTGGTTTGAAAGCAACCGGATCCATAACAGATGTTAGGGTTTACCGGAAATTAACTTGAGGACAGTCAAGTGAAGACCAGCATTTTGGAGTATGAGGTCATTCTGGTTACATCAACGTGTGATCACTCCCTTTGTCTTGATGTCCGTGTTCTAAGTTTGAGTTCAATTAGGAAGTAAGTAACATTTATCCTCCTCTCTCATGTAATCGACTTGACCATTCATCAAATTAAGAATTTTTCGGGACAGGTTTAGACCAGATCCTTCCAGTGTAGTCCATTGATTTCCTCCTCCAAACATATCTTGAACAAGAGCAGAAGGAAGACCTTGACCAGGATGAGTCATTCTAGAGATCAAGAAAGGGAAAAAAGAGTGTTAATCAGGTGGAACTATTGGTCAAAGTGGTTACATGATCATACAAAAGGATGGGGAAATTTTTGAAAGAGAAACGCTCAAGGCTATAACAAAGGAAGATAATATCATGACGTAATAACACAAACACTTCGTAAGAGGAGCCACAATTTTAACATGTTTCAAATAGACGGACTGATCCCAATAGAATACAGGTTTAGCATTAGCAATAAAGTATACAAGTTAATGCAAAAATACATAACAAATATTGCTGAGTATTACTCCTATAAGGTAGAAACCGGGATTCTTTTAGGGTTTGGGCACCGGTGCCGGAAATGGGCATAGGCTTTAGTGTGGGCTAAGAAGCACCGATACAGACATGAGAGACAGATACGACAGGCATATGCTATTTCTCGTAAGAGTAGGGCACGGGCACACTCGGGTATGTTGTCTTATATATATATATATATATATATATATATATATATATATATATATATATATATATATATTCAAAACATAACTATGTATTTGTCCCCATATGTTTACATCCTGCATTAAATAATAGATAAGGTACAAAAAGTTATGAAAATCCCGATAGACACGGGCCTTTAAAGATGCTGAAAAGAAGAGCACAGACGTGGCTAGGAAAGGCTTTCCTAATATTTCTCTAGTGTAACTTATACGTTTCTTTACAAATGGTGAGTGAACTTTAAATATGTCCGACTTGTATTAGATGGTGATATCAAGTTTCAAAAGTTTGATAGTAACAAGTTAGCAAGTTTTTAAGAAGTATGAACTAAATGCCAATTTTTTAGTCATACAAAAAGTTATGCCAATTTTTAAGAAGTGTATGCACATTGCAAAAGAGTGTCGGACAGGTTGAGGGCCAATTCTAAAGATAGAATAGTGAGGGTCGGGGTTGGGTGTTGCAATTTGCTTTATTCAATCTCCTGCATTTCGAAGTATCAGAATAAAGACTTTTATTTCTTGTTTATGGTCACGGAAAATGAGTTCCGGACACGTGTCTGAGAGTGTCCCAGAAGTGTGACATGTGTCGACACAAACACGTTCAGTTCTTTGAAGCGTTCGTGCTTCTTAAAGTGTTGGATTCATTTAATTTCCATCTAAGGACAAGGGACATACCAAAATGCTCATATTAACCTAGTTTATTCTCTGCCTTTCATGTGCCTTGGGAGATTTCTGGCACAATATGAGAGCTCTATCCAGTAAATTCGAAATACAAAATGTGCTTGCTGGTTGAAAGTCAAACTAACTATCCCGGACATGACTCCCATTCCCTTATTGAGTGCCTAGTGTCTGACACAGATACTTTAGACATTTAGAAGAGTCCATGAAACATGGGTGAAACTTACAAAGATATGCACATGTTCATACATGATAGACGAACTGTTCAATTCCCTTCAATTCCCTAACTTTTTGTATGATGCTTGTAGACATAAATTTTGAACCGTAGAATTTATCCATACTTCGAAATCTATATCTCAAATATCCACTGTTCAAGCGAACAATGTTGATTGTTTATGTGAGGGCTCCTATTTCCGATTTGGACTTCAAATCGTTAATTACATACTACAAAAGTAAAACCTCCGATTAATGAAGAATAAAGAACAGAAAACAGACTAGAACAATTTAATTTTATTGATGATTGGATTTAAAACTCTTGTTTACATCAAAACAGAGAATATTTGATACATTTAGAGGGATTGGAACCCTTTACCTATCACTTGGTGTGCTTACTCTTACTGATCTTCGAAGTTTGCTGAAGATTGCAGGTGGTAGTGAGTGAGTAGGTTGTTTGGTGGTTGTAGATTGTAGTGGTTTTGCTTGAATGAAGTATATCTTCTCTCTCTCTCTTTCTGTATATTTTCTACGTTGAGAGAGAAGAGGTATGTATAGCTTTTATGTTTGGGTGGAGAGTGTGATGGTGAAGAGTTAAGAGATGAGGTATGAGATCTGACGTCTTGAGGTAGATGAGATAGATGAGAGAGATGTTAGGTCTAGATGAGAGATATAAATCAGGGATCCCTTCCTTTGATGATGGATCTCATATTTATAGGGGCTTCCTTCATCAGATGCTTGGCCGCCAAATAATTCCTTTGAATTTGAATAGTTGTTGCCAGAGGATAAGATGATATCATATCTTCTCAGTCTCTTTAAATTTTGAATGTTGGTTGCATCAGATGACATTCATCTTGTAATATTCTTTTGCTTCCACAAGAGCATTTCTTGGGTTCTACGTACCAATTTGAGACTACATGAACCCATATTTAGTTTGTAGGCCCTGCGAAATGCGGGCCTACATGGTTCAACCGAATATTTGATTTGTAGGCCTTGCGAGATATGGGTTTACATGGTTCAAGCTCATATATTCGTTAGGCTTGTCGGGCCAACACGTGTTTGTTGATTCGCAGGCTCGTTGGGTCAACATGCTTTTAGGCTCTTTATATGCCTTTTAGTCCGCAAGCCCAACATATGATATTCATCAATCTTTGGTTGAAATTTATGTGCCAACAAATGCCCCTCGTGGGTCGTGTAAGTATATTTTGACTTGCACGAGTCACGATCTCTTGGCACTTATTCTGGTTTCCATATCTTGAATGTGCTTCATTTTTTGCGAGTCTTTGTTCACTTGGAAGTATACCCTACTAGCAACAGAAGATCAGACAAGTTCCCACAGGTCCAGACGAAGACCTCCAATTTGCTTTTTGGACAACTCGCAACAACAGATGTCTTCCTAATCCTGATGGTTCTATCACTTGGAGAAAGGAGTATCACACTATATTCCTTTCAGCATATCAAGAGTCTCCAAGCATTGAGATCCACAGTGGAAATTATCTGGTCATGACTCAAACACTGTGTTCACTCAATGGATTGACACCTGCAGACGTTCCCTCATCTCTCCTCCATTATGAATCTGCAAACAGGAAATTCAATGATACTTATCCGGAAGAGTGGCGCCAAAATATTCACTACCTTTTGACCCAGTATCACTTGACGGACAGAACTGAAGAAAGTAGTTCAGATGATCCAGAATGACAACCATGTGATCGTGTCAGCTGTCTCTTTTGTAATGTAATATAAAATAAAGTAATTTTGTCCTCTTTTCCGGAGGGGGTGAAATTATTGGTAGTTGCTGTTGTTGTATCATATTATTAGTGTTTGCTGTTAAAGTAGTACGTGTAAGTCATCTGTGTATGACTAGTCCAAGCCAGAAGACTAACTGGTTTGTACTAAACTAGTCAAGACTCTGGGCATGAATAGTCTATGTAATAAATGTGTGCAGTAGGCTTTAGTAGTGTAACTAATATAATTGGTGCCTGACGACAGTGAACCAATTATATGTTTATACTGTTTGTATAGGTAATCAGTGATGTAAGCGTCCCCTCCTTACGCTTATAAAAGGAGGGCGTCTCCCCTTGTAAGAACCAAGTAATCAAGCCAGTGTTTCATAATAATATCCTGTGTCTTGTGTTCTCTCTTTGATCCTAACCTACTTTGTGTTTGTACTCACTTCGTATCTATAAACTTGGTATGAGAGCCATGTCTTTCATTCTAGCTTAAACCCTCTTCTGGGAACTTCTTTTCCAAAACTACTTCAAATCTTTTCTAAAAGAAAAACTTGAAGCGTATGCTCTGTGGTTGCCTTCACAGGATCCTCCACATCAGAAACTTCACCAACTATTTTGGTTAAAAGAATTTTGTATCAGTGGGTTAAAGTACCTTGAGACTTTTGGCTATTGAGCGGTGTGTCTCGGTTTATCTACCCTGGTATACAGAATTTTACTAATCAAAATTGGTTGAAGGTCTTACGTTGAAAAAAAAAAGAATTGTTGTACTAAGGGAAGGAGGAACCCAGAATTTTTCCTAAGAATGAATCATCTGTTTTCTACTTACTCCTCCGCTACCTCATCTCTTGTTCCTTCACATTCCTCCACTAGTAGAAATTCCTCATCTTCTTCTTTTAATCTTGAATATTTGTATGAGTTTGAATACCTTTCTGATGATAGTAAGGACCTTACCGATCTCCCGTTACTAGACCCCTATAATGCTTTTGTTCGACCTCAAACCTCTGGAAAAAAATCCGTCACCTAACTTTTTTCCACAAAACGACCAACCTCTGTAAAAGAGTATGTCCAGGCCTCTAAATTTGATCAGTGCTTTATCACCGCTACAGAAGCTGAACAACTCTTACCTTTGGAAATCCCAGTTGACTTACCTCGTCTTTGGCAACAACAAGGATTTACCCACCTTCATTTTGGAGCAATCCGCTTGGCTGTCACTTTCCATGGGCGAAAAGGTTTGCCTGTTACTTCCAGACTTGCTCTGGTCGATACCAGGTTTCTACAGTATCAACACGCATGTATCGCTACAGTCCAAACCACTTTAAATGCGTGAACTGTGATCTTTACCTTCTACCCCAATTTCAACATGCCATTAGCAAATCCTCATCTGCTATCCGCCTTGAAGGTCCAAGTTCAAATTAGTGGTGCCTCCCAAATTTCCACCACATATGCAGCAACCCTTCACTACCAAATGGCCTATCGTCTTTAAAACCATGCCTTTGACATGTCCTTACCGTCCTCCACAGATTTCCTAACTGTTAACGCACCTCACCAAGCCTCTTGTGTCCGTGTTCCACGACAAATTTCCCATCCTGAGCTTCTCCTAGAATCTTGGGTTACAGCTTATGAGAAAAATCAAAACAAGCCCATACCTGTTCAATCATCAAATCCAACTTTCATTTCAAAACCTGATGGTACAGTGGAGATTTCTTTCCCAAAAGAAACGTCTGCCTCAGCCTCCACCCATCTTGTCATTTTTCCCTCAAGAATTAACATATTTGTGGATGGTTCTAGGCCTGGCCTTCCAATTAAATATTTTGATTCCAGTGGCCTTCCGGTCTTCTATTTCAAAAATCCAGAAACAGGTAATTGTTATTTTGATGCCTGTGACTGTGATGAGTGTCTAGAAGACAGTCTCCTAGAAGATGATGATGACTTTGTTGAAGAACCATGTCCCATATGTCCTTTGTCACCTCTCACTCCTTGTAAATCTCCACCTCCTCCTCAACCTCCATCTAATGATGGTTCGTCGAATCAATCGAGTGGATGTTTTATGTTCACCTCATCTTCTTCCTGGATTGAAGCAGATTTTCCTCCTTTGAAATTTCATAATTCCCAAGAAAGGACGACCAATCGGCATAAAATTCCAGACTCTACTACCATTCTCCCTGATGGTAGTACCAAAGCCGTTTCAGCAGCAGAAGCAGCAATAAATTGGCAGTCAGCAAATTCTCTGGCTCAAAACAAAATTCTTTAGAGAATTGCTAACTCCCAACAAAATTTGGAGAATGCTGTTCATAAGAAGTTATCAACTCTGGAACTTCTTATCAGAGATTTGCAGCAGAAAATTCAGAATGTTCACCAAGAACTTCTCCAGATGGCATATGCCAACCAAGCATTTTCAGCAGCTTTCTCTCAAAAGGATGCTGAAATGAAGCACCTAAAAAATTAGCTTCACTCACTTCAAGCTCAGCAGTATTCTCAGCAAAAAAGCCCATTTGACATGTTCCCTTCTTCCTCTCAAGAATGTTTTTCTAGGTATCCTCAAATGTCTCAACCCTTACCTATAAATCCTACTTCAGGATTTGGTGAGTCAAATATCTTTGGGAGCTCATCAGCTTTTTTTTCTCCACCAAAAAGACCATCTCCACCAAAACTTCCTTTCCCAAAGCCCCAGATAAAACCTATCCAGCCTCCAACAATTCCTTCTCCACCATCTACATTTACATCTACTCCAACTACTTCCACTTCTCTTAAACCATCTGACCCAAATTCAAAGTCACCTCAGTTAATGGTTTAGCCAACTTCTAACCCTTCCAAAAATCCAATCTCCACTCTCCTACATACCTTAGCCAGTATACCAGAAGCCCCATCTCCTGAACCAACCATTAAGCCTGAATCGGATACTGAATCCATTGACTCGATGCCCATTCCTCATGTTTTCATGATGAATCCAGAAAATACTCCAGAGGAACATGTTGATGATCCTATTATTGAAGAAGGTCCTGAGTTTGATACACCTCCACCTCCAGAAATCCCAACCTTTGATTCTTCTCACATTCCAATATCCATACCCAAGGTTTTTCCTTTGATAACATTCCCCCATCAAAATAGTTGGATAAGCTTTATGAGATTCATGCTTGGTGCACTACTGCTATGCTCTCTCCCAACGCTACACTAAGTATCGTCATTACCAAGTGTACAGAGAAATTCCTTGGTCGTCTTCGTCAATGGTACTTGGCTCTTGGTGAATACCGACAGCTACAGCTCAAACAATTGCCAACCTTTGATCAATTTATCTCAGTCCTGCATACTGAGTTTCTTGGTGACCACAACAACACAAAAGAGTTTGTTCAAAAAGAATATCTCAGCATGAAGTGCTGTTCATTCAAAAGGAAAGATCTTGAGATTCATTATGACCGTATGTCTCTGAGATTTTATCTTCTCAATGGCATGGATGATGTCAATCTCAAGCAAGCCTTTCTCAATTCCCTTCCTGAACCATTGGGAAATGAGACAACAAGGTTACTTCAAACAAAAGGATTGACGCTGAATGCAACATCTCTTGGTGGTATTTACCAACACTCTTTGATTGCCTTGAAAAAATTGTGCAATCACCAGAAATTCCTCAGAACTCTTGAAGAACACGGAGCATGTGACCGACCAGACTTATCTATAAAGTGCAAAGACAAGAAGTGCACTTGCCGTCCTTCATACCGGAAGTCCAAGCACTTTCAGAAATGGAAGTTCCAATCTCCTGGCAAATTTTTAAAGTTTCCAAAATCTAGCAAGTTCCCACGCCGGAAAAAATGAAAATTTTTCAAAAAGAAGAAGTTCAGAGGGCAGCGAAAGTCTGATCACTGCTACATATGCGGAAAGAAAGGGCACTATGCAAAACAATGTCCAAATAAAGCAGCAAGGGACAAAATGATGAACTCTTTGGCTATCATTGATGATGATCTTGAAAATGCTGATGTCGAATCTCTTTTTTCTATCGACAATGAAGCAACAGATGTAGCGGTCCTAGCATTTACCTTTGATGATTCAGACGATTCATTAGAATCAAGTGACTCTTCTGATGATCCTGACTCATTCCCCTATGAAGTCCAAACAATTGGGTTCTCCAACATCATGCTGGCTCAACCTTTAGCCAAGGTCAAAATTTTACTTGGAAAATATGAGAAACCCATACTAGTCATCGCTTTCTTTGATACTGGTGCAGCAGCCTCCATTCTCAACCTAGCAATCCTTCCCAGGTCCTTTTGGCAATCATGTTTTAGACCCTTTACAGCAGTCAATGGAGAAACTTTTGTTATCACCCTGATCAGCAAGCCTATTACCATCCAACTTTTCCCAGGATACACCATAAAACACCAAGTCTATGGTTCTGATCTCCCAGGAAAAGATTTATTGTTAGGCTTTGATATTCTTCAAAATCTCAGCAAAGTCTCTTGGCTCAAAAAAGGTTTAAAATACAAAAACTACCTGTTACCCTAGACCACTCAGCCAAATCTCTTTTCCATAGAAACTTTCTCCACCATCAAAGAAGCCATAATCCAAACTTCTTGTGCTGAATCACATTCTCAGTTCCTCACCAAATGCTCCAATCCAGTTTGGAAAAATCCAGATTTCTTCATTTCTCTTCTTTTTAAGAAAAATGAAGACATCAACCTCCCCAAAGCTACCCATCATGGAATGAACCCAGAACACTATCAGCTTGCTCTTCAAGAGCTCCAACAACTTCAGTCAGAAGGATTAATTGAGCCCACAACCTCTCAGTGGGCATGTGAAGCATTTTATGTGAACAAAATGACAGAACAAATAAGAGGAAAGCTCCGCCTGGTTATCAACTACTAGCCTCCTAATCATTTTTTGCAGGATAACAAATTCCCTCTTCCTCGAAGAAGTGTTCTTTTTGCAAACTTGCCTAAAACTCAAATTTTCTCAAAGTTTGACTTGAAAGCAGGTTTCTGGCAGCTGGGCATCCGTCTAGATGATCGTCCCAAAACTGGTTTTTGCATTCCAGATCACCACTTCCAGTGGTCAGTCATGCCTTTTGGATTGAAAACAGCTCCATCCTTATTTCAAAAGGCCATGATTCGGGTATTTGCTCCAATTCTATTCTCAGCCCTTGTCTATATAGATGATATCCTACTTTTTTCTCCAGATATTGAGTCTCATGTTGTCCTACTACAAATTTTCCATTCCCTAGTCCAAACCCATGGTATCATGCTCTCAGAGAAAAAGATGCTTCTTGCCCAACCAGAAATTGATTTTTTAGGGATGCATATCTCTAAAGGTCAATATACCCTCCAGCCTCATATAGCCTCCCAACTTGACCATTTTTCAGATGAAAATCTCACAGTCAAACAAGTTCAACAGTTCCTTGGAATTGTTAACTATATGGCTGATTTTATTCCCAACCTGGCCCAATACCGAACTCCTGTCTCAGCTCTATTAAAGAAAATCCCTCCTCCTTGGACAACCCTTTGTACCAAAGCTGTAAAAGACCTCAAAGCCATAGCCAAAACTCTTCCTCCATTAACCATACCTTCAGATGGAAAAAGAGTCCTTCAGACAGATGCCTGTGATCTATATTGGGGAGCAGTTTTTTTGGAAGAAAACACAGATCAAAAGCGTAGAATTTGTGGATACAAGAGTGGTGCATTCTCTCCAGCAGAGCTTTATTATCACTCTACTTACAAAGAAATTCTGGCAATTAAAAGGAGCATTGAGAAGTTTGAATTTCATCTAATCGGTCATCATTTTCTAATTGAGACTGATATGATGAGTTTTTCCAGCATGCTCAAGTTCAAACAGAAGCACCTCCCAAAAGCATAGTTACTCAGATGGGCAAATTGATTTTCCAATTGGAGTTTTGATGGTGGCCCTTCTTCTTTTTTTGACTTTGCAAGGCTTGCACCTTTTTTTTTCTTCTTATTTTTCTTCTTTTCTTTTTCTGTTTTTTTCTTTCTTTTTTTTTTTTTGTAACAGCAATTTTTTTTGAACACTTTATTTTTATTTTATTTTATTTTATTTTTGCTGACCCCTTTTTTCATAGGCTTTTTATATGGTCTCTCCTTTTTGGGGTTTTGCACGGTACTCTTTTCCAGGTAGTATTTCCATATACCATGGATGGATACTTGTGTGCAGATTTTTTTTGTAAGCCTTTTCCGTAGGCCTTTTCTTTTTTAAGGGCTTTGTATCCACAGGCCACCCTTTTTTTTTGATATTTTGGTGTGAACCAAGCCCAATTTTCACTCCAGCTGACACCCTTTTTTTTTTTTGTGCGTGTATTTTTTTTTTTGGCTAAGAATCCAAGTCTAAGTAGGATTTCTTCTTGACTGATCATCCAGCAATTTCCTTCTTTCTACTGGTCCTTTTGGCTCATGTTTTATTTTTCGGTTACCAGAGGAAATCCTAATTGGAGCAGTTATGGAATTCTTCTAGAATCAAAGTGGAAAGCCATTTGACTTTGTCAAAATGGCTCTGTTATGCTTGGTTTACACGTGCAACAGAAAGAAAGCAAGTAATGGGGTCCCATTACCCCATGATTTACAAGAAAAAGAAAGTGGAGTGGCCCACGATGCAGTAGCAGTTGAGTTTTTACGTGGAAGTTACAAGTAATTGTGGACACTTGGCATTCAAAGAGCAAAGGATGGAAGTTATTTTACCAAAACATGGGACACATGTCAACATACAAGAAGCCCATTCCCCATGATCTCAATTTATTCGGCCACTCTTCCACAATACGGGCTGCTTCTTTACTTTTTTCTGCACAACCTTGGAGCCTATAAATAGCAGAATCGAAGACAGAAAATTGGTCCACACACCAATCAAGCTCAACGCTTAAATCAAAGTCTTCCCAGCGAAGCAATTATCTCATTTCTCTCCCATTTCTATCTCTCTTGTACTCCAACTTTATTATTACTACATAATAAAGTTATTCATATCTCTCTTGTATCCCCAACTTTATTATTACGATATAATAAAGTTATTCTACGATGTTCTCTACTTTTTCTCACACGGTTGGGAAATTATAAGTCCACTATCATTGTGGCAAAACCACGAACCTCATTGTGGCCTCACCCTTTGGGTCACACACAGTCGCACTACATACAAAGTCAGATCGAGGCGCACTCAAGCCTTTCATACGTTGGACGACGACAAGTCCTGGCACACCCGCGCTCACACCGCACACGCGCCGTTGTATTTTCCGCTCACGCCTACCTGGCGGAAAAGTGGGAAACATCTTTTGGCACGCCCGGTGGGACCCCAATCGTTTCAAAGGGTATCACGCCGATTCATTGACATGTCAATTCAATACGTTGAATTGGATGTTGCAATTCGGCGTCTTAATGAAGAAATTCGTTGGCGCGATGATAAAGTCGACGAGCTTGAAGACGAAATCTACCGCCTTGATTGTGAGAGGCGTCGACTCAAACCTACACAGGATTGGTTTCATGATGCACTAAACTCCTACAATGATGCAATTCGAAGGCTTGAAGACGAAGTTGACAAGCTTGAAAACGAAGATTGCCAATTACATCATGAGGTAAACCATCTCTTTAATGCCAAGTTACAAAGCTATTCACATATTATGTCTTCAGACCTGCCCGAACAACATAAATCCCAAAATGGTGGGCTTGATGATCCTTCTGCTCAGACCTTTGGGGGTCAAATTGAAGAAAATATAAGCACTCAGTCCTGTACCGTTGCATCTAGCGAAGAACTCTCACAGGAGTTCATAGATCCCTTGCATGCATCTTTGCGTGAGATTGAAGAATGGGTAATCAACTCCAAAAACACCATCGAATATATGAAGTCAACTCCTACGCCACCACCGTTATCACAATTTAGCACTTTAGGCCAAACTTCAGGCCTAAATGTGTCTAAACAAGTTTCTAGCAAGCACTTCAGGCCTTCAGGTTTCTTTCAGTCCTTAACTGCTGAAAGCCCTACACTTGGGGGGCAAGGAGGCCAAGGACTTGAACTCGGGGGGCAAGAGTCTCAACAAGCACATTAGACCTCCAGGTTTCTCTTGGCCCTTAGCTTCCAAAAATCCTACACTCGGGGGGCAATGTTCTCAGCTCAGTCCTTTGAGGATTCCCGAACAGCAGCAAGGTCTGGATGATAAACATCAAAATGATCAAGGCAACAGTCTCAGATCTGAGCGCAACAGACAACATTCAAGAGTTTTCCAAAAACTTTTGGATGGTAAGCTCTTTCCATGCCTATAGGAGCAAAGAGATAGGTCTGCTTCAACGCAAGGGGAACATGATCTCAGACCTGGGAGGAGCGAGCACATGCAAAGTCCTATTATGAGGCAAGATCAATCCATTCTCTTCTCTCAAGAACTTTCTCAAGTGTCTGAAGAGTTACCACGTCCAGATTCAGTCCTGAGCAGTGAGCAGATAACAGATACAAATCATGAACGATCCAGACCTGCCATCAGCCCTATGGGCAGGACTGAATTACAAGTTGCACCCATTCCAGAATAGCAGGAATTGAATGAAGAGGAGGAAAATGGCAACATTTCAGGGCTTGATCACAATTCATTTGTACTCGGAGATCCCCATCCTCCCCCGGTTCATGAAGGCCTTTTTGGCATTGCCCAAACTGCCAAAAGGTATTATAAGCATAGGCCAATTTTAGGCCTTAAATGTGCAGAATTGCGCCCACGTTGGATTTGTGGGGCACATCAAAAGCGAGTGTTGTTCACTTGGCTTACACAAAAACGTCAAAGTGGTGTCAAGAAAGGCTAAGAACAAAGAAAAGTCCTTCATGGGCCGAACAAGCACCTCTAAAATGTTCGGCCATGGCCTATCAGTCCTTGAGTAGGCCTTATCAGAGTTTTACTTGGCCTTTTCGGCAGAGGTGGAGGCCTTTTGTTTCATTAAGCACGCCTGAAAGTTCAAACCAGAGGTTCAGACCTTCAAATATATTTTCAATCCTTTCCAGGCCTTTCGAAGTTCTATGGTTTCTATACAGCCAGGCCTGGACGCAGGACTCTATTGGTGTAAACAGGCTTTTGCTACAGGTGCGAAGGCCCTTTAAGCTATTTGTCTAGGCGCGAGCCAATATTATAAGCAATTCAAACAGAAGTTCAGACCTTTCCCGTAGGACTGAATCATTATTATGAGCACTCAAAGTGGAGGTTCAGTCCTTCCAATATGAGGTTTAGTCCTTACCAGGCCTTTTTCATGGTTCAATCATTTTTTTTTACGATTAGACCTGAACATAGGCCTTTGTTGGTGGAAATAGACCTGATAAAAGGTGCGAGCATCATCATATCACTCTAAGAAGTCCTGAAGGATGCAGAATGAGGCATTTATCTCTAAGAGAGGCTTTTGAAAGGCCTGTCCAAAGACAACTGGTAGACTACTTCCAAGGTTTGAATTCAGAGAATTTGGTCAAAGGTCTGAAGGAATCATGGAAAATGCCTAATGCCTACTAAGTCCATAGGCAAGGCAAACAAAAGAAGGTATGCTACAATAAAGGGCTGATTGGATGCCAAAAACAGTTTTCTTTTTTATACATGCCTTGATCCTAAAAGTAAAGAATCAAGGCATGAGGGGGCATTGTTTACACCCGTTTTTGACACCAAATCTTGGACTAGCGCTGGAAGGCCATTTAATTGAAATTCGATTAAATTGGGCCGATATTTATGAGTTGCTCGGGCTAAAAAATTAATGGGTCACATTAATTTTGTGATTTGGAGCAAGACCCGATTAATTTTAGTCTTGAAACTTGGCTCATGTTTTATTTTTCGGTTACCAGAGGAAATCCTAATTGGAGCAGTTATGGAATTCTTCTAGAATCAAAGTGGAAAGCCATTTGACTTTGTCAAAATGGCTCTGTTATGCTTGGTTTACACATGCAACAGAATGAAAACAAGTAATGGGGTCCCATTACCCCGTGATTTACAAGAAAAAGAAAGTGGAGTGGCCCACGATGCAGTAGCAGTTGAGTTTTTACGTGGAAGTTACAAGTAATTGTGGACACTTGGCATCCAAAGAGCAAAGGATGGAAGTTATTTTGCCAAAACATGGGACACATGTCAACATACAAGAAGCCCATTCCCCATGATCTCAATTTATTCGGCCACTCTTCCACAATACGGGCTGCTTCTTTACTTTTTTCTGCACAACCTTGGAGCCTATAAATAGCAGAATCGAAGATGGAAAATTGGTCCACATACCAATCAAGCTCAACGCTTAAATCAAAGTCTTCCCAGCGAAGCAATTATCTCATTTCTCTCCCATTTCTATCTCTCTTGTACTCCAACTTTATTATTACTACATAATAAAGTTATTCATATCTCTCTTGTATCCCCAACTTTATTATTACGATATAATAAAGTTATTCTACGATGTTCTCTACTTTTTCTCACACGGTTGGGAAATTATAAGTCCACTATCGTTGTGGCAAAACCACGAACCTCATTGTGGCCTCACCCTTTGGGTCACACGCAGTCGCACTACATACAAAGTCAGATCGAGGCGCACTCACGCCTTTCATACGTTGGACGACGACAAGTCCTGGCACGCCAGCGCTCATGTCGCACACGCGCCATTGGATTTTCCGCTCACGCCTACCCGGCGGAAAAGTGGGAAACAGACCCCAAACCTATAGATGATATGGGTTCGGATGAAATCTGAGACATTCCCACTCTTCATTTCTTTCAAAGCAATTGCTTCTGCCCATTTTGAGAAATAATCAGTGGCAGCTATGATATATTTATCACCCGCAGAGGATGATGGCTTGATAGGCCCAATAACATCGATGCCCCATGCTGCAAATGGCCAAGAGCATGTTGTCACATGTAAAGGCTCTGGAGGCTGATGGATAAAATTTCCATGATATTGGCAAACTTGGCAACTTTTTGCATAATTAATGCAGTCAGAAATCATGGTTGGCCAATAGTATCCAAGGCGTTTCAATTGCATATGTAACTTTGGACCACTTTGGTGTGCTCCACATACACCACTATGAACTTCCGCCATAACTTCATGAGCTTGTTCGTTGGCTATGCAACGCATATACATTCCATCCAAGGATCTTTTGTATAATGCGTCCTTCCACATGATGAATTTTGTGGCTCGACGCCTTACCTCTGCCCTTTTTGTTTTATCCTCTGGAAGCCTACCATGTTGGAGGTAATTTATAAAGGGCTTGCGCCAATCTTCGTCACTTTCATTTGTTGTGGCTGCAAATACTAGCAGTACTTCTGAGATTTCAGTTAAGAGTTGTAGAACTCTTCTTTCTCCAACTGTAACAGTTATTCTCCCTATCAGGCAAAGAGAGTGAGGCAGCCAAACTTGCCAAGGAGTCTGCTTGAGCATTTATCCTTCTTTTAACATGGAAAATGTTCACTTTCTTGAATTGTGAAAGCAACTGGCTTAGCCCTTTCATGATGTGGGGCCAAGCTTGCTTTTTTAACAATATATTCTCCACGCAACTGCTTTATCACCAACTCAGAATCTCCATAGACTAAGAGCTCTTCAATCGGTACATGCAATGCCAATTCCAATCCAGCAATTACAGCTTCATATTCTGCCTCATTGTTTGAACATCCTTCTGTCAAGGCAAAGGAATGAGGAATTATGGCATTATTTGGTTTGACGAACACAACACCGATTCCAGATTTGTTATTTTTTAGATCGTCTTGCTTTTGGCCATTTGGACTCCTTGTTGCCCCATCGAAGTACATCTCCCATGCTTTTTGAGCTTCAACTTGCATGACCTCCTCATCTGGTAAATCAATGGCTAGAGGTGAATCATCAGGGATAGGGTGAGCTGCTAAAAAATCTGCTAAGGCTTGACCTTTTATTGCTTTTTGGAAAACATATTCAATTGCAAATTGTTGGAGGATTATAGCCCATTTATCAATTTTCCCAGAGAGTATTGGCCTTGACAGTATATACTTTAAAGGGTCAGCCTTTGATATCCATTTGACTTCATGCTCCAAGACGTAATGTCTTAACTTTTGCAAGGCGAACACCAAAGTGAGACATGTTTTCTCAATCGGAGAGTAGTTGAGTTCTGCACCAACCAAAGTACGACTTAGATAATACAAAGCCTGTTCTTTCCCTTGTTCGTTATGTTGGGCCAAAAGGGCTCCCAATGAGCAGTCAAGAGCAGCAATGTATAGCAACAATGGTTTTCCTTTGGTTGGGCTCGTAAGTACCGGGGGTTTCAAGAGATATGCCTTGATACTATCAAACGCGTTTTGGCATGATTGATCCCATTCGAAGGGTACACCCTTTTTCATTAGCCTTGAGAATGGCAAGCATCGCCCTGCCAAGTTAAAGATGAACCTTCTTATATAGGCTAATCTTCCTTGTAACCCTTTCAACTCCTTCAAATTTTTGGGAGGAGGCATTTCAAAGATAGCCTTGATTTTCGCAGGATCAATTTCGATTCCTTTGCTTTGAACTACAAAGCCAAGGAATTTACCTGAACAAACCCCAAAAGCGCACTTTAACGGGTTCATCTTGAGCTTGTACCGCCTTAAGCGTTCAAAAATTTGCTTCAAGTCATCCAAATGATCTTCCTTATTTCTGGTTTTGGCGACAAGATCATCAACATAGCACTCAACGATGTTATGCAACATATCACCAAATATCACTGTCATTGATCTTTGGTATGTTGCCCCTGCATTTTTTAGACCAAAAGGCATCACTATGTAGCAAAAGATCCCTTTCAGAGATCTAAAAGCTGCCAGTTCTTCATCTTCAGGAGCCATTCGGATTTGATTATAACCCGAATATCCGTCCATGAATGACAAGATTTCGTAACCTGTGGTTGCATCAACCAGAAGTTCAGTGATGGGTAAAGGAAAATCATCTTTAGGACAAGCTTCATTGAGATCGCAGAAGTCAATACAAATCCATATTTTCCCATTCTTTTTCGGAACTGGGACTATGTTTGCCAACCAAGTCGGGTATTTAACCTCTCTGATGAATCCAGCTGTAAGGAGTTTATCGACTTTAGCCTCGATTTGGGACATCAATTCTGGCCGTGCCCTTCTTGGCGCTTGTTTAACAGGCCATTTCTCAGGATGGATTGCGAATCTATGAATTGCAACTCCAGGATCAAGTCCAGGCATTTCGTTGTAGGTCCGTGCAAAAACATCGTGATGCTCTTTTAGAAAAGACATGTACCTTTGAGCCTTTTCCTCTGCCAAGTTTGCACTTATGAAAGTTGGCTTATTTTCTCCTTCATCACCAAGATTGACTTCGCGAAGCTCGTCAATTGTAGCCTGACCTCCTTCTTCAGATTGTGTTGGTATGGGATGTGTCTCATCTCCAATCCCATCATCCGAGGCCCCTTCAACTGTAATCATATTTACAGAGAGCTTTTCTTCCGCGGCTTGATAGCCCAATCCTTCCCTTGTGGCAATAATAGGAATTCCTTGCTGAAGGGATTTGGCTTGTGCGTGAGTTAGCACGGAGTCAAAAGGTGCTACTGTTTGTGTGGATACTTTTTCAGGATCAAGACCAGCTTTCACTAACATTTTTGTAATGTTTGCAGCATAACTTGGTCTTATTGGACTCGATAACCCCACAATTTTGAGATTATCATCCTGAACTTTCTTTTTCATGTCACCAAGTGCATGGAACACTATAGGCTTCATGCCTTTTGCTTTCGCAGGGACTACAAATTTACAATAGTTCTCCACTTATGTGCATTCTGCCTTCTGTAATGGCAAGACAAATGCATCTTTTAACTCCAAAGTTGGGTTTATCGGAGCTAAAGCACTTGCCCCCGGCTTCCTTTGAGACTTTGGAATGTAGCGAAATGCCCTCTTTGTCGGAGATTTCACGCTTTTAGTATCTATTTCTGTTGAGCCATTCACTCTATTTTGCAAAGCGTTTGTGTAAAAATGAGCATCCGCATAATAAGCTTCAACCCCATTAAAGGGATCATTATCCGCAACAATTATCCCTTCATTTATAGGTGGAGGCAATGGATATTTGATGCACTGATGGTAGGTAAAGGGCACCGCCATATGATTATGTGACCATGGTCTCCCAAGCAAGGCATTGTAGGAAGTGTCTACATCAATCACCAGAAACTCGGTATCTTCCTCAATGCCACCAAATTTAGTTCGCAATTTGATTTTCCCCATGGGGTGTTGTTCATTCTGATTGAACCCTTGGATCACCAGATGACATGGCCGTAATTGGGATAATCGAACCCCTATTATGCCCAAAGCCCTTTTCGGTAGTAAATTTACTGCGGACCCACCATCCACCAAAACCCGAGAGATTTTGGTGTTAAGAATAAGACTAGTGATGAACAAGGGTCGATTATGATCTGGTGTTTCTGCATACATATCCTCATCGCCAAATGCTACTGTGGACAGGCATGTAGTTGTGGTCTTTTGCCCCTTTTCTTGGACCTCCTTACGAAAATCATCCAGATTGGACAAGGCATAAACCAATGACTTTCGAAGTTCTGGAGACATCATCAAGGCGTCATATATGCTTACCAGAGTTGGGATCTTCTTTAGATGAGCAAGAACATCATATTTCACTTGCTCTTCTTTTTTTGGGACTTCTTCTTGTGTAACTGGTACTTGCAAATTTTGGCTTAGCTGATTGCGGGGCTGTCTTTTATAAGTCAGATATGTCTTGCACACATGGACAACCTCCTTCCCGTCCCCTTCTTTAGGCTCGTTGCTTATTTGCACCATGTTCACTGATCCAACAGATGAATTTTCGTCATCAATGATCATTTCTTCTCTTTGGGGATGTCTTTCCTTTGCATTTCTCAGATATCGTGAGTCCCATCTATAAAAGTATTGGGATTGTTTGAAGGCATTTTTCATGACCTCCCAACTAGGTATAATAAACCCAACAAGAAAACAATACCAATCAAATGCAATCCCATCTAGAGAAAGAGGAAATTGTCGTAAGCACAACGCTTGATTTTGAGCTGTTTCCCTGCATTGTCTCAAAAAGAGCTTTATATGCTTTTCAGGATCACCGTAACCTTTATAGATAGAGAAATTTGGGAGCTCGTATCCTATAGGGAACGGTGTTTGCTGAACCCATAGAGGGAGCAAATCTCTAGGTCTCATACTTCCCACGTCTCGTTGGTCCAACGCAGATTCGAGCTTCTGCTCTGCGGTTTCTTCTAGCAACTCATATGTTTGAAATGAAATATTTTCATCCTGTAATGGCTCCCACATTTCAAGTTCCATTGGCCATGGTGTGTATAACCTCCTATAAAACCGTTCTGCCATTGTGTCCCAATCAAGGATTGAATTGGGAGGAAGGCTAAAATACCAATCAGCTGCCCATCCTCCTAACGAGAGTACAAATTGCCGTAGAAGTAGTGCTTGACTTCGTACTGTGTTTCCACATAGTGCTAGGAAATGCATTAAATGGCGCCTTGGACATCCAACTCCATTATACAAGGGAAAATGTGGTCTGGAGTATCCTCTCGGGAATAAGACCATTTCAACCCATTCAGGATATGGGTGATTTAAAATGTGTTCTCCACCAATAGCATAGTTTTGGGGAATTCTGAACTTTTCCTCTTTCAAAGCTACATCTTGATTTGTTCCCTCCCTTCGAGCAAAAACTCTCGCTTTTTCATCATCCTCTGGACTACTTCTAATTTGTATATCCGCATCTTGAAAATTCACATCCACCGAAATTATGTTGCATGAAAAATCAAAATAGTCACTGGACACACTTTCTCCATCATATGTTCTTGCTGGTAAAGGGTACCTGGGAGAGAAACTTGAGTCTACGGATGACTCGAGGATATGTGGGGATTGAGTTGAATGTTTCCACATCTCGTCATCCGATAGGCTCAACTTCTTATTTTCAAAACGAAGCCTCTTTCGAGAAGTTCTCATAAGTTCCGTATCCGATACATATCCCATATTTCTTTGAGATGGACTTACTACATATTATGGAGTGTTTATGTAGAACATAAGAGGTACAGGGGAGTATTTTGGGGAAGCCATTGTCCTTTCAGGAGTCACAAGAGCCTTAGAGGTTACCATGAACTCTCCCATCGCGAGATTTAGTGAAGTAGGAAAATCAGCTATATGAATCGGACATGAAGCATTGCTTCCTTCTTCTTCATTGTCACTTATCACAATAGGGGAATCCGGTATGTGAATTGGACTAGAAGCACTGCTTTCTTCTTCTTCTTCATCGTCACTTATCATAATGATGTTAAGGCATGGGACCTGGGTTATTGTCTCGTCTCTTTTCTTTTGAAAATAAGTTTTTAGCTCTGGAGATTGAAGTTCTTCAGGCAAAAATTCTTCAAGAGTGATGGTAGATTGTTTCAAAGGCTCATCGGGGACAAGCTTCACTTTCTTTGCTTTCTTTTGGCTCTTCTTCTTATTCCTCGCGTTATTATTCACTTTGGTCATTTTTACCTTTTTGGACGTTTTTGGCTTTCGCGCTCTTTTCCGAACAAAGGGCGCCTTGGCTCTAGATGAGGAACTTCGTCTTTTCTTCATTCCTTTTGATTGATATACAACCCATTCACCCTTTTCATCGTCATTGGCTGTAATTGGGTTTGCTGTCACTTTCTCAGGAGGGGGAAGCTCAATAACCCTCGAGTCAAAGAGTTCTTGAATCTTGTCATTCAAGACAAAGCAATCCCTTAACGGATGACTGATAAGGCAATGGTATGGGCAATACTTTGGATCAATTTTCTTGCCTTCTTCATGCGGCCTTTTCACATTAGGGAGCGTAATGAACTTCTGCTCCAAGAGGTCTTCGAACATGTCCTCTACCAAGTCATCTGTAAAGGAATACTTCATTTCCAATCTTTCCTTTATGGTGACCCTTTTAGCTTCCTTCGGTCTTTGCGCCCCGATCACAACTGGAACTCTTTTCTTGGTTTCAACTATTGCAGCCATTGAGGTTTCAAGCCTATCTACAACCCTCGGCCTTCTTCGTTTGCCCAAGTGTAGTTCCATGTCATGTGTTTTGGTACATAAGTCATTGAACCCTTCAAAGGTCTGAGCCATGAGCGCTGTAGAAAGCTCATGTCGAAAATTATTGAAACACATGCGAATGAGTTCCAACTGCGTGAACTTTTGTGGGCATGCAAACGTTAAAGCTCGCCATCTTGCAATGAAGTCGGTGACTGGTTCGTTATCTCGTTGTTTGGTCTTAATGAGCTCTGGTACCCCAACACGACTTTGGGTATTGCAGAACTGTTTGAGGAATTCTTTAACCATGAAATCCCAACTTTGGATTGATCCTTCAGGGAGATTCGAATACCAGGAAAATGTAGAACCTTCAAGAGATTGCACAAAGAGTTGTAAACACAAGGCTTCATTCTGTGCTATTGGCCCGCATCGTGAGAGGAAATGGGCAATATGTTGTCTAGGATCTCCTGTTCCTCCAAACATTTTGAAATAAGGTTGGGAGAAGCCATGTGGGAATGGAACGGTATCCACCCATGCTGGATAGGGCTTTGTGATCATCCGAAAGCCCTCGTCATCCTTTTCCTTAGCCTTCTTTACTTGCTTCTTCACCATGTCATCGATCATGGCCATGAGCATCGGGTTTGCATTACTGCTCATTGGGTCAACGAAGAAATGTCCGTTGCCCCCAGTAAACTTTGTTTTCGGGACTTCGAATAATTCCTCCTCAAAGGCAGATTTTTTCTGTTTGTCCCTTGTTACTTGGGCTTGCAAACTTTTGATCTGTTCCATCAGGTGAGACATTTCTTGGTCCCTTCTCGCTAGCTGTTCTTGTAGCGAAGCTACCTTTTCTTCCAATAGCTGAGGGTTTGAACTTTCTTCATCACCCACTTTCGTAACCATCACGGAAACACTTTTGGGCTTCTTACTCCTGGAGGATGATGATTTACTACTCGCGGGGGATGACGAATACATTGAGACAGAGTCATCCCCTTCGCTTATAGTTAATCCCTTTGGTTGTTCTTACTTGGCCATAGACCTTGTTACTGTCCCTGGCATAGGCATTGAAGTAGCAGCTCTCTTTGCTTGTTCAACCAACTTGGCAAATTGTTCCTCCGTGGTGGTGGAAACAAAATCCCTCTCACCATCGGAAGAGTTCAGCTCTGACTCACTTGATTTTGTGGAATACTCAAGGTCATCATTATAACTACCAAGAGCCTTTTCAACTGCTCCCATAATGTTGGCTGCCACAGACTTTTGTTCTCCCTTTTTGAGGGTTTTGTTCCTCCTTTGCCTCTGTCTCTTTGGGTTTGAGGCTTTAGGGGGGGGGGGGGTTTTGGCCGAACCCCTACAGGCATGGAGGAGAAAACTTGTGTCTCCTGGATTTTTATGATTGATGCAGTGTTTCTCACAATTGGACTTATGAGTCGACGATTCAGGACGGATGAATTATGTAAAGCCATCGAATTATTGGTCTTTCGTTGAGCCAACAAATCCACCACTTTCGGTTGGGCTAACGAATTAGCATGATTTCGGGTTTGGCTGATCATCTCCTTGCCAATGTTCTGGATGATGGAACAGTTTTCCATAGATGCCCTCTTTTGAGCTTTTTCCGCAATCATAATTGAGTGCTCCGCCTGTGTAATCAAAAGACCCAGTGTACTTTGAGTTGCGCGGGCCTTGGCCAGGGTAACAGCGACTGCTATTGCTTCCTTAGCATCCTTCGCTTTTCCAAGGAAGTCCCACAAGCACCTTGTTGCTCTTACTACCATATATTGTTTGGCAGCCTTTAACAGATCTTCGGCTACTCTTTTGAGGCTTTCAGCCTTTTGGAGCAGCGAAGTGCTATTGTTTGTTTGAGCTCGCGGTAAGACAACCAAGAGCTTTCGCTCTGGAGCCTCCCAATGAGCAGGCACTTCTGGTAAGACAGCCAAGAGCTTGCGCTCTGGAGCCTTCCAGTAAGCAGGTGCCGGAGAGACTAACACATTCCTCCAGGATTTTTGAATCCCCGTCGTAGGATTCATCGGTGTCTTCACAGCGAGTCCGTTGTTGGTCTTCATGATTGCAACTTCCATATTCAAATCTGTTGAAGCAAGGGATACTGTTAGAATAATGAGTTTTATAATTTGTTTTATTCTTCATAAGATGGGAGGAGAAATAGGTCCCACTGGGCGTGCCAGAAATTTGTAGACATAAATTTTGAACCGTAGAATTTATCCATACTTCGAAATCTATATCTCAAATATCCACTGTTCAAGCGAACAGTGTTGATTGTTTATGTGTAGGCTCCTATTTTCGATTTGGATTTCAAATCGTTAATTACATACTACAAAAGTAAAACCTCCGATTAATGAAAAATAAAGAACAGAAAACAGACTAGAACAATTTAATTTTATTGCTGATTGGATTTAAAACCCTTGTTTACATCAAAACAGAGAATATTTGATACATTTAGAGGGATTGGAACCCTTTACCTATCACTTGGTGTGCTTACTCTTACTGATCTTCGAAGTTTGCTGAAGATTGCAGGTGGTAGTGAGTGAGTAGGTTGTTTGGTGGTTGTAGATTGTAGTGGTTTTGCTTGAATGGAGTCTATCTTCTCTCTCTCTGTATATTTTCTACGTTGAGAGAGAAGAGGTATGTATAGCTTTTATGTTTGGGCGGAGAGTGTGATGGTGAAGAGTTGAGAGATAAGGTATGAGATCTGACGTCTTGAGGTAGATGAGATAGATGAGAGAGATGTTATGTCTAGATGAGAGATATAGATCAGGGATCCCTTCCTTTGATGATGGATCTCATATTTATAGGGGCTTCCTTCATCAAATGCTTGGCCGCCAAATAATTCCTTTGAATTTGAATAGTTGTTGCCAGAGGATAAGATGATATCATATCTTCTCAGTCTCTTTAAATTTTGAATGTTGGTTGCATCAGATGGCATTCATCTTGTAATATTCTTCTGCTTCCACAAGAGCATTTCTTGGGCTCTACGTACCAATTTGAGACTACGTGAACCCATATTTGGTTTGTAGGCCCTGTGAAATGCAAGCCTACATGGTTCAACCAAATATTTGATTTGTAGGCCTTGCGAGATATGGGCTTACATGGTTCAAGCTCATATATTCGTTAGGCTTGTCGGGCCAACACGTGTTTGTTGATTCGCGGGCTCGCTGGGTCAACATGCTTTTAGGCTCTTTATATGCCTTTTAGTCTTTTTATATGCCTTTTAGTCTGCAAGCCCAACATATGATATTCATCAATCTTTGGTTGAAATTTATGTGCCAACAATGCTCCAGAAGAAAGAAGCTGACACTTGATAGAAAGGAAAAATTTATACTTAGGGAAGATAGAAATCCCTAAATCCATTTAAACTTCCAAGTACATCCGTAGATAACACTACTACCAACATCTAAGATTTTAGGGATATCAAACGCCTCGACACGCATCCCCACCCAAAATGGGAAAAAAAAAAAAAAAGGTGTCCCTCTCCAACTTTTGAGGACTTGGATAAACTGCTCCGTATTCTCTTCTTTCATAGAGCCTCTCTCCGTCAGAGTGTTTTTTGTTTCCATTAATTACTAGACAGCTGAGAAAGGAAAGAATGAAGAAATTTTTTAAAGTCAACGACCCATTACTCAAACTGAATCGTCCACCGGCTTCAGTAACAAAGCTTAAGAGGAAAGATATCACAGCTTTCAACTAAACTAACTGCACATAACAAAAAAATACAAAAAAAAAAAAACATAGAGCTCTACCGCTAATGGAAATTAAGTACCCATCCCGAACCTGAAAACATTAACGACAATGGTACCTGATCTGCAAATGGACCAATTCATTCCCATCTTGTCTCACCTCCAAACCAGGGGACACCTTGATTTCTACCCATCCATCAGGTGAGGGTGCATAACGGGCTATATTTAGCAAGAAATCTGACAAGACCAGCTGAAGTCTAACTTGATCGCCAAGAAAGTGTTTTGCTTTGATTCCGTCAGGAATTTCATGAACTAGTTGTAAATTCTTCTCCTTCGAAAGCATCATAACCAGGCTTACAATTGCATCTACAACACTTACTACGAGAAAATCTTCCACGTTTAACTCCATGCTGCTGCTAAAATAAATATAACAGATAAATAAGTTCAGTGGTGGAAATCTAATAAAATCTATCCCGCAACCTAGTAGGGTTTTTTTTTGGGTAAGGATAATATAAAAATTGAGGCCAGGAATGATAAAAGTTGGGACATTTTTGACAACTAATCGATAACACGATGAACAAAGGCAAAAATTAGGAATGTCCAAATGTATAGGAATATCGCCAATGGAAGGGTGCACCAATAGACCAATCATGTGTGGCAAACAAGAAATAAATAAACTGCCTTTGACTTAGTGGTGATATGAAATTGATCAGACTATACAAAGACATGATTCACCGCCCACCCACACCTTGCACCCCCGCAACCTTGAAAACATCATCATCAGAAGAAGAAATTTCGAGTATTAACAAACAAAGACATTATCTAGCCAATAGTAACTGTTTACGTAAGCCTACAAAACTCAAAGAAACGATTTGTGAATTTCCTGGAATATGATTAATCCCTTAAACGGAATTCAACACATTGACAGAGGGAATTAATCTCCCCATATGTACCCTCCAGGAACCAGGCATAAAAGAAAGCGGTGGGCCTGACATACAAAATTGATCACGAGATACAGCATAATACTTGAAAAAAGGAATTTATGCATAACTATACTACTAGAGTCTCACAAAAAAGAACTTACCCCTCCTCTATACTTCTTAAATCCGTGTCCTCTATTATTGATATTATCTGTCTTTCGCATGCATCACTTGTCTCCAGAAATTGCTTCTGGTCCTCTGAAACAGCACTATCTTCCAAAAGCTTATGGATAAACCGTATCCCATAAAGTGGATTTTTCAACTCTTGTCGAATGTAATCCAACTCAAGTTTTGAAAAGCGCTCTCCATCCTCTTGCTTGTTTCCAACGGCTTGCACGTCAGACACAACATTTTGCAAGAAACAAAAACACCAAATTATATTCCCATCCTCATCGGTTCTCTTATCCGCCATAAGGACCACCTCCACGTATTCCCCCTTCCTATCAAAAAAACCCAAATGGGAACTTCTCAGGATCTTGACCGCCAATCACTTGATACAGAAGGATAGTAAACTTAGTGAGTATTTCTTGACCTTTCAGCCGACAGAAACCCCAAATATTTCCCCCGGGAGCATTTTTCCAATAATCTCATCTCTCATCCACCCAGTTAGCTTTTCCATGGCTGCATTCCACTCAGAATAGGTGTTTCCATCTGAAGCAAATATTGGTGGAATCAAGGGGTTAAGACATTGTTTGATGGCCTTATAATCACCTTGTAAGTGGATGAATTTGTCCATGAGAACTTTCTCAGACGTGATGTCCTGACCACCAAAGCACACACCAACAACATTGTTTGTGTAATCCCTACTTGCACAAGCACTGGCCATGACGTATATATCTGACTTTTGCTAATTTTGCCCCAACTTTTGCAGCTTTAATTCAACATTTTTTTCCTCCTCACCTGAAATTAGTTAAAGTAAATTTAGAAGGCAATGACTTAAAAAACTGCAACACCCAAGCTATTAGGGTTATAAGGGATTGATGAAGTTGAGCTTTAATTTAGCTGCAACCTGAAAAGCTTATAAAAAAATACATTGAGTACAAAAAAATGGTTATTAGAGGCACCCGAAAGGGCACAACCTTTGTAACAAAAGGATTGTATCAAGCTTTCCAAAAATTCAAAATGCTCAACAGCGAAGTTGAAAGCTAAGAAGCATTGACATGGATACGGGATATAGACACGACACAGACACGCAGACATGTCATTTTTTCAATAATTAGGACGTGGACACGTCGAATGTACGATGTATTTGTATTATAGAGGTATGTTTTGAACTCATTACAAGTCGGAAACATTATTTCTTCCAAATTAAGAACAATACTATGAAGATACAAATCAACAGTACGGACCTAAGAAGCATGGATACGGGATATGGATATGATATGATGCGGATACATGATTTTTTTTTCAAAAAGAAGGATTTGATACGTTGGGGGATACATTGAATATAAAAGTAAATTAAAATTATATAATATATATATAATTTTTAATTCCTAAAATTCCAATAATGATTAAAGTTTTTAATTACACAAGTTCACCATTTCACATGCCGAGAGAGATGTATTTATATAGTTATATATACACACACACACACACACACACACACACACACACACACACAACGAGAGAGAGAGAGAGAGAGACGCGAGACGAGAGACTTACAAGGTTGTCGAGAGAGATGAGAGACGAGAGGGAGGATATCGTCAGTGTGTTTCTGGTGTGGATTGCTGGGGGAAAAAGAAAAATATAGTCCTTATTATAATTTTAACCCATATATTTTAACTAATAACATATTTACCCTTGCACGTATCCAAAATGTATCTGAGCGTATCCAACACGTATCCGCACGTATCCGAAATGTATCGAGATACCAAAAATAATTCTAAAAACAGGATACTTTGAAAAAAAAAATTGTATTGGATACGTATCCATAGCGTATCCGAGAGTATCAGTATCCAATACGGATACGATATGTGATATGGAGGCCAAAATAGAGTATCCGTGTTTCATAGGTACGGACCATAAGTATACATGAACTATATATCTGTGGAAATTTTCTTTTTGGGCCGAGTTTAAAAATTATAGTTTAACCTTTTAATGTGTGCTTAGCATGTTCCAAGAGTGTCGCCAATGTATTCTAGAGTATCCACAATGAGTCTGAGTAAAAGAAATATAGTAAAAATATTTGAGAATTATTTAGGCATGTCCAACACATGTCCGGAGAGTGTAGTGCCATGTCCGTGATTGACATGTGTCGGACACAGATACGTGAGGCTGGTAGACATGTCCATGCTTCTTATGTTGAAAGTCAACAAAGAGGGAAATTGAACCACAAAAAGGGAAAAAAAAAAAAAAACGCTTTACACGTAAAGTGAGGTCAGTGAAACAAAGCAGTATAACTTTAATCATTAAATTCAATATCTGGAATTGAAATTGGAGGTTCAATTCAATGGAGGCTGCTGATTAGCTTGCAGTTGATGTAAAAAGGAGGACTGGATCACAAACAATTGTTCATTGAAATCAAATTGAGAAATAAATTTTTGCATGGAACAAATATCAAAGATACGGTGTGTTCTTTGTCACTAACATAAGAAAACAATCACCTTGCAAAGCCCTGCAGATGAGATTTTCAGCGACTCCACCCGAGTCCTCATGAACAATTTCATCAAGCAGGAACTTCCCCATGGCTTCACTAGCTTGTAATCCTGTCAGTTCAGCAATTTTTGCATTCCATCCGTTGATAAAACCAGCTGAATCAACCCCAAAAATAGGAGCAGATGCTGTCTCAATCAATCTCACCATTTCACCAGCCACGGAACTTAGTTCATCCAACCTTTCCTCTGAATTATTGTTGTGGGCAGCTATGATTGCCTTCGTACCCCTATCTTCAATCTCTTGAAACGTATCTCTCATTATAAGCTGCATAGATTGTATAACATTAATCTCTGATATCTCCCAAGGCAAACTCCTATTTCTAACTTCTTCAAGAAAAGCACTAAATGAAGATCTTGGATTCATACTTCCATCGTCATCATCTTCATCCACAGGATTGTGCATAGCTCCTCCCCATTTGACTTCCTTCACAGAATGACCCCTAAACCAAAATAAGAAATCCTTTGAAGTAATTCTTGAAGTTGCATTCCACAAATCGCATCACCCAATATAGATGCACCAGTGTAACCAGCATCCGCAAGACTCTCCGTACTTAACCCTGTGGAGTCCCCATGATTATTTATCAACTACTCTGCAATTTCTTTTATCTGTGATTCAGTTGGAGGTACACCCACTAACCAACATTTCCCTCCATAGTACAATGCCGCCCCATCGCACTTCACAAGATCCAATATACTAGGGGATTGAGTCACAATGCCAAATGGGGCGTTACGCAGGACCGTGTCACATAGTAGAGTTTGCATCTTAAGAATCTTCTTCTCTGCTATTTGCGAAGCCAATTGAAGCTCCATGTAGAGCTGAAGCCCGAATGCTTGCATTAAGAATTCACAGCGTAGTGAAGTGGGGAAGGAATGAAGCGAGGCAACGTGTGGTGGCATGCCACTAGACCCCATAGCTTCATTGACTCATTTTCATCAATAAAGATAGCCAAAACCAATGAGGCAATGGAACCCATGTTTGCCATATACTGTGTATGGCAGTTATGCGGCGATCGAAGGGTAGAATTGACCAAAGAAAGAGGATGCTCTAATTGTTTGCTCTGAATCACTCTAACTTGATTTGCTTGGCAATCGCATATCATCCGCACCCGATTCTGCTTGTACAAAAAACGAGCGGCTTGAGGGATATCCATTGCAGGATAATGCAATCCCAGATAGGGTTCTAAATTGGACCTTGTAATTTCTGAGACAACCTCACCATGATTATCATTGTGGAATTTATAGACCATAACCCTATCGTATCCGGTCAGTTTTTGAACATCTTCCACTATGGTATCACATAAGGCACCAATATCTCCCCCAGGGAGAGATTGAAACCTAGAAATCGCTCTGACTGCTAGTTTCTGAGATTGGACTGCACCCACAAGGGATAATGAAAGATCGCCCCAACTGACTGGCTCCAGGTCAATTATAACCCCCACATCAATCCTATGAAGCATAGCATAAAATGGCTTCTGGGTACTCATAGAATGGACACAAATTGGGTTTAACATTGAAATATCCCAAGATTGAACAGCTTTCACCACAGAAGCTACTGAGTAGGGACTAAAAAGTGTTCTAGCATCAATCCCAATGAGACCCATTTCGTGTTTCGCCTCAAACAGACTGTCTAAACCCATAAAATCAAAGCAGTTCTCACTGTAACTTATGATTTAGAAAGTGGGTTCTTCAATTGCAAGCATGCAACCAAAGGACTGGATAAGTCCACCCCTCTGGATTTTAGAGAGGTAAGCTGTTATCTGTTCTTCAGGCACCTTTTATGGAGCATTTGTGACTGATCTTGAGCAGTTAAATGACTTACCAGAATCAGCAGATTGCTCAAACTCAGCCAATAACCCAGCATCAGCATTGTACTGAGCTATGGCTTTGCTATTTCTGCTACTGTTGTTCTGGTTCATGTTGCTTGCAGCAGATGAGGTCTTTCTCTCTCCTCTTTCTCTGCTCCCCAACTCCATTTTTAATTCTTGATTGATAATGGTTTCTTCTCAGACTTGCTTCAGGGTTCTTCTCTTTTATTTGCCGGTGGGTTGGGCTCACCTTCTCCGTAAAACAACGTCCTTTAGGTCAAGAGGACAAAATCCAATGAATCTTTGCACTTGGTTACGTCTCTCCTGGACTACAACAATGTTGTTTAGAAAAATTGGACAAGATTCAATGAATCCAAATTTCTTTCTCGGATAATTACTAGAAAGTGTGTACACTTCCGAACGGTTTGATTTGTTTTCCTCTCTATGAAGGCAAGAAAGGATGGAAAACCTAGAGAAGAGGACAAATTGGACAAATTACAAGTAGAAAACAAAACAAAGGATCGTGATTCAATTTCAAAGCACAAAGCATAGGTGTACAAAGCAAAGGAGACAGTATGGCTGAGTTACGACAAATTCAATTTATTTTTTAGATTAATTCGGGCAAAGGAAGTTTGATTGTTTGAATTTGGAGAATTTATTAAATCTAAGAGAATAATTAAATGGAAAGTTTGTAACGATTGGAGAGAAAATCTAGGGTTCGAATCCACTTCGACCGTGTAACTCCAACATGCATAGGCAAGATTAATTATTCGAATCAGAAGGGATTATTACTAGGGCTTGCAAACCCTAGCAATAATCATCTAGAAAATAATTGAGTTGTTAAAAGGTATAGATTATCCCATAGCACGGACCGTCTCAAAAGTACGGTCTGGCCGCCTAACGGCACGACCCGTCTTACGAGTATAATCTATCTCAGAACTCCAACTACAATCGATGAAAACCATTGCAAAACTAGGTATTTGAAATCCGGAATACAAATACTCAATAGATAAGAAAAAGTAAAATCATTCCATTCAATTGAAACGGAAAGGATTCTTAGTCTCACAATCGATCCGAATAATAAACCTAAAACCCATACATAAAATAGAGTTACTTGGTGTGAAGTTTCCATCTTCACCCTAGAAAAAGGGTTTAGCCGGCCATGGAAAAGAAAGATGTGATCGAGATTGAAGAAGACATGGAAAACATGGAGGAAATCCCCTTAGAACGCCTCTTTCCGTTCTCTCTGAAAAAGTAAATAAGTAATAATAACCTAACAAACTAAAGTCTTCTTTTATAGTCTAGGCCCGTAAAAATAAAACTTAAAAAACGCAAAGCAGATTTCCATCTGCTGCCCGCTGGTCCGGACCAGCAATTCCATTGGCCTGACCAGAAAAACAGATTGTTCAAATTGTTGCTCCAGCTTTGGTTGTCCGGACCAACATATCCTTGGTCCGGACCAGATTTCTCAGCTTTCATCTTTTCTCCGTGGATCCTTCCGTAACATCCTTAACTCATGATTATTACTCCAAATCCTTTCCGAATGCTCCGTAAGTCCTGAAACACCATAAACCAATTAAAGCTCGTTAAGTAACATTAGATAGGACCGACAAAACCTAAGTTAATGGGAATAAATGAGTGCTTTTCAGCACCTATCACGCCCCGCAACTTACACTTTGTTAGTCCCTAGCAAAGAAAAGAACTAAACAACTAATGAAAGCAATGAAAGATAGGACATTTGAACCCCCGGGTGCTTCGGTAGGACGAGTTTAGTCTCGTAAAAGTGTGAGGGTTATTAGCAGTGAACACCCACAAACATAAGGAACATTTCAACACAAAAATCGCAACCTGTCATGCAACTCATCGACATATCAAGCAGAGGACGCAAAGCTACCACAAAGATATAGCAAGGCAAACATAGTTCCGAGCGCTAATAATTCAAGAAATAAACTGTGGCACTTAAACTTAGCGTGTGTGAATACGGGCCTCAATTACATATGAACAATAACCAACCACTCTCTCTGGACCGAGTCTCGACTTCAATTCTCACCGTGTCATGCACTCACAAATAAAATCACTCGAAACAAGTTGCATTATGAACTCTCAAGTGTGCGGTTTGGAGGATACGTTAATGAAAAACAAAGAACTCCGCACACTATGACACGAAAAGAACGCTTTATATAGTGGACACACAATCTCATGAACAAAATGCCAAGCATTGGAACTCTCCACCAATTAATCAAACCTCAACCCAACACCCCTAAAGATCAAACAGGACTTTATTCAAGGTCAAAGCATGAGGGATGGGATAATGTATCTAGGCTACGGTAAAAATAGATTTAAGTGTGAAAGAATAGGCAAGTATTTCAATTAAACGGGGCAAATATGCAATGTGTACCCCGCTAACATTAATTCAACTCCACCTTATCTCTCCTTCTATCCCTTCAACATCTTTCAAATACAAAGCAACCATTCCTTTTTTTTAACTTATCGGTGCCCCTTTTTCTCTACTTTTTTTTTTTTTTTTTTTGTATTTTCTTGTGTTTCTCCTTTTTTTAAGGGACACCACCAATACTCCACAAAATTCAACAATCTACCCAAAAATTAACCTTTACATTCTCGCCGTTCTCCAAACATAATATGGAAGGTGGAGCTAACCAAGAAAAGGCTAAATCTGTAAGGCTCAATATAGCTCGCAAGGGATAAATATGAACACAAAGGAACGAACTAACCCAAATATCAAGAAAGTGCCTGTAATCCTCTCTCAGGGGTGTAACATCCATGTGACAAACCAAAGCCAAGAGATATTGTTATGCATTCAAGTTCCAACACTTGGCAACCAAAGATGATTGAGATTGACAACAAATGTGTTTCTTTCCATGACAAACAAAGAGTTTATTCGACACCACTCCAACGAAAGGCTAAGGCATGAAAGCTCACTCGGGCATAAGTCTCCACTAATCATAGCCTTTAAGACAGTCAAATCACAGCTCACAAGCAATCAAGCCCGACGTGCAATGTGCAAAAATGCTAAGACAAAAGTGCCAGCAGTCTAGCAAGTGAAACTACTCTGCCAAAGAGATATCGAAACGGTAGCAGCATGCTTATGCTCAAGTAATCAACAAGTGAGCACAACAAACAACAATCTCATGCAGAAAGGCTCCAATTTTTTAATTTTCAGTTTTCTCAATTTTTTTTTATTTTAAACAAACTACTAAAGAAAGCACCCGAAGTATGCCCCACCCCCCAACTTAAACTAGTCACTGCCCTCAGTGATTGCACAGGCACTAAAAGAAACAAGGCAATGGAAAGAAAGAGGGAGGAAGGATATCACCTCAAGTGGAGAACTAGGCAGAAAAGATATGGCGGCCGAGAGGCCCCCCAACTTGAACGAAACAACCTGCAATTTTAGTCCTCACAAGAAATAGGAAAAATAAAACAAAACAAAAAGAAAACAAACTAACAAAAATAATTATAGAAAAATGCGTGACAAAAATGAAAAACAAAAATGAAAATCCACCACTTTCTTCACGCGAAAGACACGGGTACTACTTTTCTCCCTTGCCAAAGACTGTGGTTCCCTACTTGTTGGAAGAGCAATATGCGTAGGATTCAACGATATCTTGAGAAGTGGTGCCATCATCTAATAGGCTGTCACTCCCTCTGGGATTGCCAGATTCCTTACCCACCACTCGGCTTATGAAGCAATCTCCGCCAAGCTGGACACTAAAGTCGGATGGTTCAGACAGATTTCTCGCTGCTAACTACGCGCCTGCCGCCAGACCTAACCTCCTAAGTACTACATACATAGCTTTGACAAGGTGGCTATACCAGACCGTTAGAAGCCGTTCGAGCACGGCAAACACTAGAGGTATCTCACCCTCCAAATTTTAAAGTTGCCTAAACCTCTATCGAAAATACGAGACCAAAAGAACCTTGGGTTGCCTCCCAAGAAGCGCTAAGTTTTATGTCTTCAGCCATACATCAATCACTCCAAAAACCATCATTCAACAGAGCATTACAATCCAACTTTGCATGTGAACACGCTGCCGAGACCAAAGGAGGTCTCCATGCTAATTCCGGTGAGTGCGCACTACACGGACCTAATGGTGTGATAGAAAGCAAATGAGATGGCAACTTTAAATCATTTTTTGAAGGAGGGCTAGTCATAAGTGGAACATCATCAAACAAAATTGGAACCTCGGAGTCAACCTCACTCACCTTAGACACATCATTAACAGTGAGAGGTGGATGTACCTCATCATTGGAGTGGTGTTTTGCAGTGTTGTACACATTCAACTTAAGGGTCATATTCCCAAAAGTCACCTCCATCTCCCCACTCCTCACGTGAATATTAGCATTGGCCGTCGCTAAGAAGGGGCGACCAAGAATGACGGGAGTTTGCTTTTTAAGGATTTGCACCGGTTCCGTGTCAAGTACTATAAAATCCGCTGGAAAATAAAAATCGTTAACCTTGACAAGAACGTCCTCAACTACCCCACGTGGCACCTTAATGGATCGGTCTGCTAACTGAAGGGTGACTGACGTGGGTTTCAACTCCCCAAGCCCTAATTGTTCGTACACCGAGTAAGGTATCAAATTAACACTAGCCCCTAAGTCTAGCAATGCTCGCTCAATGACATGGTTCCCTATTCCTATGGAAATAGTAGGGGTGCCTGGATCTTGTAACTTAGGAGGAGCAATTGATTGGAACACTGAGCTCACTTGCTCAGTGAGAAGGACCTTTTTCGATACATTGGTTTTACATTTCCTCTTTTGAGTACAGAGGTCCTTCAAAAACTTAGCATAAGTGGGGACTTGTTTGATTGCATCTAGGAGAGGAATGTTTACTTTGACTTGCTTAAAAACCTCAAGGATATCCTCCATAGCCGCACCCTTCTTGGGGAAAGGAGATGGGGCATTGAGACATTGTGGGAATGGGGCTTTAGGCACATAGGGTGGTACCTTAGAGCCCCTTGAAATGGAGGTGGATGGTGAGGGTGTGACTAGAAGGGTTCCCTTTTTACTCTGTGAACTCTCCTCCCCAAAGTTATCTGGGTCGGAGGGAGCCAAATGCTCCTTCGGTTTCGCTTTCTCTGGTCGGGTTTCGACCTCTCTCTTATTGCGCAAAGTCATGATTACCTTAGCATCAGCAGGAGGCGGGTCATGAATCACAAACTGTCCTCCAGGGGGTTAGACAGGCTGACTGGGCAACCTACCTTCTTCCCTACGATTGAGTGCATTGGCTATTTGACCCACTTGGGTCTCTAACCTTGCGATGGACTGTGTGTTGGTGCGCACTTGTTGTTGGGTGTCATTTAGTCTACCAAGCGCTTGTAGCACCTTTTCCTCAAAGGATGGATCCCGCGAGGATTGGGGATGTGCTTGCTGCTGATTCTGTGAGAGATAGGCCGTAGGGTTAAACTGCATGTTGAATGGCCTAGGCTGCTGGGCAAAACTATTACCCTGGTGTTCCGTCTTCCATGAGAAATTGGGATGTTTGCTCCATCCCTGGTTATAAGTAGTGGAAAAAGGATCATTACCCGGTTTGGAGAAACCCTGCGCATTGGCATACCCTTGTGCAGCATTAACCTGTTCTTGCACAAACAAAGGGAATTGTGGTGCTGCAGGACAGTCAACAATATAATGGGCCGGACTAGCACATAAAGAACATGCCTCCTGATAAGGTGGAGGCTGTGAGGTGGCCAATTCCTTGGTGAGAAGCTGTTCAACTTTCTCAGTCAGTGCATCCACTTTAGATTGGAGGTCATGAGATGGTTTAATCTCATACATGCCTCGTGGCTTATCAGAACCAGTAATGACTGACTTAGTTCTGCTCTCAAAAGAAACATTTTGCAGGGACCCTTCGCTCATAGTTTCAAATAACTGCCAGGCATCCTCTTCATTCTTAACCATCACAGAGCCTCCACATGAGGCATCAACCATCACACGATGCTGCGGATGCAGCCCAGAATAAAAACTCTGTACTAATTGCCACTTAGGTATGTCATGGTGCGGACACTTACGAATGAGATCCCCATATCTCTCCCAAGCCTCATAGAACTGTTCATTCTCAGCTTGTTGGAAAGTGGTAATCTCTTGCCGAAGTCTGAGTGTTTTTCCTATGGGGAAGAATTTCTTAAGGAATGCCGCACTCATTTGCGCCCACGATGTTATAGAATTAGTTGGCAAAGTACTAAGCCAATGTTTGGCGTTCCCTATTAAAGTGAATTGAAACAAAATCAATCTCAATGCATCCATCGGAAAATTATGAATTAAAAGCGTAGAACTGAGGGCTTCAAATTCAGTGATGTGTTGATATGGATCCTCTTGAGATTGCCCTTGAAACTTAGGGAGCATTTGGAGAGTACCAGGCTTAATCTCATAGTTGTTAGCCGTGATGGCAGGTAGTCGTACACATGACGGTGTAGTGTACGCTGTGGGGGCAAAGTGTGAGTTGAGAGGGAGGGGGTTAGGTACCACAAGTCCTCCATCAGCATCATCTGCCATTGTGACTAAGTTGGTCTGTTTGTTAACCCTACGTCTCCTATCTAAATCCAAATTAAGAGGTAAGAGTTCGGTTTCCAAAGACCGACGACCAAGCATGCAAGTTCAATACCCCAGAGGTGTTAAAACCGGGTACTCCAGACACAGACACTAATTTGCCAAAAAAAAGAACAAACTCACAGTGGGTCAACGAAATCGCTTTATATCACGGCACCGCTTCTCCACAGTGATCTTTGCTCGTTTTGTCGCCTCGTAACCTGTAGCTAAGAGTACCAAAACTAACAAACAAAATAAAAATAAAAAACAATGAACTAAACTAAAAAAAACTAATTAAATTATCACAACCGTGCAAATTGTCCCCGGCAACGGCGCCAAAATTTGACCGCGTCGTTCCGTGTCAAAAATATATTTATAAAACTGAGAATTAACTACTACTCCGTAGAATAGTGGTCAAGTCCGAGTATCGTTCCAACAGAGACAGTATGGCTGAGTTACGACAAATTCAATTTATTTTTTAGATTAATTCGGGCAAAGGAAGTTTGGTTGTTTGAATTTGGAGAATTTATTAAATCTAAGAGAATAATTAAATGGAAAGTTTGTAACGATTGGAGAGAAAATCTAGGGTTCGAATCCACCTCGACCGTGTAACTCCAACATGCATAGGCAAGATTAATTATTCGAATTAGAAGGGATTATTACTAGGGCTTGCAAACCCTAGCAATAATCATCTAGAAAATAATTGAGTTGTTAAAAGGTATAGATTATCCCATAGCACGGACCGTCTCAAAAGTACGGTCTGGCCGCCTAACGGCACGACCCGTCTTACGAGTATAATCTATCTCAGAACTCCAACTACAATCGATGAAAATCATTGCAAAACTAGGTATTTGAAATCCGGAATACAAATACTCAATAGATAAGAAAAAGTAAAATCATTCCATTCAATTGAAACGGAAAGGATTCTTAGTCTCACAATCGATCCGAATAATAAACCTAAAACCCATACATAAAATAGAGTTACTTGGTGTGAAGTTTCATCTTCACCCTAGAAAAAGGGTTTAGCCGGCCATAGAGAAGAAAGATGTGATCAAGATTGAAGAAGACATGGAAAACATGGAGGAAATCCCCTTAGAACGCCTCTTTCCGTTCTCTCTGGAAAAGTAAATAAGTAATAATAACCTAACAAACTAAAGTCTTCTTTTATAGTCTAGGCCCGTAAAAATAAAACTTAAAAAACGCAAAGCAGATTTCCATCTGCTGCCCGCTGGTCCGGACCAGCAATTCCATTGGCCTGACCAGAAAAACAGATTGTTCAAATTGTTGCTCCAGCTTTGGTTGTCCGGACCAACATATCCTTGGTCCGGACCAGATTTCTCAGCTTTCATCTTTTCTCCGTGGATCCTTCCGTAACATCCTTAACTCATGATTATTACTCCAAATCCTTTCCGAATGCTCCGTAAGTCCTGAAACACCATAAACCAATTAAAGCTCGTTAAATAACATTAGATAGGACCGACAAAACCTAAGTTAATGGGAATAAATGAGTGCTTTTCAGCACCTATCAGCACCCTTAGAGAGCCCTGAAACTAAATAAGAAATTTTAAGGTGCTCGTTGAAAGACCTTAGAGCAAAAAATTCATTACGACCATTTAGGATTAAATGATACAAAAAGTAAGATCTTCGCACCAGTTCAACTGAATTGAAAATTGGAGCAATATATAAACGATGTATTTATTCTGTTTGAACCGGAAATGTTCCAATTTTCATAGATAAACGGTGTATATTTTTTTATTTATTATTCATTGTTAAGACAAATTAAAATAATATAAAGTTCTTAGGCCCCATTCTCTTGAATTTAACTTAAATTTGAAAATTGTCCTTATTTGAATTTTTTTTGCATTTTTTAATTTTGTGCCAAACTTTTGTGGGTTATTGATTCGTCTCGACGAGAAGAATCGGAAAAGTAATTTTTTTTTTACTTTTACCCAAGTATTTTGCTAAAAAGTGATTATTTCCCAAAATATTTGGGTAAAAGTAAAAAAAATATATTTCTTCAATTCTTCTCGTCGAGATGAATTAATAATGCAAAACTAACAAATGCGAAAAAAAATTCAAATAAGGACAAAGTTTTCAAATTTAAGTTAAGTTCAAGAGAACAGAGCCTTAAATATAAAGTCAAATTTAAATGTAAAAAACATATTTTAGCTGATAATATTGTAAGGACCCGTATTTTTCGGATATTATTTAAAAGTTTTATAAATGTTAGAAATTAAGAAAAATGTAAAGTTTATTGAGTTTATTTGATTTGGGGTTAAAGTGTTAGGATTGTTAGTTGAGAGAGTGCAAGTGTGATGTGTTTTTGGGCTAGCATATATAGGAGGGTGAGGGAGTAGAGAATCATTTTTCTCCTCCACCTCCCTCACGTCTCTCTCTCTCTCTTGCTCTCTCTCCAAATTTCACTCAACCCACTCAAATCAACCTTCAATCTTTCATCCCTACGCATATTGTAGTTCGTATCTCACTGGTTTGAGCTCAAAGGAGTTGTATTCCGGTTGGACCAAGGTTTTCGGAAAGCTAGGGCTCGTAACTTCTTGGGTTTTGTGCTCCGACTTCGATGTATTTGAGTGTTTTCGTGTTTACTTTGAGTTAGTATTGGTTGTTGTTGAGTTTGAACGAAATTCTGCTGTTGTTGTAGGAATCGTCTGTTTTTCTCGGATTCCTACCAGTAGGCTCGTCCTTCCTGCCGGTTGATAAGCACCCAATAATGCATATTCTTGGTGCTTAAGTCCTCTAGTATGTTGTGTTTGTACATATATGTTGTCGTTTTTATGCGATATTGCACGTAAGGTGTGTTTTTGTGTATTTCAGGTAATTTGTATAAATAAGGTGCGTTTGATCGTCAAGGAATGCTCCAGGTGCACCCAAGTACTCAAGGCTATGTGCCACCCCATTGTGGTGCTCGAAAGATGGTTTGGAGGTTGCTCGGGTCGCCCAAGAGTCAAGGGAATTGAAGAAGAAGTGAGGATTTTACTAAAACTACTCATCTTCTGACGTGCTGAGGGTAGAATTGTCATAACTTTTGATGTACAAATTACTTTTGATCCAAACCACTTGGGTTAGAAAGTAGGCTCGACGAGCTTTCCAACGGTTCAAAGAACGCCTAAATCCGAGTTCGGGAGTGTCCGGAGCGAGCCTGCGAAGTTGCCCAAAAAAGCTGTCAAGCTTGTACCGGTACTGGGAAATTACATGAAGTCCAGAGATCAGTTTTTCCAGTATTTTTGAAGACCTTGTACCGGTACTAGGGGTTGCATCCTGGAGAAATATCTACGTTTTTACCTCCTTTTTCAACTTTCCTTTTATAGCATACTTGCCACTTTTGGCATGTTTTTGGATATTTTTGGAGAGAGAAAGGTGTATTAGTATAAATATCCCTCTCCTTCCTTTAAGTTGTAAGTAGTCTTTTATCATTTGAAGTCTTTTTCATTTCCTAGGAACTCCATTAAAGCTTCAAGCTTTCTTAGTTATTTCCTTCAAGAACACTAGTAAGTCTTTTTCGTTTATTAAAGTTGCTTGTACAGACTAGATCTTTACAAATATTAAGTTTATTTTCTTTTTTATCGGTTAATCATGTTTCCTTTCTTAAGCATGTTTTCTAGTCTTTTTATTATGTGTGAGTAGTTTTTCGGTTAAGTCTTGGGCTAATTTTTCCCAATGACTTAGGTTGTTATTTGGTTCTCAAACATTCGGGCTTAAAATTATGGTTTTCGGAATTAGGTTAATCTAGCCATTTTGGTCTAAGCGAGGGGTGTTAACTCCATGATATGAAGTTTAGTCAAGCGGTCTTAGCAAGCGACATTTTGAGGGCTCGTGGCCTCCTACGTGTTAGATACATTAGCAAAAATAGGTTTGTTTAGTTCTGTTTAATCACATCTTTTGATGACGTAGTCATTAAAGCTAAATCTTCCGGGCGTGAGCACGTGGTCGTGATTCTCGCTTGAGTTATAATCGAGAACCGGTAACCTCCTTTGTCAAGTGTTAGAAGATCCTTAGACTTGCCTCTTTTAAGTTAATTAAGCTTTTTCCTAGTCTTTTGCCTGAGCAATTTTCACCGTTTCTAAGCAAATCAAGTTGGCCGTCTTGAACGCCGCACTCTACCATATATACCTACAATCCAAACTAGCTATATTTTGATTCTCTGTGGGTACGATCCCGGACTTCCGGATATAATGCTATCGACGACCTAGCCCTACGCTTGGGGTGTTTCAACCTTATTGGAAGGCGAGGTTCGGAGGCTAAGCATTTTTGGCGCCGTTGCCGGGGAATTCTTATTATAGCTTATTTGGAGGTTCGACAAACAACTGTAAGTATTCCGTTTATTTTTTTTTTCTTTGTGTAATTTGAACTCGATTTAGCGGATACCTCTAACCGAGCCACCAATTCGACTTGAGGTGTAACGAAGCTAGATTGAGCATCAATTGCCTTTTCACTGCATTTTATCTATATAACCGTGGCGGTGGCATAACCCCACAGAACTGTTTTGAGAAAAGAGGTGGCGGCATAGCCCCTCTAGCCTGTTTACTTTTTGTCTTATTTATCTACTAGAATGGCAGCAACAAATTGGGAAACACCCCACAAGACTTTGCGGGCTTACCTTTGTCCTAATATAATCATCACACCGCACAAGACTTTGCGGGATTATCTTTGTCTCAATCAAACTTTCACGCCTTCTTGCATAGCCCCTCATGACGCCAATGTTTTTAAAAGTCATATGACCATTACCAATTGGTTTGATCTAAAGAACCAAATTCAAACTTTTGCCGAGAGAGTGCCTGAGTCCTTTTATGCATGTTGGGGAAGATACAAAGATTTGCTCATTGCAGTCCGGAATCATGGCTTTGAAAACTTCCAAATTGCTAACTATTTTTATGATGGACTTTCTCCAAAAAGTCAACGGTTCTTAGACATGATGTGCGATGAAAAACTTTTTGAAAAAGAACCCGCTCAAGCTTTAGATTTCTTTGATCGTTTGGCTACAATTTTGCAATCTAGGGTTTTTGTTAAACATTGTCAAGAGTCCAATTCAAATGCTATGGAAGAGGACATTGACCCGCTTATATCTGTTGAGGATGTTAGTTTAGATTGTGACAGCTCCTCAGAGTCTGAATGGATTGATGTTCCAAATGTTGAGCCTGATGTCCACTGTTCTCCCCCTATGGATCCCTCTCTGTGTGACGATCCAGGGGAGAAATTTCTCATTGTTGAGAAAACGAATGTGAAGGTAGACTTTTTGTATGCTCTACTGAATGAGCAGGATGGAAAGAATGTGTCCAGACCTGAGCGTTTGTCTCCTTCCTTTGAGGAGATACCTTCCATTGAAATTTTGAACCATCCAATACTCTCGGCTCTAGATGATGCCACCATTCGTACCAAGTCTCCACCAGTGCAAGAGCGTTTAAAAGTCGAATCGATTGATTTTGTTGGTGTTGATGAATTTGATTTAGTTTATCATCCTTGCATTGTGGATTTTGTCAACTCGTTGAAAATCAATCTAGTTTGGAATGCGCACTTGGTTGAACTTAAATGTCTTAAACAAATTTGGCAAATGTGTTACTCAAAGTATCTATTTTTGTGGCATGGTCAGATTCAATTTATGAAGCAGAGTGTGGAGTGGAGTACTATGTTCATTTTATTAGCTCTCGTTGGCATAATAAATGTTAGGAGCCCGCATTTGGCTACACATACATAAACTCTTTCTTTTTATTTTTCTTTTTCTTTTTCTCTTTTGACGGTCTAGTATAGCCACCCGTGTCTTACCTCTCCGGTGCGACATAGGAAGAAAAGTATGACTCGTAAGATTGCGTGAAGATCGGGTGGTGTTTTTAATGTTTCCTGCGTATATATGTTTGTTTGGCGCCCGAATAACACGAGTCAGGCGGTACTAATGTCATTTGCTTCTTAGTAGGTAGTTGGTTCTTAAGTCTTTTGCAGGGTAAGCATGCTACCACACCAGCCTTGGTGGTTTAGGTCTGAAAGCTAGGGTGAGTGAGGCATTCAAGAGCCCTAAGCATGGGTGCGATTACGTGTCGCGGTTGTAAGACCAAGAAAGCCCCGGCGATGACCTTGTGTGACTAGCTATGGTTCCGATGAAGGAGCCGAAAGAGTGAGCCTTGAAAGCGGTTCCAATGATGAAGGGAAGCAATGACAAGAAAGCCTCAAACTTGGTCGAGGTATAAGGGGGTTGACATTCCCCCCGGAGGTACAATTTTTGTTCTCCCCTCTCTAATACTTTTGTCTTCATGCTATGAGGACATAGCATTGTTTAAGTTGGGGGGAGGGTTATATATGTGTCATATATATGTTATGAGACTTGTCTTATTTTTCTGCTTTTGATAAATTTTCAAATTTTTTGTGCAATCTTCCCTTGTTGGAAGTGATTTCGTATGTTAGATACTTTAATTATGCTCAATTGTGTCAATATGGAAGAGTCATGTATCCCGTCGAATTTGTTTATGTGTTTGAATCCATGTCACATGCATATACATGAATATTGATGAACAAGTTGAGCCTAAAAGTAAAGTCAAGTTGTGTGCATTGTTAGAGTACAGATTCGTTTCTTAAGCATCCTGTAACGCCTCGAATTTTGGGTACGTTAAATAAAACATTTTATTGAAATAAAAACTGAGTCCGGCTCTTTTATTACAATAAAAACATAAAAGGAGTACTTTTATTACAAACGGAAGGAAACTAAGGCTCCTAACTACAGCTCCGCTTGTTCTTCCATCACAGCTAGCTCCTCGGCTCCGAAGGCTTCCAAGGTGTAAAGTTCACCCTGTTCGTCTATGAAGTCTGACATATTATACCGGTGTCGCCACCAATATAATAGGCCAGGGTCACCAAAAAGGCAACACTGTGAGCCATAAAGCTCAATAGAACTATCCAAACCCTCTAACCTTAACTTATGAACGTAAGAACATAATAACAACAATTCCACTTAGATCATGCATATAGTCCAAACAAGTATTCAAATCCACAATCCTTACTTGACTAACGTTGTGTTCATTACTTAGACTCATCGTAGACCATGTTTTTACTTCACTTTCCTTTTTACCCAAAAACTCCTTTTTAACTCACCCAACCTCGGTTCCGCCGCGCCGGTTTCCCGAGTATCCTCACAATGGTTCCGCCACGCCGGGTTCCCATTGGCACACAACCGCATTGGCTCCGTACCGCGGATAACCAAGCACACACCCAACCTCGGTTCCGCCGCGCCGGTTTCCCGAGTATCCTCACAATGGTTCCGCCGCGCCGGGTTCCCATTGGCATACACACACACAACTCACATAATGCACCCAAAACCGGTCATTATGTAGTTTCAAAATATTTCCTCCCTCGGATACACATTTTTTTATCTTCGTTAACACACCCTAGGTGCCATGTCTCTATTCTCTTGGTTTTCGTGTCACGTTACATGCATAGACTCCGTGGTGTAGGACTTTCCACATAAACGAGCATTTATAAATTTCCAAAATGAATACAACAATATTATCCAACTCTTGACCGTATAACATGCTTGAATCATAATAACAACATCATGCATCTCATACATTCTTAAACAAAGATAACCTTATCTACTTTAAACTTGATGATCAAAGTTACTTTCAAATGAACTTATTTTAGAGTTATGATACAAAACTACTCTATACTTAGGAATAGGGATAAGGAATTCCTACTTTATACTTGGGGTGGACGATAAGAATATTCTACCTTGCTTCTTGGCGGTAGTAGTCGGCTAAGAAGATTTGGTCGTCGGTTTTGGATTTCGGCGGCGTAACGGCGTCGGTTTGCTTCGAAAGGAAAAGAGTTGTACTTTCTTTTCCTAGAAACAACTTTCTAACTTAACTAAGCTACTTTAAAAGATCTAACGGTGGTTTTGGAAGGTGGTTTGGTGGTTTCTCTCAAGAACACTCAAGAACATAAGAAAACTAGAACTTTGAAAGCAAGAACTTTTGGAATTTCTAGAGAGAAGTTGGAGCAATGTTTGAAGGTGTGAGTTCAAAGCATGGAATGGCTTCTATTTATAGGCCAAGCTCTCCCTCTCTCCCTCTCTTGGCCGCCCCCCCCCCCTCTCTCTCTCTAAGTCTCACTTTCTTTCATATGTCAAGGTTGATTGAAAGGTTGGAAGCTAACTTTGGTAGGCTTGCATGGCTACTTTGGTCCTTGGATTTGATCTTTAGAAGATATGTTGGAAAGGAGGAGACATGGGTACAAGATTCTTGGTTAAACAAATTGAAAGTTGTACAATGGAGGACAATGGAGTTAAGATTTGGCTAGGAAAAGAAATCACCAAAGATTTGAAGTACTTTGGAAGACTAATGTCAAGGTACACATCAAATCTTTCTTCTTCTTCCCTCCTCTTTCCTTCTCTCTCTCTCCCTCTCCCTCTTTCTCTCTCTCGGCCTCTCTCCTCTCTCTCCCTCACGGCTCTCTTCTCTCTCTCTCTCATGTACTAGCTATATATATATATATATATATGTACTACTAATGCAAGACAAAAATAAAATATTGGGTACTTTTGTACAAAAAGATCAAACTAGCCTTTAAAGGTCAAGATTCTACTTAATAAACTAACAATTGGGTACAAGTGTACAAAGGCAATTTACATCATCCAAGTACCTATATACATATATACATATGTACTAATATACACTAGGGCTAAAAGGGTCAAGATTCTCCCAATAAACAATTAAAAGGTACAAGTACTTTAATTAATATAAAAGTGTACTTTTGTACTCCCAGGAATCTTAACAAAATATTATTTTAATGAGATAAGTACTTAGTTGGAAGATGAACCCATTACCCAATGGATAATAAAACCCCTAACGGTTATTAACCAAAGGATAATAAGGTACGAGTACTTTAATTACTAAACTAAGTTTTTGAAAAAGACTACATGTCCTTTTTTTGAAAATACACATGTGTTTATATATATGTACTTACCAAATAAAATAAAGAAAAGGCTTTTGTCCAATGGGTAAAGATTACCCTAACGGTTATTGTCCAATGGTCCATAGCTACTAGGGTACTTTTATTAGAAAAAAATAATCAAAAGTACTTTTCAATTAATTATAAATGTCATTTCTTTAAAAGATCAAAGTACTTGTTCAAATCTTTCAAAATCCTTTTAATATAAAGAATTGGGTTTCTATTATCCAATGGATAATAGTTCCCCTAACATTTATCGTCCAAAGGATAAAGAATAAAACAAAAATAATAAAAGAAAATAATTAAACCATTTCTAGTCTAGGGTTCAAAAGGTTCAAAAGGTTCAAGATGGGCAAAATGGTCCATCTACGGTTAGGGAAACGTAATTGGGTGACTTCCTAGTTTGGTTACTCCATCAAGCCGGTTAGAAGCTAACTAGGCTTGCTAAGTAGGGTTTAAAAGTCAAGAAACGATCCTTGAGGGTCCAAAGTGCGATTAGGGTTTCTAGTCGAGAAATACGATGATAAGGCGATCGATTGCTTAAATACAAACCACAAGGAATCAAATAGAAAATCAACGAGCAATTAAGAGAAATTAAGAAATTTCAAATAACAACGAGATTTTTATTGAACGAAAAATCGGAGTTGTTACACATCTCATGCTTTTTGTTCTCATTTCTGCACTTGCGTAAATAATATCTTTTGTTCATACTTGAGTAATGTATATATCTTTTATGCATCTTATTGGAGTTGTTAGCGTACTTAGGAAATGATTCAAGGCATTTTTGTTTGATTAAACCACATAAGAGTAACATTGTCCTTGTTTTGAACCGTAGTCCGAGTCTCTTCCGTTGTTTAAACCTAGGTAACCGGAAGTTTGGAGGGTTGTGTGTCAATAGTTTTCAAAGATTCAAGGAGGTTTGGGGGTGGTGCATGTGAATGTGATAGAAGTGGTTGGAATGTAAACAAGCGAAGAATTGGTACATGATTTCCTATCTCTCCTTTCCCACTACAAAAGCTAAGGCCCTAAATTTTCATCTCCCTTTCCAAAGTCCTCAAAATTGGCCCCTCAATCTCTCTTACTTCAAATTTCATTTCGAATGACCCTATTCCTCAAAGAAAAATCAAAGAAATGCTATGAAAGAGCAAATCATATTCAAAAGAGGGTTGAATACTTTGATGAGAGGATTGGTGTGACTACCGGGCTAGCTTACATTCCGGATGAGAAAGAGTCCGAAGAAAGGGGGAGCTCAATGCTCAATACCGTGAGGAGCCGGATGAGGATGAAGATTATGTGTGGTGGAGTCGGTGGTAGTAGTTTTTCTTTATTTCTTTTTTTGTAACTTTGTTTGGTGTTTGGCTGATATGAGGCCATGCCTTGGCAGTTTAGGTTCAGTAGTGGCCAAGGGTAGATGAACCATGCAAGTATATGGCCACTACATTTTTGTAGTACCTTTCTCTTTGTATCCAAGGTCGTTATAAGCTAATAAAGTCCTCCGTTGATCTTTTGTACGCTAATTAACTCCAATTGATGCATGGTCGATATCTATTATTACTTAAGTTGTGATTGTCCTAGTCGTTCCACACTTGTCAATAATTAGCTTTCCTTTTGTTCTAAGTGCCCTTTTGATAGCATGCGTAGCTTTTTGTCTCTGGCTATCGCATTTACTCGCTAGCGCTTGTCATGGGATGTATCTTGTATCTCACTGTGTGAAAAGTCGAATAAGAGCGTATCCTTGTGAGTTTTCGAGTCGAAACTCGTTGTGGTACACACATGCTTGATGACTCTAATATGGCATAATTTGTTCATCCTAGTTCATGGCATGTTTGTGCGTGGATTGCACGTGATCGGATTTGAAGGAATGTTTTTGGACCCTTGCCTAATTGAAATAGTTGAGCATAGTTTTTGTGTCTTGAATTTCAGGGAGATTGCTTAGCTTAGTTTAATACATTTTGATTTAGTTTGCTAGGGACTAGCAAAGTTCAAGTTGGGGGGGTGTGATAAGCACCCAATAATGCATATTCTTGGTGCTTAAGTCCTCTAGTATGTTATGTTTGTACATATATGTTGTCATTTTTATGCGATATTGCACGTAAGGTGTGTTTTTGAGTATTTCAGGCAATTTGTATAAATAAGGTGCGTTTGATCGTCAAGGAATGCTCCAGGTGCACCCAAGTACACAAGGCTATGTGCCACCCCATTGTGGTGCTCAAAAGATGGTTTGGAGGTTGCTCGGGTCGCCCAAGAGTCAAGGGAATTGAAGAAGAAGTGAGGATTTTACTAAAGCTACTCATCTTCTGACGTGCTGAGGGTAGAATTGTCATAACTTTTGATGTACAAATTACTTTTGATCCAAACCACTTGGGTTAGAAAGTAGGCTCGACAAGCATTCCAACGGTTCAAAGAACGCCTAAATCCGAGTTCGGAAGTGTCCGGAGCGAGCCTACAAAGTTACCCAAAAAAGCTGTCAAGCTTGTACCGGTACTGGAAAATTCCCAGTACCGGTACATGAAGTCCAGAGATCAGTTTTTCCATTATTTTTGAAGACCTTGTACCGGTACTGGGGGTTGCAACCCCCAGTACCGGTTCATCCTGGAGAAATATCTACGTTTTTACCTCCTTTTTCAACTTTCCTTTTATAGCATACTTGCCACTTTTGGCATGTTTATGGATATTTTTGGAGAGAGAAAGGTGTATTAGTACAAATATCCCTCTCCTTCCTTTAAGTTGTAAGTAGTCTTTTATCATTTGAAGTCTTTTTCATTTCCTAGGAACTCCATTAAAGCTTCAAGCTTTCTTAGTTATTTCCTTCAAGAACACTAGTAAGTCTTTCTCGTTTGTTAATTTCTCGTTTATTAAAGTTGCTTGTACGGACTAGATCTTTACTAATATCAAGTTTATTTTCGTTTTTATCGGTTAATCATGTTTCCTTTCTTAAGCATGTTTTCTAGTCTTTTTATTATGTGTGAGTAGTTTTTCGGTTAAGTCTTGGGCTAATTTTTCCCAATGACTTAGGTTGTTATTTGGTTCTCAAACATTCGGGCTTAAAATTATGGTTTTCGGAATTAGGTTAATCTAGCCATTTTGGTCTAAGCAAGGGGTCTTAACTCCTTGATATGAAGTTTAGTCAAGCGGTCTTGGCAAGCGACATTTTGAGGGCTCGTGGCCTCCTACGTGTTAGATACATTAGCAAAAATAGGTTTGTTTAGTTCTGTTTAATCACATCTTTTGATAACGTAGTCATTAAAGCTAAATCTTCCGGGCGTGAGCACGCGGTCGTGATTCTCGCTTGAGTTATAATCGAGAACCGGTAACCTCCTTTGTCAAGGGTTAGAAGATCCTTAGACTTGCCTCTTTTAAGTTAATTAAGCTTTTTCCTAGTCTTTTGCCTGAGCAATTTTCACCGTTTCTAAGCAAATCAAGTTGGCCGTTTTGAACGCCGCACTCTACCATATAAACCTACAATCCAAACTAGCTATATTTTGATTCTCTGTGGGTACGATCCCGAACTTCCGGATATTATGCTATCGACGACCTAGCCCTACGCTTGGGGTGTTTCAACCTTATTGGAAGGCGAGGTTCGGAGGCTAAGCACCGGTAGAATGTTGTTACTTTGCCCGAAAATCAGTTCCCTACCGGTAGGAACTTTTCACCTACCGGTAAGACAAGTGAGAAATTCTTCTACAACCAACTCAAACGCACTGTAGCAGCTCAAAAGCTGCTCAAACGTATTCCATCTACTGGTAGGACTTGTTTACCTAGTTGTTTCGTTCAAAATGTTGGCTCTTCTGTTTGCAGTTTCTATCGGTAGGACTTGTTGACCTACCAGAAACTGCAGGACTTGTTGACCTACTGGTAGGTCAAGTGCCGAATTCTTCTCCTCTAGCAGTAGGATTCATCTACCTACCAGAAACTGCGGGACTTGTTGACCTACTGGTAGGTCAAGTGCCAAATTCTTCTCCTCTAACAGTAGGATTCATTCACCTACCGGTAGGTGGTTGAGCTGTTATAGTGTCTTTAAGCTGCTTTACCTACATCTTCCAAATCACATTCTGAAGCTTCTCATCGACTTTAATGGGTTTGTATACACATTCTTTCTAGTGTTTTGGAGAGTATTACTTATTTCTCACTTAGAGTGGTATCCAACGGACTAGAGTGAACTCGTTGTGTTAAGAAATGAGAAATGGACGTTATTACACATTGAAATATGAATGATACACCTGAATATGTCTAGGGATCCAATGAGTAGTATTGCAATTCGTGTCCTCTCGACTCGTTGAATCTTTTAGACTCTTTTAGCGTACGATTTACGGACTCCAAGGATAGAAACTAGAAGACCGGGCATCGCAGAGTCTAGTCGTGGGTTGATATGCGGTATGTGAAGACACGGGGGTGTGCTTAGAGGTACGGTGATGACGTGTGTATTTGATTATACGTGATATGGTAAATTGATGGTTTTGTAATACCATGTGATCAATTAGATGGCTTTTGGATTCGATTGAATGACTTGATGTTTTGTGAGTGAGAAGTGGAATGATAATGGATAACAAATGGATACAAAGAGAACTTTCAGTAAATGCCTGGCGGGAGCTAAATGCTCATATCATTTGTCTTCAGGGCTCGTTATCGAGTAAGTGCCTAGCAGGAGCATCGGCTCAGACTCTTATAGATACATAATTGGCTTATGAATTTAATTAAAGGAAAGTTTTATGAAATTAGGCTCTATGGTTGAATAGTTGTTGTAGTTCATTGGATTAATATAAGTTTAAATGATGCTCTTAGTTGTCGTGTGAAACTTAGGGTTATCTCTAAGACGTCCGAAACCTCGAAACCTAAATTAGTCAGTTCATTTTGGTAACCCCTCTTGTATTTCATGTTCGCTTGTTGAGTATCATAGCGTTTGGTGTATACTTCATCGCATGATAAAGGGTTCGACGACGAACGAAGGGGAAATGAGAAAGAATGTGGTACCGCTCGAGAAGTTGGATTGGCGATTGTCGGATACTTGATCATGATAGTTATGTTCATCTCTGTTGTCATTGGGTTTCTATTGTTTGTTCTTCTGTGTTGCTCATTTGCATATAGAGTTTGCGTAGACTTTTCTACTAGGCTAGTGTAGCTCAAGCCTTATATTATTTTCACGTACTAATCCGGAATGGTAGCTTGCATGATTGGAATGCTTGAAATGTGGACATATCTTTTCGAAAGCTAACCAAAGAAGTTACTCATTCATCATTGTAAATTTCTTTTGAAAGATGTAATTGTCATTTAAGGTATAATCCTTTTGACTACAGAATATTTGTAATTCTAAACTCTCGTGACACTTGATACTTATGTTAATCTGGGTCGTTGAGCCGGTAATGTAATATTTGGAAATCTCATGGACTTGGAAGTATTATTATGGGAATGGAATTATTGTAATCTTTTGGGTATCGTATGCTATATTGTGAGGATTTATTTGTGGAAATCCTTTATATTTATGTTAAAAATCGAGGGCGTGACAAATATTTTTTGAGTTAACAAAATTAAAATTAAATAAGTAATTAAATAAATTAATAAATTAATTAAATAAATAAGATAATAGAATTAAGGAATTAAAAAACAAATTTAGTAAAAAAGGGTGGGAGTTGGGGGCATTTTGGTCTTCTTGGCGAGAGAGAGAGAGAGAGAGAGAGAGAGAGAGAGAGGGGAGGGGGGGGGGGGGGGGGGCGCAGTGTCGGGGGTGGGAAAAGCAGCTCTCCTCTAAGGTTAGAAGAAAGAATGAAAAACTCTGGGAGAGATGAAAAGAAAGATCATTGTATTGTACACTACACATATTTGACAAAGGGAAAAATCACGGGCAGGTGGAGGATGCCTGCTTCTTCATTTTTTGAGACTTTTTTTTTTTTGGGTAAATCAGTTTGAAATTGAAAAAAAAAGCTAACTGAATATACAGCCTACAATCTGCATACCCCAGGAAGAAAAGAAAAAAAAACGAAAGAAAATAACAAAATATTGCCTACGCCAAATGGTTACATAAAGCTAGATGAAGCACGATGTTTGTGTTACCAATTTTTTTGATTTCTATCCAATCGACAGAAAATACCAATCGACGGGAAACTGTTTCGTGATTTTGCTGGAATGTGGGGTGTAAAAGTGGAGTTTGGTTACTTGCCGTTTTCAGGACTTCTTTGGAAACAAACAATGAAGTGGATGAAATATGGAAGAAGAATAATAAATGGACTTTATTAATCTCCAAAATAAAAGTACAACCGACCAGTGTTCTAAATGCGGCCGCTTAGGTGCTTGGAGGTACCCTGCCGCCATGCCAATAGCCTTTGGCGTTTGATTTGGCGCCCAAGGAGGTTTGGCGGTGTTTGGCGGGCTTGGTGGCCGCCTAGGTGGCCTTGGCAGTCTTGGCGGCCTTGACGTCTTGGTGGCCTTGGCGGCGGCGTCTTTGGAGGCCTTTGGCGGCCTAAAATATATATATAAAATAATACGAGGGAGGTGAGCGAAGCTCTGCTACTTATTTTCTTATTCAACTTATTTGCTAGTTGCTACTACTTAATTTCATTTGGGTTTTTACTTTGAAGTTTGAACTTGCATTATGGATACATGGAATATAGTTTGATTGGATAATGGTTTGTTAAAAAAAATAAAAAATAAAAAAATCTGCTGAATTGCTTGGCGCCGCCTAGGCGGCCTGGCGCTTGGAGGTGGGTCTCCGCCCTACTACCGCCAAGCGCCATTTAGAACATTGCAACCGACTAAGATAGTCGAGTGAACAATTACAAGTTAAAACTACTCCTAGAAAAGAAAAGATAAAGGCCTATTGGTGTTGTTTGTCGTTTGTCTCAAACTGCCATGATCTCGAGCATAAATAGGCCCTTCTAAGTTTGAATTTGAATTTTCCCTCCAATCCAAAGTAGCCGTTAATTCTATTTTTTGGTCCCCTTTGTAAATAACTTCCATGAACGGTGAACATAATTGCTCCTTTAATCATGGGAGAACTGCTTCTTTGATCATGGGAGAACTAAACATACTCCCCTTTTGACATTTGTAACTTGATTGATAGAGAAAAACTTAATCAACAGAGGAGACAAGCCACATATTGGCCAATCGACAAATGAGTAATGCCTAAAACTTTACTGTAGTTTTATTATAGTTAACCAAGTTATTTAACTTAGATTCATGTTATTAAGGCAAACCAATTTACCTCTCATTTACAATAATACCTTTTCATTTATGCCACGTGTCACTCAATCGACGGAGAATATTTTGCTCAATTGACGGGGAATATGAAAATCTCAAATATGGTGCAAACAATGCCCCCTTATTTAGTTGAGTTAAAACAATTAACTCAAGTAAATAATTTCCCCAAAAATGTGATTGGCACATGGTACTTAAACGTATAAATTCCCTTACTGTAAAAGTTAGGGTTCACAGTTCTTTTATTTTACTCCACTCTGAAAGTTAGCAAAACAATGGCGCCCAAACAAAAAGCTTCTTCTGGATCATCAGCTTCACGAAGCAAAGCTAAGAAACAGAGGTCACCAAAACCAAAAGCTTCTACAGAGAACTATCCACCACAGGATCCCCAATGCCTAAGAGAGGCAGACCAGGTAATCAATACCTTATCTCAATAATTGATAATCCAACAAATTTTGTACTTGGTCCCATCTATTACCCTATTGCACTGTCACGCCCTCGATTTTTAACATAAATAACAATATCATTTTAAATTCAAATCCTCGCAATAGTACATACGATACCCCAAATTACAAATACAATTCCTGAATCTCACAAATCTGTCGAATTGATACAGTATTCTAAACTAGAGAAAATAGTACAATGCAGTTCGATTTACGAAGAAAGACGAGTACTTTAGAAAATAACTTTAGCCTGCGATGTCTACATGCACTCCATACTCTCCATGACTGTGCTCCTGTGGTGTATCTGAAAATGATAGGTTGAGCTACACTAGCCCAGTAGAGAAATCTATACTTAAGCTATGCGAAAATGCGAGAGAACATGCACCAAGAGTGAGTGAAGTTCAATAAGCGAACACAAGAAAACAAGGTTTACCACAACAAACAAGCGGGCTACAACCATAGGGTTTTAGACGTCTTATGAATATTCCGAACTCTTCACACATCAAACTAGCAACATTAATAAACTCGCATCTGTATACCTCAATCAATAATCAATCCTCAATCGTTTCATCGTCTCTCGTATGATACCATAATCTTTCTCACTTCCACCTCATTCATCATCAAACCCCTTCACCATGAAACTTTCCCTTCTGATTTCAAAAAAAAAAAGGTAAAGTATTACAAAACCAGATCAAGCTCCATTGATTCGAGCTTGAATACCGGAGTCCGTTGATTTGTGCCCCAATACCGGAAACCGTTGATTCGCTCAAGAATATCGGAGGATTTTTTTTATCAAAATCCTTTTCCTTTCAAAAAAAAATTGATTAAAAGCCAATCTTTCATCATTTTTCCAATAATCACACATTATTCCACATTTCATCATTTACGGTCTTCGCATGTATCGCTCGTAGTCCGGTCATATCACCAAGTAGGGATATCCGTTCATTTGGATGGTCCGGTCATGTCACCGATTGGTCATGGTGATACCCGTTCATTTGCATTATCCACAATATCAAACAATCATTCATTGTCCCATTTTCATTACAAACAAAGTACCATATCGTACATCGACAAATACACAAGTCCACGCCATACCTCTGGATATGTTCCCGCATCCCACACAACGTATTAACCACAAATAGTCTCTACTAAACCCAGTCTGCTAGTTCCTACGCTTAAATCCCATAGAACGAATACTCAAGAAATTTAGAGAAACCAATGAGACGAATCGCGAGGATACAAAACAACAAGCCGAAAATGAAACAATCATCTAGTTCACCATCACATTCAAAGTGTCCTGTGTTTCATAGTTAATAAGTCTTTTGTTCCAAGTGCACATTCCGGGTAATTGGGACCCCGTTCATCCCCTGCCGGTCATCACACCAATAGGCGGACCCGTTCATTCACTACCGATCATCGCACCAATAGGTGGACCCGTTCATTCACTACCGGTCATCGCACCAATAGGTGGACCCGTTCATTTCGGGTATTTAGGACCCCGTTCATCCCCTGCCGGTCACCACGCTAATTGACGGGTCCGTTCAAGTTTCCTTCAGCCATTTCATTACTCATGTCATCGATTCTTATTACATCACCAAGTCACAAAGTTCACAACTTGCATTCGGTGTTCGTGTGCTCCATTTCGATCATATTCCTCACATAGTGTCTTAAGTTCTCGGTTCGGCATTTGGCAATCGTATACATCAAAGTATCGTTATACTTCCCGTTAAATGTAAATTAACTTCCTTGAACTCATAAAGATACATATCATCACTTATGGAAACGAACCACGACATTAGAATGTGAGAACAAGAGTTTTTACAAAAATCTGCAGTGGCTACTGGTAGAACCAAAAACGGACTACGGGTAGCGGAACAAATGTTCAGTTTTTGATCAGTGGTTACAGGTAGGACCAAAAATGGACTACGGGTAGCACCTAAAAATTTCAACGCGATACACAGATTTCAAGGGCCAACAATACACTTCAAAACAACAATCAGACACGAGATTTAGGTACAAATTCAACTCATCAACGCATAGAACAAGTAAGAAATCCCTACCTCAAGGGTTTTGAGCAAAACCTGTAACAGCCCTGATTTTTGGAAGGTAAAAATTTCGTTAAATATTTGAATTTTATTTGAATTACTTATTTTTTTTACTTTCAGTAATCCGTCGTAATTAGATTCTAGTCCTTCGGGGTCAATCGAATTAGATTCCAACCGACTACTTGGAGGAACCGAGCAACCAAACTCACCTAGTTACTAGATGAACCTTTTGAACCTTTTGCCTTTACCTTTTGGTCAATAGATGTTAGGGTAATCTTTGTCCATTGGACAATAGGTCTCTCATTAAAACATTTTGATAAGTACAAAGATATAGTATTATATATGTTTTAAACACATGTGCAAAGGACATATATTCTTTGTTTATTGGGGATTCTCCCTCCCCTCCTTTGTCCATTGGTTATTAACCATAAGGGAAATTATTATTCATTGGGTAATAGCCCTAATCTTCCAACAAGGTACAAGGTTTTATTTAAATAATTAAGATTTGGATTCCCATGTACTTTTATGCATTAAAATATTGAGGTATATCTAAACCCTAGATTTCCTAGTACTTTGTTGATTAATTTAATACTAGTACTTTATTATTAATTTATTGGGGAGAATCCTAGCCTTTTATTTAATTGGGGTACTTGGTACCACACCTATATTTAAATATAAGGCATTTGTTCACATGCTTTAAAGGACTTTGGTTATTTTAATATAAAAGTTCTCTAGTTACTATTGTCCATTGGACAATAAAAGTTAAGGGATTTATTATCCATTGGGTAATAGAGTTATTCTTTCAACTAGTACTAGGGTTTATTAAACTAGTCTTTTTCCTAATTGCCCATGTGATGCTGTACCTTTATTTTATTAAATATGTACTTTTGACTTAAGACCTAAGTTTTCCTAAGTACTCTTATATTATTTTATATTGGGTTTGTACTCAATTAGATTAATTTAATGGGGAGATGATCTCCCAAGATTGCTTAGTACCTAAGTATACATAGATGTAGGTACTTGGTTGAATATTTAATTGTCTTAAGTACACATGTGCCCATTTATTAGTTTAATGGGAAAATCTTGATCTTTAAGAGTACTTTTGATCTTTAGTACTAAAAGTACCTATATTTTATTTGTATTCTTGCACATTGTTGTACATATATATGTGTATAGCTAGTACAAGGGGGAGAGAGAGAGGAGAGAGAGGCCGTGAGAGAGAGAGAGGGGAGAGAGAAGCCGAGAGGGAGAGAGAGAGGAGGAGAAAGAAGAGGGATTTGATGTGTACCTTGGTATTGATCTTCTTTGTACTTCAAATCCTTGGTTGTTACTCTTCCTAGCCAAAGTATAACCACCATTGTCCTCTTTTGTACAAGTATCAAATTGTTTAACACAAGAATCTTGTACAAACCTCCTTTCTACCACAAAATCTTCCAAAGATCAAATCCAAGGACTAACCTAGCCATGCAAGCCTACCATTTAGCCCTTGATCTTCCAAGCAACCTTGATTTGTTGGAATAAAAAAATGAGACATAGAGAGAGAGAGAGAGGGCCGGTCATTGAGAGGGGAGGGAGAGCCTTGCCTATAAATAGAAGCCCACTCCAAGCATTGAACTCTCACCTTCTCATTGCTCCAACTTCTCTCTAATAATTCCTTTGGTCTTTCTTTGTTCTTCTTGTTCTTGAGTTTTTCTTGTGTTCTTCAAGAAACTCAACCTAAGCCGCCACTAAACCGCCACTCGACCACCCTTCGATCCAAAAAGCTTAAGTAGTTTAGTCAAGATTAGGTTTCGAGAGAGACCCTTCTCTTTCGAAGCTACCGGGAGCATTCCGTAGGAGGTTACTCTGTCCGATAGCCGACTTGCCTTTCGTAGTCTTCACTACCGCCAAGAAGAACGGTAGATTCTCCCTATCTACTACTCCTAATTATATGTAGTGCATCCTTACTTACTTATCTCAAAGTACATGTATTTTTGATATTTAAGATGGTTATGAGTATGCATATATGAGTTGCTTGTATTACTTGTGGTGTGTGATAAAGCATAAGTGATTTCACTCCAAGGGCGTCCGTACATGTGGCGTTGTGCTTTGAGTAAGCATAAGTGATTTCATTCCAAAGGCGTCTGTACATGTGGCGTTATGCTTTAAGTGGTGATTGAGCATGATAAGTAGTATTGAGTTGGATGATCTTGTTAGAATGTTTCATGCTTACTTTTGTTCTACCACGGAGTCTTTGCATGTAAACGAGACACGAGAACCGAGAAAGTAGAACCATGACACCTAAGGTGTGATCAATGAAAGAAAATGTTTTCCGAGGAAGGAAATATTTTGAAACTACATTATGACCGGTTTTGGTTGCATAATGTGAGTTGTGTGTGTGCGTGTGTAAAAGAAAGATTTGTGAAAAACCCAATGAGAACCCGGAGCGGCGGAATCATTGTGGAGATACTCGGGAACCCAGAGCGGCGGAACCGAGGGTTTTGAATTGTGGCTTGGTTATCCGCCGTACGGAGCCAACGCAATTGTGTGTCAATGGGAACCCGGCGCGGCGGAACCATTGTGAGGATACTCAGGAGACCGGCGCGGCGGAACCGAGGTTGGGTGTGTGGCTTGGTTATCCGCGGTACGGAGCCAATGCAATTGTGTGCCAATGGGAACCCGGAACGGCGGAACCATTGTGAGGATACTCGGGAACCCGGCGCGGCGAAACCGAGGTTGGATGTGTTAAACAAATGATTTTGGAAATGTTGATTTGTATATGAAAATGGAGACACAGTCTACGATGAGTTGCGTAGGAGAAACTCAAAAAATCTTGGACACCAACGATAGTTGATTAACGAATATGGATGTGTCATTGTTAGCTGTATATACGTGTATCATGTGGAAATCGATGATTGTATAACCTGTTGTTTGTAAGTTATGGGTTAGCGGGTATGAGATTGTTTTGCTGAGCTTTTGTAGCTCATGGTGTTACCTTTCGTGACCCTGACATATTATATCGGTGGTGACGCTGGTATAATGTGTCAGACCTTGTAGATGTTCAAGACGAACAGTTCACCATGGAAGCTTTTGGAGCAGAGGAGCTTGCCAGAATGGAGGAGCAAGCGGAGCAGTAGTTAGGAACCCTAGCTATCTCCCTTGTTGAGTAAATGTACCCTTTACTTATGATGTATTTATGATGTAATAATGAGCTAGACTCTCTTTATTATGTAATAAATGCCTCTTTAACGTACCCAAAATTCGGGGCATTACAAAACCCGACCTTTTGACCAAGTCAACCGAGCTCCCACGAGGTCCGATCATGAATTTTCTTGGATATTCGGAAAGCCCGTGCTTCGTATAAAAGCCCGTGCTTCGTATAGCAACTTTAATTCTTGGACCTTGTCCGGAATCACACCTTAGGTAGATAAAATCGAAGAGAGAAGAGAGGGGAGGGAGTTTTTCGGAGGAGAGGAGGAGAGAGAGAGAGAGAGAGAGAGAGAGAGAGAGAGAGAGACGAGAGTGAGAAAGAGAGACAATGGGAATATTTCTCCTCCTGGAGAAATAATAAAGGTGGGGGAGTAATCCCCTACTTCTCACACCACACACTCACACGTGCACCTTTCGCACAATCACCCTTATACCCTTCCATGAATACGCCACACCAAATATCCGTACCGTCTATCTCGACGTGCCGTACGATTACAAAAGAAAAATACAACCCCAAAAATACGGGTCTCTACATTCTATCCTCCTTAAAGAAATTTCGTCCTCGAAATTTGATCACCCAAGTCCAACCGAGTCAATAACCACAATACCAAACCTCATACTGCCATCTCATAATCATCACATCATCCCCTCCTTTCTACGTAGACTTTTCTTATCCTGATTACTCCACAAAACCCTCACCATCGATATGGTTCGACCACTCAACACTTAATCACAAGCCACTATCATCTTCACCAAATCCTCAAGTCCTCACATCTGTACGAAAGTTCTAGATTCCACATACCAACATGACAATTATACCAAAATCCAACAAACAACCTCCTTACGTTCTCCAAGTACTTCTCAAACTTTCTAGGACAAATTAAACTACTCATGAAAACTCGAATTCTAAACTCCAAGTTCTATCTTTCCCAATCAATATCAATCAATGAATCAAGCATTTACTCACCAATCCAAATAACCTCAAACACCTCCACTGGAACAAAACTAATAAGCCTTAAACCCTTAAACCACATAACAACTCATCACCTTTTACTCAGCTATAAACATTCACTCACCACAGTCAAACTCCTCACGCTTCCAGCTATTAATATTTCTCTGGACTTCAAGTATAAACACATCTCAGATCTCACAATTGAATCATTCTATTGGTACTACTATTAATAGGCATCGTTATCACTCCCTTAACAATTATCAAATGGCCCCGTGCCTCATGGCACTCACTTCCCTCTCATAAGGACACAATTAACCTCCATCGATACATCAATACATTTATAACACAAAACTGCTAGCCATTTCCTCCATTTCATATCTTTGTTACCCACATGACTCTCATATCAATTCCACATAAATCTCAAATGTCTCTACCTTTTTTTTTTTTTACCCATCTAACATTTGAATACAATCAAAAGTCTAACACTACTCCATTTTCCTTAGCTTACTCAGTAACACCACCGACTCCCATTCTAGAAACCCAAATTCACTTCTATGGAATGCGTCCCCTCTACATAACTCTTCACAACACAATATTAAAACCGTTATGGTAAACTATCAATCCACTATTTTCCTTAAACCCAGTCCTTCATATATCACTGCTGCTACTCAAAGAAAGGCATATACTACTCGTAGTAAATACTCACATACGCACCACTGTTTATTCTACATCGTATACTAAAAGCAAATTTCACGCATTGAGATTACATAACAAATCAAACATGTAGGTTAAAGCTAAACAACAGCACATTTCATACACGAAATATTTCAACAAACCCACGGTACAATTTAATAGCTTACACAACACCGGACACATCCATGGATTGATAGACTCACTAAGTATCCAGCAGATTCACAGAGTATCCAATAAACTCACAGAGTATCCAACAGACTCACTCAGTATTCACGGACTCATAAAGTATCCAACACTCCACATTTTATGGCTTTAGGAAGTCCAACAGTAATCTCGTTCTTTTCAATCTCGTAATACCTCACACGATGTCTATTCACTTTACCAATCTCGGGCATTCTCATTCATTTAGTCAAATCAAATCACGTATTTCTCATGTTCACAATCTTAAACATCACATCACAAATACACGTATCATCAATACTAATCATTCCTCTATTTCAAAAGCATCACAACCTAACAACATCTCATCATCCTGACACCTACACAATGTGTGCAATAGCTGCACCAACTAACATACAATACTATTGATTGTTTCTATACTGAAATCTAGTCACCGATACAATCCAATTGACAGACTTCCCCCTAGATACCCTCAAGACTCCAGGGTTTCAAACAACATATCTATACTTTTCATTATACTCTAAGACTTCTACTACCTCATCACTTAGGAACCAATTCTCTCGCACCAATAACTTCTAATAGTTCCGCTCACCACAAGTTCCACAGCTCACAAATTTCTTCTCTTAACTAAGTAGTCATAACAACATCAATTTTCCTCAAAGATATTTACCACAATTGCACTCAACCTCAATAATATTAACCATATCATTCCCATCACCATCATTGCTACCACTACCACTATTTAAACCTTAGTCCCTCTCAAATCTATCACCTCAATGGCAAACCTTAGTGCATCGTATAATGTCATTAGTCTAGTCTACGTCTCCAATTGCATCACACACAATCTCTACACTCCAATCTTTCAACTCACAACATATTATTTCTCCACAAGCCTATCGCTTCAAAATTTCAACTATTTCCACCCAGGACATTAACTACACTCCACTGCATAATCAACCACAACAGTCTTCATTCATATTGCTCTCACTTCAAACAAGTTTCTCACCACATACTGACATTAATCACTCACCTCAGGTCACATAAATGTAGTACACCTCAAGCCTTATCTCTTTCTTTTTTTTTCCCAAACAATGCTATCACTATTTTCTACCATCCTATCTTAATGACACCACCACGATATTCACCTCGACAATGGAGACTACAACACCATAACACTTCCCTTTTTCTACGAACTTTCTACGTACAGCCATCTATCTCAAGCTTAGAGATCTAATCCTTATACACAATCCTAGTGTCCAATTGACTTTTCGAGACTTCCATCTAGAAGGAGCGGTGATCAGGTGCCTTTTCCAACTGGATCCCATCGGTAGTCGCCTGGGTGTCCAAAAGACACATACCGTATCCTGACACCCTACTTATAACCCTCTTTTCCTAAGTCAACTTTAGCTACGTATAAATCACTATGTAGGTTTAGCTTGCCCTACCTATGCTCACAATCACAATCACAACCTCATCAACAGTCACAATAACGACTACCCACAAGATAACCAACCACAAATGTTACCTCAACCGCTAACACCTCAAGACACTTTCTAGTTCATCTCCTAACATATACGTTACTCTCCTCGTACTTACACTTAACACAACTCAAATCTCATATGATTTACTCCATGCATATAATACTTAGTACATAATCCACACAATTCAAATAGATACACATCAAACATTCATCTCATGAGTCATATCAATAGTCTATCTCTTTCATCGCATGCCAACGTATATTTTGTTTCACATGTCGTCATTACCACGATCACAACCACAACAATGAGGTCAAAGCCTCCAACTTCCCAACACAGGTCAACAATTCTATGTCACTCTGCCATAATGCAAAATACAATACCTCAATGATGTACAAATTCGTTCATGCAAGCACACATGTGTTGAAACAAAACATGCAGCGAATTTTGAACCCATGAGACTAAAAAGTCTCCCCACGGTCTCTAGGTATTCTAGACCTATGCTCTGATACCAAGTTGTCACGCCCTCAATTTTTAACATAAATAACAATACCATTTTAAATACAAATCCTCACAATAGTACATACGATACCCCAAATTACAATACAATTTCCGAATCTCACAAATCTGTCAAACTGATACAGTATTCTAAACTAGAGAAAATAGTACAATGCAGTTCGATTTACGAAGAAAGATGAGTACTTTAGAAAATAACTTTAGCCTGTGATGTCTGCATGCACTCCATACACTCCATGACTGTGCTCCTGTGGTGTACCTAAAAATTGTAGGTTGAACTACACTAGCCCAATAGAGAAATCTATACTTAAGCTATGCAAAAATGCGAGAGAACATGCACCAAGAGTGAGTGAAGTTCAATAAGTGAACACAAGAAAACAAGGTTTACCACAACAAACAAGTGGGCTACAACCATAGGGTTCTAGACGTCTTATGAATATTCCTAACTGTTCACACATCAAACTAGCAACATTAATAAACTCGCATCTGTATACCTCAATCAATAATCAATCCTCAATCGTTTCATCGTCTCTCGTATGATACCATAATCTTTCTCACTTCCACCTCATTCATCATCAAACCCCTTCGCCATGAAACTTTCCCTTCTAATTTCAAAAAAAAAGAAGGTAAAGTATTACAAAACCACATCAAGCTCCGTTGATTCGAGCTTGAATACCAGAGTCCGTTGATTTGTGCCCAAATATCGGAAACCGTTGATTCGCTCAAGAATATCGGAGGATTTTTTTTATCAAAATCCTTTTCCTTTCAAAAAAAAAATGATTAAAAGCCAATCTTTCATCATTTTTCCAATAATCACACATTATTCCACATTTCATCATTTACGGTCTTCGCATGTATCGCTCGTAGTCCGGTCATATCACCAAGTAGGGATATCCATTCATTTGGATGGTCCGGTCATATCACCGATTGGTCATGGTGATACCCGCTCATTTGCATTATCCACAATATCAAACAATCATTCATTGTCCCATTTTCATTACAAACAAAGTACCATATCGTACATCGACAAATACACAAGTCCACGCCATACCTCGGATATGTTCCCGCATCCCACAAAACGTATTAACCACAAATAGTCTCTACTAAACCCAGTCTGCTAGTTCCTATGCTTAAATCCCATAGAACGAATACTCAAGAAATTTAGAGAAACCAATGAGACGAATCGCGAGGATACAAAACGACAAGCCGAAAATGAAACAATCATCTAGTTCACCATCACATTCAAAGTGTCTTGTGTTTCATAGTTAATAAGTCTTTTGTTCCAAGTGCACATTCCGGGTATTTGGGACCCCATTCATCCCCTGCCGGTCATCACACCAATAGGCGGACCTGTTCATTCACTACTGGTCATCGCACCAATAGGTGGACCCGTTCATTCACTATCGGTCATCGCACCAATAGGTGGACCCGTTCATTCCGGGTATTTAGGACCCCGTTCATCCCCTGCCGGTCACCACGCCAATTGACGGGCCCATTCAAGTTTCCTTCAGCCATTTCATTACTCATGTCATCGATTCTTATTACATCACCAAGTCACAAAGTTCACAACTTGCATTCGGTGTTCGTGTGCTCCATTTCGATCATATTCCTCACATAGTGTCTTAAGTTCTCGGTTCGGCATTTGGCAATCGTATACATCAAGCTATCGTCATACTTCCTGTTAAATGTAAATTAACGTCCTTGAACTCATAAAGATACATATCATCACTTATGGAAACGAACCACGACATTAGAATGTGAGAACAAGAGTTTTTACAAAAATCTGCAGTGGCTACGGGTAGAACCAAAAATGGACTACGGGTAGCGGAACAAATGTTCAATTTCTGATCAGTGGCTACAGGTAGGACCAAAAACGGACTACGGGTAGCGCCTGGAAATTTCAGCGCTATACATAGATTTCAAGGGCCAACAATACACTTCAAAACAACAATCAGACACGAGATTTAGGTACAAATTCAACTCATCAACGCATAGAACAAGTAAGAAATCCCTACCTCAAGGGTTTTGAGCAAAACCCGACTTTTTGACCAAGTCAACCAAGCTCCCACGAGGTCCAATCATGAATTTTCTTGGATATTCGGAAAGCCCGTGCTTCGTATAGCAACTTTAATTCTCGGACCTTGTCCGGAATCACACCCTAGGTAGATAAAATCGAAGAGAGAAGATAAGGGAGGGAGTTTTTTGGAGGAGAGGAGGAGAGAGAGAGAGCCGAGAGTGAGAAAGAGAGAATGGGAATATTTCTCCTCCTGGAGAAATAATAGAGGTGGGGGAATAATCCCCTACTTCTCACACCACACACTCATACGTGCACCTTTCGCACAATCACCCTTATATCCTTCCACGAATACGCCACACCAAATATCCGTACCATCTATCTCGACGTGCCGTACGATTACAAAAGAAAAATATAACCTCAAAAATACGGGTCTCTACATGCACCAGCGGAATTACCCACTTATTACCCAGTAAACTATGAGCCTTTACTTCTTTCACTCCCAGGCCTTCATAGAATTGGTTGGAATACTAAAGGTACAATTCGATCATGGCCAACTGTTTTTCCTTCTTGGGAAAAATGGGTTAATCGAATGAAGGGACACCTGTATTCTTCATGGCGAGAAATGAACCTCTATGAGGCTCTTGATCTTTCTACACAATCATTGGAATTAAACCCTAATTTGATTGTTGCCGCTGCATGTTTTTGGTCTGTATCATTAAATATCTTCATATTTCCAAATGGGCCAATGACCCCCACCGTGCTGGACATTATCCATCTTACTGGTCTATCAAGTGTGGGCACAGAGGTCAATGCTTCCCTTGACCATCAACCTTGTGATCCACCATTTGAAAATTCTGAAGGCCCATGGAGTTATGAGAATTTCGTAGCCACATACAGTACATCTGATGATCAAGAGCCTTCATTTAATGAGAAAGTTGCCTTTTATCTGTACTAGCTTAGTAAATATCTGTTATGTGTGTCTGGCATAAAGATCACCAAGGAGTATGTTCATTTGGCCATCTGTTTGGCCCAGGGTGCTAAACTTGCCTTAGCCCCTTTTGTTTTGGGAACTTTGTACAAAGGACTTTGGACATTTGTTCAGAACAAAATAACCAGCAACTGTGGTGGTCCCTTTTGGATCCTTCAAGCATGGTTGTATGTTTACTTTCCATCCATCAAACCTCTTAGCTACTATCCCAAAAGAAAGGATGGTGGTAACTGTCTAAGTTATGCTGAGTCTCATGAACCAAGGCAAGAAAATACTTCATTCAAGATGTACTTCAGAATTTTCTATAAGCCTACAATTGGAGAATTACCTAATTGGCTTCCTTTTAAGGAATACCGATATTCAGCTTCCGAGAAGATAAAAGCCAATCCTTCAATTATTACTCCCAGTACAAACAGTGAATGACTTTTGGGCAAGCACAAGATTTATTCCTATTGGAGTCTCACCATTGACTACACACTTTTCAAATTGTAGCTTTGAGGTGTATTCTTCTAACCAGTGTGCTAGGCAATTTGGATTAGTCCAAGGAATCCCTGTTCCTCACTCTCATCCCCGGATTAGAGACTTGGTCAACACTAGGCCAAATGTGACTGAAATTTCTCTTATCAAGGAGCTGGTTCGGTATTTTCAAGGCACCAAAACAAGCTTTCAGTTAAAAGCTTTGTAGCTGAACCTTCCTCTACGCCAGAATGCAAATTCTTTTGGGAATGTGTTCAAGCAACAACTCTTACCAAAGATTTGGATAATTACCTTTTAAGGCTTGATCCAGAGAACAATAAGTCAGGTATAACTTTATTCAGTTGTTTAATTCAATACTTCTGTTTCAACAGTTGTTAATTTTATCTTGTTATTCCTATAGTTTCAATTCTCAAGAAAATGCTTGTTCCTCAACCCTAAGGTCAAGGAAAGGGGAAAAAGTTTGCTGAGGATCTATCCATTCTGAAGAAAAGAACCAGGGGTTCTCAAGCTTTGGACACCATTCAGAATCCTCCACTTATGGCAGATGCTTTAAAAAGCTATAATCCACCTAATCGACAAACGAAAATAGCCGAAGACTCATAAATCATAGGATTGTACAAAAGGGTATGAATCTTGCCTCAACTATCTATTTTAACTTGACCAATTGAATATATTATTTGGTCATTTGCTAACTTATTTAATTATATTGACCTCTTTTAAAATTAGAGAACAAGGAGAAAGCTTCAACTGCAGGCCAATTCAGACGATGATGATGGCCAAGATAAAGGTTAAACTACTGACCTTTCAAGTGCTGAAAAGCCTCAATCTCCAAAGGATAAGCCCAATTTTCCTGTAATCTCACTTCTCAAACCTCAAGTCCAGGACCAAAAGGATACAAAACCTGAGAAAGTTGAGAATCCAACAGTGTCAAAACCCACAGAAATAACTGTTGCTTCAGAAGTTATGGTGATTGAATCTGCAGTAGAAATTATGAAATCAAATACTGATGTTCAAACATTAGATCCAGTTGATGATTCCATACTTGAAACCCCTATGCAAGAAACACTTCAAGAAGGTGATGGAACACCTTTTAATCTTAATTTTGACCTTGACCTTCACGATCAAGATGTGTCAATGTCTCAAATGGATAAAGAGAATGTTGAACCGGTGTCCTCTAAGGAAAGAGAAACCATTGATTTGGGTAGCACAGAGCTTAATCCCCTTACCTTTCAAATACCAGAAATTGCAAAAGAGGTGAATGTACAGTTACTTATTGTACCTAATCCTAACATGGAATATGAAACTGCTCTATCGATGGAGGTTACTGAAATTCACAAGCAACCACAAACAATAGAGATTCTCCCAATGGCTAACCAAGAGGTGACAAATGAAATGACTCCCATGACTTCACTTTCTTCTGTTAATAAGGTGAATCCTGATTTGGTCAACCCCGGATTGGTCAACACTCTTACTTCTAACTTAGACCTCATGTTCAACAAAGCCAAGACATATTCTGAGTCCTATTCTAGGTTTGTAACTGAGTTTTCTGAATCTTTAACTCCACCTGCCTTCTATGAGCTCAGTGAAGAAACTAAAGATGAAGTGAAATCCTTCTTTAGAATGCTGGAACTCCCTTTGGCAGAGATTGCTACTGATTATACCTCAGCTTTCACTAGCTGTGTGAGCCATTTGATATCAAAGAAAGTTCTTCCACGATCAGAGCACATTAGACTTGAAGAATTTTGGTCAAGCCTAAGTGAAAACCTAACTGTGGCAGCATATTGTCAAAAGGAAATGAAGGAAAAACTTGAAACCATAAACCAGTTTGCTGATGTCTCTAGCAAACTAGATGTAATGGGAAATACTATCCATCAACTGAAAGATAGGCTGCACCAGATGGATGTGGAAGAGGTCAAACTAATTGCTCGTTTGGGCAAACTCAGAGAAGAAAGAACATCATTGCTAGCACAGAAAGAGCTGATCAACCATGAATTGGTTAACATCAACTATGACGAGCAAGGAATCAAAACAATGGTGTCTATGGCCAGAGATGACATCTTGAAGAATCAGGAGAGATACAATGTCATAGATAATAGATGGAGCTATTTCACCAAACTTTTCATGGAGTATAAGTCCAAAATTCAGTAGTTATTTGTAAACAACACTAATTTTGGCCCTTGTGTTTGGCCTTGCAAGTTGTTAATCTTTGTTAATTTTGAAATGTATGTTTAGCCTGTTCTTTTGAGGCTAATTAACTTACTTTTGTTCAAGTTGATTCGTGTCCAACCTGTCATATGAGGTTTAATCTCAGCTTGTATTTAATGATCTTTTCGTCAGTATGTTGATATTAATCTCTGTTAACACAGTTAATACTTCAAAATTTGAATAAGCTGCCGAATGACTCTTCCACTTCTTAATAATAGTGGAGATCATGGGTAATAACTACCTAGAAAACTGAATCGCCACCTTCTCTCCTTGATTATAAATTGAACCCCACATAAATTCATTTTCATCAATCAATCTAAACTCCGAATCAAAACCCTACCATATTATTCTCTTTGATCATGGTAGCCAATAATCATAACCTTGAAATCATGGAAATTGACGTGAAAGCACCCACACCTACCTTTGAAGAAGGTAACTCCTCTATCAATTGTCCACTCTCTTCCATCACAACCATTTATGGCTGGGATGATCCTTTAGCTTCCAATCCTCCTGCACTATGGGGCATCAAACCACCCATTGAAAGGGTTATTGTAAGAATGGAGATGCCTCCTACATATCCAAACTCAAGCATCTGACGTTCATACGTCAAAGTCAGTTACCAATTTCCTTGGGTTAGGGAAGAACCAAGGGCTATGCTACTAGACTCCTTGCTCTTAATGACTTACAGACCAATGCCATTTCAACTGGCAGAGGCAGGTGGAAAACTGAATTTGGAGAGCCATGAATCCCTTTTTGAAAAGGCTAAAAATCAGCAAAACTATTGGAAAGAGGTAGTTCAAAAGCCTTGCTGCCCTGTTGATTTTTCAGATGATCAACCAGACATAACCCCTCTTCTTGAAAACCCTGATTGGTTTCAGGAATTAAGTAAATTGAGGTATGATCCTCCACTTTCTCAGGCCCATATGGGCTATTCAATTTATGCTAATTCTGAAGAAACTATAGACAAGGAAGTAATGGCTACTTTTGCCTTTTTGGATGTTCATATCCTGGAAGAACACGTCCCATATCTTAATTTTCTGTGGGCATGTGAAACTCTCCAATTTTATGAGAGTAATCTCATAACCACCCATCTTCATGGGTTTAAATCTACTTTGCCTCTTATAAGGCTTTGGATGAAAACAAGTACTGCTGCTCATTACGACCCATTTTGGGTCGATTATGAAGTGAACCACAACAAAGTAGTCAAGCTTCATAACAAAGTAATGGAACTTGAGAATTCTACTTGGGTTCTTCCACCGAATCCTTCAAAAAGCCTTCTCAAGAAACACCAAAGTTGGCTAAAGACCAAGACCTACAACAGGGCTGAACTCCTAGCCAAAGCTGAGAAGAGGGTTATGGCCATGAGGCCATTGGTGAACAAGAAGATAAAGATGGATGCAGAAGAAATTGCGAGGGGCAAGGAGCATGATTTCCTGACTTATGCTTGGGACAAATTCCATGTTGTTGTGACTTGGAGTTTCCCACATTACATTGAAATCATCAAGATCGATGCTGAGGGCAATCCCATCGCACCTACTGAATCATAGATTTGTAGGCTCAATCTATGTTCTACTTGTGCTTTTAGTTTTTATTTCCTTATGAGTAGGCAATGTAATATGTTCTTATTATGAATGAAAAGTAGGCCTCAATCTACAAGCTATTATGTTAACTATAACCTTACTTGACAGAGTTTCATCTAACCTTACTTGAAATGATTTATTCTCTAATCAATTAAAAATCACCAATTGCCGTCATAGCCTTTCAACTTCTTTTCTTAAGTTAAATGTACACAACTTTTATGGCTTATAATTAACTATCTTAGTTAATTGGAAACCCCATACATCTCCCAACTTACTTCATTTATTGCCATACATATTGCATTAACAAGAAGACTTTATTTGAAGTCTTTTAAATGCTCTATTATCTTCATGAATCGATTGACTCCCAAGGAGATGGAAATATGCCTTTAAATATTTTCCATTGATTATTCTTTCATGGGCGATCCCGAGAATCGATTCCAACTGGTATGCTCCACCCCTAAGAACTTTCAACACACGAAATGGTCCCTCCTAATTTGGAGACCATTTGCCAAATCTTCCTTTCTTTTTCTTGTCTAAAGGCAAAATTGCCTTCCAAACTAAATCACTTTCCGCGAATGACTTTTCATGGACTCTTTTATTATACACCCTTTCTAACTTTTTTCTTTTGGGCTTGTATATTATTTAAGGCATCTATTCTAGACTCTTCTAATCCATCTAGTTCTTGATACATTGCTTCTTCAAACTCAAAATTACATGGATCATAATGTCTAGCAACTCTATGAGAAGTGACATTGATTTCGATAGGTAAAACTGCAGCTTGACAATATACCAACTCGTATGGTGTAGCCTGTGTACTATCCCTTTTTGATGTTCTATAAGCCCACAAAACTCTTGGCAATAAATCACACCATTCTCTGGGATTATCAGTAATCATTTTGGACAAAGTATTTTTAATAATTTTATTGGTAGATTCCACTTGTCCATTCGCTTGAGCATAATAGGGAGAAGAGTTTAAAACTTTGAATCCATATGAACTAGCATAAGCCATTACCTCCTGACCATTAAACACAGATGCTTGGTCAACCGTAATTGTTTTAGGAATATCAAATCGACAGAAAATATATTCCTCCAAGAAATCAATCACTTGTTTTTGAGCCACACTTCTTAACGGAATGGCTTATGTCCATTTTGTGAAATAATTCGTAGCCACCATTACAAATTCATGTTGTAAAGAAGAATGAGGCTTGATTTCACCAATCACGTCAATTGCCCAACCTCTAAAAGGCCATGGTTTAACAATTGACTATAAAGGAAAAGCTGGGACCCTTTGAATTGGCCCATACTGTTGACATTTTTGACAACCCTTTGCATATGCAATGCAATCTTTTCTTATAGTTGACCAAAAATAGCTATATCTCTTAATTAACCATTTCATTTTTTCCCCAGATTGATGTGATCCACAAGTTCCTTCATGAACTTCACCCATCACTGTCATTGTTTCAGGCTTTGTAATACAAATTAATAAAACATCATCTGATGACTTTATAAATAAATCATCACCTAAAATGATATAATTGACAGCCCTTTGCTTTATATTCCTATCTGTCTTTTCATTTGGGCTTTCCAAAAACTTCTTTATTGGAATTCTCCAATCATCAAATAAGTTTATTTCCATCACAACCAAGTCATTTCTATCTCGTTCGACAGAGAAAGGCAAGAATCTCTTTTGCACTCTTATTAATTTTTCATTTTGTCCTTCTGGGATTCTAACCCTAGAAGCAATTTGTGCCATTTGATTGGCCTCACCAATTTCTAATCTATAAATATGTTGTAATTGCAAATCATCACAGTATGATATAAGAATTTTAACTTTTCGCAGTTGTAATTCTAATAATGGATTATTGCACTTATATTCACCTGTTACCTATCGAATCACCAACCATGAGTCTCCTGTAACACTTAAATGTCTTATATTCAATTCTTTTGCAATTTCTAAGCCAATAATTAAAGCTTCGTATTCAGCTTGATTATTGGACAAAATTTTGTTCTCATCTAGTTGAAAAGAAAACTGTAATAGTTCTCCCTTGGGAGATGTAAAAACTACACCTGCTACAACTCCTCTATCAGTTTTAGAACCATCAAATGAAAGTTTCCAAGGTTTTATTTCAACCATATGAATCTCAAATTCATCATTTTCCATTACCATACTAGGATGATCTGCGAGAAAATCGGCTAATGCTTGACCTTTTACTGCTCTTCACATATTGTAAGAAATATTCTATTAATGCTAAAAGCCATTTGCCTTGTTTACCTCTTAAGATAGGCCTTGTCAAAATATATTTAATAATATCAGTTTGTGCAATCACATGCACTGTTGATGGCAACATATAATACCTTAATTTAATTCTAGAAAAATACAATGTAAGGCATAACTTCTCAATTAGTTTATATTTTACTTCACACTCATTTAATCTTATACTAAGATAATATATGGCTTGTTCATGACCATTTTCATTGTCTTGAGCCAAAAGACTACCAATCGACTGATGACTTGTAGAGCCCCGTATTTTCGGAAAATCTTATAAATTTTTTTTTTATAAATACTAGAATAAGAAATTTGTGGAGTTTAATTGATTTGGGATCAATGTGATAGAGTTATAAGTGGAAGGGGTGATAGTGTAAGGTGTATATGTATGGATACAAACATATATATGTAGGAGTGTGTGGTGTAGAGAAACAAATTTTCCCAAACACACATACCCCACGCCTCTATCTCCATCGGCTCTCTCCTCTCTCTCTCACCCTCTCACTCAAAAATTCCACTCCAAGTTCAAAACCCACCAAGATCCTTCACCAAATCATCATCCTCACGGGCTCTAGACCTTGGGTTTCGTTAGAACAAGCTTGGAGAGGAGTTTTCTTGCTCGATTTCAACTTTGGAGTTCTAAGGCTTGATCAATTTTTTTGGGTTCGGCTTTAGTAATCGAGGTAGGGATTTCTTACTCTCTCTACATGTTTATGAGTTGATTGTGTGCCAAAATCGTGCTCTATTTGGTTGGATTCAAAGTTATGCTCTTTCTTGGTTTTTCTGCAAATCGCCCACTGTAATGCAGTGATACCGATACCACTTTTTTGAGGTGCCGGTACCTTTGGTACCGATACCTAATTTTTGAGGTACCAATACCTTGACTCTGATTGCTCACTGGATTGGTTTGGTACCAATACCAATACCTTGACTCTGATTGCTTATTGGATTGGTTTGGTACCGATACCAACTTTTTGAGGTATTGGAACCAAAGACTCAGAAAATTGTTTTGAACTTTGTTGATCATTCGTCGATTGTATTGATCCCCGATCACTTCTAACACTCTCCAATCACATTCTAATCACCTCTAAACATGATTGCTCGCATTCCAACGATTCGTTGTTCATTCCCACTCTTTTGGCTCCCGTTATAACAAAGAAAGGTGTAAAACTAAATGAATATGATACTCGTTCCTTTCTTTATGCATTCAGGTTATTATGTGAGCATTGTGGCATGTTTTAAGAATGATACGGACTTGTCATATGTCGTGCTTTACTGTATTGAGGCTTGTAGAATGAAAAATCACAATTTAAAACGATAGAATGATACGAAGAAAGCCACGGAACCACTATGATGTGGGATGCCGGAAACGGGATGCATGGGTTCCCAAATGCCTGGAAGTGCACAAGAAAGCCATGGATCCACCACATGGTGTGATGCTGGAATGACTATGGGATGCACGGGGTCCCGAATGCTCGGTAATGAAATCGAGAACACTTGACATAATGAAAGCGGAGAACTTAGAGATTGTTAAATCTCTTGTATGAGAACGGTGTCGGTTATCATGTCATATCTTCTTGCTCCTGTTCTTGTGGGAAACCTCATTGTTGTCATTGTTCTTCCGGTGCATAAACCATCTCATATGCATGAAGTTTGAGCAACGATTTCTCTACTGGGCTAGTGTAGTTCAACCTATTATTATTTTCAAGTATACCTTAAGGGCATTGATGTGGAGTGCTTGATGTGCATACAACTTCATCATTTGGAGAGCTAACATGGAAGAATTACTTTGACATCTTTGTAAAATTTCTTTTGGGAGATGTAATTGTAATTTTGAGCTATTCTTTTGACTTGAAAATCATGTAATCTCTAAACTTGCTGTGTTTTGTTTAACTATGGAATTTTGGGGCCAATGTGTCACTTTTGTAAACTCTGGACCTATTTGTACTCTTGGATGGATTATGGGAAAGCCATTAGGGTATTATGGTGTATCTTAGTGATGATTTTCCTTATGAAAGGTTATTATTATTATTTTGAAAATCCAGGGCATGACAACTTGGTATCAGAGCTTAGGTTTAGAATACCTCGAGACCGTGGGGAGACTTAGTCTCATGGGTTCAAAAAGCATTGCATCTTTTACATGACATGTGTGTGCTTGTGTGATTGACATTCATGGAATTATGTGGCATTGCATTTACTTTATCGTAGAGTGGCGTAGAGTTATTAACTCGTGTTGGAAAGTTGTGGGTTTGGCCTCATAGTAAATATGTTGCGGTTGATAGTTTTCTCTCTTAATCTTGTAGCAAGATGCCTCCGAAACTCAGTAATAGACGGGGTGGAGCCGGAAATAGGGGTGCTCGTGGCCGTGGTCGTGGTCATGTGGAACCGTTAGAAGACGAGGATAGCTAGCATGGGGAAGCTTCGCATGGGGATGTGGAATTGGGGGCCAGGCCAAATTCGAGGGTGTGGAATGTTCAGAACCCTCTTGCTAGGGATATTGTTGCGGCACTTGCAGCCGCAAACCTCTTGCAACCTCCTCCTAGGGATAATGCAAACAGTCAGGCCTTAGTAGCCATGCGAGAATTTAGTCATCTAAATCCACCTTTGTTTGATGGGGCAAGTACTGACCCTTTTGTGGCTAACCATTGGTTGGCGCAAATCCGTAAGAACTTCACCGCTCTTAAAATTACCGAAGATGACCTGTGGGTGAGTATCGTGGTCGTTCAACTTGTCGAAGAGGCCAGTGAGTGGTGGGAATCTATTTTAGAAGGTAGGAAGGACGCGAGGAGGGCAGCTAGGACCGCGGCTCAGGTGAATGTGCCCGATGTTGAAAATTTGACGTAGGCTGAATTCGAGGATCTATTTGCAAGTCAGTATTTTCCGGACCCATCTCGTGACCAATTGAGGGATCAATTTGAGAAGCTTGAGCAGGGTAATATGACCGTTTCTGAATATGCATTGAGGTTTCAGTCCTTGTCACGATTTCCTCCTGAGCTAGTAGCAACCGAAGATAGGAAGTGTCGACGCTTCGAGAGGGATTTGCATTATTTCGTGAAGAGATTGGTAGTGGCTCAGCACAAGATGAGATATTTCGAGGTTGTTGAGTGCGCGAGGAGTGTCGAAATACCGAAGGAGTCTTAGAGAAATAGTGGAGTTTGGAAACCAAGGCAACCGACCGTTACCGTTACCGTTAGTACTTCGGGGACTTTTGAGAACCAGGGGAGGAAAAGGCCAGGGGAGTCGTCTTCTGCAACTCAAAGCCAACCAAGTGTTAGGGCATCTACCGTTTCTTCTAGGGTTCGAGGAGCTCATTCCAGGCCAGCAGTTACGTGTCACCGTTGTGGTCAGCCGGGCCATTTTCGTGTAGATTGCCGGTCGAAGGAGTGTTATGTGTGTGGGGAGTTTAGCCATCTGGCCAAGGATTGTCCTCGTAGAGTGAGAGGTGCTCGTAGTGAGTCGGGTTCCGTGCAGCAGCTGGGGTCAAGGCATGGTTTGGCCAGCAGTCATTCAGGGGTACGCAGAGACAGCAACAACCACATTTCCGTCAGACCACTACCATTCAGGGCTCTCAGAATGAAAGGGGTGCGAGTTCTTCTTCTCCTTCTCAGGCTTCAGGACAGCGGGGAGGATTTGTGCAGAATCAAACTACTCAGGGAAGGGTTTTGCCATCACTTATGCTATTCTACCACCTTCAGTTACTTCTCATGCTCCAGAATCTGCGATTGTGAGGGGTACATTTCTATTGTTCAATTCCTTTGCTAAAGTACTCTTTGATTCTAGAGCATCTCATTCATTTATTGTTGCATCCCTTGTGTGTGCTTTGGAGTTGAAAACTGAAAGTCTGAGTCCACCGTTATTTGTTGAGACACCCGTAGGGGGTAGGACACCTTTGGATCGTATTTGTCGAGACTACGAACTTCTTATTCATGATTGCCGCTTCACCTTTGATTTCATTGTATTGGGAATGTCGAGCTTTGACCTTATTCTGGGAATGGATTGGTTATCTATGTTTCATGCCACTATCGATTGTTTCAAGCATTGAGTTCGTATTTGTCCACCTGAGGGTGCTTGTTTTGAGTTCTTTGGGAAATGTCGGGAACCATTGGAGCCGTATTTATGTGGGTCTCGAGAGCGAGAGTCCATTTATTCTTTGTTGGCGAGTTTAACTCTAGATAAGGATGTGTCCACGCGTGGGGAGTTACCCCTTATTATTTGCGATTTCCCGGATGTGTTTCCGGAGGAGCTACCCGGTCTACCTCCCGAGAGAGAAGTTGAGTTTACTATCGAGTTGCTTCCCGGTACCGCACCAATCTCCATACCACCTTATCGTTTTGCTCACGCCGAACTTAGGGAATTAAAGGTCCAGTTGCAGGAATTGGAAAATTTGGGGTTTATTCATCCGAGCACATCTCCGTAGGGGGCTCCGGCACTTTTTGTGCAAAAGAAGGATGGCTCACTTCATTTGTGTATCGATTACCGTAAGCTCAACCGTGTCACCGTTAAGAATAAGTATCTAATGCCTAGAATTGATGACTTGTTTGATCAACTTCGGGGTGTGACTTGTTTCTCTAAAATCGATTTGAGGTCCGGTTATTATCAATTAAGGGTCCGGAGAGAGGATATTCCGAAAATTGCTTTTCGTACACGTTATGGTCATTATGAGTTCGTAGTTATGCCTTTTGGGTTGATAAATGTGCCGGCTACTTTCATGGACTTAATGAATCGTATCTTTCGTGCTTAGCTTGACTGCTTCGTGGTCATTTTTGTAGACGACATTCTCATATACTCAACTTCAGAGGAGGAACACCATTCTCATCTCACTATCATTCTTGAACTCTTGAGAGAGCATCATTTGTACGTGAAGCTTAGTAAGTGCGAGTTTTGGTTATCCGAGGTTAAATTCTTGGGTCATGTGGTTTTGAATGGTGGAGTGTCCGTGGATCCGGGGAAGATAGAGTCTGTTATGAATTGGCAGCGACCGAAAAATGTGTTCGAGATTCGTAGTTTCTTGGGTTTGGCAGGGTATTATCGTCGTTTTGTCCAAGACTTTTCGCATCTGGTGGCACCTATGACTAGGTTGACATGGAAGGGGACACGTTTTGTTTGGAGTGACGCATGTGAGACAGCTTTTGAGGAATTGAAGAAACGATTGACGACCGCACCGGTTTTGATTGTGCCTGAACATGGAGTTGGCTATTCCGTTTATCGCAACACTTCGAAAGAGGGGCTTGGGTGCATTTTGATGCAATTGGAGCGAGTGGTAGCGTATGGGTCATGGCGATTGAAAACTCACGAGCGGAATTATCCTACACACGACTTCGAACTTACAACCGTTGTATTTGCGTTGAAGAGTTGGCGTCATTACTTGTACTGTGAGAGATTCGAAGTCCTTTCCGATCATAAGAACCTTAAGTACTTATTCTCTCAAAAAGAGCTTAACTTGCGACAACGACGTTGGATGGAACACTTGGAGGACTATGACTTCGATTTGCAATATCACCCGGGGAAAGCGAATGTAGTGGCCGATGCATTGAGTAGAAAACCGGCACACCTTGCCAGTCTAGCGATTCACGAGTGGAAAATGATGAATGATTTGGGATTCTACGCATTGCACTTTAAGGAAGTCCGGGATGGGGTAACCTTATGCCATTTGACCGATCAATCTTCTTTATCAAATCGAGTCATTGAAGCACAACAACACGACGAGGAAGCGGAGGAACTTCGTACCAAATTCCTTAGTGGGAAGGCTCAAGAAGGGTGGATGATTCATACCGATGGGGGCTTACGTTATCAAGGAAAGTTGTTCGTACCCATTTCGTGTAAAGGAAGAAATTTTGGAGAGTTCCATCATTCTCCGTTAGCCGTTCATTTGGGAGGGACGAAAATGTATCATGACTTGCATAGACAATTTTGGGGGTCCAAAATGAAGAGGGATGTCGTTATTTTCGTGTCTAAGTGTCTCACGTGCCAACAAGTGAAAACCGAACATCAACGACCCGCGGGAGAGTTATAATTGTTACCAATAGCCGAGTGGAAATGGGAAAACGTGACCATGGATTTTGTTACGGGTTTACCGAAGTTGCCAAGGGGACACGATGCTATATGGGTGATTGAGGATCGTTTGACCAAAACCGCTCACTTCTTACCTATTCAAGTTACCGATTCGATTGACACGCTTAGCCGATTGTACATTCGAGAGATTATCCGTCTTCATGGAATCCCCGTTTCTATCGTATCCGATCGAGATTTGAGGTTTACCGCGTGCTTTTGGTAGGGTTTGCAGGCCGCTCTTGGCACCAATCTTTTGTTTAGCACCGCGTATCATCCTCAAACAGATGGGCAATCCGAGCGAACAATTCAAATTTTGGAGGATATGCTTTGGGCTTGCGTCATGGATTTTCAGGGTAATTAGGAGGATCATTTGCCGTTGGTCAAATTTGCGTACAACAATAGTTATCAATCGAGTATCAAAATGGCACTGTATGAGGCCTTGTATGGGAGACCGTGTAGATCACCCGTGTATTGGACCTAGTAAGGCGAGGCTACATTAGTAGGACCAGATATGATTAAGGCCAGGAGACCTCTGAGAGCATGAAAGCAATTCGCCAACGCCTTTTGGAAGCTCAAGAGAGAACGACCGAACAAGTCAAGGTGATTCGTCAAAGATTGTTGACCGCACAAAGTAGCCAAAAGAATTATGCCAATCTTCGTCGCCGACCGTTATCATTTGAAGAAGGGGATCACGTATTTCTTAAGGTATCACCACGTCAAGGTTTGTCACGTTTTGGGAAGAAAGGGAAACTTTCACCACGTTATATTGGGCCGTTTGACATCATTGAGAAGATTGGAGAAGTAGCATATCGCTTGGCTTTGCCACCGAAGCTTTCGGGAGTGCATGACGTGTTTCACGTGTCCATGTTGAGGAAATACGAGCCGGATCCATCTCATGTCTTAGAGTGGTCTGAACTTGAGTTAGAAGCCGATGCGTCATATGGGGAGGAACAGATTCGTATCCTAGATTTGCGTGATCAAGTGTTGAGGGGTAAGACAATATCGTTAGTACGAATCTTATGGAATAACCAAAGCAAGGAAGAATCGACTTGGGAACGAGAATATGAGGTTAAGGAGAAGTATCCGCACTTGTTTCTGGCGTAGAAACCATTGTAAGCGTCTAAGTTTAAAATTTTAAGTCATACCGTTATTGCATAATGATTGTTGTTGTGACTTGGTCATGTTTATGTGATGTGTAATTTGATTGAGTATGGTTATCAAATTTCGAGAATGAAATTTTTTTTAAGGAGGGTAGAATGTAGAGCCCTGTATTTTCGGAAAGTATTTAATTTTTTTTTTATAAATACTAGAATAAGAAATTTGTGGAGTTTAATTGATTTGGGATCAATGTGATAGAGTTATAAGTGGAAGGGGTGCTAGTGTAAGGTGTATATGTATGGATATATATATATATATATATATGTAGGAGTGTGTGGTGTAGAGAAACAAATTTTCCCAAACACACACACACCCCATGCCTCTCTCTCCATCGGCTCTCTCCTTTCTCTCTCACCCACTCACTCAAAAATTCCACTCCAAGTTCAAAACCCCCCAAGATCCTTCACCAAATCATCATCCTCACGGGCTCTCAACCTTGGGTTTTGTTGGAACAAGCTCGGAGAGGAGTTTTCTTGCTCGGTTTCAACTTTGGAGTTCTAAGGCTTGATCAATCTCTTTGGGTTCGGCTTTAGTAATCGAGGTAGGGATTTCTTACTCTCTCTACATGTTTATGAATTGATTGTGTGTCAAAATCGTGCTCTATTTGGTTGGATTCGAAGTTATGCTCTTTCTTGATTTTTCTGTAAATCGCCCACTGTAATGCAGTGGTACCGATACCACTTTTTTGAGGTACAGGTACCTTTGGTACCGATAACTAATTTTTGAGGTACCAATACCTTGACTCTGATTGCTCACTGGATTGGTTTGGTACCGATACCAATACCTTGACTCTGATTGCTTATTGGATTGGTTTGGTACCGATACCAATTTTTTGAGGTATTGGTACCAATGACTCAGAAAATTATTTTGAACTTTGTTGATCATTCGTCGATTGTATTGATCTCCGATCACTTCTAACACTCTCCAATCACATTCTAATCACTTCTAAACATGATTGCTCGCATTCCAACGATTCGTTGTTCGTCCCCACTCTTTTGGCTCCCGTTATAACAAAGAAAGGTGTAAAACTAAATGAATATGATACTCGTTCCTTTGTTTATGCATTCGGGTTATTATGTGAGCACTGTGGCTTGTTTTAAGAATAATACGGACTTGTCATATGTCGTGCTTTATGGTATTGAGGCTTGTAGAATGAAAAATCACAATTTAGAATGATAGAATGATACGAAGAAAGCCATAGAACCACTAAGAGGTGGGATGCCGGAAACGGGATGCATGGGTTCCCAAATGCCTGGTAGTGCACAAGAAATCCACGGATCCACCGCATGGTGTGATGCCGGAATGACTACGGGATGCACGGGGTCCCGAATGCCCAGTAATGAAATCGAGAACACTTGACATAATGAAAGCGGAGAACTTAGAGATTGTTAAATCTCTTGTATGAGAACAGTGTCGGTTATCATGTCATATCTTCTTGCTCCTGTTCTTGTGGGAAACCTCATTGTTGTCATTGTTCTTCCGGTGCATAAACCATCTCATATGCATGAAGTTTGAGCAAAGATTTCTCTACTGGGCTAGTGTAGCTCAACCTATTATCATTTTCAGGTACACCTCAAGGGCATTGATGTGGAGTGCTTGATGTGCATACGACTTCATCACTTAGAGGGCTAACATGGAAAAATTACTTTGACATCTTTGTAAAATTTCTTTTGGGTGATGTAATTGTAATTTTGAGCTATTCTTTTGACTTGAAAATCATGTAATCTCTAAACTTGTCGTCTTTTGTTTAACTATGGAATTTTGGGGCCGATGTGCCACTTTTGTAAACTTTGGACCTATTTGTACTCTTGGATGGATTATGGGAAAGCTATTGGGGTATTATGGTGTACCTTAGCGATGATTTTCCTTATGAAAGGTTATTATTATTTTGTTGAAAATCCAAGGCGTGACATGACTGACTGAAATATACAATTTCAAGGGTTTACCAGATATTGTTGGCATAAGAACAAGAGGCTTAACTAATGATTGTTATAAAAATTCAGAAGCCTTCTGAAGTTCTTCATCCCACCTGAAATCTTTTTTGAGATTTTAGCTTCAAAAGTGGTGAAAAAGCAAGAGTTGTCACAGATAAGTTAGAAATGAATCTTCTCAGGAAATTGACTTGCCCCAAGAACTGTTGGAGTTCTTGTTTATTTGTTGGAGGCTGTACTTCCATTATGGCTTTAACTTTATCCTTATCAATTTCAATCCCTTTCTTATGCACTAAAAATCCTAGGAAATTTCCTGCAGTGACTCCAAAAGCACACTTTGTTGCATTCATCTTCAACTTGTATTGCCTCATCCTCAGCAAGACTTGCCTCAAATGGTCAATATGCTCATCGAATGTATGGGATTTAACCACTACATCATCAATATAGACTTCCATGAATCTTCCAATTAAGTCATGGAAAATTGTATTCATAGTTCTTTGGTAAGTCGCACCTGCATTTTTCAATCCAAATGCCATCACAATCCATTCGAATAATCCAATATACCCTAGGCATCTGAATGCAGTTTTGTGTGTGTGTATCTTCTTCAGTAATGAATATCTGGTTATAACCAGAATATCCATCCATGAAAGAAAGAAATTGATGGCTTGCAATTGCATCAACCAAATGATCTACAACAGGCATGTGATATTCATCTTTAGGTGATGCTGTATTCAGATTTTTGAAATCAACATAAATTCTAACTTTTCCATTGTTTTTAATTACAGGAACAATGTTGGAAATCCATTCCACATACCTAACAGGCCTAATGAATTTGGCCTTAAATAATCGTTCCATCTCTTTCTTTACTTCTCTTTGTACTTCAGGTGTCATTTGTCTTAGGGTCTGTTGGTATGGAACAAAATTCTCCTTAATAGGAATCCTATGTTCAACCAATGATCTATCCAAACCAGGCATATCAGGATAATCCCAAGCAAAACAATCTTTAAATTCAGACAACAAGTACTTCAAACGATCCTTCATTTCATCAGGTAAAAAAGCACATACATGAAGAATTTTAGGATCTTTTTTTGTACCTACATTCAAATCCTCTAAAGGATCTTTAACTTTTCCTCCTAGATCATCAAGCTTAGCAGGAGCAGTTTTAAGATCTTCCATAGCTAATTCCTTAAGAGTTAAAAAGGACTATCATCTACTACACAGTCTGCCCAATTACAAGAAATAGGCTCATTAGCCTCCAATTTCCTAGACACAATAAAAGAAAACAACCTCTTAAAAATGGCTTTTAAAGTAGCCAACTCTTCATCTACATAATTCAAAACACCACTAGACATAAGAAACCCTTGATTCAGAGCCACTAGACCTTATATTATATTAGGTCTAACAAAATCCTTACTTATCTCCTGGAAACCATCCTTAATATTCTCAAGAAATTGACTTTCAGTGAGACTTGCTCCTACTGACTTCACCTCTGAACCTTCAATTTTGATTGGCCACAGGTCTTCACCATACAGACCTGCTTCCACATTGTTGGTATCTACTTTGAATGGATGCTTATCTGCCTAGAAAATCTCCATCTCTGTAGCTTCTTTATTGTGTCCTTGCTTTAGAATATCAACGCCTGATGTAAAGAAGAAGGAACACAACCATTTATGTGAATCCAATCTCTACCTAACAAGACATTGTAATTGGAAAAAGAATCAATAACAAAGAAAGTAGTATTCATTTTCCTATTTCCAATCTGAAGTTGCAAAGTGATCACACCTTTAGCAGGTGAACATCCTCCTGCAAAGTTACCAACTGCTATTTCCATTTGAATCAAGTCTGATGCATTTTTGTTCAGAACCCTCATCATTTTTGAAGGTAAGATGTTAACAATAGCCCCATTATCAACTAAAACTTTATTAATAGGTTGACCATTGATATGTGACATAATATATAAAGGTTTTAAATGCCTAACCAAAGCATCATCAGGAGACCTTAATACAATAACATCTTTTCCTTTTGTGTCTTTTTCAACTCGTATGGATTCTCACTGAAAATCTTTCTCGTTCATTTATTTCAACTATAGCATCTGTTTTATCCTTAACATCTCCTTCCAAACTTGTTGGTTGATTAGGTTTTACCTGAAAAGTTTTTGGCAAGACTAAAATCATATTGCAAAGAAGTCTAGTAGGAGAAACTGACCCAAATTGGATGGTATCCAATGCTTGGCCAAAAGTAGTAGACTTTTGAGAGTCTACTTCATTCTTATCATCTTTGAAGTCATCCTTCATGATATCCAAACTATCGACAAACAGCAAGTCGTCATCTTCATCATCCTCCATCAACACCTGTTGAAATTCTGTTATCTTCTTTTTCAAACTCTTCTTGAATTCTGCTTTTCGTTCTTTAATTGACAGAACAGAAGTTCCAGATGAACTTGGGCCTCTCCCTGCAAGTCTTTGAGCAAGGGTTGGTTTGTTTGTTTGCCCCCCAGGCTTTTCTATCTCTTTTGCCTTCTGTTTAAGCACAGTTGGTTCCCTAGTCCAGACCATAGGAGCTGATTGATTTGGTACCGCTTTGGCCTTTAGTTCTGGCCACTGTGTTGGTTCTATCATCATATGTGGATCTCTTCTTTCCCTTTCTGAAATTTTCCTTCCTTTTTTGAGTATTAGTTGTTAGAATATTGTCAGGCTTAAGTTAGTCCCACATTGGCTAATTGAGTCATTGTAATGAGTATCTCATAATATAAATAAAGTCTGTGTGTGTAAGGGTTAATTAACACCCTAAAACACTTCTCTCCCATTCTCTAAACAACATGGTATCAGAGCTAGAACCTAACCCACCATAGATTCTAATCCTAGCCCACAAAATCAACTACTGTAGCCGTCGTGAACAGTGTCACAATCTGTGAATAGTAAACGGCAAACCCTAGCCACCATATTCCAGCCATAAACTCAGATCTAGCCATAACCCAGCCACCGTGACCCTTCAACGACCCTCGCCAGCCACCGGCACCCCTCCAGTGACCCTCGCCTGAACCCCAAACCCCAAACCTCTTACCCAGCCTCGAAACCCTAGAACGCTCCTCACCCAATTGATTTCGACCTTCAATACCCCTTGAAAATCAAAACCCTGTTGGTTTCGGCCTTCAAAACTCTTCGAAAATCAGGACCCAATTGATTTCGGCCTTTATACATGCTCGAAATAGCCCTCCACCACTCGATTTAGATTGAAATAGTCAGCAATATGTTTGTTGGGTTTCAATTCACCAGGAGTTCGTGATCTGTTGGCCTCCCAGGTTGTTTTTTATTCAACAGTTTTTTGTAGTATGCATGTCTGGACTGTTTTTGCTTTATCCGTTACTTCTGATATGAAAGTTTGGGTTGCGGAGGATCTATGGCTGTTGGTATTCGTATTAGTATTGTTGGTAGTAGTTTGATGCATGTCTTTGGTCAGTGTTGGTAGAAGTTTCCTTCGTTGGTTGCTGGATCAGTTGGTTTTTCTTTCTTTCTTTTTTTGTTGCATGGTTGAGGTTGTGGTGATTTATTGTTTGTGGTGCCTCTACATTGTTTGGTAAAATGTCTGAGCAGAAGAAGGATTCTGATTCTGGTACTGTTTCTAGCTTCGGTTCTACTCTTGTTGGTAGCTTATCTAGTGGTTCTTGGTCTCGCGACAAGCGCCCTATTACCTCCACACCATTAAATGGGGGCAATTATGTTCTTTGGGCTAAAGCTGTTGAGCTGTATTATATGGGTCAGTCGGAGGACTCTTATTTGATAAGTGAGCCCCCTGCAGTAGATGCACCCACATATAGGGCCTAAAAACCTGTTGATGCCTGTATTCGTTCAGAGTTATGGAATAGTATGATGGAATAGGTTGCTAGTACGCTAATGTTTTATGATATAGCTAGAGAGGTGTGGACACAGGCAAAAGAGTTGTATTTAGGTGTCTACAATCTTCATCGTACGTATGATCTTCATCAGTCTTTCTTTAATATATCTTAGGGTGATGATTCTTTTGAGGATTATTATGCTAAGTTCCGGCGTATTTGTAATGAGTTGGATATTTGTGAGCCACTTTCTACTGATATTTAGGTTATATGGCGCCAGCGTGAGCGCATGAGGGTTACTCATTTCTTATTTGGTGCATCATCCACTTTCAAACCTATGGGTAATCAGATTTTGGGGGACTGTGACTTACCTCCTCTCAGCGAGGTATTCAATCGTCTTCGACAGTCATTGCCTACTTCTGGTACACTAGCTCCTAACCGTTCTGCTTTGACTTTCGCTATTTCTAATAGCTCTGTGTTCTCAGTCAGTCATGGCCGTGGTCGTGGCCGTGATTTTGGGTTTCGAGGTTGTGGTCACAATTTTGGGATGAATGGTCGTGGTTTTGGTGGCCGTACAGACACTGTTATTGGTGGTCGAGGTGATCGTACATTTAGTCGTGGTGGCTGCATGATAGGGGGAGGCCGAGGTTGTGGTCGTGGTGCTCAGTTGTGTACTTACTGTGAGGGGACCAATCATTGGGTGGACACATGTTATGAGTTGTATGGCTTCCCTCAGGCTCGTCAAGTTCCCCATACGGCCTCTCCATTCATTACCCCCTCGCGTTTTTGGGTGTACCTGTTATGTCCATGCTTTTGACCCTGATAGGAGTAAACTTGATCCTCGGTCTTTTCGGTGTATTTTTCTGGGATACTCACACACCCAGAAGGGGTATCAATGTTAGTCTCCTACCTTACGTTGTCACTTTGTCTGTGCTGATGTCACGTTCAATGAGTCCTTGCCATATTACTCGGATCCTGTTACTACAATGATCTCCTTACCCTAGAGTTTGTGTTACCTATGGCTGTTCCAACTAGTATTGTTCTACCTAACCCTTTGCAGGTTTATGTTCGGTATTCCCACACACCGACACCACCCCAGCCTCCACCTACAGAACCTTCCCAGCTTGTCAAATCATCTTCGCCAGCACCTTTGTCTTCCCCCCCCCCCATTGCCAGATCCGCTTGCTCCTCGCTATCCGACTCGTGAGAATCGCCACCCGCCGGTAAAATATGGTTTTTCTAATTGTTCTCGCACTACTCATCCTCTTTCTCGGGTTATCTTATATGATCATCTCTCTCCATCTTTCCATGCTTTCACTACTACTATCTTCTCTGTTTTTGTTCCTAACACTGTTCAGGGGGTATTATCACTGTCTGAGTGGCGGACAGCTATGGAGGATGAAATGTCTGCTCTTCATAATAATGGCACGTGAGAGTTGGTTACTCTTCCTGTTGGTCAAATTACTGTCGGCTGTTGTTGGGTACGTCTATACTGTTAAGTACCTTCCTGATGGCACTGTTGAGCGCCACAAAGCTCGTCTGGTTGCCAAAGGGTACACCCAGACTTATGGTGTTGATTATTCAGAAACATTCTCTCCCGTTGCCAAGCTTGGGTTTGTGCAAATTCTTATTTCTCTTGCTGCCAATCTTGGTTGGCCGTTGTTTCAGATTGACATAAAAATTCCTTTCTCCATGGCGATCTCCAGGAGGAAGTCTAGATGGAGCAACCACTTGGGTTCGTTGCTCAGAGGGAGCGTCATAAGGTATGTCATCTTCGCAAAACACTCTATGGACTCAAGCAATCTCCTATAGCATGGTTTAGCAAGTTTAGTGATGCAGTTATGAGATTTGGCATGTGTCGAAGTCAGTCAGATCACTCTGTATTCTCCCTTATGTCGACTCGAGGGAAAGTATTGCTCATTGTTTATGTAGATGAAATTATTATTACTAGAGATGATTAAAAAGGGATTGATGAGTTGAAACAGTTCTTACATAGTCAGTTCCACACTAAAGACTTGGGTAAGCTGCGATATTTCTTGGGCATTGAGGTAGCGAGGTCCAAGGATGGGATCAGTCTGTCCTAAAGGAAATATGTGTTGGATATTCTAGAGGAGACAGGTTTGTTGGGAGCTAGACCTATGGAGACTTCAATGGATCCTAATGTGAAACTCTACATTGATCAGGGGGAGGTATTTCCTCATCCAAACCGATATCATTGATTGGTTGGTAAGATGAATTATCTTACCAATACACGTCCTGATATCTCATTTATTATTAGTGTGGTGAGTCAATTTATGTCTGCTCCTCGTCTTCCACATTGGGAAGCTTGTATTCGCATTATTAAGTAGCTTAAGACTCATCTTGGACGCGGTTTGTTTTACCGTTCTAATGGTCATTTTCGTGTTGAGGCATTTATGGATCCAGATTGGGCAGGGTCACCTTCTAATAGATGTTCAACAACTGGTTACTGTACGTTTGTTGGTGGCAACCTAGTTACTTGGAAGAGTAAGAAGCAAACTGTTTTTGCAAGGTCTAGTGCAGAGGCAGAGTACCGTGCCATGGCTCATACCACATGTGAGATTGTTTGGCTAAGATCCTTTCTTGAGGAACTGGGATTTCAGGTGCAGTTACTCATTCCTATGTATTGTGACAATCAGGTAGCGATACACATTTTCTCGAACCCGGTGTTTCATGAGAGAACTAAACATATTGAGGTAGATTGCCACATTGTTCGAGAAAAGGTTGACAATGGTGTGTTGGTTACTTCCTTTGTGTCCACAGGAGCTCAGATAGCAAATATTTTTACCAAATCACTGTTTAAACCTCATTTAGAATTCTTATGTAACAAGCTGGGACTTTATGATATTTACTCTCCAACTTGAGGGGGAGTGTTAGAATATTCTCAGGCTTAAGTTAGTCCCACATTGGCTAATTGAGTCATTGTGAGTATCTCATAATATAAATAAAGTCTGTGTGTTAGGGTTAATTAACACCTTAAAACACTTCTCTCTCATTCTCTAAACAACATTAGTAATAGGAACAAACTCCCCCATATTTGGGAATTTAGGATGTCTCACTGTATCCCACATGTGATGCTCAATATTTGGTGGAATGGCCATTCTCCCTTGGTAACCACCCCTAACAAAAGGATTTCTTCCTCTTGATCTCATACCCATTGGGTAGAAACCTCTTCCTCTTTCATTTGTGACCATAGGTGGATAAATCAGACTAGTATTTGGTTTTCCTGGCAATGCTGGAAGCACAGGATATCCCTTAAATAGAAATGGTCCATCATCTTCCCCGTACCACTTATGTAATTCAGATGGTATAAAGATTCCAGGATCTTCACCTTCAAATATTAACTTTGGACCAACATAAATCTGTAAATCATTACTTCCCATAGTATTGAATCTTATGGAACCTTTAGCATAAGTTCCATTATACTCGTTCTCTGCAATAACTTCTTCTCCTGATTTGATCTCCTTATCACACCTCAAACAGAAATAATTTTCAAACTTCTGTTGCACATGTGACTCTTTTTCAGTCTCCATGATATCCTCTTCTTCATGAATTCTTCTTTTAACTTGGGATGCCATTTTTCCTTTCTTCAATCTAGCAGTCACCATATTGACTTCCACTAAAGGGAATGGATCAATATCAATTCCCATCACTTCTTTGTTTCCTTTAGCATACTGTAACAGTCCTTTTTGATTTAGGTCATGTACACAATTTCGAAATGTAACACAATTATTAGTATTGTGCCTAAAGGAATTATACCATTTACAGTAATCTTTTCCTTTTCTATCTTTTTCTAGAGGAATCACATGCCCTGGTGACAAAGTTAAGAACTTTTGGTTTATTAGTTCATCAAACAATTGGTCTGCTTTAGATAAGTCAAATGAATGTTGCTTAAAATTTGCTTGATTCCTTCTATTTGGATGAGATGAAGGCATATTCACAGGCTTCTCAGCCTTTGTTAGAGTATCACATACAATTGGAGCTTTGCCAATTACTTGGGTAACATCAATTTCCACATCACCCTCTATATCTTGATAATAGGTGCCAAGTGATTTGTTCTTTCTATATTCACCCTCCATAAGAATAGCCTCGTATCCTATAGCTTTTGATGTAAAGTCAAGCAAATCTCTAAATTTAGTTCCAGTGAAATGTTTCTTAAAGTCATAATCAAGCCCCTCTTGGGCAATTTTAACTATTTCAGATCCTGGAATATAAAAATGACATTGATTCCTAATCTTTTTAAACCTAGTCATATACTGCTCAACAGACTCTGCAGGCTTCTATTTGATTTTGGCCAAGTCTGCTACTGAAATTTTTGGTGCATGCTTGAAGAATTGAGTATGGAATTGTTCTTCCATTTCTCTCCAAAAGTGAACAAAATTTGGAGGTAAGCTTATAAACCATGAAAAGGCAATCCTAGTAAGAGAATGAGGAAACAATTTCAACTTTAAAGCCTCATCCAAATCTGCTTCACCTATTTGTAGGCAAAACTTTCCCACATGTTCCACAGTTGACTGATTTTCTTCTCCATTGAAAAGAACTAAGTCTGGGATTCTATAATGCCTAGGAAAAGGCACATTATCAACTCAATTTGGATATGGTTTCCTAAACATCGATTTTTCAATCCTTCTTAGTCCAGGACCATACATATCTTGCATGATATTCATGAGTTGAGCCCTTAAATAGGGCTCCTGTATTCTTCCTCTTGGTTGGGAATTTCAGGCCTCATATCATACCCATAAGGGTAATCCTGCCTTCTTCCATTCGGTGGGTCATACCCATACATATTTGGGTCAACATTAGCCAAATTTGGAACATTTCTATTATCATTCCTATTAAAATTTGAATTAAGATTTTGCCCCCCAATCCCTATGTTTGGGATGTTGTTTCCATTATTTTCAACCCCTACACCTATAGGAATTGTGGTTGGTATGCTTTGATAGAAACTTTGAAATTGTTCAGAGTTTTGATTTCCAAGTGGAATTCTATTAACTCTAATAAAAATAGTTTCAAAAGTTGGATTATCAAATACCTGAGAAAAAGGCATTTCAGTAGCATGATTTGGATATCCACTATTTTGTCCAGGGTTAACATTTACGTTAACTGGCACTTCCATTGTTGGTTGTGTCGTGCCATGGCAGCCTTAAACATAACCATCAATGTTTTGGCTGTTTCCTTCTCTGGATCATTTAAAACCCTTGCAAATTGTTGAATCAAATCAAATGATTCAATTTCTGAGCCATTTGGCTGGCCTCCCTCTGGAATCCTTTGATTTGGATTCACTGCATTCATTTCATTCACATCGTTCCCACCATTAGCATTGGCGTCATTGTTGTTGTCATTGATGTTGGCAGTTGATTTCTAGTCTTTGGTGCCATCGATCACTTCCAAATTAGTAAGAGCCCTCCTTCTAGCGCTAAAATTGTTACCAAATTTTCTGATTTCTATCCAATCAACGGGAAACTGTTTCGTGATTTTGCTGGAATGTGGGGTGTAAAAGTGGAGTTTGGTTCCTTGCCGTTTTCAGGACTTCTTTGGAAACAAACAATGAAGTGGATGAAATATGGAAGAAGAATAATAAATAGACTTTATTAATCTCCAAAATAGAAGTACAGCCGACTAAGATAGTCGAGTGAACAATTACAAGTTAAAACTACTCCTATAAAAGAAAAGATAAAGGCCTGTTGGCATTGTTTGTTGTGTGTCTCAAAATTGCCATGATCTCGAGTATAAATAGGCCCTTCTAAGTTTGAATTTGAATCTTCCCTCCAATCCAAAGTAGCAGTTACTTCTATTTTTTCGTCCCTTTTGTAAATAACTTCCACGAACGGTGAACATAACTACTCCTTTAATCATGGGAGAACTAATTCTTTGATCATGGGAGAATTGAACATACTCCCCATTTGACATCTGTAACTTGATTGATAGAGAAACACTTAATCAACAGAGGAGACAAGCCACATATTGGCCAATCGACAGATGAGTAATGCCTAAAACTTTATTGTAGTTTTATTATAGTTAACCAAGTTATTTAAATTAGATTCATGTTATTAAGGCAAACCAAGTTACCTCTCATTTACAATAATACCTTTTCATTTATGCCACGTGTCACTCAATCGATGGGGAATATGAAAATCTCAGATATGGTGCAAACAGTTTGCAATCCATCTTACAAGAGGGAAGGAAAACATACGAAAAGATATCATAGAGCTGTTGGGTATAAACTCCAGCAGAGCACGTACTCCACAGATGGATGGCATTCAATTACCACACAGCAACAAAATGTGACAACACAGCATAGTAATAGATGCAGAAACTATCATTCCAAACAGCATAGCATCCAAATGACAATAGGCAATCTCACTGAAGTAGCCAAAGGCATCAGCAATAGTAAGCTGCATTCTAATAGAAGGCTACAATTCAATAGTAAGTTGCAGCAGTAACAACAGAAACTATCTAGCAGTTTGAACAACCAGATTCAGTAGCTCTTGAAAAGAACAGGAAAAGAGAGAGGATGTAGTATCAAAGGACATGAATCCCAATCTTCTACAACACTCCCCAGAAACCAAGTATGGTACACACAGCTATATCATAAGAAAACAGTAGCAAAAGTACAGCAGAATGCCAAAAGACTTCAAAATAGGTTCTGTGCATCAACAAGCGTGATCCTGTAGCAGTTTATAGTAGGTACTAACTAGCTCCAATCCACAGAATGAGCAACGCCCACGAATAAATGTAGCTATATCCTGTAGCAATTTTGAGAGACTTATGCTGTGTTTAGATGAGTTTTTGAGAATTTTTTTTATGAGAGTAATGATTGAAAGTAGGGGTAATGAGTGGAAAGAGATAGAGAGAAATGAAAATAATGATTAGAGATAAGGGTAATGAATGGAGAGTAATGATTGATTGAAAGTAAGGGTAATAAATATTTTTTTAGTTGGAATTTTTTTTTTCAAAAAGGGAAACGAACTAGGCATTAACGAATAGTCCTTGAGTTAAACTCTTTATAAGTTTTCATCCAGCACTTTTTGAACAGACATGTTTTCATCATTTTAAATGGTGAATTACATATATTACCCTTTTAATAAGATATTCATATGTAGTGTATATTTTGTTCCTAAATTAGTTGGTTAATTAATGGATAGAAATGGGAAAATTTTCAATTTTCAATTTTTAAAACCCTTAATGGATATATTCTAAACCATTCCCTCTCCTTAATTTTGTGAATTTTTAAATTCTTAATTTTTATGAATTTTTGTTAATTGGTCGTATTATATTATAAACTTACTTGAATATGGTTCGACCAATTTCAAAAAAAATCATAATTTATTTAAAAAATATAAATACACCATGTTTTATTCATGAAAACATATGAATAAATTAATTAAAAAAACATGAAAACATGAATAAATTAATAAAAAACATGGAAAAACATGTTTTTAATCAACCATGAAAAACATGAATAAATTAATCGGCAATGTTTTTCATGAACACAACATGAAAAAACATGACTATACCATGTTTGAAACGAAAAACACCATGAATAAAAATACATAAACACATCAGCAAAGTACATAAACATAACAGCAAAATAGGAATCTAGCACCGCAACAACGTCCCATGAGCTAGCATCCATAGCAAACCACACCCACCAGTCAATACCAAAGCATCATAAGTAAATAATATGCTTCAAAATTTCAGTTAACCACCATTAGAGCTCCAGATCAGATGAATCTTTAGTAAATATATAGAATTGCAACGCATAATCTATTAGCCTTTAGACCTCAGTGAAGCCCAATAGAGTCCAGACGTAGAAACAAAACCCAAAGCCATCGGTTCTGAACCCGTTGATTTTGGCAAGACAAAGTTGAACGACAATGGTGTCGGAGCTGTTGGGAAACCGAATCCCCAAGACCCAGTAATGACGCGTACAGATTAGACAACAAAAATTGTAAAACCCTATAAAGCGGAATTAGGGTTCTACCTCAACTCCCTGTGACACGAACGCTGGTTGAACTTGTTATAGCACGTCTTGCTATAAACCACGAATACTGCTCGACCGTACCTTACGATTTTCTATCGTATTCCCTGCACGTCTAGAACACGAACCAAGTGTGGACTCTTTCGTGATCTGTTTGCTCTCTCTAAGCCTACCTCTATTTACTGAATTTCAGAAAAACATTGATACTGACCTAGAGAGCATAACGTGTATATATAGGGCTACGATAGGGACCTAAGGAGTAATAAGTCTGGGCTCCCAGTGTAAATAAGAAAACTTAATCCCACCAGGATTCTATTTCTTATTTCACTAATTATAATTCACCCCACTACAGAATTATAATTGAACTCCCGTCCTTATCTCAATTATATTACGAGCTCCATGATATTAAATACTTATTAATCTCTCCATGTTAAGATTACAGATACCCGTTGATTAAAATAAATTACTAACAATCTCCCACTTAATCAACATCTTAACTTGAGACTATCCGCTTAACTTATTCGATATGTCGGATACAAATATCCACCTGCAGGGTTTGACATAATCGAAACTTATAAGCTTACTCAAGGGGTATCATCAATCCCTATCGGGACGTGGATTCCATTAATAATTAATAGTTGTCATATACATAATGTTGCTACCTAACTCAACGAGACTATTGACCGTATAAAGATCTCACTCTTTAACGAATCAAAGTCAACAACATTAAATATATACTTCTAATAATTATCTTTGGATTAAGAGCATAAGCATTCATAATAACCATGAGATTCCAATTGTCTTATAAAGTTAGTATAAAGACAATTACCTCAATACGGTCCCGTTCAATACACACAAAGTATACTAGCACAATGAGTTGGAATTAATACCATTCCCTGTAGTCAAGAAAAACCTACTAAAATATTGTGCTACAGTCCTACCGATGGTGTGTCAAATTCCATCTAAGACTGTGAACCATAACTTATATTCCACAAGAACCGATGATCCAATCTTCTGTGTGTAAGCCGTACTCTACACACTGGATTATCTACTATGTAGAATAAAAGACACACATGCACAACATACAAAAATATCATGCAAATATTGCCCATAAAAGATTCTCATCAAAAATGGATAAAACTAATTAATAATTAAATATTAATCGATCATATAAAAACATAACTTTTACATAATCTCCTAACAAACTCCCACTAAGACTCAAAACTATACTGCCATGCATCTCACTCCCATTCCCTCTACGTGACTATCAAAAGTCTTAGCTGGTAAGCTCTTCGTAAAAGGATCTACCAGGTTATTCGTTGATGCAATCTTGGTCACAGCAACATCACCTCTCTGTACGATCTCTCGAATCAGATGATACTTACGCTCAATGTGTTTGCCCTTCTTGTGAGTCCTTGGCTCCTTCGAATTAGCAACTGCACCGCTATTGTCACAATAGAGTGTAATGGCTGATTGCACTGAAGGGACCACTTCCAGATCCAACAAAAAGTTTCTAAGCCAAACAGCCTCCTTGGCTGCTTCAGAAGCTGCCACATACTCTGCCTCCATGGTAGAATCAGCAATGCAAGATTGTTTGATACTCCTCCAACTTATGGCTCCACCTCCCAAGGTAAACACATATCCTGAGGTAGACTTTTTGGAATCCCTATCTGACATGAAGTCTGAGTCTGTGTACCCATGAGGTACCAGACTATCTGACTGGAACACCAACATATGATCTCTAGTTCTTTTCAGATACTTGAGTATATGTTTCACTGCAATCCAATGTTCTTGCCCTGGATTAGACTGAAATCTGCTAACCATGCCAACGGCAAAGCAAATATCAGGTCTAGTACACAACATAGCATACATAAGGCTTCCTACTGCCGAGGCATAAGGAACTGCCTTCATTTTCTCCATCTCTTCAGGTGTTTTAGGACACTGATCCTTGGATAGATTGATTCCATGTCTAAAAGGGAGGGGAACCCTTTCTTGGAATCTTGCATGCTAAAACGGGCTAGAATGACATCAATATAAGTAGCTTGTGATAAGCCCAACATCCTATTCTTGCGATCTCGTATAAGCTTAATCCCTAGGATGTGACCAGCTTCTCCCAAGTCCTTCATTTCGAATTGGCCGGATAACCACACTTTCACTGAAGATAACACTCCCACATCGTTTCCGATGAGCAGGATATCATCGACATCTAGTACTAGAAACACTACAACTTTTCCGTTGCGCTTCTTGTACACACATGACTCATCCGGACATTGATCAAAACCAAAAGACTTGATTGCTTGATCAAAACGAATGTTCCAAGATCTAGATGCCTGCTTAAGCCCATAAATAGACTTCTTAAGCTTGCACAACATGTGCTCCTGACCTTTTGCTATGAATCCATCTGGTTGCACCATATAGATACACTCATCCAGATTTCCATTAAGGAACGCGGTCTTTACATCCATTTGCCAAATCTCGTAATCGAGATGAGCCGTAATGGAGAAGAGAATCCGAATGGACTTAAGCATGGCTACTGGCGAAAAAGTTTCCTCATAATCGATCCCTTCTTTCTGAGTATACCCTTTCGCAACAAGCCTAGCTTTGAAGGTATGCACCTTCCCGTCTGCCCCTCTCTTCTTCTTATAGATCCACTTGCATCCAATGGGTTTAATCCCTTCAGGTGGTTCTACAAGATCCCAGACCCGATTAGAGTACATAGACTCCATCTCTGATTTCATAGCCTTTTGCCAAAGTTCCACATCTTTATCTTGAAGTGCCTCATTGAAGTTACAGGGTTCAGCATGTTGATCATCAGGGATCATTTCAAAAGACTCTCCCAACAACGTATACCGATTGGGTGGAACAGTAACCGTCCCACTACGACGAGGTACCGATGTGTCAATAGGTGCCTCTACAAATATCTCTTGTGGCATTTCCTCCTGCACTATTGGTGGTAAAGAAGTTTGTGCCGGTCTCTCTCCTCTCAATTCTTCTAGAACAATTTTACTTCTGGGTTTGTGGTCTATCACATAGTCCTCTTCTAAGAACCGGGCATTAGTGCTAACAATGACCTTCTTATCCGCAGGACTATAAAATAGTCCACCTCTCGTTCCTCTAGGGTACCCCACAAACAAGCAAACTTCTGTCCTCGATTCCAATTTATCTGCGTTCCCATTCAGCACATATGCTGGACTACCCTAAACCCGAACATGCTGGAGACTAGGTTTGCGCCCAATCCATAGTTTTGTGGGTGTAGATGGTACTGACTTAGATGGTACCAAGTTAAGAATATATGCTGTTGTTTCTAGTGCATGTCCCCAAAACAAAATTGGTAAATCTGAATAACTCATCATTGATCTTACCATATCCATAAGAGCCCTATTCCTTCTCTCTGCTACACCATTTTGTTGTGGAATACCTGGAGCTGACAACTGGGATGTAATCCCTTCAGCTGACAAGTAGTCCCTAAACTCTGCCAAAAGGTATTCACCACCACGATCAGATCGTAGTGTCTTGAGACATTTACCCAAACGCTTTTCCGTTTCCGCCCTATACTCCCTGAATTTCTCAAAGCATTCGGACTTACGGCGCATCAAATAAATGTATCCATACCTTGAGTAATCGTCAATAAAAGTGACAAAGTACTCAAAACCACCTCTAGCTTGGACATTCATAGGCCCACACAAATCAGAGTGAACCAATTCTAACGGCTCTTTGGCTCTATATCCTTTTGCTGAAAAAGGCCTTTTGGTCATCTCACCTTCCAAACAGGATTCACAGATTGGAAGTTCCTTAACTTCTAATGAACCTAAAGGTCCATCTCTAACCAGTCTAGAAATCCTATTCAGATTAATATGACCAAGACGTAAGTGCCAAAGATACGTTTGGTTCAATTTCGAAGGCTCTTTTCTCTTACATGGTAAATTATTAGTGTTATTCAATTCATGCAGTTGCATTGCAGGAAATATAGGATTTATAATGTAGAGATCATCCACCAATGAACCAGAATAGATAAAACGTTTATTTAACTTAATAACCACAGAGTCACTAAAATAAACCAAATATCCATCCTTTATTAACTTAGAAACTGAAACCAAGTTTCTTCTAACAGTAGGAACATAAAGACAATCTCTCAAAATTAAACTCCTATTACTACTAAAATTTAAAAAAACATTTTCTACTGCAACTGCTGCCACCCTCGTAGCATTTCCCATATGTAGATAAATCTTCCCATCACTGAGTCTTCTGGTTTCATGGAACCCCTGCAATGAATTGCAAACATGATTAGTGGCTCCCGTATCTACACACCAGGTACTGGTAGATAACACCGCTAAACATGATTCAACAACTAGTGAAAAAGATTTACCTTGTTTGTTCACTTTATTGAGAAAAACCGGACATTCCTTCTTCCAGTGTCCTTTCTGCTTGCAATGAAAACACTTGCCCGTAGGCTTTTTCACTCCACCTTGAGGCGCATGAACTGCCTCCACAACCTTTTTCTTAGACTTATTCTGCTTCTTCTTGCCTTTCGGCTTAGAAGTAGAAGCCTTCTTTGCCATTAGCACTGATGGTGGTTTCTTCGCAACCAAAAGACCCTCAGCTGCTTGGAGTTCCTTAAGAAGTTCCGCCAAAGATAAATCCATTTTGTTCATAGAATAAGTCAGGCGAAACTGCTTAAAACTCTCAGACTGCAGTGAGTTAAGAACGAAATCGATCTGGGTTTTCCCATCAATTTCAGCTCCAAGGATCTCTAGTTCATTAAGAAGAGCTATCATCTTTAGAACATGATCCCTAATCGGGGTCCCTTCAACATGGGTGATGCTCACCAATTCTTTCATAGCAACTAGCCTTGCTGCCCGATTCTGATCCCCAAACATTTCTTTGAGGTTCAGCATCATATCAGAAGCAGTTTCTATAGCTTGATGCTGATGTTGCAATATATTCGACATAGAAGCCAAAATAACTTCGGTCCTATAAATAATAATAGTGACTTAGATGGTGAGGATACTATTATTTACAGCTAAGTGTATACCATTACCTAGCCCCATGACCCATTGTTCCGTTATGAATTACCTCAGATGGTGTAGTAATTCACACAACAATCATCATAGACCTATCCTTTAAGGAAGTCTGTACCGATGAGGCCATAATTAATTTTGCCCGATGGGGGGGAAGGTTCTAAAACTATCACACAAAATTAATTACATCATCTACATACTAGTAATGGAGACCGTGGGATTTATAAAAATAAACTCCCTCTCCCACTTAGTTTTTTAAAAAAAAATTTGTGAGGGTTATCAAAATTTTTAAGTTTGCAAAAAATGTGATCTAGGTCAAAAGCCATATATTACCATGTTGTCCCAATATGGCAAACTATCACATATGCAAACAATCATAGAAACATGCATAAACATAATTTAGGAAACATAATAAAATATGCATCCCAACTATTATGGTCAAAGATGCAATCCTTGAGCAACAAGCCTTGAGCAACAAGGAATCCTTCCAAACTTGAAATCCTTAAGCAATAAGGAGTCCTTCCAAACTTGAAATCCTTCGGCTATACTTGTGTAGAAAACTTAGATAGTTTGAATCAATCAAGAAAACCAAAATCCAACCGTGCTTAGGCAAGAAATTTCGGATTTAACATATTCCCGCGTAAACTGCACAGCCTTCAGTATTTTGGCCATATCTTCTTCATCTGACCTCCAATTGAAGTGATTCAAATTGGGTTGGATTTGAAATTCAATTATCTACAACTTTTGTGAAGAACAGATTTTCTGATTCCAATGTTTACTGGGTCGAAATAGCCCTGCAATCAGACCCTACGAATCTGGAAAAAAACTGTTGCGAGCCAAATAACTTGAATCTTTTGTATCTACCATCTTCGATCTCCGAATAACCGTCGAACACTATTACAATCGAAGAAACATACAAATATTGATCTTATGCCTCCATTGGAGTTCACATGCTACATTAATTATTACAACCACGAAAAATAATCGTGGCACCCAATAAATAACACATGCTACGTTAATTATTACAACCACGAAAAATAATCGTTGTACCCAATAAATAACAATAACCACAAAAAAATTATCGTGGGATCCAATCACATAAAACCAATAAAAATCATGTGACCATAATAGCTGGGTAAGAACGCTGCAAAACAAGGGTTAGCACAGTTCTACGTTCTACCCTCTATAACCTACGGACAACATGGCCTGTTTAATCCATACGCGTGATTACAACCGGCTCTGATACCACTGTTGGGAAACCGAATCCCCAAGACCCAGTAATGACACGTACAGATTAGACAACAAAAATTGTAAAACCCTATAAAGCAGAATTAGGGTTCTACCTCAACTCCCTGCGACACGAATGCTGGTTGAACTTGTTATAGCACGTCTTGCTATAAACCACGAATACTGCTCGACCGTACCTTACGATCTTCTATCGTATTCCCTGCACGTCTAGAACACGAACCAAGTGTGGACTCTTTCGTGATCTGTTTGCTCTCTCTAAGCCTGCCTCTATTTACTGAATTTCAGAAAAACATTGATACTGGCCTAGAGAGCATAACGTGTATATATAGGGCTACGATAGGGACCTAAGGAGTAATAAGTCTGGGCTCCCAGTGTAAATAAGAAAACTTAATCCCACTAGGATTCTATTTCTTATTTCACTAATTATAATTCACCCCACTACAGAATTATAATTGAACTCCCGTCCTTATCTCAATTATATTACGAGCTCCATGATATTAAATACTTATTAATCTCTCCATGTTAAGATTACAGATACCCGTTAATTAAAATAAATTACTAACAGGAGCGTCGTTCTTCCATGACGGCTGAGATTTGAGTGTTCTGGGCAAATCACGTCGATGGAGAGCCATTCGATCGCCGGCGAGACTTTCCTAGTGCGGTAACCACATCCTCTGCCGTTCGATCTTGACGTTGATTATATTGGTCCAACAAACATCGATGGAAGGAAGCCGGTGATGGCTAGGGCAAGGGTAAGCGCAGCGGGGACGAGGATGGGACTGCAGATGATGAAGAGCGGGGTGGTGAAGGTGAGACCGTGCGAGGGTGCCAACGAGGTTGAGGCCAGAGAGGATGGTTTGATTGGGTGGGGATGGTGATAAATAGGCAGTGCTATAATTTAGGGATTTAATCAATATACATGGAATGGAAAGCGTGTATTACGGTATTTGATATTCCATACAGTCATTTTCAAATAAGGAAGTCTTTATTTTAGTTAAAATAAGAACCTCTCAATTCCTCTCATTTTCCTTTTGAATTTCGATGATCCGAGCCGCTCAATGTGTTCAGAACGTGATTTTAAGAGTACCCGCGAAAAATCAGCAAAAAAAATTACCGAGAAGGGCTTCATCCGAGCAATTTTTATTTGAACTGTTCGATAAAAAACAAACAAAAACTGCTCGGATGAAGCCTTTCTGGTCATTTTTTTTGCTGATTTTTCGCGCGTACTCTTAAAATCACGTTCTGAACACATTGAGCGGCTTGAATTATTTTAAAATAAAGATGACATCATAACTGTTCAAAAAATGCCAGATGAATACTCACATGAGATGGAGTTTGATGATGAATATTTAAAAACTCATTTTTTTTAGTGTATACTCCCTTCGTCCTTTTTTTAAAGTCCAGTATTTTATTTTTGGCTGTCCCTTAATAAGTGTTCATTTTGTAAAGTTAGTGGGTAAAAGTTGGTGCATTTTCTATTTTGCCCCTAAAAGTAGATTCTATTTTGAAAAGTTAGTGAGTAAAATATAATGATGAAATCTTCACAGAGGGTAAGTAGGAAAGTGTAGGTAAAAGTTGATGTGAAATGTGTAATGATGATGTTTTCTTAATAAGTTAAAATTACGAAGCGGGATACTTAAAAAGAGACAGAGGTCGTATTTTATACGGACCCTCCGTGTATTAGAGGTTACACGGCCAACCAGTGAAATGCTAACACATCAGCTAATACTACTCCAGTACATTTCAACTGCTGGTTTGTAAACAGTGGGACATTATACTTCATGACTTCATGTGACCAAGCAAAACTAACCATGGTTTAGCCATGAGTTCCGTGTATTACTGTTCCTCTTCTACAACTTTTTTTCTTTAACGGTCAAGAGTCTTCGGATAAGCTTACCGTACACTTCGATTTTTCCTCTCTCGTATTCATCTTTTAAGTAAGTAGAGTGGCGTGCAGTAGGTGCCTCTCTTATACTCTCATGCACATAGACAGAGTTCGATTGCCGTAAGTACCCATCTAAGTCCCCTATGATAGAGTAGATTAGATTTAACGAATGAAAAAAATATTCCTCTTCTACAACATTTTTTCTTCAACATCCTGAGTCTTCGAACTAGTTTACGTTCACCTCGATTATTCCTCTCTCATATTCCTCTTTTAAGCAAGTGGAGTGGAGTTCAGTTGGTGCCTCTCTTATACTCCTATGCACATAGACAGGGTTCGATTGCCGTAAGTACTCATCTCTCTCCCCAAGTCCCCAAGGATGAAGTAGATTAGGTTTAACGAATGAAAAAATATATTCCTCTTTTAATCTTCTCCAGCGAGTAAGCGACCAAGGGCTTGTTTGCGGTAAAAAAAATCAGATTATTTTGTCTTTTATTCAAAAGAAAAATTATATTTATTAGTTTTGAGTTATTATTTTTTTTTATATTATTGGTTCGTCTCAAAGAGAAATCTAAAAAGTAAAACTTATGATCAAATATTTTTTTGTTTTCTTTTTATCTTTATTTAGAAGATAATAAGGGTTCAAAATTTTTTACCTTTTAGATTCTTCTTGTCGAGACAAATCATTAATTTACAAAAATTTGATGTAAAACTAACAAATACAAAAAAAAAATTTGAATAAGGATAAAAAATAGTTTGGCGCTTAAATCAGCCAAACCAGCCCCAAAAATCCTAGAGTCCGGTGAAAATCTTCAACTAGCTAAGCTAATTAAAAAAATTTAGGCCTAATTTATGAAAAAACGCTTGGGGCATTTTTTTGTTTTGTTCTTATTCAAATTTTTTTCGCTTTTGTTAGTTTTGCCTCAAACATTTGTGAATTGGTGGTTCAGCTCAACGAGAGAAATCAAAAAAAAATTGTTTTGTCCATATTCAAATTTTTTTCGCTTTTGTTAGTTTTGCCTCAGACATTTGTGAATCGGTGGTTCGTCTCGACGAGAGAAATAAAAAAAATTATTGTAACAGCCCTAAATTTTGGTCAATAAAAATTTCGTTCAATATTTGAATTTTATTTGAATTACTTATTTTTACTTCCATTAATCCATTGTATTTAGATTCTAGACCTTCGGGGCCAATCGAATTAGATTCCAACAGACTACTTGGAGGAACCGAGCAACCAACTCACCTAGTTACTAGATGAACCTTTTGAACCTTTATTCTTTATCCATTGGTCCATAATGGTTAGGGTAATTTTTATCCATTGGACAATAAGCTTTTCATTATAATAATTGACTAAAAGTATATGTAGTCTTTTCAAAATCTTATTTTAAGTATAAAAGTACTTGTACTTCTATTATCCATTGGTTATTAACCGCTAGGGAATTTATTACCCATTGGGTAATAGCTCAAATCTTCCAACAAGGTACAAGGTTCTATTTAAATAATCAAGTATGGATTCCCCATGAGATTTTATGCATTAAAATATTGGGGTATATCTAAACCCTAGATTTCCTAGTATTTGTACTCTATTATAATCTAATGGGGAGAATCCTAGCATTTTATTTAATTGGGGTACTTGGTACCACACCTATATTTAAATATAGGGTTTTTGTCACATGCTTTAAAGAACTTTAATTATTTTAATATAAAAGTTTCCTTTTAACTTTTGTCCATTGGACAATAAAAGTTAAGAAAATTATTACCCATTGGGTAATAGGTTTAATCTTTCAAGCTAGTACATGGGCTTATTAAACTAGTCATTTTCCTAATTACCCATGTGATAAAGTACACATTATTTTATTATAAAAGTACTTAGTAGCCTTTAAGGCCTAAGATTCTCTAAGTACTCTTTTATTATTTTATATTGGGGTTTTGTACCCAATTGGATTAATTTATTTGGGAGTTGATTTTCCTAGAATACATTAGTACACTAGTTTATTTATTTAAAAGGGACATGTGCCTAATTGGATTTCTTTAATGGGATTTTGGATTTAGAAAATCTAGTACCTTGGTACTTTCTTATTCTTTCTTGTAATATATATATATATGTATGTACTTTTGCAAGAGAGAGAGAGAGGAGAGAGGGCCGAGAGAGAGAGAGAGAGAGAGAGATTTTCGAGAGAGAGAGAGGGAGAGAGTAGCCGAGAGAGAGAGGAGGGAGAGAGGAGAGAGAGAAAGGAAGGAGATTGGATTGTACTACCTTGATCTTCCATATCCTTTCAAATCCATGGGTAAATCTTCCTTCCTAGCTAAGAAACTAACCCTCCATTGTCCTCTATTGTACTTCTAGGATTGTTTAATACCCAAATCTTGTACCATTGTCTCCTTCTTTCCAAACAAATCTTCCAAAGATCAAATCCAAGGACTAACCTAGCTATGCAAGCCTACCATTTAGCCTTTGATCTTCCATGATTGCATGACAAGTGTCAAAATTTGAGATATGGTGAGAGAGGGGGGAGGGGGGGGGGGGGGGGGGGGGGGGGGGCTTAGAGAGAGAGAGGGAGGCCAAGGTTTTGCCTATAAATAGGACCCCATTCCAAGCATTTCAACACACACCTTCTCATTGCTCCAACTTCTCTCTAGAATTTCTTTGTTCTTTCTTTTGTTCTTCATGTTCTTGAGTTGTTCTTGAGTTCTTCAAGAAACTCATCCAAAGCCGCCACTAAACCGCCACTCGACCACCCTCTCGATCCAAAAGTAGTAGTAGTATTAGTCATAGTCAAGTTTCGAGAGAAACCTTTCTCTTTCGAAGCTTCCGAAGGCATACCGCAGGAAGTTACTCCGTCCGACCACTGATTACCATTCGTAAGCCGTTACTACCGCCTAGAAGAACGGTAAGGAAATCCTTACTTACTTCCTATTTACTTACTTACTCACGTATAACGTTGTTATGGTAGATTCTCCCTATCTACTACTCCGAATTTTATGAAGTGTATCTTTACCTATTTACTTTAAGTATTCGTATTTTGATCTTTAAGATGGTTATGAGTATGCGTATATGAGTTGCTTGTATTACTTGTGGTATGTGATAAAGCATAAGTGATTTCACTCCAAAGACGTTCGTACATGTGGCATTGTGCTTTGTATAAGCATAAGTGATACACTCCAAAGACGTCCGTACATGTGGCGTTATGCTATAAGTGGTGATTGAGCGTGACAAGTAATATAGAATTGGATGATCTTGTTAGAATGATTCCTGCTTACTTTTGTCCTACCGCGGAGTCTTTGCATGTAACGAGACACGAGAATCGAGAAAGTAGAAACATGACACCTAGGGTGTGATTAATGAAAGGAAATATTTTCCGAGGAAGGAAATATTTTGAAACTACATAATGACCGGTTTTGGGTGGCATTATGTGAGTTGTGTGCGTGTGTAAAAGAAACATTTGAAAAGGTTGAAATGTTTTGGAAACCGTAATGTGGCCGGACGTGGTAGCCCTTTGTGTGGTGTGTGTTGAAAAACCCAATGAGAACCCGGAGCGGCGGAATCATTGTGGGGATACTCGGGAACCCGGAGCGGCGGAACCGAGGTTTTTAGATTTCGAAAACCCCAATGAGAACCCGGAGCGGCGGAACCGAGGTTTTTAGATTTCGAAAACCCCAATGAGAACCCGGAGCGGCGGAACCGAGGGTTTAGTTTTTCGAAAACCCCAATGGGAACTCGGAGCGGCGGAACCATTGTGGGATACTTGGGAATCCGGAGCGGCGGAACCAAGGGTTTTGAATTGTGGCTTGGTTATCCGCGGTACGGAGCCAATGCAAATGTGTGCCAATGGGAACCCGGGACGGCGGAACCATTGTGGGATTACTCGGGAACCTGGAGTAGCGGCACCGAGGGTTTTGAATTGTGTGCTTTCCCATGGGAACCCGGAGCGGCGGAACCATGGTGAGGTATGGCTTGGTTATCCACGGTACGGAGCCAATGCAAATGTTTTGTGTGCCAATGGTAACCCGGGACGGCGGAACCATTGTGAGGATACTCGGGAACCCGGAACGGCGGAACCGAGGTTGGGTGTGTAGCTTGGTTATCCGCGGTACGGAGCCAATGCAAATTGTGTGAGTTAAACAAATGGTTTTTGAAAGGTTGGTTTGTAAATGAAAATGTTGACACGGTCTACGATGAGTCGCGTAGGAGAAACACGAAACTCTTGGACACCAACGATAGTTGATTAACGAATGTGGATGTGTCATTGTTGGCTGCGTATATATGTATCATGTGGAAATCGATGTGTTATTATAACCTGTGGTTTATAAGTTATGGGTTAGCGGGTATGGGATTATCCTGCTGAGCTGTTGTAGCTCACGGTGTTGCCTTTTGGTGACCCTGACATATTATATGGGTGGCGACGCCGGTATAATGTGTCAGATTTTGTAGATGATCAGGGTAAGCATGTCACCTTGGAGGCTTTTGGAGCTGAGGAGCTGGCAAGAATGGAGGAGCAAGTGGAGCTGTAGTTAGGAACCCTAGAATCCCCATCATTTGTGTAATTATTGAACTCTTGTGGGAGTTTGTTTATAATAAGAGCCAGACTCTATTTTGAGGTTTTCAATGAAATTGTCTTTTTAACGTACCCAAAATTCGGCGCGTTACAACTTGGTATCAAAGCTTTAGGTTCAAAACCTCAGCCATGGGTAGAATGGGTAGAACCATGAGATAGATTAACCGTTGCACAAACGTGAATTGAGTTTAAGTTTACCGTCCCAAATTGGGTGGAATTCGGTCAAAACAATCTTCGGATTGAAGCAAGGCACGAAAATTGGCAGTACGACCGAGCTGGGAATTCCCGAACAATTGGATGATGACTTAAATCAAGAGTCGAACGTGGAACATAGAAACTCGAAAGTTTTCTTAGTATTAGCAAAACCCTGTCCTAAAACATTCCTAATTGAAGTTGAAACTTTTTCTTGTAGATGAAACATCTAGTCGATATTCTAGCCGAAACCTATCAACCCAGAAATACCATAGAAACCCTGACAGCCCAGAAACTGGAAGATCCCGACTTTGTGGCCGCTGTACTTGCAGAAAAGAGAGATTTCCAAAAAGTGCAGCAGAATACCCCTATTCCCGTCGAAAAGGACCCCTGGTTTTCCGATATGTTTCCTATCCTGTCTGCTTTTCATGAGTATTTTGGTGTTTTACCCCCGATGAAGAACTTTGAGGTTGGAGTTAAGGAGGAAGAAGTCAATGGTAATAAGGACGCCAATGAGGTGACTGAGGAAGAAAACCTTGCGGATAAAGGGAATCTCGAGGAGGACGAGACCCTAAAGGATCTGTGAAGGCCAAGGATACTACTTAGGCACACCTGGAATAAATCTAGTAACCGTTGTAATCCTTCGGGATGTAGGATGTTAAGGATTAGGATCGTTTTCAACTTGTATTAGGAATCTTGTTTTCAGTCTACTTGTTTTATAGTAGAACTCTATGCCTATGATTGTATCTTTCTGCTTATCTATGGAGAATTTTTGCTTATGTTGTATGATGTTCTTATCTATGAAAAACATGCTTTATTTTTAAAAGAGTACCGTTGCATACTATTTGACCCTTAGTAGGAAGCGCCTTTTACTAAAGGGAAATCGATTCGGTAGACTAAACCTTCCCCTTCCGATTATTTCTCGTAGATGGTGAACCAACGGAGCGGAATAGGATATGAGACCGGTGACTCCTCTAACCCTAATTCCAACCCCGACCTAGCACAAATCGTGCAAGCGCTTGTAACTGCCTTGAATGCCAATCGCCAAAACCAAAACCATGACGATGAACCTATGACCCGAACCCGGGCAATGAATGAATTTTGCAAGCGTCGACCCCCGACCTTCAACGGAGATCCTAACCCTACCATAGCTGAAGCCTGGCTAAAAGAAACCAAGGTGATCCTGGACACCTTGGAGATCACCCGGAACGAAGATCGTGTGGCCCTCGCCACCTACCAGCTGAAGGGAGAAGCCCGCTACTGGTGGGACCTGATGGAGGCAACTCATGACATTACCACCATGACATTCGCCGAGTTCGAGACCCTATTTCTCGACAAGTATTTTCCCACGCCCCTTCGCCTAACCAAGGAACAAGAGTTCCTGAATCTCAAGCAAGGAACATTGACCGTCACTCAGTACGCGGCCAAATTTGAAGAGCTATCCCGTTACGCCCCAACCGCTGTAGCAACCGAAGACAAGAAGGCAAGAAGATTTGAGTGGGGGCTGACTACCGCTCGAAGGGCCGTAGTGGCACAAGCCTTTACCACCTATAATGGTGTGGTTTAGTGTGCTCTCCGCTTGGAAAGCGATGAGGCTGACTTCAAAACTCGATGGAGGAAGGCAACGGGCAACGCCGGTGGACCAATCCGAACCCAAACCCTCAGCGATAACCATGGACCCTACTCCACCAAACCCTTTACCCCGTCTCAGAACAATCGACCCTAGAGAACTGCTAACCCTGGAGGTGGCAAACCAAAGAGAGGTGGTAGAGACATAGCGACAGTTCAGTGTTTCAACTGCCAGGCTATGGGTCACTATAAGTGTGACTGCCCCTAACTTCAAAGAGGAGGGAATGGAAGCTTTGGGAATCAGAAAGCTCAGCAAGCTGGACAAGCCGGTTTTGTGAAGCAAAACTCTGAGGGCCTATCGCAGCAGCAAAATGGACAGAGCAAGGAACAGCAGCCCATGGGATTCCAGCAAGGCACTGGAGGGCGTATCTTCGCGCTTCAGACTGAGGAACGAGAGCAGGATCCCTCTGTGATCCAAGGTACGCTATGGTAGCACCTACGTACAAGCTTTAGCACCACATTCCGTTGTATTTACTGCCTGCGTGACTGCTCTAGCACTGGAAACAGGACCCTTAAATGCATGTCGCCGTTGGGGAGAGAGTATAACTGTTAATTTAGTGTGTAGAGGGTGCGAGATAGAAGTAGCCAACCTGCGTCTGACTTGCGATCTCAGAGTGATCGACATGGCGGATATCGACGTAATCCTGGGGATGGACTGGCGATCTGCACGTCGAGCGATCATAGACTGCCATCAAGGGATGATGATAGCTTATACCCTAGAAGGGACTCGATTCCTTTTAAGGGGGATAGACAGACAGCGAGTTCGGCGACGAGGAGATCAAGATGGAAGGACCAACTATTTGGATGGCTCGCTAGTCTTCAATTGGAGGAAGCCAATAGAATGGAAGTGGGATTTCCACACATCGTGTACGAGTATGCCGATGTTTTCCCTAAAGAACTTCCTGGCTTATCGCCTTAAGGAGAAATAGACTTCTCTATAGAACTTTAACCGGGAATCGCACCAATCGCTATGGCGCTGTACCAAATGGCCCCTGCTGAACTAATAGAGCTCGAGACCCAATTGAAGGAACTTTTGGAAACGGGTTTAATATCGTTAGGTGAGGAAGTAAGCTGATTCGACAAAGACGTGCTAAGGAAACTTCTGTAGGATATGAGTCTGCATGATGATTTGGTAGAGATTTTGCATCGGTATTTACGGTGGAGACCTTACCAAAGGCGTACGACGAGGCAAGCTGTTCGACGGCAGAGGCAACTTCAACCCCATCTCGTTATGCAAGTGATGAGCCTTAATTCGATTGATGGTGACCTACTCCAATTTTTAAGGGGGATAGTCGATGATCCCGAGATCGGTTTAGCGACCTAGTCTAATCTGTAGTCGCGTGCCAATTTCGGGGACGAAATTGTTTTAAGGGGGATAGATTGTAACAGCCCTGAATTTTGGTCAATAAAAATTTCGTTCAATATTTGAATTTTATTTGAATTACTTATTTTTACTTCCATTATTCCGTCGTATTTAGATTCTAGACCTTCGGGGCCAATCGAATTAGATTCCAACGGACTACTTGGAGGAACCGAGCAACCAACTCACCTAGTTACTAGATGAACCTTTTGAACCTTTATCCATTGGTCCATAATGGTTAGGGTAATTTTTATCCATTGGACAATAAGCTTTTCATTATAATATTTGACTAAAAGTACATGTAGTCTTTTCAAAATCTTATAAGTTGCTTGTTGAAGCTAGTGAAAGCTCTTCGAGTCCGGTTCTTAATAGTATTCAATTTAACTGCAATTAAGAATAACTCATTGTTTTCCATGGGATCAACCCGGCTTACGGATTTCAATTCTTAATGTTCAAGTTACTGCAATTTTGGAAACAGCTCATGTAGCTCCATGCGATCAAGAATGGCACTGTAAATCAAAGGAAAGTATAACATTAAGGATTTGTGGAGGATTTTAAGAGATGCCTCGAGGGGATCAAGAAAGTTGTGATATGATCCATCTATTCTATTGGTCCGTGTGTGTGTGTGTGTGTGTGTGTGTGTTGGGTGTGTGTGATCTGATCCATCTATTCCATTGATCCATCTAATCTATTGGTCCATTTATTCCCTTGGAGACCTACAATTCCTAAGCTCAAAGAGCTGCATTTTTACAAGTTCAGAGAGCAAAAACTAGTGACAAAATAAAGTGCATCTTCACAAAATCAGTCACAAACAAAGTGCAAAAACCAGTCACAAACAGAGTGCAACAAACAACCACAATCAGATTCACAAAAACTATGCGCCAATACTACTCATTAAATTCTTGCTAAGGCTACTTATAGTAGTAGTATACTAGTCCAAGCACAAATATGATGGGGAGATAGAGTGCAAGAAAGTGGAAGCAACAACTCATAGTGAAAGCAGCAAAAACAGACACAAAGATGCCCCAAAGAAACTCAATTTGAACCATTTTGCGATGTTCTTCTCTTCTTGTTTGTGACTCTTGTAGTCTAACATATACAACACAAGCACATTGTCAGAAACAAAGCTTCAGCTCATGATTCCAATTATCAACAAGAAAACTATTCTCAGCCTAAAAGAAAGATGACTACAATAGATTTTGAGCTTATAAGAGGATGGTGCAACCCACCTTGCGAGCATCTTGACTTGCCTTAGCTTGCTTCCACATGGCAAGGTCAGCAGCAGCCGTAGATCCCGGCTGGGATATCCCAATTAGATCACAAAGACTATATTAATGTATGGGGAAAAAAAAGAGAAAATGAGATGAAGAAATTGTGCAACTTACCTCGCACTGATGATGAGAATCAGCCTGTTGATTCGGCCGTGGAAATGGAGTTGGTTCTGGCTGCGACCGGTGTGCTAGATTTATCTCTTCTGGACTTGGTTATTGCCAACTGTCATTTTGCGGTGCGCGCTAGAGGCATCTAGATGCTGTTAATAATTAAGTGCATATAAAGTCAAGTTTAGCAAAGAAAATGCCATAAGGAACAAATGCAATATTCAGTATATTAATTCATGAAAATGAATATGGTACATTCTCGTTGGGTGACTCATTGAACTCATCTAAATCGTCATCTGTATCATCTGTGTAACCCATAGCTTCTAAGAACCTTTTCATCTTTTGCACTTTGGATTTCATCTTCATAAACTCTCGATCATGTTCGGTGGAGGATTGGGACAGTGCTTGATCATTATTCTTCGCACCAAGCAGCTTACTCTTAGTTGCTTCTAAGCCTAGCCCTCGAGTATGCTCGGGTCGCTCAGGTCCTATAGCTTGACTGAAAATCGCACCCTCTGACATGGGATGTGAACTAGACCCATCTGGGCATCGCAACGCTTTCAATTTGTTCTATAAGAAGTCTCTCAAGTGTTAGGGAAAATTTTTAAAGATACAATCTTATTACGTAACAAGATCAACACTAAAAATAACCAAAGAACATGAAAATCACAAATCAACTTACAACGATAGCAGAAGTTTCTTCATTAACTGCTACACCACCTTTTCGTGTATGTGTTTTGATAAATGTATCAATACGCGTAGGGTTTTTTCCGTCATCCTTGTCCTACCATCACCATTAATGCATATGAAAAGTAAAATCTTGATCATGTCAAAAAAAATGCTTTGAAGTACGATAAAATAAAATAAATAATTTTTATCTATCAAACCTTCTGCTCAACCAAATAATGTGGTGTCCGCCCGCTTGTGTGTAGTAATTTTTGTTGGGACCTATAATCCTTGTTGTTTGTACTCTTCTCCTATCAAAATCAATAATTTTAATTTTCTCTTATCTTTGACAACAATACGGAAATTATAATACCATAACTCTTATATTAATCTGTTTCGCATACCTGTACATTTCTATCATTCTAATAATAGACCAGACACCGCCACTGCTCCTCCGTAACTCTACTAGGCCTATGAGCTATTCTGTCTGCATCATTATTATATGGCGTGTATCCTTGTTTTTTTGCTTCACATTTCCATCCTTGCCATTTCCTTCCAAGAGATTGCATGAACCACCTCTCCATAGAATCATTTGCATCTGTATGAGCCTACAATACAAAAAGATACTTATAAATAATTAATAATTGTTGAATAAGACAGCCCAATATGTATACATAAACCACCCCAAGTTTACCTTGATTTCTTCCCATACTCTCTTCTTATAGTGCGCAAGGACATATCGCCAATCCTTATAGTGCAATGGTAAAATGGAACCATCCCTCGCCAACACCCCTAAATTAGTGGCAAGAGAAGATGCTTCAGGCATTACAGGTTGTCCCCTATCATTTAGTACAATCTTTATTGGGTTATGGAAGAGTTACCTAAATGAGAATATACAAAACATTACAGAAACAAGATAAAAATATCAGATAACAAACAGGTGGTGACAATGACACTACTTGGTAGGATACTATGTCAACAATCTCAAAAAACAACAGATCTATAACAACAGCAGGAACCGTTGCAAAAACCAGCCTAACACCATACCAAACTGAACTTGAAATCCTTTAAAAAGCAAGGATACAACCACCACAAACTGAAACTCAACATTATAACTACAAAACAGTCCTAGCATCACCATTAATCGACAAGTACAGAAGAATGGATATCATGAATAATTGCATTACCAACTTCCGATGGTGAGCCATCTGAAAGTGATCTAGTCTCACCTTGGGAAGACAAGTTGAGGTTGCTGCCAATCGGATACCATGTACGTGGTGGCTCACGCATCCTCCCATGCTCAACAGTGTAGGGAGGTATTCCCGAGCAGATACATTTAGTTACCGAACACGTGATGTTTGGGAATACGTGGTAAATACGACTGGACTTATCGCCGGGCAGTATTAAGAACATCGATATGGAACAAAGACATGTGAAGTCCTTGGTCCATGCAATCTGTTCGGCTGAATAAAGGTCAATGACACGACAAGTCACTGGAGTAAACTATCTGTTCGGCAGATAGGAGATATTCTGTTTACATTTGAACCAAGTTACATGTGAAGTCCCTGGTCCAGGTAGTCTGTTCGGCTATGAGACAGCCGAACAAGGAAGGAGCTCTAATCGAGAGTAGGAGCAGAGGGAATACTCTGGAAGATTCCAGAGTAGTCATGTCCCATAAAGGGATAAAGATCCCAAGAATATAGGATCTGAGAAAGATACCCAACGAATATGGGATGTTCGGCTCTTAAAGGAAAAGAATCCTAAAAGGAATCTTTTCCATAAACTGATAAAGGAAACGAGACTCCTTGATATCCTGGGTTTCCTATACGAGTTAGGAATCCTATGGTAACATGGATGCTTGGACAGCAAGCATCCATAAATCTATAAATATGAGGTAAACCTAGAGGTAAAAGGTACGCAATATGTTGCATTATTATTGCTTTCCTACTGATAATTAGGGTTGAGTTTTCTAGTACGTGATACTAACAAAGGCATCGGAGGGCCTTTGCCACGAGAGGCAAAGGTGCACTCACCCCCTATCTATTTTGCAGATTAGGGTTCAGACGTCGAGCTAGGGTTCCGGTGAAGAGGCACGAATAAGCCGTTGCAATCCAGCTGATCCGAAGCATCAATTGTTTTCATCCCCCTACAATTGGCGCTGTCTGTGGGAAACGAAAGAATTCCCTTTTAAAATACGACCATGGTGGAAGTAACTCCAGCAACACCGCATGAACCAAAATATGTGTTAGATGAGGGAAGGGACAAATCTCCACCTGGGGCTCCGAGAAAGCCCCAGGGTGGGCACAGGAGGAACACGAGTAAGGACCGCCCCCTTACCGTGCATCATAACTCCAAAAATAGAGGAGATGGAGAGACGGCTTCGAGATCCACGAGAAGGAGTAAATCCCATCACAGGGATGAATCGATCGCGCACTCCAGGAGTGTGCACCATAGTGACGACGTTCTTGATAGGAAGAGGCAAGAAGTCGAGGAGTATGCTCGTCTGATTAAAAAACGAGAGCATGAGATCAGAGAATTGGAAAGAATTAGGGAGCATCCGGAGGATTCTGGACTGTCTCGAAGAAATTCTAGAGGCAGTAGGTATGCTGTGGTACAATACAGAAAAGCTCCTTCACGAGGAAGAAGGAGCAGAAGCAAGAGCAGAAGTCCTGTTATAGGGCATCATGAGGCTTCTCTACGAAAAAGGGGAAGAAAAAGTAGAAGCCGAACACCAGAGAGAAGGACTTCTTCACGAAAAAGGAGGAGCAGAGACCGAAGTTTTACCCCCGAGGAAGAGGATACGAGAAAGCATCATCGAGACAGGTACGAGAGGCCTGATGCTGACTGGGTCAAGGCTTCGGCCCACAAGTCAAAGGAGCAAGAGGATGGGACAGTGACTGCACGAGAAGCACCACGCAAGGCCCTAAGTAATATTGCAGCCTCCCCCTTTACAAAGAGGCTACAAGAAGCAAGGTTTCCGAGCAGAGTGAAGCACGGTGCATTCGTACTTTACGAGACAAATACGGATCCCGTAGCTCACATACAACATTATCAACAGGCCATGTTTATGCATGAGGGGGATGATTCCATCTTGTGCACGATGTTTCCCTCCAGTCTTGGCAAGGTAGCTTTATCCTGGTTTCATAAGTTGGCCCCACGATCCATACGAGGATGGAGGCAGCTAGCAGAGGAATTTACTGCTCGGTTCTTAACGAGCAGAAAGGCCCCAAAGACTTTTGAGAGTCTTTCCACCATGAAGCAGGAGGAGAACGAGCAAATTAGAGATTATGCAAAGAAGTACTGGGAAACTTTCAACGAGATTGAAAGTTGCAGTGAGGAGTACGCAATTGCTACGTTCAAAACTGGTTTGCCTGTTCGGGGAGAGCTGCGCCGTTCATTGAATAAACATCCAGTAGCCACCTTGGCTAAATTGATGGAACGGATAGAGCAACACGCCAGAATGGAGGATGACATACTCCGTGAGGATGGCAGGGCGGTTGCCGAACAGCCGAAGGCACCTGCCAAAAAAGTGGATAAGCCAGAACCCAAGTCTTACAAAGACAGAAGGGAGTACGGGCAGGCTAAGAAAGAGCCATACAAGGACAAGCAAGCTCCTGACCCTAAGTCCTTCTTTTCTATCACTACGGTTTGGAAGGAGCCAATATACAGGATTCTTTATCGAATAAAGAATCAGCCATATTTTAAATGGCCCCCAAGTCTAGGAGGAGACAAAGATGCAAAACGTGCTACGAATCAGCACTGCAGTTATCACAAAGATTGGGGCCATATGACCGAGGATTGTGAGGTATACAAGAGGCACCTTGATGATTTGGTCTCTCGGGGCTATCTCAAGGAGTTTATCCAGGAGGACCCTAAAGAGAAAGGGAAGGTTATGGAGTTGGGTTACGAGCAACACCCTAAAGGCGTGATCCATATGATACATGGGTTGGCTGCACCTTATACGAGGAGTGAGGTAAGGCTGTTGCAAAGACAGATCAAACATGATCAGCACGTGATGCGATTGGGAAACAAGAGAGGGCGAGAGACTAATGTATGCAATGAGAGCATGGCATTCAGTGATGATGATTTGGCGGAGGTCCAAATACCCCACAATGATGCATTGGTCGTAACCCTACGAGTTGGGGAATACGACATCGAAAGAATTCTGGTGGACTCGGGGAGTTGTACAGAGGTATTGTACTATGATGCATTCAAAAAGCTGGGCCTGGCCCAATCAGACTTAGAACAATCAACAACACCTCTAATTGGGTTCGGTGCAGGAGCAGTCTGGCCCCTTGGAAAGGTAACGTTACCTGTTCGGGCCGGATCAGTGGTGTTGAGAATAGATTTTTTGGTGGTCGATGTCCCATCTTCCTATAACGCGATTATAGGGAGGACGTGGTTGCACAAAATGAGAGCAGTCTCCTCGACTTATCACCAGATGGTGAAATTCCCAGGATCAAACGGGATCGAAGTCCTTAAAGGAAACCAGAAGGTGGCACAGCAGTGCTTGATTTCCATCATCAAAACAGCCCCGAAGGTCCACCATGTTCACACATTAGAAGTACCAGATCAACCAACCATCAAGGATGTTGGAAGAAGCCCGGCTGAAAAAGTGGTTGAGGGCTTGGAAAAGATTCAGATCAACGAGATTGATCCTGAAAGATATTTTTTAATTGGAGAATCACTGCCAGCAGATGAAAAGGCCGAATCAGTAAAGTTCCTAAAAGATTATATGGATGTTTTTGCATGGGTGCTTGAGGAAATGCCTGGGGTGGATGCAGATGTGATCTGTCACCATTTAAACATTGATCCTCTGCATAAGCCGATCATTCAGAAGAAACGAAGGGCAGCCGTACAGCATGTAGATGCTGTGATTGAAGAGGTCGATCGTTTATTGGAGGCCAAGGCAATACGTGAAGTCTATTACCCAGAGTGGTTATCCAACACTGTTGTGGTAAAGAAGAAGAATGGAAAGTGGCGTGTCTGCGTGGACTTCACAGACCTGAACAAAGCATGTCCTAAGGACAGTTTTCCTTTGCCTAGGATTGACCAATTGGTTGATGCAACCTCTGGTTACGAGCGAATGAGTTTTCTCGATGCATATCGAGGATATCATCAGATTGCTATGTTTGAACCTGATCAAGAGAAGACTTCGTTCATCACACCACGAGGGTTATACTGTTACAGTGTCATGCCCTTTGGACTAAGGAATGATGGGGCTACATACCAAAGACTTGCAACCATTATGTTCAAGAAGCTCATCGGGAAGACTTTGGAAGTTTACATAGATGATATGGTGGTAAAGAGTCGAGAAAAGGGAGGGCATATTTCTGATCTAAAGGAAGTATTCGAAATCCTGAGGAAGTATAAACTAAAACTCAACGCCTCGAAGTGTGCGTTTGGAGTTGGTTCAGGAAAATTCCTGGGCCACTTGGTAACTTTGAGAGGGATAGAGGCAAATCCCGATCAGATTGATGCCTTACAGAGACTACAGAGTCCCAAAACTACCAAGGAAGTCCAGAGGCTGACTGGAATGGCAGCAGCACTTAACAGATTCATCAGCAGGTCAAGTGACAAATGCAGACCCTTTTTTCAGCTACTGAAAAAGAGGGAGGGATTTGAATGGGGAGCAGAATGTGAGCAAGCTTTCCAGGATTTGAAGAAATACCTGGCCGAACCCCCACTATTGTCAACTCCCCAGCCAGGTGAGTCTTTAATTCTGTACTTAGCTGTTTCCGAGCACGCAGTAAGTGCCGTCTTATTGAGGGATTTGGGGATCGAGCAAATCCCCATTTATTATGTTAGCAAGACATTGTTGGATGCAGAGACGAGATATCTGCCTTTAGAAAAACTTGTCCTGGCACTTAGGACAGCAACCAGGAAATTGCCACACTACTTCCAAAGCCATAAGGTTGTGGTTTATACTGAATATCCATTAAAATCGCTGCTTCGAAAGGCAGATTTTTCGGGAAGGATCTCGACGTGGTCCGTGGAGTTAAGTCAGTATGATCTCGAGTATCAGCCACGCACAGCAATTAAAGGCCAGGTGTTGGCTGATTTTGTGGCAGAATTTTCCCCCACTGTTGCCCCCTTGCCCCCTACGAGAAAGGAACAGGCAGCTAGGACATCATCCTTGAAGGATCAACCTGTAGCCGAACAGGATCCCAAGGAATGGAAGTTATTCGTTGATGGATCAGCGTGTAATACTGGTTCTGGAATTGGAATTGTCCTCTTTCCTCCTCAAGGAGTTCTGATTGAACTCTCTGTTCGGCTTGGATTCAGTGCGTCGAATAATGTGGCTGAATATGAAGCACTCTTGGCTGGGTTAAGAAGTGCGAAGACCCTTAAAGCAGAACGGGTCAGGGTGTATTGTGATTCCCAGCTTGTTGTGAATCAACTGTCCGGCGAGTACGAGACTCGGAATGAAAAGATGGTAGCCTACGTGCAGGCAGCAAAAGACTTGCTTGATACCTTCGAGAGGGTATATATTGAGCAAATAAGTTCTGGACAGAATGCTCATGCAGATTCTTTAGCTTGGTTGGCTGCAGCAGTACCAACAGAGTTCAAGAGAAGGGTGGCAGTAGAATACCTAAATGAGCCTAGCATTGGGAAGAGTGTAGATTTGGTCTTGGACGTGAACCAAGGACCAAGTTGGATGGATCCAATAATGGAGTTCTTACGAGATGAGATACTCCCTTCTGATAAAAAGGAGGCCCACAAGATAAGAGTCAAATCTGCTAGGTTTTGGCTCTCCCAGAGGGTAAGTTGTATAGGAAATCCTTTACAGGTCCCTATTTGCTATGCGTACATCCTGAGATGGTACAGAAGATCCTTCATGAGATCCACGAGGGAACATGTGGGAGCCATGCTGGAGGGAGATCCATTGCCCACCGAGCAATTACTCAAGGCTATTGGTGGCCACACATGCAAGAAGATGCAAAGGTTTATGTAAAGATTTGTGAGAAGTGCCAAAAATTCTCACCAATGATTCGAACGCCTGCCGAGGATCTGGTACCTTTGACGAGTCCCTGGCCTTTTGCCCAATGGGGAATGGATATCGTGGGCCCATTGCATAAAGCAACTGGGAATCGAAAATTCCTGCTTGTAGCAACTGATTATTTTACGAAGTGGATTGAGGCAGAACCATTGGCCAAAATCACTGAGCCTATGATAGAAAGGTTCGTGTGGAAAAGCATCATCACTCGTTTTGGGGTCCCTTATTCATTGATCACAGACAATGGATCCCAATTCCAGAAGAAATTTAAGGCTTTTTGTGCCCAATATGGAATAAGAAATTTTTATTCCACCCCAGCCTACCCTCAGAGTAATGGGCAAGCAGAGGCGTCTAATAAAACTATCCTTAATGGAATCAAGAAAAGACTTGACAAAGCTAAGGGAAAATGGCCAGACGAGTTGTCATTGGTCCTGTGGGCTCATCGAACAACGCCTAGGAGGTCTACGGGAGAGACCCCCTATTCATTGGCCTATGGAACAGAGGCTGTCATACCTCTGGAAGTAGGCCTGCCGACCAACAGGACAGTTTTGGTTAAAAGTGGAGGCAATGACAGGGCTCTTGAAATCGAGCTTGACCTCGCCGAGGAGAGGAGAGAAAAAGCCTTGGTTCATCTTGCTTCTTACCAAGAACAGCTGATGAAAAGCTACAACAAGCATGTTCATCCTCGAGAATTTGGTGTTGGGGACCTCGTGCTACGAAAAGTGCTCGGCAACACCAAGGTGGCCAACGAAGGCAAGCTGGGGGCCAACTGGGAGGGCCCATATAGAGTAACTGAGATTGTAGGCATAGGAGCCTATCGATTGGCAGATTTGGATGGTGATCCAATTCCAAGGCCTTGGAATGTTCATAATCTACGAAAGTTCTTTGTTTAGAAGTATTAAAATCTGTCTTAGATTTGCATTACGTGATTGTGTGGGAATTACGAATATAATTCCCTTGTTCTAGTTTTGACTATTTTAGTTGCAAGGGGTACGAATAATACCCTCTTGAGTTTTGCAGATTATGAATACAATCGCTTCTTAGTATAACTGTTGTGGTATTTGTTTTTAATACGAACTGCAAGTTTAGTTTCCCTCATTCGTATTGGGGAGCAGGGTATACAGTTATACAGTTCAGTACGTGAAACTGAAGCACAAGTATGAAACACTTGTAAACTTGTAAGATTTTACAAGTATGAAACACTTGTAAGATTTTCAAAGCTTTAAGTACGTGATACTTAGGCGTTTTTGTGTAAGTACGTGACACTTAACGAATACAAGTACGAAACACTTGTATAGAATTTCAAGTATGTGAAACTTGGGTATACATTTGAGCACAAGTATGAAACACTTGTAAACTTGTAAGATTTTCAAAGCTTTAAGTACGTGAAATTTAAACACAAACACTTGTGTGAGTACGTGATACTTAACAAGTATGAAACACTTGTATGGATTTTTAAAGTACGAACACACGAGTAGTTCTAAGTACGTGATACTTAGAGGTTCTTGTGTGAGTACGTGATACTTAACAAGTATGAAACACTTGTATGGATTTTTAAAGTACGAACACACGAGTAGTTCTAAGTACGTGATACTTAGAGGTTTTTGTGTGAGTACGTGAAACATAACGAATACAAGTATGAATACACTTGTATGTACTAAAAAACAGTACGAGATACTGGGAAACAAATGTTTTTAAAGTACGTGAAACTTAAACTTCAGAACAGGAAATCATGTGTAAGTACGAAATACTTATGCAAACGAATGATGGTTAACAGTACGAAATACTTAATTGCATCCGAACAGATGCAGCAAACAGGGAAGCCGAGCAAAACATTAAGGTTATGCCACGAAGGGCCGAATATCTGTGTTAACAAAGTATTTAACTGTACTGGTGCCTCACAGGGCCAAAATATGCTTATGGTCACGCAGGACCAGCAACCAAAACAGTTCATGTACTTACCAAATCAATCCACAATCTGGACCTCTGAGGTATCAGTGTTGATCTCAGCGTTAGCACCACCCTCGACTACATTCTCTTCCAAATTAATAGGCTCAATAGGTACATCCCGAGCAGGAGCTTCAGTAGGGTCCACATCCGTGGGGATATCTTCCTCAGCATTGGCAAATTCTTCAATTTGCCGTTCAAAGTCTTCCTCTGGATGTCCTGCTGGCTCTGGAATGTCTTCGATGTTCTGAACACGGATGCTAGGCAGCTCGTTGTCAACCCAGAAGGGTGAATCATCAGCAACCCCTAGTTTTGTCAGACAGGTTTCCCAGCTGGCAATCCAGATCTGGTCCTGAATAGCTGGCATCTGTTCGATGTAGCTAGATGTTGTGGTGTCAAAACCCTTCTGGTACCCTTCTTCGTAGGAGGCTTTTTTAGTGTTATCAATCTCCAACAGTGCCTGATTGAGGCCCTCCTCAGCAGCTCCAAGCTTGTTTTTGGCCTCGACGAAGTCTGCTTTGGCTTTGTCTCTTTCCCTTTCAAGTCTAGTGATCGTACGAAGCAGTCTGGTATTGTTGTTCAGCAATGTGATCCTCTCATTATCAGCATCTTCAAACTTTTGGCCCAATGTGACCATCTTTTGAATGAACTGACAAAACACCGAATAGTAGATAATGAGAATATCCGTGGTACACGAAATGTGCACAAAGACTTATATGGAAAAAGTTAAGTCACATTACCTTAATACCACTGACAAGTCCAGTGGCGACAAGCCGATCAGGAGTAGCTTCAGACTCCTTCTGCATATCTACAGGGAGCAGTAGACCTTGGGCAAGGGCGAGTGCTGTCTCCGAAGAGCTGGCACTGTCCCCAATGTGAACAGACCGATCACCCCTAATGAGATTAGGGGTCCAGCTTTCGGGAAGCACTGGAGTACTCGAAGAAGGGGGTTGTTGGACTACAGTTTGGTTGAGAGGTTCTCCAGTCTCTTCGCTCCTGGGACGTTTGTCCCGATGAGCATCGGTAGCCTCAACAGGACTATCTTCCCGGGGAGAAGATGATGATCTTGCAGATCCCCCCCTATTGCGACGTGAACGCGGGGGAGGGGCGCCAGTTGATGCTACCCTATTGGTAGCACCTCGTCCTCGTGAGGAGACAGTGAGCAAAGAGCTGAGGTTAATGGGTTGGTGCGTCATCGTACCTAAGGTTGGAGGTGATCGAGAATATCCGGATGAGGACGACTGACTGGTAATTTGATGAGGAACGGGTTGTTGTTCGGCAATGAGTTGCCTGCGGCTTGATCTCCTGAGTACCACACGTGTTTGAGGTATACCGTCAGGAATAACAATATCGCCTGATTGACCGGCAAGAGTGACACCAGCTTGAAGCCTTGAACTGTGTGGTTGGGGAGCAGTGGATGTAGACGCGGCACTAGTGCTGGGGTGGGCGAGTCTTCTGTCAATGACCCCTCTGTACGAATGGTCGTATCCCAGCAGTATATCAGCGTCTCGACCCCGACCAGCTGTTCGGGTACCAGGTTCGCCTTTATATTTAAGGATTTTGTTGATGTCCTCTGTTCGGACGTAACTAGGCTCTCGTCTTGGACGTTTGTTGACGTTTTCAACTGCACAATCGGAGTTATTAAATCACAAATTAGACACAATAGAAAGCTATGAGAAAGCAGCAAACAAACAAATAGCAAAGATGAAAAATAAGAAGCATACGTGGGTATCCCCATATATGGGGGCAGTGGAGACCCACCACCTGACCATCCTCTCCTAGTGGCTCAAAGGCTCCAGTGACGTAAAGGAAATCGATTTCATGATCCCGAGCAGAGTCTGGCAGGTTTAGCACGAGACGCTTGTCGGCCCTTCTAACTTTGAAGTAATAGGTGTTGTATTCAGGGTTTAGTACAATGCTGTACCACCACTGAATATCCCAAATTCCTAACTGGGTCCCCAGAATCCTATTCAAAGCTATTACACCCATTATCAACCTAAAAACGTTTGTTGATATTTGCATGGGGGTAAGACGATACCAGTTTAGGATCTGGCGGAGTAATGGGTGAAGGGGAAATCGAACTCCGCCTTCGACGATAGCAACAATGGGGATACACATTCGATCCCAGGAACCTCCGTCTCTATCTGCGCCCAGGGGGGCGAGTTCGAGACCAACGTTCTCTGGAACGTTATATTCCCTCCTAAATGCCGCCATGGCAGTAGGGGTTTCACATAATTTCCTAAATTTACTGGGTCTCAAGGGATTCTCAGCATCGTCAGCCATGGGTATACTCAGGAAAGAAGAAAGACTGAAAAAGGGTGCAACTGAAACCCTAGAAAAACGACCCACGAATCTGAGAGTGAGATCTCAGAGGGAAGCCTAAGTAGACGAAATGGAGTAAGAACGAGAATCTTACAAGAATAATGTGACGATTCCCTGGAATGCAATTGAATTTGCAGGTGGCGGCGATGGCGGATAGCGGGATGCTTTCGCCTGGTTTCTAGAGAGAGAAGGAGCGCGTTTAAGTTTTTGGTAAAAACCCAAAAAGAGCCCTTTCAGGGGTTTAAGGGTAAGAGACGGAGACGAAACGTCTCCTCTCACGCCGTTACAGGTAAAAGTAACGGAAAGAAGAAACCGTTCTGATGCCGTTTCATAGAATGTCAGTTCGAAATTAATGCTTGGCATACGAAACGTGCCACGTAGAGTCATTACCTCGAGATGGTATAATGACAGAGGCGCCAAAAGGCATCAATGAGATATTGAAATTATGACTGCACGGGATCAAAAGGGTTTGGTCTAGATAGAATTCTGTTTCTAAGCATCATATATTGCCCCCGAACAGTGGTAAATACATGAAGCTGGGGAGCAATTGTAGGGAGGTATTCCCGAGCAGATACATTTAGTTACCGAACACGTGATGTTTGGGAATACGTGGTAAATACGACTGGACTTATCGCCGGGCAGTATTAAGAACAGCGATATGGAACAAAGACATGTGAAGTCCTTGGTCCATGCAATCTGTTCGGCTGAATAACGGTCAATGACACGACAAGTCACTGGAGTAAACTATCTGTTCGGCAAATAGGAGATATTCTGTTTACATTTGAACCAAGTTACATGTGAAGTCCCTGGTCCAGGTAGTCTGTTCGGCTATGAGACAGCCGAACAAGGAAGGAGCTCTAATCGAGAGTAGGAGCAGAGGGAATACTCTGGAAGATTCCAGAGTAGTCATGTCCCATAAAGGGATAAAGATCCCCAAGAATATAGGATCTGAGAAAGATACCCAACGAATATGGGATGTTCGGCTCTTAAAGGAAAAGAATCCTAAAAGGAATCTTTTCCATAAACTGATAAAGGAAACGAGACTCCTTGATATCCTGGGTTTCCTATACGAGTTAGGAATCCTATGGTAACATGGATGCTTGGACAGCAAGCATCCATAAATCTATAAATATGAGGTAAACCTAGAGGTAAAAGGTACGCAATATGTTGCATTATTATTGCTTTCCTACTGATAATTAGGGTTGAGTTTTCTAGTACGTGATACTAACAAAGGCATCGGAGGGCCTTTGCCACGAGAGGCAAAGGTGCACTCACCCCCTATCTATTTTGCAGATTAGGGTTCAGACGTCGAGCTAGGGTTCCGGTGAAGAGGCACGAATAAGCCGTTGCAATCCAGCTGATCCGAAGCATCAATTGTTTTCATCCCCCTACAAACAGGATCCTCTAGTGTAGCAGCATGTCTACGTGACATTGCAATCTCCAAAAAAAAAACATTTACTGATACAAATTAAATTGCTGCTAAAAGGAAATAGACATGACAAAAGTAACCGTAATCGTACATTTTGATTGGAATTGCTAAAATAAAATAGACAAGTATCAGATATTAACGTCAATAGATATATTCGAACTACTAGAAAAGAGACAAGTTTCTGATATTAACATAAAGATATTAACTAAAATTTCTCTCATACTTGCAACCAAACACTTCCTGAATTACTACGTATTGACATCATCATTTAGTGTTAGGCCAGGTAAATCATCCCTAATCCACACGTTATCCTCATCATGCAATGTTGTATCATCTTCTTGTTGCTGATAGATTCCATCTACTTCAATGTCTGCTATGTGACCATCCCCAACTTCACAAATTTCAAACGACTCTCTAGGTTTCATTTTGATTACAATGCTCCAATCTTCTTTGGCCAGATCTTGCACATAAAAAACTTGTTGAGCTTGAGATGCTAGTATAAATGGTTCGTTGGAGGCATGTTCTGTTGTATAGAGCAAACAATTGAAATTGACAAGTGTGAAGTCAAATTCATCATTCGGTACTAAACCCCGATTGTTATCTATCCAGTCACAGTTGAATAGCACATGTTTGTGGTCGTGTGTATAATACAACTCCACCATGTCTGTGATCCTTCCGTAATATGTGACATCTCCTTCTTGAGGATTCATATCTCTGGCGCTCAAATAACTACTAGTTCAACATAACTACACTGTTTTGTGTTTTCCTTTTAAGCTCACGCTCTTTGGTGTGATATCTAACCCCATTGATGATATAGCCACTAAATCTAATTGTTGTGTCACGAGGACCCAACGCCTGAATTGCAGCCTCATCTGATACTTCTTCGGACCCCTCAAGTTGTAACTTGTGGACCTATAAGAGAAATTATATAAAATGAATACTCAAAATTGTCATTAAGGATTTGATTTCTATAGTAGTACTAAAATACATGACTTACGTGGGTGCGAAACCAAATGGGAAACGTTTCATGGTGAAGGCGTTCAAGTTCACGATCTCGAATTCGACGATTACGTTGTTTAAGAAATTCATAGTGCTTCCTACAATATTCATCCAACTTGTTTAGAGAGAATAAGCTTGAATAAATTTAGTTGATAGATAGACTTGGAATATCTTACTCTCGATACGGAGTGATGGATTCAGTGTTAAATAGGATATATCGATGAGCCTGTGTCTTTTGTAGGAGATTAAGAGAAAACTTTTCTTGCTTTCCTAAAGGACGGCCCCCTACTTGACCCGCATCACCTCCATCATCATTCCTCACGGGTCGATTTAACTTGGATTCAACATCACCCAAGTACCCAGAATACAATGTCATGCATTCTTTAACGAAGTACCCCTCTGCAATAGAGCCCTACGGACGAGCTGGATTACGCACATATCTCTTAAGTGTCATAAGATACCTAGAATCAAATTAGTTTATGTGAGAATTGTTTAAGTGTTAAAACATATTATTAAATGGACAGTAAATGAAGCATACTAGAATCCATACCTTTCGACGTAATACATCCATCGGAACCGCACGGGACCACCCAACTTTACCTCCTCAACTAAATGAACAATCAAGTGCTCCATTATGTCAAAAAAGGATGGAGGAAATATTTTTTCGAGCTGACATAAAGTGAGCACTATTCGAGATTTAAGGTTATCCAAGTCATCAACCTTTACAACTTTCGAACACAATTGCCTAAAGAAATTGCATAGCTCTATCACTGGCTTACTCACTTTCTTTGGAAGTGTTCTGGTTACTGCAATTGGAAGAAATTGCTCCATCAATATATGGTAGTCGTGACTCTTTAGTCCAGATATGGTTCGCTTTTTTACATTGACACAGTGTGAAATGTTAGAAGCATAGCCATCTGGAACTTTCACATTCTTCAACAAATTGCAGAACATAGTTTTCTCCTTATTGTTCATTGCAAAGCATGCATGAGGCAGATACACTTTGCCACCATCTAGAATTTGGGGATGCATCGCCTTTCGAATCTCCATTAGTTGAAGGTCACGACGCATATTTAAGTTGTCCTTCCCTTTGCCATCAAGATCCATTACTGTCCCGACCAAGCTTTCACACAATTTTTTCTGAATATGCATCACATCAAGATTGTGTCGAAGCGGATTTTCCTCCCAAGTCGATAGATCAAAATGTTCTTTTTCTTCCAATTACCTTGTAAATCATCTTCATCTTCTCCATCGCGTGTCTTTCTTTTTTTTGTAACAGGTAAATCCTCATCCCCCTCCATTCCAAATTTATTCACATAGTTAGCGGGAAACATTGCTAAGACTTCACGACCAGATAAACGAGTTGGACAAGGACGAAATTCAACGGTCCCATCAAAAGACATGCGCTCATATCGAAATTTATGGTCCTTTTCCAACCATCTACGATGCCCCAAATAACATACCTTCTCCTGTGAACTAACCAACTCCAACCATCTATGATGCCCCAAATAACATACCTTCTCCCGTGAACTAACCAACGTGAACAAGTTTCATCAAGACAAACTGGACAAGCAAGATAACCCTTTGTACTCCAGCCTGACAACATAGCTAATGTAGGCAAATCATTAATTGTCCACAACATTAATGCACGCATTTTGAACATCTCATTGCCAAATGCATCATAAGTGTTAACACCTACATCCCACAACTTCTTCATCTCGTCTACTATAAGCCTTAAATATACATCAATATTATTTCCAGGTGACTTTGGTCCATCAATAAGCAGTGTCAACATCATATAAGGTTGTTTCATGCACAACCAAGGTGGTAAATTGTATGTCATCATCACCACGGGCCAAATGCTATAAGTGGTAGTCATTGTACGATATGGGTTAAAGCCATCAGATGCTAACCCAAGCCTGACATTGCGAGGATCTTGAGCAAAATCCGGATGGAGGTTATCATAGAGTTTCCATATATCGGAGTCAACGGGATGCCTCGAAATGCCAATAGGAGCTGGGTTCTCTGCATGCCATCTCATTAAGCCAGCCGTCTTTTTGGACGAGTAAAATCTTTTTAGCTTAGGTATCAATGGAAAGTACCTAACAATCTTTTGCGGAATTTTGCCTCGTTTTTTTGATCCATCTGTTTGCTCCTCTGGCTTATATCCAGGAACATTGCAGACTTTACAATCAACTCGCTTTGCATCTTCACCCCAATACAACATGCAATCTCTAGGGCATGCGTGAACTTTATGATACTCAAGGCCCAAACCACCCAACAGTTGTCTGTGCGCAGTAAAAGAATTAGGCAATATTTCACCTTCAGGCAAGGCTTTCTTCAACAGCTTAAGCAACATGGTAAAAGACTTGTTACTCCGACCACATAGGCACTTAATGTGCATCAATGCAACAATGAATGAGAGCAATGCGAACTTTTGACACCCTGGGTATAACTCTCTCTCAGCTTCCTTCAAAAGCTTAAAAAACTTGGTAGTTTCTTCATCAAGAGTATGTCCATCACCCAAAGGTGGATCAAGATTATGTCCATCACCCAGAGGTGCATCAAGATCAATATCATGGGCTTGAATTGGCGGAATTCCAAATGCATCATGCACCATTTCTTGCATCTCATCTTGCCCATTAAAATTGCCACATCCACTATTTTCAACACCACAATTTGTAGGGTGTGATTTTTCCCCATGGAAAATCCAAACGGTATAACTTGGAGTAATCCATTCATGACAAGATGTTCCTTTACTAAATCTATGTTTTTTCTAGCCAAATTATGACAGTTCTTACACGGACATGCAATTTTTGTTTGCCGATCAAGAATGTTCTTACAAGCAAATTCCGTGAAATCTATAACCCCTTGTAGGTATCTTGGATCGAGCCTAGGCAAATTTATCCAACTCTTATCCATATTTGTTTCCATTTACACAATTCTGGAAAAAACAAATAAAGCAAATGCATGAAATACCATATTAGATACAAACTTTGACAAAGAAGGCAATAATAGAGATTAGAGACCATTATAATCACCACCAAAACTATACCATTGCTGAAGGAGTATAAAACACTTTTTAGTGATGCCAAGGAGCTCAACAGTTCTCTTAGGAAATCAGGGCTTTAGTTCAGCCCCCTGCTAGACCTTCAAAAGAGTTTTAACGATCTAAGCCACCTTATTGTAGTTACATCCTTTATGAGGCCATTAAACTTGCCTCAGTTTAATGATCAACTCCAACTCATGGTCAAGGCAAAGGGGTTTATAATGGCAGGGCTAGGATAACCTCCTGGTTCAATAAATATATGGTGTTAGTGCTCAATGTTCAACTAGTCACTTATTAGGCTTCTAACTTCATCCCCACGTCCTATTCACGTAATCATTTCTTGATAGGCAAGAAATAATGTGCTCTATGCTAGACTAATCGTACCCAGCTTCTGTCACTTGTGGGAGTCAGAACATTGTATTGCAACATCCCATATGATTTCTGGCAGATAACATTTTGTGTTAATCAAAATTTTCACTTCATGTTAGCAAGATTACTCACATATGCCTGTAGCTTAATAGCATAACCAATAGACAAAATGAAACAAACTTGTAGTTTAAAGCAGAGTTACGACTCATTACTGGTGCGAGGGAGAAGATTCATTACAAGGAAGTCATGCTCAATGGAGCAGGTGTAACAATGAGGAAAGGGCTGATCAAGCTGAGCCTGTGGAACCAAGTGTTGGTTTAGTAATCATTATTACAAAGTACAAACTCTGAGACTCTGAAGCTTCCCACAAAATTAAAGTCAATAAACTTGAAGCATTTTTTTATGCTAGGAGAGAAAAAGACAGGTTAAGGTGATTGATCTCAATTTAGATGTTAGATGAGCTACTTTCTTAGTAAAGAAATGAATTGCATAATTTGCGGACATCAAATAGAGTTGACCATAAACTTGTTTTTTGGACACCCTAAATATTTTTCGTATGCCTTGTATGTGTCTCTATATTACGGCCAAGTAACCATGGGATTGAAATCGTTGTTGATTTGCTGCTTGAATAGTTATCTTATTTTTCAAATAAGTACTTGTTTTTAGAATGACAAAAAATGAAAAGCAAATATTCAGATATTCATAGAGCAAAATATTTTCCTTACCATATTCACAGTGTTCAAACCAACAGAATCAATTGCATTGGGGTACTATATGTGTATCTAATCACCAAAAAAACTATAAATTTTACAATATAGAGGCTAACTTGTTGAGTGAAATCCCATTACAAGTAGTGTACCGGAATTTTATAAGAGGACAAAATGATTTGAAGCCGAGACAAAAAAGTCTTACCATTTGAGGGATTCATGTCGGTAGAGGTTCACCGAAGGAACTCCGTCCCCCACAACTTCTAAAGAGAAATATCACAGAACCAACAAGAAGCCACAGCACGACACACACAAACACAACGTGCCTTTTCATCGTAACTAATTCAGCAAATTGATCTTTCTCTGTTGCTCTATCTAGTCCTAACCATTTAGTTATTTGATACAACTTTGGGAGCACTCATTCCACTTCTATTCATCTTTCCAACTACTTAAATGATGGTCCCCAATGTGTATCTGTTCAGTGTATCTGTTCTTCCTTTCTATTGGTGAGGTTAATCTCTCTAGTTTCATAAAGGAGATAAAACTATAAAAAAATATAAAGTTAACTCCATTAAAAAAACTACGGCATAAGCCAAACGGGCACAAGTTTCAGAATAGAGAAATACTAAACAATCTTATTGTGGCGGCATCAAAAGTAACAAATTTGATAAACTAATCAACAAATTTGGATTTCAGTATCGGAAATCTACATATACATACACGCATATATGCAAACAACAGGAGAGAGAGAGAGAGAGAGAGAGAGAGTACCAGAACTAATTGATGAAACAAAATCAATTTAATAAGCCTCTTATCGCCGTCTCCGACTCCGACGTCGGTGCACGTCCTGCATTCGCAGAGAAAGAGTGAGAGGTAATCGATCAAAATAGATGGAGAGAGAGAGAGAGAGAGAGAAAGAGAGAAAGAGAAAGGGAGAGAGAGTGTACAGGATAGAGCAGCGAGAGAGGCGTGAGAAATCGTTCGCTGACTCCGACGCTGGCGCGTAGTCGCAGAGAAAGAGTAGGAAATTGATTGGAATAGATGGAGAGAGAGAGAGAGAGAGAGAGAGAGAGAGAGAGAGAGAGAGAGAGAGAGAGAGAACATTTACCTGATAGGGAGCAACGAGAGAGTCGAGGAGGACTGGAGGAGGGAGCAGCTAGGGCTTTTGCCGAAATTTTGGGGGAGGGAATTTTGAGCGGGGGATGAAATTGGGCTAGGGCTTTTGTCAAAACGACAGCCGTTTCATGTGTGAGCCGCGGATGAAATTGGGGGACCCACTTTGCCCGTTGATTTCTCCGGCTGCTGGCGTGTGTTTTTAATCATTCCCAGGGTTTTTTGCAAATGCCGGGATTTGAGTGGCGGGAAAGCTTATATTTCTTGTAGTGTGCTAGGATCAATACCATGTCGATCTTAAGGATGAGATCATTCCAAAAATCAAATAGATTCTATTCCCAAAAAAAAAAAATGAGATGTCTTCCATTCCTCCCCTACTCACTCACTCACTCTCTCTCTCTCTCTCTCTCTCAGTACTTGGTTGGGATATGAGAATGAAATTTGCTATTGATTTTTGGGTGCTAATACGTAAATGCTACGAATAACTAAATGCTCAAGTGATAACAATAAGCTCTATACTGCCTTGAGAACAATTTTCATTAAGGGTAACTTCTGCAATTGTTTTATTTTTTTGTTTATTATTTTTCATTGAAAGTTGACTATTCAGAAACTAGGATGCAATCTGTTAGGTAGATGGAGAAATGTGGAAAGCAAAGGTCCTCAATGTGGTAAAAAGCTTGCGGTGACAGTTGTTCCACAAATTTTGAATTGTGTTTTATGAACCAAATTTGGATGGGGAGCTTTTGAGAGCTATCATGTACTGTTGAGACATTTCTTCTCATGTTTGATTATGCACTTCGCACATACCGCGTGGTTCTGGTTCTTTAAAAAATCAATAGTCTAAAACTGTTGGAGTTGGAGCGCCTGATTAATGGTTCGATTTTAATTGAACAAATGGATGTCTTTTAAACAAATGGGTGTAAAGAGAACTAAATGTTCAAAGGGTGTGTTTTTCAAACAAAGGGCGTGAAAGAAACTAATTGTTCTAGGGGTGTGTTGCTTAAATGAAAGGTGTGATTACTCTTCCAAGAGTTGTAGTGTTTCCCAAAGGGCACTTATGTTTATATATAAAGCTCTTGTACCCAACGTTCCAAACTACTCCACAAATTCATTCTCTCTCTCTCTCTCTCATAATAGTTCTGTTATAAGGTGGATTTTTTGGAAGTCCTTCAACGTTGCTGGTTGTAGTTGGTTGCAGTTCTTCAACCTAAGGCTTTGTTGAATTCTAGGGATAGTTTTGCCTGAACCCAACAGTAAAATCTACCAAGTGGGGGCAAATTACATTCTAAAGATAGTGTCTTTAGATACGCTGCAAAGTCTTTGAATCTCATCATCTTAACATTCTGTCCCAACATGTGCTTATGTGAATGGGTCTTTGGAGCTATCCCTGCGCAGGATAGATTTTTTGAGTAGGAATTGTCATAATTGGCAGTGCATTCTTAAGAGAAAAAAAACACAAGGGACTAACTGAATGAAAAATAAAAGGTTGAATCTTTATAATTTCATTTTGGTATGTTATTTCAAGAGTTTTTCTTCAAGTTTTTCTGTGGTGGGGTGCTTTCTCCAGCCGAACCTTGGATGGAATAATGGCTAGATTAGAGTGTCTTGGGTGTGATGATGATCTGCACATATAGCACCTGTGTTAGTGCCCAAACCCGGATCGTGGGGAGTCCGAGATAGGCACTCCGACGGTTAAGTCAGCGAGAGAGAAGAGAAGCTTATTAGTTTTAAGTTTAGGGTTTTAGAGGAGAAGAATTGATTACCTTCCTCTGTAAATCGATTACTCCTTTTATAGGCAAAGAAAAAATGTGGAGACCGGCCCACGTGCACACATCACTCGCTCAATGGTTGGCTCGTCAATCGTGGCGCTAAATCAGGCTTTGCAATCTAAGATTTGCTTCAATCTCCATGATCCGTTCCTGCAATAGCGGAATCGGTGCCACGCCACCCGCATGCCTACCCGTCTCTTCCTGACTTCCTCTTCAAGTCAGGGAGCAGGAGTGGCTCGGCAGTTGATGGTTCTGCTGATTAGATCAGCCCGGTTGTACTCGGACTTTGGTAGAATTACCATCTGATCCGGCAGGGTGCCGCCAAACAGGAAGTCATAACCAACCTGTACCCAGATCCATGGATCCTCCATCGTACGGTCCTGGTTTGGCAGTGTTGGTCCAGCAAACGCATAGAGCACCGTGCATGACCGGTCCTTACAACCCTTGAGTCCACAGGTCTTAGTCATTGTGACATGGCCATCTGGTTCACACCGCCGTGCCATGCCCACCACAATAGCCCCTCAACTTTTTCCTCCTTTGGACGGATGGGAAGAGTTGATCAGTGTTTCCTTCAGACCATCTCGGTAATATCTTAGACGAACCAGTCTTTCCAGAAGGTAACACTCATGGTGGACACGCAGACAGGTATTCGTCGGGCCTATGAGGAACATAGAGGCGTTTTGAATCCGGAGTAATGATGGCATTCGCTGCAGAGGGGGTTGATGGGATTGTTTGGCTCAGAGATCGAATGGTCAGGTTTGAATCTGAAGCGGTGTAAAGTGCCACATGGTAGAAGGGGGAGCGCTACGAGTACGGATCAACAAAGGCTTTCCATGTGGCGGTCCGAGAGTGGACGGGGTTGTGTCGCTTCAGTTTTGGTGCGCGACCCTTAGGGTCCCCCCCCCCCACTTCGTCCATTATATAAGGGAGGGGGATGGGGCAAAAAAATACTTTTGCTCTCTCTTGCTCTCTTGCTCTGCAACTGCTGCCTCCATAGCTCTCACCTCCGTCGCTCCGCCATTCACCGTCGATCAACTCTAGTATTCAGGTAACTCCGTTCTCCCAGCTATTTAGTTTTTTACTTGCCTTGATGCACACCATGCCCTTTAGCTCTTCTTCTGCACAGAGACCTTAGAATTGAACAGTACCACTTGAGTCCCCGCGGCCGTCTTTGGCCATGGTCCACCTTCTGGATTGCCGGCAATGGCAGTCCTCCGTGGACCGCCAGTAGATCCTCGATTTCAAACTTAGAAAACCCTCCTTGATGAGGCCCCTTACCCTCCGCCAAGGAAGATCTTACTGGATATCCCCCAGCGGAGGCCAGGTCACATGATCAACTGTGTTGAAGAAGGAATTTTGACTTCATTCTTCATTTTGTTTAGGTCTTCAGCATGGTGGACTCAAGCACCAGCTCGCCGAAGGTAGATCCTGATTGTCACACCCCACCCCGGGCAAGCACTCAAATGAGCCCAAACCGACGTGAGGGTGCAACATCAACCACCAGCTCATTCCTATAACTCAAATTCTAGCAATTAAATTAACCAACAGCCATTTTATTGATTACGCAAAATTTAACGTTCTTACAAACACAGCGGAAGTCTTAAGAAAGCATTAAACTATACAATAAACCAAATATAAACATAGGATGCGCTACATCCCTATCTACAAAATTTTGCCAAACTAGTCCAGCCTTCCCGACATGCTACCCTAAGCAAGCGTACAACCCCACGACGATCAGCAGTGGATATCTACAACACTTGCAAAACTGGATTCCAAAATGGAATCCAGGAGTGTTTATGAGACATGGATGCAATTCCATATTAAAGGTACAGCTAAAAGATATATCTCAACCAGTCAAACAGTGAACCAAGCAATTAAAAGCAACACCGGGAACACAGCCAATAATTTAAGGCATAAAGCCTTTTGGCATTAAGCCAATCACCGGGCACACGGCCAATAGTTTAAGGCATAAAGCCAATCACCGGGCACACAGCCAATAATTTAAGGCATAAAAGCCTTTTGGCATAAAGCCAATCACCCGGCACTAAGCCAACATTCAAGTTTAATTCAATATAGAACAATATTTATGAATCAAATACTCACCTTGTACTCCAAAAGAAAGTACAACTATGGTTTCGGTGCTCATTGATTCACCGACTCGTCACCTATCCACAAGCCAAACATTTTAGTGTATAATACTTGAAAGGCTTAACAAATATCCAGCCTCAGATCAACAATATAACATCTAATTTAGTCAAACACGGTGTCCAACTCTTATTTTCTGCAATTATAAACACAGCAATTCTAGCTACTAATTCTGTGTTGGAAATACCAAAATTCAGCCAGATAGTCTACCGTATTTTGGCCATACTTCTCTATAGGTTTCAAAGAATACTACAAGACCACTACCACTAGCAAGAAGACTTCTAGCACATCAATCTAGATATAAAATTTGCCCAAATTGGACTCCGAATGACTAAGATATGCCCAATTGAAATTGCACATCTAAAACAGAAATCACAGTTCCAGCAGAACAGTCTGCGATCGAATGCTCATTAAAAATCACATACTCAATCTTTTCCAATAATTCCAACACCAAAACATCACCAATTGATCAATGTTTAAGACTCGTGAGAACCCATGTCCACCCAGCATGCTTAAACTTGAGGAATTTTATGAAGAACACAAGCCAAAAGCTGTCCAGAATTTCAGAAGTACCAAAACTTGAACTTTAATTCAAAAACTTCTATAATCTAGAAAGAGTCACGGCACAAGCCGTACATATTCAGAAAGATATACGAGTCTAGTTTCGGAATCAAGAAACGGTGCGTAAAACCGATACCCGAGCAAGAAGTTATACCCATTTTCCCAACACGTGTCTGTGCTGTCTGCGCAGACGCGAATCAGACACCAGTTCGGTTCACGATTTTTGTAGGCCAAAACACTTCGAGTTATTTTCTGAAAATTTAACACGATGCAATAGACTCACAGATGAACCTTCAGGATTGTTTTCAAGAATTTAAAAGATTTTTAGGTACCTTAAATAAATTCGTCAAAAACAGAACAGTTTCAACTTGGTTCAACACAGTTATGCATATTCATAATATACCACGAATTTTCTGAAATTAAACCCAATTCCAACCTCAAAAACCCTCTCTCATGGCTTCAATTCAAAGCTAGCAATATGCCAAGTATGAAATTGAACAATAAAATCATAGATTTAAGTATAGGAAAGCATGAATTACCAAATAAGGTCTTCAATTCAAGTTCTAATCCTAATTCCCTTTTCCTTCCTTCTTCTCCTTCTTCTCCCTTCACCGTTGCTCTCTCTCTCTCTCTCTCTCTCTCTCTCTCTCTCTAACGTTGAAAACCTCTTGATGGGTTTGTTCTTTTTTATTTTTTTTATTTTTTCTTTGTTTTAAAGAAACACACACACAACACATCAGCACACACACGGCACTCATGCACAATTTTTAAAAAAAAATGCACTTTAGTCCTTTAAGTTATTAAATATAATATTTAAGCACCTCAATTAAAAAGGATGTTACACCCTCCCCCTCTTAGGAAATTTCGTCCCCGAAATTACTTACCAAGTTCAAACAAATGCGGATAGCTCTTTCGCATAGACTCCTCCGTCTCCCACGTAGCTTCCCGCTCTGAATGATTACGCCATTGAACTTTCACCTACGGTATTACTTTTGAACGAAGGACATGTTCCCCTCGCTCCAAAATCAGAATCGATTCCTCCACATAGGTCAAGTTCTCCTTTAGTTCCATTGGTTCCGTATCATTCAGCAGGTGTGTCGAATCTGGCACATACTTCCTCAACATCGAAACATGGAATACATCATGCAACCGTGCCAATTCCATCGGCAAAGCCAACCGATAAGCTGTTGCCCCTACCCTTCCGGTAATCTCATACGGCCCAATGTACCTCGGCACCAATTTCTTCTTTCCTTTAAATCAAACCACCCATTTCCAAGGCGATACACGAATGAATACACGATCACCCACCTCAAATTCCAAATCTCTTCTTCGTTTGTCAGCATAGCTCTTTTGACGATCTTGGGCAATTTTTAAACGCTCCCTTATAATTTGAACTCCATCAACGGTTTGTTTAACCATTTCAGGACCTAGCCTCCGATCCTCGCCTAATTGCTCCATTTGCTGAGCCAACATCTGTCTCTCACCAACATCGTTCCAACAAATTGGTGTTCTGCACCTCCTACCATATAAAGCCTCATACGGTGGCATGCCAATGCTGCTGTGATAACTATTATTGTAGGCAAACTCAATCAACGGCAAATATTCATCCCAGCTGCCCTTAAAATCAAGAACACATGCCCTCAGCATATCTTCCAAAGTTTGAATAGTCCGTTCAGACTGCCCATCAGTTTGAGGATGAAAAGCTGTACTAAATTTCAGTGAAGTACCCATAGCTCGTTGCAAACTCACCCAAAATCTAGAAGTAAACTTCGAATCCCTGTCACTAACAATAGATAAAGGCGCTCCATGCAATCTAACAATCCTATTGACGTAAATTTGAGCGTACTTATCTGTAGAGTATGTGGTCTTGACAGGTAGGAAATGAGCCGTCTTTGTCAATCGATCCACAATAACCCAAATCGAATCATAACCTTCCTTAGAACGCGGTAGCCCTGTCACAAAATCCATTGTTACATGTTCCCATTTCCACTCCGGTATAGGAAGATTCTGCAACAGACCCGCCAGTCTTTGATGCTCAACTTTCACTCGCTGATATGTCAAGCAACTAGCCACAAATTCTGCAATCTCCCTCTTCATGCCAACCCACCAATAAAACTCTCTCAAGTCACAATACAACTTCTTACTTCCTGGATGCATAGCATAAGCTAAACTGTGCGCCTGCTCCAAAATTTCTCTTTTTAGAGCTGCATCATCTGGAACACACATTCTATGTCCATACAAAAGCATACCATCCTCTCGAATATTGAATCCAAAACTCTTACCTTTTACTACCTTCTTTCTGATTTCCTCCATATATGGATCGTCATATTGTCCATCCCGAATACGGTCCACAAATAAGGGCCGAACACTGAATTGTGCCAACAAAACATCATTGCTATTGAAAAAGAACTCCATACCCATTTGCTTCAGCTCAGTAAAATTTACAACCCTCGAACATTGGATACAAGCCATTCTCGCAGCTGTTTTCCGACTCAAAGCATCAGCAACCACATTCGCTTTCCCTGGATGGTAGTGAATAGAGAAATCATAATCTTTAATTAGTTCCATCCACCTTCTGTGCCTCAAATTCAACTCCTTCTGCATAAACAAATACATAAGACTTTGATGATCGGAATAGATTTCACAAGTCACGCCATACAAGTAATGCCTCCACAACTTAAGTGCAAAAACGACAGCCGCTAGCTCCAAATCGTGCGTAGGGTAATTATGTTCATGATTTTTCAACTGCCTCGAAGCAAAAGCAATAACCTTATCTTGTTGCATAAGAACACAACCCAAACCTTGATGAGAAGCATCAGTGTAAATCACCATGTCCTCTGTACCCATCGGAATAGTCAATACCGGCGCAGACACCAACCGATTCTTTAATTCCTGAAAACTGTCTTCACATTCATTAGACCACACAAACTTACATCTTTTCTAGTCAATTTGGTCATAGGCAAGGCAATAGAAGAAAAGCCCTGAATAAATCTCCGATAATATCCTGCTAAACCAAGGAAACTTCGAATTTCAGAAACATTAGTCGGCCTTTCCCAATTCACTACTGCCTCCACCTTCTTCGGATCCACACAAATGCCATCCCGAGAGATCATATGACCCAGAAATGCAACACTTTCAAGCCAAAATTCGCATTTGCTCAATTTACCATACAATTGCTTATCTCGTAAAGTCTGCAATACAATTCTCAAATGTTGCTCATGATCTTCCTTAGTTCGAGAATAGATCAAAATATCGTCAATAAACACAATGACGAACAAATCCAGATACGGCTCAAACACCCTATTCATAAGATCCATAAATACCGCTGGAGCATTAGTCACTCCGAAAGGCATAACCAGAAACTCATAATGGCCATACCTCGTTCGAAAAGCCGTTTTGGAGACATCACTGTCCTTCACCTTAACTTGATGGTATCCCGATCTCAAATAAATTTTTGAAAAGACGGTCGCTCCTTGCAACTGATCAAACAAATCATCAATTCTTGGCAACGGATACTTATTCCGTATTGTCACCTTATTCAACTGCTTGAAATCAATGCACATACGCATAGCAACATCTTTCTTCTTCACAAATAAAACTGGTGCACCCCATGGTGAGATACTTGATCGAATAAACCCTTTGTCAAGTAAATCTTTCAATTGAATTTTTAATTCTAGCAACTCAGCCGGTGCCATTCGATACAGTGGAATAGAAATAGGATTCGTTCCCGGTATCACGTCAATAGTAAATTCTACCTCCCTATCAAGCACAATTCTCGGTAATTCATCTGGAAAGACATCCGGAAACTCCCTCATAATCGGTATATCCGATAACTCTAACGGTTTCTTCTCCGTGTCAACAACATAGGCCAAATACCCCTGGCATCCTTTCCTCAACATACTAACAGCTTTAAGAGCAGATAACATACTAGTTACAGAAGTTTGTCTATCACCACAGAATTTAATTTTCGGCTCACCCGGTATTTTAAAGACAACTTCTTTATTAAAGCAATCTAAAGATGCATGATGTGTGGATAAAAAATCCATTCCTAGAATAACATCAAAATCAGACATTACTAGAGGAATCAAATCAACTTCTAGATTTCTATCACACATATTCACCACACACTTGGGAAAAGATACCCCAACTATCACCACTTCTCCAACGGGAGTAGATATCGCTAAAGCAGTGTCTAATAACACATATTGCTTATTCAAATGCACACTAAACAAGTTTGACACAAAAGAATGAGTAAAACCAGGATCAATTAAAATTTATGCATTAACACCACAAATCATTAAAGTACCTGTCACCACATTCGGAGTTGCCTGGACATTTTGTCGTGTCATGGCGAACACTCTCCCTGGTGCTATAGTTCCACCCGCTCCACCACCCCGACCAACAGGCCTACCAACATTCGTTCCACGTCCAACCGGAACACTGCCACTAGAAGATGCACCTGAAGCTTGTGGTTTCGTGCAATGAGTTGCAATATGCCCCATTTTTCCACATCTAAAACATTTAAACCCTTTTCCCGATTCTGGACAATCTCTCATGCGATGATCGGGCGACCCACACCGATAACACTGAAAAGGAGTCCCACATCCACTTGAACTACTCCCCCTGCCAAAACTTGGCTTACTTGCCTCATAGCTTTGACTACCTTGTTGTTTAACCTCACTCTGACCTTTCAAATGTTGAAATCCTCCTCCACCTCTATAAAAACCGCTTGATTTACCCCCCAGACTCACCTGCCTCGCCTCGAATTTACTCTTCTTTGATTGTTCTCGTTTGCTAAACATTTCTTCAACATCCTTGCCAATCTTCTTCGTTGTTTCAATCAAATCCGCATAGTCTTTTTCTTTATAAGTCGTCATTCTGGTTTGACTACCTTGTTGTTTAACCTCACTCTGACCTTTCAAATTTTGAAATCCTCCTCCACCTCTATAAAAACCGCTTGATTTACCCCCCAGACTCACCTGCCTCGCCTCGAATTTACTCTTCTTTGATTGTTCTCGTTTGCTAAACATTTCTTCAACATCCTTGCCAATCTTCTTCGTTGTTTCAATCAAATCCGCATAGTCTTTTTCTTTATAAGTCGTCATTCTGGTTCGAACATTTTTCTCCAACCCACCTCTGAACCGTCTACCCTTCTTTTCTTCAGTATCCACCATATCCGTAGCATAGGCTGAAAGAGCATTAAACTTGGCTTCATATTCGGCCACCGACATACTCCCCTGTTTAAGATTAATAAAATCTGCTTCCTGCTGGAAACGATACATCTCAGGACAGTAACGATCATTAAAGGCCTTCACAAACCTCGCCCATGTAATGACTTGTGGCACTAGTGGCTGAATGCCTGGTAATGGGGCTGACAGCAACCTCTGACTTCCCTCCCACCATATTAAAGCTTGCCCTTTCAAGGTGAAGGTCACTAAAGTCACCTTATGTTCATCAGTTACTCCCATAGCTGTTAGAACCCTCTCAACCGATTTCAACCAATCCTCCGCCTCTTGAGGTTTAAAAGTACCCTCAAACTTCGTTGGATACAGCTTCTTGAATTTCTCTAGTAATCCAACATCCTGATTAACCGGGGGATTAACCAGAGGTGCAGCTTGTCGTTCAGCATACTGTGCTAAACCCACCAATAGTATATCTATATCCCTAGCCCCTACCTGAACTCCTACCGGTGCAGCCCTAGCAGTCGGATCTGCTTGCTCAGGATGGGAAGAGGCTTCTTCTTCCATTTTCCGTACCTGTTGCAATTCAATTTGACAACAACAACAACATATACTATTTTATCATGTTAGATAAACCAACACTAAACTACTCGACAAAATATGATCGACTCCTAAATCCACTGCTAGATCGCCACTCGCTCAACGACTCTCAGAATCTAGATAAGCCTAGGCTCTGATACCAAGCTGTCACACCCCACCCCGGGCTAGCACTCAAATGAGCCCAACCCGACGTGAAGGTGCAACATCAACCACCAGCCCATTCCTATAACTCAAATTCTAGCAATTAAATTAACCAACAGCCATTTTATTGATTACGCAAAACTTAACGTTCTTACAAACACAGCGGAAGTCTTAAGAAAGCATTAAACTATACAATAAACCAAATATAAACATAGGCTGCACTACATCCCTATCTACAAAATTTCGCCAAACTAGTCCAGCCTTCCCGACATGCTACCCTAAGCGAGTGTACAACCCCACGACGATCAGCAGTGGATATCTACAACGCCTGCAAAACTGGATTCCAAAATGGAATCCAGGAGTGTTTATGAGACATGGATGCAATTCCATATTAAAGGTACAGCTAAAAGATATATCTCAACCAGTCAAACAGTGAACCAAGCAATTAAAAGCAACACCGGGCACACATCCAATAATTTAAGGCATAAAGCCTTTTGGCATTAAGCCAATCACCGGGCATACAGCCAATAGTTTAAGGCATAAAGCCATATGGCATAAAGCCAATCACCGGGCACACAGCCAATAATTTAAGGCATAAAAGCCTTTTGGCATAAAGCCAATCACCGGGCACTAAGCCAACATTCAAGTTTAATTCAATGTAGAACAACATCTATGAATCAAACACTCACCTTGTACTCCAAAAGAAAGTACAACTATGGTTTCGGTGCTCCTTGATTCACCGACTCGTCACCTATCCACAAGCCAAACATTTTAGTGTATAATACTTGAAAGGCTTAGCAAATATATTAGCAAATATCCTGCCTCAGATCAACAATATAACATCTAATTTAGTCAAACACGGTGTCCAACTCTTATTTTCTGCAATTATAAACATAGTAATTCAAGCTACTAATTTTGTGTTGGAAATACCAAAATTCAGCCAGATAGTCTACCGTATTTTGGCCATACTTCTCTATAGGTTTCAAAGAATACTACAAGACCACTACCACTAGCAAGAAGACTTCTAGCACATCAATCTAGATATAAAATTTGCCCAAATTGGACTCCGAATGACTAAGATATGCTCAATTGAAATTGCACATCTAAAACAGAAATCACAGTTCCAGCAGAACAGTCTGCGATCTAATGCTCATTAAAAATCACATACTCAATCTTTTCCAATAATTCCAACACCAAAACATCACCAATTGATCAATGTTTAAGACTCGTGAGAACCCATGTCCACACAGCATGCTTAAACTTGAGGAATTTTATGAAGAACACAAGCCAAAAGCTGTCCAGAATTTCAGAAGTACCAAAACTTGAACTTTAATTCAAAAACTGCTATAATCTAGAAAGAGTCACGGCACAAGCCATACATATTCAGAAAGATATACGAGTCTAGTTTCGGAATCAAAGAAACGGTGCGTAAAACCGATACCCGAGCAAGAAGTTATACCCGTTTTTCCAACACGTGTATGTGCTGTCTGCACAGACACGAATCAGACACCAGTTCGGTTCACGATTTTTGTAGGCCAAAACACTTCGAGTTATTTTCTGACAATTTAACACGATGCAATAGACTCAAAGATGAACCTTCAGGATTGTTTTCAAGAATTTAGAAGATTTTTAGGTACCTTGAATAAATTCGTCAAAAACAGGACAGTTTCAACTTGGTTCAACACAGTTATGCATATTCATAATATACCACGAATTTTCTGAAATTAAACCCAATTCCAACCTCAAAAACCCTCTCTCATGGCTTCAATTCAGAGCTAGCAATATGCCAAGTATGAAATTGAACAATAAAATCATAGATTTAAGTATAGGAAAGCATGAATTACCAAATAAGGTCTCCAATTCAAGTTCTAATCCTAATTCCCTTTTCCTTCCTTCTTCTACTTCTTCTCCCTCCACCGTTGCTCTCTCTCTCTCTCTCTCTAACGTTGAAAACCTCCTGATGGGTTTGTTCTTTTTTTTTTTTTCTTTGTTTTAAAGAAACACACACACACACAACACATCAGCACACACACGGCACTCATGCACAATTTTTTTAAAAAAATGCACTTTAGTCCTTTAAGTTATTAAATATAATGTTTAAGCACCTCAATTAAAAAGGATGTTACACTGATGCATACCCAAGTCTTTATGAAACCATCCAGAGCTTCAACAGGGGTTACAGGATGAGCAACATGGGCATCGACGAAGGCTCCAGCAACTTCCCCAACCCCACCGGGCTTCCTGTCATCCTCGGCATCATATTCCCCTTCAAGTGGATGACAGGGCTTCCAGGGACATCCTCTACGGTCCGGGTAATTTTCCCAATGCAGCCACCGAGGAAGACTCTTAACAGGAAGAGGGTCATGACGAGCACGCGGCAACTGGGGCCAAAGCCAACACATCTACATTGGCAGGGGGATCGCCGAACGCGACAAATGTAGGAGGGGCATGAACCCAGCCGAAACTGCAAAGGGATATCAACCTCATTCCCCCGTCACCGACTGGCCTTGGGCCAATGCCATACAATCACCTTTACGGCAATGCACTAGGGGGCTTCACCATCAAGTTTTGGGTTAAGTACGAGATCCCGGAGGACGTACTAATGGAGAGGGTGACTAGCGACAAGATCACCTTCGGTGAAGACTTCATCATACTTCTCCTATACGCCATCACCGAGGGAGGGGTAAGATTCCCAATGAGCCCCTTCCTCCGTTACTTCCTGCATTTGTACAACCTTGCACCGATCCTGGTCTCAATAAACACCTGGCGCATCCTATGCTCGGCAATGAGGTTAGCCGAGTTGAACCAACTGCCTTTCAATTTGGGTGACTTGATGCTGATGTACATAGTGTCAAGGAACCCAACATACGACAAATATTATCAGACCACTCGGTAGCACTTCGACCATCTTGTGGACAGCCTTTACGACACCGAGAAGTGGAAAAACGTCTTGGTGAGGGTGTCTGGGAATTTTGAATGGGGCCCTCTAAACCCTCTTCTTGATCATCCCTTCCTAACCAGGACGGGCACGGAGGTAGAGAGGCCCTACAGAATCCCTCGAGTGCAAGGCTACCTTGGCTATGGCTATAAACCTGGTATTTCATGCTTTTACCCAACATTACACCGAACTAGTGTTTTCTTCCATATGCACCATACTGACTTTTCCTTCATATGTAGATTGCTTCGAACCAACCAAGGGACTCCTCCTCACCGGTAAGTGACCGAACTTGATCGCCCTCCTTCGGTGTGCCGACTGGGACGCACCGACCCTGCTTGGCTACAAACCCACCTACTCCGGCTTCGCTCAACTCAAGGACAAAAGCAAGATGGTGAGGAAAATAGTGGATCTGGCCACCATCGCCGAGGAAGCGCTTCAGATGCAATACCTGGCCCAAGATCTCTCCACCTCCAATATGTCTTCTTGATCATCCCTTCCTAACCAGGATGGGCACGGAGGTAGAGAGGCCCTACAGGATCCCTCGAGTGCAAGGGTACCTTGGCTATGGCTATAAACCTGGTATTTCATGCTTTTACCCAACATTACACTGAACTAGTGTTTTCTTCCATATGCGCCATACTGACTTTTCCTTCATATGTAGATTGCTTCGAACCAACCAAGGGATTCCTCCTCACCGATAGGTGGCCGAACTTGATCGCCCTCCTTCCGTGTGCCGACTGGGACTCACCGACCCTGCTTGGCTACAAACCCACCTACTCCGGCTTCGCTCAACTCAAGGACAAAAGCAAGATGGTGAGGAAAACACTGGATCTGGCCACCATCGCCGAGGAAGCGCTTCAGATGCAATACCTGGCCCAAGATCTCTCCACCTCCAATATGCCTATCCAACAGGAGCAGCCGGAGCAGATCCCGGTTGAGCAGCTGGAACAGCAAGAACAGCCCCTTGCAACTATCACCACCGAGCCACTTTGCTCCAGCCGCCGAAGGCCGAGCCACTTGGCCGGTGAGGAGGAGGATCTAAGGGCCGAGAAAAAGACCAAAGTTGCTGAGGATGATTTGGAGTTCATTGGGGGAAGCCATGCCGAGGTCAACACCTCCAGACTAGATGAGTCTCTAGACCTCTTCGTGCCGGACTTCTAGTGCCCCGAATGGGCATGTGATAACCACCCACGACAGTTTGGCAGAAAAACCCTCTTTTGGCCATGATCCTACTAAAAGGGGTGGCACTCCCCAACGACATGGAAAACTTGCAGGAGGGGAAGGCCAACAACATGGCCGAGTTCTGTCTCTTCATCGTCAAGGTACATCTCACTCCGTTACTGAGTTTCCTTTAGAATTTCTTTTACAGACATTAACCCCCCTTTTATTGTAGGTTGGGCAGTGTGTTAGCTGTGCCTTCAGCAACATAGCTAAGGATCAAGAGAAAAGAGGCAAAGATGGCCGCCGAGGAAATTGAGAAATTGGAGGCAAAATTTGCCGACGCGGCCGTCGTGCTGGAGGAAGGGACCGGCTGTTGACCGAGGTCAAGGACCTCAAGGCCGAGCGAGATCGGTTGCTGGAAGAAAAAAAGTGTTCGGAGGAGGAGCTGTCGAAGCTGCTGGAGGAGGCCATCGACGCTGGTTACAATGAGGCCAGTGAGTATTATCAGCAGCAGGTGGAAGGCTTGGTTAAAAAGGCCTTCAAAGAAAGGAAGATGAAGGGAATTGAGGAGACCCATATCAGCTCCTTCCTGCTTGGGTACCGGTTGGTCTTGACTATGCCGAGGTCCCCCACACTACAACAAAAAAGGCTTTTCATAGCGTTTGAAAAACGCTATAGTAGGTAATAGACAGCGTTCCGAAGAACGCTGTATTAGCCCATGTTATTAAAAGTCTTAACTTTCTATAGCGTTCTTTGCCCGCTGTTGAAAACTTTCTATAGCGTTCTTTGCCCGTTATTAATGTTAAAAACTTTTTATAGCGTTCTTTGCCCGTTTTTTTCCCGTTGTTGTATTGTGTACTTTTCATAGCATTTTTTGCTTGCTATCCTATTACTTTTTACAGCATGCAATGAATGCTATTGAAGGTAAACAATAGCATTTAGTGAACGCTATCTTAGACAATTTTAGCAAATTTTTTTAAAATACTACAAATACCAATATACTAGCATTCAAACAAGATCATTGAAATTTTATGTCAAGAAACATAAACGTTGTATTCCATTCAACACCAAATACATCCAAACGCAATACGATTTCAATTTAATATAAATAATTCAACCAATGGATGAAGATTCATTACAATAGGTTGGAGAATAATTTTCCAACACAAATTACATTTAAGAGTCAGACTAATCATATACGCATAAAAAAAATACTAATGTAATCTCCCTTTCCAGAAAATGTAATCCGAAATTAGGCAGCCATCTCATTCAAGTACCCCAATTTTTCACTTGCGGAGATGTTTTTTATTTGAAGCTTACTTCTTTGCTCTTTTGCTCCCAACGGCGAACACATACCTGTAAGTATAGAACTATTCAGATGATAATGAGGCCACCTCAAAAATAGGCAAACCTGAAAATAGAAACGAACAGAACCAAGCCTAGAACAAAACAATGATTAAAGTTGTCAAAGCATATGATCTAGGACCCCGCTATGCATGCCAATCAGGAAATAAGTAGAAGATACAGAACCAAGAACAATCTCAGAAGCAGCCATACCATGACCAATTGGCGAAAGACATACCATTCCGTGCGTGATTGTGGAACCTAACTATTTATGTGAGAAAACTATGTACAAATTTATATCAGCAATCAAGCATATTACTAGCATAAATGATACGTGCATGCAAGGCATATCAATAGATTGGAAAAAAGAGCAGATTGTGGATACTACTTTAACAAAACTGTAGAAACCAATTCACCCGTACATGCGATACTTTTATAATGAGTGCATAAGAGATCACAGTTAAAAAATGTGACAAAGGAATAAAAAGATTCAATTCACGGAACTTCACCGTTTCAAAGCACTTCAAAATTTCAATTCTCAGAGATTACACCTCATAATTGGATGCAACAATGTAAAATAGTAATGGTTTTTTTGCAAATGCTTATGTAAACAACTTTTTACCGAGAGAGAAACAATGGGTGTAGTTGGTGTTCCATCAATTGTTGCCGAATTCTAAACTTAGAAAGTTCAAAAAAGGAAAACAAATTATATTATGCGGCATAAATATTAATCAGATGAAGGAAACATGAAAAAACACAATTGGCCGAAGAAAGCAACCCAATAGCTATATTAAAACTCTGAGTTTCTGCAAAATTGCTGTCATATATTCAACCATTTATGAAGATCAAAAAATTAGCAGAGTAAGGATTCAACAACTAAGCACATACCATACCAAACAATGTTAGTAAAAATAACCACGATTACTGACTTGTTAATCTCATTCTCCTCCGGCTACTTCTTCCTTTAGTATTTGATCAGCTTAAATTTTACACTCAGGAACCCATTACACAACGTACTTTACTGTAATATTGACTAAATGAAACTACTATTCTAGGATACGTTTATTGGCTGAGTCAAACTTCAGATGAAAAGGATTCATACTTTAGCACATACTAGTACTTGACAAAATCAACAAATGATTCTAGGATTTGTTTGTTGAATATGTCTTCGATTCTCGCCGATCAAAAAAATAATATCTTTGATTCTTCTCCAACTACAGACGAGAGAGCAAAAAATACAATGAAGTCGAAGATGAGAACGAAACGAGAGGTTAATCATCACATATTAGGAGAACTGAAGAACAAGGAACTAACCTGTAACTCAAGATTAAAACCCTAGAATAGCAGCCAACACCAGCTTGAGAAATCTCAAACAGCTCAAGAAATCTTGCACGAGTTCGTGGAGTACGATTGGGAGATCTGGATTTGGGCGCCAATCGATTTCTACGATTGGGAGATCTGGATTTGGGCGCCACTACGAAATCGAGTGAAAATTTTGAAACGGTGTGCGATATGGGGCGCGAAGCTATTTTTGCACCTCTTATATTTGGGCAGAATGCTATAGATGGATAAATGAAACGCTATATAATATCCTTCTGTGTGGTTCCTTTGTTTGAACTTAAGGAAAACGCTATAATTGCCAACCTTCTATAGCATTCGCAAAAAAACGCTATAAACTTAAGCTATGAAAAGTGAGATTTGTTGTAGTGGACGGAGGCACACTTAGAACCAAAACCATTCTGAATTATGGAAACAACATCAACAAAATTCGTAGTATACTTGATAGTACACAGCAAAACCATTCCAGAATCACACCCACCCACAGACATCTTAGTTGATACCCCCAATGGTAGAAGAATTAATATAGACACAGCAGCAGCAATTCATCATCAGCAAGTTACTAACACCAAAATGCACGTACGTACCTTGAATTTTTCTTTTCCTTCACAAAATCTTTCTAATGCAATGACTTGATGGTATCAGGCTGCCTGCAGCTTTAGCCTTTCTTCCTCATTTGAAGCGTCTTTTATTATAATTTTAAGGCTCTCCAAAGTTCATCCATTTTCTGCAAAAACACTCTCTCAGCCATTCTTCATCAAATTGCAATTTTAGCTGAAAACTTGTATGTATTGAATGAACAAAATAAATATATACTGAGCAAACAAGGGCACCAGAAACAAGTTCCTAGATGGACATTTATTCAATGGTTAGCCATCCTAAGAAGACTACCAAGCCACACGATACCTTCTACTATGAGCCATAGTGCACCAGTTTAATGTTTAGTTGTACTTCTTATGATCAAGCAATACTATGATTGTAATGTCAAGTAACATCTTCCCTAATCACTACAAGGACACTTATTGAAGTGAATTAACTTAGAACTCCCATTGGAGCCCGCCGCTTGTATCCATACTATTTGCTTCCAATTCCGCTTGTATATAATCCTTCTGTGTGGTTCCTTTGCTTGAACATAGAAAAACGCTATAATTGCTACCCTTTATAGCCTTCCCAAAAGACGCTATAAACTTGAGCTATAAAAAGTGATAGTTGTTGCAGTGGTAATACATATATAAATAAGGGATTCACACTTACAAGGAGAGTTTTGTAACTGTTGCGAGATGTTTAGGCTTTGGGGTTTGGTCTCTACTGAAGTTGACGTCTATTTCAAACTGATATGAATAATTCCTTTTTGGCACACCACCCAAGAAAGTTTACATAAAAATTCAACTCCCCATAGTATCCACAACAATGAGTCGAACGTTTGGCTTGCAAGCTGAAAGAGGCTTTGTAGAGCCTACAACGATCTCCTTCAGAACCGTGACTTCAAACAGAGTACTACCGATCCCTCTTTGTTCACATGCAACCTAGTACAATTGTTCTATTGTTTTGTTATAAATGATCCACTTATCACTGTGGGTGGTTTTATTGAAATTTAGAGTTCCAAGCTCCTTCTACACAAAAAATTGGCATATAGGATTTTAGGCAAAGTAACGTGTACTTGTTGATTTAGAATATAGCCTACTAACAGACGAAAAAGTTGAGAGTAGGACTCGATAAAGTATGTGCTGGGTCTTGTTTAGCATAATGAAAATGATGAGAGTGGAGGCCTTGAGTGACAAATTAGAAGTCAGAGATGCCTTGTTGATTCTGAATGGCCAGGGCTTGAGTCTGATAGAACTAGAGGGGATAAGGGCAATGCAAACCTAGCTTCCCAAGTGCAAATACTACTACTTCCTCGGCTAGTGTAGCTAAACAATGGGCTAACCCACCAAAATTCCACGAACTTAGCTAGAAAGTGAGCCTAGAACGCAACCATGATCCTTAATTTGGTCAAGTACCAGTCGAAGACCACACAGCTCCAAGAGCAAGAGGGGCATATCCAATCTCCGAAGGTTCTACTACCCAAAGGTGACTCGATACTAGGTGGCACCTCTAAAGTATCTAACTTCCTTTCCTAAATTGATAAAACGAAAAGGAAGCAGTTATAAAAGACTGAGAAGCACCAGTATCAAACAAGTATAAAAACACATGTGCTACTTGAAAAGAAGATACCACTGATCACAGATTTTGCTGACTGATCCAGCTCCATGTCTCAGCCTTTTCCTTGACCAGAACTCTACCTGTGTTGGTTCTAAAGTTCCTCAGTTGCTACACCTAGGGGCCCAGGTGGAGATTAGGAAAACACCATAGTAAATTCGAATTTTTCCACAAACCTAGCATTCAGACAATCGGAGAAAGTAATATAGATAAATTAAGAAATACGCACATTTTCCCGTGTCTCCCATATGCCCTAGACATGGGAGTTAAGATGAAATATGCAGCAAACACATGTCCTTAGGTCCATCTCCAAACACTGGTTGGCTCATAAATGTATGCAGTAATATGTGTGAAATAGAATTTGTGCAATGGAAATTTTAATAAGAGTAGCGTAGCCCTAAGCGGTTGAAATCAATCGATTTAGGTAACAATGCAACCAATATCAAAACAAGAATTTTGCCATACCTCTTACGTCTTGCAAGCGCATTCTCAACTTACTTTCATCTTGAGCAGGCTAGAGAAATTTAGAAATTTTGATTGTGTTGAGACAGAATGTGGTTGTGCAATTAATCCTTTACGAAAATAAAATATCCAAACTCCCATCTATCTATTCTAATGTTCCAATCTCTAATATATAAAGGAAATAAGCCCTATCATTCTTTTTTCATTCCAAGTTTGACCACCTAAGAAAAGTTTTTCCCAATTGAAAAGTAGAATCTGCAATAAACCCTACAGGCATATAATTAAACCTCGGGAAAGACCGACATTACATTACGCTAATAGTTTTCATGAGAAGCCATGGTTCCAAAAAGTACCAATACCCAGAGTTTGAACGAGTTTGAACACCAAGACAAAGGAACATCCAGCTAAAAATAAGAGTCCATAAAAGACAGCCAAAACAAAAGTAACTCCAGGAGGTAAGGTAAGATGATGAACTTGATGTTCATATACCTTTATTTTGGGAAAGTGATTACTGCACAAACTGATGCACGTCGATATCCTATCAACTTTTTTAGAATCCTCGATTCTTCAGCAACGTCCATTGACTTCAGCTTAATTCTCATGCTTTGTAGCTTTGGAGATTTGGCTAACAAAAGCTAACAAAACCACAGCAATAATATACTGGTATTAGGCTACGGATATGATGAGTTACATAGAGGACAAAACCACACAGTATGAATTGTTATAGTCGTTGAGAATGGCCAAAGGGAACTACAATGACAAGCGTGAGAATATTAGTTCACTTTCCTCTAACTCGTTGCAAAAGTTGAAAGACTAGGGAATGCTAAATTCTAGAGGCAATATTGGTGCCTCTATCACCTGATTAAAACTGAAAATATATAGAGAACAAATAGGAATAAGTAGCCACAAATTCAAAGTAGGTCGCATGTTTAAACTGATCAAAGACAAATCACTTTAGGGACAAATCCCTGGTTCAAACACACTGAGCATGCGGTTTAGCTAAATATGCTATCAAGGACATAATCACTTTCCTTATCAAGTAATGGAACAATAACCACTAAAGATGCCAATGAACAACCCTAGAAATTAGCTCCCAAAATTCTTTATAGAGCTCTAGATTACAAATAGCATCAATATCATTGAGAGAATAGTCACTACAAGAAAAATTACATTGGGTGACGAATGAAAATCGTCACAAATTGCTTGTTTTTCGTCACAAATAATATAGGTGACGAAAAAAAATTTGTCGACTAAAGGTTGTCGAGGATTCCTACCTGGTGACGAAATCTATTTTTCGTCACCTATAGTGTCTTTTGATGACAAAATATTTCGTCATCAAAAAGTGAATAATTTGTGACGAAATTTTTTTCCTCGCTTATTGTGCTTTTTGATGACGAAATTTTTTGTCATAAATTATTCCTTTTGGCGACGAAAAAATTCGTCACTAATGAGTTTCATCGGTGACAAAAATTTTCGTTGCAAAAGACGTTTTCATATGGGAAAAAAATCCTTCTTTCTTGCTCCTGCTAGGTTTCGAACCCGAGTCTCTTGAGTTTTTCGCGCAAGCTCTAACCAAATGCACCACACACACTTTTCAGTAAATATTTGAAATATCTAATATATAACATATATGTTTTACATTAAAATATATTTTGAATGCAATTTTGAACCTTTAAACATTAAAATTAGTAATTTTGATAAACATGAAAGTTGTAGGCAATTGAGTTATTGTTCAAACACAATTTGAATTATCTCAATCGGAGTTTTTAGTAAAGAGTTATGTCCGAAATACATTTAGTGACGAAGCGCAATTTATAAATTTCGTCACGAAAGGTACCCATTTGATGACGAAATATATTTTTCGTCCCTGAAAGCGTTAAAATGGTGACGAAATTATTTTTCGTCACCAAAGTTAAGCATTTGGTGACGAAAAAAATATTTCGTTACTAAATTGGTCTCATTTAGCAACGAAATATATTTTTTGTCACCAAATGATTATCTTTGGCGACAAAAAATAATTTCGTCACCTTTTTTAAGCTTTTGGTGACGAAAAATGTATTTCTTCGCCAAATGGGTACTTTTGGGGACGAAAATATTTTTTTCGTCGCTAAACAGGTATAATTGATGACAAAATTATTTCGTCACGGAAGATGTCAAAACGGTGACGAATTTATTTTTTCGTCGCCAAGTATACTCATTTAGTGACAAAATTAAATTTCGTCGCCACTTTTTCGTCACCAATTTTGATTTTTCTTGTAGTGAGTAGATCACCAGAATCTAAACAAGGCCAACCCATATGCTAAATCGAATAAATTCAGTGAAGAGAACAAAATATACTACCAACTCCGAATAGTGAATTTTGAGACAAATAGTGAGTAGGTTGGAATGAATCAACACAAAAGCCCCAAATCCCAAAATCACAAACCCCCGAAATCACATAGACCAAAAAAACCCCTAATTTCTAATGCACAATGCAGAATCACAAACCCCCAAAATCCAACCCTAAAATTGCTTAACCGTACATATATGTCAGGCAAATATTTAAGATATTTGCGGTCGAAGTGGCTGGGTTTGTGCATATTCGAAAGCTTCTCACTCTAAAACTAGGTTTGTGACTGAGTTCGTGCAATGGTTCAATCTGCTGTTTGATGGCATGGTTCAATCTGATGTTTGATGGCAAATCGACATTGAAGGAGAGAGAGAGAAGAACAAACCCATTTAGATTAGATTTTTGGAAAAATAGATGAGAATGACCAAACCTTTGGATGGAACTCAATACAAAGTGGGTTATCGCCTCTTCAACCCCAAAGAAAACGGCTCTCCGAGAAAACGGTGTAGATTTTCCGGCAACGGCACCGTGGAGGTGGAGAGGGAGGAGGCGGTAGTGGTTGTGACATCGGAAGGGATTGATTTGTGAGGTTGTTTGAGGATAAGCTCAGGGCACCATTTCTTCCCAAATCGATTGGAACTTCAGCGGTTGTCCATCTGCTTGTATAGATAGATCGATTAGTAGTCCGTCTTTTGCTACGCCATGCGTGTTGCAGTTGAAATTATAGAAGCTAAGTTCAGAGAAAGAGAGAGCGAGAGAGTTAGGGTTTGAAATTGAAATCAGGAAGAGAGAGAAGGGATTTCGGCCCAAACTGATTTTGGCATCTTTTATATTTCCCACAAAATAATGGAGAACGCTATAATTGAGTTTACCGGAACGCTGTGAAAGTCCTTCCGCTTCGCTACAGTACCTTGAACGCTATCTTACCTCTAAATGCAACTCTACTTACAACATTTTTTAAAGAACGCTATAATATTAAGCTATTAAAACTCATGTTTGTTGTAGTGCCAGGTTGATCACCGAAAGGAACCTCCGGTGGTACCCCTAATGAAGTTGCCAGGCAACATGCTTCCTCCTCAACAGCCGGCCTTCCGTCGATGCTTAGATCGCCTTTTTGTATTTCTCTTTTTTGTATTTGGGACCAACATAAAATAGTTTCCCACTGTCGAGCCCCTATGTTTGTAGGAGTTTTTAAATGAAAGTTCAATTTCCATTCAATTTCATAGTTTTACACTTCATGCATGTTGGCCCATGTATTGCACTTCATGCACATGGTTTGATATTGTTCTAGCCCAGCTTGTGCCGTATCTAGCCCCTGCTTCGGCAGTAACCTACAGCTGGGTAGGGTTCTACCGGAGCAAAGAATAGGCAAAAGCTGGGCATGCCCTCTTCAGGAACTGAAAGAGCATGCCTTGGTACCCTTCAGGTCTTAACGAGGACTTGAGTGAGCACAAGAATCCCATCAAGGGTAACAAGCCAATTGTTAAACAAAGAATTGCAAAACAAGAACTTTATTTGAAAAAAAAAAAAAAATTTGCTGAAGGCTTTACACAAATAGCCAACCATTTAAAAAAAAGAAAAAAAAAGGTTTAAAGACTTGAGCATAAAACTTCCTAAGCAGCTGTGCATTCCAATGGTTCGGTATAGCCATGCCATCCATCTTGGAGAGCTCATAAGAACCGTAGCCCACCTTTTTAACAACCCGAAATGGGTCCTCCCAATTGGGCATGAATTTCTTCAACTCAAGCTTCTGGACCACTTGCCGAAGGACAAGGTCGTCAACATTGAAAGACCGGGTTCGTATGTTCTTGTTTATAGCTCCGGGCCAACTGCTGCTGATAAGCTGCATACTTAATGTGGTTGTTATCTCGGAGCTCGTCAATATGATCGGCTTCAGCGGCCAACATGGCATTATTCGCCGGGACGTCGAAAGTAGCAGTTCGAGCTGTAGGGCGAGTGACCACCACCGGGAGCACTGCTTCAATGCCGAACGCCATACAATAAGGGGTCCGACCGATGCCATGCCATGGAGTGGTGCGACAGTCCCACAACACATCGGGCAACTCGGCTGTCCATTTGCTGCGCTAATTGGAGAGTCGGCGCTTTAGTCCGGTGGAAATAGCCTTGTTGGCAGCTTCAGCTTGCCCATTCCCCTGAGGATAAGATACGGAGGCCGTTTTCATCTGGATATTGCATTGTTTGTACAGGGACTTGATAGCGTCGGCCACAAATTGGGTGCTATTGTCAGACACAATGGCATATGGCACACCGAACCGAGTAAAGATTTGCTTCCAGAGGAAACACTCTACATCGGCGGTCTTGATGGTTATGAGCACCTTGGCCTCCACCCACTTGGTATAATAGTCTATGGCAGTAATGATGTGCGTGAAACCGCCGGGGGCTTTAGGCAGCTTTCCGATAATGTCAACCCCCCATTGGGCGGAAGGCCAAGGGCTGGAAACTAGGTTTAGGGGCAGGGTCAGCTGGTGGAGAAGCGGAGAGTGCTTTTGGCCCAGCTCGCATTGCTTGGCAAACTCGGTAGCTGAGTGCACCATCTTCTTCCACCAGTAACCTTGGGAACGAGCATGGTCGGCCAAGGATCGGCCGCCAGTATGGCAGCCAGCACTCCCTCCATGGAGTTCTTTGAGGATGTCTGGTACCTCTTGCTCGTGAACCACACAGAGATCAGGACCAGTGTAAGATCGGCGATATAGAATACCAGAGGGTTGAGAAAATATGAGGCGGATTGGCAACAAATCTTATGTGCCACCTTGCGATCGGTGGGAAGGCTGGCATGCTTCAAATAGGAGACAAGGGGGTCCATCCAACTAGGTGCCAGATGAATGTCCATGACCTTTCGTAGATTTGGCTCGATGCTCGGCGAAGGGATTTCGCCAAGGACTATTGTTCAACTGCCGTCATGCGTGGCACAGAAAGCTCCGAGGCCAGCTAGGGCATCGGCGTACAAGTTGAGATCACGATCAACATGATCAAAGAACACATTCCTAAACGAACCGGTCAAGGCAATGACTTGGCTCATGTACTTGTTCATGCATGCATCCTTGGCTTTATAATCATCATTGAGCAGGTTTACGACGAGCTGAGAGTCGTTATGAACCTGAACTTCTTCGGCGCACATATGCCATGCCAATCTGAGCTCGGCAATTAAAGCTTCGTACTCAGCCTCATTGTTGGTAGCATGGAAGCCAATGCTGAGGGCATGCTCATGCATTGTTTCCCTCGGTGATACCAACACTATCCCGGCGCCGGCCCCTCAATTGTTAGACGCTCCATCGACGTGAACATGCCAGGCATGGCCAGTGAAAATTTTTGCTCGGTGAGAAGGGATGGGGCGCTTAGTGATAAATTTGGCATGCGTTGGGTGGCTCGATCGTGGTTCAGGAGCTAGCATGGCTGAATCATCAATTTGCACGGACTCTTCCCCATTTTCATTCAGGACTAAGCCGGGAGAGAACTCGGCGACAAAGTTATCCAACACCTGTCCTTTGATCGCCATTCAGGGCTAATATTGAATATCAAATTTAGCCAACTCTAGGGACCATTTGCAGAGCCTGTTTGACAAGTCTGCCTTCTGGAGGATACCCTTCAACGGGTACTCGGTGATAACCACAATAGTGAAACTTTGGAAATATGGCAAGAGCTTCCTCTTCGCCGTGACCAACGTAAGAGCCAATTTCTCGATTCACATATAGCGGGTCTCGATGGGTAGCAGCATCTTGCTGATGTAATAAATTGGTTGTTGGTCGGTGCCATGCTCGATGCCTTCTTGCCGAACCAACGCTACACTCATGGCATGCTCGGATACGACGAGGTAGAGGTAGAGCTCTTCTTCTTCCTTTGGCATAACAAGCAAGGGGGCTCGGGATAAGCACACCTTCAGTTTAATCAGAGCGTAATCGCACTCCGCCGTCCAAATAAAGCTTCTTCGGCTATTTTCCCTTGAATGATTGAAAAAATGGACGACGGACATCTGAGGACTTGCTGATGAAATGGTTAAGGGCAGCAGCCATGCCAGCGAGATACTGGACCTCCTTCACCGTGGCTTGGCCTTAAGTTCCTGGATGGCTTTGATCTGACTTGGGTCGGCTTCAATTCCTCGATGTATGACCAAGTGTCCAAGGAACGTGCTAGACCCAACACCAAATGCACATTTTTCGGCATTAAGCTTCAAGCCAAACTTCTTCAGCACGTCGAAAATTTTGCCGAGGTGGAGAAGATGGTCGGCTGCATCCTTGCACTTGGCAACCATATCGTCGATATAAGCCTCCAGTACCCGGCTGAGTAAGCCTTTGAATAGCAGGGCTATCATACGCTGAAACGTAGCCCCGACATTCTTCAGACCAAAAGGCATCACCAGGTAACAGTAGGTGCCGTTGGACGTGATGAAGGCTGTCTTCTCCTGATCCCCCTCATCCATAGCAATTTGGTGATACCTCCAGTATGCATCAATGAAGCTCAATCGCACGTTTCCAGCAGTGGCGTTTAATAATTGGTTAATCCATGGACAGGGGAAACAATCCTTGGGGCATGCGTCATTTAGGTCGGTGAAATCGATTCACACTCGCCATTTGCCATTTTTCTTTTGGACTACCACCGAATTTGCCAACCAAGTTGGATACTGAACCTCACAAATTGCTCCGGCGTCAATGTGGTGTTCAACCTCCTCATTCACAGCATCCGCGTGCATCGCCAAGGCTCGGTGAGGCTTTTGCACGATAGGCCTCCTTCCTGGATCAACGTTCAAAGAGTGCTTAATCATATCAGGGCTCACGCCTGACATTTTATACGGGATCCAGGCAAAGACTTCTATATTATCCTTGAGGAATTGGACCAACTAATCACGCTCGATTTCATCGAGTTCTGAGCTGACCAAAAAATACCGAGTTCCATCCTCATCAATTGGTATTCGAACCAGATCCTCCATGGCTCTGTCACAAGCCGGTCTGCCGATCTCATCTGGTCCCTGTAGTGCTTCCTTCATTGCTTTGTTGGGCTTGCTCCCCTATGACAACTCAAAGACTTCAATCCACTAAACTTCCTTTGCCTTGCCATTTTCGCTGACAGAATTAACAAAACATTTTTTGGAAGCCATTTGATCGCCCCTAATGGTTTCTTGTTGTCCAGACTCGCTGATAAACCGAACGCATTGGTAGAGTGTTGATGCAATAGCCTTCATGCCGTGCAACCAATTGCGACCCATAATGGCATTGTAAGGGCTCAGCAAGTTGACCACAATAAACTCCACATTCAGCTGCATCGAACTGACATAGACCGGGAGTACGATCTTGCCAATCTGATAGATCGGAATCCCAGTAAAGCCAACTAGGGGGGCATTCACCGGGGTTAATTGATATTGGGTGAGGACAAGGGCCTTGAACGCCGAGTAATACAGAATCTCTACCGAACTACCTTGATCTATCAACACTCGACGGACCATCTTCCATTGGAACGGTATTGAGAGGACCAAAGCATCATTGTGGGGAAAAGAGACCCCCTCCATATCTTGCTCGGTGAACATGATCTCCCACGTATGACAAGCATCTATCTTACGCTTCGAAGATGGTTGTATCATCATGACCTCGGAAAGAGAAGGCTAATATAGCTCTATGTGGCGTTCATTGGCCCGGCCTTGATCCATCGGACCATGTATGCATTGTACCACACCATCTAGGACGCGGGCCATCGACTGAACCCCTACGTCTGGCGACTTAGTCCAATCGATCCACCAATCCATCCTACCCTGTTGGACAAGCTCTTCAAGATAGAGTTTAAACGGCTGGCATGCCGTCGTATAATGGCCCTATTCATTGTGGAGTGAATAATATACATTCGGCTCATTCCCATCAGCGATCCCTAACTTTTTCGCTACTCCTGTTAGCCATTTGAATCCAAGTATCCGTCCACATTCTCGGAGCATACGGAAGATGGGTTCTCTGAAATAGGTGGTGATGGTGAGGTGGTTCCGTCCATCGCTCGGCGGTCAGTCCCATGTCTTGCTGCCTCCCTTATTTTTGCCAACTCCGGCGCTCTCCCTTTTGGCAATAGTGTTAACTTGCTTCTTCACCTCCTTTGCAACTGGTTTGGTTAGGTTGACAACTTCTGCAACACTGGAGCCCTCGATATATTCCTCAAGTTTGATATAACCGGCAATGATTTGCATCAGATCCGACATGTCGCATGGCGGACGGAGCATCAATTCTTTGGAAAGATCTAAGGACCGATCCAGACATCTCGGGAAACAACGTCCCTTGAACGCTTGTCGAAGAACAAAATTCGGGGTCCCTAACCGTCGATGTAGATGGACAAATTCAATTAGTGCTTTGACTAGCACTAGATTGTAACAGCTTCTCGTGCAACTTGACCAGAACCCTAATTCATCGTCGGAACCCCTGATCTGCAAAATAGACAAGATGTGAGTGCACCTTTGCCTCTCGTGGCAAAGGCCCTCCGATGCCTTTGTTAGTATCTCGTACTAAAGAAACCCTAACTATCAATAGGAAAATATCGAATAATGCAACGTATTGCGTACCTTTTGCCTCTAGGTTTACCTCATATTTATAGATTTTCGTATGCTTGTTGCCCAAGCATCTCTGTTGCCATAGGATTCCTAACTCGTATAGGAAACCCAGGATATCAAGGATTCTCGTTTCCTTTATCAGTTTATGGAAAATAGACCTTTTAGGATTCTTTTCCATTACGGGCCGAACATCCCATTCTCATTGGGTATCTTAACCAGATCCTATATTCCCGGGATCTTATTCCTTTACGGGACATGACTATTCTGGAATCTTCCAAAGTATTCCCTCTGCTCTTACTTTTAATTGGAGCTCTTTCTTTGTTCGGCCGTCTCATGGCCGAACAGACGGCTTGGACCAGTTACTTCTCATGTCACTGGTCCATTTTGTCGAACATTATCTAGCACGATGACTGTCCTGTCTATATTCAAACTATGGTCCCACGTGCCATTTATTCGGATATTAATTGCATTGCTTTTAACCCATCATCTCTCATATCACGTACTTGGTTCTTACTTCATTTGTTCGGCTGTATCATAACCGAACAGTCGGCTTGGACCAGCTACTTCACTTGTAACTTGGTCCAAAGTAATCGGAATGTCTCTATCTGCCGAACAGTCAGTTTATACCCATGACTTCTCATGTCATTGGCCCTTACCGCTGTTCAATGCACTGACCGGCTATCAATCATGTTCAATTTCCCACGTGTTCTTATACACCACGTGTTCGGCAACTAGATGTATCTGTTCGGGAATACCTCCCTACAGTCGACACTCGGCTCAAGTGAGTGTCGTCTCTTGGATCCCGATACTGCTTTTACATTTTCTTGCCTTGGGGAATCCATTTGCTGTTAGGACACCTGGTAGGTGATTCTCTCCCCGGTTCTGGTGTTCACCATAGTCAAGGCTCGACCGCTGCCGCTGACTTCGCACCTTTCCTCTGGGAGTAGCCCCTGGCTGTCTTCCTTTTGTACTTGAGACGGTCCCACAAAATGCGTCGGCGATTGCCGACGGGAATTATGGGCAGAGTGCCTTGGTGAACGCAGTTAGGAATAGCGTGCGGAATGCCCTAGCGAATGTTGTTGTGAATGGGTAGCTGCTCTTTTCCTCAGTCCTCATGTCGTTAGTCCCCAGACCTGGCTACGTAGCGATCATCCCGGCGGTCATGAGACCTAGCAGGATGGTCATGGGAGTTTCCTGCGTCATTCCTCCTGTTGTTGGTCCGAGGTGCCACCATGGTCGGTGTCCGCCCTCCCTGAGATCTCGTGTGAGCGCTCGAAGCTATGGCGGTCGTCTCTGGAGGCAGTGTTCGACATGCATGGCCATTGCCGAACAGCTCGTTATGAGAATTCGCTCGGTGTCTGGACTCCAGATGAATGTGTCCACTAGCGTCCAGACGACACAGTGGACCGAGCCTTGTGAAGGCAGAGGCCCTAGCAGTGTCGGCTGTTTGAGATGGATTGACCTCATTCCTCCTTCGGCGCCGCTCCCTAGATCTAGAGACGGGAGGGGCCTCCTGATGTGGTTGAAGCTCTTGCACCTGCATCCTTAGCTGTAACAACTCTTCTGCCATACTCACTGGGAGCTCTGGCGGAGGAAGTGGAATTGGGTAAAGGCTGGCTGCCGTGCGGTTAACCCCGTTGATATGAAATGAAGTTCCTGCAGCATGGCTACTCGTCCTTGCGATGGTTGAACCCATCATTATGGAGCCATCAGGTCCCCTAGCGGGGGTACTCATGAGCCCTAGATCCGCCCATACTTGTTGAGTTGTTGGGGAGGCTTGATGAGCCTGGGGGTTAGGAAAAAAGTGCGCGAGACTGAGAAGTTGTCCGTCCGCGCTAGTCATGTTTGAATGGAGAGAGAGAAAAGAGGCGAGGAGATAGTACTCCACAAAGATCTGAGTTTGAAGTGTCCCCAGCATAGTCGCCAATTGTGGTGGGGTGCTTTCTCCAGCCGAACCTTGGATGGAATAATGGCTAGATTAAAGTATCTTGGGTGTGATGATGATCTACACAAGTAGTACACGCGTTAGTGCCCAAACCCGGATCGTGGGGAGTCCGGGATAGGCACTCCGACGGTTAAGTCAGCGAGAGAGAAGAAAAGCTTATTAGTTTTAAGTTTTGGGTTTTGGAGGAGAATAATTTATTACCTTCCTCTGTTGATCGATTACACCTTTTATAGGCAAAGAAAAAATGTGGAGACCGGCCCACGCGCATGTAGGTGGACAAATTCAATTAGTGCTTTGATTAGCACTAGATTGTAACAGCTTCTCGTGCCTTTTGACCGGAACCCTAATTCGTCGTCGGAACCCCAGATCTGCAAAACAGACAAGATGTGAGTGCACCTTTGCCTCTCGTGGCAAAGGCCCTCCGATGCCTTTGTTAGTATCTCGTACTGATAATAAACCCTAAATATCGATAGGAAATCACGTATGAATGCAATGTCTTTCGTCCCTTTTGCCTCTAGGTTTACCTCATATTTATAGATATGCGTATGCTTGTTGCCCAAGCATTCCTGTTTGCCCTGGGATTCCTAACTCGTATAGGAAACCCAGGATATCAAGGATTCTCGTTTCCTTTAACAGTTTATTAGAAAAGAGTCCTTTTAGGATTCTTTTCCATTACTGGCTGAACATCCCATACTCGTTGGGTATCTTTCTCAAATCCTATATTCTTGGGATCTCATCCCTTAACGGAATACCACTATTTCTGGACCCTTCCAGAGTGTTCCCTTTACTCCAACATCTGATTGGATTTCTTTCTTTGTTCGGCTGTCTCATCGCCGAACAGACTGCCTAGACCAATCACTTCTCATGTCACTGGTCCATTTTGTCGAACATTATCTAGCACGATGACTGTCCTGTCTATATTCAAACTATGGTCCCACGTACCATTTATTCGGATATCAATTGCATTGCTTTCAACCCGTCATCCCTCGTATCACGTACTTGGTTCTTACTTCATCTATTCGGCTGTATCATAACCGAACAGTCGGCTTGGATCAGCTACTTCACATGTAACTTGGTCCAATGTAATCGGAATGCCTCTATCTGCCGAATAGTCAGTTTATACCCATGACTTCTCATGTCATTGGCCCTTACCGCTGTTCAATGCACTGACCGGCTGTCAGTCATGTTCAATTTCTCACGTGTTCTTATACACCACGTGTTCAGCAACTAGATGTACCAGTTCGGGAATACCTCCCTACAATTGCTCCCCAGCTTTACCTATTTTCCACTGTTCGGGGGTAATGGGTGAAGCTTTTTAGAGACAAACGTTTAGACCTAAACTTCCTCTGATACCGAGCAGTCATAGTTTTTAATACTTATTGATGCTCTTTGGCGCCTTTGTCATTATACCTATTTCGAGGTGTAAACTCTACGTGGCACGTTTCGTATGCCTATCATTAATTTCGAACTGACGTTCTTTTGAACGGCGTCAGAACGGTGCTTGCTTTCCGTTACTTTTTAAGTAACGGTGTGAGACGAGACGTTTTGTCTCCATCCCTGGCACTTAAACCCTAAAGAGGATACTTTTGGATCTTTTCACCAAAACTTAAACTCCCTCCTTCTCTCTCTAAAACCAGGCGAAAATATCCCGCCATCGGCCATCCACCATCGCCGCCATCTGCGAATTCGATTGCGTTTCAGGAAATCGTCAAAGTATCTTTGTAAGATTCTCGTTCTTACTCCATTTTTTAGGGCTATTCTGAGATCTTAGAACCGCTGGTTTTTAGGGCTAGTTCATACCCCTTTCTGACTTCATAGTTTTCTTTTGGTTATCTCCATGGCGGATGATAATGATAACCCTCCTAAACCCAGAAAGTTTAGGAAGTTATGTGAAACCCCTACTGCCATGACGGCATTTAGAGAAAAATATAACATTCCTGAAAATGTAGGACTTGAACTTGCCCCATTAGGAGAGGATAGAGATGCTGGCTCTTGGGACAGGATGTGTATCCTAATTGTATCTATCGTTGTGGGCGGAGTCCGTTTCCCCCTACATCCATTACTCCGCTAGATTCTGAACTGGTATCGTCTTACTCCCATGCAAGTTTCAACCAATGTGTTTAGGCTGATAATGGGGATTATAGCCCTAAATGGGATTCTAGGGACCCAATTGGGAATCTGGGATATTCAATGGTGGTATAGTATAGTACTAAACCCTGAGTACAATACTTACTACGTCAACGTTAGGAGGGCAGACAAACGCCTCGTACTTAATCTGCCAAATTTTGCTCGTGACCACGAGATCGACTTCCTCTATGTAACTGGAGCATTCGAGCCTTTAGGGGAAGATGGCCAAGTGGTGGGGCTCCATTGCCCCCACATATGGGGCTATCCACGTATGCTCTTGCTTTTAATCTTTTGCGATTCTTTGTTCATTGCTTTCTCGTAGCCTTTCTATGTGTCTAATTTTGATTTTTCAATTTCGATCTTGCAGCTGAAAATGCTAACAGGTGTCCTAGACGTGTACCGAGCAACATCCGAACAGAGGATATCAACATCATTTTAAAGTATACAGGCGAGCCTGGTACCCGAATAGCAGGTCGGGGTCGTGACGCTGACGTACTGCTTGGATACGACCCTGCGTACAGAGGAGTTATTGATAGGAGACTCGCCAATCCGAGCACTAGTGCTGCCTCGACTTCGACCGCTCCTCAGCCAAGGATTTTAAGATCCAACACTGGAGTGACAGTTGCTGGTGAGCCAGGTACAATTCCTATATCAGAAGGTGTCCCATTACCCCGCTTGAGACTCCGAAGACCCTCTCTAAGACAGGTCATTTCTCATCATCAACCCGAACAGCCAGTATTGAATCGTGACACCAGCCAATCATCTTCTTCTGGATATTCTCCTTCTCCAAACTCAATAAGTATGTCTCGTCAACCCTTGAATTTAAGTTCTCTGCTTACCGTCTCAACCAGAGGGTGTGGTGCTAGCCGGGTGGCTTCAACTGGCGCCCCTCCCCCACGATCACGTCGCAATAGGGGGGATCTGCACGGTCATCATCTTCTCCTCGAGAAGTGGACACTACTATAGAGGCTAGTGACGTTCATAGAGACAAACGTCCTAGGGTAGATGACCAAACTGGCTCTGCTTCTCAAGCAGATACTGAAACTCATCACCCTTTTTCACCAACTGCCCAAATCCTTCCACAGACGTGGACTCCTCCATTTACTAGGGGAGACCGTCCCGTTCACGTTGGGGACATTGCTGGTTCATCCGAAACAGCACTTGCCCTATAGCTCAAGGGTTGCTGCTCCCAGTTGACATGCAAAAAGAATCCGGATCTGCACCCGACCGGCTTGTGTCCACTGGACTTGTCAGCGGTATCAAGGTAGTGTGTTCTTATGTATATTTCGTATACTATATATCATGTATTGCTACACCCGTTACTTACTGTTCGGTGTTTTGCCAGTCCATTGAAAAGATGGTTACTTTGGGCAAAAAGTACCAAGAAGCTGAGACCGAAAGGATCAAACTGCTAAATGACAACACGCGGTTACTTCGGACAATTTCACGTTTAGAAAGAGAGAGATAAAGCCAAATCTGATTTTGACGGAGCTAAGGGCAAACTCGAGATTGCCGAGGAGAGCCTAAATCAAGCTTTGTCGGAGGTTGATAGCACCAAAAAAGCTGCTTATGAAGAAGGGTACCAGAAGGGTTTTGATGCTACAACTGCTAGCTATGTCGAACAGATGCCGGCTATTCAAGACCAGATCTGGGCTGCTTGCTGGGAGACATGTCTAACCAAACTTGGCATTGCAGATGCCTCCCCTTTCTGGATTGAGAATGAATTGCTGAGCAGCCGGGCTGCAGCTCCCCAAGAGCATGAGGTGCCCCTAGAAGATGATGTTGAGCAGGAAATTGAAGATTTTGCTGGTACAGAGGAAGATATTCCATCTGGCTCTCATCCCGTTCAATCTCCTGTTCGTGAGTCAGTTAACGAACCTATCAACCTCGAAGAGAATCCTTCTGGCAGTGTTGCTACTGCTAAAGTTCGTGCAGAGATCCCAGATGAAACTGCTTCTGAGATTCAGAATCTGGACTAACAGGTAAGTACTTAGTATAAAAAAGTTTTGACGGGTCCTGCGTGACCTTAAGCACTGGCCCTGCATGGCACTAGTACTTTCAATACTTTTGTTTGATACAGGTATTCGGCCCATTGTGGCATAACTTTATAATTTGCTCGGCGCCTCTTGTTTTTTGCTTTGGATGCAAACAGATGTTATCGTACTTGAATGTTTCTAAGTTTCTTGTACTTGAATGCTTCTAATTTTCTCGTATTTTGAATTGCAAACCATACAAGTGTTTCATACTTGTACTTGCTAAGTACTCAACTGTTTTAAGTTTCTCGTACTTGAATAGTTGTGGCTAACATATACTCGATATGTTTTAAGCCAAGCCAAGTGTCTCGTACTTTAAATTCCATACAAATGTTTTCATACTTGTATTCGTTAAGTTTCATGTACTTAGAAAATCACACAAGTGTTTCATACTTGCGTTTAAGTTTCTCGTACTTAAACAAGGCATACAAGTGTTCTCATACTTGTTAAAGTCTAAAAATCTCCCAAGTGTTTCATACTTGTGTTTAAGTTTCACGTCTAAAAATCTCACAAGTGTTTCATCCTTGTGTTTAAGTTTCACATACTTAAATGTATAAGTGCATGTCCCCTGCACCCCAATACGAATGAGGGAAACTAATCTCATAGTTCGTATTTTTAAAACAAATAACAAGAGCTCAACATTTATACTGAAAAAAGTGACTTTATTCATAATCTGTAAAACTAAAGAGGCGTTATTCGTACCCCTTGCAACTAGAATAAAAAAAAAACTAGAACAAGGGAATTATATTTGTAATTCCCACACAAGTACGTAGTGCAATCTAAAACATAACTCCATGCTTCTAAACGAAGAATTTTCGTAGATTATGGACATTCCAAGGCCTCGGAATTGGATTACCATCCAAATCTGCTAATTTATAGGCCCCTATGCCTACAATCTCGGTTACTCGATACGGGCCTTCCCAATTGGCCCCCACCTTGCCTTCGTTGGCCACCTTGGTATTGTCGAGCACTTTCCGTAGTACTAGGTCTCCAACACCAAATTCTCGAGGATGAACATGCTTATTATAGCTCTTCATTAACTGCTCCTGGTAGGAAGCCAGATGGACCAAGGCCCTTTCTCTCCTCTCCTCGGCGAGATCAAGCTCAATTTCAAGGGCCCTATCATTGCCCCCACTTTCGACTAGTGCAAACCTATTGGTCGGAAGACCAACTTCAAGAGGTATAACAGCCTCTGTTCCATAGGCTAATGAATAGGGGGTCTCTCCCATAGACCTCCTAGGCGTTGTTCGATGAGCCCACAGCACTAATGGTAACTCGTCAGGCCACTTCCCTTTTGCTTTATCCAACCTTTTCTTGATTCCATCAAGAATTGTTTTGTTGGAAGCCTCTGCCTGTCCATTACTTTAAGGGTAGGCTGGAGTCGAGTAATAATTCCTTATTCCATACTGAGCACAGAATGCTTTGAATTTCTTCTGAAATTGTGATCCATTGTCTGTAATCAATGAGTATGGTACCCCAAAACGAGTAATGATGCTCTTCCACACGAACTTCTCTATCATAGGTTCGGTGATTTTGGCCAATGGTTCTGCCTCAATCCACTTAGTGAAATAGTCTGTTGCAACTAGCAGGAACTTTCGATTCCCAGTTGCTTTGTTTAGTGGACCCACGATGTCCATTCCCCATTGAGCAAACGGCCAGGAACTTGTCAAAGGCACTAGATCCTCGGCTGGCATTCGAATCATTGGTGAAAACTACTGACACTTTTCACAAATTTTTACGTATACCTTAGCATCTTCTTGCATGTACGACCACCAATAACCTTGGGTGATTGCTCGATGGGCTATGGACCTGCCCCCAGCATGGCTTCCACATGTTCCCTCGTGAATCTCGTGGAGGAACTTTTGCACCATTTCAGGATGCACGCAAAGTAAATAGGGTCATGTAAAAGACTTCCTATATAATTTCCCTCTGGGGATAACCAAAACCGAGCAGATTTGGTCCTTATTTTATGAGCCTCCTTTTTGTCAGAAGGGAGTGTTTCATCTCGTAAAACCTCCACAATTGGGTCCATCCAACTTGGTCCCTGGTTCACGTCCAAGACCATCTCCACGCTTCTCCCAATGCTCGGCTCAGTCAGATACTCTACGGCTATCTTTCTTTGAAACTCAGTTGGTACAGCTGCAGCTAACCATGCTAAAGAATCCGCGTGAGCATTCTTTCCAGAACTTATCTGCTCAATATACACCCTTTCGAAGGTATCAAGCAGATCTCAGGTTGCCTGTACATAGGCCGCCATCTTCTCGCTCCGGGTTTCATATTGCCCGGACAATTGATGGACTACAAGTTGTGAATCGCAATATACCCTAACCCGTTCGGCTTTTAGGGTTTTTGCACTTCTCAAGCCAACTAAGAGTGCCTCATACTCTGCCACATTGTTTGACGCACTAAACCATAGCCGAACAGACAGCTCCAACATCACTCCATCAGGGGGAAAAAGCACAATCCCAATCCCTAACTCTGTGTTACATGCTGATCCATCAACAAATAGCTTCCATTCCAAGGGATCCTGTTCGGCTGGGGCCTGGTTCTTCTTTGCTGGTGGCCCTGTTACCTGCTCCTTTCTCGTAGGAGGCGAAGGTGCTATTGCAGGCGAGAATTCTGCCACAAAATCAGCCAACACTTGGCCTTTGATTGCCATGCGCGGCTGATAATCGATGTCATATTGGCTCAATTCAACGGACCAAGTTGAGATCCTTCCCGAGAAGTCTGCTTCTCGTAGCAGTGATTTTAATGGAAACTCTGTGTAAACCACAACCTTATGGCTTTGGAAGTAGTGTGGCAGTTTCCTTGTGGCTGTCCTAAGTGCCAGGACAAGTTTTTCTAAGGGCAGATATCTCGTCTCTGCATCCAGTAGCGTCTTGCTAACATAATAAATAGGGATTTGTTTGATCCCCAAATCCCTCAACAGGACTGCACTTACTGCATGCTCGGAAACAGCTAAGTACAAAATTAAAGACTCACCTGGCTGTGGAGTCGACAAAAGCGGGGGCTCGACCAGATACTTCTTCAGGTCCTGGAAGGCCTGTTCACACTCTGCTCCCCATTTGAATCCTTTCCTTTTCTTTAACAGCTGAAAGAAAGGTCTACATTTGTCACTTGACCGGCTAATGAATCGATTAAGAGCCGCTGCCATCCCAGTCAACCGTTGGACGTCTTTTGTGGTTTTGGGACTTTGAAGCCTTTGTAGGGCTGCAATCTGATCGGGATTAGCCTTAATCCCTCTCATGGTGACCAAATGGCCCAGGAACTTTCCTGAACCAACTCCAAACACACATTTCGAGGCATTGAGTTTCAGCTTGTATTTCCTTAGGATCTCAAAAGCTTCTTTTAAATCTGCAATATGCCCCCGTTTATCTTGACTTTTCACCACCATATCGTCTATGTAAACTTCCATAGTCTTTCCAAGGAGCTTCTTGAACATGATGGTTGCAAGTCTTTGGTATGTTGCCCCAGCATTCTTTAGCCCAAACGGCATAACACTATAGCAGTACAACCCTCGTGGTGTGATAAATGAGGTCTTCTCTTGATCAGGTCCAAACATAGCAATCTGATGATATCCTCGATATGCATCGAGAAAACTCATTCGCTCGTAACCAGCAGTTGCGTCAACCAACTGGTCAATCCTTGGAAGAGGAAAACTATCTTTTGGACACGCCTTGTTTAGGTCTGTGAAGTCTACGCAGACACACCACTTCCCGTTCTTTTTCTTCACCACAACGGTGTTGGATAACCACTCTGGATAGTAGACTTCACGTATTGCTTTGGCCTCCAGTAGTCGATCGACCTCTTCAATTACCGCATCCACATGCTGCACGGCTGCCCTTCGTTTTTTCTGAATGATCGGCTTGTGCTGAGGATCAATGTTTAAATGGTGACAGATCACACCAGCATCCACTCCGGGCATCTCCTCTGGTACCCATGCAAATACATCAACATATTCCTTCAGAAATCTTATTGATTCGGCCTTTTCATCCGCTGGTAATGACTCTCCAACTACGAAATATCTTTCAGGATCAGTCTCGTTGATCTGAATTTTTTCCAAGCCTTCAACCACCTTTTCAGCCAGATTTCTTCCAACATCCTCGATAGTTGGTTGATCTGGTACTTCTAACGTATGAACGTGGTGGGCCTTTGGGGCTCTTTTAATGATGGAAATCAAACATTGTTGGGCCACTTTCTGATTGCCTTTAAGTACTTCAACCCCATTCGATCCTGGGAATTTCATCATCTGGTGATAAGTCGAGGAGACTGCTCTCATCTTGTGCAGCCATGTCGTCCTTATAATGGCGTTATAGGAAGAAGGAACATCGACAACCAAAAAATTTGTCCTCAACACCACTGATCCAGCCCGAACAGGTAGTGTTACTTTTCCAAGAGGCCAGACTGCTCCTGCGCCGAACCCAATCAGAGGTGTTGTAGATTGCTCTAAGTCTGTTTGGGTCAGCCCCAGCTTTTTAAACGCATCGTAGTACATCACCTCTGTACAACTTCCAGAGTCCACTAAAATCCTCTCAATGTCATATTCCCCAACTCGTAGGGTTATGACCAAAGCATTGTTGTGAGGTATTTGGACTTCTCCCAAGTCATCATCTGTGAATGTTATGCGTTCATCGCACACATCATTCTCTCGCCCTCTCTTGTTTCCCAGTCGCATCACATGCTGATCGTGCTTGGCTTGTCTTTGTAATAGCCTGACCTCATTTCTCGTATAAGGTGTGGCCAACCCATGTATCATATGGATCACTCCTTTGGGGTTTTGCTCGTAACCCAGTTCCATAGCTTTTTCTTTATCCTTAGGATCTTCTTGGATAAATTCTTTGAGATAACCTCGTGAGACCAAATCATCAAGATGCCTTTTAAACATCTCACAATCCTCAGTCATGTGGCCCCAATCCTTATGGTAGCTACAATGCTGATTCGTAGCACGTTTTGCATCTTTATTCCCACCTAGGGTTGGAGGCCATTTGAAATAAGGTTGATTCTTTATTCGATAAAGAATCCTGTAGATGGGTTCTTTCCAGACTGTGTTTATTGAGAAGAATGACTTGGTATCCGGAGCTTGTTTGTCCTTGTACCGGCTCTTTCTTTGCCTTCCCATAATCTTTCCTTTCACGATAAGTTTTGGGCTCTGGCTTGTTTGCTTTCTTTATAAGCCCCTTTACTTGCTCGGCGGCCAGCTTACCATCCTCCCGAAGAATGTCATCCTCGTTTCTGGCGTGCTGCTCAATTCGCTCCATCAATTTTGCCAATGTCTGCACTGGACTCATATTTAGGGACTTGCGCAGCTCCCCCCGAACAGGCAAACCTGTCTTGAACGTGGCTATCGCGTATTCCTCGCTGCAACCTTCAATCTCGTTGAAGGTTTCCCAGTACGTTTTTGCATATTTCCTGATCGGCTCGTCCTCGCCTTGCTTCATAAAGGAAAGGCTCTCAAAAGTTTTTGGAGCTTTCCTGCTCGTCAAAAACCGTGCAGTGAATTCTTCGGCCAACTGCACCCATGTTCGGATGGAACGTGAACCCAACCTATGAAACCAAGACAAAGCTACCTTCCCTAAACTTGATGGGAACATCTTGCACATAATTGCATCATCTCCTTCATGCATAAACATTGCCTGCTGGTGCTGTATATGTGCCACGGGATCAGCATCTGTCTCATAGAGGATGAACGTTCCGTGTTTTCACTCTGGTCGGCAACTTAGCCTCCTGTAACTTTCTTGCAAAAGGGGAGGATGTTATATTCTTAAGTGCTTTCCGTGCTGCCTCTCGTGCAGTCATGGTTTCATCCTTTAGTCCTTTCTTTTCGTTGGGTCTAGTTCTTTCCCAATCGGAATCAGGTCTTTCGTACCTGTCCCTATGATGTTTCCTACTCCCTTCCTCCTCAGGGGTAGAACTTCGACCTCTGCTTCTCCTTTTTCTTGGAGAAACCCTCCTTCGCTCGAGTGTTCGGGTCTTGCTCCTCTCTTTTCGTGGAGAAGCTTTATGTCGCCTTGGGGTTGGGCTTCTGCTTCTGCTCCTTCTTCCTCATGAAGGAGCTTTTCTGTATTATATCATAGCATATCCACTGCCTCTAGAATTTATTCGAGACAGTCCGGAATCCTCCGGATGTTCCCTGATTCTCTCTAGTTCTCTGATCTCATGTTCTCGTTTTTTAATCAAACGAGCATACTCCTCAATTTCTTGCCTCTTTTTATCAAGAACGTCTTCGCTATGGTGCACACTCCTGGAGTGTGCGACCGATTCATCCCTTCGATGGGATTTACTCCTTCTCGTGGATCTCGAAGCCGTCTTTCCCTCTCTATTTTTGGAGTTATCGTGGATGGTAAGGGGGTGACCCTTACTCATGGTCCTCCTGTGTCCACCCTCGGGCTTTCTCGGAGCCCCAGGTGGTGATTTATCCCTTCCTCCATCTAGCACATCCTTAGGGTCGTGCGGTGTTGCTGGATCTACTTCCACCATGGTCGTTTTTCAAAAGGGAACTCTTTCGCTTCCCACAGATGGCGCCAATTGTAGGTGGACAAATTCAATTAGTGCTTTGATTAGCACTAGATTGTAACAGCTTCTCGTGCCTTTTGACCAGAACCCTAATTCGTCATCGGAACCCCTGATCTGCAAAACAGACAAGATATGAGTGCACCTTTGCCTCTCGTGGCAAAGGCCCTCCGATGCCTTTGTTAGTATCTCGTACTGATAATAAACCCTAAATATCGATAGGAAATCACGTATGAATGCAATGTCTTTCGTCCCTTTTGCCTCTAGGTTTACCTCATATTTATAGATATGCGTATGCTTGTTGCCCAAGCATTCCTGTTTGCCCTGGGATTCCTAACTCGTATAGGAAACCCAGGATATCAAGGATTCTCGTTTCCTTTAACAGTTTATTAGAAAAGAGTCCTTTTAGGATTCTTTTCCATTACTGGCTGAACATCCCATACTCGTTGGGTATCTTTCTCAAATCCTATATTCTTGGGATCTCATCCCTTAACGGAATACCACTATTTCTGGACCCTTCCAGAGTGTTCCCTTTACTCCAACATCTGATTGGATTTCTTTCTTTGTTCGGCTGTCTCATCGCCGAACAGACTGCCTGGACCAATCACTTCTCATGTCACTGGTCCATTTTGTCGAACATTATCTAGCACGATGACTAGCTGTCCTTTCTATATTCAAACTATGGTCCCACGTACCATTTATTCAGATATCAATTGCATTGCTTTCAACCCGTCATCCCTCGTATCACGTACTTGGTTCTTACTTCATCTGTTCGGCTATATCATAACCGAACAGTCGGTTTGGACCAGCTACTTCACTTGTAACTTGGTCCAATGTAATCGGAATGCCTCTATCTGCCGAACAGTCAGTTTATACCCATGACTTCTCATGTCATTGGCCCTTACCGCTGTTCAATGCACTGATCGGCTATCAGTCATGTTCAATTTCTCACGTGTTCTTTTACACCACGTGTTCAGCAACTAGATGTACTAGTTCTGGAATACCTCCCTACAACGCACACATCACTCGCTCGATGATTGGCTGCCTTTCTATCTCCAAGAAAAGAAGCATCAGGTCCGGCCGTAGTTCAGGCCATAAAGGAGTTTAGAAAATAACTCAGAATCGTCACCGGGCATAGAGTTTAGGTGTGTCTGGTCACCTCTTGAATATCTGAAGAAAATTTCAAAATTTTAAGAAAAGAGTTCCGCGGGCCAGAGAGCTTGGTTTTTAGAAAAGGGTGACTCCGTAGGCACCCAATAAGGGCTCGGTCAGAATCCATCCCACTCTCACTTCACTTTACCATTATACCCTCACTTGTCAGAACTACGATTGACCTGATTTCTCTCGTGACCGGAGATACATAGGCGTCCGATAAGGGCTCGGTCAGAATCTAACCCCTTATTTCCCACTTATTTGAACTACACCTAACCTGACTTTCCCTTTTCCTCGGAATACGTAGGTTGCTTTTGGGAGTCTTATTGGGATCACAAGGCATGACAATAGAGCTTCTGAGAGCCGTGAGCAGCTTTTGAGCCACCCTTTGAGTATCTTCTGCAAATGGTAAAATGAGAGGTCCAATAAGGGCCTCGGTCAGAATCTATCCAACTCTTTTTCTAAATTGCCGTTTTGCCTTGAAGGTGCCTCCAATTACCATTTAGCACCTCGAAGGGCAGCATCTAAAAAAGACAAAAATACCCTTCTCCCTAAGCGGAGATGTTGAAATTACTATTTTACTCCTCATAGTGTTATAACTAGATACTATCCTTCAAAAGACGGTAAAACACCTATCACCCTAAACTGAGTCATTATTATCGTCTTTTACCTTTTTACCCCTCCCGAGCCTCGGTTGACTTAATTCGGGCCACAGGTTGACTATTTCTCAAAAATCACAAAAATGATAATAAAATCCAACGAGGGCGGCCTCGTTGCTCTTTTTACCCTTTTACCCTTCCCGAGCCTCGATTTACTTTTTTCGGGCCCCAGGTTGACTGTTTCCAAAAAATACAATAACGATAATAAAATCTAATGAGGGCGGCCTCGTTGCTCAAATTACCTTTTTACCCTTCCTAGGCCCCGAGACAACTTTTTTCTAAATTTTCACCAAATCATTTTCTTAATCTAACTAAGGTGTTTTTACCTCCCGATCACTGTTTTACCCCTCCTGGCCCTGATTGACTTTTTCTCAAAAATTCACCCAAACATTGTTTTAACCCAATAAAGCCATTTTCAACACCAAATTACCATTTTACCTCTTTGGGCCCCGGTCAACTTTTATCGGGCCTTGGTTGACCTTTTTACCAAAACTTCACCAAACCAATGTCTTACCCCTATGGGATTGTTTTTACCATTAAATTACCTTTTTACCCCTCCCGGTCCTAGTTGACTATTTCTAGGCCCAGGTTGACTTTTTTTGACTTTTCACCGTAAACCCATTTTCAATCAAATACCCCTTGACTTTTCACCGTAAACCCATTTTCAATCAAATACCCCTTTTCTAGGCTTGTGATAAGCCCCTTTCATCCCCAGCGGCCCGCTAACAACCGTTTTCCCTTCTTAGACCCCGAACTACGCGGAGTTGATTTCTTTTACTTTGGCGATACGTAGGCAGCCTTTCGACAAGGCTTAGTCCACCGTTCCCCCTTCTAAAAAAGGTCAGATCATCGAAATTTATGTATGTATGTATGTACATACATGTAAAAGTAAAAGTATCAATAGGAATACATTTGCGCGCAAAATTGGTTGAGTTATCCATTACAAATGCTTCTTAAGAGCAACTAGAAGTGAAAAATCTTAAAGAAGGTAATAACTTTTAGATTTTCAATTTTAGTTTTGTACTTGGTTTTAAAATAGTTCCTCGTTTAATTTAATCTTTTACTTAATTTTATGATACTTATACATCTAATTTAGTTTTTTACTCATGCTATTTGAGTAGTAACAACTTAAAATAAAAAATGGTGAAAGTTTGTTCTTCTTTTTTCTGATTGGTAGTGGTTCATTCTTTTTGCTATAAAATAAATACTATCAGACCGAAAAGGGTAAATTACATTTAGCCCCCTTAAACTAACACTCCACTTTACCTCCTTAAACTATAGAACTTGACATTTAACCCCCTCTAACTATGTAAATACCAAATACTTTAGACACCGTTAACGGAAAAGTGTTGAATACCCATACTGTCCTCAATCATTGGTGTTAGGACCACGGGCCATGGTCTTGCTATGTTGGCAAATTTCAAGACAAAACATACATTTAATTGTATCCCTGATTATCGAGTTGTAATAGTCTTTTATTTTTAGAGTGTTTATTTAGGAAGTTGAAGGAAATCAATATTGAGTAATTAGGAGATTGATGGAGATCAAGACAACGAAAGGAAAGAAAAATCAAGAAAATCCCATCTTCGGTGCGTATATGGCAACTTCGTGGAATATGCAAGTTGACAATAGGAAAATGCTAGTAGCCTATATAGCTGCAAGCCTGTGAGAATCGTTTTTTAACACGAGAAATATACAGCAATCCGATATTGGTTTGAAGTTTAAGAAAACACTTAAGGGGTGTTTTTAATTTGGTTCTTGGATGATGAATAAGATCGACTGATCTTTGTGATACGAATACAACTCCAAGAAGTCTCTCTATCTCAGATTCAACAACTAGGTTTGTTCTTCCGAAAGATTTCTGGAAGTATCTTGAAGGGCTTGAGGATTCAAGGCGTTCGGCGATCAAACACTGGGTGCGGTGTACGTGGATTTGGCAAGTACATTTTAGGGTGACTTGTGAGTGATTCAGAATCGTAGGGTAAGGTTACTTGTAATTGCACAATGGTTCATATAGTGTTTTGATTTCCCTCCCGTGGTTTTTACCCTTTTTAAGGGGTTTCCACTTATATCGTTGTGTTCATCATTTATTGTTCTTCAATTCCTTTTATCTAACATGTTAAGTATTTAGATAGCGAAAAGGGAAATTTTCAATTGGTATTAGAGCGGGTCGCTCATTAATTTTTGGATTTCTTCCTAGAGCGGATCTTTAGCAATAATGAACATGAACAATAACATGAATCATCTGTTGAGTCGCACACCTATTTTGGATAGTGAAAATTTTGACTACTGGAAATCTAGAATAAAGGCTATCATGAGGTTTCTGGATGAGAAAATTTGGAATTCTTGCATTGGAGGGTATAGCCATCCCACGGAAAAAGTAGAAGAAAAATAGGTCCCTAAACTTACTGCTGAACTGTCTCGCGAGGAAAAGGCTTCTTTACAGGCTAATAATTGTGCCTTGGACATGTTATTTAGTGCTGTTGATGTTAATGAGCATCGTAAGATTGCTAATTGCGAGATTGCAAAGGAAGCGTGAGATATTTTAGTAACTTGTCATGAGGGAACGGATGTTGTTAAACAATCTAAGTTACAGAGACTCACTACTGAATTTGAGATAATCAGAATTCAAGAGGATGGAATTTTTAATGAATTCTACCCTAAATTGATTGCTATCGTCAATATTTATGAAACCCTCGGTGAGCCTATTCCTCCTTTTAGGGTGATTAAGAAAATATTGAGATCCTTGCCTGAACGGTTTAAGACAAAGGTCACTATGCTTGAGGGTAAACGTAAACTCAATGAAAAATCTGTTGAAGAAGTGGTAGGTATTCTCCAAACTTATGAAGCTAATATGTTACAACTTGAGTCTCTAAAATCTAAAGTTAAATCATCGGCTAAGTCGATTACTTTTGTAAGCTCTCAAAGAGAGTCTAAGGAGTTAGATTGTGATGATGAGTATGACCTTGAAGCTATATATATATTTACCAAAAACTTCAAACAATTTTTTAAAAAGAAAATGACTAAAGGTGATGGGAATAAGAATTTTGAAAACAAAAGAATAAGTGAGTCTTCTAGTGCTAAAGAAAAGAATGGGATTAAAGGACCATCGGTAGGGCCAAAGTATTATGAGTGTCAAGGATATGGTCACTTAGCTCATGAATGTATTAACAAATTGAAGAAGAAGACTAATTTTAAAGCCAATATAACTTGGAATGACGATAGTGAGTCTAACAACTCTGAAGAAAAACAAGTAGATCACACGAACTTTATGGCGTTTGGGGCTTCTTTACAGTCAAACCTTAGTGATCATGAATCCTTAGACGATAGTGAGAATGAGGGAAGTGATGAGGAGTTTAGTTTCGATGAGCTAAAACAATCCTACAATATGCTGTTTAAGGAGAGTATTAAGATTAATGAGTCAAATTTGAAAATGGCTTAGAATTATAATAATTCTAACAAGGAATTAGTGATAGCTAAAAACAAGTGGAAGAGTTGCAAGGTTTTTTGAGCAATGTCACTAGTGAGAAAGAAAAGTTGAGTAAGGAGGTTGAGAGTTTGCAAGAAAAGAATAAGGTCTTGATTGAGTTAAACACCGCCTCGGACGATAAAATAAATATGTTAAACGCTGAGATTGGTAATGCTAATATTCTATTTGAGCATTTAAATACAGGGTCAAAGGCATTGGATGATATTCTGAGCATTCAAAGACCAGCAAGTGACAAAACAGGGCTTGGATTTTGTGGAGTTTCACCCTAAAAAGACTAGGAGGTAAAGTGAATGAGTTGCAATTAGAAAAGGTAACATCAAAATTCCGCATTATAAATATTGCCAATAACGTGCTTGAAAAGGCTTGTGATATTAAGAAGAGTAATTTTGCTAAATCCATTCCAACATGCCATTATTGCCAAGTTAGAGGTCACATTAGACCTAATTGTTTCCAACTTCACGGCTACCCAAATGCTATTCATAATCATGCTAGTCTCAATAAAAAAGTCTCCAAGCATCACACTGCTCATAAATCTTTGGTTAATCATGCGAACTGTGATAATGATAGAAACATGATAGTGAGAAGCCCGATACCTACATTTAGACCTAACAATCAAATTAAGACTTTTCAAGTTAGGACTAGATCCATATGGGTTAAGAAGTGTGATTTGCATTGTTTTGTTGCTCATACGGCATTTAAGGCTAGAAACTCTCACATGTGGAATCTTAATAGTGATTGCTCACATTATATGCCTAGTGATAAATTCGGATGGGGTATGTCTTATTGATTGAGTTGGTCCTTTTGTTACTATAATTGCAATTTGTTTTTCTTTCGGTAAAGTAGTCTATTTTGATTTTGTTTGTCCTCATTTGTTTTTTTTAACATTCACTTTTTTTTAAAAAAAAAATCGTTTGGGCGTAGCATGTTTCAGTTGTGAGTAATCAATCATGGCTTCACATAAATGCACATTTTTTTTAATGCATGCTCCTTTTTTGTTGAACTCCTCTCATGAGATATATTCGAACATTAGTTGCACCATGCCTTATGACTTTATGATCGCCACATTTACACACCAGGATTAGAGAGATTGTTCAGATTGGATAGTTGGTTCTCATGTCCATTGGAATGTCTCATTTTCTTTCCTCAGCGATTGACCTTTTGGCATCTTGGTTGGATACGGTGTTCTCTTGGTTCTATTAAAAAAAAACCATATAAGAAAGACAAAAGTCTATTTGTGAGATCTTAGTATGCTTATCCGGGCGTTCATCAAGTACCGGACAATTGGGGTGAGGTACTCTCTCAATGAGCGTTCGTGTCACAAAATGGATAGACTTTGTGAAGGCATCCGTGTTGGACCACTCGCTTAGTAACCGTGGATTGGGTATGAGGTACTCTTATTTCCAATATTCGTGTCGAACGGCAGTGGGGTAAAAATAAAAAACACATGTATTTGTTTTGAAGCATCAATAAAAATTGATATGACAAAATACTCATTGATTGAGGGGGAGTATTTAATCGTTGAGGGGGAGTTATTTCTAAGCCTTGGGATGTTATTTGTGTCATCATGCCTGGTTTGACTTCATGGGAGGAAGGGTGGCTACCATTCTCATGGAACAAGAGAAATCTTGTATCCGAAGATGGTGGTCTTAATATTTTTGACGTGAAACACACCCACTATTGTCATGGTCTCATTTTGCATGTTGCACTTAATTCCAGATTCATTCATGTTTGGGGTTTATACGAATTTGTTCATGCATTTTTAAAATATAGTGATGCACATTGGGCCTCATGGTTGGAACTAACATCTCAATTGAATGTGTTAGTCTAACCGGTTTTCCAAAAAAAAAAAACTGGACCGGGGGGGGGGGGGGGGGCTGGGCTGTGTTGTGTGTCTTCTTTATGATCTTGGTTTAAGATTGCTTGGTATTGTGCTGGTTTTCATTGCTTGATTGTTGCTACGTCACTTCCTTATCTTGGTGATTATTTGGACTTGTTGGATATATGGACATTGGCAAATCGATTTCTTAATCAGGTTTATATGCGTATTGTTTGGTATATGGAATAATTGGGTCCTTTGATGTTTATTGAATCTTTTTTTTGGCTTGCTCTACCTTTGTCCTTCCGTGACAAAAAGGGGGAGAAATTTATTGACTAACGGATTGTACATCTTTAGTGTTTTTGCAGCTTCACAGGTCGTGACCACAATCTGTTAAGGGATAGGTTTTCCTTATTGACTGTGTTTTGTCATGGAAGTGCCAAAGGGGGAGATTGTTAGGACCACGTGCCATGGCCTCGCTATGTTGGCAAATTCCAAGACAAAACATACATTTAATTGTATCCCTGATTATCGAGTTGTAATAGTCTTTATTTTTAGAGTGTCTGTTTTAGGAAGTGAAAGGAAATCAATATTGAGTAATTAGGAGATTGATGGAGATCAAGACAACGAAAGGAAAAGAAAAATCAAGAAAATCCCATATTCGGTACGTATATGGCAACTTCGTGGAATATGCAAGTTGACAATAGGAAAATGCTAGTAGCCTATATAGCTACAAGCCTGTGTGAATCGTTTTCTAACACGAGAAATATACAGCAGTCCGATATTGGTTTGAAGTCTAAGAAAACACTTAAGGGGTGTTTTTAATTTGGTTCTTGGATGATGAATAAGATCGACTGATCTTTGAGATACGAATACAACTCCAAGAAGTCTCTCTATCTCAAATTCAAGAACTGGGTTTGTTCTTCTAGTGGATTTCTGAAAGTATCTCGAAGGGCTTGAGGATTCAAGGCGTTCGGTGATCAAACATTGGGTGCGGTGTACGTGGATTCGGCAAGTACATCTTAGGGCGATTTGTGAGTGATTCAAAATCGTAGGGTAAGGTTACTTGTAACTGCACAATGGTTCATATAGTGCTTTGATTTCCCGCTCGTGGTTTTTATCCTTTTTAAGGGGTTTTCCACGTATATCATTGTGTTCATTTATTATTCTTCAATTTCTTTTATCTTACATGTTAAGTATTTAGATAGCGAAAAGGGAATTTTTCAATAATTGGGACACCATTGTCCAAGGCCAAGGCCATCAGCCCATCAATTTGATTTTTACCTCTTCAACACAAACACCATGTAACAACTCCAATTTTTCATTCAATAAAAATCTCGTTGTTATTCGAAATTTCTTAATTTCTCTTAATTGCTCGATGATTTTTCTTATTTGATTCCTAATAGTTTTCATTCAAGCAATTGAACGCCTTATCACTGTATTCCTCGACTAGAAACCCTAATTACACTTTAGCCCCTCAAAAGATCGTTTCTTGACTTTTAAACCCTACTTAGCAAGACTAGTTAGCTTCTAACCGGCTTGTTGGAGAAACCAAACTAGGAGGTCACCTAGTTACTTTTCCCTAACCATAGATGGACCATTTTGCCCATCTTGAACCTTTTGAACCTTTTCAAACCCTAGACTAGAAATTGTTTAATTATTTCTTTTATTGTTTTGGTTTTATTCTTTATCCTTTGGACGATAAAAGTTAGGGAAACTATTATCCATTGGATAATAGAAACCCAATTCTTTATATTAAAAAGATTCAATGAAAGATTTGAACAAAGACTTTTATAATTGCTTTAAAAGATAATTTTGATTATTTTACTATAAAAGTTCCCTAGTAACCATTAACCATTGGACAATAACCATTAGGGTAATCTTTACCCGTTGGACAATAGCATTTCCAAATATTATATCTTGATAAGTACATACATACATATATATATATATATATATATATATATATATATATATATATATATATATATATGCATATGTGTATTTGCCTCATGCAAAGGACATGTAGTCTTTTTTTTTAAAAGGCTTATTTTATTATTTAAGGTACTCGTCCTTTATTACTCTTTGGTCATTAACCATTAGGGGATTTATTATCCATTGGTCCATAGGTAGTCTTGCCAACTAAGTACTAGTCCTATTAAACTAATCTTTTATTAAGATTCCCGAGAGTACAAAGTACACTATTATATTAATTAAGTACTAGTACCTTTTGTATTAGTTTAAAGGGAGAATCTTGACCTTTTTAACACTAGAATCTTGTACTTGGTACTTACTTATATATATTAGTCTTCCTTAGTACTTATATATATATATATATACATATATATGTGAGAGAGAGGCCGAGAGAGAGAAGAGGAGAGAGAGGCCGAGAGAGAGAGGAGAGAGGCCGAGAGAGAAAGAGAGGGAGAGAGAGAGGGAAGGAGGAAGGAAGAAGAAGAAGATGGGACTTGTACCTAGTTGTTCTTTCACCTTTTCAACTTATGGGTTGAATATCTTCCAAATCCATCACCTTTTGTCCTTCAAATATTCTTTAGACACCAAATCTTGTACCATTGTCTCCTTTCCTCCCAACAAATCTTCCAAATCCCATCCAAGGTATTAAACTAGCCATGCAAGCCTAAAGCTAGGTGGTTAGTGTGCAAGCAAGCCTTAACTTCACCCATCATCCTATCAATCCACCATGACAAGTGAAAGAAAAGTGAGAGAGAGAGAGAGAGAGAGAGAGAATCGGCTAGAGAGAGAGAGAGAGGAAAGTCTTGGCCTATAAATAGAAGCCGTTCCAAGCTTCAAACTCAGACCTTCAAGCTTTGCTCTTCCTTCTCTCTAGAAATTTTAAGTGTTATTGCTTCCAAAGTTCTAGTTTTCTTAAGTTTTCTTGAGTTCTTGAGCAATACCACCAAACCACCTCTTAAAACCACCCATAGATCTTTAAAGTAGTCCACGTTAGTTAGTAAAGTTGTTTCTAGGAAAAGAAAGTACATCTCTTTTCCTTTCGAAGCAAACCGACGCCGTTACGCCGCCAAATTCCAAAACCGACGACCAAATCTCCTTAGCCGACCACCGCCAAGAAGAACAGTAGTTATCCTTATCTACTATCCCAAGTATAAAGTAGTTTTGTACCCTAACTCTAAATATAAGTTCATTAGGAAGTAACCTTGATCATTTTATTTAAAGTAGATAAGGTTATCTTTTGTTGGGAACGTATGAAATGCATGATGTTCGTTATTGGTGATTCAACATGTTAACTAGTATAGAATTGGATGATCTTGTTGGATTCATTTTGAGTATTCTATAAATGCTTGTTTATGTGGAAAGTCCTACACCACGGAGTCTATGCATGATAACGTGACACGAGAACCAAGAAAGTAGAGACATGGCACCTAGGGTGTGTTAACGAAGATAAAAATGAGTTTATCCGAGGGAGGAAATATTTTGAAACTACATAATGACCGGTTTTGGGTGGCATTATGTGAGTTGTGTGTGTGTATGCCAATGGGAACCCGGCGCGGCGGAACCATTGTGAGGATACTCGGGAGACCGGCGCGGCGGAACCGAGGTTGGGTGTGTGGCTTGGTTATCCGTGGAGAGGAGCCAATGCAATTGTGTGCCAATGGGAACCCGGCGCGGCGGAATCATTATGAGGATACTCGGGAACCCGGCGCGGCGGAACTGAGGTAGGGTGAGTTAGAAAGGTGTTTTGGAAAAGAAAAAAATGGAAATAAAGTCACGGTCTACGATGAGTCAGAAAAGTCAACGTTAACGTTAGTTTGAGTAAGAAATGTGGATTTGATTAACTGTTGTCATTACGCATGATTTATTACTTGTTATGTTTCTCTTGTTCATAAGTTAAGGGTTAGAGGGTTTAGATAGTTCTATTGAGCTTTGTGGCTCACGGTGTTGCCTTTTGGTGACCCTGGCATATTATATCGGTGGCGACGCTGGTATAATATGTCAGATTTCATAGATGAGCAGGGCGAGCTTTATACTTTGGAGGCCTTCGGAGCCGAGGAGCTAGCTGTGATGGAAGAACAAGCGGAGCAGTAGTTAGGAACCTTAGTTCCCTCCCGTTTGTAATAAAAGTACTTTTTTTAAGTTTTGTTGTAATAAAGAGCCCGACTCAATTTATTTTTCAATAAAATTTCTTATTTAACGTACCCAAAATTTGGGGTGTTACAACTTGGTATCAGAGCTTTAGGTTCAAAACCTCGGCCATGGGTAGAATGGGTAGAACCACGAGATAAGTTTGACCATTGCACAAACGTGAATTGAGTTTAAGTTTACCGTCCCAAATTGGGTGGAATTCTGTCAAAACAATCTTCGGATTGAAGCAAGGCACGGAAATTGGCAGTCCGGCCGAGTTGGGAATTCCCGAACAATTGGATGATGACTTAAATCAAGAATCGAATGTGGAATGTAGAAACCTGAAAAGTTTTCTCTTAGTTTTACTAAAACTTCCTTTCAAAACTTGACTAATAAGAATTCTTTTATTGTAGATGAATCACTTGAGTTCATACCAAGTCAACCTGCTAGCTCGAAGCACACCATCTCGCAAGTACCTTAAGGTCAATGACGAACCAACTAATAGAAGATCCTTACTCTTCTTATGCCTTTCCCTACACCAATGACTACTATCAAGAACATGGCACTATCATACTTCCCGAGGTAGAGGATGATGCCGAAGCAGCACCCGTCCTAGTCCAAATAGCACCTCCCAACGATGTGGAATTCTTAATTGAGGGAAATGGAGAGTACGATGCGGGAGCAGCCCTCGCCCAAATTCCAATGATTCCACCCATCAACATGATTGCAGGAGAACCCGAAGAGGATCCCGAGGAAGATTCAGAGGAGGAAGAACCTATGGAAGAACCCGAAGAGGATCCCGAGGAAGATTGGCAGCACTTGATGCAAGGACCAGATCTCGATGCGCCGTCCGACGACGAAGACTTAGAGAATTGGGAAGATGAGGTTGGAGAGTCTGACGAGGAGGAAATGACATTCCTAGGAGCGGAGCCCGAAGTCATGGATATAACCACTGACTCCGGAGATGTGCCACCACCACCTTTTGAGACCGACATAGGCGCTTATCAGGTGGAATTTTCTAGTATTTTCTAGAATAAGTTAGGAAGGCTTAAGTAGTAGTTGGACCCTTTTAATGTAGTCAGTTCTAGTAGGAAGTTGTGGCTAGTAAGCCTTCTATGTTGTACTTGTTTATTAAGTAATGAAAGACTTGTGTTCTCTATTAGACTTGATCACTGTTTATGTATAATTATGTGCGTGCGATTTCCTCCTGCCATCTTAAGTCTAATATATAACTTTCCTTATTGTAGATATGGATTGCCGTATCACCGTAGCAGACCTGTTGTACTACAAGACCTTGCTAGCACCCGAGAGCCCTATTTCCATCCCACACTTGGGAGTCCACGACCCCGAGACTGGTGAACAGTTATACGAGATAGTTGTGATGACACCCTACACCAATGAGGAGCAGTACTTGACACTCGACCCTCAGGAACCACTGTTTAGAGAGCTAGCCGAGAAGATTCGCCGAAAGGGAGAGCGTTGGCTCGAGATAAGAGAGAAAGAGTGGATGGAGCAGCTGAGAGAGTTATTCGGACTCATTTCACCTCGTCAGTAGAATAGTAGTATTAGAATAATATTCTGATAGCTTGAGTTGCCCTTGAAGCACTAAGGCTAGAGGGACCATGTAGTAGGATCGTCTCAACTTGTATTTGGAATCTTGTTTTCAATCTACTTATTTTATAGTAGAACTCTATGATTGTAATCTCTTGCTAATCTATGAAAAGTTTGCTTTGTTTTCAAAAATAGTGTTGTATATTAATTGATAAATGGCGTTTACAAAAGGAAAATTTGTAAGTAGACTAAACCACCCCCTTACAATTTTTACTCGTAGATGGTGAACCGACGCAGTGGACTAGGATACGAGAATGGTGAATCCTCTAACACTAACACCGACCTAGCTCAAGTCATGCAAGCACTTGTAACTACCTTGAACGCTAACCACCATAACCAGAATCACGATGATGGACCAATGACCCGAACCTGGGCAATGAATGAATTTTGCAAGCCTCGACCCCCGACCTTCAACGAAGATCCTAACCCTACCATGGCTGAAGCCTGGCTGAAAGAAACCAAGGTGATCCTAGACACCTTGGAGATCACCCGGAACGGAGACCGTGTGGCCTTAGCCACTTATCAGCTAAAGGGAGAAGCCCGCTACTGGTGGGAGTTAATGGAGGCCACCCATGCCATAGCCACCATGACATTTGCCGAGTTTGAAACCCTATTCCTCGACAAATACTTTCCTACACCCCTTCACTTAGCCAAGGAGCAGGAATTTATGAACCTGAAACAAGGGACGATGACCGTGACCCAGTACGCGGCCAAATTTGAAGAGCTATCCCGTTACGCCCCAACTGCTATGGCAACAGAAGACAGGAAGGCAAGAAGATTCGAGTGGGGGCTGACTACCGCTCGGAGATCCGTAGTGGCACAAGCCTTCACCACCTATAATGGTGTGGTCCAGTGTGCTCTCCGCCTGGAAAGCTGTAACGCCCCTGAATTTTGGTCAATAAAAATATTGTTAAATATTTGAATTTTGTTTGAATTACTTATTTTCTCTTGAGTGGCTATATGATTTCTTGTTAATTTCCGTCGTAATTAGATTTTAGTCCTTCAGGGCCAATCGAATTAGATTCCAACCGACTACTTGGAGGAACCGAGCAACCAACTCACCTAGTTACTAGATGAACCTTTTGAACCTTTGCCTTTACCCATTGGTCCATAATGGTTAGGGTAATTTTTGTCCATTGGTTAAAAACCTTTTCATTATAATATTTGATTAAAAGTACATGTAGTCTTTTCAAAATCTTATTTTAAATAAAAGGTATTTGTACTCTTTTGTCCATTGGTTATTAACCGCAAGGGGAATTATTATCCATGGGGTAATAACCGTTAGAAAAGTTAGTGACCCTTGGGTAATAGAGTCTTTTGACCAAACAAAGCACCGATGTGACTAGAAAACCTTCCAATAAAGTTGATTTGACTTGTACTTTATTATTATTTAAATGAGGAGAATCCTAGCCTTTTTATTTAATTGGGGTACTTGGTACCACACCTATATTTAATATAGGGCTTTTGTCACATGCTTTAAAGTACTCCTTGATTATTTTACTATAAAAGTTTCCTTGTAGCTATTATCCATTAGACAATAAAAGTTAGGGGATTTATTATCCATTGGGTAAAAGTTTTAATCTTTCAACCAAGTACATGGGTTTATTAAACTAGTCTTTTTCTTAAACCCCATGTGTTAAAGTACATAATATTTTATTATAAAAGTACTTATTAGCCTTAATAGCCTTTAAGGCCTAAGATTCTTAAAAGTACTCTTTTATATTGGGGTTTTGTACCCAATTGGATTAATTTATTTGGGGAGTTGATCTTCCTAGAGTACATTAGTACACTAGTTTATTTATTTAATGGGACATGTGCCTAATTGGATTTCTTTATTGGGTATTTGATTTTGTAAATCTTGTACTTTGTACCTTTCTTATTCTTTCTTGCAAATATATATATGTGTAGTGTACTAGAGAGAGAGAGAGAGAGAGAGAGAGAGAGAGAGAGAAACCCGAGAGAGAGGGAGAGGAGAGAGAGGGCCGAGAGGGAGAGAGAGAGAGAGAGAGGAAGGAGGAAAGTGAGAGGAAGATTGGTTGTACCATGCTTGATCTTCCATTGTCCTTTCAAATCCATGGGTAAATCTTCTTCCTAACCAAACATAACTCCCCATTTGTACTTCTATTATTGTTTAGCACCAAATCTTGTACCATTGTCTCCTTCTTTCCAAACAAATCTTCCATAGTCCAATCCAAGGACTAACCTAGCCATGTAAGCTACCTAATTAGGCCTAAGTCTATTTTGCCTAATGACAACCTATGATGGGCCATTATCCTAGCCTTTATTAGCCTAAGATTTTGACTACAAGCTAGACCTAGGTTATAATTACCTAGATTCACCTAAAAAGCCTAAATGATCTTATTTGATTTCATAGCCTTACACTTAAGATTTGGCCCAAGATTGAAGAAAAGGCTATGACTTGATTGAAAGGCTTGATTTGTCATCTTAATGGAGCAAATCCATGGGAGATATAGAGAGAGAGAGGGGCCGGCCATTAGAGAGGGAGAGGGAGCCAAGATTTTTCCTATAAATAGGACCCCATTCCAAGCATTGAACTCACACCTTCAAGCTTTGCTCTTCCTTCTCTCTAGAAATTCCTTGTTTCTTTCTTTGTTCTTGCTTAGTTCTTCTTTGTTCTTGAGTTCTTCAAGAAACTCAACCTAAGCCGCCACTAAACCGCCACCCGACCACCCTTCGATCCATAAAGTAGAGTAGTGTTAGTCAAGTAGAAGTTTCGAGAGAAACCTTTCTCTTTCGAAGCTACCGGAGACCACCGTAGGAAGTTACTCCGTCCGACCGCCGATTACCGTCCGTAAGCCGTTACTACCGCCTAGAAGAACGGTAAGGAAATCCTTACTTACTTCCTATTTACTTACTTACCCAAGTATAAAGTAGGTTATTCCTATTTACTTTCTTATCTCGAAGTAATTGTATTTTTGATATTTAAGATGGTTATGAGTATGCATATATGAATTGCTTGTATTACTTGTGGTGTGATAAAGCATAAGTGATTTCACTCCAAAGACGTCCGTACATGTGGCGTTGTGCTTTGAATAAAGCATAAGTGATACACTCCAAAGGCGTCCGTACATGTGGCGTTATGCTATAAGTAGTGATTGAGCGTGATAAGTAATATAGAATTGGATGATCTTGTTAGAATGTTTTATGCTTACTATTGTCCTACCGCGGAGTCTTTGTATGAAACGAGACACGAGAATCGTGAAGGTAGAAACATGACACCTAGGGGGTGATTAATGAAAGGAAATGTTTTCCGAGGAAGGAAATATTTTTGAAACTACATAATGACCGGTTTTGGGTGGCATTATGTGAGTTGTGTGCCTGTGTAAACGAAACATTTAAAAAGGTTGAAATGTTTTACAAACCGCAACGTGGCCAGACTTGGTAGCCGTTGTGTGTATGAAAATTCGTAATGTGGCCGGACTTGGTAGCCCATTGCGTGGATTGTGAAAACCACAATGTGGCCGGACTTTCCCATTGTGTGAGGTGTGTGTGCGTTCCAATGGGAATTCGGGAAAAATGGAACCATTGTGAGGTTGTGTGTGTTCCAATGGGAGACCGGCGCAGCGGAACCATTGTGAGGATACTCGGGAGACCGGCGCGGCGGAACCGAGGTTGGGTGTGTGCTTGGTTATCCGCGGTACGGAGCCAATGCAAAAAAATGTTTTTGTGTGCCAATGGGAACCCGGCGGGGCGGAACCATTTGAGGATACTCGGGAGACCGGCGCGGCGGAACCGAGGTTAGGTGTGTAGCTTGGTTATCCGCGGTACAGAGCCAATGCAAATGTGTGCCAATGGGAACCCGGCGCAGCGGAACCGAGGTTGGGTGTGTAGCTTGGTTATCCGCGGTACGGAGCCAATGCAAATTGTGTGAGTTAAACAAATGATTTTTGAGAAGTTGTTTTGTAAATGATAATGATGACACGGTCTATGACGAGTCGCGTAGGAGATACACCGAAAATCTTGGACACCAACGATAGTTGACTAACGAATGTGGATGTGTCATTGATTAGCTGCGTATATATGTATCATGTGGAAATCGATGTGTTATTATTTCCTGTTGTTTATAAGTTATGGGTTAGCGGGTATGGGTTTGTCCTGCTGAGCTGTTATAGCTCACGGTGTTTCCTTTTGGTGACCCTGACATATTATATGGGTGGCGACGCCGATATAATGTGTCAGATTTTGTAGATGATCAAGGTAAGCAGTTCACCGTGGAGGCTTTTGGAGCTGAGGAGCTGGCAAGAATGGAGGAGCAGGTGGAGCTGTAGTTAGGAACCCTAGGATTCCCTCCATTTGTGTAAATATTGAACTCGTGTGGAAGTTCTGTTGTAATATCAAGCCAGACTCCATTTGATTTTATGAATAAAATGTCTTCTTTAACGTACCCAAAATTCGGGGCGTTACAAAAGCAAGGAGGCTGACTTCAAAACTCGATGGAGGAAGGCAACGGGCAACACTGGCGGGCCGATCCGAACCCAGCCATCCAACAACAATCGCGGACCCTACCCGACCAAGCCTTTCACCCCAGCGCAAAACAACCAACCCTGGAGGTCTGCTGCATCCTGGTGTGGTGAACAATAGAGAGGCGGTCAGAACAAAGCATCGGTGCAATGCTTCAACTGCCAGGCCATGGGCCACTACAAGCGTGACTGCCCCCAACCTCAGAGAGAAAGGAATGGAAACTTTGAGAATCAGAGAACCCAACAACCTGGACAGACTGGCTTTGTGAAGCAAAACCCTGGAGGCCCACCGCAGCAGCAGCAGAACGGGCAAAACAAGGGAAAGCAGCCCATTGGAACCCAGCAAGGCACCGGAGGACGTATCTTTGCCCTACAGACTGAGGAGCAGGAGCAGGATCCCTCTGTGATCCAAGGTACGCTATTATTGTATAGCACCTGCGTACAAGCTTTATTTGATTCTGGAGCATCGCACTCGTTTATATCTACTACTTGCGTAACTACCTTAGCACTAGAAACGGAACCCCTGAGCAAAAGTACGAAAGTAGTATCGCCAATGGGAGGGAGCATAACTGTTAATCTAGTGTGTAGAGGGTGCGAGTTAGAAGTAGTCAACCTGCGCCTGACTTGCGATCTCAGAATGATCGACATGGTGGATTTCGACGTAATTTTGGGCATGGACTGGCTATCGGCTCACCGAGTAGTCATAGACTGTCATCAGAAGACAGTGACGGCTACACTCCGGAGGGAACTCGTTTCCGTTTTAAGGGAGATAGAGAAGCAGCGAGTTTGACAACGAAAAGATCTAGGTGGCAGAATCAACTATTTGGATGGCTAGCTAGTCTCTAAATGGAAGAAACTGACAGGATGGAGTTAGGATTACCTCACATCGTGTGCGAATATGCCGATGTTTTCCCTAAGGAACTTCTTGGCTTACCACCTTCAAGAGAGATAGACTTCTCCATAGAACTTCAACCAGGAACGGCCCTAATCTCGATGGCGCCATACCGAATGGCCCCGGCCGAACTAAAGGAGCTCAAGACCCAGTTACAGGAGCTGTTGGACAAGGGATTTATCAGGCCGAGTACTTCACCGTGGGGAGCGCCTGCTCTGTTCGTGAAGAAGAAGGAAGGGACGCTGCGATTATGTATCGACTATAGGAAGTTGAACCAAGTCACCATCAAGAATCGATATCCGTTGCCTAGGATCGATGACCTTTTTGATCAATTAAGGGGAGCAACCTGCTTCTCTAAAATCGATCTCCGATCAGGCTATCATCAATTACGGATTCGAGACGAGGATATTGCCAAGACGGCTTTTCGTACCAGATATGGCCACTACGAGTTTGTAGAGATGCCATTCGGGCTGACCAATGCTCCGGCAGTATTCATGTGTCTCATGAACAAGATCTTTCAACCCTACTTAGACAAGTTTGTAGTGGTGTTCATTGATGATATATTGATATACTCCGCCAACAAGGAGGAGCACGAAGAGCACCTTTGGATAGCGCTACAAGTACTTCGAGATAACCAACTCTATGCCAAGGCAAGTAAATGTGAGTTTTGGCTAGAAGTGGTTAAGTTCTTAGGACATGTAGTATCCAAGGAAGGGATTGCAGTGGACGAAGGTAAGGTCGAAGCAGTGCTAAACTGGAAACAACCGACCTCAGTGTTCGAAATCAGGAGTTTCCTAGGATTGGCTGGGTATTACCGAAGATTCATTCCGGACTTCTCAACCTTGGCCAAGCTAATGACCAGGTTGACTCAGAAAGGAGTGAAGCTGGATTGGAATGAGGCCTGTGAGAAATCCTTCCAAGAATTGAAGAAAAGACTGACCAACGCACCGGTACTTATCGTCCCTGAACGAGGAGTAGATTATACTGTTTATTGCGACGCTTCGAGAGATGGCTTGGGATGCGTGCTGATGCAGAATGGGAAGGTCGTAGCCTACGGATCTCGACAACTTCGACCGCATGAGAAGAACTACCCCACTCATGACCTAGAATTGGCCGCAGTAGTGTTCGCCCTCAAATCCTGGCGATACTACCTGTGGGGAGAACAATTCGAAGTTTTCACCGACCATAAGAGCCTCAAGTACTTGTTCACTCAGAAGGAGTTAAACCTAAGACAGCGCCGATGGATGGAATACTTGGAAGACTACAAGTTTACGCTCCAGTATCACCCCGGCAAGGCCAACGTGGTAGCTGACGCTTTGAGTCGAAAGGACAGAGCACAGAAGGTCAAGACTGCCATCAAGGAATGGGAAATGGCGGACACCCTTAACGAGTTCAACCTGCGATCATCATCAGAAATTGGAAACGCACGACTGTATGCTCTAATTGCGGAGCCAGCACTTCATCAGGAAATCTTACTAGCCCAAACCTTCGAGCAGAACTGTGAGTTCGTCCGGCATCGAATCCAAGAAGGAAAGGCGGTGCCAGGATGGACTATCGAGGAGAATGACAGCTTGAGATTCAAAGGAAAAGTATTCGTGCCTAATGTTAGAACCCTTCGAGAAGACGTACTCTAAGTAGCTCACCATTCGAACTTCGCAGTTCACCCTGGCGGTACAAAGATGTATCACGACTTGAGAAGAACGTACTGGTGGGAAGGAATGAAGAAGGATGTAGCACGGTTCGTATCTACCTGTTTGGTGTGTCAACAAGTCAAGGCCGAGCATCAGAAACCTGGAGGAGATCTTCAACCCTTACCAATACCGACCTGGAAGTGGGAGCACATCTCGATGGATTTCGTGACGGGACTGCCAAGATCTGCCAAATCCAACATAGCCATCTGGGTGATCGTAGATCGACTCACCAAGTCTGCACACTTTCTGCCTGTCAAGATGACAAAAAACGTGGAGCAACTAAGCCTGTTGTACATTCGAGAAATCGTACGCCTCCATGGAGTACCAATCTCGATAGTATCTGACAGAGACCCATGTTTTGTATCACACTTTTGGAAGGGATTGCAGAAAGCATTGGGAATGGACGTAAGGCTTAGCACGACCTTTTACCCACAAACAGACGGACAAACGGAGAGGACTATTCAGACCCTGAAAGATATGCTGAGAGCTTGCGCCTTGGATTTCTCTGGAAATTGGGAGCAGCATTTACCGTTGGTGGAGTTCGCCTACAACAACAATTATCAAGCAAGCATCGGGATGGCACCATACGAAGCTCTATACGGTTGACCCTGCCGATCTCCAATCTGTTGGACCGATGCTGGGGAAATGGGATTGATCGGGCCGGACATAGTACGAGATACCACAGAGAAGGTCAAGACTATCATACAGAGGATCCAGACCGCTCAAAGCCGACAGAAGAGTTATGCGGATAAAAGGAGCCGACCTTTGTCCTTTGCGGTAGGAGATCGTGTATTCCTGAAAATCAGACCAAAGAAAGGAGTCATCAGATTTGGGAAGAAAGGAAAACTGTCTCCACGCTACATCGGACCTTTCGACATCGTGGAGAAGATCGGGAAGGTTGCATACCGCCTGGCACTGCCACCCCAGCTGCACCGAGTGCATAACGTGTTTCACGTTTCCATGCTTCGCAAGTATCTAGCCTTACCCACCCATGTTCTCAATTGGGAAGACATCACAATCGAAGAAGATGCGACATACGAAAAGGAACCGATAGAGATTCAAGACCGAAGTGAGAAGACTATCCGGAACAAGACGATTAAATTGGTACACGTTTTGTGGAAGCACCGCGGTTCTGGTGAAGCCACATGGGAAAGAGAAGAAACCATGAAGGCAAAATACCCTCATTTGTTCGAATCCTAGCATTTACCTAATTTCGAGGACGAAATTGTTTAAGGGGGATAGGTTGTAATAACTCCGATTTTTCATTCAATAAAAATCTCGTTGTTATTTGAAATTTCTTAATTTCTCTTAATTGCTCGATGATTTTTCTTATTTGATTCCTAGTAGTTTGTATTCAAGCAATTGAACGCCTTATCACCGTATTCCTCGACTAGAAACCCTAATTACACTTTAGCCCCTCAAAAGATCGTTTCTTGACTTTTAAACCCTACTTAGCAAGACTAGTTAGCTTCTAACCGGCTTGTTGGAGAAACCAAACTAGGAGGTCACCTAGTTACTTTTCCCTAACCATAGATGGACCATTTTGCCCATCTTGAACCTTTTGAACCTTTTCAAACCCTAGACTAGAAATTGTTTAATTATTTCTTTTATTGTTTTGGTTTTATTCTTTATCCTTTGGACGATAAAAGTTAGGGGAACTATTATCCATTGGATAATAGAAACCCAATTCTTTATATTAAAAAGATTCAATGAAAGATTTGAACAAAGACTTTTATAATTGCTTTAAAGGACAATTTTGATTATTTTACTATAAAAGTTCCCTAGTAACCATTAACCATTGGACAATAACCGTTAGGGTAATCTTTACCCGTTGGACAATAGCATTTCCAAATATTATATCTTGATAAGTACATATATATATGCATATGTGTATTTGCCTCATGCAAAGGACATGTAGTCTTTTTTTTTAAAAGGCTTATTTTATTATTTAAGGTACTCGTCCTTTATTACTCTTTGGTCATTAACCATTAGGGAATTTATTATCCATTGGTCCATTGGGTAGTCTTGCCAACTAAGTACTAGTCCTATTAAACTAATCTTTTATTAAGATTCCCGAGAGTACAAAGTACACTATTATATTAATTAAGTACTAGTACCTTTTGTATTAGTTTAAAGGGAGAATCTAGACCTTTTTAACCCTAGAATCTTGTACTTGGTACTTACTTATATATATTAGTCTTCCTTAGTACTTATATATATATATATATATATATACATATATATGTGAGAGAGAGGCCGAGAGAGAGAAGAGGAGAGAGAAGAGGAGAGAGAGGTCGAGAAAGAGAGGAAAGAGGCCGAGAGAGAAAGAGAGGGAGAGAGAGAGGGAAGGAGGAAGGAAGAAGAAGAAGATGGGACTTGTACCTAGTTGTTCTTTCACCTTTTCAACTTATAGGTTGAATATCTTCCAAATCCATCACCTTTAGTCCTTCAGTTATTCTTTAGACACCAAATCTTGTACCATTGTCTCCTTTCCTTCCAACAAATCTTCCAAAATCCCATCCAAGGTACTAAACAAGCCATGCAAGCCTAAAACTAGGTGGTTAGTGTGCAAGCAAGCCTTAACTTCACCCATCAACCTATCAATCCACCATGACAAGTGAAAGAAAAGTGAGAGAGAGAGAGAGAGAGAGAATCGGCTAGAGAGAGAGAGAGAAGAGAGTCTTGGCCTATAAATAGAAGCCATTCCAAGCTTCAAACTCACACCTTCAAGCTTTGCTCTTCCTTCTCTCTAGAAATTTTAAGTGTTCTTGCTTCCAAAGTTCTAGTTTTCTTGAGTTTTCTTGAGTTCTTGAGCAATACCACCAAACCACCTCTTAAAACCACCCATAGATCTTTAAAGTAGTCCACGTTAGTTAGTAAAGTTGTTTCTATGAAAAGAAAGTACATCTCTTTTCCTTTCGAAGCAAACCGAAGCCGTTACGCCGCCAAATTCCAAAACCGACGACCAAATCTCCGTAGCCGACCACCGCCAAGAAGAACAGTAGTTATCCTTATCTACTATCCCAAGTATAAAGTAGTTTTGTACCCTAACTCTAAATATAAGTTCATTAGGAAGTAACCTTGATCATTTTATTTAAAGTAGATAAGGTTATCTTTTGTTGGGAACGTATGAAATGCATGATGTTCGTTATTGGTGATTCAACATGTTAACTAGTATAGAATTGGATGATCTTGTTGGATTCATTTTGAGTATTCTATAAATGCTTGTTTATATGGAAAGTCCTACACTACGGAGTCTATGCATGATAACGTGACACGAGAACCAAGAAAGTAGAGACATGGCACCTAGGGTGTGTTAACGAAGATAAAAATGTGTTTATCCGAGGGAGGAAATATTTTGAAACTATATAATGACCGGTTTTGGGTGGCATTATGTGAGTTGTGTGTGTATGACAATGGAAACCCGGCGCGGCGGAACCATTGTGAGGATACTCGGGAGACCGGCGCGGCGGAACCGAGGTTGGGTGTGTGGCTTGGTTATCCGTGGAGAGGAGCCAATGCAATTGCGTGCCAATGGGAACCTGGCGCGGCGGAACCATCGTGAGGATACTCGGGAACCCGGCGCGGCGGAACCGAGGTAGGGTGAGTTAGAAAGGTGTTTTGGAAAAGAAAAAAATGGAAATAAAGTCACGGTCTACAATGAGTCAGAAAAGTCAACGTTAACGTTAGTTTGAGTAAGAAATGTGGATTTGATTAACTGTTGTCATTACGCATGATTTATTACTTGTTATGTTTCTTGTAACGCCCTAAATTTTGGGTACGTTAAAAAGACAATTTTATTGAAAATTGAAATAGAGTCTAAGAGTTTGGCTCATTATTACATCTCAAAGTCTTACAAGAGTACTTTAAAACAAACAAGGATGGAACTAGGGTTCCTAACTACTGCTCCGCTTCTTCCTCCATCCGGGCTAGCTCTTCGGCTCCAAAGGCCTCCAAGGTGTAAAGTTCACCCTGTTCATCTATGAGGTCTGACATATTATACCGGCGTCGCCACCAATATAATAAGTCAGGGTCACCAAAAAGGAACACCGTGAGCTACAACGCTCAATAGAATAATCCAAACCCTCTAACCCTTAACTTATAAACAATATATCATAAAGTCGACAATTTCCACATAACACATACTAATCTAGCCAAAATAATTAACAATGACATATCCGCATTCGAGATTCAATCAGCGTTGGTGTTCAAGAGTTATGAGTTTCTCCTACGCGACATTTCGTAAGTCGGGTCTCGTTTCCCTCATTTCATAACCCATTCATTATTTCAAAACTCGTTTTTAACACACCCAACCTTGGTTCCGCCGTTCCGGGTTCCCAAGTATCCTCACAATGGTTCCGCCGTCTGGGGTTCCCATTGGCACACATTGCATTGGCTCCTCTCCGTGGATAACCAAGCACACACCCAACCTCGGTTCCGCCGTTCCGGTCTCCCGAGTATCCTCACAATGGTTCCGCCGTCCCGGGTTCCCATTGGCACACAAAACAAACACCACACAATGGGCTACCACATCCGGCCACATTGCGGTTTCCAAAACATTTCACCCTTTCCAAAACACGTCTTTTCATAAACCACACCCTAGATGTCATGTTTCTACTTCCGCGATTTTCGTGTCTCGTTTTCATGCATTGACTCCGCGGTAGGACTTTTCACATAAACAAGCATTTATCGAAACTCAAAATGAAACCATCAAGATCATCCAACTCTAAACTACTTAACATGCTTGAATCATAAATAACGAACATCATGCATTTCATACGTTCCCAATAAAAGATAACCTTATCTACTTTAAATAAATGATCAAAGTTACTTCCTAATGAACTTATATTTAGAGTTAGGGTACACAACTACTTTATACTTAGGATAGTAGATAAGGATAACTACCGTTCTTTTTGGCGGTGGTCGGCTACGGAGATTTGGTCGTCGGTTTTGGAATTCGGCGGTGTAACGGCGTCGGTTTGCTTCGAAAGGAAAAGAGATGTACTTTCTTTTTCGAGAAACAACCTTACTAACTAATGTGGACTACTTTAAAGATCTATGGGTGGTTTTTAAGAGGTGGTTTGGTGGTATTGCTCAAGAAAACTCAAGAAAACTAGAACTTTGGAAGCAAGAACACTTAAAATTTCTAGAGAGAAGGAAGAGCAAAGCTTGAAGGTGTGAGTTTGAAGCTTAGAATGGCTTCTATTTATAGGCCAAGACTCCCCTCTCTCTCTCTCTAGCCGAATCTCTCTCTCTCTCACTTTTCTTTCACTTGTCATGGTGATTGATAGGTTGATGGGTGAAGCTAAGACTTGCTTGCACACTAACCACCTAGTTTTAGGCTTGCATGGCTAGTTTAGTACCTTGGATGGGATTTTGGAAGATTTGTTGGAAGGAAAGGAGACAATGGTACAAGATTTGGTGTTTAAAGAATAATTGAAGGACAAAAGGTGATGGATTTGGAAGATATTCAACCCATAAGTTTGAAAAGGTGAAAGAACAACTAGGTACAAGTCTCATCTCCTTCTTCTTCCTTCCTCCTTCCTCTCTCTCTCTCTCTCTCTCCCTCTCTCTCTCTCTCTCGGCCTCTCTCTTCTCTCTCTTGGCCTCTCTCTCCTCTTCTCTCTCTCGGCCTCTCTCTCCTCTCCTCTCTCTCACATATATATGTATGTATATAAGTACTAAGGAAGACTAATATATATAAGTACGTACCAAGTACAAGATTCGAGGTTAAAAAGGTCAAGATTCACCCTTTAAACTAATACAAAAGGTACTAGAACTTAATTAATATAATAGTGTACTTTGTACCCTCGGGAATCTTAATAAAAGATTAGTTTAATAGGATTAGTACTTAGTTGACAAGACTACCCTATGGACCAAAGGATAATAAATCCCCTAATGGTTAATGACCAAAGAGTAATAAAGGACGAGTACTTTAAATAATAAATTAAGCCTTATAAAAAGACTACATGTCCTTTTACATGAGGCAAAAACATATATGTATATATATATGTACTTTTATCAAGATATAATATTTAGAAAGGCTATTGTCCAACGGGTAAAGATTACCGTAACGGTTATTGTCCAATGGTTAAAGGTTACTAGGGAACTTTTATAGTAAAATAATCAAAATTGTCCTTTAAAGCAATTATAAAAGTCTTTGTTCAAATCTTTCATTGAATCTTTTTAATATAAAGAATTGGGTTTCTATTATCCAATGGATAATAGTTCCCCTAACTTTTATCGTCCAAAGGATAAAGAATAAAACCAAAACAATAAAAGAAATAATTAAACAATTTCTAGTCTAGGGTTTGAAAAGGTTCAAAAGGTTCAAGATGGGCAAAATGGTCCATCTATGGTTAGGGAAAAGTAACTAGGTGACTTCATAGTTTGGTTTCTCCAACAAGCCGGTTAGAAGTTAACTAGACTTGCTAAGTAGGGCTTAAAAGTCAAGAAACGATCCTTGAGGGGCTAAAGTGTAATTAGGGTTTCTAGTCGAGGAGTATGATGATAAGGCGTTCAATTGCTTGAATACAAACTACTAGGAATCAAATAAGGAAACCATCGAGCAATTAAGAGAAATTAAGAAATTTCGAATAACAACGAGATTTTTATTGAATGAAAAATCGAAGTTGTTACATTTCTCTTGTTCATAAGTTAAGGGTTAGAGGGTTTGGATAGTTCTATTGAGCTTTGTGGCTCACGGTGTTGCCTTTTGGTGACCCTGGCATATTATATTGGTGGCGACGCTGGTATAATATGTCAGATTTCATAGATGACTAGGGCGAGCTTTATACTTTGGAGGCCTTCGGAGCCGAGGAGCTAGCTGTGATGGAAGAACAAGCGGAACAGTAGTTAGGAACCTTAGTTCCCTCCCGTTTGTAATAAAAGTACTTCTTTTAAGTTTTGTTGTAATAAAGAGCCTGACTCAGTTTATTTTTCAATAAAATTTCTTATTTAACGTACCCAAAATTCGGGGCGTTACACACCAGGTCCACCACAATTAGCCACCATATTTCGCACCAAACCACCTTTAACCAAACAAACCCAAGTGAGAGGATGAAGGAGATAATGGACGAGAAAGGGTCATAACAGGTAGATTTTTCGGCGGTTGGAGCAGCGGTGTCATCAGAGATGATGGAGTTTGAAGTCGGCAAGAAAGTTCTTAAGGCCGCTGGAGCAGAGGTACTTCATGACGGACGACGTGGACTTCGCTTACATGGTCAGGAGATTGAGTCTCTTGCACTCTAATAGGGTAAAGGTAAAGTGGGTTTACTCCTACCGCCACCACTGCTTCACCGAGGTAAAACCCAACAAACCTAGATGACGGCTGAAATCGACGTCGGCAATAGAGGCATCGATTGCCGTGGTTCCATAGATTTATATCATTGCCTTCCAAGCAATTCTCCAGTCCAGCTTAGACCCTAATCCCACACTGGTACAACTTTTGAACCTAGCCGCCACAACAACCAATTTATGCGATAGATGAGGGAGTAAGGTACATCGATGCTCTGGTCGCTGGATTAAGGATAGGGTCGACCGAATTCTAATGCCATGCGGTGATTTGTTCTGAGTTCAGAGAGAGAGAGAGATAAAAGGGAATCTGGTGTTTTGCTCTGTTATGAATGGAGCAACACATAGCGATAAAGAAGAGAAAGGAAAATAAAACAAAACATATGCACATTTTCGAAGGGCAAAATGGTAACTTAAGGTGGCTTCGTTATGCAAGTTAGTTGGATAAGGGTTTCCATTAGTTAGAGGGGGGTTAAGTGCAAAAAATAATAGTTAGAGGGGGTAAAGTGTCTCTGAGCCATAATTAGAGGGGGTTAACTGTAATTTGCCCAACCGAAAAATCGGTATAAACCGATCAAACCAAACTAAACCAAAATATCTGGTTTAGCTTGAAAAAAATACCTAAACCGGATCAAACCAAATCGTTTACACCCCTACCGTCCTTATAACATTATGGCCACTAAAAAGAGATACTCCTACAACCAAACACTCGACTGCGAGTGTAAATATTTAACATAAAAGTTGAAAGGTGTTTGAGCGGAAACAAGGCGACCCCTCCTTGAGTCATGGGTCATAATAGGGTAGTGACTCACTCATTTGTCATTGACCATTGACTCATAAACTGTAGGTGCGTGCTAAACACGCGCACCACCTTGTTGTGAGTAGGGATGGCATTTGAGGTGGATATGGAAATTTCCGTCCCCGATCCCCAAATTGATATGCTATCCATATTTGCCCCAATAACTGAACGGGGAGAAGGAAATCGAACCATAACCAAACCATTTGGTTTTCGGGTAATCCTCGAACCGAATGAGTAACCGAACCAGATCAAAAAAAAGGAGAAAAAACCCAACATTCACTGCAAATACAACTCACATCATAATGTGAAGTGAAAACAAACCGACAACGAATTCAACATAATACATCCATTTATCTACATATATTCAGCAAATTTCAATTACAGATTCAAGCTAAAATTTCAATTACAGATTCAGAAGATTACATATTCAGACAGATTCAACAAATTCAAACCCTCTAACCATTTTCTTCTTTTGGTCAAACAGAAATACCAAAATCGGCCACAGAGAGAGAGAGAGAGAGAGAGAGAGAGAGAGAGAGAATAACACACACATAGAGATCTCTCACGAATCACGATTGCCGCTCTCGGCTCTCTGGTGACGTCTGGTCTTAACCTTTTTATGGAGGAATGGAGAAATGACTGAGGTTTGAGTCTCTGAGAGTGAGAGTCGTCGGACGAATAGAGAGAGAGAGAGAGAAACAGAGACTCAGATTTGGAATCGTCAAAATGAGAAGTGAGAATAGGTGTGGAGGCGTGGAGCCAAAATGAGAGAAACCCTAGTCTAACGTACGTGTATGTTTATATATATGCTTGTGTATTTTTGTAATTAACTCGTTTCGATTCAGTTATCGGTTACGGTTTGGGTCCGTTTGGTTATCCCATACCTCAACCATACCCGTGCCCGCAGGAAAAATTTCGGTTGTGATTTGAGAAAAAATTTTGATTATTATTTTGGTACCTATCGATTCAGTCGAGATTGTCATCCCTCGTTGTGAGCAGCCCTCCCCTCCCCTTCCACGGCTTCCTCTCTTTCAGCGAACCTGCACGTGTACTGGACCCTCTCTCCACGTGGCAACTTCCCACCGGCTGAAACCAGCTTACCTCAACTTTAGATCGCTGCCGTCCATCCCATCCCCAACCCAGGTCAAACTCATAACATATGCTAAATTGCTTCCTGACCGTTCCCACGCGGGAGTTAAAAAGGTCCCCCCTAGAGAGAAGAAAGTGTATGCGTGCTTTAGAGAGAGAAAGCGCGTCATTGTATATATGTATGGAGAGAGAGAGAGAGAGAGAGAGAGAGAGAGAGAGAGAGAGTTGGTTGCTAACCAGGTATGCACAAGTAGTTGTTCTCGAATTCACTATTTCTTCTACACCAAAAATTATCACTTGATGATTAGTAATATATCTCTTCTTTTATGTTTCTACATCGACTGGAAAACTGATATGAATTCAACTGAATAACCTGCTGTTGAGCTCTGTTTCTGTTCCTTAGGGTTTAAGTTTTGTAGATTGCTTCCAATTACGAATTTTTCTAATGATTGTTATTGCTTCTGTGGTTCTGAGTCGTTGTGTGGCTTTGTTCTTGTGCCGTTTGTTGATCAAGATTGTTGGATGCAGTCAATTGGGTTGACTTCGTTTTTTTTTCCGGGGGGTTTACTTGGAATTCTTTTGGTGTTCTGCTATGTGAATTCGATGCTTTTGTGCTACTGGTTTCGTTATATTCTTGTTCTTCCTTTTGCGCTGATTTATGATTTCTTACCTTGGGTAGTCTGGTCTTACGGGGGTTATTTTGGTAATCTGAAAGTTCTCTTCTTTGATCCTCTGATCGCTTCCGACATATGTACTATGTTCTAGAATTTACTATTTTCTACACCTATATTATCAGTTGATTATTCATTTCTCTGTTTCGTGTGTATATATGACCGAAAAACAGAGATTTATTCAACTGAACAAGCAGTTGTTCAGTCAGTTTTTGGTCTATTTCTAGGGTTTTTGATTTGTAGATTGCTTCTAATAATGGTTCTCTGATGATTGCTGCTGTTTGCGTGTTAGTGAATTGTCTCTGGGCTTTGTTTTTGGGGGGATTCGATTCTGTTACTTATGATTGTTGGATGTAGTCAATTGGGTTGACTTCGTTGTTTACTTGGAATATGTTTGATGTTCTTCTGGAATGAGAATTCGAGATTGTGGCGCTACTATTTGTGTTATAATATCTTCTTTTTTTTTATAGTCAATTTGTAATATTCTCACCTTGGGGTATATCCTTGTATTACTGGGTTTGTTTGGGATATTTGTGTACATGTCTTACTCTGAAAGTTCTGTTATTTGATTCTCTTTTATGTAATGTTAAATTTTTTCAACTTTACCCAATCTGACTAGGCTAGTTTTTCTCTTCTTGAATTTATTAGGAGAAAGGGAAAAAATTATTTTATCCGAGATAAATACTTGCAAAAGTCAAAGTTTAAGATTTTTGTCTGTGTTATGTGTGTGAGGTGGAGATGTGCATTACTGACCATTATCATTTGGTACAGATGGAGTGGAGAGGGATGGGAAAATCTTTTTGAGACATAAATCTAGTTTTTTGTTTCCAGTTTTTCTTTTTCTTTTTATAGCTGAAACAAGCAAGATAAAGTTAAAATACGGAGGGGTGGGTTGTTTTACCTTGTGATAGTGACTGGCTTGTGCATGGAAGGGGTTATATCAGTCTCCTTCCACTTGCATTGTGATCGCTTGTTTCCAAATGATGAGAAAAGATTGCATAATCCAGACAACAATTGTATTTTTATCTTTATGTGTTGGATAAATGAAACCAAAAGATAAAACAAATCCTTTGTTCTTGTCACTTCCAGCAGTTGTCTCTATTTTCAGTGGAAATAATTATCCGGTAGTCTAAGATAGCTTGCAGAGAAACTTCCCATCCTTTGAAACATGGTCAACTATCAAGCTTGCTTATCACTATTTGCATATGAACATGCCAAAGTTAGAAATAGAATTCCCAATCGAACTCTAAATGAATGGGGTGTCCGACAAGGTTATGTATTTCTTTTTGGAGGGTTAATGCAGTATTGACCTTTCTATCAATTTGGACTCCGTTTTTGGTTAAACTTTCTATGATTTATCTTGTTCATGTTATATTGAATCTAGTAATCATCTCTTATCCCAGTCTCTTGCCACTCTATTGATTGTCTAGCTGGACTGGTGTTCTCTCCTCCACTGATGCACTCAAATCAAGATTGTGGTACATATTATCAAGACAGATCAAATGCCATCGTTAAAAATGAAGACCAAGTCAACCACAGGGTGTTTAAGGAACAAAAATGGTCTCCGTGTATGCCAGAAGTCGAATAGGATATCCAAGAATTCTTGCTCTCGTGTCCAGATTTCTCAACATGCAAAAGGATGTGATGCTTGCATCCAACATTGTCAAGATGGTAAGTGTGGTATTTTAGCAATTACAATGAAAAACTAATGGGGAAAATAATGTCTTGTTGGTGTCAATAGAGGCTATATGGTATCTATTGGAGAAGCGCTGTGGCATGTGGTTATATGGTAGAACTGATCCAACTTTGTAATCCAATCACATTTTAGCATCTGTTTTTTGTTGCACCCTATTGGGGTGGCAATAGCCTTGACATTTTCTATGTGATTTCAGAAAAAATGCATCAAAATGATAATAGTCACTCTGCATTATATACTAAAAGCACACAGAATTTTTCAACCCAATGTCATAAAAAATTCAAAATGCATGGACAAGTGACAGTTTGGAAAACTACTCGGGATGTTTCAAACCATGATGATACCAAATTTTATCAAGTTGCTAAGTTAGACTGTCTCTCTCTATATCTGAAATCTGAGATCTGGTTTTGTGTCCTATCAGAAATCCAAGGCTTGCGTTAAATTCTGATTCAAAGTTTCACTTTAGGGAGAATCCATATACTATTCTTGTTGTAGGAGTAAAAACTGTGTGCTACTATTCTACTTGACGTTTAAACTATCTAGTTGGTATATCAGTGAAAGTTACAGGCTTACAGCTATCATATGTTTTATGTTTGTACAGCTGTTGAGCTGAAATTAAGTTAATATAGTTTTGAGCATAATCTTCGGTTCATAGCCAAAATGATTGTGAGAATGTTTTCCTTTTTTGGCCCCCACTTTTGAAGGAAAGAAAGATGCTTAAGAAATTATGTTTTGCAGAAATGGCAATAACAACTCGATTTTATTGCATAATGCTCAATTACATCCCTTGGACTATTCATCATAACTTGGTGTCTGGGCATCAAATGGAATGAACAAAAACAAAATATATGTAGTATCGTTTGGAAAGCCTATCAATCTTCAGCCTTAACTGGTTCCCATAGTTTTTGCAGTTGTGTACACTATTTGTACACCTTTTCCTGAAATAAGAAAAATTACTTGCCACGGCCTCATTTGGGATCCTCTTCTAATCACACCTATCATTGTTGTAGTTTCACTTAGCGATAAAGTACATGCTCAGGAGAACATAGATGACGTAGCTGTTGACCATCATGAAGTGCTCGCTGAAGAAAATCTTCCATCCGAAAAGCACCTATTGCCTATAATAGATTCTGCAATCTCTAGGAGAATGGTAAGGAAAAGCATAATTCTCATCTTTATTGAATAGTATAATCGCTACCTAATAAAGGTTATTCATTTTGTATAGCTTGTGATTTCATGATTTAATACGTACAATCTTTGCTGCATACTTTTCTCCCATTTCATTTTGTTGCTGCTGTTTTTTTGTGGAGAAATTACTTCTTTTAATGATTAAAATAAAACAAGAGAAAATAACATGAACCTCATTAGATTCATGCTGTGCACAACTGCACATAAGTCACCCATAACCATAGCAGAATGGATTACCCTTCTACTCCTATAACTCTATGCTATGCTGGGCTTCTTCTATATTCTTGGAACCTACGAAGTTCTTGCCTTTCTTTTTTGGTTCATTCTGGTTTCTTTTCTCTTGTACGATTCTGCCAGGTTTTCACCTTCTTGCCATACTCTCACCATCCATACTCCTTCTCACCTTTCATCACATTAGCATAAAGAGAGTCCCTCTTATTTTCATAGGATCTCATGGATTTTTTTGGAGGCATTTCCTCCTCTAATTATCTGAAGAAATTCTGGAGACTTGCAGAATATGAACTTTAGGTTGCCTAGGGTGTCAATATGCCAAATTTGGTTAACTACAAACTTGAACTAATTATTGAAGGGGAATATAAGCTGACGATTTATTTATTTCTTGTTTCTGCTCCTCTCATGTGTTTTACGACTGTTAATCCTTAAAAACTGTGACAATATAATCCTTGAATTTAAGGATTGCCATAAGTGACAAATGATGGTTGATTGCAGGAATCTTCACCAGCCACCTGTACGTCAAACTTGGAGACAATATTCTCACCTATTTTGGAGTCAGTTGAAATTCGCAGTGAAGTGAACAATGATACAGGTATATTTATATTTGTATTGGTTATTCTGTATTGTCCTTTTGAGTGGGTGAATGTTTTTAAGTTTTATCAGAGGCTTGCTTCAGAGTGTTTGATTTTGACATGAGAATGATCTCTTTTTTGGTTTACTTTTGAAATGTCAGCAAATTGTCACTTTATTCCACCTGTGCAAATGAGAATGTTCAAATTCACTTCTTTATGTTTCCGGAAAATGGTCGGCATGGTCATTATTTTCATTTTGTTGTTTTAAATGCGATATTGATGCTTAAAGCTTCCCATAGCTCAAAATTTCCTGTGGAAGGCTCTCTAAAGAAATTGGGTTCACATTATTGCAAATGCATTTATATCACCACTATGCCAGAAATTGCACTAAAACATGGTCCATTTGTTTCCTGAACACCACCACCTCAATAATGTATTAGATACATTCCAACTCTACTTCTTTGAATAAAGATAAACATTTTGGAGATGGGAGTACTGTCGAGATTGTCTGCAAATGTGCATAATTCTGTTCATTTGTTGGGTTGTTTCTGAACATTTCAAGCACGTCTTAGGTTCATTTACTGGATTTTTTCAAAGAACATACATTTATTATTTGGATTATATTTTCGCATCTCAAAAAAGCTTTTCATTTATTGGTTGTTCTCAAAGGGAATACATCAGTTTTTTTTTTTTGAAAGGCGGAATACATCAGTTTATTGTATTATGTTCTGAAACATTTCAAGCATGTCTTAGGTTTGCAAAGATTTCATGCCAAAATGGGATCAAAACTGACTACAAAACCCCTTGTGTTTTTCTCACTCTGTCTAGGGAGTGACAAAGATCTTGATTCACCGGTTTTGGGAACTGATGAAAGTGACGATAACAGCACAAGCTCATGTGAATATCAAACTTGCAATGTCTCAGATTTCTACATTTCTGACATGATTGTTACAGGCATACCCGTCGAAGGCAACTTAGTTTATGACGACATGAAAGATACTAATTGCATGCTTGATTACAAATGTGATGAACCAAGTATGTTGTTTGATGTGGCTGAGGAATGCATGATATTGCCTTTCCTGGAGGATACTTTGGAGGCAAGCAGTTATCTTGATGGAAGAAAATGCGAGGAAACCTCAAATTCAGATGCTTCAAGCTTGTATGTCGCAATCCATCAATTGAGATCCTGCAACCAGGAACCTGATGCGAATCCCTACTCAGATTCTGATCAATTAGAGAGCTTTGATCCACATATGTTTATCAGAAATCTGCCTGACCTACCAGATGTGCCACTAACTTTTCCGCCCACCATGTTGCCTAAGGGATCCCGGATAACGAAATCGGTTACACTAGTACTTGATTTGGATGGTGAGAAAAGTCGGATCTTTGGATCTTTTTTCTAGTGACATTGATTCTATTTCCATTTATTTAGGAAGGACTGACACATCTAACTGGTTGCCATATCTTTGTCGTATGTGTCGTACACATTGGTGACACATGGCACAATGGGAAATGTTTGGGACATGCCAGGTGGCTTGTCCAACTAATTTTTTAGCAGGGGACACATTGGGGACACCCTTGTCAATAAGACATAGGTGGAGACATGACGGATAAATTTGTGGTCTTAGTTTTTACTTTTTAATATTAAAAAAGAATAGAAGGCAAAAATTGCAACTAAAGTCACCCTCCTTGAAATTGTAGTATCCAAATATTAAATGGTAATTGCAAATTATAATTCAAATTATAGTTATTTTGGATACAGTATTCAAACGATTAACAGCAAAATATGTACAGTTATAAATTATAAACCCTTGTTGTTTGCCATGTACTCTGCTGTTTTTGTGTCCCCATTTATTTAGAATTGCTGATTTCTGCATCCGATCCATATCCGTGCTTCTTAGCCTTCTATGTGATCCAATTTATTTGTCAAGAAGAATTTTACATATTACATACTATACTTAGATATTTCAAAACCCACATTTGCATTGCACTTGTTGAAGTATCCAACTCAAAACCAATTGGTAATGAGTGGAGAGGCCGCCCAAGCTCATATACTAGTTTTGGAGGAGATAATTAACCGATGTGGGACAATTTCCAACACTCACCCTCATGTGCGACCCTCGACTTGCACGTGGAGCGGTCAACAAAGGATCCAGAACACGCGGATCACAACGAAACAAAGTGCAACTATGGCACAAACAAAGGGAAAACGCCTATGAAAACCTAGCTCCTATCCATGTTGAAGCATCTAACTCAAAACCAATTGGCAATGAGTGGAGATGCCGCTCAGGCTCATATACTAGTTTTGGTGGAGATAATTAACCAATGTGGGACAATTTCCAACAACACTTATAATTTGTTGACTGCTTTCATGTATAGAACTTATTTCAAGAACTTTTCAATGCTTCCAAAGGTTTGTCACAATGGCTTTCATTTCTACAGAAACACTTGTCCATTCTACACTGGAGCATTGTGACGATGCGGATTTCACATTTCCAGTTTTCTTCAACATGAAGGAGCACAAAGTGTACGTGAAACAGAGGCCTTACCTTCGGATGTTCCTGGAGAGGGTTGCTGGGATGTTTGAAATAGTGGTGTTCACAGCCAGTCAAAGCATCTATGCTGAACAACTTCTGGATATACTGGATCCAGATGGAAAACTTATTGCTCGTCGAGCTTATCGTGAATCATGCATTTTTTCAGATGGAAGTTACACTAAGGACTTGACAGTTTTAGGTGTGGATCTTGCTAAAGTTGCTATAATTGATAATTCCCCACAGGTAGATTACCTGCCCATTGGATTTGACCTGTTTTTCTTCGTTCTGACTTGTACATGTACATATATTTTCTACTTTTGTTAGGCAAAAATTGATAGGTGAGAGTAAGATATGTTTGTTGGATGAACACATTGCAGTAGTATTTACTTTAATTAATACTTTTAGCACAAATTCACCACGACGAGGATGTTTGGCTGTGACCCACTCCTTGAAACAGTTGGCCTGTGTAAGAAGGTAGCTAACACATATGAGATAAAACTTGCAAAGATTTGACACTGGGGCTTAGAGTGTTGTAGGACAGTACCTAATGACGATTTAATTGTTTCACTTAGGAATTTGGAGTGTGAGAAGAAAATGAGCCTCTACTTTTGTTTTTGGTGACATAATGAAACATTTGGGGATGCCTTGAAGGAATATAGACAAGCAAGTAGTGCAAGTTTCTGTTGCAGAAGTTTCTTTTGCTGGAGAAGTAACTATTAAATCCTTCTGTTTTGCTTTTTTCAGGTATTTCGGTTGCAAGTGAATAATGGGATACCTATTAAGAGTTGGTTTGATGACCCATCTGACTCTGCACTAATTTCATTACTTCCCTTCCTTGAGACACTAGTTGATGCTGATGATGTTCGCCCCATCATTGCCAAGAGATTCGGTAAAAAGGAATAAAAGTCCCCTGTTCTCTCCTAATTTGCTCAATATAACAACTCTTTGATCCCGTCATCTTGTTTTAGGAAAAGTTATCCTCATTTTAGATCTCAGTATTCATTCCTCATTTGGTTTCTTGGTATAGTTTATTTAGACAATGGATATATTATAAGTTGTTTGTTCTAGCAGCTCTGTCCCTCGTCCCTTTCTTCTCTCTCTTCTTTTGACAATCTCTTTGAGTTCTCAATCAAATTTGTGGCAAAGGTAGTTGTGGATTATTCAGAACTGCTCTATGTTTGCATTGTACAGATATAGGAGGTTATATTTTCATAAGGGTGTGTATTTGAATTACTTCATTGTGAAATAAAGGGAATAGTTTTTCTAAACTTTTCTTTTTTAAACTGTTCTGTTGACTCTTATATGCAATCAGATATTTGATGCTCAGTCATTGTGCTGTAGCTTTATTGCAAAGAATATAGCTCTACGATACGGAAAGTGATATTCGCATCATTGCGTCATTACTTAAATTTTACATCATGATTTGCGTAAAAAAGCAAACGTGCTAGGATGATGTTTTAGATCATGGTTTTTATAAATGACGACTTGTCCAATATATTGTGGTAGAGCTTTGATTATTCAAGATATGGTACTATTAGTTTCAAGAAGCCTGGTGAGTTATCACAAAGTATGAAGTTGAGGAACTAGATATGCTTCTCCAAGAATCGGAATAACCTACGAATATTAAATAAAACAGATTTTAAAGCGCTTTGTTGCCATTCAAAAAAAAAGGCATTTTGTTGCAACTAGTATATTATGTAGTATAGCGTGGTTAGTATGGACATGTGTTCAATCATCAAAAACTTCTAAAAAAATTTAGCAAGAAAAGAAAAGGGAATGATGTTGGGAAAGATTATTTCAAACTGGGAGATATTTTCTATTACCCAGTTTTAGTAACTCTATAAATTCAAAAGAGTGAAGTACTTGTGAAAAGCAAGAAATTAATGAATTGATCTACCCTTTTGGTTTCGGCGAAGTGAAGTTAGTTGCTTTTGGCAAATGAAGTTTGGGGAACACAAAGACAAACAACAAGAGTACTTGGTGTGTGAAATGATAATGGTTTAATACTAGTGTATGATAGTAGCTAGAGTGTGACGGTTAACTGAAGTGTACAAAAGGATTTTGGGTCTTTTGCTTAGAACTTTCAATTGTGACCTTTTATAAGATAGAACTTGATCTCAAACTGACATTAAAAGTGGTAGTGGGAAATGTGAATTTGTTGGCTAGTTGTGTGCGCAAACCTTTTACTCCTTTTTCATTTATTTCGTCTGTTTTGAGGTTGGGAAGGGGGTGGGGATCAATCCCATATAATACAGGTGACACTTGTTATGTACGTTGTTGTGCCTTCATTTATCTTTCATTTCTTGCTTCTATTGCTTGTTGCATTATCTTGTTGGTTCTTTTCACCTAAATTTACTTTAATTGCTTATGCTAACTGTTAGTTTAAGTTTGTCCTCTTTCTATGATAAGCCACACACACTTTTAAAATTTCTTAGTTTGAAAATGCATGAGGATTAGTTGGAACAACGCAAAAATGATATTTTAACGTCAGGGAGCTACACAAATTTTCAGCGTTAGGTACTAGTCTTTGGTGAAGATTGCAAGTCTTCTGCTTAAAATTTTAGTTAATTGTTAATGAAAAAAGAACTGCAAAATATGTCTGTATGATGCGAGGATGGCCTTGAAAGGGATGACAAGCTAGGGGATGCTGATAGGAAACCCTTGTTTCATAAGGAATGGAACTGTGGTAAAAATACCACTGGTGCATGAATAGCTTTGCTGCCTTGATTGTGTTAAGAGTGACGAAAGGAACTAGGAAGATTGAATACAAAGTAAACCAAAGGAAAGATTACTTTTATGGTGTGCATCGATTTACCTTTGGATCCTTGAGGATACACATGGATTATCAATTGACATCCCTATTTGATTCTACCAATGATGGTGTGCTGTTATTCAAACAAGAGAGATTTACTTTTGAAAGCTTCCATTTAGCGATATCTTTTCCCTCTTAGGTGTTTTGATTAATGTACAAATGAAAATGTGAGAGTGTTTGATAGGAAAAGTACATTCCCTGGGTAATTGACTCTAAAAAGCATTTTAGGTGATTGGGACACAGCTTGGCTTGATTTGGGTTGTAAAATGTGTTGGGTAACCCTCTCACACTGATGTCAAGGCACCGTATGGCAAGAGTACAATAGCTCCTAGTATTATGTTGGCTTGCAGACTATGGAAATAAGTGCTATTTAGGACATCCTTTTGCTTCAAAAGGGAAATTCTAGGCTCTCCCTTATTCCTCTGCAGGTCTACCTCTTCCATTAGTTCTTACCATTTGTTATTATTGGTAACATCTTTCTGTCAAAGCTCTTTAGTTGTGCTCAGTGTATAAGTTCCACTAGCAAAATTCCTTTACTATCATTCCTGTTCTTCTTGGTTTCTGTCCTCGTCGACCATGCTATGTACTCTCTCATTGGTTTGAACCTAGGTTAAGTGGAATGCAAATTCTATGCTTCATGCCTTTAATTATTCTATGATAGGGATAACCTTCTATTGATTATGACACTAGAATATTCTTCTTCCGAAGGGTAAACTTGCAAAATAGATAATTAGCTTCCATTTGAACTATGTCAAACCCATTTCTCGGAAAATACTAGCCGTTTTTTAGATGTCCCTTGATATTTAGCGTATTTACATTTGAAATTTTTTTTTTTAAAAGAATTTTGGGGACTGCTTTGGATGGCTGAATTCTTTGTTTGAACTGAAGGTGTGCCATGTTTCGAACTCCAAGACACAATTTGCTAGGGTGTGAGCGTTCTTTGGTAATCGAGACTTGACAAATACCAAATTGCTCTTCTGATCAAGTGCATCACATATTTTTATTAAGTTGTGTTTATGGCTCCACAAGACAAGCCACAACACTCAATCACGACTCTTTTGAGGTAATTTATTATGCTACCAATAGGTCCTCTGGAGAATTTAAATTACAATTAGAAAGGGTGATAGATTAGTTGTGTCATTGCACAGTAAGAACAAATGAGAGGGTCTAATATGTGCGCGTGTTGTGCTACTGGGGTTTAGTCATTTGAGGATCTTGCATGTCATACACTACATAGTCATATGTTCTGTGTTCTTTAGATGGCTAAACCAGCCGTTGCTATCCTTCCACTGAATCTACTCATTCTCAGATTGCAAATTCCTTAGGGGTGCCAATTTTTCTAGTTAACTATGTAGTATGCAAATTGTCTTGGATTACGATGGCTTCATGTTGCCATTTTGGTGAAAGGATTGGCAATATTTTCATTTGCGAATGAGGAACAGCCTGAGTAGGTGGCTAATGAAGGTTCAACTAAGAGACCCTATAGGACTGTGTAGCAGACCTAAAATTTAATAGAAATTATGTTCCACACCAAGAATGTATGAATGTGACAGGTTAAAAGGGTTTTCAAACCAGCTTGTCAGTGATTGCTTGTCATAACATGCTCTCCTGAATGGGAACCTGCACCTTGGTGTATTTTTGATGCCTTGCTCTGCAGGTCATGCAGACATCTGTTTTGGATTTTCTGCCAATTGGTGTAATAATAGGTACGTAGTTTTTGAATTGCAAATTTTGCACCAAATAATGTATATGATGTTCCTTTAACCTTATTTTACCCTTGGATAGTATTATTAATTTGGGTTTACATTAATTGCTTATGGAGATGCAGATAGTTATCCAATTACGTTTAAGTTTTTCTTTTGCCGCTTCTTGTTTGTTAGGCAAGTTCACTTCTAGCTGGTAATAATGTGAGGTTAAACGGTAGTCAGCAATCATGTAAAAGATATATTAAAGTGCAAGCATATTTAGCTTGGGCAATGTTGAAATGTAGATTGATACTGATGGATACTTTGTACATTAAGTGGAGGTCAAGTGGCACTTAGTGACCTGAATAAGCATATTGTGTTCTTCTGATTCTGTTAATGCTTGTACCTTCTTTTAATCATCATTCTTCTCTAGGAGATTGGGGGCTTGCGTTTTGTTTATGGACTTCAACAGGTTTTACCCATGAATGGAGATGTAGCGTTAAATCTCATAGTAGTGGATGTGACTGGAAATGGTTATTGTTCACGAGTGTGTTGTAGGTCCAGAAAATATGGATTTTTACCTTTTTTCTCGTTCAGTTGGTCATGGACTTTCTTAATATACTTTAATCTAATCTATATGATCTGCACATCTACATGTACAGACAAGCAGTGGAAGGTCTATATGATCTGCACATCTACGTGTACAGACACAAGCAGTGGAAGGGACACGCATGTGGGTCACAAAATGCACTATGTGACCCACATGCATTAGAAAACTATGATGTGTCTGGATCTGTATCCGAATGTCTGGGTAGAAGCATTACTGTTACCAACACCAATGGGTATGCACAGAACAAGGAGTAGATTCTTCAGAGGGCACATTCCATATTATGGGAGGCGTTTTTGTGTCTCTTTTTTTTTTGTTTCTTATACCACTGAACTTAGGAACTAAGAATGAATTGAATTTTTTTTTGTTGTTGTTTTTGAGTGTCAACATCAATCTAGATATGCTCATCAATAGGTCGCCTCCTCCGCTCAAGAGAGAGAGAGAGAGAGAGAGAGAGGAATTTTTCTATGATGGCCCAATGTGGTATTGAGTATTGGGGTATTGATGCCCCAGTAAATAAAAACCTTTAGATCAAGTTTTAGGTTAATCTAAGCTTTTGGATCAAAACCACCTCCTAAAAGTAAGGTGATTTTATGTTTTCTCTCCCAAGAAACGTCATTATGTTTACCATGAATACTAGCTCTACGTACCATATCTTATGCTAACATTTTTCACAAAATATTACATACTTACAACAATTAAAAGCTACACTTCAACGTCTTTTTTACCCATCTCTCTCTAACTGGTTCTCTAGGTAGCAGGTTTCAACATTTTGGTAGGAAAATTTATTTATCCAGGAATTATTTTAATTATTGGAAATTTAAGAATTCACACCACTTTTTGTTTTATTCACCCTATTTTTTGTCCTTCATTTCCAAAGCCATCATCTTTTGAATTATAAATCCACTTTACTCCAACCGAACCTTTCACAACTATGCAAAAGAGAAAGTCATATTATCCATTACATCCCTCCAAAATCAAAAGATTGTAATTAAAGTTACATTTTCATTTACCCTCAATATAATTTACGTGAGGGAGTAGAATAAACTCTCCTAAGTAAGCTTTCAAAAGATCATCCGCCAACACACTCTAAGCTCTTCAAGTTGTACACCATGTTAAGTATCTAAAAATGAAGGGTTGAGCTACGCCAACCCAGTAGAAAATTTTCTACTAACTTTAAATGAATACGAGATGACACATGCTAAGAAAATATTGTAATAGCTTTAAACGAATACGAGATGACACATGCTAAGAAAATATTTTAATAACTTTAAATGCATATGAGATGACACATGCCAAGAAAATATTTTAATAAGAGCAATCTCGTTTTAAATGAAATTAGAACTTACAACACTACTCTTGCCTTAGATAACATAAAACTCTCTTTTGAACACACGCAAAAACACTCACCCCATGTGTTTTCCATCTAACATAAAACTCTCTTTTGAACACACGCAAAAACACTCACCCCATGTGTTTTCCATCTCAATTTCTCATCTAATAAATCGCTATCGTCTAATCTCCACTATTAGTCTATCTTGCTAATGCAAATGAAGGCCCTCTTCAATGTATTGCACCTCAACATACCACAACTATGCTTTCATACCAAACAATCCCCGAACAAATATAAGAACGACAAACAACGATAACAGTGAAGTCAAACTCAAGATGGAAACTTCATTAGCCAACGCCAACTTCCCTTTTGATTTTTTTTAAAAATTACTCGACCCTTATGCTCACTAGTTCTTGTATCTCAATAGGTTGGTCTTCGAAATCAATTCACCGTACCATTTCATATCGAATCTAGAATTATAGAACTCTTCTACACACACCCCAGCACTCTCACCCACACATACACACACCTTTTACTTTAAGTCTCAGCTTGCCATCACCAATATCAATTCCTATTATTAAATTTCCATTTCAGCTGCGTAGGGACATTCTGGACTCTTTAACAACCATTTTTTCTTTCTTGTCCCATTTTCCTAACCAACTCCTCATCGTAATATTCGCACTACGCAAAAGAAAGAAAAACATAATGCGAGCAATGACACGTCGACAAATACCATAACACGACATCAAGAACTCACACGCCTACCCAAATCAGTCATTCAAATCTCAAGTTAACACCTTTGGTATCATTTATCAAATTCCATCTTTGTACAATTTCATCTCAAAGTCAATATGTTATGAAAGACCCACATAGACACTTACACACGCCTTTCATTCTAATCTCAAGGTTTATCATATACCAAATTACTATCTTCCAAGTTTTTATTATATGTTTAATGTGCAAATGTCAATGTAAACTTTCATTAGATCCTCACACCTCACCGTGTCACATATACATCATGTACCAAACACATATAGTCTCACATTTATCGTAGATTCAACTCATAGAAAACAACAAGGATAACCACAATATATCAAGGGAAATACTTTTCATAGCCCTAGCATGCCAAAGGATGCATCAGCCACACACAAATACAAGTTCAATGAACAAGACTTATACTTGTGAAATCGAAACAAATAAAGGAATATATCAAATATGCCTTTTAACTCCATCCCATGTACGTTATTCTATCTCATCTCAAATTATCAACTTCCGTATCACATTTGTCATGTTTTCCTTTCAATCTTAATGTATCATGGCAAATACCCAGTGACACATCGAATGGTGGACCTAGAGACATTCTGGGTAGCTAGAACCTCATTTATTCACTTCACATTCTGGGTAGTCATGACTCCATACATCCATTTCACGTTTGTCTAGGCTTGAAACAAGCGATCAAACATAACAAAAAGGCACCAAATTAACTCAAAAACATATAAGGAGAGTGAGAAATCCCTACCTCAAGGGTTTTGAACAAAGCCCAAAGATCCAAGCCAAACCCTAAGCTCCAAACTTGATCTAGATCAACCAACAAAACTCCTCCTCCAACCTAGAACAAGCGATTTCCATCAAGAACAACTCCCTTCAAGCTTGATCACGCGATTGCACAAGTTCTTGATTGTTTAATCATGCAAACCAAAAATGTGTGGAACCCCAAAGTGATCCGTAGAAAGCTCTTGCTCCATAAAACAACTTTAATACTCAAGATTTTTCCAAAATCACTCTCCAAGGACATGCAATCGTAGAGAGAATGTGAGAGCAAAAGAAAACATGGAGTTTAGAGAGTGAGAGAGGGAGAGTCAACATGAGGTGAGGGAGGGCATAAAAATGAAATTTTCTCTCGACTTATGACTGATGTACTACAAATTACTCTGACACCCCTCAACCACAAAACCACTTCATCAATTGACACAACTAATATACTCTTACACAATGATCCCATGTCCTTCTCCACCACATTATTCATACAGTTCGGTTAAACACATAATTAAAATTGTACAGTACATGAGAGAGAGAGAGAGAGAGAGAGAGAGAGAGAGAGAGAGAGGCTTCTTTGCCTATACATACAAGGCTTTTCCATACCATTTCTCACACCTCACTTGTTCACTTATTTGTTTCCAATTGATTGAGTTTTAGAGAGAGAGAAAGAGAAGAGGGAAAAAGCTTGAGAGTTCATTTTATGAATAGCTATTGATGTTTTGAATGGTAGATTTATTCAAATGAATATTGGTTGGTCAGTGGTGTTTTTAGTCTGAAGGTGGAAATTTTTTAAGGCATTTGATCATGACGATGTAATCCGTAGGCATACCGACCGAACATATTTTGAGGTAATCTGGGAAGTATATGATATGCTTCCCACTTCTGGAATCCTTTCTTTATTCTCGTTTCCTACTCCTATTGATTATCTCATGGTATTTGTTCAATCCTACGGAATATTATTGAAAAGTGGAATAATTGTTAATTGACCATGATATTGTTGGTTGAGTGCTATAGAATTGTTTAGTACAGGGATCGAACGACCTTACTAAAAGCATGTCCATATCCTGATAGCTGGGTAGGCTAGGTGAGAAAGGTATTGGGGAGGGTCGCTAATCATATACTGAGGAGGACGTGGTACGAGTGTGGGCTACCAGTCTTGCAGTAAGCGCCGTCTTTTTTTCTTTAATAAGAAAATCTGCAAACTGCGTGTTCAATTTGGAGTCGCCACCTGGGTTTTAGTAGTTTGCTACCCGAGGAACCAAACTTGAATGACATCCATCGCTTTTATTTGGAAAAGGCTTTATTTCTTTTTACCGGTCCATCATAACCAAAGACAACGTAAGTTTGGCAGCCAGGTTACGAGAGGAGAATGGTTTTAAGGCACTCTTCTCGCCCCATCATAACCAAAGACAACGTAAGTTTGGCAGCCAGGTTACGAGAGGGGAATGGTTTTAAGGCACTCTTCTCGCCCGACAAGAAGGTCGGTCTTTACTTAGTGCTTGTGGGATTTCAAAACCATTTTGCAACTTAACTTTTAAATCAAGTAAAGGAGGGGGAACAATAAAAGGGGGTTAAAAACTGTAAACACATTGTACGTGAGTGTATACATGTGAGTGATGTACAGATTATAACCAGAGACATGAGATGGCAGGATATGCAACAAAATAGAAGCTAGTGTTAAAACCCCTTTTGAGCGCTTAACAATACTTCTGAGCGCTCAAGAATTGCTCTTGAGTGCTCAGATGCGAGGCTCACAACAATCTTGAAAAATGATCAGAAGATGCAAGTGCTGAAATGAACTAGTGGTTTGAGCTGAGAAAGCAAATAACTATTGAGACTTGAGGAAGTAAGAGCTTTTAGAATATTTTCAGAAACTAAACAGAATGTTAAAAATCATGAAAACTAAATAGAAACACCCTGGACTTGGGAGTATTGATTCGACCAGAAAGTTCAAGGATATGGATTTGAGCGCTCAGAAGTGCTCTTGAGCACTCAAGAGTATTCCTGAGTGTAGAGGTCTTGTCCTATTGTTTTGATTTGCATGAAAGGTCGATCGAGCTCAAAGTCAATATGAGGAACTGACTTGAGCCCGGTGGCTCCCCTCAGATTGAGAAAACAGCGACTCGAAAGGTTTTTCTACCTTTCCTTTGCTTGAAACACTCACTCCTTTGTTTGTGGTTTGAAAACTGGTTTATAGGCTAAGGTTTTTGGTGTGTGGAGAGGTTTTGGAGGTGTTTTTAGTTTGGAAGATTGACTCAAAATAGATTTTCGGCTTTCTCTCTCTCTAAAGTAGGATTTTTTCACAAAAAAATCGACCTATCTCTTGCAGGAAAATGGCCCTCTTCTTCTCAAACACAATGCATGTATTTATAGAAGTTTTTGAAAGTGGAATTCATCATTGGTCAAGGCTTGGAGATCCAAAACGTTGTCTGGAAGCACTAGAATGTGCCTGCCAAGCTGTCTGCATAAGAGAGCATCCTGCAGAAAGATGTCTGACAGGCCTGCCTGACACCTGCAGAGAATCTTTGACCTGAGCACTCAAGAGTGGGTCCTGAGCACTCAAGTTTGGCTGGTCAACACTCAGGTTTGACCTGAGTGCCCAAGTTTAATTGCACAGCAAACCAAACTTTGCAAGGCTACCCCGGGCACTCCCGATCCGTTTTGCGCATGGTTTAAAGCATTAGAAAGCCGATTGAGTTGACTTTAAGACCCAATTGGTTTCATTTCATTATCATTTGTACTTTAAAAGATGTGTCCATTCTACCCTCCACGCATCGAGAAAGAAATTATTTTGATAAAACGGATGCATCGCCCTCTTCTAAAATTGAAATTATTTAAAAGAGGTTTTAAATAATTAAAGATAATGCATGCTAAGGTTGTTTTGAAGAGTCTTATTCCTTTGTTTTAAAAAGTTGAAGGAGCAGTGTTTCTAGCTTTCAAGGATGTTTTGCCCTTTATCTACATTGATGGGGATATATGTTATTCAAGAGTGATACCTTATGAGTTTTCCTATGCTGACTTAGTGACTGTAATGCAAGAAATAGGGTGTCACCCATGGCGCTCATTTTTGTCTTTAAGACCAGGTCATGGTATAGAGAATGGGTTATCTGAGATTACTAGTGATGTAGCTATAACATAAATATTTATTCTCTATGAAGGTGTGGATAAGGATATTGAGTGTTTTGTTACCCATCTTGATGTTGAAGAGGATGATGAGGAGTGGTTGGGGTGGGAGGGAGAAGAACTTGATCTTCAGTACTTGGGGAATTGGGGGCGACATCCTGGTGTTGAAAATGCTGATGAGGAGGAGGAGGAGGAGGAGCAAGAGATAGGGAGGGAGGGGTGCAGTGTTGCTGAAAGTGGTAATGGTGGGGATAATCATACTAATGGGGATAGTGATAGTGATTTTACCTACAGTGGATTAAGGGCCTGGGAAAAGGTGTGGTAATTATTGAGGTTAAGGTCTGATGGTGATGACATAGAATATGTAGTGAATGAGGGTGTGGATGATGATGAAGGAGGGTGTCTTCTAGTTAGGAATTTGCAGAAGGACTTGGGAAAAGGTGTGGTAATTATTGAGGTTGAGAAATGTAACGCCCCAAATTTTGGGTACGTTAAAAGACAATTTTTATTGAAATTTGAAATAGAGTCTAAGAGTTTGGCTCATTATTACATCTCAAAAGTCTTACAAGAGTAATTTAAAACAACAAGGAGGGAACTAGGGTTCCTAACTACTGCTCCGCTTCTTCCTCCATCCGGGCTAGCTCTTCGGCTCCAAATGTCTCCAAGGTGTAAAGTTCACCTTGTTCATCTATGAGGTCTGACATATTATACCGGTGTCGCCACCAATATAATAAGTCAGGGTCACCAAAAGGCAACACCGTGAGCTACAACGCTCAATAGAATAATCCAAACCCTCTAACCCTTAACTTACAACAATACAACATATAGTCAAAGATTTCCACATAGCATGCTCGTCTAACCAATTTAACTAACAACAATACATCCGTATTCGAAAAATCAATCAACGTTGGTGTCCAAGATTTATGAGTTTCTCCTACGTGACTCCTCGTAGACCATGTCAATATTTTTCACGTATCGCCTTTTTAAAAAAACCGTTTTTAACACACCCAACCTCGGTTCCGCCGTTCCGGTCTCCCGAGTATCCTCACAATGGTTCCACCGTCCCGGTCTCCCATTGGCACACATTGCATTGGCTCCGTAACGCGGATAACCAAGCCACACACCCAACCTCGGTTCCGCCGTTCCGGTCTCCCGAGTATCCTCACAATGGTTCCGTCGTCCCGGTCTCCCATTGGCACACAAAACACACACCACACAATGGGCTACTACGTCCGGCCTCATTGCGGTTTCCAAAACATTTCATACCCTTCAAACACGCCTTTTCATAAACCACACCCTAGATGTCATGTTTCTATTTTCTTGGTTTCCGTGTCTCGTTCTCATGCATGGACTCCGTGGTAGGACTTTTTCATATACGATATCATTCATTGTAATATTCAATCTAACAAGATCATCCATTCTAAACTACTTTGACATGCTTGAATCATTTAATAATGAACATCATGCATTTCATACGTTTCCAACAAAAGATAATATTATCTACTTTAAAATGATTGAAGTTACTTCCAAATGAACTTATATTTAGAGTTAGGGTACAAAACTACTTCATATTTGGAATAGTAGATAAGGATAACTACTTGGGATGGAAGATAAGGAGATCCTACCTTGCTTCTTGGCGGTAGTAGTCGGCTATGAAGATTTGGTCGTCGGTTTTTGGAATTCGGCGGCGTAACGGCGTCGGTTTGCTTCGAAAGGAAAAGAGTTGTACTTTCTTTTCCTAGAAACAACTTACTAACTTTAACTAAGCTAATTTAAGGATCTAGAAGTGGTTTTGAAAGTGGTTTGGTGGTTTCTCTCAAGAACACTCAAGAACACAAGAAAACAAGAACTTTGGAAGTAAGAACACTTAGAATTTCTAGAGAGAAGGAAGAGCAATGGTTGAAGGTGTGAGTTCAAGCTTGGGGTGAGCTTCTATTTATAGGCAAACTCTCCCTCCTCTCTCTCTTTGGCCGGCCCCTCTCTCTCTCTCTCTAAGTCTCACCTTTCTTTCATATGTCAAGGTTTGATTGAAAGGTTGGAGGCTAATTGGTAGGTTGCATGGCTAGGTTAGTCCTTGGATGGGATTTTAGAAGATTTGGAGACAATGGTACATGATTCTTGGGTTAAACAATTGAAAGATGTACAAAGGAGGACAATGGAGTTAAGATTTGGTTAGGAAGAGTAATCACGAAAGATTTGAAGTACAAGGGAGACCAATGTCAAGGTAAACATCAAATCCTTCTTCTTTCTTCTCCTCTCTCTCTCCCTCTCTCTCCCTCTCGGCTCCTCTCTCCTCTCTCCCTCTCTCTCGGCCTCTCCCTTTTCTCCTCTCTCTCGGCCTCTCTCTCTCTCTCTCTCTCTCTCTCTCATGTACTAGCTATATACATATGTATATGTACTACTAATGCAAGACACAAAATAAATTAATGGGTACTTTTTGTACTAAAGATCAAAGAAGTTTAAAAGACTAAGATTTTCTCAATAAACAAATAAATGGGTACAAGTGTACTAAGGCAAATTACATCATCCAAGTACTTATATAATATATACATATGTACTAATGTACTTTAGGGTTAAAAGGGTCAAGATTCTCCCATAAAACTAATACAAAAAGTAATAGTACTTAATTAATATAATAGTGTACTTTGTACTCTCGGGAATCTTAACAAAATATTAGTTTAATAGGACTAGTACTTAGTTGAAAGATGGACCTCTTACCCAATGGATAATAAATCCCCTAACGGTTAATAACCAAGGGATAATAAGGTACGAGTACTTTAAATAATAAACTAAGTCTTTTAAAAGACTACATGTCCTTTGTAATTACACATGTGTGTGTATATATATATATATTGGAATGGCTTTGGTCCAATGGGTAAAGATTACCCTAACAATCATTGTCCAATGGACAATAGTTACTAGGGTACTTTTATTAGTAAAATAATTGAAAAGTACTTTTAAAGTAATTATGAAAGTCTATTTCTAAAAGATCATAGTACTTGTTCAAATCTTTCAAAAATCCTTTTAATATAAAGAATTGGGTTTCTTTTATCCAATGGATAATAGTTCCCCTAACATTTATCGTCCAAAGGATAAAGAATAAAATCAAAACAATAAAAGAAAATAATTAAACAATTCTAGTCTAGGGTTTGAAAAGGTTCAAAAGGTTCAAGATGGGCAAAATGGTCCATCTATGGTTAGGGAAAAGTAACTAGGTGACCTTCTAGTTTGGTTTCTCCAACAAGCCGGTTAGAAGCTAACTAAACTTGCTAAGTAGGGCTTAAAAGTCAAGAAACGATCATTGAGGGGCTAAAGTGTAATTAGGGTTTCTCGTCGAGGAATACGGTGATAAGGTGTTCAATTGCTTGAATACAAACTACTAGGAAATCAAATAAGAAAATCATCGAGCAATTAAGAGAAATTAAGAAATTTCGAATAACAACGAGATTTTTATTGAATGAAAAATCGGAGTTGTTTCAAGAAAAGTTACAGTAATGATGAAAATGTTAATGTGGTTAGCTCATCAGATGATGAGAATCTGAAGAAGAAGAAGAAAGAGATATGGAAAATCCCAAATTGGTGGAAGGGATGTTGTTTCCCAATGTTAGGGTTTTTAGGGCTTTCCTGAAGGAGTTTCATCTTAGACATTGTTGTCAATACAAGTACCTAAAAAATGAATCTAAGAGGGTAATTGTGAAGTGCAAAGATGAAGAAGGGGAACCTCCTTGTCAATGGAGACTTATGCATCTAGGGTAGATGACACAACTTACCAAATTAAAAGACTTAAAGGGGAACATACTTGTCCCAGGGTTTACCATAACTGGTGGGTATCTATGGAGTGGTTGGCCAAGAAGTATGTGAATGAGGTAAATGATGACCCTGATTGGAAGGTGACAACAATGCAAAATGATGTTAAGAGAAAATGGATGTTGGATGTTTTAGAAATGCAAATTTATAGGGCTAAGAGGAAAGCTATATAGATGGTGGATGGGGCACAAGATGAACAATACCATAGATTGTGGGACTATTGTGAGATGATAAGAAATGAGAACCTTGGAAGTTGTGCAAAACTTAAGATTTATTGACCTTGGCCAGATAGAAACCCTATTTTTCAGAGGATGTTTGTTTTGTTTAATGCTCAAGCCAAGAGATTTGTAGGCAACTGTAGGCCCATTATTGGTTTGGTGCTTGTTTCTTGAAAGGTCCATTTGGGAGGCAGTTGATGCATGCTGTTGGGAGAGATGATAACAACCAAATGTACCCCATTGCAATGGCAGTTGTGGAATCTGAACTGAAGGACAGTTGGACTTGGTTTCTTGAACTTCTCACATATGTCATTGGCAAGCCTGAGGATAAAGGATGGATTTTTATTTCTGACGGACAAAAGGTAAGTGTCATGTTGTTTGTTATACACATTTTAACAATTACTTAAGCCATTTATTTGTTTATATCCATTTGTAATTTGTGGTTCTTATGCAGGGACTTACAGAGTCTATGAATTTGTTATTCCCCGGTGTGGTGCACAGGTATTGCATGAGGCATATGTATTCCAACTTCCAGAAAGTGCATAAAGGGAAGGAGTTGGAGGACCTTATGTGGGGGGCAGCAAGTGCTTACACTGTACCTGAGTTTCGTGCAAAGATGATGGAAGCAAGGGTAGTTGTTGTGAAGGCACATGAGTGGCTGTTGAAAGAACCACCTAAATATTGGGAAAGGTGTTTTTACAGTCCAAGGGCCAAGACCAATAGAATGGTTAACAACTTGAGTGAGTCCTTCAACAATGCCATTAAAAAGGTGAGAGACCAACCCATTCTAACCATGATGAAAGGTCTTAGGAGGTATGTTATGCAGAGGTATGTTGAGAGAACCAAGTTCTATAACACTTTTAAGACCAACTGTAGACACCCCAATCTAGACTTCCCAGATTAGTTTAGTTACAATATTTGATTCCCCGATGATGAAATAGATCAAGAGCACCCCGGGAATGTTAGTGTGTTTGAGCTTTGAGCGTTTGAACCCCTTTTAAACCCTTCAAACCCAACCTAAAATGCCTTGGCCAAAATCTTACCTGCATATGCCAGTCTACAACCAACGTGCGCTGGTCTATTTGCCACGTGTCAGTCATCAGTCAGCTTTGACCGTTGACCAGGGCAGGGCATCTTGGACCCGCACATGCAGGTCAACTACTTGCCCATGCTGGTTAAACCTTGTCCCATCACCTTTATTTAGCCATGATCACAAGACTTTTGGGGCGCCCTAGGCTCTGTATATTCATCTGAAAGTTGATCTCGGAGCAGAGGATGTTCCCCCTCTCACACATGCCTCCTATCACCTTTTCCTTCTCATTTAATGAGAGGGAGACTTATACTCCAAGCCAACCAGCCTTCCTTTGGCTGGTTACACTCCATCTCTTCCTATATATACCCCCTCTCCATGGTCCTTCCAAGAGGTTACACGGTTAAGAAGTTTGGTTGACAAAGTTACAATAGTTACCAAATCCTAACCCCATACTTGTTCATTTATTTCTTGTGTAAGAAAGACATAGGCAAGCAACTTCACATTCATCATCCACACCACAAGTTCAAAGCTTAAACACCTCTCAAACTCATAAACAAAAGGTATAACACCTTTATTCTATGTTCTGTTCTGATCCCTAAGGGGGGCTGACAGGGTCAAGGCTGATAATCAATACCAATCCTGGCCCTAAAGCTGGCAAGGTTTCAAAACCGTTGTGGTAAGAACTGGCGCACGTTGATCGAAAGTATGCATGCGCCACTTTGTGGCTGCGCGTGCAGGTTCACGTGGGGACTAGTGTCTTGCTTATTTTATGTTCTCCTTTCTACAATCACCATTATCAGCATGCTAATAATCAACCTATGGCTTTCTTTTGTTAGAATTGCTTGTCTAGTTTCAATACTCATATTTGTTGTAATGGAATACCCCTAGGGTCCTTCTGAACATGTCTCAGAACTCAGAAAATGTAAAACCAAGCACTGATCAGAGGGTTCAACCTACGTGTTGCAGTGGTTTACTCGCACGCGTAGGTACGTTTTGACCATTGGCTGGCCTTGCTTGGGTAGCTAGGCCTTGGCCCCTATTCTATCACCACACTGTTTATGGGGTGTTTTATTCTTTTGGAGGCCTCTGAGCCCATTTAAACTGTCTGTAACTGTATATTAGTTGCCTATAATCTGCTTGGTTTGTCCCAGGTGTGCACTGGTCATTTGCAGAACCCAAAGGGTTGAGAATAAGAGCTGTGGGTTTAAACTTACTGGCGCTCGCAGGTGTTGGTGTGGCGTGCACAGGTTTGGTCAGCATGCAGTGATTTGATCAGTGCATACTGGTTACTTCCTGCACACGATACTCCAAAACAGGAGCCTTCCAGTCTGTTTAAAACTCCCACATCAGTTTGTTTTCATCATATACTAATTGTTTCAATAAAATCAAACATGCCATCTATCACATCCTGCCAATATGTTACAGTTTTAATCCCCTTTACATTGTTCCCCCGCCCTAATTGGCTAAAAATCGATTAATGAGAGAGAAGTGCAAATGTTTTATAAATGCTCGAGTAGAGACCGATCGCCGGATTGGGTGAGAGGGGTGCCTTAAAACCCTTCCCCTCTCATTACTTGGCTCCCGTACCTTGGATATCAAGGTGACGATGGACCAGTTTACACCTTTTCAAAATCAAACAACGTAACAAGTGTTTCAAGTTCGGTTCCTTGGGTGGCATACCTTCAAAACCCAAGTGGCGACTCTGAATTGAGCGTTTCGCCGCACTTTTCCAAAAGGGCACACCTGACAAAACCAGATTTTTAGGGGCATGTGCCCATAGTGGCGACTCTGCTGGGAGTTATTGCATTAATCTATACTTAAAAATTAATACTCTTAGGAACAACCCCGTAAAAGTCTGTCAAAACAGTGAGCTCCGCGTTGTTGAAGAACTGAATGGTTATTCAATAGGATCCTCGCATCCGACCAATCCCGACTGGGACTTTTTTGATTGTTCGCTTGAGTAGTTTTCTCCAAGTATCGATTAATAAAAGTGAGCCACATTTTAAAAGGCATTTTGGAAATGTTGCGATTCTCTCTCATTTATCAATCTTTTTGGCATTTTTCATGTGCATCGATGTTGGCTAGCCCCGTTGAGGTGATTTGGGTAACCGACATAGTTTACTGGAGCCCGGGGTCCTCGAATGCTCAACAACCTTGGACGATGATAAGTCATACTACCGTTCGACCGTTGCTCTGCAATACGCATTGCAGCGGGAGGTATATCATGGCTTTAGTGTCATGCGCCGTTTCGGAATAGCACCACATCAGCCAATCCCAATACAACACGTGACTACAACCCAACGACAGCTACTAGCAAATCCAGAGAATAACTAAAAATTGAAGTTCAACAGCCACATTTTATTTACATCTCAAAATAACTGTCATTTACAAACTACAGTGGAAGTCAATCAAGAAAATAAACTTTACATAACCAACTATTGTCCAAAACTAAACTAAGCAAATATCAACTATGCTCCGAGAGACAAAGACTCCCACAGGCCTCAACTACGCACTCCTCGAGCAAGTCACAAACACAAAACGCGACCTGTAGTGGGCACTGACCTATACCTGCAAAACTGGAACCCCAAACGAGTTCCAGGAGTATATATGAGACATGGATGCTATTCAATGAAAACATTAAATCTAGCATCACAAATAAATATGCGTTAAGAAAATTATTAACACGAAGTCATTAAATCTGACACGAAGGCATTAACTTGGCATAAAGCCAAAGAATTCGACACGAAGTCAGGAACACGACACTAAGTCCAGCTAATAGCCATTATTACTCTTTGACATGAAGTCACAGTTCAATATCATAAGTTCAATCCAATTGAAGAACATCTATGAATCGAACACTCACCTTGGTCTCCAACAAAAAGAAAAACCAACACAAGCTCACTCCCTACGTGGAGTAGCGGTACTCGTTGCTGCCTCCGAACCTAGCATATAATCCACACATATGAGTAAACTCATTGAGATATTCATAAAATGGAAGAAATGCAACAATTTTCTCTTTCCAAATTCCTCCGTAACAGACAAGTACTCTAGCATCATAACCCTCCCAACCTAGCCCCAAGAACACGATTCAATACAATGGAAAAATAAACATTAGAGAAGGTCATTACATAATAAAGAAATTATCCAATTAGGCTTGTTCCTAACTAAAGTGCATGATGAATTCATCACTTCCCACATAGGATAATTTTCCAAAATGGTTGCCAATTACAACCATTTGCAGCAACAGCAAGCAACGACATAAAGCCACTGCCTCGAATTGTTTCCTTTTCTTAATTTCCCATGTTAACCAAATTAATTACAAATCATCCATTTCAATCAGATACAACCTGTTTTCAGCGTACTACACGTAATTCCCACCCTTCTGCACTTCTTCCAATTAGGCTTGTTCCCAACTAACGTGCGTGATGAATTCATCACTTCCCACATAGGATAATTTTCCAAAATGGTTGCCAATTACAACCATTTGCAGCAACGGCGTAAAGGCACTGCCCCGAATTGTTTCCTTTTCTTAACTTCCCATGTTAACCAAATTAATTACAAATCATCCATTTCAGTCAGATACAACCTGTTTTCAGCGTATTACACCTAATTCCTGCACTTCTGCACTCGGCGGTGATTTCCAGCAATTACAGAGATAAATATTTCAACATCTATATAGCAATTTTCAGTAACCAATTAATAGTTTGAGCACCTAAATAACCATTTTTAGCTCTAAAGTTGCATTTTCAGCAACTAAGCTTCAGTTTTCAGCATGCTTACATCAATTCTTGCACTTTAAACCATAATTTCAGTTTCTAAATCATGTTTCTAGCTTTAAGGTGCAGTCCCAACAATCAAGAATATAGGTTTCAGCATTTTTGACAACCTAATGACAACAGTCAACTCTTAACAGCAAGTATAATCCCTATGTACTTCCAATAGAAAAAGAAGATAAGGATAGGCTCAGACTTGATTTCTAGGGCACCTAAACCCAATTCAAGAACCTATAAATTGATTACCATATGTAGAGATTAGAAGTTACTTACCAAGATTAAGAATTCAATCTCCCACTCTCTTTCTCTCCTTCTCGGCAACTCTCTCTCTTCTCTCTCGTCAGTTCTCTCTCTCTCGCTCTAACGTAGAATAGGAATCCTCTTGCTTTGGGTTTTCTTTTCTTTTCTTTTAAACTTTAAAGATAACAGGTGTTATGAGGAGAGCATAACACACACATGCAGTTAAGGTAATTATTCTCCACCTCCCTCAAGTTCTAAAAAGAACACTTAAGCACCTACACCTTATAGGATGTTACATTTAGTCTGAGGAACCCCCTCAAACCAAAATAGGCCTTTACATGTACAAAGCACTAGAACTCTCCAAACTAGGATAGGTACCCGCAGGGTAAGATCTACTTGCATCTAACCCCATATACCGTCTACGTGTTATTGTTTTTCCTATCGCATGCATTGTACATACATACCGTTTTGCGTAGGAGCATGTTTAGGGAGGCTTCTAGGTTGTCTATTGTCGAGTTTGTCTTATGTTTATTAGGACGCTGCCATGGCCCGATGAAGAGTTGTGCATCTCGATGGTGCGCATTATCAAATTTCAAAATCTTTAGATCAACGAGACTTTGGAAAATCGTGATTTCTAAGTCTTTGTCTAAATGCCCGATTGAGGTTTCAAACAGAAAACTAGGAGCAACGGAGAGAATGTCGTGATACTTACACCACCCAGGTTAAGTGCTATTCACTTACACCACTTAGGCTCCAGCACAGTGCTGCTTACGCCGTCCCGGTTCTAGTATCACGTCATCTATGCCGAGTTGCTCCGACTCCAAAGTTGAAACTTCGAGAACAGAATAGTCAATGGCTTAGACTATTTTGACATCTCTTAGTGTTAGTCGATTCAAGCAAACGATATGCCCTCGAAAAGAAATCCGAGGATTTTGGCAGTGTCTGAATATCACGAGATTGACTCATCTTTAGCTATAGAGTCTAGGAGGACACTGACGACGATGACGTGCGCATTTTTCTTTCTTTCAATTCTTTCAATAAACTGCTGCAAGAACACCACTGAGCTTTCAATTACTTTACTGTCTAGCTTTAAGCCATTGCACCATCAAAGAAAGTACTGAAAAGAAGAGCCAAACCTGCTTGGGAGCATCCACTGGGTCCATACAGAAGAAGACTTGCTAGGCTTGTTCCTCAGTCAGTAACAACGGAAACTCTAGCTGGTTCACCATCAAAGGCAGATTCAACATCAACTACAACGCACGAAACACCTCGGTCCTTCCTTTCTTCAATGTCATCACCGAAAGCCATCCAAGCATTCGTCATGGCCGATGCTCCTTAGGATCAAGCTACTATTCTTACTAACCTCCAGCACAATATGACAATCATGCAGCAAAGGGCTGATCAGGCCGAGACTTCTATGGCCAACCTGCGCGCTTTGATAAATGAGCGACTCCCAGCGAGAGCAGCAGGGGAAGAAAGAGCCAATCCCGAGCCTGAAATTCCTCCCCCCGAAGCGGTTATTCCCAATGGCTGCTCTAATTGCAAAGATGGATAATCTCGAGGAAGTTGTTTCCAAGTCCGAAAAGATTGGTGCTGGTGGTCTGGACATGGATCGACTTTGCCTCTTTCCAAATGCCAAACTACCTGAAAGGTTTAAGATGCTGGACTTCACTAAGTTCGATGGAACCGATGACCCAAAAACTCATCTGTTGGGTTATCTAGGTGCTATGAAGTTGCTGGTGGTCGAAGAAGACGCAATGGCTCAGCTGTTCCCCCAAACACTCTCTGGTCCAGCTTTCCAATGGTTTCTGTCTCTCGATATCTCCAAAAGAAAAACTTGGGAGGACATAGGAGCAGCCTTTGTCACTCAGTATAACTACAACTCTCAGCTCAAGATGACTATCCGAGAGTTGGAGTCCACCAAAATGAATGCAAAGGAGTCATTTGCTGACTTTATCAAAAGGTGGAGGAGTAAGGCCGCCCTAATGACTGATCGCCCGAGTGAAAGGGATTAGATCCTCATCATCTCCCTCAACTTGCAGCTTGACTATGCCAAGAACCTTGTGTTGGTTCAAGCAGCTAACTTCGAGACTTTCTTTGAGTCTGGTTATGCCATCGAAGAAGCTCTTCAAACTGGGGTTCTGCCAAGGAGTGACTCCTCTTCTACCTCAACTCAAAAGGCTAAGCCCCGTACTTACACAGGAAGCAGCGCTGCTTTGTCTAGTAGCAACAACTATGCCAATGTGGCCTCCAATGGAAACAATGCCACCAATCAAACCTCCAACTGCGCTGCAGATATCAGCCAAGTCCAAACTCCACAGAAAAGCCGAAACAGAACCCAACAACCCCAGAACTTTGCCATCTTCGAGGCTCCTCTTTCTTTGGTGATAGAAAAGTTAGTCAAATCCAGCCATCTCAAGCCCTTGACTCCGACCCCTCGTCCTTAAAATCCACCTCCTAGCCATAACCCTAATGCTTTCTGTGCCTTCCATCAAATGCCCGGTCATCTCACCAATTCTTGTTATCGCCTTCGTCATGCGATTCAAGTCTTGATAGATGATGGCATTGTTCAAACCCCACCTCCCTCAAAACCAAATGTCATCACCAATTCCATGCCTAAACACAACTTTGGCTTGCAGATCAACCAAATATCCTTAAGCTTTACTCAAACCAAACCAAACTCCACTCAAACCAACCCAAGCTCCACTCAAAATGGCCTAAGCTCCACCACATTCAATCCTACGCACTATATCGTCCCAGAAAGCCACCCCAAGCCAATTGTAACCATCTCGATTGAACGAAGCTTCAACATGATGGCAGTAGGTTGGAAAATGGAAGACAAGGTCGAGGAATGGAAGGAGCTCTTTGAGGACTGGATTAAGTAGTACAATATGAGTTTCCCTACTTACCCTCATGTCAATCAAGTGTGGTTAAACCATTGGGAAGATAAATGTAATGTAGCACAAACAGATCCTTTGGATGGCCTTTCTTTGTTCATGCTCTACCAATAACCTAAACTGGCCAATCCCGAGGAAGAAGTCGAGGAATACGTATGGGACCCACAGCCTGATGCAGGATAGATATCATGGGGCCTCAAGACCGATTTGGACCAAAGTGATATTGATGAACATTACTGGAGTTACTATGGGGAAGGGGAGTCTGTTCCTGATGTGCGTCATCCACTTGGAGCTATGCTCCCTTTAGTAAACTCAATTTCAAACGCTAACGATGACCGCATCCGCGAGTTCGATCCTTCTCTCATCATTATTTCTATGGAACAACCATGTCCTATTGTTACCGCTCCCGGTGATGATTGTAGCGTCATGGTTTTACAGGCTGCACCGCCCGATGATCTTTGGGAGGTTGACGAGATTGTTGACGTTGGTAAAACCTCACCACCTTGTTAATCTCTGGGATGTCGATATGGTTGTTGACATTACCGTCGGCGATGAGGTTTGGACTATCAACTTGGCTTTGGTGGATGGAGGTCTCTAGGATGTTCCATTTGTTACCAACCCAGGAATACCTTTCGAGGATGTTGCTGCTCAAGACCCTGCTTTATGGGAGAGATTGGTTATGGAGGATTTGGCAAAGGACTTAGCTCTGGGTGTAGGGAGGTATTCCCGAACAGATACATCTAGTTGCCGAACACGTGGTGTATAAGAACACGTAAAAGATTGAACAGGACTGATCGCCGATCAGTGCGTTGAATGGCGATAAAGGCCAGTAACATGAGAAGTCATTGGTGTAAACTAATTGTTCGGCAGATAGAGATATTTTGATTACATTTAGACCAAGTTACATGTGAAGTAGCTGGTCCAGGAAGACTGTTCGGCTATGATACAGCCAAACGAGGAAAAAGCTCCAATCAAGAGCAAGAGCAGAGGAAGTACTCTGGAAGATTCCAGAGTAGTCATGGATGAGATCCCAAGAATATAGGATCTGAGAAAGATACCCAACGAGAATGGGATGTTCGGCTTTTAATGGAAAAGAATCCTGAAAGGACTCTTTTAGGATGAATTGATAAGGAAAACGAGAATCCTTGATATCCAGGGTTTCCTATACGAGATAGGAATCCTAGGGCAACAGGGATGCTTGGGCAGCAAGCATACACAAATCTATAAATATGAGGTAAACCTAAAGGAAAAAGGTACGCAATTGATTACGATATAATCTCATTCCTACTGATAATTAGGGTTTCTCTGAGTACGTGATACTAACTTAGGCATCGGAGGGCCTTTGCCACGAGAGGCAATGGTGCACTCACCCCTTGTTTGTTTTGCAGATTAGGGTTCTGACGACGAATTAGGGTTTCGGTGAAAAGGCACGAATAAGCCGTTGCAATCCAAGGTGATCCGAAGCATCAATTGTTTTCATCCCCCTACAATTGGCGCCGTCTGTGGGAAACAAACCAATTTTTCTAAAAAATAATCATGATGGAAGAAGATCCAGTCACGCCGTTTAGTCCAAAAGACCAGTTGGGTGGGGGAAGAGATAAATCCCCACCAGGTGCTCCGAGAAAGCCCACTGGTAGACATGACAGAGATAACTCTAAAGAAAAAGGAGACAAAACTGCCACTGGTTCCACGAGAAGGAGTAAGTCTCATCGAAGAGAGGAATCAGTCACCCATTCAAGAAGTATACACAATGATAACGATGTCCTCGATAAAAAGAGAAGGGAAATCGAGGAGTACGCTCGTTTGATTAGAAAATGAGAGTACGAGATACAAGAATTACAACGGGTACGAGAGCACCCAGAGGATTCCGGACTTTCTCGAAGAAATTCCCAGAAAGACAGATGGACTGTGGTAGTCCATAAGCAGGCTCATTCGCGAGGAAGAAAGAGCAGGAGTCCTATCGTAGGGCGATACAAAGCTTCTCCACGAAAGAGAAGAAGCAGAAGTAAAAGCCGAACACCAGAAAGAAGGGCTTCTTCACGAAAAAGGAGGAGCAGAGACCAAAGTTCCACTCCAGAAGAGGAGGAAACAAGGAAGCATCATCGGGACAGGTACGAGAGGCCTGATGCTGATTGGGTCAAGGCTATGGCTCACAAATCAAAAGAGCTCGAGGATGGGACAGTAACTGCACGAGAAGCAACGCGGAAGGCCCTAAGTAATATTGCAGCCTCCCCTTTTGCAAGGAGGCTACAGGAGGCTAGGTTGCCGAGCAGAGTGAAGCACGGTACGTTCGTACTTTACGAGACAAATACGGATCCCGTAGCTCACATACAGCGTTATCAAGAAGCTATGTTCATGCACGAGGGGGATGATGCCATCTTATGCAAGATGTTCCCCTCCAGTCTTGGCAAGGTGGCTTTGGCTTGGTTTCATAAACTGGCCCCATGATCCATACGAGGATGGAGGCAGTTGGCAGAAGAATTCACTACTCGGTTCTTGACAAGCAGAAAAGCCCCAAAGACGTTTGAAAGTCTTTCCACCATGAAACAGGAGGAGAACGAGCAGATCAGGGATTATGCAAAGAAGTACTGGGAAACTTTCAACGAGATTGAAAGCTGCAGTGAGGAGTATGCAATTGCCACCTTCAAAACTGGTTTGCCTGTTCGGGAGAGCTGCATCGCTCATTGAATAAACATCTGGTAGCCACATTGGCTAAATTGATGGAACGGATAGAGCAACACGCCAGAATGGAGGATGACATACTCCGTGGGATGGCAGGATTGTTGCCAAACAGCCGAAGGCGCCTGTCAAAAAGGTGGATAAGCCAGGGCCCAAGACTTATAGAAAGAGAAAGGAGTATGGGCAGGCTAAGAAAGAGCCGTACAAAGATAAGCAAGCTCCTGACCCCAAATCTTTCTTTTCTGTCACTACAGTTTGGAAGGAACCAATTTATAGGATTTTTTATCGAATAAAGAATCAGCCATATTTCAAGTGGCCCCCAAGTCTAGGCGGAGACAAGGACGCAAAACGTGCTACGAATCAGCACTGCAGTTACCATAAAGATTGGGGCCATATGACTGAGGATTGTGAGATGTACAAAAGACACCTTGACGATTTGGTCTCTCGGGGCTATCTCAAGGAATTTATCCAGGAGGATCCTAAGGAGAAAGGGAAAGCCATGGAGCTGGATTATGAGCAGAATCCTAAAGGGGTAATCCATATGATACATGGGTTGGCCACACCTTATACGAGAAATGAGGTCAGGCTATTACAAAGGCAAATCAGGCACAATCAGCACGTGATGCGATTGGGTAACAAGAGGGGGCGAGAGAATGAGGTGTGCAATGAAAGCATAGCGTTCACAGATGATGATCTGGGAGAAGTCCAACTACCCCACAACGATGCTTTGGTCACAACCCTACGAGTTGGGGAATACGACATTGAGAGGATTCTAGTGGACTCAGGGAGTTGTACAGAGGTGATGTACTACAATGCGTTCAAGAAGCTGGGTCTGGCCCAAACTGTAACGCCCCGAATTTTGGGTACGTTAAATAAGTAATTTTATTGAAAATAAACTGAGTCAGACTCTTTATTACAACAAAACTTAAAAGTACTTTTATTACAAACGGGAAGGGAACTAAGGTTCCTAACTACTGCTCCGCTTGTTCTTCCATCACAGCTAGCTCCTCGGCTCCGAAGGCCTCCAAAGTATAAAGCTTGCCCTGCTCATCTATGAAATCTGACAGATTATACCAGCGTCGCCACCGATATAATATGCCAGGGTCACCAAAAAGGCAACACCGCGAGCCACAAAGCTCAATAGAACTATCCAAAACCCTCTAACCCTTAAACAATTTGAACGAAAGATCATAATAACAACAATTCTACTTTAGATCATGCATATAATCCAAACAAGTATTCTAATCCACATTCCTTACTCGACTAACGTTGTGTTCATTACTTAGACTCATCGTAGACCATGTTTTTACTTCACTTTCGTTTTTACCAAAACTCCCTTTTTAACTCACCCAACCTCGGTTCCGCCGCGCTGGTCTCCCGAGTATCCTCACAATGGTTCCGCCGCGCCGGGTTCCCATTGGCACACACACACATAACACACATAATGCCACCCAAAACCGGTCATTATGTTGTTTCAAAATATTTTTCTCCCTCGGATAAACTCATTTTCATCTTCGTTAACACACCCTAGGTGCCATGTCTCTACTTTCTTGGTTCTCGTGTCACGTTATCATGCATAGACTCCATGGTGTAGGACCTTTCACATAACAAGCATTTATCGAAACTCTAAATGAATCAAACAAGGCTACATAACATGCTTGAAATACTAATAACGAATATCAGGCATTTCATATGTTTCCAATAAAAGATAACCTTATCTATTTTAAATAAAATGATCAAGTTACTTTCTAATGAACTTATAATTAGTGTTTAGGGTATAAAACTACTTATATTTGGAATAGTAGATAAGGATAACTACTTGGGATGGAAGATAAGGAAATCCTACCTTGCTTCTTGGCGGTAGTAGTCGGTTACGAAGATTCGGTCGTCGGTTTTGGATTTTGGCGGCGTAACGGCGTCGGTTTGCTTCGAAAGGAAGAGAGTTGATCTTTTCTCTTTCTAGAAACAACTTTCTAACTTAACTAAGCTACTTTAAACGATCTAAAGGTGGTTTTGGAAGTGGTTTGGTGGTTTCTCTCAAGAACACTCAAGAACACAAGAAAACAAGAACTTTGGAAGCAAGAACACTTAGAATTTCTAGAGAGAAGGAAGAGCAATGGTTGAAGGTGTGAGTTTAAGCTTGGAATGGCTTGCTATTTATAGGCCAAGGCTCCTCCTCTCCCTCTCTCAACCGAATCTCTCTCTCTCTCTCTCTACATCTTTGATTTCTTTCACTTGTCAAGCTTGATTGAAATCTTGATGGGTTAGGCCATGGGGCTATCTAGGCTTGCATGGCTAGTCTTAATACCTTGGATGGGATTTTTGGAAGATATGATGGAAGATTTGGAGACAATGGTACAAGATTCTTGGTTTAAACAATTGAAAGTGGTACAAAGGAGGACAATGGTGGTAGATATGGAAGATATTCATCTTCCAAGTTTGAAAAGATGAAGAATATCAAAGTACAAGTCCCATCTTTCTTCTCCTTCCTTCTTCCTTCCTTCTCTCTCTCTCCCTCTCCCTCTCTCTCTCTCTCGGCCTCTCTCCTCTCTCTCTCTCTCTCTCTCTCTCTCTCTCTCTCCTTTCTCTCTCTCATGTACTAGCTATATATATATATATATATATATATATATATATATATATGTATGTACTAATATGTAAGAACACACATAAATAAAAGGGTACTTTGGTACTTTAAATCTCTCTCTCGGCCTCTCTCCTCTCTCTCTCTCTCTCTCTCCTTTCTCTCTCTCATGTACTAGCTATATATATATATATGTATGTACTAATATGTAAGAACACACATAAATAAAAGGGTACTTTGGTACTTTAAAATCTAAAAGGATTTAAGGTCAAGATTTACCCTTTAAACTAATATAAAGGTACGAGTACTTTAATTAATATAATAATGTACTTTTGTACTTCCGGGAATCTTAACAAAACATTAGTTTAATGGGTCAAGTACTTAGTTGGAAGATGGACCTATTACCCAATGGATAATAAATCCCCTAACGGTTATTAACCAAGGGATAATAAGGTACGAGTACTTAAATAATAAATTAAGTCTTAAAAAGACTACATGTCCTTTGTAATATATATATATATATATATATATATATATATATATATGTACTTAACCAAATATAATAATGAAAAGGCTATTGTTCAATTAGACCTGGGTAACAGGTCGTGTCGGGTCGTGTTCGTGTCGTGTCACAAATCACCCAACCCTAACCCGACCCATTTAGAATTCGTGTTTCTCGAGTCGTGTCATTTTCGTGTTTTGTGTCAGAAATGCTCAACCCTAACCCGTTAATTTCGTGTCCGGTTCGTGTCGTGTTATCGTGTTTGTTGCCTAACTCTATATAGAATTGCAGATATACCATATATTATGTATATATGTTCGTGAAAATGGGTGACACAGATTCGTAACCGTGTTGGTCGTGTCAATTTCGTGTCTCACGTGTTCAACCCTAACCCGACCCATTTAGAATTCATGTTCTCGAGTTGTGTCATTTTCGTGTTTCGTGTCAGAAATGTTCAACCCTAACCCGCTAACTTCGTGTCCGATTCGTATCGTGTTGTCGTGTCTCGTGTCTGTTGCCCAGCTCTATGTTCAATGGGTAAAGATTACCCTAACGATTATCGTCCAATGGACCATAGCTACTAGGGTACTTTTATTAGAAAAAATAATTAAAAGTACTTTTCAAAATAATTATAAATGTCTATCATAGTACTTTGTTTAAATCTTTCAAAATCCTTTTAATATAAAGAAATGGGTTTCTATTATCCAATGGATAATAGTTCCCCTAACATTTATCGTCCAAAGGGTAAAGAATATAACCAAAACAATAAAAGAAAAATAATTAAACAATTACTAGTCTAGGGTTTGAAAGGGTTCAAAAGGTTCAAGATGGGCAAAACGGTATATCTATTGTTAGGGAAAAGTAACTAGGTGACTTTCTAGTTTGGTTACTCCATCAAGCCGGTTAGAAGCTAACTAGGCTTGCTAAGTAGGGCTTGAAAGTCAAGAAACGATTCTGAAGGGCTAAAGTGCAATTAGGGTTACTAGACGAGGATTAAGATGATAAGGCATTCAATTGCTTGAATACAAACTACTAGGAATCAAATAAGAAAATCAACGAGCAATTAAGAGAAATTAAGAAATTTCAAATAACAACGAGATTTTTATTGAACGAAAAATCGGAGTTGTTACACAAACAGACTTAGAGCAATCTACAACACCTCTAATTGGTTTTGGTGCAGGAGCAGTCTGGCCTCTTGGAAAGGTAACACTACCTGTTTGGGCTGGATCAGTGGTATTGAGGACAGATTTTTTAGTTGTCGATGTTCCTTCTTCCTATAACGCGATTATAGGGAGGACATGGTTGCACAAGATGAGAGCAGTCTCCTCGACTTATCACCAGATGGTGAAATTCCCAAGATCGAATGGGATTGAGGTACTTAGAGGCAATCAAAAAGTGGCACAACAATGTTTGATTTCCATCATTAAAAGAGCCCCAAAGGCCCTCCACGTTCATACATTAGAAGTACCAGATCAACCAACTATCGAGGATGTTGGAAGAAGTCCGGCTGAAAAGGTGGTTGAAGGCTTGGAGAAAATTTAGATCAACGAGACTGATCCTGAAAGATATTTCTTAATCGGAGAATCACTACCAGCGGGCGAAAAGGCTGAATCAATAAGATTTCTGAAGGAATATGTTGATGTATTTGCATGGGTACCAGAGGAAATGCCCGGAGTAGATGCAGGTGTGATTTGTCACCATCTAAATGTTGATCCTCAGCATAAGCCGATCATTCAGAAAAAATGGAGGGCAGCCGTGCAGCATGTGGACGCAGTAATTGAAGAGGTCGATCGTTTGCTAGAGGCCAAAGCAATACGTGAAGTTTACTACCCAGAGTGGTTATCTAACACCGTGTGTAGAGGGATGAAAACAATTGATGCTTCGGATCAACTGGTCTGCAACGGCTTTCTCGGGCCTCTTCACCGGAACCCTAATTCGTCGTCGGAACCCTAATCTGCAAAATAGACAGGGGGTGAGCGCACCTTTGCCTCTCGTGGCAAAGGCCCTCCAATGCAAAAGTTAGTATCACGTACTAGCAGTTAAACCCTAATTCTCAATAGGAAAGCAATAAGAATGCCAAGTATCGCATACCTTTTGCCTCTAGGTTTATCTCATATTTATAGATATGCATACGCTTGTTGCCCAAGCATTCCTGTTGTCATAAGATTCCTAACTCGTATAGGAAACCCAGGATATCAAGGATTCTCGTTTCCTTTATCAGTTTATGGAAAAGAGTCCTTTTAGGATTCTTTTCCATAAAGAGCCGAACATCCCATACTCGTTGGGTACTTTTCTCAGATCCTATATTCTTGGGATCTTATTCCTTTATGGGACATGACTATTCTGGAATTTTCCAGATTGGAGCTCCTTCTTTGTTCGGCCATCTCATGGCCAAACAGACGGCTTGGACCAGTTACTTCACATGTAACTGGCCCTTGAGCCCGTACAACCTTCCTGGACCATTGATTTCTCATGTCACTGGTCCATATTGCCGAACACTTGTTTAGCACGATGACTGTCCTGTCTATATTCAAACTATGGTCCCACATACCATTTGCATTGCTTCTAACCCGTGATCCCTCGTATCATGTGCTTGGTTCTTTACATCATCTGTTCGGCTGTATCATAACCGAACAGTCTGCTTGGACCAACTACTTCACATGTAACTTGGTCCAATGTAATCAGAATGTCTCTAACTGCCGAACAGTCTGTTTATAGTCATGACTTCTCATATCATTGGTCCATATCGCTGTTCACCGAACTGCTCGGCGGTAAGTCCTGTCGTACTTACCACATGCTCCCGAATATCACGTGTTCGGCAACTAAATGTATGTGCTCGGGAATACCTCCCTACAATTGCTCCCCAGTTTCATCTATTTACCACTGTTCGGGGGCAATATATGAAGCTTAGAAACAGAATTTTATTTAGACCAGACTCTTCTGATCCCATGCAGTCATAATTTCAATATTTCATTGACGCCCTTTGGCGCCTCCATCATTATACCATTTCGGAGCAATGACTCCACGTGGCACGTTTTCGTATGCCAATCATTAATTTCGAACCTACGTTCTTTGAAACGGCGTCAGAACGGTCTTTGCTTTCCATTACTTTAACCTATAACGGCGTGAGAGGAGACGTTTCGTCTCCGTCACTCGCCCTTAATCCCCTGAAAGGGCTCCTTTTGGGTTTTCACCCAAAAAACTCGAACTTTCAGTCTTTCTCTCTCTAAGCCTTCCGCCATCTCCGCCGTCTGCAAATTCGATTGCATTCCAGGGAATCGTCACAGTATCTTTGTAAGATCCTTGTTCTTACTCCATTTCTTCTGCTTAGGTTTCCATCTGAGATCTCATTCTCAGATTTGTGGGTCGTTTCTAGGGTTTCAGTCGCTCCCATTCCCAGTTTTACTTTCTCTTCGAATATATCCATGGCGGATGATAATGATAGCCCTCCTAGACCCAGTAAATTTAGGAAACTCTGTGAAACCCCAACTGCCATGGCGGCATTTAGGTCTGAGTATAGCATCCCTGATAATGTGGGGCTCGAACTCGCCCCCTTAGGAGCAGATAGGGATGGTGGCTCATGGGATAGAATGTGTATCCCAATCGTGGCCATTGTTGAAGGTGGAGTCTGATTTCCCCTTCACCCTTTACTCCGCCAAATCTTAAGCTGGTACCGTCTCTCCCCCATGCAAGTATCAACAAACGTATTTAGGCTGATAATGGGTGTAGTTGCTCTGAATAGGATTTTAGGGACCCAGCTAGGAATTTGGGACATCTAGTGGTGGTACAGTATTGTACTAAACCCTGAATATAACACTTATTACTTCAAAGTTAGGAAAGTAGACAAGCGTCTCGTGCTCAACTTGCCAGATTCTGCTCGGGATCATGAGATTGGTTTTCTTTACGTTACTGGAGCCTTTGAGCCACTAGGAGAGGATGGCCAAGTGCTGGGGCTCCATTGCCCCCACATATGGGGCTATCCACGTATGCTCTTGCTTTTTATCTTTTGCAATTTTTCGTTTACTGCTTTCTCATAGCTTTGCTATATGTCTAACTTTGGTTGTTTTCAATTCGGACCTCGCAGCTGAAAACGCTAACCATCGTCCCAGACGTGTACCAAGCAACGTCCGAACAGAAGACATAAATATTATTTTAAAATACACAGGAGAACCTGGTACCCGAACAGCAGGTCGGGGCCGGAACGCTGACGTGCTGCTGGGTTACGACCCTTCGTACAGAGGGGTCATTGACAGAAGACTTGCCCACCCCAGCACTAGTGCTGCCTCTACATCAACTGCTCCTCAGTCTAGGAGCACAAGAGCTAACGCTGGAGTAACAGTAGCTGGTCAACTGGGTGAAATCCCTATTTCTGAAGGAGTTCCGTTACCTCGAGTGAGAGTTCGAAGACCCTCTCGGAGTCAGGCTGCCTCTCAACCACTATCCGAACAGCCAGCTCCAAGCCGTGTAACTAGCCAATCCTCCTCTTCAGGTTATTCTCAATCTCCTCCAAACTCAAGCATTATGACACGTCAGCCTTTAAACCTCAGCTCCCTCCTCACCGTCTCTTCTCGGGGACGGGGATCTGGTCGGGTAGCTTCCACAAGGAACGCTCCTCCTGTACCCCGTCGTAACAGAGGAGGTTCTACCCACTCCACTTCATCTCGTGAAGTGGATACTACCGTAGAGGCCAGTGATGCTCACAGAGACAAACGGCCTAGATCAGAAGACCCAACTGGTACTGCTTCTCAAGCAGATACTGAAACACATCACCCTGTTTCACCAATTACCCAAGTACTTCCTCAAACATGGACTCCTCCATTCACTAGAGGAGACCGTCCCGTTCACGTCGGGGATAGTGCTAGTTCGTCGGAAACAGCACTTGCTTTGGCTCAAGGGTTGCTACTCCCTGTTGACTTGCAGAAGGAGTCCTCGTCTCCCCCTGATCGGCTTGTGTCCACTGGTCTCGTCAGTGGGATCAAGGTAACAAAAACTTCTCTTTTTGTTTTAAAGCCCCATCTTTGTAACATTTAAGAGAAATGTTACTTACGTTTGGTATTGCTACAGTTTATCCAAAAAATGGTCGTACTGGGCCAAAAATTCCAAGAAGCTGAAGCCGAGAGGATCAGGCTTTTAAATGACAACACTAGGCTGCTCCGAACAGTCACAAGATTAGAGAGGGAGAGAGATAAAGCTAAAGCTGATCTGTCCGAGACAAAAGGCAAGCTTGAGACCACGGAGGAGAGCCTTCATCAAGTTTTGGCCGAGATGGACAGCACCAAATAGGCATATCCTTTGAAGATGGTTATCAGAAGGGTTTTGACGCCACAACAACAAGTTACGTCGAACAGATGCCTGATATTCAAGATCAAATATGGATCGCATGCTAGGAGGCATGTTTGACAAAGGCTGGAGTTGCTGATGATTCTCCTCTCTGGGTTGAGAATGACTTGCCAAGCACTCGTCTTCAAAACGTTCAAGATCCAGCCATGCATCCAGAGGACAATATTGAACAGCAGATTGAAGAATATGTTAATGCTGATGAAGAGACACCCACCGATGTGCACCCTGTTCAATCTCCTGCTCGGGATTCAACCCTGGAGCCCATTAATTTGGAGGAGAATGCAACAGATGATGATGCTCCAACGGAGGAACCTGACAGAACACTTGTGGATGTCCAGAACTTGGATTAATGGTTTGGTAAGTTTGCTTGAAAACCCCCTGGAAACAAGTTGGCTGGTCCTACGTGATCATAATACTTGAGCCCTACGTGTCATCAGTACTATCTTTATTTTGATAACACAGGTATTCGGCCCTTCGTGGCATAGCTATACTTTTGCTCGGCTTCCCTCGTTTGCTGCATTCGTTCGGATGCAAGTCAGTTTAATCTAAGTATTTCGTACTTTTGATCATTTTAATCATATATGTCTGCTTGTTTGCATAAGTATTTCGTACTTTAGCAAATCCTACAAACATGATTATTTGTACTGAATCTAAGTTTCTCGTACTTAAAATCATTTGCTTCTTAGTTTCTCGTACTGTTGACAAGTTATTTCATACTTGTATTTTTTCACGTAAATACATACAAGTGTATTCATACTTGTTAAGTGTCTCGTACTGAAAATATGTTAAGTGTCACGTACTTAAAATTGTTGCAATAGACTGTTTACAAACAATTCATACAGGTGTTAAGTTTCACGTACTCAACCAAATATAAGTTTCACGTACTTGAATTAGTGTGGCTTAACATATACTCGTTATGCTTTACGCCACACCAATAAACATTTACAAGTGTCTCGTACTGTAAATTCCATACAAGTGTTTTCATACATGTATTCGTTTAAGTTTCACGTGCTTAAAGAATCATACTTGCGTTTAAGTTTCACGTACTTAAACAAGGCATACAAGTTTAAGTTGCATGTTCGTAAATATATATCCTGCTCCCCAATACAAATGAGGGAAACTAATCTCGTAGTTCGTATTTTTCAAACAAATACCAAGAACACAGTAGGTATGCTAAAAAGTGATTTTATTCATAATCTGCCAAACTCAAGAGGGCGTTATTCGTACCCCTTGCAACTAGAATAATCAAAACTAGAATAAGGGAATTATATTCGTAATCCCCACACAAGTACGTAGTGCAAATCTAAAACAGAACTTAATGATTCTTTTAAACAAAGAATTTTCGTAGATTATGGACATTCCAAGGCCTCGGAAGTGGATTACCATTCAAATCTGCCAATTTGTAGGCCCCTATACCAACAATCTCGGTAACTCGATAAGGGCCTTCCCAATTGGCCCCCAACTTGCCTTCATTGGCCACCTTGGTGTTGCCGAGCACTTTTCGTAGTACGAGGTCCCCAACACCAAACTCTCGAGGGTGAACATGCTTGTTATAGCTCTTCATTAGCTGCTCCTGGTATGAAGCCAGATGGACCAATGCCCTTTCTCTCCTCTCCTCGGCGAGATCAAGCTCGATTTTAAGGGCCCTGTCATTGCCTCCACTTTCAACCAAAACGGTCCTGTTGGTCGGCAAACCGCCTTCCAAAGGTATGACAGCCTCTGTTCCATAAGCTAATGAATAGGGGGTCTCTCCCGTAGCCCTCGTAGGCGTTGTTCGGTGTGCCCATAAAACCAATGGTAACTCGTCAGGCCACTTTCCTTTAGCTTTGTCCAGCCGTTTCTTGATCCCGTCAAGGATAGTTTTATTAGACGCCTCTGCTTGCCCATTACTCTGAGGGTAGGCTGGGGTGGAATAATAATTTCGTATTCCATACTGGGCACAAAAAGCCTTAAACTTCTTCTGAAATTGTGATCCATTGTCTGTGATCAAAGAGTAAGGGACCCCAAAGCGAGTGATAATGCTCTTCCACACGAACCTTTCTATCATGGGTTCAGTGATTTTGGCCAATGGTTCTACCTCAATCCACTTGGTAAAATAGTCAGTTGCCACAAGTAGGAATTTTTGATTCCCAGTCGCTTTGTGTAGTGGACCCACGATGTCCATTCCCCATTGAGCAAACGGCCAGGGACTTGTCAAAGGCACCAAAACCTCGGCGGGTGTTCGAATCATTGGTGAGAATTTTTGACACTTCTCACAAATCTTTACATACACCTTTGCATCTTCTTGCATGTGTGGCCACCAGTAGCCTTGGGTAATTGCTCGGTGGGCAATGGATCTGCCTCCAGCATGGCTCCCACATGTTCCCTCGTGTATTTCATGAAGAAATTTTTGCACCATCTCAGGATGCACGCATAGCAAATATGGGCCTGTAAAGGATTTCCTGTATAACTTATCCTCTGAGGACAACCAGAACCGAGCAGATTTGACCCTAATCTTATGAGCCTCCTTTTTGTCCGAAGGGAGTATCTCATCTCGTAAGAACTCTATGATCGGGTCCATACAACTTGGTCCTTGGTTCACGTCCAAGACCAAGTCTACACTTCTCCCAATGCTCGGCTCATTCAAATACTCTACTGCCACTTTTCTTTTGAACTCAGTTGGTACAGCTGCAGCCAACCAAGCTAATGAATCTGCATGAGCATTTTGTCCAGAGCTTATCTGTTCAATATACACCCTCTCGAAGGTATCAAGCAAGTCTTTGGCTGCCTGTACGTAGGCCATCATCTTTTCATTTCGAGTTTCATATTCGCCGGACAGCTGGTTCACCACAAGCTGTGAATCACAATACACCCTAACCCGTTTTGCTTTTAGGGTCTTTGCACTCCGCAATCCAGCCAAGAGTGCCTCATACTCTGCTACATTATTCGATGCACTGAATCCAAGTCGAACAGATAGTTCAATCAGCACTCCTCCAGGAGGAAAAATGACAACACCAATTCCAGAACCAGTATTGCATGCTGATCCATCGACGAATAGCTTCCATTCCATAGGATCCTGTTCGGCTAAGGGTTGATTCTTCAGGGGTGATGTCTCCGTTGCCTGCTCCTTTCTCGTAGGAGGCAGGGGAGCCACCGTGGGAGAAAACTCTGCCACAAAATCAACCAAAACTTGGCCTTTGATTGCCGTTCGTGGCCGATAATCGATATCATATTGGCTCAATTCGACAGACCATGTCGAGATCCTTCCCGAGAAGTTTGCTTTTCGTAGCAGTGATTTTAATGGAAACTCTGTGTAAATCACAACTTTGTGACTTTGGAATTAGTGTGGCAGTTTCCTTGTGGCTGTTCTAAGAGCCAGGACAAGCTTTTCTAACGGCAAATATCTCGTTTCTGCATCTAGCAGTGTCTTACTAACATAATAAATAGGGATTTGTTCCATCCCTAAGTCCCTCAACAGGACTGCACTTACTGCATGCTCGGAAACAGCTAAGTACAGAATTAAAGACTCACCTTGTTGCGGTGTTGACAAAAGTGGGGGCTCAGCCAGATACTTCTTTAGGTTTTGGAAGGCTTGTTCACACTCTGCTCCCCATTCAAATCCCTCCTTCTTTTTCAGCAATTGAAAAAAGGGTCTGCACTTGTCACTTGACCTGCTGATGAATCTGTTAAGTGCTGCAGCCATTCCAGTCAGTCTTTGGACCTCTTTAGTGGTTTTTGGGCTCTGAAGCCTCTGTAGGGCAGCAATTTGATCGGGGTTAGCCCCAATCCCTCTCATAGTAACCAAATGGCCCAGAAACTTTCCTGATCCAACTCCAAACGCACATTTTGAGGCGTTGAGTTTCAATTTGTACTCCCTCAAAATTTCAAAGACTTCTTTCAAATCAGCTATATGCCCCCGTTTCTCTTGACTCTTTACCACCATATCATCTATGTAGACTTCCATAGTCCTTTCAAGGAGCTTCTTGAACATAATAGTTGCAAGTCTTTGGTATGTTGCCCCAGCATTCTTTAGCCCAAACGGCATAACACTATAGCAGTATAACCCTCGCGGTGTAATAAACGATGTCTTCTCTTGATCAGGTCCGAACATGGCAATCTGATGATATCCTCGATATGCATCAAGAAAACTCATTCGCTTGTAACCAGCGGTTGCGTCAACCAATTGGTCAATCCTCGGCAGAGGAAAGCTATCCTTAGGGCATGATTTGTTTAAGTTTGTGAAGTCTACGCAGACACGCCACTTCCCATTCTTTTTCTTCACCACAACGGTGTTAGATAACCATTCTGGGTAGTAGACCTCGCGTATCGCTTTAGCCTCCAATAAACGATCGACCTCTTCTATTACTGCATCCACATGCTGCACGGCTGCCCTCCTCTTTTTCTGAATGATCAGCTTATGTTGAGGATCAATGTTTAAATGGTGACAGATCACATCTGCATCCACTCCGGGCATCTCCTCGGGTATCCATGTAAATACATCAACATATTCCTTCAGAAATCTTATTAATTCAGCCTTTTCCTCTGCTGGTAATGATTCCCCAATTAAAAAATATTTCTCAGGATCAGTCTCGTTGATCTGAACCTTCTCCAAGCCTTCTACCACTTTTTCAGCCGGACTTCTTCCAACATCCTCGATAGTTGGTTGGTCTGGTACTTCTAATGTATGGACATGGTGGACGTTTGGGGCTCTTTTAATGATGGAGATTAAACATTGTTGGGCCACTTTCTGATTGCCCCTTAATATTTCAACCCCATTCGATCCTGGGAATTTTACCATCTGGTGATAAGTCGAGGAAACTGCCCTCATCTTGTGCAACCATGTCCTTCCTATAATCGCATTATAGGAAGAGGGAACATCGACTACTAAGAAATCCGTCCTCAACACCACTGTCCCAGCCCGAACAGGTAGTGTTACCATTCCAAGGGGCCAGACTGCTCCTCCACCAAAGCTGATCAGGGGTGTTGTAGATTGCTCTAAATCTGTTTGGGCCAATCCCAGCTTCTTGAACGCATCGTAGTACAACACCTCTGTACAACTTCCCGAGTCCACTAGAATTCTCTCAATGTCATATTTCCCAACTCGTAGGGTTACAACCAAAGCATCGTTGTGGGGTATTTGGACCTCTCCCAGGTCATCATCACTGAATGCCAAGCTCTCATTGCATACATCAGTCTCTCGCCCTCTCTTGTTTCCCAATCGCATCACGTGCTGATCGTGCTTATCTTGCCTTTGTAACAGCCTAACCTCATTTCTCGTATAAGGTGTGGCCAACCCATGTATCATATGGATTACTCCTTTAGGGTTTTGCTTGTAACCCAGCTCCATAGCCTTCCCTTTCTCCTTAGGATCCTCCTGGATAAATTCCTTGAGATAGCCCCGAGAGACCAAATCATCAAGGTGCCTCTTGTACATCTCACAATCCTCGGTCATGTGGCCCCAATCTTTGTGGTAACTGCAGTGCTGATTCGTAGCACGTTTTGCATCCTTGTCTCCGCCTAGACTCGGGGGCCACTTAAAATATGGCTGATTCTTTATTCGATAAAGAATCCTGTATATTGGTTCCTTCCAAACTGTAGTGATAGAAAAGAAAGCTTTTGGATCAGGAGCTTGCTTATCTTTGTATGGCTCTTTCTTAGACTGTCCATATTCCCTTCTCTCTCTATAAGTCTTGGGCTCTGGCTTATCCACCTTTTTGGCAGGTGCCTTCGGCTGTTCGGCAACTGTCCTGCCATCCTCACGGAGTATGTCATCCTCCATTCTGGCGTGTTGCTCTATCGGTTCCATCAATTTAGCCAATGTGGCTACCGGATGTTTATTCAATGAGCGGCGCAGCTCTCCCCGAACAGGCAAACCAGTCTTGAAGGTAGCAATTGTGTACTCCTCACTGCAACTTTCAATCTCGTTGAAGGTCTCCCAGTACTTCTTTGCATAATCTCTGATCTGCTCGTTCTCCTCCTGTTTCATGGTGGAAAGACTCTCAAAGGTCTTTGGGGCTTTTCTGCTTGTCAAGAACCGAGCAGTAAATTCCTCGGCCAACTGCCTCCATCCTCGTATGGATCGTGGGGCTAGTTTATGAAACCAGGATAAAGCCACCTTGCCAAGACTGGAGGGAAACATCTTGCACAAGATGGAATCATCCCCTTCATGCATAAACATATCCTGTTGATAATGCTGTATGTGAGCCACGGGATCCGTATTTGTCTCGTAAAGTACGAACGCACCGTGCTTCACTCTGCTTGGCAACCTAGCCTCTTGTAGCCTCTTTGTAAATGGGGAGGCCGCAATAATACTTAATGCCTTGCGTGCTGCTTCTCGTGCAGTCACTGTCCCATCCTCGAACTCCTTGGATTTGTGAGCTGCGGCTTTGGCCCAATCAGCATCAGGTCTCTCGTACCTGTCTCGATGGTGTTTTCTTGTTCCCTCCTCTTTGGGGGTGGAACTTCTGTCTCTGCTCCTCCCTTTTCGTGAAGAAACCCTTCTCTCGGGTGTTCGGGTCTTGCTCCTCTCTTTACGTGGAGAAGCCCTATGTCGCTTTGGGATTGGACTTCTGCTTCTGCTCCTTCTTCCGCGTGAAAGAGCTTTTCTGTAATGTACCACAACATACCCACTGCCTCTAGAATTTCTTCGAGATAGTCCGGAATCCTCCGGATGTTCCCTAATTCTTTCTAATTCTCTGATCTCATGCTCTCATTTTTTAATCAGACGAGCATACTCCTCGACTTCTTGCCTCTTTTTATCAAGAACGTCGTCGCTAGGGTGCACACTCCTGGAGTGCGCGATCGATTCATCCCTTCGATGGGATTTACTCCTTCTCGTGGATCTCGAAGCCGTCTCCCCATCTCTATTTTTGGAGTTGTGATGGACGGTAAGGGGCGGTCTTTACTCGTTGTCCTCCTGTGCCCACCCTGGGGCTTTCTCGGAGCCCCAGGTGGTGACTTGTCCCTTCCTTCATCTAACACATCCTTTGGGTCATGCGGTGTTGCTGGAGTTACTTCCACCATGGTCGTATTTCAAAAGGGAACTCTTTCGTATCCCACAGACGGCGCCAATTGTAGGGGGATGAAAACAATTGATGCTTCAGATCAACTGGTCTGCAACGGCTTTCTCGGGCCTCTTCACCGGAACCCTAATTCATTGTCGGAACCCTAATCTGCAAAATAGACAGGGGGTGAGCGCACCTTTGCCTCTCGTGGCAAAGGCCCTCCGATGCAAAAGTTAGTATCACGTACTAGCAGTTAAACCCTAATTCTCAGTAGGAAAGCAATAAGAATGCCAAGTATCGCGTACCTTTTGCCTCTAGGTTTACCTCATATTTATAGATATGTGTATGCTTGTTGCCCAAGCATTCCTGTTGTCATAAGATTCCTAACTCGTATAGGAAACCCAGGATATCAAGGATTCTTGTTTCCTTTATCAGTTTATGGAAAAAAGTCCTTTTAGGATTCTTTTCCATAAAGAGCCGAACATCCCATACTCGTTGGGTACCTTTCTCAGATCTATATTCTTGGGATCTTATTCCTTTATGGGACATGACTATTCTGGAATTTTCCAGATTGGAGCACCTTCTTTGTTCGGCCATCTCATGGCCGAACAGACGGCTTGGACCAGTTACTTCACATGTAACTGGTCCTTGAGCCCGTACAACCTTCCTGGACCATTGATTTCTCATGTCACTGGTCCATATTGCTGAACACTTGTTTAGCACGATGACTGTCCTGTCTATATTCAAACTATGGTCCCACGTACCATTTGTATTGCTTCTAACCCATGATCCGTCGTATCACGTGCTTGGTTCTTTACATCATCTGTTCGGCTGTATCATAACCGAACAGTCTGCTTGGACCAACTACTTCACATGTAACTTGGTCCAATGTAATCAGAATGTTTCTAACTGCCGAACAGTCTATTTATAGCCATGACTTCTCATATCATTGGTCCATATCGCTGTTCACCGAACTGCCCGGCGGTAAGTCCTGTCGTACTTACCACATGCTCCCGAATATCACGTGTTCGGCAACTAAATGTATGTGCTCAGGAATACCTCCCTACACCGTGGTGATAAAGAAAAAGAATGGGAAGTGGCGTGTCTGTGTAGATTTCACAGACCTAAACAAGGCATGTCCAAAGGATAGTTTCCCCCTTCCAAGGATAGACCAGTTGGTTGACGCAACCGCTGGTTACGAGCGAATGATTTTTCTTGACGCGTATCGAGGATATCATCAGATTGCTATGTTTGGCCCTGATCAAGAGAAGACTTCGTTTATCACACCACGAGGGTTGTACTGCTATAGTGTTATGCCGTTTGGGCTAAAGAATGCTGGGGCAACATACCAATGACTTGCAACCATCATGTTCAAAAAGCTCCTTGGAAAGACTATGGAAGTTTACATATATGATATGGTGGTGAAAAGTCAATATAAACGGGGGCATATAGCTGATTTAAAAGAAGCTTTTGAAATCCTAAAGGAGTACAAACTGAAACTCAACGCCTCGAAATGTGCGTTTGGAGTCGGTTCAGGAAAGTTCTTGGGCCATTTGGTGACCATGAGAGGGATTGAGGCTAACCCTGATCAAATTGCAGCCCTACAAAGGCTACAAAGTCCCAAAACCACTAAGGAAGTCCAGAGGTTGACTGGAATGGCTGCAGCACTTAATAGATTTATCAGCAGGTCAAGTGACAAGTGCAGACCCTTTTTTCAACTATTGAAAAAAAGGGAGGGATTCGAATGGGGAGCAGAGTGCGAACAGGCCTTCCAGGACCTAAAGAAGTATCTAGCCGAGCCCCCACTATTGTCTACTCCACAGCCAGGTGAGTCTTTAGTTTTGTACTTAGCTGTTTCTGAGCATGCAGTAAGTGCAGTCTTGTTGAGGGATATGGGAATCGAATAAATCCCTATTTACTATGTTAGCAAGACACTGCTAGATGCAGAGATGAGATATCTGCCCTTAGAAAAACTTGTCCTGGCACTTAGAACAACCACAAGGAAACTGCCACACTACTTCCAAAGCCACAAGGTTGTGGTTTATATTGAGTTTCCATTGAAATCACTGCTACGAAAAGCAGACTTTTCGGGAAGGATCTCGACATGGTCCATCGAGTTAAGCCAATACGATATCGATTATCAACCGCGTACGGCAATTAAAGGCCAGGTGTTGGCTGATTTTGTGGCAGAGTTTTCTCCTGCAGTAGCTCCCCTGCCTCCTACGAGAAAGGAATAGGAGACTAAGACATCACCCAAGAGGAAACATGTCTCAGCCGAACAGAACCCCACCGAATGGAAGCTATTTGTTGACGGATCAGCATGTAATACTGGATCAGGAATTGGGATAGTCCTTTTTCCTCCTGAAGGAGTAATGATCGAACTATCTGTTCGGCTTGGTTTCAGTGCGTCCAACAATGTGGCGGAGTACGAGGCAATCTTAGCTAGCTTGAGAAGTGCAAAAACCCTAAAAGCAGAACGAGTTAGGGTGTATTGTGATTCATAGCTTGTGGTCAATCAACTGTTCGGGGAATACGAAACGCGAAGTGAAAAAATGGTAGCCTACGTACAGGCAGCCAAAGACCTGCTTGATACCTTCGAAAGGGTGTAAATTGAACAGATAAGTTCTGGACAGAATGCTCATGCAGATTCATTAGCTTGGTTGGCTGCAGCTGTACCAACTGAGTTTAAAAGGAAGGTGGCAGTAGAATATCTGAGTGAGCCGAGCATTGGGAGAAGTGTGGACTTGGTCTTGGACGTGAACCAAGGACCAAGTTGGATGGACTCAATCATGGAGTTTTTACGAGACGAGAAACTCCCTTCAGACAAAAAGGAGGCTTATAAGATAAGGACCAAATCTGTTAGGTTTTGGCTGTCCCCAAAGGGTAAGTTATACAGAAAATCCTTCACGGGCCTGTATTTGCTATGCGTACACCCTGAGATGGTGCAGAGATTTCTTCATGAAATCCACGAGGGAACATGCGGAAGCCATGCTGGAGGCAGATCTATTGCCCACCGAGCAATTACCCAAGGCTACTGGTGGCCACACATACAGGAAGATGCAAAGGTGTATGTAAAGATTTGTGAGAAATGTCAAAAATTCTCACCAATGATTTGAACACCAGCCGAGGATCTGGTGCCTTTGACAAGTCCTTGGCCGTTTGCTCGAAGGGGAATGGACATCGTGGGTCCACTACACAAAGCAACTGGGAATCAAAAATTCTTGCTAGTTGCAACAGACTATTTTACTAAATGGATTGAGGCAGAACCACTGGCCAAAATCACTGAACCTATTATAGAAAGGTTCGTGTGGAAGAGCATCATCACTCGTTTTGGGGTCCTTATTCATTGATTACAGACAATGGATCCCAATTTCAGAAGAAATTCAAGGCTTTTAATGTCCAGTACGGAATACGAAATTATTATTCAACCCTAGCTTACCCTCAGAGTAATGGGCAGGCAGAGGCAACTAATAAAACTATCCTTGACGGGATCAAGAAGAGGTTGGACAAAGCCAAGGGGAAGTGGCCTGACGAGTTACCACTAGTACTGTGGACTCACCGAACAACACCTAGGAGGTCTACGGGAGAGACCCCTTATTCATTGGCATATGGAACAGAGGCTGTCATACCTCTGGAAGTTGGTCTTCCGACCAATAGGACTGCATTAGTCGAAAGTGGGGGCAATGATAAGGCCCTTGAAATTGAGCTTGACCTCGCCGAGGAGAGGAGGGAAAGGGCCTTGGTCCATCTGGCGTCCTACCAGGAACAGTTGATGAAGAGCTATAATAAGCACGTTCATCCTCGAGAATTTGGTGTTGGAGATCTAGTACCACGGAAGGTGCTCGGCAACACCAAGGTGGCCAACGAAGGCAAGCTGGGGGCCAACTGGAAAGGCGCGTATCGAGTAACCGAGATTGTAGGCATAGGGGCCTATAAATTGGCAGATTTGGATGGTAATCCAATTCTGAGGCCTTGGAATGTCCATAATCTACGAAAATTCTTTGTTTAGAAGCATTAAGTTCTGTTTTAGATTGCACTCCGTGATTGTGTGGGAATTACGAATATAATTCCCTTATTCTAGTTTTGTCATTTTAGTTGCAAGGGGTACGAATAACGCCCTCTTGAGTTTCACAGATTATGAATAAAATCACTTTTTGAAGTATATATATTGCATTCTTGGTATTTGTCTAAAATACAAACTACGAGCTTCGTTTCCCTTATTCGTATTGGGGAGCAGAGGGCACAAGCACCTATACATTTAAGTACGTGGAACTTAAATGGTGTACGAATACAAGTATGAAAAACTTGTATGGTTTTTAAGTACGTGAAACTTAACGAATACAAGTATGAAAAACTTGTATGGTTTTCAAGTACGTGAAACTTAACGAATACAAGTATGAAAAACTTGTATGGTTTTTAAGTACGTGAAACTTAACGAATACAAGTATGAAAAACTTGTATGGTTTTCAAGTACGTGAAACTTAACGAATACAAGTATGAAAAACTTGTATGGTTTTTAAGTACGTGAAACTTAACGAGTACAAGTATGAAACACTTGTATTGTTTTTAAGTACGTGAAACTTGAAAGTACAAGAGACTTAGAAAAGCATTTAAGTACGATAAACTTAGAAAGAACAAAAAGTGGAATGATGTTCACAGTATTTTGCTAAATACTGAATGCTTATACGCAAGCAAACATGTGATTAAATGGATCCAAGTACGAAATACTTAGATAAAATTATTTGCATCCGAACATAAGCAAATACTAGAGGAGCCGAGCAAATTGTATGGTTATGCCACAAAGGGCCGAATACCTGTATTACCGAAAAATTACCCAAATAGAGAAAGTACTTGTGCCATGCAGGGCTCGAATGTCATGGTCACGCAGGACCAGCCAAATTGTTTGAGTCAAAAACAAAACTTATAAATACTTGCCTGCAAATCCAGTCTAGGTTCTGAATCTCTGGGAGAACATCAGTTCCGGCCGAACTACCACCAGCAGCAGCATTCTCCTCTGGAACAACAGTCTCGAGGGTCACTTCCCGAACAGACAAATGTTCGACAACATCTTGCGATTCTACTTGTATCTCTTCATCAGAATCTGCAAAATCGTCGATCTGCTGATCAACATCATCAGTAGGAGAAACATCATGCTCTTGAGGGGCTGCAGCTTGGCGGCTTGGTAGATCATTTTCTACCCAGAGGATAGAGTCTTTAGCAATACCAACCTTTGTCAGACAAGCCTCCTAGCTGGCACCCCAGATCTGGTCTTGTATAGCTGGCATCTATTCCACGTAGCTGGCTGTAGCAGCATCAAACCCCTTCTGATAGCCTTCCTCGTGAGCAGCTGTTTTGGTTTTTTCTATTTCAACCAAAGCCTGATTGAGGCTATCTTCGGCTGTCCCAAGCTTGTCTTTGGCCTCTTCAAAGTCTGCCTTGGCTTTGTCTCTCTCTCTCTCTCCAGTCTAGATATGGTGCGGAGCAGCCTGGTGTTGCTGTTCAACAGCGTGATTCTTTCAGTATCAGCGTCCTGGAACTTCTGGCCCAGAGTAATCATCTTTTGAATAAACTGCAAGATGATCAACAAGATGTTACTGTAAGACAACAAAAGGAAAATGAAGCATGCTTAAAAGTGATGAGAACACTATACCTTGATCCCACTAACGAGACCAGTGGAAATAAGCCGATCAGGTGCGGCCTAAGACTCCTTCTGCATATCAACGGGAAGCAGCAGACCCTGAGCAAGGGTGAGTGCTGTTTCCGAAGAACTGGCGCTATCCCCAACGTGAATAGGCCGATCACCCCTAATGAGTTGGGGGGCCCAGCTTTGAGGAAGCACTTGAGTGCTCGGTGAAAGGGGTTGTTGGACTGAATCTGCGGCTTGGGCAGGGGCGTCTCCAGGATCTTCGGTCCTAGGACGTTTGTCCCGACGAGTATCAACTGCCTCAAGGGAACTATTGTGTTCCCGAGGAGAAGAAGATGATCCCCCCCTATTGCGACGAGATCGTGCGGGGGGGGGGGGCCGCCAGTTGATGCCACCCTACTGGCACCACCACGTCCCCGCGTGGAGACGGTAAGAAGGGAACTAAGGTTCAGTGGTTGACGAGTCATAGTACCTGAATCGGGTGGAGATGGAGAGTAGCCGGAAGAGGATGATTGGCTGGTTACGCGGATGAGAACCGGCTGTTCGGGCTGTGGTTGAAAGGCAGCTCGTCTTAGAGAGGGTTCGCACTCTCAGCCGAGGTAAAGGAATACCTTCTGAAATGGGAATCTCACCCAACTGCCCGGCAACCGTCACTCCGGCGTTAGCTCTTAGGCTTCTAGGCTGGGGAGCAGTTGAGGTAGAAGCAGCACTTGTACTCGGATTGGCGAGTCTTCTGTCAATAACCCCTCTATACACGGGGTCGTATCCCAATAAAACGTCTGCGTTGCGACCCCGACCAGCTGTAGGGGTACCGGGTTCACCTGTATACTTAAAAATCCTGTTGATGTCCTCTGTTTGGACGTAACTCGATTCTCGTCTAGGGCGCCTGTTAGCGTTTTCAGTTGCAAGATCGAAATTCAAAGTTACAAATAGACACATAGAAAAGCTACGAGAAGGCAGTAAACAAAGAATTGCAAAGTCAAAAGCGAGAGCATACGTGGATAGCCCCATATGTGGGGGCAATGGAGCCCCACCACTTGGCCATCTTCCCCTATTGGCTCGAATGCTCCCGTTACATAGAGGAAATCGATCTCGTGGTCGCAAGCGGAATCTGGCAGATTTAGCACGAGACGTTTGTCTGCCCTCCTAACCTTGAAGTAGTAAGTATTGTACTCGGGGTTTAGTACTATACTATACCACCATTGGATATCCCAGATTCCTAATTGGGTCCCTAGAATCCCATTTAGGGCTATAATCCCCATTATCAGCTTGAACACATTTGTCGAAACTTGCATGGGCGTGAGACGATACCAATTCAGAATCTGGCGGAGTAATGGGTGTAGGGGGAAACGGATTCTGCCCTCGACAATGGCCATGATTGGGATACACATTCTATCCCATGAGCCACTATCCCTATCTGCTCCCAAAGGGGCGAGTTCGAGCCCCACGTTATCAGGGATGCTATACCCAGTCCTAAATGCCGCCATGGCAGCAGGGGTGTCACAGAGTTTCCTAAATTTACTAGGCTTTGGATTATGTTCATCCGCCATGAATATACTCGAAGAAAAAGTAAAACTGGAAATGGGCGCGATTTAAACCCTTAACCCAAAATCTGAGAATGAGATCTCAGAAGGAAACTAATGGGACAAGAGAAATCTTAGTGGGTAACCTAAACAGAAGAAATAGAGATCTTACGAGTTTAGTAAAAAGGACCCTGTGACACGAGCGAGTTGCAGGCGGCGGCTATGGCGGAAGAAAGGGAGTTTTTTGCCTGACTGTTGAAGAAGACAAAATGAGGCTTAGAGTTTTGGATAAAAAATCCAAAGAAAATCCCTCTTTGGGATATATGTGAAAGAGACGGAGATGAAGCGTCTCGTCTCACACCGTTACAAATTAAAGTAACGGAAAGCAGGAGCCGTTCTGACGACGTTTGATAAAACGTCAGTTCAAAATTAATGAATTGCATACAAAACATGCCACGTGGAATCACTACCCCGAAATGGTATAATGACAAAGGCGCCAAAGAGCATCAATAAGTATTAAATACTATGACTGCTCGGTATCAGAGGAAATTCAGGTCTAAACGTTTGTCTCTAAAAGCTTCACCCATTACCCCCGAACAGTGGAAAATAGGTAAAGCTGGGGAGCAATTGTAGGGAGGTATTCCCGAACAGATACATCTAGTTGCCGAACACGTGGTGTATAAGAACACGTAAAAGATTGAACAGGACTGATCGCCGATCAGTGCGTTGAATGGCGATAAAGGCCAGTAACATGAGAAGTCATTGGTGTAAACTAATTGTTTGGCAGATAGAGACATTCTAATTACATTTAGACCAAGTTACATGTGAAGTAGCTGGCCCAGGAAGACTGTTCGGCTACGATACAGCCAAACGAGGAAAAAGCTCCAATCAAGAGCAAGAGCAGAGGAAGTACTCTGGAAGATTCTAGAGTTGTAACGCCCCGAATTTTGGGTACGTTAAGAAGACAATTTATTGATAAAATCTGTAACGCCCTGAATTTTGGGTACGTTAAAAGGACATTTTATTCATAAAATCAAATGGAGTCTGGCTCGTTATTACAACAAAACTCTTTCAAGAGTTCAATAATACATAAACAGAGGGGGATTCTAGGGTTCCTAACTACAGCTCCTCAGCTCCTCTATTCTTGCCAGCTCCTCAGCTCCAAAGCCTCCACGGTGATCTGCTAACCCTGATTATCTACAAAATCTGACACATTATACCAGCGTCGCCACCGATATAATATGTCAGGGTCACCAAAAAGGCAACACCGTGAGCTACAAAGCTCAGCAGAGTAATCCCATACCCGCTAACCCATACTTACAAACAACAGGAAATAACACATCGATTTCCACATGATACATATATACGCAGCTAACAATGACACATCCACATTCGTTAATCAACTATCGTTGGTGTCCAAGAGTTTCGTGTTTCTCCTACGCGACTCATCGAAGACCGTGTCAACAATTTCATTTACAAAACAATCTTTCAAAAAAACCATTTGTTTAACACAAAACATTTGCATTGGCTCCGTACCGCGGATAACCAAGCTACACACCCAACCTTTTTAAAATCATTTGCATTGGCTCCGTACCGCGGATAACCAAGCTACCCAACCTTTTAAAACATTTGCATTGGCTCCGTACCGCGGATAACCAAGCCATACCTCACCATGGTTCCGCCGCTCCGGGTTCCCATGGGAACGCACACAATTCAAAACCCTCGGTTCCGCCGCTCCAGGTTCCCGAGTCTCCCACAATGGTTCCGCCGCTCCGGGTTCCCAATTGGGGGTTTTCGAAATCTAAAAACCTCGGTTCCGCCGCTCCGGGTTCCCGAGTATCCCCACAATGATTCCGCCGCTCCGGGTTCTCATTGGGTTTTTCAACACACACCACACAATGGGCTACCACGTCTGGCCACATTGCGGTTTTCGAAAATTCAAAACCTTTTCAAAGCACGTCTTTTACACACGCACACACACAACTCACATAATGCCACCCGAAATCGGTCATTATGTTGTTTCAAAATATTTCCGTCCTCGAAAAACATTTCCTTTCGTTACTCACACCTTAGGTGTCATATTTCTACTTTCTCGATTCTCGTGTCTCGTTACATGCAAAGACTCCGCGGTAAGCATGAAACATACTATCGAGATCATCCAATTCTATACTACTTATCACGCTCAATTACTACTTATAGCATAACGCCACATATACGGACGCCTTTGGAGTGTATCACTTATGCTTATTCAAAGCACAACGCCACATGTACGGACGTCTTTGGAGTGAAATCACTTATGCTTAATCACACCACAAGTAATACAAGCAATTCATATATGCATACTCATAACTAACCTAAAGATCAAAATACGAATACTTCTAATCAAACGATAAGTACGTAAATAAAGATAACCTACTTTATACTTGAGTAAGTAAATAAATAGGGAGTAAGTAAGTGGGAAGTAAGTAAATGGGAAGTAAGTAAGGATTTCCTTACAGTTCTTCTAGGCAGTAGTCGGCTACGGAAGGTTAGTCGGCTACGGAAAGTACGTCTGTGGTCGGACGGAGTAACTTCCTACGGTGGTCTCCGGTAGCTTCGAAAGAGAAAGGTTTCTCTCGAAACTTCTACTTGACTATTACTACTACTACTTTTGGATCGAGAGGGTGGTCGAGTGGCGGTTTAGTGGCGGCCTAGGTTGAGTTTCTTGAAGAACTCAAGAACTACTCAAGAACATGAAGAACAAAAGAAAGAACAAGATTTTTCTAGAGAGAAAAGTTGCTAGGTGAAGGTGTGAGTTCAAAGGCATGGGATGGCTTGCTATTTATAGGCAAACTCTTGGGCTCTCCCTCCCTCTCATGGCCGGCCCCCCCTCTCTCTCTCTACCTCAAATTTTGACACATGGCATGCACTTATGGAAGATCAAAGGCTAAACCCTAGGTTTGCATGGCTAGGTTAGGCTAAATGGTAGGCTTGCATGGCTAGATTGTACCAAGGATTGATCTTTGGGAGATTTGTTTGGAAAGAAGGAGACAATGGTACAAGATTTGGTCATAAAACAAATATGGAAGTACAAATGGGGAGTTAAGTTTGGTTAGGGAAAAGATTCTCCCATGGGCTTGAAAGATGTAGGAAAGTCAAGTCAAGGTACAACCCCATCTTCCTTTCTCCTCTCTCCTCTCTCTCTCTCTCTCTCTCTCTCTCTCTCTCTCGGGTCTCTCTCTCCTCTCTCTCTCTCGGCAATCTCTCTCTCTCTCTCCCTCTCTCTCTCTCTCCCTAGTACACTTACACATACACACACACACACACATATATATATATATATATATATATATATAAATGCAAGAATAAGTAAGGTACAAGTACAAGATTTTCCCAAATCTAATAACCAAATAAGAATCTTAATTAAACACATGTCTCCAATAAACTAATGGGTATTGTACTCTAGGAAGATCAACTCCCCAATAAATAAATCCAATTGGGTATAAAACCCCAATACAAAATAATAAAAGAGTACTAAGGAGAATATTAGGCCTTAAAGGCTACAAGGGCTACTAAGTACTTTCAAAAATAAAATTTTGGTACTTCATCACATGGGCAATTAGGAAAAATGACTAGTTTAATAAGCCCATGTACTTGGTGAAAAAATAACTCTATTACCCAATGGATAATAAATCCCCTAACATTTATTGTCCAATGGTCAATAGCTACTAGGAAACTTTTATTAGGAAAAATAATTAAAAGTACTTTTCAAAATATTGATAAATGTCAATCATAGTACTTTGTTTAAATCTTTCATTAAACCCATTTAATATAAAGAATTGGGTTTCTATTATCCAATGGATAATAGTTCCCCTAACTTTTATTGTCCAAAGGACAAAGAATAAAACCAAATTAATAAAAAGAAATAAATAAGTAATTTCTAGGGTTTGAAAAGTTTGACTAGTCACATCAACTTTATTGGAAGGTTCCCTAGTCACATCGGTACTTTATTTGGTCAAAAGACTTTATTACCCAATGGTTACTAACTTCCCTAGCGGTTATTACCCAATGGATAATAGTTTCCCTTGCGGTTAATAACCATTGGACAAAAGAGTACAAGTACCTTTTATTAAAATAAAATTTTGAAAAGACTACATGTACTTTTATAACAAAAAGTTTATTATCCAATGGACAAAAATCACCCTTGTGGTTATTAACCAATGGATAATGGAGGGGTGGGAGAATTCCCAATAAACAAAGAATAAATGTACTTGGCACATGTTTTTATAAACCATTAAAATACTATATCTTGTACTTACCAAAATATTTTAATAGGAAGCCTATTGTCCAAAGGACAAAGATTACCCTAACCATTATGGACCACTGGGTAAAGACAAAGGTTCAAAAGGTCCAAAGGGTTCAAAAGGTCCCACTAGTAACTAGGTAAGTTGGTTGCTCGGTTCCTCCAAGCAGTCGTTTGGAAATTAACTAAATTGGTCACGTTGGATTTCTAGTCGAGAGCAAAATTTTAACTACGACGAAAATTAACAAGTAATCATATAACACTCAAGAGAAAATAAAATTCAAATATTTAACGAAATTTTTATTGACCAAAATTCAGGGTCGTTACAAGAGTAGTCATGGATGAGATCCCAAGAATATAGGATCTGAGAAAGATACCCAACGAGAATGGGATGTTCGGCTTTTAATGAAAAAGAATCCTAAAAGGACTCTTTTAGGATGAATTGATAAGGAAAACGAGAATCCTTGATATCCAGGGTTTCCTATACGAGATAGAAATCCTAGGGCAACAGGGATGCTTGGGCAGCAAGCATACGCAAATCTATAAATATGAGGTAAACCTAAAGGAAAAAAGTACGCAATTGATTACGATCTAATCTCATTCCTACTGATAATTAGGGTTTCTCTGAGTACGTGATACTAACTTAGGCATCGGAGGGCCTTTGCCACAAGAGGCAAAGGTGCACTCACCCCTTGTTTGTTTTGCAGATTAGGGTTCCAACGACGAATTAGGGTTCCGGTGAAAAGGCACGAATAAGCCGTTGCAATCCAAGGTGATCCGAAGCATCAATTGTTTTCATCCCCCTACACTGGGGCAGGATGCATTACCAACGGTAGCTTCAGTCGACAAGGCAAAGCGCAAACCGGGGGAAGTCCCTGTGGACCTGTGGGACAGCATTGAAGATGTCAAAGGCATGCCTTCTCTATGGGATGTTGCCAATGTTATGAGGAGTGGCCGAGTCTTCCAGCCTGCTAATTTGCAAGTCAGAAGCTCATCCAATCCTCTTATTCAAAGGCCCAACGTTCCTGTTGCTCAAACTAATGCTTCTTTTGCTGTTCCTATAGTTCCAAATGGCGCCCCGGAGGCCGATATCATTCAAAAGCAGCTCGAGCGGATCCCCTCTTCAATCTCTGTTTGGGGATTAATCTATTCCTCTGGAGAACATCGTGAAAAGCTATCTTCAACTCTAGCTCATCTCAAGGTGCCTTCTGATATTACTCCCAAAGCCATGATTGCCCTCATACTGCCACTTATATCAAAGCACTCTGGCACTTTCACCAAGAAGGATCTCCCTGTCGATGGAGTTGCACACAACCGCCCACTGCACATAACGATCAAGTGTAGAGGACATTGGGTTCCAACTGTCCTCATTGATAATGGTTCCGCGATTAATGTTTGTCCTTTGAGGGTTGCTTACTGCTTGGGTCTCACCAAGAAGGATCTTTTGCCGTCTAACTTGGCAGTCAAGGCCTACGATAGCACACATCATGTGGTAAAGGGGATACTAATGCTCAAGCTTGACGCCGAGGATTTTGAGATGGATGTCGAATTTCACGTCGTTGATATCCCTGCTACCTTTAACCTGTTGTTAGGCTGGCCTTGGCTTCACAGAGTGAACATCATGGTCGTGCCCTCTACTCTTCACCAGAAGGTCATGCTAGGACTCACTTTTAGGACTTTGACAATCTGCGGGGATTCTGGTATCCATCCGCACACTGAAGATGAAGCACCGATCTTGGGAATTCTACACGGAGAAGAGGATGACGACTTTGAGGGTTTCTCTTTTGACACGTCTGGTTCGGTCTTGGCCATTTCCATGGATGATGACTTCATCATCAGCTCAGCTGCCCTCGACATAATGAGGAGGATGTCTTACATGCCTGGTTTGGGACTAGGGATCAACCAGCAAGGGATCACTGAATTCCCTACTTTCCTTTCAATGATGGCTGCTTTGGTTTGGGATATGTTGCCCCTGCCAAAGATGCCAAAAAGAGGAAAGGTACGAGAAAGCCTCAAACCCTTCAAGGTAACACCGATAATTACTTTGTACATGATGGAGGAGGTATCGGTTAAGTAGGACAAGTTGAGTCGTTTTGGGATCCGAAATCTCGTACCTGGCTGCTTGGCTTCTAGGTTTTTGCTGCTGACACCTGGTTTGATAGTGAGGAGGAGCTGGCTAAGGAGGAATTCAAGAAGAAGCTGGCTTAGATCAAGGAGAAGGCTGACTGACTGAGGATGTTCGATCAGGGGAGCTTAGAGCGATTTTTCTCCTAAGTGGGTTTGGTTGAGGATGTTGAAGTGTTGATGCTTAGGCCTGACACTCTCAAAGATCCTACCTCTCTCATCGTGGAGGCTACGGGTAGTATTAAAAACTGCATCTTCACACCACGTCTAACTTGCATTAATGACACATCTGAGTCTAACACTGAGTTAGTTGAGTCTAAGTCTAGCTTAGAGTCGGAGATTGTGCCTCTTAGCCCTCCACATCGTAGCTTTTACTTTGAGTTTGAGTCAACTATACTCCCTAAAGGGTTTTATGAATTGTATGATCCTGCTTCTAAGTACTTTACTGACTTCTATATAAATTGTGTTGACCCAGACGATATAGGAACAGATTTTGATGGGAACATCCCTACTAAATTGCGTTCCCTCATCGAAAGGGAAGACGAAAGGCATGCTCAGCCTCTAAAAGAAGAAGTAATTTCTATAAATTTGAAAGACGAGGATGACCCTCGTATGATGCAAATTGGTTCGATGTTGTCCCCGGAGGATTGCACTGCATTGATTGACCTACTCAAGGAATTCTTCAAAGTCTTTGCATGGGCTCACAAGGATATGCCTGGCATTGATCCCGAGATAGTGGAGCACTGGATTCCCTTACTACCTGGAGCTAAACCGGTCAAGCAGAAGCTCCACAAAATGAGGCCAGGCTGGGTACAGAAGATCAAGGAAGAAGTCACCAAACAGATTGACGCGGGTTTCTTGATGGTCACAGAGTACCCTAAATGGCTCGCCAATATCATGCCATTCCAAAGAAGGATGGAAAAATTCGAGTCTGCATCTATTTTAGGGACTTGACCAAAGCAAGCCCCAAAGACAATTTTCCCTTGCCACACATCGATGTGCTTGTGGACAATATGGCAGGGCATGCTTTGTTTTCGCTCGTCGACGGATTCTCAAGTTATGACCAGATTCTCATGGCACCGGAGGACCGAGAGAAGACAACGTTCGTCACCGAATGGGGTACCTACTGCTATCTGGTTATGCTGTTTGGGCTAAAGAATGCAGGCTGCACGTTTCAACGGGCCCAAACAACCTTGTTGCATGACCTGATCCACAAGACATTGAAGTCTATATCGACGACATGATTGTCAAAGCAAAGGAGTAGGAGGATTTCATTCTGGCACTTAGGTAGTTCTTTGAAAGGCTCTGCAAGTACTGAGTGCGTCTCAACCCGCAGAAATGCACATTCGGGGTCACGACAAGTAAAATGTTGGGATTCCTAATCACTGCAAGGGGGATTGAGGTAGATTCGTCCTAGATTAAGGCGATTCTCAAGATGAAGCCACCATAGTCTGGAAAGGGAGTGCGAAGCTTTCTGGGAAAGGTTCAATTCATAAGTAGATTCATCGCCAAGTTGACTTTAACTTGCGAGCCGATGTTTCGTTTACTCAAGAAGGATGTACCTGCAGAATGCATCGGTATTGATGCCTCCTACACCAGTGTAAGTGGACAAAAATGAATGATGCTTAGATAGCACAAGATCGTAATGGCTATTCGTGCCTCTTGACTGGAACCGTAGTTCGTCGTCGGAACCTTAATCTGCAAAACAAATAAGGGGTGAGCGCACCTTTGCCTCTCGTGGTAAAAGGCCCTCCGATGCCTAAGTTAGTATCCCGTACTGAAGAAAACCCTAATTATCAGTAGGAGAACAGTATGATTGCAATGTATTGCGTTCCTTTTAGCTCTAGATTATCCTCATATTTATAGATTTGCATATGCTTGCTACCCAAGCATCCCTGTTGCCCTAGGTTTCCTATCTCATATAGGAAACCAGGACATTCTGGATTCTCGTTCCCTTATCAATTCATTACCTTAGTTCTTTTTGGACTATTTTCCTTAGCATGCCGAACATCCCATTCCCGTTGGGTATCTTTCCTAGATCCTACATCCTCGGGATCTCATTCCTTATGGGATACCACTATTCTAGAACCTTCTAGAGTATTCCTTCCGCTTTATCACTTAAGGTTGCTTTCTCAATAGTTCTTTTCCTGTTCGGCCACCTCATTGCCGAACAATCCACTTGGACCAATGACTTCACATGTCGCCGGTCCCTATCAATTACTTGGACCAATGACTTCTCATATCTTTTGTCCTCATCTACCGAATAGACTGCCTAGACCAATGACTTCACATGTCGTTGGTCCATATCGCCGATCACCGCCTTTCATGGCAGTTTATCTTATCTTATTTATTCCGTGGCCCCACGTATCACTTGTTCGGGAATACCTCCCTACAATTGTTCCCCAGCTTTGTCTGTTGCTTCTGTTCGGATAATGTGGGTAAAGCTTTAAATGCAACTTGAGCCGAGCTTTTTGACCCCTGTGCAATCAAGACGTCTGTACCCATTTATGCTTTTTGGCACTTTGGTGATTATGTCTTCTCAAGGCTAGAACTCCACGTGGCGTATCTCGTACACCTCGCATTTAATTCGAATTGACGTTCCTTACGAGCTCTTTTGCCGTTACCTTTTCTTGTAATAGCGTGATGGGTGACGTTTCGCCTCTGTCCCCCTCCTTCATATTCCCCAAAAGGTTCATTTAGGGTTGTCACCCCCTTAGGTGCTGACAGGGACACGGGTTCGTGGGATAGAACGCTTATCCCCATTGTAGCCATTGTTGAGGGTGGAGTTTGTTTTCCTCTTCATCCATTACTCCGTCATGTCTTGAATTGGTACTATCTTACACCCATGCAAGTTTCTAAGAACATTTTTAGGCTGATAATGGGAGTCGTAGCTCTGAATAGGATTCTGAGAACCCAGTTAGGAATATGGGAGATTCAATGGTGGTATAGCTTTATGCTAAACCCTGCGTACAATGCCTACTATTTCAAGGTTAGGAAAGCAGATAAGCGTTTTGTGATAAACTTGTCAGACTCTGCTCGTGATCATGAAATTGATTTTCTCTACGTCACTGGAGGCTTTGAGCCATTGGGGGAAGACGGTTAAGTGGTGGGTTTTCATTGCCCTCACATATGGGGTCACCCACGTATGCTCCTAATTTGCTCATATTTCTGTCATCTCTATTTTATGTACCATTCTGCCTTGTTTCTCATTCTTGTTGTGCTTTTGTTTTTAGCAACCAACGCTAACAAGAGGCCAAGAAGGGAGCCTAGCTACGTCCAAACAGTAGACATCAACAGGGTTCTCAGTTACACAGGAGAGCCTGGCACTTCAACAGCTGGTCAGGGTCATAATGCAGACATTTTGTTGCGTTCTAATCCTACCTACAAAGGCTTTATCGACAGAAGACTCAGCAACCCGAGCACTAGTGCTGCCTCTACGTCAACTGCTCCCCAATCAATGAGTCTAAGATCTCGTGTTGGAGTGACGATAGCCGGGCAACCTGGTGAAGTACCTATCTCCGAAGGTATTCCACTTCCTCGATTGATCGTCAGAAGGACTCCTCAACGACAAGTCGAACAACTGGTCGAAGATCGTGATACCAGCCAGTCATCTTCATCAGAGTATTCTCCTTCGCCACCAAACCCAGGTACTATGTCTCGCCAACCTATGAACCTCAGTTCCCTCCTTACCGTCTCTGCTCGGGGACGTGGCACTAGCTGGGTTGCTTTGATTAGGCATGCTCCCCCGCCACCTCATCGTAATAGGGGGCTCTACCCGGTCCTCATTGTCTTCTCGGGGGTCTGACACTATTCTCGAAGCCAGTAATGCTCACCAAGACAAACGTGCTAGGACTAAAGACCCAGTGGGTGTTGCCGCGCAAGCTGATGCATCCATTCAGCAGCCCCTTTCTCCGAGCACCCAAGTACTTCCTCAAGCTTGGGCCCCCTAGCTCATTAGGGGTGACCGACCTGTTAACGTTGGGGATAGTGCGAGTTCCTTAGAAACTGCACTGGCCCTTGCTCAAGGCCTGCTGTTGCCAATGGATATGCAAAAGGAGTCTTCATCTCTGCCAGATCGGTTAGCATCCACTGGTCTCGTCAGTGGAATTAAAGTAATTTGTCATTACTCGTAGTCAAATTACCACTTCTCACGTATTGTATTTGATCTTGATTTCTTTTCATCATACTTGGTTTTCATCAGTTCATTCAAAAGATGGTGGTGCTAGGCCAAAAACTACAGGAGATAGAGCCCGAGCGGAACAGACTCCTTAGGGACAACACCATGCAGCTACAAACTATCTCCAGACGTGAAAGAGAGAGAGACAAAGCAAAGCTGGACGCGGATGGAATGAAGGTGAAGCTAGAAACTGCTAAGGACAGCCTTAGCCACGCACTATCTAAGATTGACAATACCAAGAAGGCTGCTTACGATGATGGATATCAAAAGGGCTTTGATGCTGCAACAGTTAGCTATGTTGAACAGATGCCAGCCATCCAAGATCAGATTTGGGCTGGATGTTGGGAGGCGTGCCTTAGAAGGCTAGTGTTGTAGATGATTCTCCCCTTTGGGTTGAGAATGACCTACCAAGCAGTTGGACACTGACCACTCATGAATCCGTGGAGAATTTAGAAGACGATGTTGAGCAGCAGATTGAGGATTTTGCTGATGCTGATGAGAACATCCTAACTGAGTCTCATGATGCCCCAATTGACTGTTCACCGGCTCGAGAGACACCTAATGAGACCATCAACCAGGAAAAGAATGTTGTTAGTGGTGGTTCCAGCACTGAGGGTAATGTAGAAGTTCCAAACGAGACTCCTCCAGGGGTTTAGAATCTGGACTGATAAGTAAGTACTCATCCTACCCCCTAACACTTAAAACAAGTTACAGGTCCTGAGTGACCGTAGTTTTTAGCCCTGCGTGGTATCAGTATACTCATACTTTGATAACACAGGTATTCGGCCCCTTGTGGTGTAACATTTGTTTTGTGGCCGTGCATGGCCTTATATTTTGCTCAGCCCTTTGTGTTACCATTCATTTAACCTGATGTAGGTCTAAATACGTACTTTACCATGTTTATCTTGGAGAAACTTGTATGCTCGTATACACCTGTACGTTCCGGATGCATATGTTCAAATGCATATAAGTATCTAAGTGTGTTCATACTTAGACAAATGTTGGCATTTACTCGTATGTTGTTTTCATACTTTAGACATATCTTGTCATGTATGCACCCAAGTGTTTCATACCTGGACCAAAAAAGCAAGTATTTCATACTTGACATAAGTGTCTCATACTTTCACAAAGTTTAAGTATTTTCGTAATCATACATGTTGCCCATGCACGCAAGTTACTCATACTTCGATAAATCTTAGCGTTTAATCGTACACAACTAAGTCATTCGTGCCAAGCCCCTGCTTCCTAATACGAAAGAGGAAACAGGAAAATAGTTTCGAAATTTGTATTCACAGAATAAAAGAGAACCAGAAAGACAAAAAATAAAATTTCTGAAAAATTGATATTCTGCAAAAAATGTGATTTTATTCATAATCGTTAAACTCAAGGGAGCTTTACTCGTACCCATTGCACATAACAAATGAAAAGAACAAGGAAATTTTATTCATAATTCCCACACAATCACGTTATGCATCCTAAAACAAAAATGAAACGAATAGAAGTTTTTTTAAACGAAGAACTTCCTTAAATTGTGAACATTCCAAGGCCTTGGGACCGGGTTCCCATCCAGTTTCGCCAATCTATAGGCCCCTATGCCCACAATTTTAGTCACTCCATATGGGCCTTCCCAATTGGCTCCCAACTTGCCTTCGTTCGCCAGCTTGGTGTTGTCGAGCACCTTTCATAGCACGAGGTCTCTAACACCAAATTCTCGTGGGTGAACATGCTTATTGTAGCTCTTCATCAACTGCTCCTAATAAGAGGCCAAATGCACCAGAGCCCACTCTCTCCGTTCTTCGGCAAGATCCAACTCGATCTCCAGGGCTATGTCATTGCCTCCACTTTCAACCAAAGTGGTCTTATTGGTCGGCAAACCAACCTCTAGTGGTATAACTGCCTCTGTCCCATATGCCAATGAGTAGGGGGTCTCTCCCGTAGACCTCCTAGGAGTTGTTCGGTGCGCCCATAGGACCAGTGGTAACTCGTCGGGCCACTTCCCCTTTGCTTTATCCAACCTCTTCTTGATCCCATCAAGTATGGTCTTGTTGGATGCCTCTGCCTGCCCATTACTCTATGGGTAAGCAGGGGTTGAGTAATAGTTCCTTATCCCATACTAGGAATAGAAAGCTTTGAATTTTTTTGGAATTGTGTCCCATTATCCATAATTAACGAGTAGGGGACCCCAAATCGAGTAATAATACTCTTCCAGACAAACATTTCTATCATAGGCTCTGTGATTTTGGCCAGAGGCTCTGCCTTAATCCATTTCTTGAAATAATTTGTTGCTACCAACAAAAATTTTCAATTTCCAATTGCCTTGTGGAGTTGACCCACGATGTCCATTCCCCATTGTCCAAACGGCCAAGGGCTTGTCAATGGCACTAGATCTTTGGCTGGTGTTCGGATCATTGGTGAGAATTTCTGACACTTCTCACATATTTTCACATTAACCTTTGCATCCTCTTGCATGTGCGGCCACCAATAACCTTGGGTGATTGCTTGGTGGGCAATGGACCTGCCCCCAGCATGGCTCCCGCATGTTCCCTCATGAATCTTATGGAGAAAGTTTTGCACCATCTCAGGATGCACACAAAGTATGGACCTGTGAAGGACTTTCGATACAACTTCCCTTCAGGGGACAGCCAAAACCATGCAGACTTTGTTTTTACCATATGAGCCTCCTTTTTGTCAGTGCGGAGTGTCCCATCTCATAAGAATTCCACAATTGGATCCATCCAACTAGGTCCTTGGTTCACGTCCAAGACCAATTCCACACTTCTTCCAATACTACGCTCAGTAAGATAATCTACTACCACCTTTCTCTTAAACTCGGTTGGCACAGCTGTGGCCAACAAAGCTAGTGAATCTGCATGGGCATTCTGCCCAGAGCTTATCTGCTCAATGAAAACCTTCTCGAAAGTATCAAGCAGGTCCTTGGCGGCCTCCATGTAGGCTGCCATCTTTTCACTCCGGGCCACGTATTCCCTGGACAATTGATTCACCACAAGCTGTGAATCACAGTACACCCTTATTCTTTTCACTTTTAGGGTCTTTGCACTCCTCAAACCTGTTAAGAGTACCTCGTACTCCGCCACGTTATTCGATGCACTGAAACCTAACCGAATAGACAATTCCAACATTACTCCCTCAGGAGGAAAAAGCACAACCCTAATCCCTGATCCAGTATTACATGTTGAACCATCAACGAACAATTTCCATTCTAGGGGATCTTGCTCGGCTGGTGCCTTACCCTTCCTGACTGTCGGTTCAGACGCCAGCTCCTTTCTCGTAGGAGGCGGGGGAGCCACTATAGGTGAGAATTCTGCCACAAAGTTTGCCAACATCTGTCCTTTAATTGCGGTGCACGGCTGATAGTCAATATTGTATTGACTAAGCTCCCCCGACCAAGTCAAAAAAAGTCCCAAGAAATCTACCTTTTGTAGTAATGACTTCAATGGAAACTCAGTGTAAACCACAATTTTATGACTCTGGAAATAATGAGGCAACTTTCTTGTCACTATTGTTAATGCCATGACCAACTTCTCGAGGAGCAAATATCTCGTTTCTACATCCAGTAGTGTCTTGCTCACATAATACACAGGGATCTGTTCAGATCCCTTATTCCTCAAAAGGACCGCACTCACAGCATGTTCAGAAACTGCTAAATACACAACCAAAGACTCACCCGGTGCAGGAGTTGACAAGAGCGGGGCTTCTGCCAAATACTTATTTTTGCCTTGGAAAGCCTGTTCACATTCTACTCCCCACTCATATCCTTCTCTCTTCTTTAACAACTAGAAGAAAGGCCTACACTTGTCACTTGACCAGCTGATGAACCTATTGAGGGCCGCGGCCATTCCAGCTAATCTTTGAAACTCTTTCGTTGTCTTGGGACTCTGTATCTTCTGTAAGGCCGTTGTTTGATCAGGGTTTGCCTCGATCCCCCTTATGGTTACAAGGTGGCCTAAGAACTTTCCAGAGCTAACTCCAAACGCACACTTCGAGGCGTTGAGTTTTAATTTGTACTTCCTCAAGACTTTGAAAGCTTCCATCAAATCTACTATGTGTCCTTGTTTATTTCAACTCTTCACTACCATATATCTATGTAAACTTCCATGATTTTACAACTACGGTATTAGATAGCCAATCTTAGTAGTATACTTCTCGTATTGCCTTGGCCTCCAATAAATGATCCACCTCTTCAATAACAACATCTACATGTTGTACAGCCACCCTTCACTTCTTCTGAATCATGGGCTTGTGCTGTGGATCAACATTCAGATGATGGCAAATTACATCTACATCTACTACGGGCATCTTCTATAGTATCCATGCAAATACGTCAACGTGTTCTTTCAAGAATTCCACCAATTCTGCTTCCTCTTCCATTGGCAGTGACTCTCTAATTAGGAAATATCTTTCAGAATCATTATCATTGATCTGTACTTTCTTTAGGCCTTCCACCACTTTTTCAGCTGGGTTTCCTCCAACATCCTCGATAGTCGGCTAATCTAGAGCCTCAACCATATGAACATGATGGGCCTTCGGGGTTTTCTTGATAATGGAAACCAAGCACTGTTGTACAACCTTTTGATTACCCTTGATCTTCTCAACCCCATTAGATCCTGGGAATTTTACCAACTGGTGATAGGTAGAAGATACTGCTCTCATCTTGTGCAACCATGTCCTTCCTATAATCGCATTATAGGAGGACGACACATCTACTACCAAGAAATCAGTTCGTAATACTACTGAACCTGCTCGAATAGGCAGCGTAACTTTCCCAAGGGGCCAAACTGCTCCTGCACCAAACCCAACCAATGGTGTTGTTGATTGCGCCAAGTCCTCCTAAGCCAATCCCAAAATTTTAAATGCATCGTAGTACAGTAACTCTGTGCAACTCCCTGAGTCCACCAGAATTCTCTCGATGTCATACTCTCCAATTCGTAGGGTTATGACCAAAGCATCATTATGAGGCACCTGGACTTCTCCTAAATCCTCATCTGTAAAGACTGTGCCCTCATTGCGTAAGTCATTTTCTTGTCCTCGTTTGTTCCCCAACCGCATAACATGCTGGTCGTGTTTGATTTGCCTCTAGAGCAGCCTCACTTCATTTCTTGTATAGGGTGTGGCCAATCCATGTATCATATGGATCACACCTTTTGGATTTTGTTTGTAATCCTTCTCCATTGCTTTCCCATTATCTTTGGGTTCTTCCTTGATAAATTCTTTGAGGTAGCCTCGAGAGACTAAATCATCGAGGTGCCTCTTAAACATCTCACAGTCTTCGGTCATGTGGCCCCAATCCTTTTGGTAGCTGCAGTGCTGACTCGTAGCTCGCTTTGCATCTTTTTCTCCCTCCAATCTTGGGGGCCACTTGAAATAGGGCCGATTCTTTATTCGATAAAGAATCCTATAGATTGGTTCTTTCCAAACAGTGGTTATCGAAAAGAAAGACTTAGGGTCAGGTGCTTGTCTTACCTTGTATGGCTCCTTCTTAGCCTGCCCATACTCTTTTCTTTCCCTGTAGGTCTTGGGCTCTGGTTTATCTACTTTCTTTGTAGGCCCCTTCAGCTGTTCGGCTACGGCCTTGCCATCCTCTTGGAGTATCTCATTCTCCATCCTGGCATGTTGCTCAATCTGTTCCATCAATTTTGGCAATGTTGTTACTAGATTCATGTATAGTGACCGGTGCAACTCTCCCCGAACAGGAAGCCCAGTTTTAAACGTAGCTATCGCATATTCCTCGCTATAACTTTTAATCTCATTGAAAGTCTCCCAATACTTCTTGGCGTAATCTCTGATCGGCTCACTCTCTCCCTGCTTCATTATGGAGAGGCTTTCAAATGTCTTTGGGGCTCTCCTGCTTATCAAGAACCGAGCAGTGAATTCCTCAGCTAGCTGCCTCCATCCTCATATGGAACGCGGTCCTAGTTTATGACACCAAGATAGGGCCACTTTTCCAAGACTTGATGGGAACATTTTACACATAATAGCATCGTCTCCATCGTGCATGAACATAGCCTGCTAGTAATGTCGTATGTGAGCCACAGGGTCTGCGTTTGTCTCGTAAAGGACGAACGCTCTATGCTTCACTCTGCTTGGCAATCGTGCCTCTTGTAGTTTTCTCGTGAAGGGGGAAGATGCTATGTTACTTAGGGCTTTTCGTGTTGTTTCTCGTGCAGTCATGGTTCTATCCTCACACCCCTTAGTTTTGTGAGCCCCAGTCGGTATCAGGTCTTTTGTACCTGTCACCATGGTGCTTCCTAGTCCTTTCTTCTTCAGATGTGAGGCTTTGACTTCTGCTTCTCTTTTTTTGTGAAAAAGGCCTTCATCATTCTGGAGTTCAGCTTAGGCTTCTGCTCCTCTATTTTCATGGAGAAGCTCTCTTTCGCCCTTGATTGGGACTCTTGCTCTTGCTCCTCCTTTTTCTCGAAGGAGCCTTCTTGTATTTCACCATGGCCCGCCTATCCCTTCTGGAATTTCTTTGTGAAAGTCCAGAATCCTTAAGGTGGTCTCGGATCCATTCTAATCCTTGGATCTCATGCTTTCCTTTCTTTATCAGATGAGCAAATTCCTCGATCTCCTGCCTCTTTTTGTCGAGGATATCTTCACTGTTGTGCACGTTTCTCAAGTGTGAAACCGATTCTCCTTCTCTGTGAGACTTGCTCCTTCGTGTAGACCCTGTGGCCGTCCTGCCCTCGTTGTTCTTGGAGTCATCCAGGACGGTCAAGGGGTTGTCTTTGCTTGTCGTCTTCTTCCCATGTCCGCCCTCGGGCTTTCTCAGAGCGCCTGGTGGGGATTTCTCTCCTCCCCCATCTAGCAGGTTTTTTGGGTCGAGCGGTGTCTTTGGATCACCTTCCACCATGGTTGTTTTTCAAAGAGAGCTCTTTTGTTTCCCACAGACGGCGCCAATTGAAAGTGGACAAAAACGATGATGCTTAGAACAACACAAGATCGTAATGGCTATTCGTGCCTCTTGACCAGAACCCTAATTCGTCGTCGAAACCCTAATCTGCAAAACAGACAAGGGGTGAGCGCACCTTTCCCTCTTGTGGCGAAAGGCCCTCCGATGCCGAAGTTAGCATCACGTACTGAAGAAAACCCTAATTATCGATAGGAGAACACTATAATTGCAATGTATTGCGTACCTTTTAGCTCTAGGTTAACCTCTCATTTATAGATTTGCATATGCTTGTTGCCCAAGCATCCCTATTGCCCTAGGTTTCTTATCTCGTATAGGAAACCAGGACATTCTGGATTCTCGTCCCCTTATCAATTCATTACCTTAGTTCTTTTAGGATTTTTTTCCATAGTAGGCCGAACATCCCATTCCCGTTGGGTATCTTTCCTAGATCCTACATCCTCGGGATCTCATTCCTTATGGGATACCACTGTTCTGGAACCTTCTAGAGTATTCCTTCCGCTTTAGCACTTAAGGCTGCTTTCTCAATAGTTCTTTTCCTTTTCGGCCACCTCATTGCCAAACAATCCACTTGGACCAATGACTTCACATGTCACCGGTCCCTATCAATTACTTGGACCAATGACTTCTCATGTCTTTTGTCCTTATCTGCTGAATAGACTGCCTAGACCACCTAGACCAATGACTTCACATGTCACTGGTTCATATCGTCGATCACCGCCTTTCATGGCAGTTTATCTTATCTTATTTATTCCGTGGCCCCACGTACCACTTGTTCAAGTATTAATTGCATCTGTTTGGGAATACCTCCCTACAACCAGGACGGCTTTTAATCTTGTACCTGTCTGTCACCTCATCGGCTATGAGATGTTTGCTAGCGCAAGAGGGAGATGCTGGAGTAGAGAAAGCTATCTACTATCTAAGCAAGAAGATGGTGGGATGTGAGGAGTTCTATACTCCTTTGGAAAAGACGTGTTAGGCGCTGGTTTGGGCCTCCAAAATGCTGAGGCACTACATGTTGGCTTATACGGTGAGATTGATTTCTCTGATGGATCTTCTCAAGTATCTATTCGAGAAACCTGCGCTTACTCATAAGTTAGCACGTTGGTTGCTTTTGCTAGCGGAGTTTAATCTCCAATACTTTAGAAGGAAATCTGTGAAGGGACGTGTCGCGGCAGAATTCTTGGCCGATCACCGGATTGATGGACCAGAGGACGTAGATTTCACCTTCCTTGATGAGGATGTGCTAATGGTGGTCGAAGAGGTTTGGACGCTCTATTTTGATGGGGTCGCTAACCAGAAAGGATTTGGGATTGGGGTGTTGTTGATCATGCCTGCTGGTGCTCATATTCCGCTTGCTTTCGAGTTGAACTTTGATGTCACAAATAATCAAGCTGAGTATGAGGCCTGCATCGTTGGCATGGAGGCTGCTATTGCTCTTGGGGTCGAAAAACTTGAGGTCATTGGGGATTCCAACCTGGTAGTCTCTCAAGCCAATGGAGATTGGAAGATTCGTGAGGAGAAGCTGAAGCTTTATGACTAAGATTTGGAAGAATTGATTCCTCATTTCAATAAGGTGACCTTCACCCACAATCCACGCTTGAAGAATCAGTTTGCCGATGCCTTGGCAACTTTAGCTTCAATGATCGAGCTTTCGACCTGCTTTAAGCTACGGCCGATTGTGATCCAATAAAGGGACTTGCCCATATACGAGTACGTGAACGCCATCATTGATGTCGATGATGGCCTACCCTGGTACAATGACATATGGAATTTTTTGGAGCGTGGGGAGTTTTTCGTTGAGGCCACTAGGAAGGATCAAAATGCTTTGCAAAGGTTAGCCACCCAGTACATCATTTGTGAAGGGAAGCTGTATCGAAGGTCTCACTGTGGAATGCACAAGCTGTGTGTAACGACACTGAGGCAACAAGGATAATGGAGGAGATTCACGAAGGAGTCTGCGGTCCTCACATGAGTGGAGTCATGTTAGCTAGGAAGGTCCTAAGACAAGGTTATTACTAGTCTACCATGGAGTCTCAATGTATCGACTATGTATGGCGGTGTCACAAGTGTCAAATCCATGCTAACCTGCAGCATCTTCTCCGTCTAATTTGTATGGCATGACTTCGCCTTGGCCCTTCTCTATTTGGGGCATCGACGTCATCAACATGGTTAGACCTTCCAATTCAAATGGCCACAAGTTCATACTAGTGGTGATAGACTATTTCACCAAGTGGGTAGAAGTAGTATCTTACAAGACCCTAACAACGGTTCATGTCACTCAATTCATTCGAAAGAACATCATCTATCGACACGGTGTCCCATAGGCATTTGTATCAGATAATGGGACTCAATTCAAAGGCAGGGTTTTGGAACTCTTCGAAGAGTTCAAGATTCAGATCCATCATTCAATAGTCTGTCGTCCATAAACAAATAGAGCAGTCGAGGCCACGAACAAGAATGTTGAAGTGATCATTAAGAAGACTACTGAGTCTACAAGGGACTGGCATGAGCAGCTGCCTCTAGCACTCTGGGGGTACCGAACGTCGATTCGAACTTTAACTGGTGAACTCCTTATTCCCTAGTCTATGAGATGGAGGCAGTGCTCCCCATCGAGCTTGAAGTACCATCGCTAAGAGTCATGGCAGAATGTGGCTTCATAGAATCTGAGTGGCTGAGCGGGAGGTTTGTTGAGCTGATGTTGTTTAATGAGAGAAGGCTCCAGGCCTTATATCATGTTCAAGGGTATCAAAGAAGAATCGCTCGCGCATTCAACAAGAAAGTAAAGTCTAAGGACTTGTAGAAGGCGATATGGTCACAAAGGAGATCTATGCTCCGGTTTTTGATCCTTGCAGGAAGTTTCGACCGAAGCGTTGTAGGCCTTACATTATCAAGACCATCCTATCTGGGGTGCTGCCAAGATCATTGACCTTGACGGCAACGAATTCTCCACCTTGGTCAACCTGGATCAACTCAAGCATTACTATCCCTGAGAGATGCTCGTTGGATCGAAAACCACAAGGGTGAGCGATTTCAAGCAAAAATTAGAGCAGCCTGCTAGACCAAAAACCTAACGAGGCGGTCTAGGCAAAAAGTCGAAAGCTCGCTAGACCGAAAACCTAAAAAGGTGGTTCTAGGCAAAAGGAGAGGTAAAATACATGAGTGAACCTTAGCCTGAACTACGTGCTGACCTGATTCCTTGAAAAGAGATATGTAGGCAATCTCTCTTCGAGATTCAATCATAATCTATCAATTTGATCCATGGTTGACATTTTGGTGCACATCAAATGCCGAGAAAGGTTGAGAGCAAGACAAGCTTCATTGAAAAATCAGAAGGGGGAAACCCTTTGTCTTTCAACTTTATTACAAACTACTACTTTTATTATACAAGCTAAGCATAAAAGCCTAAAAACATGTTAGAAGCATGAAAAACATAACAAAAATGCTTGCGAGGCCTAACGGCTCGTAGCTTATTCTAAGTACCGCAAAGTCAGCTCCGAAGTCATTCGATATTTTGTCTACTTGCAGCCATCTTTTATAGAGATTCATTAGCATTGGACTAAAATTTGGATCTTCTCCTTTAATATCTCTGAGACCCCAACATCTTTGGTATCTACTGAGTGTCTGTGCATTGAATTTTGGAAGATGGATGTTCTCGTTGCCAACACGGTTGTTCCCTTGGCAAATGCCTAGCAAGCGGAGGATGCGATCGGGGATGTAGAAAGTGAACTGGGTCAGTCCAGTCATCACCATCCTATCAAATCCATTAGAGTGTGTAGCCATGTCAACCAGATCCAACCAGGGACACCTCCGGACAATTTCATCTGGCTACATGTGCCTCAGAATCTCATACCATCCTTCCAAATCCATTTCAGGGAACTTCATCTGCCTTTGATGAATCCTTCTTGAAAAGAGGTTCCAGCCTTCCTCCAGAGGGTAGATCAACTTGATTTTATTCGAAAGCCACAGCTACATGAGCGAAAAGACAAGTAAGAAGCCAGATAAGACTTGAGCGGAAAAACAAGTAAGGAACTAGGAGCAGCCTAAGCCGAGTGTCGAGGTAAAACGAGAAAGTGTGAAAGCCAGAAAAATGTGAGCTGAGTGAGTTTACTTGTAGAAGAAGTGGACTGCCACTAAATGTGTCAGTCTGGCCAGTGCTTACCAAATCCAACCCCAAAAGTGTCTCCACAAGGACAAAGGGTATAACGTTCCTTCGGGTCCCCATCTGAGCAGCAACGCTCACCAAGAGAGGACTAACCCGCCCATCGGCAGGAAGTAAGCAGCTAACAAACAAATCACCAAGGCAAAGCGACGTTGGGCCTGAACAGCATTGCTACTCAAATTGCAGTTTAGATTGTATGTTTCGATCAAGCGGAAGATGTTGATCTGGCCGCCTTCAAGCAAGGTATTGGCCAAGCCTCAAGAAATGTTGAGCGAAGTCACCAGTAGTGCCGGCATGCTCACTTGGTAAGGCGGACCAACAAGTGTTTGGGATGTAAAGCTCCTAAGGTAGGCTTGGAACTCTTCAACAGTCGGACATATCTCATCATCACCAAAGTGGAAGACGTGAACGTCAGGGTCCCAGAACCTAAGAGCAGCTCTTAGGAGCCCAGGACAAAGTGGCACATGTCGGAGATATTGGAACGAGGCAAGGCCATGCGATTGGAAGTTCAACCAATCCATGGCCAAGTATTGCACTAGCCAATGTTTGATCAAGGTTGGGAGTGGGTTTTCCATCAAGAATATCAAAGATTTCTGAATATAGGATGTAAGAATGTGATTTCAACATTACTAGCATCTTCCATTTATAGGCAAATATGTCAACGTATCAACCTTGATTCTCGTGCCGGAGTTCAACCCCATGCCTTGGTGTCCTACCACCTTTTCATGCAAGGACACTCCATGATCAAAACCGTGTGCAAACCGTGTGAAGGAGTGACAAGGTCATTCTTCTCTCAAAGGGAGACTTGTCAAACAAAGGCACCTGCAGCAGAGACTACTTGCGTACGCTAGTTCAGGACCTACGCGCGCATATCCGTCTGGCTCACACGTAGGTATTAAACTTGCGTACGCATGTCCAATCCAGCAGAACACAATAACTTATGCTACTTGTAAGTGGGAAAAATCTGATGGTGCTTGTAGCTGCAAAAGTAACGCAACAAGCACCTTGGGCCTCCTGCTTGGAACCCTGATTTCTTGTCAGAACTCTAATCTGCAAAACAGACAAATGGTGAGCGCACCTTTGCCTCTCGTGGCAAAGGCCCTCCAATGCCTAAGTTAGTATCTCGTACTTGATGGAAACCCTAATTATTAGTAGGAAAGTATGAATGCAATTTATTGCGTACTTTTTACCTCTAGGTTAACCTCGTTTATATAGGTATACGTTTGCTTTTTGCCCAAGCGTCCTTGTTGCCCTAGGTTTCCTATCTCATATAGGAAACCTAGCCTTCAAGGATCCTCTTCCCCAATTAGCCGAGATCTTATATTCGTAAGGATTCTTCTCCATATGGAACTCGATCCATATCAAGACTGTTTCCTTAGTTATCTTGATTGGGAACTTGCTTCCCCTTCCTTCGTAATCTCATTCTTTTCTAGAATATTCATGCCGCCTTATCACTTAAGGTTGTCCTTTTATGGGATCACCATATGTTCGGCCATCTCATTGTCGAATAGACTGATCCTTCTGGTGAACTCTTCATGTCATTTGTCCCTTCTGCCGACCATTGTCCTTATCGGCAGTATGACCCATCCTGTTGTAGACACCCCAATTTGACTTCCTAATCGTTTTACTTCGTTTTTCGGATTGCTTGTTTCCCCGATGATGATTCAGGTCAAAAACGGTTTTGAGAGAATGAAATGGCTTGAGCTCGGTGTGTGTGGAACCCCTCTTTAACCCTAAAAACCCTTAAAATCAAACCCTGTTCTCAGTTTTGACAGTCGCGCGTCCAACTGGATCCCTCGCGCGATGATTTACTTGCCAGGTGGTGGTCAAAGTCAAAGTTTTGACTATTGACCCACGCGGGACTAGTTTGACACTCTCGCGATGAAGCCACTCCCTCGCGCGATGGTCAACACCTATCATTTTCACCAATTTCCATCTGGATTGCGTGGTGATCAGGGGGCTACAGGCCTATGTAACCCCGTTTCGTCGACTGAACAGCGTCCTGCAGGGTTGCCCTTGCACCACCTCTCCCCCACTCTCCCATCACCTTTGGCACCCCACTTCTCCACCAAGTAATTGCAACCAGCCTTGTTGGCTTGTTGCATTGCCTTGCTTAGCCACCAACCAATATTTCTTTCTATAAATACCCCCCCATGATCCATTCTTCAAGGGGTCACCAAAAAAAAATTGTCAAAGGAAGAGAAGGAGACATAGGCCTAAACACTTCTTCCATTTCAAATCACTCATACACACTCATTTTCCAATCTACACCACCTTATTCAAGACACTCAAGCAAAGGTATAATCCTTACTGTTTACTGTTTCAATCTCTGAGAGGGGCTGGCAGGGTCAAGACTGGTAATCAATACCAGTCCTGGTCCCAAGGCCAGCGAAGTTACAAGTTACCTCGGACCGGCTCTCCCGCGCGCAAGGGACCCACTCTGTCGCGCGACTGTTCTAGTCAGCACGACATGGCCCTCGTGGGGATGGGACCCTGCTCTTGCTCGTTTATGAGATCTTTCTTTTCTAGTGTGAAATATACTCAAAGTTGTCTCATTGTCTTGCATGCTAAAAATTGTAGTTTAACTTAGAACTCTTAGTTATTCAGTTTGAGAATGCCCCTGGGTTGCTTCTGAACATGTCTCAGAGCCCAGGCATGCAAAGCAATTCCTGGAAGTCCAGTCAAAACCCTCGCGCGAGGGTTTCACTCTGACGTGCGATGGTTTTCTGATTTCCAGAGATTGCCCTTGCATGGGCAGCTTGGCCTTGGCCTCTGTCTAGTCACCCCCACTGTTTAGGGGTTGTATTTCAAAATTATTACTGCCTGTTGTAATATTATTTACTTTTAAGTACGTATAAACTGCTTGGTTTGCACCTGGGTGAGCATTGGTCCTTCCAAAGCCCAGAAGGGGGTAAAATTCAAACTGTTGGTGAGGCGTCAACACTCGCACGAGTGTATGGGACTATCGCGCGATGGTTCATTTGCATGCAGGTTGATCCATGCATGCAAGTTGGTCATCGTTTGTGCTAATCTCATACAAAGCCCTGTTTTGGTGTTTTGATCATAAGAGTTGGGTTTTATCCCACTTTTCATTTACTTAACATTCTATCCATCCATGATATATCTATCACATCTTGCAAACGCGTTACAGTACTAATCCCCGATTAACTGTTCCCCCGCCCTAATTGGCTAAAAATTGATTAATAAAACAAAATCGCAAACAAATGTCTTTCGCAAGTGCCTTAGTAGAGACCGATCTCCGGATTGGGCGAGAGGGGTGCCATAATGTAGGTGGATAAATTCAAGTAGTGCTTTGAACAGCACTGGAATGCAGCGGCTCCTCGTGCCTCTTGAACGTAACCCTAATTCGTCAGAGAAACCCTTATCCTGCAAAACAGACAAGGAGTGAGCGCACCTTTGCCTCTCGTGGCAAAGGCCCTCCGATGCCTTTGTTAGTATTTCGTACTAATGATCAAACCCTAATTATCAGTAGGAAAGCAATAAGATTGCAGTGTATTGCGTACCTTTTACCTCTAGGCTTGCTCTGTTTATATAGACATTCGGATGCTTGGTGCCCAAGCATCCCTATTGCCATAGGATTCCCAACTCGTATAGGAAACCCAGGATATCAAGGATTCTCGTTTCCTTTATCAATTTATGGAAAAGAGTCCTTTTAGGATTCTTTTCCATTACTGACCGAACATCCCATTCTTATTGGGTATCTTTCTCAGACCCTATATTCTCGGGATCTTATTCCTTAACGGAATACCACTGTTTCTGGACTCTTCCGGAATGTTCCCTCAAATAGTACTTCTCTCTCTGTTCGGCCATCTCATGGCCGAACAGATGGCCTGGACCAATTACCTCACGTGTTACTGGTCCTAAGGAAACAATTTGAACCATATCCTTTGTAAGGAACTCTCCACTTGTTCGGCTCTCTCTTGCCGAACAAGTTTCTATGAATAGTGGCATCTCATGTCATTTTCCTTGTATCTGGTCCAATAACGTCTCATGTTATTGTACCGAGAATCGTACAACCTCTCTGGACCATTGACTTCTCATATCAGTGGTCCACAGTGCGTTGACCCTTTGTTGACCGTGCTCGGGCTCATTTTGCACCTGTTCGGGAATACCTCCCTACACATAAAACCCTTCACCTCTCGTAACTTGGCTCCCGAACCCAGATATGGTTATGATGGACCTGTTCCTTAAACTTTTTCAAATCAAACAGCGCGACGAGTGCTTCGAAATACTCTTCCTTGGGTGTCGGACTTTCAAACCCGAGTGGCGACTCTGTATTTTCCGCGAGCGCTCGTCGTCCAGCTTAAGCGCTCCCGCGAACCGGCATTTTCCTCTTTAGGAAAGGAATAGAATCCTTTCCTAGAAAAGAAAAAGGGCACCGCGTGCCCACAGTGGCGACTCTGCTGGGGATACGAATCAATATTGGTCTATACTTAGATTTTAATACGCTCGAAAATGATCCCACAAAAGTCTGTCAAAATAGTGAGCTTCGCGCTGCTAAAGAAAGGATTGGTGATTTAACAAGACCTCGTGTCCGGCCATCCGATCTGGGACTTTTTCCGATTGTTCTCTCGTGTAGTTTTCTCTAAGTATGGATCAATAAAGAGAGCCAAATTTGAAAAGGCATTTGCGAATTTGTGATTCTGTTCCATTAATCAAACTCTTTAGCATTTTTCATATGCATCGATGTGGGATAAGCCTCGTTGGATCATTTTGGCAATCCGGCACGGTTTACTGGAGCCCGGGGACCCCGAATGACCAACAACCTCCGACGATGATAGGTCATTCTACCGTTCGACTGTTGCTCTGCGGTTACGCAGGCAATGGGAGGTATATATTTGGCCCTAGTCCGAGGAACCCGTTACAAGCCAAAACCAGCCTTTGCATATACAAAGCATTAGAACTCTCCAAACTAGGACAGGTACCCGCAGGGTAAGACCTACTTGCATCTAACCCCATATACTGTTTATGTGTTACTGCTTTCCCTATTGCATGCACTGTGCATACATACCATTTCACGTAGAAGTATATTTAGGGCGGCTTCTAGGTTGTCTCTCTTTCGAGTCTGTCTTATGTTTATTAGGATGTTGCCATAGCTTGATGAAGAGTCATGCATCTTGGTGGTGCATGTTATCAATTTTCAAAATCCTTAGATCGACGAAACTTTGGGAAATCAAGACTTCCCAAGTCCTTGTCTACATACCCAATTGAAGTTTCAAACGGGAAACGAGGAATAACGGAGAGGATGCCGTGATGCTTATACCACCTTGGTTATTGTGCGCAGCACGTACACCGCAGGGGCTATGTCGCCGTGTCGCCTACGCCACCCCGGTTAAGGTATCACGTCATCTACCTAAAGTTGAAATTTCAAGAACGGAATAGGCAAGGGCTTAGTCTATTTTGACATCTCTTAGTGTTAGTCGATCTGTTCAAAGGATACACCTCGAAAAGAAATCCGAGGATTTTGGCATCGTCCGAACATCATGAGACAGACTCGTCTATAGTCTTAGAGTCTAGGGGCAACACTGACGACGATGGCTATGTTATCGCTTTAGTCTTTTGTTTAAAAGTAAAATTGCTGCAGGGCCCTTATTGACCCCTTTCTTACTTTAAAGCAAAGCAAAGAAGGATTCTGAACCATTGCGCCACCAAGAAAAGTATCGAGGCAGAAAGCCAAACCCACTTGGGAACGTTTGCATCGGGATCCGGTTCAAAGGCTAGTCAGGTTGCAAACTCAGTCAGTCACAACGGAAGACTCTCCGTGTTCCCTGTTGGCCGCTTTACAGTCAGAATCACCGTCGGTTATCCAGGAAATTGAATCTCCGGCGTCACCTACCTCTTCGTCCTCGTCAAGTTCATCTGGGACCTCCGTTATGGCAGATCATCCGCAACCACTAAGTCTCGAAACCATGCTCATGAACATTCAAAACAGCATCGCCACCATGCAACAAAGGGCTGCTCAGACTGATGCAAATCTCACTAGGCTCAATGACCTTATCAACACTCGTCTTCCGCCGACTGCAAAAGGGGCGAGGTCGATGAGGATGACCATGCGGAGCCACTCTTTGTCGAAGACCCCAACCATGCGGGGCGGATTATAATTCAGCCCAACCCGAGAGAGGCTCGCCCAGAGGCAGCAAACTTGAATCTCGCTGTTGCAAGACCCATTCTAGACCCTAACATGACTGCTCTCATGGCAAAAATCGTCAAACTGGAGGAATCCGTGTCCAAGTTCGAGAAGATCAGTGCCAGGGGGATTGACTTAAATCGCCTCTGTTTGTATCCCAATGCCAAGCTCCCCGACAAGTTCAAGATGCCTGATCTCGCCAAGTTTGATGGAAGCGGCGACCCAAAGACTCATCTTTATGGCTATCATGCTGCGCCATGAAACTCTTGGCTATTGAACCTGAGGCCATGTCCCAGCTATTCCCTTAAACTCTTTATGGAGCTGCTTTTCACTGGTTTTTGTCCCTCGACGTTGCCAAAAGGAGGACTTGGGAAGACATCGGTGCTGCGTTTATTTCGCAGTATAGTTACAACTCCCAACTCAGAATGACAACCCGGGAGCTTGAGTGCACCAAACTGGAAGCTAAGGAATCCTTTGCGGATTTTGTCAAAAGATGGAGGACGAAGGCCGCTCAAATGACCGATCGCCCAAGCGAGAGAGATCAACTCTGAATCATCTCCCGCAATCTCCAGCCATACTATGCTAGGCATTTGGTCCTTGTCCAAGCTTCTTCAAACTTTGACACCTTCTTTGAGTCTGGGTTGGCTATCGAGGATGCGTTACAAAGTGGGATTCTGTCAAGAGGGGAGTCTTCTAACCCTCCGAAATCAAGGCCTCGGGTTTACTCAGGAAACACCAATGCATTGTTTGGCAGTGGGACATTCTCCAACACAGCAACCAGCGGCACTAACGTCTCTTCTTCCAATGCAACCAATCATATTGCTGAGGTTAATCACGTGCAAACCCCTCAAAATAACCGGCCCCGCAATCAGCCCCGCAGCTTCTCCGCATTTTAAGCTCCATTGTCGTCTGTTATGGAAAAATTGATCCAGTCAGGGCATCTGAAACCCCTCGACCCGACTCCCCTGCCTCAGAACCCTTCACCCAACTTCAAGGCCAATCTTTATTGTGCCTACCACCAAAGGGCTGGTCACCTTACGGACTCCTGCATCCGTCTCCGACATGCGATTCAGGATCTCATAGATGAGGGGACTCTCCACGCTCCACCTCCACCAACCCAGAAACCAAACATCCTTTCCAACTCCATGCCAAAGCATAATGCTGCTCCCCACGTCAACCAAATATCCCTCAGCTCCACTAATATCAACCCTAACTCCACTATATTCAACCCTACCGACCATATAGCTTCCACAGACCAACCCAAGCCAGTTGTGCCCATACCTTCTCAGCCCGAAGCCGAGATCTTCTATATTCACCTTGAAGAAAGACAGTCATCCAATTCCAATATGCCCTTCGCACGCCTGCAGAATGGAACGTTTGTGTTCAACGCTTCTATCAGCGACCTGTTCCACCAGTCCATCCCTTCCGTACAGCTCAACTCTGCCTCTTCCTTGGACAGCCCGTATTTCGATGTGACGGATCCAAACCCCTCTCCGAATTTGATGACCCGTTTTAGGCCCGCTGTCCCTCCTCTACCGGAGCATCAGATTGATATGCAAGCAGTGGGATGGGCCATAGCTGATAATGATGACTATGCAACCCCCATAATCAATGAATGGACGGAGCTAGAATTAGACGATTTCCCCCAGAACCCTGAGTATGTCCCTTTTAACCATGCTTGGTATGATGCCTGGATGGCTAATTATGAGGCAGACATGCTTGATCCTTTAGATGGGTTCTCTTTGAACATGCTATTTCAACAGCCTGAGCCTATTCTGCCTGAGGAGGAGTACTATTGGGATCCCGAGCCCGCGTGGCAGTTTTCGTTGGAGTTTGACCCTAATCCTCTCTAAGGATATGCTTTGCCCAATCATGAGATTTAGTTTATAGAAGATGGTCTCATTCAGGAAGAAGCTCGCATCTTGGGGGAATGCTTCCTCCCTTCTACTCTCGACAGGTTGGTTGACTCTATAACTAACATCGAGCATGACCCTACATTTTACATCATCAACAAAGAACTCTCGTGCCCCACACCGCCTTATCTAACCGAGGAGGATTGCAGCATTATGGTTATAGACCTTGTTCCGCCAGCTGACCTCTGGGACGTTGATGATGTAGTCAATATCCAAGTGGGGTCTGAGGTTTGAACCGTCAACCGCTCTTTCGCCGATGGGGGACTTTGGGACGTCCCGTTTGTTGCTAATACGGAGCCTATCGGGGAGACTATAGCTGTTAAGGATCCAAACTTCTGGGAGTCGCTGTTGTTGAACGATTTGGCTGAAGACTTAGGCTTGGGCATGGAAGTACCTGTAGCCCCACCGCCTTCTGACAAAGGGAAACGCAAACTGGGGGAAGTCCCTACTGACCTTTGGGATGATAGTCAAGACCCTCAAGTGGTGCCCTCTCTAGAGAACGTTCTCAACGTTACGAGGAGTGGACGAGTTTTTCAGCCTACAGGTCTGCAAGCTGGGAGCTCGTCCAATTCTTCTAACCAAAGGAACGAACCTTCTGCTTTCTCAAGGTCTGCACCATTTAAGGTACCTCCTAGCTCCCCGAACGATGATATGATTCAGAGGCAACTGGAGCGGATTCCTGTTGCTATATCACTCTGGGGACTAATCTGTTCCTCCCGTGAACATCGTCGGAAGTTTTGCCACACTCTCTCTCGTCTTGAGATTCAACCGGATGTCACACCTGAAGCAATGATATCTATTATCCTCCCGCCTACTTCTAAGCACACTATGATTTTCACTGACGAGGATCTACCGATTGAAGGGGTTGATCACAACCGCCCCTTACACATCACCGTTAAATGTAAAGGACTTTGGATTCCAACTATTCTTATCGACAATGGCTCGGCAATCAATGTTTGCCCGTTAAGAGTGGCTTACCGCTTGGGGCTAGCCAAGAAGGACTTTGCACCTTCCAATCTGGCTGTCAAGGCATACGACAGCACTCGCCGCGTGGTCGAGGGCACACTTGTGCTCAAACTCGATGCTGAGGGTTTTGAAATGGATGTCGAGTTCCATGTAGTTGATATCCCTGCCACCTTTAATCTCCTGCTAGGGAGGCCATGGCTTCACAGATCTGACATCATGGCTGTACCATCTACACTTCACCAAAAGGTTATGTTGGGGCTCCCTACCGGTACTTTGACTATCTGCGGGGACTCGGGCATTCGCCCGCTTAAGGAAGATGGCACACCTGTTCTGGGGATTTCACATGGTGACGAAGATGTTGATCTCGGGGGTTTCTCTTTTGACACTTCTGGTTCGGTTTTGGCCATCAACGTAGATGGGGACTTCATCATAAGCTCTGTTGCTTTAGACATTATGAGGAGGATGTCCAATCTACCTGGTCTTGGTTTGGGGATTCACCAACAAGGGATCCCGGAGTTCCCTGTCTTTCCTTCCTGCGAGGGCCACTTTGGTCTGGGGTACTCCTCCTCTACCAAGGAATGCCAAAAGGAGGAAATGCATGGGAAAACCTCGATCTCTCTATGGTGAGCCCGACAGCTACTTTGTGCGCGAGGTGGGGAATGATATTTACACCGGGCAGCCTGAGCCTTTCATCGATTCAGTCACCGGGGAGCTGCTACCCGGATTTGAGGTCTTTGCTGATGACACCTGGTCCTCTAGTGATAAAGAACCGGCAAGGGCAGGACTCAAGAGGAAGCTTAGCCAGCCCAAGCTGAAGACCGATTGGCTGATGTCTTTTGATTAGGGAAGCTTGGAGCAGCTGTTCCATGAGTTCTCCCAAGTGGGTTTAGCCAAGGAAGCCGAAGAGGCCGAGGTGTTCATGCTTGGGTCCGACGATTTCAAGGATCCTATCTCTCTCATCACGGAAGCCAAGGGTAGCCTCAAAAATTGCATTTTCAAACCGCGCCTTACTTGCATTGATGATGTATCAGAGTTTGACACTGAATCTGTTGAGTCCTCTGAGTCTAAGTCTAGCTCTGAGTCGGAGTTTGTGCCTCTCGGCCCTCCACGCCCTCCACGTCATGGCTTTTACTTTGAGTTCGATTCTGTAGGGAGGTATTCCTGAATAGGTACATCTAGTTGCCGAACACGTGGTGTATAAGAACACGTGAGAAATTGAACATGACTGATCGCCGGTCAGTGCATTGAACAGCGATAAGGGCCAATGACATGAGAAGTCATTGGTGTAAACTAACTGTTCGGCAGATAGAGACATTCCGATTATATTGGACCAAGTTACATGTGAAGTAGCTGGTCCAAGCAGACTGTTCGGTTATGATACAGTCGAACAGAGAAAGAGCTCCAATCAAGAGCAAGAGCAGAGGGATTATTCTAGAAGATTCCAAGTAGTCATGTCCCGTAAGGGATGAGATCCCAAGAATATAGGATCTGAGAAAGATACCCAACGAGTATGGGATGTTCGGCCATTAATGGAAAAGAATCCTAAAAGGACTCTTTTCTAATGAATTGATAAGGGAAACGAGAATCCTTGACATCCAGGGTTTCCTATACAAAATAGGAATCCTAGGGCAACAGGGATGCTTGGGCAGCAAGCATCCGCAAATCTATAAATATGAGGTAAACCTAGAGGAAAGAGGTACGCAATACATCGCATTATTCGATATTTTCCTACTGATAATTAGGGTTTCTTTAGTACGTGATACTAACTTTGCCATCAGAGGGCCTTTGCCACGAGAGGCAAAGGTGCACTCACCCCTGTAGACACCCCAATCTGATTTCCCGATCGTTTTACTTTGTTTTTCGTTTTCTTGTTTCCCCGATGATGAATCAGGCCGAAAACAGTCTCGAGAACTTGGAATGGCTTGAGTTTGGCGTGTGTGGAACCCATCCTTAGCCCTGAAAACCCTTGAGTCCAAACCTGGGCCTCAGGTTTGACAGTCGCGCGATGCACTGTGACCCTCGCGCGATGATTCACTTGCCAGGTGGTGGTCAAAGTCAAAGTTTTGACTATTGACCCTCGCGGGGTTAGCTTGACCCTCAGGCGATGGTTTCACTGTCTCGCGCGATGGTCAACACCTGTCATTTTCACCCGGATTGCGTGGTGATCAGGGGGCTACAGGCCTATGTGACCCCGTTTCGTCGACTGAACAGCGTTCTGGGGGGCTCCCCTTGCACCACCTCTACCCCATTCTCCCATCACCTTTGCCACCCCACTTCTCCACCAAGCAATTGTGGCCAGCCTTGTTGGTTGGTTGCATGGCCTTGTCTAGCCACCAACCAACCCATTCTTCTATAAACACCCCCCCCCCCCCCTATGCTTCATTTCAAAGGGTTACCAATCTCTCCTCAAGAAAGAAGAAGGAAAGCTTGAACACAAACATCCCACATTACACTCACTCCCACATAATCACCCTCCAAGCCTCACCACCTCATTCAAGCCACCTCCAAGACACTCAAGCAAAGGTATAATACCTTTCTGCTCACTGTTCGAACCCCTGAGGGGGGCTGGCAGGGTCAAGGCTAGTAATCAATACCAGTTCTGGCCCTAAAGCTAGCAAGGTTTTAAGAGCCGTTACCAGGCACTCCCTCGCGCGACGGTCCCACATACTCGCGCGACAGTTCTGTCTGCACGAGAATGGACCACGTGGGGAAGGGATGCTGGTCTTTAAGCTTCTCATTGTGTTCATAGTTGCTTTCAAGTCTTTTAAAAGTATTAGTTCACTGCTTTGCATGTTAAAAATCATAGTTTAGCTGAGTTTATAACTTCACTTGGTTCGGAATGCTCTTGGGATGCTCTTGAACATGTCTCGGAGCCCTAAGCATGCAAAGCAATTCCTGGAAGTCCAGTATGAATAATCGCACGCGTATATCACTCCCTCGCACGAGGGTTCTCTGTTTTCCAGGGACTGCCCTTGCATGAGTAGCTTGGCCTCGGCCTCTGTTTAGACACCCCCACTGTTTAGGGGTTGTGTTTCCATAATATTTCCATCTATCTGTTGTAATATTCTTTACTTTCAAGTACTTATAAACTGCTTGGTTTGCACCTGGGTGAGCACTGGTCCTTCCAGAGCCCAGAAGGGGGTGAAATTCAAACCATTGGTGAAGCATCAACACTCGTGCGAGTGTATGGTATTGTCGCGCGATGGTTTGCTTGCATGCAGATGGATTCACGCATGCAAGCTGGCTGTTTGTTCGTGCCAAAATCATACACAACACTGCCTTGATGTATGATCGATGTTTTGAATTTTATTCCGTTTATTACATGTTATCTCGCCCATCCATGCCATATCCTTTCACATCCTGCAAACTGTACAGTTTTAATCCCCGATTAACTGTTCCCCCGCCCTAATTGGCTAAAAATTGATTAATGAAACAGAATCGCAAACAAACATTTTTCGCAAATGCCTAAGTAGAGACCGATCTCCGGATTGGGCGAGAGGGGTGCCATAAAACCCTTCCCCTCTCGTAACCTGGCTCCCGAACCCAGATATGGTTATGACGGACTGGTTCCTTTACTTTTTAAAATCAATCAGTGCGGCAAGCACTTCGAAATACAGTTCCTTGGGTGTCGGACCTTCAAACCCGAGTGGCGACTCTGTATTTTGCTCGCGCTTGCTTCCCCGCTCGCGCTCCCTCGATCTGGGCCCTTGCGTTTCGGAATTCAGAAATTCCGAAGGGCACGCTGCCCACAGTGGCGACTCTGCTGGGGAACAAACCAATATTGGTCTATATTTAGATTTTAATACACTTGAAGAACAATCCCACAAAAGTTTGTCAAAACGGTGAGCTTCACGCTTCCGAAGGTTGGAATGGTGATTTAACGGGACCTCGTGTCCGGCCAATCCAATCTGGGGCTTTTCCGATCGTTCTCTCGTGTAGTTTCTTCTAAGCATTGACTAAATAAAGTGAGCCAAATTTGAAAAGACATTTGCGAATTTGTGATTCTGTTCCATTAAATCAATTTTTAGCATTCTCATTTGCATCGATGTGGGATAAGCCTCGTTGGATCGTTTTGGCAATCCGGCACGGTTTACCGGAGCCCGGGGACCCCGAATGACCAACAACCTCCGACGATGATAGGTCATTCTACCGTTCGACTGTTGCTCTGCGATTATGCGGGCAACGGGAGGTATATCCTTGGCCTTAGTCCGAGGAACCCGTTACAAGCCAAAACCAGCTTTTGCATGTACAAAGCATTAGAACTCTTCAAACTAGGACAGGTACCTACAGGGTGAGATCTACTTGCATCTAACCCCCATATACTGCCTATGTGTTACTGCTTTCCCTATCGCATGCACTGTACATACATACCGTTTTGCGTAGGGGCATGTTTAGGGCGGCTTCTAGGTTGTCTTTCTCTTTCGAGTCTGTCTTATGCTTATTAGGACACTGCTAGACCCGATGAAGAGTCATGCATCTTTGCGGTGCGTGTTATCAGATTTTCAAAAGTCCTAGGATCAGCAAGACTTTGGGAAATCAAAACTTTCTAAGTCCTTGTCTATATCCCAATTGAAGTTTCAAACAGAAAACAAGGAACGATGGAGAGAATGCCGTGATGCTTATACCACCCTTGTTATCGTGCGCAGCACGTACACCGCTCAGGCTATGGCACTGTGTCGCCTACGCCGCCCCGGTTAAGGTATCACATCATCCACCCCGAGTTATTCCGAGTTCAAAGTTGAAACTTCAAGAACGGAAAAGTCAAAGGCTTAGACTATTTTTGACATCTCTTAGTATTATTCGATTCAAACAAGGATACACTCTCGAAAAGAAATCCGAGGATTTTGGCAGCGTCCGAACATCATGAGATAGACTCGTCTGTAGTCTTAGAGTCTAGGAGCGACACCGACGACGATGGCTGTGTTATCACTTTAAAGTCTTTTGTTTAGAGTAAGGTTGCTGCAGGGCCCTTATCGAACCTTTTTTACAGCAAAGCAAAGTAGGATTTTGAACCATTGCGCCACCAAGGAAAGTATCGAGGCAGAAAGCCAAACCCACTTGGGAACGTCTGCATCAGAATTCGGTGCAAAGGCTAGTCAGGTTGCCAGCTCAGTCAGTCACGACGGCAGACTCTTCGTGCTCCCTGTTGGCCGCTTTACAGTCAGGATCACCGTCAGTTATCCAAGAAATTGAATCTCCGGCGTCACCAACCTCTTCATCCTCGTCAAGTTCATCCAGAACCTCCATATGGCAGATCATCCGCAACCACTGAGTCTCGAAACCATACTCATGAACATCCAGAACAGCATCGCCACCATGCAGCAAAGGGGTGCTCAGACTGATGCGAATCTCACTAGGCTCAATGACCTTATCAACACTCGTCTTCCGACAGCTGCAGAAGTGGGAGGCGAGGTCGATAAGGATGACCATGCGGAGCCAATCTTTGTTGAAGACCCCAACCATGCAGGGCGGATCATAATTCAGCCCAACCCGAGAGAGGCTCGCCCGGAGGCAGCGAATCTGAATCTCGCTGTGGCAAGACCTGTTCTGGACCCTAACATGACTGCTCTCATGGCAAAGATCGTCAAACTGGAGGAATCTGTGTCCAAGTCCGAGAAGATCAGCGCTGGGGGAATTGACCTAGATCGCCTCTGCTTGTATCCCAATGCTAAGCTCCCCGACAAGTTCAAGATGCCTGACCTCGCCAAGTTTGATGGGAGTGGTGACCCGAAGACTCATCTATATGGCTATCATGCCGCCATGAAACTCTTGGTTGTTGAACCCGAGGCCATGTCCCAGCTGTTCCCTCAGACTCTCTCGGGACCCACTTTTCACTAGTTTTTGTCGCTTGACATCGCTAAAAGGAGGACGTGGGAAGACATCGGTGCTGCGTTTATTTCGTAGTATAGTTACAACTCCTAGCTCAAGATGACAACCCGAGAGCTTGAGTCCACAAAAATGGAAGCTAAGGAATCCTTCGCGGATTTTGTCAAAAGATGGAGGACGAAGGCTGCTCAGATGACCGATTGCCCGAGCGAAAGAGATCAGCTCCGAATCATCTCCCGCAATCTTCAGCCCGATTATGCTAGGCATTTGGTTCTTGTCCAATCTTCTTCGAACTTTGATACTTTCTTCGAATCCGGGTTGGCTATCGAGGATGTGCTACAAAGTGGGATTCTGTCGAGAGGGGAGTCCTCTAACCCTCCGAAATCAAAGCCTCGGGTCTACTCAGGGAACACCAATGCGTTGTTTGGCAGTGGGACATCTTCCAACATAGCAACCAGCGGCACTGACGCCTCTTCTTCCAATGCAACCAACCGCATCGCTGAGATTAACCAGGTGCAAACCCCTCAAAATAACCGGCCCCGCAGTCAGCCCCGCAGTTTCTCCGCATTTGAAGCTCCATTGTCATCTGTTATGGAGAAGTTGATCCAGTCAGGGCATTTGAAACCCCTTGACCCAACTCCTCTGCCTAAGAACCCTTCACCCAACTTCAAAGCCAATCTTTATTGTGCCTACCACCAAGGGGCTGGACATCTTACGGACTCCTGTTTCCACCTCGATCCAGGATCTCATAGATGAAGGGACTCTCCACGCCCCACCTCCACCAACCCAAAAGCCAAACATCCTTTCCAACTCCCTGCCAAAGCACAACGCTACTCCCCGCATCAACCAAATATCCCTCAGCTCCACTTATATCAACCCTAACTCCACTATATTCAACCCCACCGACCATATAACCTAAACAGACCAACCCAGGCCGGTCGTGCCCATACCCTCTCAGCCCGAAGCCGAGATCCTCTATATTCATCTTGAAGAAGGGCAGTCGTCCAATCCCGATGTGCCCCTCGCACGCCTGCAGAATGGGACGTTTGTGTTCAACGCTTCCATCAGCGACCTGTTTCACCAGTCCATCCCTTCCGTGCAGCTCAACTCTACTTCTTCTTTGGACAGCCCGTATTTCCAGATGACGAATCCAAACCTCTCTCTGAGTTTGACGAGCCATTTTGGGTCTGCTGTCCCTCCTCTAACGGAACAACAAATTAATATGCAAGCAGTGGGGTGGGCAATTGCCGATAATGATGACTATGCAGCCCCCATAGTCAATGAATGGACGGAGTTAGAATTAGACGGCTTCCCCCAGAACCCCGAATATGTCCCATTTAACCATGCTTGGTATGACGCCTGGATAGCTAATTATGAGGCAAACATGCTTGACCCTTTGGATGGATTCTCCTTGAGCATGCTATTTCAACAGCCTGAACCCGTTCTGCCTGAGGAAGAGTACTATTGGGATCCCGAGCCCGCGTGGCAGTTTCCGTTGGAGTTTGACCTTAATCCTCTTCAAGGATATGCTCTGCCCGATCATGAGATTCAGTTTATAGAAGGGGGTCTCATTCAGGAGGAAACTCGTGTCTTGGGGGAATGCTTTCTCCCTTCTACTCTTGACAGGCTGGTTGACTCTGTAACTAACACTGAGTACGACCCCACATTTTACATCGTTAACGAGGAACTCTCGTGCCCCACACCGCCTTATCTGGCCAATGAGGATTGCAACATTATGGTCACAGACCTTGTTCCGCCGGCTGACCTCTGGGACGTTGATGATGTGGTTAATATCCAAGTTGGGTCCGAGGTTAGGACTGTCAACCGCTCTCTTGCCGATGGGGGACTCTGGGATGTCCCATTTATTGCTAACACGGAGCCCATTGGGGAGGCTGTAGCTGTTAAGGATCCAGATTTCTGGGAGTCGCTGCTGTTGAACGATTTGGCTGAAGACCTCGATCTAGGCGTGGAAGTACCTATAGCCCCACCGCCTTCTGACAAAGGGAAACGCAAATTGGGGGAAGTCCCTGCTGATCTTTGGGATGACAGTCAAGACCTTCAAGTGGTACCCTCTCTAGAGAACGTTCTTAACGTTACGAGGAGTGGACGAATTTTTCAGCCTACCAATCTGCAGGCCGGGAGCTCGTCCAATTCTTCTAACCAAAGGAATGAACCTTTTGCTTTCTCAAGGTCTGCACCGTTCGAGGTACCTCCTAGCTCCTCGAATGATGACATGATTCAGAGGCAGCTGGAGCGGATTCCTACTGCTATATCACTTTGGGGACTAATCTGTTCCTCCCGCAAGCATCGTCGGAAGTTCTGCCACACTCTCTTTCGTCTCGAGATTCAACCGGATGTCACGCCTGAAGCAATGATATCTATAATTCTCCCGCCTACTTCTAAGCACACCGTGGTCTTCACTAACAAGGATCTACCGATCGAAGGGGTTGATCACAATCGCCCCTTGCACATTACTGTTAAGTGTAAGGGACTCTGGATTCCAACTGTTCTGATCGACAACGGATCGGCAATCAATTTTTGCCCGTTGAGAGTGGCTTACCGCTTGGGACTAGCCAAGAAGGACTTTGCACCTTCCAATCTAGCTGTTAAGGCATACGACAGCACTCGTCGCGTGGTCGAGGGCATGCTCGTGCTTAAGCTTGATGCTGAGGGTTTTGAGATGGATGTCGAGTTCCATGTAGTTGATATCCCTGCCACCTTTAATCTCCTGCTAGGAAGGCCATGGCTTCACCGATCTGACATCATGGCTGTACCGTCTACTCTTCACCAAAAGGTTATGTTGGGACTCCCTACCGAAACTTTGACTATCTGCGGGGACTCGGGCATTCGCCCGCTTAAGGAAGATGGCACACCTGTTTTGGGGATTGCGCATGGCGACGAAGATGTGGATCTCGAGGGTTTCTCTTTTGATACTTCTGGTTCGATTTTGGCCATCAACGTGGATGGGGACTTCATCATAAGCTCTGTTGCTTTAGACATCATGAGGAGGACGTCCTATCTACCTGGTCTTGGTCTTGGGATTCACCAACAAGGGATCCCGGAGTTCCCTGCCTTTCCTTCCTGCGAGGGCCGCTTTGGTCTGGGGTACTCCTCCTCTACCAAGGATGCCAAAAGAAGGAAATGCACGGGAAAACCTCGATCTCTCTATGGTGAACCCGACAGCTACTTTGTGCGCGAGGTGGGGAATGACGTCTACACCAGGCAACCTGAGCCTTTTGTCGATTCAGTCACTGGGGAGTTGCTGCCTGGGTTTGAGGTTTTCGCTGATGACACTTGGTCCTCTAGTGATGAAGAACCAGCAAAGGCAGGGTTCAAAAGAAAGCTTAGCCAGCCCAAGCTGAAGACTGATTGGCTGATGTCTTTTGATCAAGGGAGCTTGGAGCAGCTGTTTTATGAGTTCTCCCAAGTGGGTTTGGCCAAGGAAGCTGAAGAAGCCGAGGTGTTCATGCTCAGTTCCGACGACCTCAAGGATCCCATCTCCCTCATCACAGAAGCAAAGGGTAGCCTCAAAAATTGCATTTTCAAACCATGCCTTACTTGCATTGATGATGTATCGGAGTCTGACATTGAGTCTGTTGAGTCGTCTGAGTCTAAGTCTAGCTCTGAGTCGGAGTTTTTGCCTCTCGGCCCTCCACGTCATGGCTTTTACTTTGAGTTTGATTCCCTTGTACTTGGCGACCCTGCAGGGTCTTATGAAATGAAGGAATCCTCTTCTGACTACTTGAATGATCTTTATATAAACTGCGTCGACCCCAACGATGAAGGGATAGATTTCGATGGGGACATTCCCAAGGAAATCCGTGCCCTCATCGAAAGGGAAGATGAAAGGCATGCTCAACCATTAAAAGAAGAAATAGTCTTAATAAACTTGAAAGACGAGAATGATCCCCGAATGGTTTAGGTGGGCTCCACTTTATCCCCAGAGAAACATCATGATTTCAAAGAACTACTCTCAGAATTCAGTGACGTTTTTGCGTGGTCCCATCAAGACATGCCCGGCATCGACCCAGAAATAGTGGAGCATCGAATCCCCTTGCTACCAAATGCCAAACCTATGAAGCAGAAATTGAGGCGAATGAGGTCGGATTGGGTACAGAGGATCAAGGAGGAGGTCACTAAGCAGATCGACGCCGGTTTTCTTATGGTCTCTCAATACCCCACATGGGTTGCCAACATTGTCCCAGTTCTTAAAAAGAATGGACAAATTCGAGTGTGCGTGGACTTCAGGGATTTGAACAAGGCAAGCCCCAAGGATGATTTTCCCCTGCCACATATCGATGTACTGGTCGACAATACGGGAGGCCACGCCCTGCTTTCGTTCATGGATGGTTTCTCCGGATATAACCAGATTCTTATGGCGCCGGAAGACCGTGAGAAGACGACTTTCATCACTGAATGGGGGACTTATTGTTACTTGGTCATGCCGTTTGGTTTGAAAAATGCTGGTCCTACCTACCAGAGAGCTGCTACGACCATTCTGCACGACATGATGCACAAAGAGGTTGAGGTCTACGTGGACGACATGATTGCTATGTCAAAAACTCGGGAGGGGCACGTTCCTGTATTAAGGAAGTTTTTCGAAAGGCTCCGAAAGTTCCGCATGCGTCTCAACCCACAGAAATGCACCTTCGGGGTCACGGCAGGCAAGATGCTCAGTTTCATGATCACTTCGCGTGGGATTGAGGTCGATCCATCAAAGATCAAAGCGGTGCTTGAAATGAAGCCATCAGAGACTGAAAAGGGAGTACGAAGCTTTTTGGGGAAGGTTCAGTTCATCAGCAGATTCATCGCCAAGTTAACCTTAACTTGCGAGCCGATGTTTCGTCTACTTAAGAAAGACACCCCATTCGTGTGGTCGGACAGATGTCAGGCGGCCTTCATGTCCATTCAAAGCTATCTGCAAAACCCGCCTGTCTTGATGCCACCGGTGCCCGGAAAGCCCTTGATCCTATACGTATCTGTGAGTTCTACATCCATGGGATGCTTGCTAGCTCAAAAGGGGGACCAGGGAGTTGAGAAGGCCGTTTACTACTTAAGTAAGAAAATGGTTGGGTCTGAGGAGCGCTACACCGCCTTGGAAAAAACATGCTGGGCTTTGGTTTGGGCCTCTAAGAAGTTGAGACACTACATGCTGGCTTACCCAGTGAAGTTGATTTCTCGAATGGATCCACTCAAGTATCTGTTTGAGAAACCAGCCCTCACTGGTAAGTTAGCACGTTGGTTGCTCCTCTTGGCAGAATTCGATCTCGAATACGTCACGAGAAAGTCGGTGAAGGGACGAGCCATTGCTGAATTTTTGGCTGATCACCCTGTGGATGGACCGGAAGATGCAGATTTTGTGTTCCCAGATGAGGAAGTGCTAACAGTTGTCGAAGACGTTTGGACTCTTTACTTCGATGGGGCGGCCAATCAGAAAGGATTTGGGATCGGGGTCTTGCTAGTGGCCCCCGATGGTTCTCATATTCCGCTTGCATTCAAACTCAACTTCGATGTTACGAACAACCAAGCTGAATATGAGGCTTGTATCGTGGGGATGGAGGCTGCCCTCACGCTCGGCATAGAACGGCTCGAAGTCATCGGGGACTCCAATCTCGTTGTATCTCAAGCCAATGGGGACTGGAAGGTGCGTGAAGAGGGGTTGAAACCTTATCATCAGGATTTGGAGGGGCTAATTCCTCGCTTTAACAAAGTGACTTTCACTCACATCACCCGTTTGACGAACCAGTTTGCCGATGCACTCGCGACCTTGGCTTCCATGGTCGAATTACCTTTGGGAGTCAAACTTCGCCCAGTTTTAATCGAACAGCGGGACCGCGCCGCTTATCAATACGTCAACGCCATCGATGATGTTGATGATGGCCTACCCTGGTACCACGACATATGGAACTTCGTCGAGAGTGGCTTGTATCCGGCCGAGTCCTCTAAAAGGGATCAAATTGCGTTGCGGAGGATAGGTGCCCAGTACATCGTTTGTGGGGGAAAGTTATATAGGAGGTCTCATTGCGGAATGCACAAGCTCTGTGTCAACGGGACCGAGGCTGTCAGAATCATGGAAGAGATCCACGAGGGGGTCTGTGGCCCTCATATGAGCGGCATCATGCTCGCTAGGAAAATCTTGCGCCAAGGCTATTTCTGGTCTACTATGGAATCTCAGTGTGTAGATTACGTGCGGCGATGTCACAAATGCCAAATTCATGCTAATCTAATGCATATTCCACCCTCTAACCTATTTGGCATGGCTTCGCCTTGGCCTTTCTCTGTATGGGGCATCGACGTCATCGGCATGGTTAGACCGTCTGCTTCAAATGGTCATAAGTTTATCCTCGTGGCAATAGATTATTTTACCAAATGGGTTGAGGCCGAATCTTATAAAACCCTAACCGCGGTTCAAGTCGCTCACTTCATTAGGAAAAACATCATCTACCGATATGGGGTTCCACAAGCGTTCGTATCAGACAATGGGAGTCATTTCAAAGGCAGGGTCCTGGAGCTCTTCGAAGAATTCAAGATCCAAGTCCATCACTCAACGGTCTATCGTCCCCAAACAAATGGAGCGGTTGAAGCGGCCAACATAAACGTCGAGACAATCATCAAGAAGTCTGCAGAGTCCGCCAGGAATTGGCACGAGCAACTGCCTTTAGCTCTTTCGGGTTATCGAACGTCAATTCGAACATCAACGGGGGCAACCCCCTATTCCTTGGTCTACGGGATGGAAGCAGTCCTCCCTATAGAGCTTGAGGTGCCATCTTTGAGGATCATGGTGGAATCGAAACTTTCGGAATCTGAATGGCTCAGTGGGAGATTTGTTGAACTCATGCTTTTTGATGAAAGGAGGCTTCGGGCCCTGTATCATGTTCACGGGTATCAGCGGAGAATCGCCCGGGCATTCGACAAAAAAGTAAAGTCTAGAAACTTGGTCAAGGGAGACATGGTCACAAAAGAGATTCAGGCGCCAGTTTTTGACCCCCGCGGCAAATTTCGACCCAAACGTTCGGGGCCCTACATCATCAAGACCATCCTTTCTGGGGGAGCGGCTCAGCTCATTGATCTCGATGGCAACAAATTCAGTTCTCTGGTTAACCTGGATCAACTCAAACGATACTATCCCTGAGAGAAGCTCGTTGGGCCGAAAACCACAAGGGTGGGCGGTTCCAAGCAAAAATTAGAGCAAGCCTGCTAGACCGAAAACCTGAGAAGGCGGTTTAGGCAAAAATAAATAGGCATCATTCAAAGCTCGCTAGGCTGAAAACCCGAAGTGGCAGCACTAGGCAAAATTTAAAGCGTAAAAGGAGAGCTAAAATACTCGAGTGAACCCTAGCCTGAACTATGTGCTGACCTGATTCCCTGAAAAGGGATACGTAGGCAATCTCTCTGTGAGATTCGGTCACAATCCATCAACTTGATCCACGGTTTCCTATTACCAGGAGTTGACTCGATACTTGGGTGACGCGGCGGTTCAACACTTGGATCAAAAGGGGAAAACTCTCGAACTTTCATTCTTATTCAAATTATAACTTCTATTACACAGGCTGAGCAGTCTTTAAAAGAGTTAAGCATAAAAACAGAATAAAATGCTAGAGGCCTTAACAGGCTCACGGTTTATTCTAGATCATCAGGGTCCGTCAGGGGTCAGTCGTTGTTTTGCCTGCTTGCGATTTCCCTTCTTAGCCATGTTCGGTATCGGTGCGTAAGTTCCGTACTGAAGTCTGGGTCAGCTCCCCCGAGTTGCCTCAAGCCCCAGTTGTGCTCATATCCTCTCAAATTCCGGGCAGTGAAAGCAAGGACTTGGAAATCTTCAATCCCAGCTCGGTGGAGTCCTTGGCTCATTCCTAGCTGACGAAGGATGCGTCCGGGGATGTAGAACGTGAAAGCGGTCAGTCCAGCTATCACTACCCTTTCGAAACCTACAGAACTCAGGGCCATGTCTGGGATGTTTAAGGCTTCATGCTGCCATATGATCTCGTTCGACAGCATTTCTCTCATAAATGTGCACCATTGATTTTCAGACATTTCCGGATAGATCATGCTCCGCTGATGCATTCGATCGGGCAGATGAGGCCAGCTTGCTTCCGGTGCTGTAAGCAATCCCAATTTGTCGGATAACCAGAGCTGCATGAGTGGAAAAACAAGTGAGAAGTTACATAAAGCTTTAGAGAAAAGACAAGTGAGGAACTTCGATATAGCCTTAGCTGAGAGATGAGGTAAAAACAGAACGTGTGAAAGCCGAAAAAAGGTGAGCTGAGTGAGAACTAAGCTAACCTGCAGTAATAGTGGACTACCGCCGAACACGTCTGTTTGGCCGGAAGAAACCAAATCCAAACCTATAAGTGTCTCTGCCAGAACCAATGGTACCATGTTTCTTCGGGCACCCATTTGAGCGGCGACGCTCACCAGCATGGGGTTGACTTGCCCATTCGGAGATACCAGTAAATAGGCGGCCAGCACGCCAATTGCCAGAGCAAATCGACGCGGAGCCTGCACGGCTATATTCTCTACGTCCCCCTCTGGCCATACCACTCCATTAGGCGCATGATGTTGATTTGCCCTCCAGTTAGCAAACTTTCGGCCGCTCCTCTAGTAATATCAAGACTTGACTGTAGGAGTTTTGGCATATTTTTCCTATAAGGTGGCACAACTATCATGCTCGAGGCGACTCCTTGGAGGTATGCCTGGAATTCTTCCACGGTTGGACACAGCTCATTAACCCCAAACCTGAACACGTGAACCTCTGGGTCCCAGAATTGTAGGGCTGCCCTCAGAAATTCAGGACGGATCCTCACATTGCGGAGGAAACGGAATGCAGCCAGCCCGTGAAATCGGAATGACAGCCAATCCCCGGCAACAAAAGCCGAAAGCCATGGGCTAATCAAGGCCGGAAGGTTATTTGCCATTCTGCTTCTCGTGGGATTCTCAAACTGTGGGAGGGATGCTTTCCATTTGCAAGAGTGTTGGCCTCTTTATAGACAGAATGCATAGAGTGTTGTCCTTTCCCAGTGTAAATATCCATACAACGTGGCATCCTCTTCTCCAAAGTAAAGACACCTCTGCATTGTCCCTGAAGTACTCTGAGCAGTTAAAGGATGATGACAAGGCTTGGCCGTCCTAAAAATCTGAAACGGTCAAAGAGGGGTGGCCTGGCACGGGCCGATCATCGCACGATGGTACCATTCAGTCGCGCGAGTGACCCTAGTCCATTTCATCGCGCGATGGACTCAATGTCTCGCGCGATGGTTTAGCCTGCATTTTGACAGATTGCACCAGCTACTGTCCAATTTTGGTCGCTTCTTATTCTAGGGGTACTTTTGCAACTTTTATGATTCCGGCAAGTCACTATGAGCATATGCAACTATTTCCAAGCATTAGATTCGAGATTTTGCGTTAACGAGGTTTTTGAACCCTCGGTGGCCCGTTTCAAGGCCAAATGAGCATTTCGGGAGTTCAAAACTCGATCCGAAGGTTCGTGCCCTTTTCTCTCAGGCCGTACAGGTCATGGCGACCTAATATGACTGTACGGAGGTGTTGGTTTCAGTCCGGGACATAATAGAGTCATGTTTTTCCATCTCGTGTCCGTTTTGTGTCCTTCGTAAGGTTTTCGGGCAATTTTGCGTTTCGGCATGTGTTTCTCGAATCTGTCAACTCTCATAGGTCATTTTGTATATACATGACCTCACGGAAGCATCCCTTTTATCCGAGTTGGGGTATTTTAGGTTTTGACTTGTGAATGTCCAATATTTCATTCCCTCGTATCCTCGTATCCTGACCGTATCCTGGGGTACATTTTCGTTTTTCTCTGAGTTAGTTTTGTCCGTGTGTACGTGTGCGTTTGTGAGCAGTCTCGGTACATTATCAATGCAAGCGTGGTATTAGTGGCGAGCGTTTATTTATTCTAAGTTCATTACAAGAGTAAAATAAACCGAAAATGCAAATTTTGCAGCTAAGCCATAATCTATCCGTGTCAAAGTAAAAAAGACTACTGTGCGTGCGGCGCTTCGGCCGCTCAAAGTCATCATGTCAACGCGGGCACACTCGCCCATCAAGTCAAAAAGGCACACAGGCCCCAAAAACATGTATCAAGTATCAACAAAGGCACTCCGGCCTTCCATCTATCTACGCGGGCGCGCAGGCCCAAAAAGCAAAAGTCGAGAATGTGGAAAGAGAAATGAGGCTTCTTAGTAGCCCTCAGTCCTTTCCGAACCAATCACCATCTCCGTCGTCGTCGTCTCTCTCTCTAGAATCCTGTCTAAAACCAGGATCGTCAGCTGAGTCGTCTGAGCCACTACTGTCAGGCGCCTCCTCGTCTTCTTCTTCTTCTTCTCCCTCCTCTTCCTCTTCTTCCTTAGAATCCTCGGGCAGGATCAGCTGCTTCTTGCGGACTGGCTCGTCTTGCGAAGGCCTTTGGCGCATCTTCAATTGATACCTCTCCTCGGCGCGCGCCACGGCCTCTCGGGCCGCCTCCTCACTCTCAACAGGTGGCTGTACGCCCCGTGTCTGTGGTCTAGTAGTAGGTGGAGGAGCAAGAATCCTAGTTGCTAGCTTCTTTTGTGGAGGCTCTCTTGCGCTTTTTCTCCTAGGAGCCGCCCGTCCTTGTGTCTGCATTGTAAATTTTTGCACATTTAGTATATGTTCTATGTATTGTATGTTTGCGGACAGGTACAATCAATTTCAAAGTTGACGGCAATTAAAGTATACTATGTATCGAGCAAAGCATGCATATGTCGAGTATCGAATGTAGGAATGTATCGTTTTTCTGGGGTATATACCTGAGATCTTTGAGCTGCCGGTGGTGGGTAGCGCAAGTCCAAAGGCAGACCACTTGCCGCCCGCCTTATCACGTTCTCCAGTGCAAGCATACGCCGAACGGCCTCGTTTTCCCACTCATTGGGCACCTGCAAGAATAATTTGAATGTAAGCAATCGAGCAATGTTCCGAGATTTTATGGAAGTACAATAATGAAGGCTACAATGCCTTACCGACACGGTGATAGGCGCTGGCTCAACTCTGGCAGGAACTAGGTGTAGCTCAGCTGGATTGCCCTGAGAGTCCACCACTGCTATATGCCATGACAACTCTGGTGGCCCACCTCTCACAGGTCCGCTCAGACCACGTCTCGCACGGCTCTCACTGCTACTCTGCCTCACCGTGATGGCTTTCCTCTCCTCAGCAGCCCCGCGAGCCTAACTCTGGACCTCCCTGAACTCTCGTACTCTCAGCGGCCCCGCCAAGCACTCTCTCTGGTAAACGGCATAGTCCATGCCGGGACGTAGGTAGCGTGTCAAGTCGGTGTCAGGCCGCGTGAAGATCTCTAGCTCGGCCAACGTGTACTCCCCTGTGTGTGAGGCCCGTGGTGGAAGCGGTCCGGGCACCTGGAACCCTGCGTGGCCAAGTGATTGGCGTGTCACTCGGTCGCCCAAGTACCACTGCCAACCAAAGGCCGACTCTAGCAGCACTCTGCTCGCCGTCACGACCCTGCTCCTGGCCAAGTATTGAGGCTCTGGCTCTGCCACTCTCCAAGGGTCCCACTCTACCTGCACAAGCAAATAATGCAAGCGTCGGTCAGCGACAGCATTAAAGCGATGAAAAGGGATGCATATTTCTATTTGATGAAGTCACGTCATACCTGTGAAGGTCGGAGCTCGTCTAGGTATATCCTGAAGCCGTTCAGGTCACCTCTCCCTCTTTTCTCTCCCATATTCTTCTTGCTCCAGATATGAGCGCGCGGGAGGATCCCCAAGTCCAGGCTCTTTGTCACTGGACGGCACATGTTCAAAACCTCATAGGCCCAGAGCTGCACAGTTATCAAAGTTCAAATCATTAGTACAACGCGGAAATATTATTGGGCAGCTTATGTATTCAAACAGATAAGTGTATATTGGAAATGTACTTTACTCTATTATGATCATACCTCCCAAATCCGCGAGTATCCAGCAGTGCTCATCTCAGTCCTCGACGAGTCCCCCATAAAGCCATAAGCTGCGCCAAGCGCAGCTCCTCCCCAGTCGAAGCGTGAGGCCGTCCTAAGATCTCTCAGTGCAGGCAAGTACGATAGGTGAACCTTACTATGCCTATTCGAGTACAGGGTAGCACCAAAGAGATACAGCAAGTACGCCCGGGCCATCTGCTCCGCCTCTTGCTCAGTCGCCACCTCCTTTGCAAGGTACCTCGTGAACTGTCCATATCTCGCCATCCCCTCCTCAACCTTGGGCACCTCTCCCAAGAACCATTCCAGGGCCGCCTCGTCCTCCTGAATGCCCGAGTCAAACGGGATAGGGTCGCCTTCAACCCTCAAACCAGTAATCGCCGCAAAGTCAGTAGGCGTCACCGTCATCTCCCCGAGCGGTAGGTGGAAGGTGTTGGTGGTATCCCTCCACCTCTTTGCAAGTGCAACCAGGACCACATGGTCATTTTTGGCCGGAGTAAGGGTCTGTATAAACTCCCCGAAGCCTGCCTCATCCACCAACTGCCTCACCCTCTCAGGCAAACCCTGGTACAATGCCAAAGAGCTGCAGGCGCCCCTAAAACCTCGAATGTCTCTCTGCCTCGCTCTCTCCTGCATTAGACACGGAAACAAGCAACAGGGGATATATCAACATGTGAAGCTTTCATTCTCAAGTTCTAGGTAATCATTGCAACCTGGCGGTAGATGGTTGGTTCAAGTTATTATGTTCCATGCAGGGCATTCAACGTGGAACTATAGTGTCACTATTCGAATCTACTTCAAAGGATTATTCTATGTTTTTCGGTATGTAAGCACATGCATCGTATTAAATTTGCGATCACAAAAGAAAATGGGGGATTTTCAGAAATTTACCTCAGCCCAACTGCTCGAAATATGGGTATCGGGGTCTCTCAGAACGAGCTCGGGGTCGTACTCCGCCTGCCGTGGCCTGTATGCCGCAAAACCCGATGGTACAAACAAATGAGGAACCGGTGGCCTGTACCCCTCTGCTGAAAACGGAGCACGAGTCAAACCCTCTGCCTCAGACACCGCTGTCACCCTGGGCCCATGTCCCCTCGCTTCAATTCGCTCCTCGGCCTCTGCATCCCTCAGAACCTCCTCCTCAGCGGCTCTCGCCCTTTCGGCCCTCGCCGCAACCTCTGAAGCGGCTATCTCCCGCTCTCGCTCCTCTCGAGCCTCCAAAACAGCGGCCCCAATCATGGGATCCTCCTCGAGAAGCCGGGCTAATCTCTCGTCACTCAAAAACTCTGCGAGATCCTGTCTTGTGATTGGTCTGTGGCCCGATGACGTGGCTCCTTGCCGAAACAGTACCTCCTCCTCAGGAACCTCTGTGGCACCCTCCTCCTCGGTTGCTACACCCTTGCCCTTTGCCGGATCCCTCAACGGAGTCTCGCTTGGCCCGGCGCCACCACCCTCGGTACCTCCACTGCCTACACCATCGGGAGTGCCACCAACTACTACCGAGCCACTCACGGCCTCGCTCGGGTCCAGTTGCACGACTCCAGCCCTCACGGCCCCGACCTCCACTGTCGCGCGACGGTCTGACTGCGTCGCGCGACGATCGCCTTCGCCACCCACCTCCTGCTCGTGGCCCTGTTCGCCATCGCCACCGTCCGTTACCTCTGCACTGGTATCTACAACCGCCCCCGTTGGCGGCCGATCCTCTGTTTCGACCGTCATTGGTCTTCCCTCGTCCTCCGGACGATCAACTACTTCCCCGCTACCCCGAGTAACGCCGTGGTCAGCCATAGATGATGGTACGCGCGTGGGTTTTCTTGCTTTTTGGACGAAATCAAGGGTTTGGAGAGGAAGAGTTTGGGAGAGAATAGAGTTAGAAGGAGTTCGAAACTGCTGTGAGCGGTTTCGGAACGTCCCCGTCGATTAAAAGGAAGAAGGACGCCATGGGCCGGGTCTGGGCTGGTTTCAAACCCAGGCCCTGATGGAAAACCATCGCGCGATGGTGTGACTTCCTCGCGCGATAGTCAAGTCGGGCCGTTCACCAAGTTTAGCCCATGGTTCAGGCCCAATCGTATGTGTTGCTTTAATGAAGTCCAGGAGTCTTACTCGGGCCTTGCAATTGGATCCCTTCGTGATATCCTCTATTTCCAATTTCAAATCAGCGACGATCCATCCGTCCAATTTCAATCAGCGACGATCCATCCGTCCAATTTCAATCAGCGACGATCCGTCCGTCCAATTTCAATCAGCGACGATCCATCCGTCCGATTATCAATCAGCGACGATCTATCCGTCCAATTTCAATCAGCGACGATCTATCCGTCCAATTTCAATCAGCGACGATCTATCCGTCCAATTTCAATCAGCGACGATCCATCCGTCCAATTTCAATAAGCGACGATCCATCCGTCCGATTATCAATCAGCGACGATCTATCCGTCCAATTTCAATCAGGGACGATCCATCCGTCCAATTATCAATCAGCGATGATCTATCCGTCCAATTTCAATCAGCGACGATCCATCCGTCCAATTTTAAATCAGCGACGATCCATCCGTCCAGTTTCAAATCGGTGACGATCTATCCGTCCAAATTCGGATCAGCAATCAATCTGCTCACCGATCCATTGGTGCACGGTATTTTTATATACTTGCTTGCATTTTTTGTTTAATCGGCTTTTGGGTGAATTGGATGGGTGTCTAGAAATCTTTGACATTACCCGTACCAGCCAATGGTGCTCCGCGTGCCGTCAAAGAGGGACTACTGTAGACACCCCAATCTGATTTCCCGATCGTTTTACTTTGTTTTTCGGTTTCTTAATTCCCAAATGATGAATCAAGCCGAAAACAGTCTCGAGAACTTGGAATGGCTTGAGTTTGGCGTGTGGGGAACCTATCCTTAGCCCTGAAAACCCTTGAGTCCAAACCTGGGCCTCAGGTTTGACAGTCGCGCGATGCACTGGGACCCTCGCGCGATGATTCACTTGCCAGGTGGTGGTCAAAGTCAAAGTTTTGACTATTGACCCTCGCGGGGTTAGCTTGACCCTCGCGCGATGGTTTCACTGTCTCGCGCGATGGTCAACACCTGTCATTTTCACCCGGATTGCGTGGTGATCAGGGGGCTACAGGCCTATGTGACCCCGTTTCGTCGACTGAACAGCGTTCTGGGGGGCTCCCCTTGCACCACCTCTACCCCATTCTCCCATCACCTTTGCCACCCCACTTCTTCACCAAGCAATTGTGGCCAGCCTTGTTAGCTAGTTGCATGGCCTTGTCTAGCCATCAACCAACCCATTCTTCTATAAACCCCCCCCCCCCCCATGCTTCATTTCAAAGGGTTACCAATCTCTCCTCAAGAAAGAAGAAGGAAAGCTTGAACACAAACATCCCATATTACACTCACTCCCACATAATCACCCTCCAAGCCTCACCACCTCATTCAAGCCACCTCCAAGACACTCAAGCAAAGGTATAATACCTTTCTGCTCACTGTTCGAACCCCTGAGGGGGGCTGGCAGGGTCAAGGCTGGTAATCAATACCAGTTCTGGCCCTAAAGCTAGCAAGGTTTCAAGAGCCGTTACCAGGCACTCCCTCGCGCGATGGTCCCACATACTCGCGCGACAGTTCTGTGTGCACGAGAATGGACCACGTGGGGAAGGGATGCTGGTCTTTAAGCTTCTCATTGTGTTCATAGTTGCTTTCAAGTCTTTTAAAAGTATTAGTTCACTGCTTTGCATGTTAAAAATCATAGTTTAGCTGAGTTTATAACTTCACTTGGTTCGGAATGCTCTTGGGATGCTCTTGAACATGTCTCAGAGCCCGAAGCATGCAAAGCAATTCCTGGAAGTCCAGTATGAATAATCGCGCGCGTATATCACTCCCTCGCGCGAGGGTTCTCTATTTTCCAGGGACTGCCTTTGCATGAGTAGCTTGGCCTCGGCCTCTGTTTAGACACCCCCACTGTTTAGGGGTCGTGTTTCCATAATATTTCCATCTGTCTGTTGTAATATTCTTTACTTTCAAGTACTTATAAACTGCTTGGTTTGCACCTGGGTGAGCACTGGTCCTTCCAGAGCCCAGAAGGGGGTGAAATTCAAACCACTGGTGAAGCATCAACACTCGCGCGAGTGTATGGTATTGTCGCGCGATGGTTTGCTTGCATGCAGATGGATTCACGCATGCAAGCTGGCTGTTTGTTCGTGCCAAAATCATACACAGCACTGCCTTGATGTATGATCGATGTTTTGAATTTTATTCCGTTTATTACTTGTTATCTCGCCCATCCATGCCATATCCTTTCACATCCTGCAAACTGTACAGTTTTAATCCCCGATTAACTGTTCCCCCACCCTAATTGCCTAAAAATTGATTAATGAAACAGAATCGCAAACAAACATTTTTCGCAAATGCCTAAGTAGAGACCGATCTCCGGATTGGGCGAGAGGGGTGCCATAAAACCCTTCCCCTCTCGTAACCTGGCTCCCGAACCCAGATATGGTTATGACGGACTGGTTCCTTAACTTTTTCAAATCAATCAGTGCGGCAAGCACTTCGAAATACGGTTCCTTGGGTGTCGGACCTTCAAACCCGAGTGGCGACTCTGTATTTTGCGAGCGCTTGCTTCCCCGCTTGCGCTCCCTCAATCTGGGCCCTTGCGTTTCGGAATCCGGAAATTCCGAAGGGCACACTGCCCACAACCCCCTATCTATTTTGCAGATAAGGGTTCCGACGACGAATTAGGGTTCCGGTGAAAAGGCACGAACTAGCCGTTGCAATCCAAGGTGATTTGAAGTATCAATTGTTTTCATCCCCCTACAGATTCCCTTGTATTTTGCGACCCTGCAGGGTCTTATGAAATGAAGGAATCCTCTTCTGACTACTTGAATGATCTTTACATAAACTGTGTCGACCCAGACGATGAAGGGATAGATTTCGATGGGGACATTCCCAAGGAAATCCGTGTTCTCATCGAAAGGGAAGATGAAAGGCATGCTCAGCCGTTAAAAGAAAAAATAGTCTTAATAAACTTGAAAGATGAGAACGATCCCCGAACGGTTCAAGTGGGCTCCACTTTATCCCCAGAGGAACATCATGATTTCAAAGAACTGCTCTCAGAGTTCAGTGACATTTTCGCATGGTCCCATCAAGACATGCCTGTTATTGACCCAGAGATAGTGGAGCATCGAATCCCCTTGCTACCGAATGCCAAACTCGTAAAGCAGAAATTAAGGCGAATGAGGCCGGATTGGGTACAGAAGATCAAGGAAGAGGTCACTAAGCAGATCGACGCCGGTTTCCTTATGGTTTCTCAATACCCCACTTGGGTTGCTAACATTGTCCCGGTTCCTAAAAAGAATGGACAAATTCGAGTGTGTGTTGATTTCAGAGACTTGAACAGGGCAAGCCCCAAGGACGATTTTCCCCTGCCGCATATTGATGTACTGGTTGACAATACAGCGGGCCATGCCATGCTCTCGTTTATGGATGGATTCTCCGGATATAACCAGATTCTCATGGCGTCGGAAGACCGTGAGAAGACGACATTCATCACTGAATGGGGGACTTATTGTTATTTGGTCATGCCGTTTGGTTTGAAGAATGCTGGTCCTACCTACTAGAGAGCCGCTACGACCATTTTGCACGACATGATGCACAAAGAGGTTGAGGTCTACATGGACGACATGATTGCTAAATCAAAAACTCGGGAGGGACACGTTCCCGTATTGAGGAAGTTTTTCGAAAGGCTCCGTAAGTTCCGCATGCGTCTTAATCCACAGAAGTGCACTTTCGGGGTCACAGCAGGCAAGATGCTCGGTTTCATGATCACTTCGCGTGGGATTGAAGTCGATCCATCAAAGATCAAAGCGGTGCTTGAAATGAAGCCACCAGAGACTGAAAAGGGAGTGCGGAGCATTTTGGGGAAAGTTCAGTTCATCAGCAGATTCATCGCCAAGTTGACCTTAACTTGCGAGCCAATGTTTCGTCTACTCAAGAAGGATACCCCGTTTGTATGGTCAGATAGATGTCAGGCGGCCTTCATGTCAATTCAGAACTATCTACAGAATCCGCCTGTTTTGATGCCACCAGTGCGTGGGAAGCCCTTGATTCTGTACTTGTCTATGAACCCTTCATCCATGGGATGCTTGCTAGCTCAAGAAAGGGACCAGGGAGTTGAGAATGCCATTTACTACTTGAGTAAGAAGATGGTTGGATCCGAAGAGCGCTACACCGCCTTGGAAAAAACGTGCTGGGCTCTGGTTTAGGCCTCTAAGAAGTTGAGACACTACATGCTGGCTTACCCAGTAAAGTTGATTTCTCGAATGGATCCTCTCAAGTATCTGTTTGAGAAACCAGCTCTCACTAGTAAGTTAGCGCGTTGGTTGCACCTTTTGGCAGAATTCGATCTCGAATACGTCACGAGAAAGTCGGTGAAAGGGCGAGCCATCGCTGAGTTTTTGGCTGATCACCCTGTGGATGGACCGGAGGATGCAGATTTTGTGTTCCCAGATGAGGAAGTGCTAACAATTGTCAAAGACGTTTGGACTCTTTACTTCGATGGGGCAGCCAATCAGAAAGGATTTGGGATCGGGGTCTTGCTAGTCGCCCCTGACGGTTCTCATATTCCCCTTGCATTCAAGCTTAACTTTGATGTTACAAACAACCAAGCTGAATATGAGGCCTGTATTGTGGGTATGGAGGCTGCACTCACGCTCGGCGTTGAAAAGCTCGAAGTCATCGGGGACTCTAATCTCATTGTATCTCAAGCCAATAGGGACTGGAAGGTGCGTAAAGAGGGGTTGAAGCCTTACCATCAGGATTTGGAAGGGCTAATTCCTCGCTTCAACAAAGTGACTTTCACCCACATCACCCGTTTGAAGAACCGGTTTGCCGATGCACTTGCGACTTTGGCTTCCATGGTCGAATTACCTTTGGGAGTCAAACTCCGCCCAGTCTTAATTGAACAGCGGGACTGCCCCGCTTATCAATATATCAACGCCATCGATGATGTCGATGATGGCCTACCCTGGTACCATGACATATGGAACTTCATCGAGAGTGGCTTGTATCCGATCGAGGCCTCTAAAAAGGATCAGACTGCATTGCGGAGGATAGCTGCCCAATACATCATTTATGGGGGAAAGTTATATAGGAGATCTCATTGTGGAATGCACAAGCTCTGCGTCAACGGAACCGAGGCTGTCAGAATCATGGAGGAGATCCATGAGGGGGTCTCTGGCCCTCATATGAGCGGCATCATGCTTGCTAGGATGATCTTGCGTCAAGGCTATTTCTGGTCTACTATGGAATCTCAGTGTGTGGAGTACGTGCGGCGATGTCACAAATGCCAAATACATGCTAATCTAATGCATGTTCCACCCTCTAACTTATTTGGCATGGCTTCGCCTTGGCCTTTCTCTGTATGGGGTATCGACGTCATCGGCATGGTCAGACCGTCTGCTTCAAATGGTCATAGGTTTATCCTCGTGGCGATAGATTATTTTACCAAATGGGTGGAGGCCGAATCTTATAAGACCCTGACCGCGGTTCAAGTTGCTCATTTCATCAGGAAAAACATAATCTACCGGTATGGGGTTCCGCAAGCATTTGTATCAGACAATGGGAGTCATTTCAAAGGCAGGGTCCTGGAACTCTTCGAAGAATTCAAGATTCAAATCCATCATTCAACGGTCTATCGCCCTCAAACGAATGGAGCAGTTGAAGCAGCCAACAAGAATGTCGAGACAATCATCAAAAAGTCTGCGGAGTCCACCAGGGACTGGCATGAGCAACTGCCTTTAGCTCTTTGGGGTTATCGAACGTCGATCCGAACATCAACAGGGGCAACCCCCTATTCCTTGGTCTACAGAATGGAAGCAGTCCTCCCTATAGAGCTTGAGGTACCATCTTTGAGGATCATGGTAGAATCGGAACTCTCGGAATCTGAATGGCTCAGTGGAAGATTTGTTGAACTCATGCTTTTTGATGAGAGGAGGCTCCGGGCCTTATATCATGTTCAGGGGTATCAACGGAGAATCGCTCGGGCATTCAACAAAAAAGTGAAGTCTAGAGACTTGGTCGAAGGGGACATGGTCACGAAAGAGATTCGGGTGCCAATTTTTGACCCCCGCGGCAAATTCCGACCTAAGCGTTCCGGACCTTACATCATCAAGACCATCCTTTCTCGGGGAGCGGCTCAGCTGATCGATCTCGACGGCAACGAATTCAACTCTCTGGTTAACCTGGATCAACTCAAACGATACTATCCCTGAGAGAAGCTCGTTGGGCTGGAAACCACAAGGGTGGGCGGTTCCAAGCAAAAATTAGAGCAAGCCTGCTAGACTGAAAACCTGAGAAGGCGGTTTAGGCAAAAATAAACAGGCATCAATCAAAGCTCGCTAGGCTGAAAACCCGAAGTGGCAGCACTAGGCAAAATTTAGAGCGTAAAAGGAGAGCTAAAATACTCGAGTGAACCTTAGCCTGAACTATGTGCTGACCTGATTCCCTGAAAAGGGATACGTAGGCAATCTCTCTATGAGATTCGGTCACAATCCATCAACTTGATCCACAGTTTCCTGTTACAGGCGGTCAACCCAATGATTCGAAATGGCGTGGCATTCAACATTTGAATCAAAAGGGGAAAACTCTCAAACTTTCATTTTTATTTAAATTATAACTTCTATTGCACAGGTTGAGCGGTCTTTAAAAGATTTAAGCATAAAAATAGATTAAAGTGCTTGAGGCCTTAACAGGCTCACGGTTTATTCTAGATCATCAGGATCCGTCAAAAGTCAGTCGTTGTTTTGCCTGCTTGCGATTTCCCTTCTTAGCCATACTTGATATCTGTGCATAAGTTCTGTGCTGAAGTCTGGGTCAGCTTCTCCGAGTCGCCTCAGACCCCAATTGTGCTCATATCCTCTTAAATTTCGGGTGGTGAAAGCAGGGATTTGGAAGTCTTCAATCCCAGCTCGGTGGAGCCCTTGGCTCATCCCTAACTGACGAAGGATGCGTCCAGGGATATAGAATGTGAAAATGGTCAGTCCAGCTATCACTACTCTCTCGAAACCTGTAGAACTCAGGGCCATGTCTGGAATGTTTAGGGCTTCGTGCCGCCATATGATTTCGTTCGGCAGCATTCCCCTCATGAATGTGTACCATTGATGCACAGACATTTTCGGGTAGATCATGCCCCGCTGATGCATTCGACCGGGCAGATGAGACCAATTTGCTTCCGGTGCTGTACGCAATCCCAATTTGTCAGACAGCCAGAGCTGCGTGAGTGGAAAAACAAGTGAGAAGTCATATAAAACTTGAGAGGAAAGACAAGTGAGAAGCTTCGATATAACCTTAGCCGAGAGATGAGGTAAAAGCAGAAAGTGAGAAAACCAAAAAAAGGTGAGCTGAGTGAGAGTTAACCTGCAGTAGGAGTGGACTACCACCGAATACATCTGTTTGGCCGGTAGAAACCAAATCCAAACCTATGAGTGTCTCTGCCAGAACTAGTGGCACCACATTTCTTCGGGCACCCATTTGAGCTGCAACGCTCACCAGTATGGGGTTGACTTGCCCATTCGGAGATACCAGTAAATAAGCGGCCAGCACGCTGATTGCCAGAGCAAATCGACGTCGAGCCTGCACGGCTATATCCTCTACGTCCCCCTCTGGCCCATACCACTCCATTAGGCGCATGATGTTGATCTGCCCTCCGATTAGCAAACTTTCGGCCGCTCCTCGGGTAATGTCAAGACTTGACTGTAGGAGCTTTAGCATACTTTTCCTAGAAGGCAGCACGACAATCACGCTCGAGGCGACTCCTTGGAGGTATGCTTGGAATTCCTCCACGGTTGGGCACAGCTCATTAACCCCAAACCTGAACACATGAACCTCTGGGTCCCAGAATTGTAGGGCTGCCCTCAGAAATTCAGGACGAACCCTCACATTGCGGAGAAAACGGAATGCGGCCAGCCCGTGAAACCGGAATGACAGCCAATCTCCAGCAACAAAGGCCGTAAGCCATGGGCTAATCAAGACTGGAAGGTTATTTGCCATTTTGCTTCTCGTGGGACTCTCAAACTGTGGGAGGAATGCTTTCCATTAGCAGAGCATTGGCCTCTTTATAGACAGAATACACAAAATGTTCTCCTTTCCCAGGGCAAATATCCATACAACGTGGCATCCTCTTCTCTAAAGTGAAGGCATCTCTGCACTGCCCCTGAAGTACTCTGAGCAGTTAAAGGGTGATGACAAGGCTTGGTTGTCCTAAAAATCTGAAATGGTCAAACAAGGGTGGCCTGGCACGGCCCAACCATCGCGCGATGATCTCATTCCATCGCGCGAGTGTGAAACATCCACTTCATCGCGCGATGGACTCACTGTCTCGCGTGATGGTTCGGCCTGCAATTTGACAGATTACACCAGCTACTGTCTAATTTTGGTCACTTCCTGTTCCAAGGGTTCTTCTGCAAATTTTATGATTCCGGCAAGTCACTATGAGTATATGCAACCGTATCCAAGCAACGGATTCGAGATATCGCGTTTAACGAAGTTTCTGAACCCTCGGCGGCCCGTTTCAAGTCCTAATAACCATTTTGGGGGTTCGAAATTCGGTTCGAAATTCACGCTCTTTTCTCTCAGGCCGTACAGGTCGCGGTGACCTAATATGACTGTACGGAGGTGTCGATTTCAGTCCGGGACATAATAGAGTCATGTTTTTCCACCTCGTGTCCGTTTTGTGTCCTTCGTGACGTTTTTGGTCAAGTTTGCGTTTCGGGATGTGTTTCTCGAATCCGTCAGCTCTCGTAGGTCATTTTGCATATACATGACCTTACAGAAGCATCATTTTTATCCAAGATAGAGTATTTTGAGTGTTGACTTGTGAATGTCCAATGTTTCATTCCCTTGTATCCTCATATCCTGGCTGTATCCTGAGGTACATTCTTGTTTTCCTTCTGAGCTAGTTCTGTCTATACATATACATGTATTTGTGAGCAGTCTCAATATGTTATCAATGCAAGCATGGTATTAGTGGCAAACGCTTATTTATTCTAACTCATTACAAGAGCAAATTAAACCGAAAATGCAAATTTTATAGCTAAGCCATAATCTGTCTATGTCAAAGTAAACAAAACTACTGTGCGTGCGGCGCTTCGGCCACTCAAAAGGCATCATGTCAACTCGGGCACACTCGCCCATCAAGTCAAAAGGGCACACAGGCCTCAAAAGCGTCTATCAAAGTATCAACTAAGGCACTCTGGCCTTCTATCTATCTACGCGGGCACGCAGGCCCGAAAGCAAAAAGCAAAAGTCCGGAAAGTGAAATGAGGCTTCTTAATAGCCCTCAGTCTTCTCCGAACCAATCGCCATCTCCGTCGTCGTCGTCGTCGTCGTCGTCGTCGTCGTCGTCTCTCTCTCTGGGATCCCGTCTAAAACCAGGATCGTCCGCTGAGTCGTCAGAACCGCTGCTGTCGGGCATCTCCTCGTCTTCTTCTCCTTCCTCTTCCTCCTCTTCCCCTTCCTCCTCGGAGTCTTCGGGCAAGATTAGCCGCTTTTTGCAGACTGGCTCATCCTGCGAAGGCCTTTGGCGCATCTTCAGTTGATACCTCTCCTCAGTGCGCGCCATAGCCTCTCGGGCCGCCTCCTCACTCGCAGTAGGTGGCTGTACGCCCCGCGTCTTTGGTCTAGTAGTGGGTGGAGGAGCAGGAGTCCTAGTTGCTAGCTTCTTTTGTGGGGGTTCTCTGGCGCTTTTCCTCCTAGGAGCCGCCCGTCCCTGTGTTTGCATTGTAAATTTTTGCACATTTAGTATACATTCTATGTATTATATGTTTGCAAGCAGGTACAGTCAATTTCAAAGTTGACGGCAATTAAAGTGTACTATATATCGAGCAAAGCATGCATATGTCAAGTATCGAATGCAGGAATGTATCATTTTTCTGAAAGATATACCTGAGATCTCTGAGCTGCTGGTGGTGGGTAGCGCAAGTCCAAAGGCAAGTCACTTGCCGCTCGCCTTATCACATTCTCCAGTGCAAGCATACGCCGAACAGCCTCGTTCACCCACTCATTTGGCACCTGCAAGAATAATTTGAACATAAGCAATTGGCAATGTTTCAAAATTTTATGGAAGTACAATAATAAAGGCTACAATGTCTTATCGGCACAGTAACGGGCGCTGGCTCAACTTTGGCGGGGATAGGTGTAGCTCGGCTGGATTGCCCTGAGAGTCTACCACTACTATCTGCCACGTCAACTCTGGTGGCCCACCTCTCACTGGTCCACTCGGACCCCGTTTCAAGCGACTCTCACTGCTTCTCTGCCTCACGGTAATGGCTCTCCTCTCCGCAGCAGCTCCACGAGCCTGACTCCGGACCTCCCTGAACTCTCCCACTCTCAGCGGCCCCGCCAAGCGCTCTCTCTGGTAAACCGCATAGTCCATGCCAGGACGCAGGTGGCGTGTCAAGTCGGTGTCAGGCCGTGTGAAGATCTCTAACTCGGCCAGCGTGTACTCCCCTGTGTGTGAGGCCCGTGGTGGAAGCGGTCCGGGCACCTGGAACCCTACGTAGCCAAGTGATTGGCGTGTCACTCGGTCACCCAGGTACCACTGCCAGCTAAAGGCCGACTCCAACAGCACTCTGCTCGCTGTCACAACCCTGCTCCTGGCCAGGTATTCAGGCTCTGGCTCTCCCACCCTCCAAGGATCCCACTCTACCTGCACTAGCAAGCAATGCAAGTATCAGTCAGCGACAACATTAAAGCAATAAAAAGGGATGCATACTCCCGTTTGATAAAGTCATGTCATACCTGTGAGGGTCGGAGCTCATTTAGGTATATCCTGAAGCCATTCAGGTCACCTCTCCCTCTTTTCTCTCCCATGTTCTTCTTGCTCCAGATATGAGCATGCGGGAGGATCCCCAAGTCTAGGCTCTTCGTCACTGGATGACACATGTTCAAAACTTCATAGGCCCAGAGTTGCACAGTTATCAAGAGATCAAATCGTTAGTACAACGCAGAAATATTATTGAGCAGGTTATGTACTCAGATAGATAAGTGTACATTGGAAATGTGCTTTACTCTATTATTATAATCATATCTCCCAAATCCGCCAGTACCCAGCAGTGCTCATCTCTGTCCTCGACGAGTCTCCCATAAGGCCATAAGCTGCGCCAAGTGCAGCTCCTCCCCAGTCAAAGCGTGAGGCTGTACTCAGATCTCTCAGTGCAGGCAAGTACGATAGGTGAACTTTGCTACGCCTATTCGGGTACAGGGTAGCGCCAAAAAGGTACAACAGGTACGCCCGGGCCATCTGCTCCGCTTCCTGCTCAGTCATCACCTCCTTTGTGAGGTATCTGGTAAACTGTCCATATCTCGCCATCCCCTCCTTAACCTTGGGCACCTCTCCCAAGAACCATTCCAGGGCTGCCTCGTCCTCCTGAATGCCCGAATCAAACGGGATTGGATCACCTATAACCCTCAAGCCGGTGATCGCCGCAAAGTCAGTACGCGTCACCGTCATCTCCGCGAGTGGTAGGTGGAAGGTGTTGGTGGTATCCCTCCACCTCTCTGCAAGTGCAACCAGGACAGCATGGTCATTTTTGACCCGGGGTAAGGGTCTGTATGAACTCCCAAAAGCCTGCCTCATCCACCAATTGCCTCACCCTCTCAGACAAACCCTGGTACAACGCCAAGGAGCTGCATGCGCCCCCAAAACCTCGAATGTCTCTCTGCCTCGCTCTCTCCTGCATTAGTCACGGAAATAAGCAACAAGAGATATATCAGCATGTAAAGCTTTCATCTTCAAGTTCTAGGTAATCAATGTAACCTGGCAGTAGATGGTTGGTTCAAGTTATTATGTCTCATGCATTGCATTCAACGTGAAACTATGGTATCGCCATTCGAATCTACTTTAAAGGATTACATTAAACCTCTCGGTATTTGAGCACATACATTATATTTAAATTTGCAATCACAAAAGGAAATGAGGGATTCTCAAAAATTTACCTCAGCCCAGCTGCTCGAAATATGGGTATCGGGGTCTCTCAGAATGAGCTCTGGGTCGTACTCCGCCTGCCGTGGCCTGTATGCTGCAAGACCCGATGGTACGAACAAGTGTGGAACGGGTGGCTTGTACCCCTCTGTTGAAAACAGAGCACGAGTCAAATTCTCCGCCTCAGACACTGCTGTCACCCTAGGCCCGTGTACCCTGGCTCCAATCCTCTCCTCGGTCTCTGCGTCCCTCACCCTCTCGGCCCTCGCCGCGACCTCTGAGGCGGCTATCGCCCGCTCTCGCTCCTCTCGAGCCTCCAAAACAGCAGCCCCAATCATGGGATCCTCCTCGAGGAGCCGGGCTAGTCTCTCCTCGCTCAGAAACTCTGCGAGATCCTGTCTCGTGATCGGTCTGTGGCCCGACGATGTTGCTACTGGTCAAAACAGTACCTCCTCCTCTGGAACCTTTGTGGCCCCTTCCTCCTCGCTCGCCATGCCCTTACCTTTCGCCGGATCCCTCGACGGAATCTCACTCGGTCCGGCATCCCCATCATCGGCACCTTTGCTGCCCGCACCCTTGGAACTACCACCAACTACCACCGAGCCACTCACGGTCTCGCTCGGGTCCAGTTGCTCGACTCCAGCCCTCATGGCCCCGACCTCCTCTGTTGCGTGACGATCTGACTCCGTCGCACGATGCTCAACGCCACCACTAGCCTCCTGCATGCAGCCCTGTTCACCATCGCCGCCGCCCATTACCTCTGCACTGGTATCTGCGACAGCCCCCACTGGCGGCTGATCCCCTGTTTCGACCTCCATTGGTCCTCCCTCGTCCTCCGGACGATCGACTACTCCTCCACTACCCCCGTCGATGCCATGGTCCGCCATGAGTGTTGGTACGCGTATGGATTTCTTGGTTTTGGAATAAAATCAAGGGTTTGGAAGAGGAATTTGAGAGAGAATAGAGTTAGGGGGAGTTTGAAACTGCTGTGAGCAGTTTCAGAATGTCCCCGTCGATTAAAAGGAAGAAGGCAGCCATGGGCCAGGTCTGGGCTTGTTTCAGACCCAAACCCTAACAAGAAACCATTGCGTGATGGTGTGGCTTGCTCGCGCGATGGTCAAGTTGGGCCGTTGACCAGGTTCAGCCTCTTGTTCAGGCCCGATCTTATGTATCGCCTTAATAATGGCTCAGGAGTCTTACTCAGGCCTTGTAATTGATTTTAGGATCCCCTCGAGATGTCCTTAATATCCTCAGCGACGATCGATCCGTTCAATTTCAACCCAGCGACGATCCATCCGTCCAATTTCAAATCAGCGACGATCTATCCGTCCAATTTCAAATCAGCGACGATCTATCCGTCCAATTTCAAATCAGCGACGATCCATCCGTCCAATTTCAAATCAGCGACGATCTATCCGTCCAATTTCAACTCAGCGAAGATCCATCCGTCCAATTTCAACTCGGCGACGATCTATTCGTCCAATTTCAAATCAGCGACGATCCATCCGTCCAATTTCAAATCAGCGACGATCTATCCGTCCAATTTCAAATCAGCGACGATCTATCCGTCCAATTTCAAAACAGCGATCAATTTGCTCTCCGATCCCTCGGTGCACGGTATTTGTATATATTTGCTTGCACTTTTTGTTTAATCGACTTTTGGGTAGATTGGATGGGTGTCTAGAAATCTTTGACGTTACCCGTACCAGCCAAAGGTGCTCCGCGTGCCGTCAAAGAGGGACTACTGTAGACACCCCAATCTGACTTCCTGATCGTTTTACTTCATTTTTTGGATTGCTTGTTTCCCCGATGATGATTCAGGTCGAAAACGGTTTTGAGAGAATGAAATGGCTTGAGCTCGGTGTATGTGGAACCCCTCTTTAACCCTAAAAACCCTTAAAATCAAACCCTGTTCTCAGTTTTGACAGTCGCGCGTCCAACTGGATCCCTCGCGCGATGATTTACTTGCCAGGTGGTGGTCAAAGTCAAAGTTTTGACTGTTGACCCTCGTGGGACTAGTTTGACACTCGCGCGATGAAGCCACTCCCTCGCGCGATGGTCAACACCTGTCATTTTCACCAATTTCTAGCTGGATTGCGTGGTGATCAGGGGGCTGCAGGCCTATGTAACCCTGTTTCGTCGACTGAACAGCGTCCTGCAGGGTTGCCCTTGCACCACCTCTCTCCCACTCTCCCACTTCTCCACCAAGTAATTGCAACCAGCCTTGTTGGCTTGTTGCATTGCCTTGCTTAGCCACCAACCAACATTTCTTTCTATAAATACCCCCCCATGATCCATTCTTCAAGGGGTCACCAAAAAAAAATTGTCAAAGGAAGAGAAGGAGACATAGGCCTAAGCACTTCTTCCATTTCAAATCACTCCTACACACTCATTTTCCAATCTACACCACCTTATTCAAGCCACTTTCAAGACACTCAAGCAAAGGTATAATCCTTACTGTTTACTGTTTTGATCTCTGAGGGGGGCTGACAGGGTCAAGGCTGGTAATCAATACCAGTCCTGGTCCCAAGGCCAGCGAAGTTACAAGTTACCTCGGACTGGCTCTCCCGCGTGCGAGGGACCCACTCTGTCGCGCGACTGTTCTAGTCAGCACGACATGGCCCTCGTGGGGATGGGACCCTGGTCTTGCTGGTTTATGAGATCTTTCTTCTCTACTGTGAAATATACTCAAAGTTGTCTCACTGTCTTGCATGCTAAAAATTGTAGTTTAACTTAGAACTCTTAGTTATTCAGTTTGAGAATTCCCTTGGGTTGCTTCTGAACATGTCTCAGAGCCCAGGCATGCAAAGCAATTCCTAGAAGTCCAGTCAAAACCCTCGCGCGAAGGTTTCACTCTGACGCGCGATGGTTTTCTGATTTCCAGAGATTGCCCTTGCATGGGCAGCTTGGCCTTGGCCTCTGTCTAGTCACCCCCACTGTTTAGGGGTTGTATTTCAAAATTATTACTGCCTGTTGTAATATTATTTACTTTTAAGTACGTATAAACTGCTTGGTTTGCACCTAGGTGAGCATTGGTCCTTCTAGAGCCCAGAAGGGGGTAAAATTCAAACTGTTGGTGAGGCATCAACACTCGCGCGAGTGTATGGGACTATCGCGCGATGGTTCATTTGCATGCAGGTTGATCCATGCATGCAAGTTGGCCATCGTTTGTGCTAATCTCATACAAAGCCCTGTTTTGGTGTTTTGATCATAAGAGTTGGGTTTTATCCCACTTTTCATTTACTTAACATTCTATCCATCCATGATATATCTATCACATCTTGCAAACGCGTTACAGTATTAATCCCCGATTAACTGTTCCCCCGCCCTAATTGGCTAAAAATTGATTAATAAAACAAAATCGCAAACAAATGTCTTTCGCAAGTGCCTTAGTAGAGACCGATCTCCGGATTGGGCGAGAGGGGTGCCATAAAACCCTTCCCCTCTCGTAACCTGGCTCCCGAACCCAGATATGGTTATGATGGACCGGTTCCTTAAACTTTTTCAAATCAAATAGCGCGACGAGTGCTTCGAAATATGGTTCCTTGGGTGTCGGACCTTAAAACCCGAGTGGTGACTCTGTATTTTCCACGAGCGCTCGTCGTCCAGCTTAAGCGCTCCCGCGAACCGGCATTTTCCTCTTTAGGAAGGGAACGGAATCCTTTGCTAGAAAAGAAAAAGGCACCGTGTGCCAACACCTGTTAACCAGGTGGCCCCTTATGTCACCTGTTCGGGACTACCTCCCTACAATTGCTCCCCAGCTTTGCTTGTTGCCACTGTTCGGGGGCTGCGGGTAAAGCTAGAAATGGACCTCGAGCCGAACTCCTTAGGTCCCGTGCAATCATGGCATCTATACTCATTGATGTTCTTGGTGTCTCAATCATTATGCCTTCTCGAGGCATGAGCTCCACGTGGCGTATTTCGTACACCTCTCATTAATTTTGAACTGACGTTCTAGCCAAACGGCATCCTTGCAGGCCTTCTTTCCCTTACCTCTTTCTTAATGGTATCAGAGGCGACGTTTCGTCTCCGTCCCTCTCCTTTATGTACCCTGCAAGGGTCCATTTAGGATTTTCACCCTATTTTCAAAACATCCTATCTCTCACTAGAGTTCCAGGTGAAACTTTCTCTCTCTGCCAATATTCATCATCGTTTGCAACGCGATCGTGTTTTTGCTGCAATAACTCTGTAAGCATCTCATTTCTTTCCCTCTTTCTATATCTATTCGAGATTTCGATCTCAAATTCCCCCATTCAAGGTTTCGTTTTCATCCTCTTTCTAAGTATCTTCCATTGTTTCCGTACGCTCACCTATGGCTGATGAGAATGAAAATGCCCTCAAACCCAGTAAATTTAGGAGGCTTTGTGAAACCCCTGCAGCCATAGCGGCTTTTAGGACTGAGTATAACATTCCTAATAACGTAGGGCTTGAACTCGCCCCTTTAGGTGTAGATAGGGATGCGGGTTCATTGGATAGATTATGTATCCCCATTGTAACCATCGTTGAGGGTGGAGTTGGTTTCCCCCTTCACCCATTGCTTCGTCATGTCCAAAATTGGTACCGTCTGACTCCCATGCAAGTTTCAACAAATGTATTTAGACTGGTATTGGGGGTTGCAACGCTGAATAGGATTTTGGGTACCCAATTAGGAATTTGGGACATTCAATGGTGGTATAGCATCGTGCTAAACCCCGAGTAAAACACTTATTATTTCAAGGTTAGAAAAGCAGAAAAGCATCTCATGCTAAACTTTCCAGATTCAGCTCGTGATCATGAAATCGACTTCCTCTATGTCACTGGAGGTTTCAAGCCCATTGGGAGAAGATGGTCAAGTGGTGGGTTTTCATTGCCCTTACGTATGGGGTCACCCACGTATGCTTTTAAATTTATTTGCATACCTGTCTTTGTTCTGCTTTCTATATTTAATGCTTTGTTTCTAATTCCTATTTGTCTTTCATCTATAGCATCGAACGCTAACAAATGGCCAAGAAGAGAACCCAGCTATGTTCGAACAACGGACATCAACAGGGTCCTCAAATACACAGGAGAGCCTGGTACCTCGACAGCTGGTAGGGGTCGAAACGCTGACATGCTTTTGGGCTATAACCCTGCCTACAAAGGTGTGATCGACAGAAGACTCAGCAATCCTAGCACCAGCACTACTTCAACCTCATCTGCTCCCCAATCTAGGAATCTGAGGTCTAGTTCTCTGGAGTAACAATAGCCGGGCAACCAGGTGAGGTACCCATCTCTGAAGGCATCCCATTGCCCCGTTTGATTATCAAAAGGTCCTCTCAATGACAAGCCGAACCACTAGCTCCCGATCGAGATACCAGCCAATCCTCATCGTCAGGGTATTCCCTATCTCCACCGAGTTCAAGTACAATGTCTCGTCAACCAATGGACCTTACTTCCTTGCTTACTATATCAGCTCGGGGATGCGGGACCTTGGGGCGAGTAGCATCAACTGGGTGTGCCCCTCTGCCACCTCGTCGCAACCAGGGGGGACTCCTCCCGGTCCACCTCATCCCCTTGGGGGTCTGAGAATCTTTTCGAAGCCGAAGATGCTCACCGGGACAAACGTCCCAGAAACGAAGACACCGAGGATGCTGCTGCGCAGGCCGCAGTATCGATTCAACAACCTCACTCACCGAGCACCCTAGTACTTCCTCAACCTTGGTCTCCCTAACTCGTAAGGGGTGATCGGCCTGTCAATGTCGGGGATAGTGCCAGCTCTTCGGAGACTGCACTTGCCCTCGCTCAAGGGCTACTTCTTCCCGTGGACATGCAGAAGGAAGCCGCGTCTACACCTGATCGGTTGATATCCACTGGTCTCGTTAGTGGAATAAAGGTAATATGCCTTTATGTCCATAGTCGAATTACAACTTCTCTCGTATTATATTTGATCGTTAACTCGTGTGATCATACTTGGTACTTCTCAGTTTATTCAAAAGATTCGAAAGATGGTGGTGCTCGGCTAGAAGCTGCAGGAGATTGAGCCAGAACGAAACAAGCTGCTAAGGGATAACACTAGGCAGCTGCAAACAATCTCCAGGCTGGAGAGAGAGAGGGGGACAAGGCAAAGTTGGATGTGGATTCATTGAAGGTGAAGCTCGAGACGGCCGAGGATAGCCTTAGCCAAGCATTTGTCCGAAATTGGTAATGCCAAGAAGGCTGCTTATGATGAGGGATACCAGAAGGGCTTTGACGCTACAACTACCAGCTATGTCGAGCAGATGCCAGCTATTCAAGACCAAATATGGGCTGCACGCTGGGAAGCATGCCTTACCAAAGCAGGGATTGCAGAAGACTCCCCTTTGTGGGTAGAGAACGATCTGCCGAGCAACTGCCCTTTATCATCCTAAGAGTTAGAGGAGCATCTGGACAATGATGTCGAACAGCCAATCGAAGAGTTTGCGGATGTGGATGAGAACACTCCAACCAAATCCCAAGAGGTCATTGCTAATTGTTCACCTGCTCAGGAGAGAGTCAATGAGCCCATCAACCTGGAAGAGAACGCTGCTGGTGGTGGTTCCAACACTGTGGTCAATGTAGAATTTCCTAATGAGACTCCTTCAAAGGTCCAGAATCTAGACTGATAGGTAAGTATTCCTCCTGGCCCCCCTAACACTTAGAACACTTTGCAGGTCCTGCGTGACCATAGTGTTTAGCCCTGCGTGGCATCAGTATACTCATACTTTGATAACGTAGGTATTCGGCCCCTTGTGGTGTAACATTTGTTTTTGGTTTTGTGGCCGTGCATGGCCTAGCTTATTGCTCGGGCCTTCGTGGCTTTTCGTAGGATCAAGTTTAAACACTTTCCTTCAGTAGGGTTAAAGTTTTTTCATACTGGCATTATCTCATATGCATTCTATGATTGTCGTACAGTTCAATCTTGGTGAATATGCATGTATTCAAATGCATACAAGTATCCAAGCGTTTCATACTTAGACAAATCTCATCATGTGTACACCCTAGTGTTTCATACTTGGCAATTACTTAAGTATCTCATACTTAGATCAATCTAAGTATTCACTAAATATCTTATACTTGTTTAAGCTTCTCATACTTATACAAAAGCTAAGTATTCTCGAACTTAGACAATTTGCTCAATCTAGCGTGTCTTTCATATGCACTCCAAGTTTTTTCATACTTAGCTAATTGTGCATGTTTTTGCATGCACTCCAAGTTTATTCATACTTGGCTAATTGTGCATGTTTTCATATGCAACTAGCATTTAATGATACGCAACAAAGGCATTCGTGCCTAGTCCCTGCTCCCCAATACGAAAGAGGAAAAAAGAACAATATCGTATTCACAGAATAAAAGAGAACCAGAAAGTTAAGAAACATAATTTCTGAAATATGCATTGCAAAAAATGGGATTTTTTTCATAATCTTGGAGCTCAAGGAGGCGTTATTCGTACCCCTTGCAACTAACAAATAATAAAAAATAAGAGAATTTTTGTAGAGACCCGTAATTATTTTTATCGAAAGTTAATGTTTTATACATGCTTGATTATGGAGAAAGAAATATGAAATAATTGTGTTTATGTGATTTGGGGCCAAATGTATAGAATTGGTTGTGAAAGGGTGCAAGTGTGATTAGTTGATATATGGGTATATATAGGAGGGTGAGAGACTAGGAGATCATTTTTCCCTCTCTCTCTCTCACGCCTCACTCCCTCTCTCTCGGCTCCCTCCTTTCTCTCTTGCTCTCTCTCCAAATTTCACCCAAAACCCACTCAAAACTACCCTCCAATCTTTCATTCCTACAAGTATTGTGGTCCGTATTCCGTTGGTTTGAACTCGGAGGAGTCGTATTGCACACGATTTCGATTTCGGAAAGCTAGGGCTCGTATTTTTGTGGGTTTTGTTCTTCGGCTTCGAGGTAGGCATTCTACCTCTCAATCTATGTGATAGAAGTGTTTTCCTTGCTTTGAATCATGTCCTTGGTTGTTGTTGTTGTTGTTGTTGTTGTTGAGATTGAAATCCTTAAAATTTCAGAAAATCTGCTCGAACCCCATCTGTATGGATACTACTCTGGTCAGTATGGATATGTAACGACCCGTATTTTCAAAAATAGTTTAAAGGATTTACAAATGATAGAACATAGAATAAATGAGGGATTTATTGAATTATTTGATTTGGGGTCAATGTGGGAAGGTTGTTTGTAGAGGGGTGCTTGTGCAATTTATGATGTGTGTGACTATATATATGTGTAGGTGTGTGTGTAGGGGAGAGAATTCCCCAAAATTCTCTCTCTCCCCTCCCGGCCTCCCTCCCCTCTCTCGGCTCCTCTCCCTCTCTCACGCCTTCACTCAAGAACTTCTCCCCAAACTCAAAACCCAAGACAACCAACCTCCAATCCATCATCTACGCGCGTATTGGAGCTCGTACATCGTCGGCTAGCTCTCGGTGAAGGTGTAATGCTCTCGTTGTTGATTTTGGAAGCTAGGGCTTGATCTCTTGTGGGGTTCGGCTTTGATGCTCAAGGTAGGGATTTCTATCTTTCTCTATATGTTTATGGGTTGATTCGGTGTCCAAAACTTGCTTTGGAACATTGTTTGGAAGCCTTGTGTTTGCCCTTGAAAGCTGTCAAATCGTGCTGAAAAACCCAGGTGCTACATGTACCAGTATTTACCCCGGTACATGTAGCAAACCCACATTTCCTTGATTTTTCGTTCATTAGCTACATGTAGCACCCTTACTCTGCTACATGTACCAAATTCAGATTGTATCTTCTGTTCGCTGGCTACATGTAGCACCCTTAACTGCTACGTGTACCAAACTCAAATTATACCTTCTGTTCGCTGGGTACATCTAGCACCCTAAATCCTGCTACATGTACCAAACTGGAAAATTTTGAAACGTTTCCTTTTCCATGGTTTGGACCCCCGATCACTTTAATACCTCCTTGACACTTCCAAACCACTTCTTAACATGGTTACTTGTATCTCAATGATTGCTTGAGTTGCTCTCGTGTCTTCGGACCCTTGTTCTTGGGAATTCAAAATAGGAGATTAACTTGAAATAATGTCAAATGGTGTTTATGCATTAGAGTGATTTTGGGAGCTTTGAGACATGTTTATATGATGATGCAAGTCTGATTTATATATTTTCTGGTGTGATATTGAGATTTGTGAATTGAAGAATATGATGGGATGACGAATTAGACATTATGAACTTGTTAAACGCCGAGGTTGATTGCTAAATAGAAAATTGGATAAATCATGAATGAAATATGATCAGTTTACACTTGATGCCATGCAGTGCGAGGGATCAACTTAGATAACGAGTTTTGGAACAATACGGAAGTAGGAGTTAATATGTGAACCGTCTGTTTAACATCGATATCTCGTATTTACATTCTTCAAGTTAGAGTCTTGGAAATACATAGGATGAAAAGCGATACGAATGATGTGATGTGGATGCACGGGGTCCCGAATGCCCGGACATAAATAAAAGGTTCTTAGTGGATGCACGGGGTCCTGAATGCCCGGACATGAACGAAATGGTTTTGGAAGACGCACGGGGTCCCGAATGCCCGGACAAAAATAAAAGGTTTCCAGTGGACGCACAGGGTCCCAAATGCCCGAACATAAAGGAAAGGTTTCTAGTGGACGCACGGGATCCCGAATGCCCGGACATAAACGAAAGGTTTCTCGTGGACGCACGGGATCCCAAATGCCCAATATTGTATTGAAAGGGAAAATGGTTAATACTTGAGAAATACAAGATAAATTGATTATGTTCTAAAAGAGAATTCAGTGTTATGTTCGTATTATTCTACAGGGAGACATATTCATTGTCATTAGTTCATTTGTAGTCGTTGTACATATTTATTGTTGCTCTTGTATTACGGTTAGTGGTTGATCATCATATATCCTTATAGATTGAGGTACAGTGGGTAACATATGAGAATTTAATTTTGCGTAGTGTTGGACATGTGATGGTTGAGGACAAGCAGTGGTTTAGTTAGAATGATTTGAGTGGATTTCTACCATTAGTTGACATGTGAGTTATTGAGGATACTCTTATAAGATTTGATTTCTTTGTTTTGTTGTAAAGTGCTCATTCGTGGTGGAAGACTCTTATTACTATTATTATTATTATTATTATTTTTGGTATTCTGCTGTATTCATTCACCCTTGGTGCATGTTTCTTCACGTTTTCATATAGTTTAAGTATAGAACTCTCTACTGGGCTAGTGTAGCTCAACCTAATCTTTCTTTTCAGGTTCAAATGCTGGATAGTAGCTTGCATGCATTGCGTGTTTGGAAGTGAAAGACTTTTGGAAGATAATTGTTTTAGTTACTTGATCATCGTTTGTAAAGGACTTTATTTTGTTAAAGATGGATTTGTAACTATACATTCTAGAAATTTCTTTTAACTAAACCGTTTGTAACTTAATGGTTTGTTTGTACATATATTTAAGTTTTTCTTTGGGGCCGGAGTGCCAAAGTTGTATAACGCTAATCATGGGGACTTGTTTTGTAGAGATTAACCTATGGGAACTCTTTTGGGTATAAATTATGATATGTGAGGATCTTTTATCAAAAAGGATTATTTATTTATGTTGAAAATCGAGGGTGTGACAGGATACAAGATTCTCTGATGTGTTACGAAGCCAATCTGTATCCATACTAGGATTTCTAGTATGGATACAAAGTGCCCTAAAATCAGCTTTTGCTGTTTTGTTCCAAACTTCGTTATTTTGATCCCGGATCACTTTTAACTTGTTCTAAACATCAGCAAATCACTCCATAACATTATTGATCATATTTGTTGAGATCGTTGTGTACCTTCGCATCCCTTGCCCTTGTTTGACAAATTTTGATGCCGACTAATACATGAACTTCGATTGAATTGAAATGGCACGATATGAGAACATGAGATTTATGAACACTTATTGACACAACGAGAACATTCGGGGCCCATCGACGGGTGGGTGCCTGGCAGGGGTTATCGGGGTCCCATAATTAGCCTGGCAGGAGCTAATGCTCATGTTGAACACTCAAGGCCCAACCTTTTAGGTGGGCGCTTGGCAGGGGGTATCGGGGTCCCATAATTAGCCCGGCAGGAGCTTCGGCTCAAGACACATATGATGAGATGGTATTGGACACATAAAAGGTGGGAATGGTTCTCGTGTGAGTTAAACGCTGATTGTTAAGTTGTTGTTTCAAGGTTATTAAGCCAAGAGTATTGATTACCAAATTGTCCTTGTTTATGTTCTTTTCCTTTGATCATCCTTTCATTTCTTTTGCATATAATGTTAGATTAGAATTTTCTGCTAAGCTAGTGTAGCTCAAACCCTCTATCATTTTAGGTACTAACACAGGGCAATAGCGTGCATGGTTGAAATGCTTTGGGGTGGAATTATTTTTGAAAGTTAACGATTGAGGAGTTACTTAGTCATCTTTGTAAATCTCTTTTGGAAGATGTATTTGTAACTCTAATAGTAAATCTTTTGACTACGGAATATTGTAAATTCTTAACTCTTGAATATTCAGTACTTGTGTTAATTTGGGCCTCGGAGCCAAAGATGTAATATTTTGGGAATGCTACATTATTTTGGTTATCGTATGGATTTTGACGAGGTTTTATTTATGGAAGTCATTTATATTTATGATGAAAATTGAGGGTGTGACAATTTTATTCATAACTTCCACACAATCATGGTATGCATCCTAAAACAGAATGAAAAATAAATTGAAGCCTTTTAAACAAAGAACTTCCTCAAATTGTGGACATTCCAAGGTCTTAGCACTGGGTTCCCGTCCAGGTCTGCCAATCGATAAGCCCCTATGCCCACAATCTCAATCACTTGATATAGGCCTTCCCAATTGGCACCCAACTTGCCCTCGTTCTATACCTTGGTGTTACCGAGCACTTTTCGTAGTACTAGATCCTCAACACCAAATTCTTGTGGGTGCATATGATTGTTATAGCTCTTCATCAGCTGCTCCTGATAAGAGGCCAAATGCACCAGAGCCCTCTCTCTCCTTTCTTCGGCATGATCCAACTCGATCTCCAGTCATTGCCTCCACTTTCAACCAAAGTGGTCCTGTTGGTCGGCAAACCAACCTCTAGTGGTATAACTGCCTTTATCCCATATGCCAACGAGTAGGGGGTCTCTCTCGTAGACCTCCTAGGAGTTGTTCGGTGCGCCTATAGGACCAGTGGTAACTCGTCGGGCCACTTCCCCTTTGCCTTATCCAACCTCTTCTTGATCCCATCAAGTATGGTCTTGTTGGATGACTCTACCTGCCCATTACTGTGAGGGTAAGCTGGGGTTGAGTAATAGTTCCTTATCTTGTATTGGGAACAGAAAGCTTTGAATTTCTTTTGGAATTGTGCCCCATTATCCGTAATCAATGAATAGGGGGCCCCAAACTGAGTAATAATACTCTTCCAGATGAAACTTTCTATCACGGTCTCTGTGATTTTGGCCAAGGGTTCTGCTTTAATCCACTTTGTGAAGTAATCTATTGCTACTAACAGGAACTTCCGATTTCCAGTAGCCTTATGGAGTGAACCCACGATATCCATCCCCCATTGTGCAAATGGCCAAGGGCTTGTTAAGGGCACTAGATCCTCAGCTGGTGTCTTTTATCAGTGGTGAAAACTTTTGACATTTCTCACAAATTTTCACATAAACTTTGGCATCTTCTTGCATATGTGGCCACCAATATCCCTAAGTTATTGCTCGATGGGCTATGGATCTACCCCTAGCATGACTCCTACATGTTCCCTCGTGAATCTCATGGAGGAATTTCTGCACCATCTCGAGATGCACACAAAGTAATTATGGACCTGTGAAGGATTTTCTGTACAACTTCCCTTCAGGTGACAGTCAAATCATGCAGACTTTGTTTTTATCTTATGAGCCTCCTTTTTGTCAGTGGGTAATGTCCCATCTCATAGAAACTCCACAATTGGATCCATTCAACTTGGTCCTTGGCTCACGTCCAAGACCAACTCCACACTTCTTCCAATACTTGGCTCACTAAGATAATCCATTGCCACCTTCCTCTTTAACTCGGTTGGTACTGCTGCAGCCAACCAAACCAAAGAATCTGCATGAGCATTCTGTCCAGAGCTTATCTACTCGATGTAAACTTTTTTGAAAGTTTCAAGTAAATCCTTGGCTGCCTCCACATAGGCGGCCATCTTTTCACTCCGAGCCTCATACTCCCCGAACAACTGTTTCACCACAAGTTGTGAATCACAGTATACTCTAATTCGTCTTACTTTCAAGGTCCTTGTACTCCTCAGATCTATCAGGAGTGCCTCGTATTCTGCCACATTATTTGATGCATTGAAGCCCATCCGAATAGAGAGCTCCATCATCACTTCCTCAGCAGGAAATAGTACTATACCAACCCCCGAACCAATGTTGCATGATAAACCATCAATGAATATCTTCCATTCTAGCGGGTCGTGTTCAGCCGAGGCCTTTTCCTTTCTTAATGGGCAACCCAGATGCCTCTTCCTTTCTCTTGGGGGGTTGGGGTGCCACTGCAGGTGAGAATTCCGCCATAAAGTCAGCCAACACTTAGCCTTGATTGCAGTACGCGACTGATAGTTGATGTCATATTGGCTTAGCTCGATGGACCAAGTCGAGATTCGTCCAGAGAAGTCTGCCTTTCGTAGCAGTGATTTCAATGGACACTCAATATAAACCACAACCTCGTGGCTCTGGAAATAATGTGGCAATTTCCTTGTTGCTGTCCTTAATGCCAGGACCAACTTCTCGAGGGGCAGATATCTCATTTTTGCATCCAGCAGTGTCTTGCTCACATAATACATAAGGATCTGTTCGGATCCCTTATTCGTCAAAAGTGCCGCACTCACGGCATGTTCAGAAACTGCTAAATACAAAACCAACGACTCACCCGGCTCTGGAGTTGACAAGAGTGGGGCTTTTGCTAAGTACTTCTTTAGGTCTTGGAAAGTCTGTTCACATTCTGCTCCCCATTCGTATCCCTCCCTTTTCTTCAACAACTGAAAGAAAGGCCTACACTTGTCATGTAACGCCCCGAAATTTGGGTACGTTAAATAAAACATTTTATTGAAATAAAAGCTGAGTCCGGCTCTTTTATTACAACAAAAACATAAAAGGAGTACTTTTATTACAAACGGAAGGAAACTAAGGCTCCTAACTACAGCTCCGCTTGTTCTTCCATCACAGCTAGCTCCTCGGCTCCGAAGGCTTCCAAGGTGTAAAGCTCGCCCTGCTCATCTATGAGATCTGACATATTATACCCGCGTCGCCACCGGTATAATATGCCAGGGTCACCAAAAAGGCAACACCGTGAGCCAAAAAGCTCAATAGAACTATCCAAACCCTCTAACCCTTAACTTATGAACGAAGAACATAATAACAACAATTCCACTTAGATCATGCATATAGTCCATGCAAATATTCGAATCTACAAACCTTACTTGACTAACGTTGTGTTCATTACTTGGACTCATCGTAGACCATGTTTTTACTTCACTTTCCTTTTTACCCAAAAACTCCTTTTTAACTCACCCAACCTCGGTTCCGCCGCGCCGGTTTCCCGAGTATCCTCACAATGGTTCCGCCGCGCCGGGTTCCCATTGGCACACAACCGCATTGGCTCCGTACCGCGGATAACCAAGCACACACCCAACCTCGGTTCCGCCGCGCCGGTTTCCCGAGTATCCTCACAATGGTTCCACCGCGCCGGGTTCCCATTGGCACACAACCGCATTGGCTCCGTACTGCGGATAACCAAGCACACACCCAACCTCGGTTCCACCGCGCCGGTTTCCCGAGTATCCTCACAATGGTTCCGCCGCGCCGGGTTCCCATAGGCTTACACACACACAACTCACATAATGCACCCAAAACCGGTCATTATGTAGTTTCAAAATATTTCCTCCCTCGGATACACATTTTTATCTTTGTTAACACACCCTAGGTGCCATGTCTCTATTCTCTTGGTTTTCGTGTCACGTTACATACATAGACTCCGTGGTGTAGGACTTTCCACATAAACGAGCATTTATAAATTTCAAAAATGAATACAACAATATTATCCAACTCTTGACCACATAACATGCTTGAATCACAATAACAACATCATGCATCTCATACATTCTTAAACAAAGATAACCTTATCTACATAAGCTTTAATGAACAAAGTTACTTTCAAATGAACTTATTTTTGAGTTATGATACAAAACTACTTATACTTAGGAATAGAGATAAGAAGTTCCTTCACTATATTTGGGGTGGACGATAAGAATATTCTACCGGGATGGAAGATAAGGAAATCCTACCTTGCTTCTTGGCGGTAGTAGTCGGCTAAGAAGATTCGGTCGTCGGTTTTGGATTTCGGCGGCGTAACGGCGTCGGTTTGCTTCGAAAGGAAGAGAGTCGATCTTTTCTCTTCCTAGAAACAACTTCCTAACTTAACTAAGTTACTTTAAAAGATCTAACTGTGGTTTTGGGAGGTGGTTTGGTGGTTTCTCTCAAGAACACTCAAGAACACTAGAAAACTAGAACTTTGAAAGTAAGAACTCTTGAAATTTCCAGAGAGAAGTGAGAGCAATGGTTTGAGGTGTGAGTTTAAGCTTGGAATGAGCTTCTATTTATAGGCAAGGGCTTCTCCTCTCCCTCTCCCAACCGAATCTCTCTCTCTCTCTCTACAAATTTGATTTCTTTCACTTGTCAAGCTTGATTGAAAGCTTGATGGGTGAAGTTAAGGCTTGGTTGGAAGATCAATGGCTAAATGGTAGGCTTGCATGGCTATGTTAGTCCTTGGATGGGATTCTTGGAAGATATGTTGCAATGGAGGAGACATGGGTACAAGATTCTTGGTTTAAACAAATGAAATTGGTACAAAGGAGGACAATGGAGGAAGATATGGAAGATATACATCTTTCAAGTTTGAAAAGATGAAGAATAACCAAGTACAAGTCACATCCTTCTTCTTCTTCCTTCTTCCTTCCTTCTCTCTCTCTCCCTCTCTCCCTCTCTCTCTCTCTCGGCCTCTCTCCTCTCTCTCTCTCTCTCTCTCACGGCTCTCTCTCTCCTCTCTCCTCTCTCTCTCTCTCCCATGTGCTAGCTATACACATATGTATATATATGTACAAACATGTAAGAATACAAATAAACAATAGGTACTTTTGTATAAAAGGGCAATTTAGTCTTTAAAGGGTCAAGATTTCCCCAATAAACAATTATAAAGTACGAGTACTTTAATTAATAAAATAATGTACTTTTGTACTCCCGGGAATCTTAACAAAATATTAGTTTAATGGGTTAAGTACTTTGGTTGAAAGATGAGCCTATTACCCAATGGTTAATAGAATCCCTAATGGTTATTATCCAAGGGATAATAAGGTACGGGTACTTTAAATATTAAACTATGTTTTGGAAATGACTACATGTCCTTTTGTAAAATCCCAAGTTTATATATATATATATGTACTTACCAAATAAAATAAAGAAAAGGCTTTTGTCCAATGGGTAAAGATTACCCTAATGGTTATTATCCAATGGTCCATAGTTACTTGGGTACTTTTATTAGAAAAAATAATCAAAAGTACTTTTCAAATGTCATTTCTTTAAAAGATCAAAGTACTTGTTCAAATTTTTTCAAAAATCCTTTTAATATAAAGAAATGGGTTTCTATTATCCAATGGATAATAATTCCCCTAACACTTATCGTCCAATGGATAAAGAATAAAGTTAAAACAATAAAAGAAAACAATTAAACAATTTCTAGTCTAGGGTTGAAAAGGTTCAAAAGGTTCAAGATGGGCAAAATGGTCCATCTTTGGTTAGGGAAACGTAACTAGGTGACTTCCTAGTTTGGTCACTCCATCAAGCCGGTTAGAAGCTAACTAGGCTTGCTAAGTAGGGCTTAAAAGTCAAGAAACGATCCTTGAGGGTCCAAAGTGCGATTAGGGTTTCTAGTCGGGAAATACGATGATAAGGCGATCGATTGCTTAAATACAAACAACAAGGAATGAAATCAACGAGCAATTGAGAGAAATTAAGAAATTTCAAATAACAACGAGATTTTTATTGAACGAAAAATCGGAGTTGTTACATGTCACTTGACTAGCCAATAAACCTATTGAGGGCTGCAGCCATTCTAGTTAGTCTTTGGACCTCTTTTGTTGTCCTAGGACTTTGTAACCTCTACAAAGCCATTATTTGATCAGGATTCGCCACGATCCCCCTTATGGCCACAAGGGGCCTAAAAACTTTTCCGAACTAACTCCAAACACACACTTCGAGGCTTTGAATTTTAGTTTGTACTTCCTTAGGATTTCGAAGGCCTCCTTCAAATCTTCTATGTGTTTTTGCTTGTTTTTGCTCTTTACTACCATATCAACTATGTATACTTCCATGGTTTTTCCGAGCAGCTTTCAGAACATGATTGTTGCCAACCTCTGGTACGTTGCTCCTGCATTCCTTAACCCAAAGGGCATGACACTGTAACAGTACAAACCTCGTGGTGTAATGAAGGAAGTCTTCTCTTTTATTTGGCCCAAACATGGCAATCTGATGATATCCACGATACGCGTCGAGGAAACTCATCCGCCCGTATCCAGTAGTTACATCGACTAACTGGTCTATCCTTAGGAGTAGGAAGCTATCATTGGGACATGCCTTATTCAAGTCTGTGAAATCCACACAAACACGCCACTTCCCATTCTTCTTCTTTACAACTACAGTATTGGACAACCAATCTGGGTAGTATACCTCTCGTATTGCTTTGGCCTCCAACAAATGGTCCACCTCTTTGATAACAGCATCTACATGTTGTACGGTCGCCCTTCTCTTATTTTGAATAATGGGTTTGTGCTATGGATCAACATTCAGATGGTGGCAAATCACATCTGCATCTACTCCTGGCATCTCTTCTAGTACCCATTGATGTGAAATTTTAATATACTAGCAAGTGCATGAATCGTATTTAAGTATAGTTATGCAAGTGCGAGGTCGAACCCACAGGGACTTGTGATTTTTTATTTGAAAACTAAATAAACTTAAACTGATTAAACCCTAACCTAGTTGACAAAAGTTGTGATTGATTTTTAAACTAAAAGTGAATAGTAAAAACAATGAACTAATTTATCAAAGACAATAAAATTAAAGCTTCTTTTTAACCAAATGAGAAAATACTAAGATTTCAGAATCCACACCCATTAACTCATATCATTATATATTCATGATTATTGACTTGACCCAAAAATTCTTCATGATAATTTGAAAGCTAATTCTGTTACCATGGAAAATATCATCATGAAAGTTTATCAAAAAGTCTAATGTTTGTTCCTCTCCGCTCGCAAGTATAAAACCAAATCATTAATTGTATCCACTTTTAACAAATCACAATAAATATCCAGTTTCATAGTTAACAATGAAAAAACCAGCGTTCAATGCTAAAGACAATTCCAAATCATGAGAAAAACATGATTGAGCTCATATCCAGAATATATCCCTAACAAATGATTTGGAGTAAGAACAATTTAATCATATAATCAAACCACATATTCGGGAAAAACCAAATCTCAAGAATATATAATAATCATCATTAATGGGGCTTCATCCTCAACCCTAGTCTAAAAGTTTAGCCGCTCATGGAGTACAGAAACATGATCGTATAATAAAAGAACTCCATTGAACTAAAGCTTACAAAAAGAAAATAGTTATTTTCTTCCCAAGCTTTTCCTCCGCCAATGCTCTTATGCCGAGAGCTGCTGCTGTGTGCCGGTTCTGTTCCTCGAAAAAGTCATCCCTCCAGCCGTGATTCTCCTTTTATATCACCTTATTGGCCCTCTTTTCTTTCTTAATAAGATTGCCAAAATTCTTTTGAATCAAAACTTTCCAATTAATGGGTATCCTAAAGGGAAGAGAATCATTTTATGACCAAAACTTTTCCTATTCGGTCCATTAACAATCTAGGTGTGCTCAACTAGTCAAATATCTTTGTGTCCAATGGAAATTTGACTGACTTCCATCTTCTAGTGCACTACATGATTAAACTTGGACCGCTTGATTTCAACACCGTGTGTTCATTTCACACATTTGAATTATGGGCTCAACTTCTGGGCTATCTTTGCGCTAGCTGCATCCAATGGACAAAGCTTTTTTTTGCCATAAGTCTAAAATACCTACAAAACATAAATAAATGATAATGAGCCATAAATAACTGTAAAGTTAGGACTAACCATGCCGGTATGAAAGTCTTTTAAGTACTATATTTGATGCTCATCAAATACCCCCAAACTTACATTTTGCTAGTCCTCGAGCAAAAGAAATAAAATTAAAACAAAGAAAAAGAACAATACTAACTAATCCTTTTTCGGAGGAGTCCGATTGCATTTAGCATATGCAACAAGCCTTTAAACACCTAGGTTGCCCTAGTGGACGAGTTATAGTCTCATGAGGGTTTGCCGTAAATATACCCACAAAATTCCCAAGAAAGATATGGCACTTGATTAGAATTCCAAAATATAGTCTATGGCCTCTCAAAGTAACTAGCGTGAGAATAATACAATTTAGAGGCAAGATATTTCATCCATTAACAAAGTTAAACAAGTGAACATTCTAATCCGAATTTGCACAAAAATTGTTCCTCCCACATATATCTGGATAGAAAGAAATCACAAAGTATGCGTGTAAAGTTAGAAAGAAATCACAAGGTATGCGTTTAAAGTGAAAAGTCACACAAAGATGATCATTAACCTCAAAAACAATACACGCACCTTCAATGCCTCAATACTCATCAAAATGTTCAAATCAAATTGTAGAGACCCATATTTTTTTGGACCGTATTTTTCTTTTGCAATCGTATGACTTGTCGAGATAGACGGTATGGATTTACGGTGTGGCGTGTTCGTGAAAGGATATAATGGTAATTATGTGAGAGGTGCACGTGTGTGTGTGGCGCGAGAAGCGGGGGATTCCTCCCCCACCTTTATCTTTTTCCCAGGGAGAATAATTCTCCCATTTCTCTCCCTCACTCTTCGGCTCACTGTCTCTCTCTCCTCTCCTCCGAAATTTTTTCTCCTCTCTTCTCTCTTCGATTTCATCCACCTAGGGTGAGATTCCGGACAAGGCCCGAGTATTAAAGTTGTTCTACGGAGCACGGGCTTTCCGAATATCCAAGAAAAATTACGATCGGGCCACGTGAGAACTCGGTTGACTTGGTCAAAGGGTTGGGTTTTGCTCAAAACCCATGAGGTAGGGATTTCTTACGCTTGTTATGCGTTTGTATGTTGATTATGTTGATAGATCGTGCTTAAAATCGTTGTTTGAGACTATCCCTTTCATTTCCGAAATTCTGCAGAACAGGGTCTTCGTTGTTGGGGTTTTCTGCCGCCTTAAGCTCATAATTGAATTTTGGTTCCTTCGTATGAAATAGAGTAGACTTAAAGCCTGTTCTAATGCCGCTGGAATCACTCGAAACCGTTGAGAATTGAATTTATGGTGATATCTAGAATACTGGTCTGCAATCTGTCTCGTTTTCTGGGTTTCAGCCCACTTCGAACGACCATAACTTCCTCGTCCGATGTTCGTTTTATGCAAACTTTATATCGGTTCGAAGACCTCGAAGTCAGCTTTCATTCGCCACTAGAATCGTCTTAAAACTCTTAGTACACAAAAAGTTATGATCGATTGAGTGGAGGTATGTCAATCTGTCAGGCAGATTCATGTAGCCCCGGTAAACCCCTGTTTAACCACCCTTGGAGTGCAGATTTGATAAGGTTTCCTTCGTGACTTTTAAGCTTCGTTCAATCGCACAACTATTGAGACTGGAATCACTCAAAAATATTAAAAACTCGATTTATAGTGATTTGTAGAAGATTGCCTTGTAATCTGAAAATCTGGGCAGCTCACTGAGCAGTGTTCTTCATTGATTAGCTATGGTTAAACGACCCTATTGGTTATGGGTCCTTGTAGGTTTTAAAGATGGGTAAGTTGGTGATGTTTTGGCGTTGGAATCATTGAAAGTTATTGAGTATGCTATTTTTAATAAATTTTTGAACACGGACTACTCTGCTGAAAATTAGAATATTTGACAATCATTCCTAAGCTTGAAAGATCGTATCGTACGACTCGTCGAACGTATCTGGGCCATTGGTTTTTCGTTAGCATAGTTGGAGTATCGTCGTAACGGCTATAGTAGCGTGAAGGAGTCCGTGAACGTCGTAGACTATAAGAAATGTTGTGACGTGCTTAATTGGTAGAGGAGTACTTGTTTGATTAAATTGATTAAATGACTTTTGGATTCGATTGAATGATTTGATGTTTGTGGAACGCGGAATGAACGTGATGACAAATAGTCACAAAGAGATCTTTCAGGGCTCTTAAATGAGTAAATGCCTGGCAGGAGCTATATGCTCAAATCGTATAATTTCAGGGCTCTTAAATGAGTAAATGCCTGGCAGGAGCTATATGCTCAAATCGTATAATTTCAGGGCTCTTAAATGAGTAAATGCCTGGCAGGAACTGTATGCTCAAATCGTACGCTTTCAGGGCTCGTTATCGAGTAAGTGCCTGGCAGGAGCTTAGGCTCAGACACATGACATGAAATTGGTTTATGAAGTTGATGAAAGAGATTCTGGCGACTGATGATAATGAGAAATGGGATTTGGTGATGAAATGTGGAATGTGAAAGATTGTGAAATTGTACGAGATGTAATGAACGGTACTAAGGTTGTTGTTTATTTACTTAGAATGATGTAGGAATATTGATGGTCCTTGTTTGACATATGAGCAGATGGATCTTTCATATAGGTCGCCTAGAATCCCTGATCATAGTGTGCTACTGTTGACAGTCTTGTGTACTTGGGCTTATCTGTCGTTACACTCTCACTCTAGATGCATAACTCATCATATTTTCCTATAACTTGCGTATAGATTTCTCTACTGGGCACGTGTATGCTCAAACCCTATCATTTTCAGGTACAAAAATAAGGAAGTTGGCATGGCGTGCATATCGTGCTTATTGATCATGTCTTTCAAAGGTATAAAAGAGGCGATTATTTGCATTTGATTCGAAAGGAGTATTTTTGGAAAGACATTTGTTAGAACTGTAATATTATTTTCTTCGGACATTGGTATTTCGATAACTTAGGGCCTCGAGCCAGGGATGTACTCATTGAATTTTATTTGAGAACAGTGAACAGAAAGGTCTTTTGGGGTATTATTTGTATTACAGTGAGGACTTTATTTATTAAAAGTGTTTATTATTTATGTCAAAAATCGAGGGCGTGACACAAATTATAGCCCATCCCTTGATTCATATTGTTTTCTTTTCTTTCTTTCTTTCTTTCTTTTTTTTTTTTTTTTTTGCTATACTTCTTTTCTTGTGGTCGTGCAATGCCTTGGTCCCTTAAGCTTTCTAATTGACCCTTGTAGCGAGTTTTAGGCCAGTGACACCCAAACCAGATGGCTTTCAGGCACTAGATGTAAAGAACACCCCAACGGACTTAATCACTTTAGTCAAAAAGGTTACGAACCAAAGCTAACCACACATGACAATCGTGGAAAGGACATTAAGCATTCTAATAAGACATCTAACTCATATTGAGGTATCAAAAATATATGTACGAAAATATATGTACGGCACTTGGGGTCAATTTCAACTGTAAGTGTGATAGTGCTTGTGCAAAGGCATGTACACAAGTGATCAATCGCTATCCAAACATAGGTGATACGAACCAGGTAGGTGCCTCTCATCATTGCCTATGTTCACAAGCTTAACTCTATCAATGAATTCATATCAAGACTCCAACTTGGGCAACAATCAAACTAGCAATAATTGAAAACCAACGATGTCATCGGAAGTCAAAATCAAGCATCTAATTTTTTTCAACTTTTACTCTCTTTTTTTGCATTTTTTTAATAAGAGAAAAAAAATGGTTAACTACGGAGTCTATGCATAGAACATACATAAATAATAGGTGAACCCTCCCCCAAACCTAAATGTGACAGTGTCCTCAATGTCATGAATGCAAAAGCTTACAAAATAGACTGTAACATAAAAGTGAGAAAGGATAGGATACACCTGATAAGCGCGATAAGACTGAACTATGTGACACCTGCAAAATTAATTATGATAACACAAGAAAAGGAAAGGAAAATTGCACTAAACAAAAGTAAAGAAAGTAAGCGATAATCATTTTTTTTTATTAAAAATAAATAAAATAAAATTTGGAGCATCCCTTAAATCTAATCTCTACATGGATTTCAATAGACCAAGAGTTTTCCACCATGGGCATATAGCAAGATACGGAATAGTTGAGGGTTATTCCAATGAAAAATATACGCCAAGTGAAATATCACCACCAAGTAACTTTCTCTTATTCGCTTTTTATAACTAACAATACATGGATTTGCCCAATAAAAATTATGTGACTTGATTAACAATTCAACCTTATTCAAATGAAACAAATAGTCAGCATACCAGGGAAATGTTTGCTTGCAGAAAAGTGCCTCTAACAAAATTCTATAACTAGAAAGTACGGGTTCTGCTCTGATGACAACATCACACTCAAATTCTTTACTGCATTGGTCATTCTCGTCAACTATCTTTTCCTCTTCAATTTGATCATTATTTGGGGTAACGACGGTTGACATAATTTCTGTTGGTCCCACAATTTCAACACTAGGATCGGGTGGCAATGGTTTTATCTCAAAATTGGACTCTTGTTCATCCCACAAAATTGGGGTAGTTTCTTTAGATGGTGGCTCTACAAAGCACGAGTTCCGCCTACTAATATCTATGAAAGACTCTAAAAAAATGTTGACAGATTCAATCATAGAGTCTTCATTATTGTCATTAAAGTGAGATAAACAAGCTTCAAAAGGATCCTCATAGCTTGATTGAGTAAGGTGTTCTTTATCATGACTATCTATCATGTAAACTGCATTCACCTCATCCTCACATGGTGACCGTTTGTCAATATCAAAACTATTAAGGTCGACAATCATGTTACCAAATGACATCTTCATCACACCATTCCTACAGTTAATTTGAGCATTAGACGTGGCCAAAAAAGGACGGCCTAATATGACAGGAATGTGCCCCCTTGAGTTTTGGACAGGTTGAGTGTCTAAGACTATTAAGTCCACTGGAAAATAGAATTTGTCAACTTTTATTAACATATCCTCAATAACGCCTTTAAGAATTTTAAGGGATCCATCAGCCAATTGAAGCCTTACTGAAGTGGGTTTTAACTCCCCCAAACCTAATTGCAAGTAAACTGAATACTGCAGTAAATTGACACTGGCTCCCAAATCCAACAAAGCTCGCCCAATATGATGTGATTACCTATTGTGCACAAAATTGTAGGACACCTCGGATCCTTATACTTGACAGGTACTTTGTGTTGGATAATGGAGCTAACTTGTTCGGTCAATATTACTTCCTTAGGGGTGCTAGCCTTCCTTTTTATGGAGACTAGGTCTTTTAGAAATTTGGCATATGAAGGCACTTGTCGAATAGCATCTAGGAATGGAACATTGATTCTCACTTGCTTAAATACCTCTAGAATATCTCCATGGTCTACATCTTTCTTAGGGGCTACTAGTCGTTCAGGATATGGAGCTTTAAGGATGAAACTCCTAAGTTGGGGTTCTTTTGGAGGTCGAGGAGAACTAGATTCCTGATCTTTGGTGGGACTACTCTGCCTTTCTTCTTTCTCTGACTCCCCTAAACTCTTCTCTATTGGCATACTTACTTGGTTGTCAACCTGTTTTCTTGACCTAAGGGTTACAATGGATTGAACCTGCTCACGCTTATAGGTAGAGTTAGATGGGTTGCTAAGAGCAAATTTTCCTTTTGGGTTAGGTATCGGTTGACTGGGAAACTTTCCATTCTCTCTCTCTGCCATTTGACTAGCCAATTGACCCATTTAATTTTCCAATTTAGTGATGGCTGGGTGAGTGGGATTTTTAATCTCAGAAATGGCTTGAGTATTCAAGTGAGTAGTACTTTACATTTCACCCATGAATGCTTTAAGAGTGTCCTCCAAGGATGACTGTTGTTGTGGTGTAACAGATTGGAAGTTTGGTTGAGACACCGAAGTTGGAGCATAAAAAGGCTGAGATTGAGGAGGGTATGATTGTGTAGGAGGACGAAAACCTAGGGGAGATTAGTTTTGTAAATGGAAAGGTTGCCCACCTATATTTGTAGAAGGTTGGTTCTGATGCCATGAAAAGTTCGGATGTTTTGACCAATTTTGGTTGTATGTTTCCGAAAAAGGACTAGCAAATGATTTTCCAAAATTATTAAGTGTGTTTGCATGTTCAACATAGCTTTCAGAATATCTAATCATGGAAGGACAAGTTTGCGTTGTGTGCATGTGACTACCGCAAAGAGAACACACCTCACTTCGAACTTGATTGGCTGACTGCATAGTTTTACTTAAAGCTAGAACCTCAACCTTTCAAGTAAGATTATCTAATTTTATTCTCATATCAGAATCCTCTTTCACTTCATATACTCCCCCTCTCTTAGATGTAGAAGGTTGTTTGTCTCTATGAGAAGTAAAATCCCACTGTTGAGATCTCTCAGACAAATTTTCAAGAAACTCATAAGCTGCCTCACCCCTAAGATTTGGAAAACCACCCCCGTTCATTTACTCAAGCATATTGCGGTTAGACTGAGTTAAACCATTATAGAAAAATTGAACTAGTCTCCATGTTTCAAAACTATGAGGGGGCACTTTAAAATAAGATCTTTAAATCTTTCCCAACTCTCATAAAAATTTTCATGTTCTTCTTGACAAAAATCAGTAATCTCCCTCCTTAGAGTAGTAGTTCTAAACATTGAAAAGAATTTTGAAAGAAACTTTTCAACGAGGGTGTCCCATGAAGTGATTGTGCCAGAGGGTAGAGAATTTAACCATGCCTTTGCTTTATCTTTCAGTGAGAAGGGAAAAAGGCACAATTTAACAGACTCCTTAGAAAAAATTTCAAATCGCGCATCATCGGTTGACTAAGAACCCCCGGTCTAAGCCGAGCCTAAGTTTAGGCACGGCCACGACCACCAGACACGGGCAGATATGTTCGGCCTGCTATAATAGCCCCTCAATCTCTACCGACGCCAAGTGTGTGGTAGGGATTGATGTTTCAGCCTTGGCCATACCTGTCGTCTGTCGAGCGTAAATCGCAGTTACGAGATAGAATCTTGGCCTAGCTGCAATTGTCCTTTCAGCAACCGTCACAGATAAGCTCGAATGGTGGGGCGCCAGGTGTCTCTCTATGGTTGGGTACGACTGATGAGAAGATGGCTGGCATGCGTGAAGTTCTGCAGGGTCGTCCAGTATTTTGCCACGTGTCGAGCGTCAATTGGCCATTGGCTCGGCGGTGTAGTGCTGGGCGGGAAATTCGAAACCCTAACCCACCCCTATATATAGGACGGTGGGAGGAGAGAGAAACATTACAAATGTTTTCTCTCTCTCCAAACCTCCATTGCAGAGCTTCTCTCTCTTCTTTCTTGGTGCAGATTCCATCGAAACCCAACTTTTATAGTAAAACTTGCCTTGAGATCACCAGGTATGCTTCGTTTCTTGTTTCTTCTTATATTTCTGAAGCTTTCAAGCCTTTCGGTATTGTTTTCCAAAGATTTTTTGGGAGCTTTTGTTCTGTGTGAACAATACAATGGTTGAGATGAACAGGCTGTTCATCTTCTCCTTCGATCAGTTCTTCCGAGCCCCAATTTTAATGCTGGTGGGTTTGGCCGATGCTGGTGTTGGCCAAGCCCCATGACTCGAGTCTCTCACATTTCCCGAGCTTGAGTGCTCATAGGTCATGGGGTGGGCCAGTAGGGTAGCCGAGCATAGTGAGATCCTTGCCTTCTGGCCGACGACGAGGTTCCTCATTATGTTTTCCTTTGTTTTGTTAGGCCTGGCTCACTCGGTCATAGTTATTTCTTCAGACTCTAAAAGCTCGGGGGACGGCTCTAGAGACCTGATAATCCGAGAGTATCTGGAAAGGCATAGAAGCTGTCGACAGGCTTCTTCAATTGCTTCGAATATGTCGGACGATTCTCAGGATTCAAATGCCGAGCGCGATCATGAGTATGCTGATGACGAATTTCTAACCGAACCTGAGATTTCTTTATCAAAATCTACACATTCCGAGGCTGAGCCCCAGCTTGGACCAGAGGCCGAGTCCAGGTTCCGTTCTCAGGCCAAGGCCTCCACTTCTGCTCAATCGAACCACAGTGGGGCTCCTTCCGAGGATAGGGAAGTTGCTGACCTCTACGAGAAGGGTCAGGTTTGTCCCCACGCCCATTTCTTTTGCGGGGAACCTGGTGAATATGAGAAATTTTGCCAAGACTACAACATCCCCGATGATGTTGTTATCTGCCAGGTAGGTAGCAACCGTATTAGGGATAAGAGAGAGCACCACCCCGAGCACATCACGGTGCCACTGATGGCAATTTGTGAAGCTGGGCTTCGGTTCCCACTCCACTCATTTTTAAGGGAACTGTTGGCTCGATTTAGTTTAGTTCCTCATTACTTTGCAATCAACAGCTACAGGATAGTAATGTCTGTGATTGCCCTGAAAGAACTTCACGGCCTGGAGTTTACCATCGCCAACCTCTTCCATACTTATATTATGTCCAGGCACAGTTAGATCGAGCGTAGGTACTTGTCAACATGTCGGGATAAGGAGCCCTTGATAGACGGGTTGCCCGACACTAATAAGTGGGCAAACCTATACATCAAAGTGAGTGGTAACAACAAGTTCGGTGATTAGGCTAACCGTAGGCATAGCATTCCAAAGGTTAAAGACTTCAGAGGTAGCATGATCTCTTAGTAATTGTCGAGCGTGAATAGTACCACAAGTTTTTTATTGTTTTTGACCACCATTATTCTTTGTAGATCACCGAGCCATAACAAAGACCTAGCAGTCGTTATCTGTTGAAAAGCACGTAGATATCCTCCAATCACAGATTTGCAGGGATGCACCGACGTTACTTGGTTACATCCCATCTTACAAAGGAAAGGTTAAGAGGAGGGAGAAAGAGACGGGGCCGAGCAAGAAGGCTACTGGAAAAAAGAAGGGGCAAATTGGGGTCGGTAAACAGCCAAAGCCAAGCACGAAGGAAAAGGAACCGAGGGTGAAATTCCCCACATTCAGGAAGCCTACCGAATTCTGGTTCCGCAAAAGCCAGCCACCCGAGTGCCTAGGTATAAATGTTCCCCTTCAAACCCTTGTACCTGAGTTTGAAGAAGAGATGGGGAGAAGGAACGTGATTCGCATGAACATCAGGGGATGGCGCTGTCGTTCAGTACAAAGAGACTGATGAATCCGAGCTTGCTGGGAAGAGGCAAAAAGTCACTCATGACTTTTTCCCGACAAAGCCGTTGACTGCTCATCCAAGTGATAAGGACAGGACCGAGTCGTCAGCTGCAGGTGGCTCGCATGTGGCCAAAAAGTCTTTGGGCTCGGCTGACCCAATCACAGTTCAAGAGTTTGCTCCGTCCTTTGCCCTGGCCTGAGGCAGGGTTGTCTCGGTGGAAGATTCTATTAAGATGGAGTCAGGATTAGCTGTTACCGTGCTTCAAGGCCTTGCTTTGCCGAGGGACATGGAGAAGGTTCCACAAGACCTCTAGCCAAGCCTCGTTCACGCCAGTGCTTACTTGGTGCAGGTTTGTCTAGGCAATTTTCTTTTCGATGTTTGTCGTTTATTATCGCCAAGCTTCATCACCATTTCATTTCTTCTTTTTTGGTTTAGGCTGAGCAAGCTTTGCTCCAAGCGTTGCACAAGGCTGAGCTTGTGACCGCCGAGAGATCTCGTTATCGCGATGATCTCAAGACTGAACGTGAAAGGTGAAGTCATTGAAGACAAGCCTGAAGCTGGCAAAGGCTCGGGTGGCCGAACTGAAGAAGAAAAATGACAAAGCCGAGGGGAAGGCGAAGAGATTCGAACGTGAGCTCGGGAAGGTGTTGAGGAGGGAGAAGAGAAAGATGAAAGAGGTCGATGAAAAGGCTTATCAGGCTGGTTTCGACCGAGCTGGCGCTAAGTACATCCGCGATGCTAGGAAGATGGTCAATGAAGCGATTGAGTTAAGAATGCCTATGGCTTATAGGAGGGGCTACAAGGATGGCGTGGCTACTGCTGCCCACGCTCTTCAGCTGGAGCTCGACTCGAATTTGTATAAGTCAATTCATGCTCCTGTCGTTCCCGAGCTTGAGCTGCTGTACAGAGATGAAGAGTGTACGCCGCTTCCTCCTGAGGAGTTCCTTGAAAGTGAGGACGATATTGAGGACGTCTCTGGGGATGACGACGAAGGTGGGGATGGAGTGGCTGAGAAGGGATCTGGCGAGGTCGGGAATGATAAGGTGGCTGAGGACGCTGAGCAGAAGCCAATGAATGTTGATAAAAATACCGAGGTCGAGGCTGATGTTGCTGCTGAGGATACTATTCAAGCATGAGTATGAGATTACCCTTTTCCTTTCCTTTTTGTTATCTTTGTTGTTTTGGACTTGAAATTTTTGTTGGACTGGGCGGATCCGAGCTTGGATTTTACCGTGCTAGATGTAATAGTTTGTGGGGGGTTGGCACCGAACGATATACTTCGCCGTACCTCCCAGCTTAGGAATTTTCTTCAACACTTGTTTCCTTTTGAATGACTTTGATTTCTCTATTTGTAATGTATTAGTTTTGCAGAACTTGATTGATTTTTCTCATGCCATTTAAAATTTGATAGGCTCGGTTGTTTGGATGGTAGATATCTGTAGCCCCCACTTTGGTCTGGGTTCGGCCAAATAGTTGAATATTGGCCAATGGAGGAATTGGTTTACCTATGGTGGGATAATTGCCGAACTTTGACCAAAGTAGAGAGGTGAAATAGACTCGATGGGATGCTGCGCTTGGGATTGAGCCATTAAATGTTTAAGACTTGGGTTAATCACCTGAAGTTCGATAGGAGCCCCCTACCTGTTGTTGGGGCTCGGCCAATGGTGCCTGCCCCTAGCCAAGCTATAAGGGTCTTTGAAATGTTGAATGTTTGTGGGTGGTTTGCTCACTAAATTATGAGTATAACCGGGCGTTGGCCAACCTTATAGTCTTGCCAAGCCGAACCAGAGCCTAAATTCCAGCCGTATTGTGTGACTTTAGGCTCGAACGACCATATGTCTAGTTTCTGCTTCTTTGGGCAGCAATAGTGGCCGAAGCAGGGGCATTAAAGCCGTTTGTGAGTGTGACCAAAGTCAATGTTTGTGGTTGGCAGAATTAGCCGAGGGTAGAGTATGAGAATAAAATAAAACAAGCGAAGAGCGTAGAAGACATTAATTGCCGATCAAGATTCTTTTTAGATTTGAGAAACGTGAAGTACAAGTTCGATTTAAAGAGTCGGGCCGAGGCTAGTTTTAAACATTGAAACACAGTGGCCGAAGCCACTACTTTCTTAACAACAAAACGGGTTAAAGAAATAAATAGGATAGGCATTGGCCAAACATGTGGCGCACTGTTGGTAGCTGATTACATGTATGTCTTCTTTAGATTCTGTGCATTCCAGGGGTTGGTAAGTATTTTCCCATTCATATCTTCCAGCACATAAGCGCCTTCACCAGCAACCTTGACGACACGAAAAGGTCCCTCCGAGTTGGGTTTAAATTTCATTTTCTTGCTGGCTTGCACCACTTTTCGACAAACCAAATCATCTGGCTTGAAGGTCTTGGTTCGAACACTTTGGTTGTACCCTTTGGCCATTTGCTGTTGGTATTCAATGAGCTTTAATCAAGTGTCGTCATGCTTTTCTTCTGCCAAAATCAACACCTGTTCTACAGCTTCATCGTTGGTCTTTGGGTCAAAGTTCTCTGTTCTCAAAGTGGGGAACCTGGATTCTAGTGGTATTACGGCCTCCATTCCAAATGCCATTGAAAAGGGTGTCTGGCCAGTGAAACGCCTTGGTGTGGAATGGTAAGCCCATAGAACTTGCGGTAACTCCTCAGCCCATTTTCCTCTTTTGGAGTTTAGTCGACGCTTGATCCCAGCTCAGACTGTCTTGTTCGTAGCCTCGGCCTAGCCATTCCCTTGGGGGTATGCTGGAGTGGAGTTGAAGAAGCGAATCCCAAATTTGGCGCAGAGGCTGGTTAGGTCTTTGTCGACCAATTGGCTTCCGTTGTCTGAGACGATGGCATAAGGGACGCCGAATCTGGTGACGATGTTTCTCCAGATGAATCTTCTGACATCGGCTTCAGTGATTGTTGCAAGAGGTTCAACCTATACCCATTTTGAGAAGTAATTTGTTGCCCTGATCAGAAACTTGAAGCCTCCAGGGGCTGTTGGCAGCTTTCCCACAATATCGAGCCCCCATTGTGCAAAGGGCCAGGGACTTGTGATGGGGGAAATATTCTGGGCTAGTTGTTTTGGGATACGGGAAAAAAGTTGGCACGGTCGGCACTTGCGGACGACTTCTTTGCAGTCTTTCTTCATGTTCTTCCAAAAATAACCTTGGCTTATTGCACGTTGGCAGAGCAAACGACCGTCGGAGTGGCAGCCACAGCTACCTGAGTGAAGCTCGGTAAGAATCGTGGGAGCTTGGGTTGGGTGGACGACGAAGAGATAAGGGCCCGAGATAGATTTCTTGTAGAGTTGGCCACTTTTCAATAGCCAGTAGTAAGCGGCCTTGTTTCTGATGCGATAAGCTTCCTTCTTGTCTGTTGGAAAAGTATCATGTTTGAGGAATGCCACAATCTTGTCCATCCGGCTTGGACCGAGTTCAACATTGAGTACTTCCGGAGTGGTGTCGAAGCTTGGGTGGTCAATGCTGCCAAAGTTGATAGTCCTGAATTCGAAGGCTAAGGCAAGGCCAACGAGTGCGTCTGTGTGCGCATTGTGTTCGCGATTGATCTGTTTGATTTTGAAATTCTGGAAGTACGCGATGAGCTCGGCTGCTGTTGCCTAGTATTTTGACATTCGCGGGTCCCGAGCCTCGTAGTCCCCAAGTACTTGGTTAACTATGAGTTGGGAGTCACAATAAACAACGAGATCGGAGACTTTCATCGCAATTGCGGAGTGTAAGCCAGCAAGGAGGGCTTCATATTCAACTTCATTATTGGTTGCGGGGAAGTCAATGCTTAGAGAACTTTCATGAAGTGTGCCACATTGGGAAACTAAGACAACCCATGCTCCGGCTCCGTTGCTGTTGGAAGCCCCGTTGACATGTAGTCACCAGATGTCGCCTTGAAAAAGTAGCCAAGGCATTGGTGCTTTAGTTGATTCGGTGACAGGTTGAGGAGTGGTAGTGTTGAGAATTTCTATGTCCTCCGGTGTTAATTCTGCGATGAAGTCAGCGAGAATTTGACCCTTGATCACCATTCGTGGCTCAAAACGGATGTCGAAGTTTGCTAATTCAACTGCCCATTTGAAGACCCTATTGGAGAGATCAGCCTTCCCGAAGAGGCTTTTTAGAGAGTGCTCTGTTAAGATAGTTATGGTGTGGGATTGGAAGTAAGGAAGGAATTTCCTGGCTGCCGAGACGAGAGTGAGTGCCAATTTCTCAAGTGGTAGATATCGTGTTTGCGCTGGGAGGAGTGTTTTGCTTGTGAAGTAGATGGGCAAGTCGTCTGTGCCAAATCGCCGTACTAATGCTGAACTGACTGCGTGGGTGGAGACGGCAAAGTACAGATACAAGGTCTTGTACTCCTTTGGTTTCACCAGTAGAAGGGCCGAGCTTAAGTATTCTTTAAGTTCGGTCAAGGCGGAGTCACAATTCGGAGTCCATTCAAAACTGCGTCGACTCTTGCCTTTCAAGGCATGGAAGAATGCGTGGCATTTGTCTGAGGATTTGCTGATAAACCGGTTCAGAGCCTTGCCATCCTAGCTAGCCTTTGTACTTCCTTGATTGTTCTCGATGGGCGCAAATCTTTTACAGCCTTGATCTGGTTGGGGTTGGCCTCAATACCACGTCATGTGACCAAGTGTCCAAGGAATTTCCCTACGCTCACACCGAACGCACACTTTTCAGGGTTTAGGCGGCGGAGCTTGTGTAGTTTAAGGATTTCAAAGACTTTTGCCAAATCTTGGAGGTGGTTGGATTCCTTCTGGCTCTTGACAACAAGGTCGTCGATGTAAGCTTCCACAGTGTGGCCAATTTGTGCCTGCAGCATCTTGAATATGGATCGGTTGAATGTTGCACCCGAGTTCTTGAGCCCAAAGGGCATGGCGCGATAGCAAAAGATGCCATATGGTGTGATAAAAGCAATTTTTTCCATGTCATTCGGGTCCATGGCTATTTGGTGGTAGCCACGATAGGCGTCTAGGAAGCTTAACCCAGCATGGCTTGCTGTTGCATCCACAAGTTGATCATCTTGGGGAGTGGGAACCAATCCTTTGGACAAGCGTCGTTGAGATTGGTATAATCAACGCAAAGTCGCCATTTGACGTTTTTCTTCTTAACGACCACTGTGTTTGTAACAACCCTGAATTTTGGTCAATAAAAATTTCGTCCAATATTTGAATTTTATTTGAATTACTTATTTTTCTCTTGAGTGGCTATATGATTTCTTGTTTTCGTCGTAGTTAGATTTTTGGTCATTGGTTAAACTCTCGACTAGAAACCCTACTTGGCCAATTTAGTTAGTTTCTAACCAAATACTTGGAGGAACTGAGCAACCAACTCACCTAGTTGCTAGATGAACCTTTTGGACCTTTTGAACCTTTACCTTTACCCATTGGTCCATAATGGTTAGGGTAGTTCTTGTCCATTGGACAACAAGCTTTTCATTATTATAATTGACTAAAAGTACATGTAGTCTTTCAAAATCTTATTTAAATATAAAAGTACTTGTACTTCTATTATCCTTTGGTTATTAACCGCAAGGAAAATTATTATCCATTGGGTAATAGCCCTAATCTTCCAACAAAGTACAAAGTTTGTTTAAAATAATCAAGTATGGATTTCCCATATACTTTTATGCATTAAACTATTGGGGTATATCTAAACCCTAAGATTCTTTTGTACTATATTATTATCTAATGGGGAGAATCCTAGCCTTTTTATTTAATTGAAGTACTTGGTACCACACCTATATTTAATATAGGGCTTTTGTCACATGCTTTAAAGGACAACTTTGATTATTCCTTTTAACTATTGTCCATTGGACAGTAAAAGTTAGGGGATTTTTTACCCAATGGGTAAAAAGGTTAGTCTTCCATCTAGTACAAGGATTGAATAATCTAGTCTTTTTCCTAATTGCCATGTGATAAAGTACATGTTATTTTATTATTAAAGTACTTGTAGCCTTTAAGGCCTAAGATTCTCCTAGTACTCTTTTATTATTTTATATTGCGATTCTGTACCCAATTGGATTAATTTATTGGGGAGTTGATCTTCCTAGAGTACATTAGTACACTAGTTTATTTATTTAATGGGACATGTGCCTAAATTGGATTTCTTTATTGGTTTTTGGATTTGGAAAGAATCTTGTACTTTGTACCTTTCTTATTCTTTCTTGCATATATATATATATATATATATATATATATTTATTTATTTATTTATATTTGTATAAGTGTACTAGAGAGAGAGAGAGAGATGCCGAGAGAGAGAGAGGAGAGAGGCCGAGAGAGAGATAGAGGGAGAGGAGAGAGATGGGCCGAGAGAGAGAGATAGGAGAGAGAGAGAGAGAGAGAGAGAGAGAGAGAGAGAGAGAGAGAGATTTTGTTGTACTACCTTAATCTTTCTCATCTTTTCAAATCCTTGGTGAATCTTCTTCCTAGCCAAAACTAACTCTCCATTGTACTTCTATGATTTGTTTGAAACCAAATCTTGTACCATTGTCTCCTTCTTCCCAAATAAATCTTCCAAAGATCAAATCCAAGGACTAACGTAGTCATGCAAGCTACCTAAATAAGCCTAAGTCTATTTTGCCTAATGACAACCTATGATGGGCCATTATGACACAATCCTAGCCTTTATTAGCCTAAGATTTTGACTACAAGCTAGACCTAGGTTATAATTACCTAGATTCACCTAGAAAGGCTAAAGATCTTATAGCCTTACACCTAAGATTTGGCCTAAGATTGGAGAGAAGGCTATGACTTGATTGAAAGGTTGGATTTATCAACTTAATGGAGCAAATCCATGGGAGATGTAGAGAGAGAGAGGGCCGGCCTTGTGAGAGGAGAGGGAGCCAAGATTTTTGCCTATAAATAGCACCCCATGTTTCTCATTCAACTCACCTTCACCTAGCAACTTCTCTCTCTAGAAAAATCTTGTTCTTTCTTTGTTCTTCTTTTGTTCTTGTTCTTGAGTTCTTCTTGTGTTATTCAAGAAACTCATCCTAGGCCGCCACTAAACCGCCACTCGACCACCCTTCGATCCATAAAGTAGAGTAGTGTTAGTCAAGAAGAAGTTTCGAGAGAAACCATTCTCTTTCGAAGCTCCCAAAGGCATACCGTAGGAAGTTACTCCATCCGATAACCGACGTATTTTCCGTAGCTGCCCTACCGCCAAGAAGTAAGGTAGAACCCCTTGTCCACTAACTCAACGTATAAGTAGGACTTCCTTATCGTCTACCCCAAGTATAAAGTAAGGAAATCCTTACTTACTTCCTATTTACTTACTCAAGTATAAACGTTGTTATTTTGAACCCCTAAGAAAGAATGGTAGATTCTCAATTATATGAAGTGTATCTTTACCTATTTACTTTAAGTATTCTTATTTTGATCTTTAAGAGGGTTATGAGTATGCGTATATGAGTTGCTTGTATTACTTGTGGTATGTGATAAAGCATAAGTGATTTCACTCCAAAGACGTCCGTACATGTGGCGTTGTGCTTTGAATAAGCATAAGTGATACACTCCAAAGGCGTCCGTATATGTGGCATTATGCTATAAGTAGTGATTGAGCGTGATAAGTAATATAGAATTAGATGATCTTGTTAGAATGTTTCATGCTTACTTTTGTCCTACCGCGGAGTCTTTGCATGAAACGAGACACGAATCGAGCAAGTAGAAACATGACACCTAGGGTGTGATTAATGAAAGGAAATGTTTTCCGAGGAAGGAAATATTTTGAAACTACATAATGACCGATTTTGGGTGGCATTATGTGAGTTGTGTGCGTGTGTAAAAGAAACATTTGAAAAGGTTGAAATGTTTTGAAAACCGCAATGTGGCCGGACGTGGTAGCCCATTGTGTGGTGTGTGTTGAAAAACCCAATGAGAACTCGGAGCGGCGGAACCGAGGTTTTTTAGATTTCGAAAACCCCAATTGGGAACCCGGAGCGGCGGAACCATTGTGGGATTACTAGGGAACCCAGAGCAGCGGAACCGAGGGTTTTGAATTGTGTGTGTTCCCATGGGAACCCGGAGCGGCGGAACCATGGTGAGGTATGGCTTGGTTATCCGCGGTACGGAGCCAATGCAATTGTGTGCCAATGGGAACCCGGCGCGGCGGAACCATTGTGAGGATACTCGGGAGACCGGCGCGGCGGAACCGAGGTTGGGTGTGTAGCTTGGTTATCCGCGGTACGGAGCCAATGCAAATGTTTTTGTGTGTCAATGGGAACCCGGCGCGGCGGAACCATTGTGAGGATACTCGAGAGACCGGCGCGGCGGAACCGAGGTTGGGTGTGTAGCTTGGTTATCCGCGGTACGGAGCCAATGCAAATGTGTGCCAATGGGAACCTGGCGCGGCGGAACCATTGTGAGGATACTCGGGAGACCGGCGCGGCGGAACCGAGGTTGGATGTGTAGCTTGGTTATCCGCGGTACGGAGCCAATGCAATTGTGTGTGTTAAACAAATGATTTTTGGAAATATTGATTTGTAAATGAAAATATTGACACGGTCTACGACGAGTCGCGTAGGAGATACACAGAAAATCTTGGACACCAACGATAGTTGATTAACGAATGTGGATGTGTCATTGATTAGCTGCGTATATATGTACCATGTGGAAATCGATGTGTTATTATAACCTGTGGTTTATAAGTTATGGGTTAGCGGGTATGGGATTATTCTGCTGAGCTGTTGTAGCTCACGGTGTTACCTTTTGGTGACCCTGACATATTATATGGGTGGCGACGCCGGTATAATGTGTCAGATTTTGTAGATGATCAGGGTAAGCAGATCACCGTGGAGGCTTTTGGAGCTGAGGAGCTGGCAAGAATGGAGGAGCAGGTGGAGCTGTAGTTAGGAACCCTAGAACCCCCTCCATCTGTGTAAATATTGAACTCTTGTGGGAGTTTTATTGTAATAATGAGCCAGACTCCATTTGATTTATCAATAAAATGTCTTTTTAACGTACCCAAAATTCGGGGCGTTACAGTGTTGGACAGCCATGTTAGGTATTGTACTTCTTGGATGGCATTGGTTTCCAGCAAACGTTTGACTTCTTCCATGACGGCGTCGGCGTGTTCAGCTGCGGAACGCCGTGACTTCTGGATGACAGGCTTGGTGTCTTTTTTGATGTTGAGAGAGTGACTAATAAAATTGGGGTCGACCCCTGGCATCTCGTTGGGGATCCAAGCAAAAACTTCCATGTTTTTCTTGAGGTATTGGAACATTTCTTCATGTTTGGCACCACTGATGGAGGAGCTGAGTAAGAAGAAATGGGATTCATCCTCGTTGATGGGCATCTGGACGAGGTCCTCTTGTGCTTTGTCCTCAGCATTTTCACCGATGTTAATAATTGTCATGTCTGGGATTTTGACCCATTGAACTTGCTTGGCTTTGGTGGAATTGTGGACAGCTAAAACGTAACACTTTTTGGAGGCGACTTGATCACCGCGTAGATCTTCTTGCCTTCCATTTGTGCCAATGAATCGGACGACCTGATGATAAGTGGAAGCAATGGCCTGCATGCCGTGGAGCCAAGTTCGGCTGAGAATTGCGTTGTATGGGCTCGGCACATTGACGACAATGAATTCAATGCTCAATGTTTTTGAGTCGACAATGACTGGTAGGAAGATTCGTCCGAGTGGCCAAATAGGTGCTCCGTTGAATCTGATGAGAGGTACTTAGGCGGGTTGCAATGTCGATTCTGGTAGATCAATTTTTTTGAACAAGTCATAGTACATGACCACTGCTGAGCTTCCCTGATCGATGAGGACGCGCTTGACGTCGTGGACTCCAATTTGGACAGTTACAATGAGGGCGTCAGAGTGTGGGGTTTGCACATGCTCGAGGTCGCGCTCGGTGAAGGTTATTGTCCACTTAGGCAATTCTTCTAGACATGGACGTTTGGATCCAGGTCCTACAGCGAGTACCTGCTTAGAAGTGGATGCACGATCGAGATCAGCATGCAGGCTTGTTTCAGATTCCTTTGTCATTGGGCCGTGGATAACGTGTATCGTCGGCCGTGGCTCATTTGGGTTAGGATTTTCGGCAGGTTGACGGGTGGGTGTTTTGGTTTGATCAATGTACTGGTCGAGGTGGCCTTGGGCCGCCAATTGCTCCAACAGTGCCTTGTACGGGGCGCATGCCATTGTATAGTGACCGAGCTCGTTATGGTACGAGCACTTTTTCCTAGGGTTCTGATCTTTTTGGCCAGTGTCTGTGCCGAGTTTTCCTATTGGCCATTCGAATCATGGTTGCCTCATTATCTCTTTTAGGAAAGACCAGATGGGCTCTTTAAAGTACGTTGTTTCAGCCACGTAGTCGTGAACCTTTGGCGGACGTTTCTTTCCTTCCTTGATGTTGTTGACGTGTTTCTTGTGCTGGGACTGATGGGTTATATTTGGTGCTGGCAACTGGGACATGGCCGTTGGGAGTAGGGTAGTTGGGTTCGGTATTCCCTGAGCCGCTCGGTCCCCGTAAAATTCTTCAAGAGCGCAGAATTGCTCTACGATGCGCATCAACTCGTCCATGCCGTGGGGTGGGCAAATAAGGAGTTCGTCCAAGATCTTGCTGCCAGTTTCCAAACCATTTTTAAAGGTTCGTGCAGCCCAGTACTCATCAATTCCAGAGATCTCATTGAAGAGTTACCAAAAGCGCTCGGCATACTGTCTGAGTGTTTCAAAAGGGAGCTTCCTTATCTGAGATAGTGACTCAGGCTCTTTGGCAGTCCTGTTGCTTGTGATAAAAGGAGTGTTGAAGGTGCGTTCAAGGTCGACGAGGTTCCGTATGGATCCAGCAGGCAACTTGTTGAACCACTGGAGTCCAAGGGAGCCGAGGCTAGACGGGAACGCTTTGCATTTGATTTCGTCCTTTGTGGTGCACAACTCAATGGTTTGGTGGAAGTGTATTAGGTGGGTGTAAGCTTCGCACGTGGTTGGGTCGAACTTTGTGAATTTCAGCAGATGGAAGTTGGGCTCGGCTGTTGTGTTGATTATGTGGGACGTGAAGGGGGAGACGCCAAGGTCCTTCAGCTGTCGTTCAAAGCTTGGGCGCGGCAGTTTGCCGAGCCCATCGGACCGAGACCGTTTTGAGTCCCTTTCTTTGGACTCCTTTTCTGAGGGTTTCTCTTAGTCTCGTCGCCGAAGTTTGTTTCTCAAATTTGTAATCGTTCGGTGGGGACCTTCGACGGACTTTTCTCGTTCACGACAATTTTTGGGGTCGTCGTTCAGCCCTTCAATGCGTATGCCTTTTCCGCTCCACCGAGCCTGACTTCTATTGCCTAAGTTCTCTGGTGGGATCTCCCCGAGACGTTCAGAGACTTGGCGCCTGGTCTCCTCGAAATCTCGGCTACGGTGGGAAACTGTTGTGCGAGAGAACTCCGCGCGACCAATCGAGTATGTGTTTGTGAATGACTCAGTATCTCTTGTGTTGGTTCGATCGTGGTGGCTTTTTGAGTGATGTGTTCCAGATGTTGTAGGCCGCTTGTAAAGGATTATCTCCCTTGCATCGCCTATGTCTGGAGTGAAACTAAGGCGATCTTTGACGGAGCCACGATGGCCTGTTTCATGAGGACGCTCCAGTGGTGGTGGGAGGGGTGGTGGAGGTGGTGTTTGTCTTTATCGCCTGCCACCTCCAGCAGTTCTGGATGTGGCAGGAGCGATGTCTTGCTGCATTTGTTGTTTCATTTGGGCCACTTCTGCCCTCAGAGCCGCCAGTTCGTTGTCTATCCCATCATCGCTACGCTGTAGCAAGCGGATGTAGGCCGTCGTTATGTCGTCCGCTGCTGGGGAGAGTCCGGAGCTAGGGCGAGTGAGAAGGACATGTGCCTCTTTGAGAACAGTGGAAGAATCATGTTTCCACTGGCGTCTTTTGCCCCTGAGATAGTGTAACGCCCCGAATTTTGGGTACGTTAAAAGGACATTTTATTGATAACATCAAATGGAGTCTGGCTCTTAATACAACAAATACTCTCACAAGAGTTCAATATTTACACAAATGAAGGGGGTTCTAAGATTCCTAACTACAGCTCCTCCTTCTTCTCCATCCTAGCCAGCTCCTCAGCTCCAAAAGTCTCCAAGGTGTACTGTTCATCTTGATCATCTACAAGATCTAACACATTATACCAGCGTCACCACCGATATAATATGTCAGGGTCACCAAAAGGTAACACCGTGAGCTACAAAGCTCAGCAGAGTAATCCCATACCCGCTAACCCATAACTTATAAACAAAGCTATAATACAACATCAATTTCCACATGATAAGTATATACACAGTTAATCAATGACACATCCATATTCGTTAATCAACTATCATTGGTGTCCAAGATTTTCGGGTTTCTCCTACGCGACTCATCGTAGACCGTGTCAACATTTTCACATACCAATTCATCTTTCAAAAATCATTTGTTTAACTCACACAATTTTGCATTGGCTCCGTACCGCGGATAACCAAGCTACACCCCCAACCTTTCTAAAATCATTTGCATTGGCTCCGTACCGCGGATAACCAAGCTACACACCCAACCTTGGTTCCGCCGCGCCGGGTTCCCAAGTATCCTCACAACGGTTCCGCCGCGCCGGGTTCCCATTGGCACACAAAAATATTTGCATTGGCTCCGTACCGCAAATAACCAAGCTACACACCCAACCTTGGTTCCGCCGCGCCGGGTTCCCAAGTATCCTCACAATGGTTCCGCCGCGCCGGGTTCCCATTGGCACACAAAAATATTTGCATTGGCTCCGTACCGCGGATAACCAAGCTACACACCCAACCTTGGTTCCGCCGCGCCGGGTTCCCATTGGCACACACACAACCTCACAATGGTTCCGTTTTTCCCGGATCCCATTGAAACACACAAAAAACACACACCACACAATGGGCTACCACGTGCGGCCACATTGCGGTTTTCAAAACATTTCACCTTTTTCAAACATTTCTTTTACACACGCACACAACTCTCATAATGCCACCCAAAACCGGTCATTATGTTGTTTCAAAAATATTTCCTTCCTCGAAAAACATTTCCTTAAATTAACCACACCCTAGGTGTCATGTTTCTACTTTCTCGATTCTCGTGTCTTGTTTACATGCAAAGACTTCGCGATAAGCATGAAACATACTATCAAGATCATCCAATTCTATATTACTTATCATGTTAAATCATCACTTATAGCATAACGCCACATGTACGGACGCCCTTGGAGTGTATCACTTATGCTTTATTCAAAGCACAACGCCACATGTACGGACGTCTTTGGAGTGAAATCACTTATGCTTTATCACACCACAAGTAATACAAGCAATTCATATATGCATACTCATAACTATCTTCAATATCAAAAATACAAATACTTCGAGATAAGTACGTAAATAAAGATAACCTACTTTATACTTGAGTAAGTAAATAAATAGGGAGTAAGTAAGGATTTCCTTACTTTCTAACATACGGTTCTATACGTAAAGTTAGGGGCAAGGGGTTCTACCTTACTTCTTGGCGGTAGTCGGCTACGGAAGGTTAGTCGGCTACGGAAAGTACGTCGGTGGTCGGGCGGAGTAACTTCCTACGGAATGCTCCCGGTAGCTTCGAAAGAGAAAGGTTTCTCTCAAAACTTCTACTTGACTATTGCTACTACTACTTTTGGATCGAGGGGGTGGTCGAGTGGCGGTTTAGTGGCGGCTTAGGTTGAGTTTCTTGAAGAACTCAAGAACACTCAAGAACAAAGTAAGAACAAAAGAAAGAACAAAGAAAGAACACAATTTTTCTAGAGAGAGAAGTTGCTAGGTGAAGGTGTGAGTTCAAATGGCATGGGAATGGCTCTATTTATAGGCAAAACCTTGGGCTCTCCCTCCCTCTTATGGCCGCCACCCCCCCCCCCCCCCCCTCTCTCACCATACTTCAAATTTTGACACATGTCAAGCACTTATGGAAGGTCAAAGTCTAATTGCTAGGCTTGCATGGCTAGGTTAAGCTAAATGGTAAGCTTGCATGGCTAAGATTTGTCCTTGGATGGGATTATGGGAGATTTGTTGAAAGATTTGGAGACAATGGTACAAGATTTTGTTCTAAACAAAGCATGGAGGTACAAATGGGGAGTTAAGTTTGGTTAGGGGAAAGATTCTCCCATGGACTTGAAAGGATGAGGAAGATATGGAAAGTCAAGCAAAGTACAACAAAATCTCTCCCTCTCTCTCTCCTATCTCTCTCTCTCGGCTCTCTCTCTCCTCTCCCTCTCTCTCGGCCTCTCTCTCTCTCTCTCTCTCTCTCTCTCTCTCTCTCTCCTAGTACACTACACACACACACACACACACACACACACACACATATATATATATATAAATGAAAGAAAGAATAAGAAAGGTACAAAGTACAAGATTTACAAAATCAAGTAAGAATCTTAATTAAACACATGTTTCTAATAAATAAATAAACTAGTGTACTAATGTACTCTAGGAAGATCAACTCCCCAATAAATTAATCCAATTGGATACAAAACCCCAATATAAAATAGTAAAGAGTACTTAGGAGAATTTTAGGCTTAAAAGGCTATTAAGGCTACTAAGTACTTTATAATAAAATAATGTGTACTTTCATCACATGGGGTTTAAGAAAATATTATTTTAATGAACCCATGGACTTGTTGAAAGAATAACTCTATTACCCAATGGACAATAAATCCCCTAACTTTTATTGTCCAATGGACAAAGGTTAAAAAGAAACTTTTATGTTAAAATAATCAAGGTTGTCCTTTTAAAGCATGTGACAAAAGCCCTATATTAAATATAGGTGTGGTACCAAATACCCCAATTAAATAAAAAGATTAGGATTCTCCCCATTAGTTTATAAAAGAGTACAAATACAAGAAAATCTAGGGTTTAGATATATCCCAAAAGTTTAATGCATAAAAGTACATGGGAATCCAAATCTTGATTATTAAAATGCAACCTTGTACTTGGAAAGATTTGGGCTATTACCCAATGGATAATAATTCCCCTAACGGTTTATCGTCCAATGGATAATAAGGTACGAGTACTTTAAATCATAATTTAAGTCTTTTTAAAAGACTACATGTCCTTTTGAAATTTACCCATGTGTTTATATATATGTACTTAGCCAAATATAATAAAGGAAAAGCTTTTGTCCAATGGGTAAAGATTACCCTAACAATCATTGTCCAATGGACAATAGTTACTAGGGTACTTTTTATAGTAAAATAATCAAAAAGTACTTTAAAGAAATTTATAAAAGCCTATAATGGTACTTTGTTCAAATCTTTCATTAAACCCTTTTAATATAAAGAATTGGGTTTCTATTATCCAATGGATAATAGTTCCCCTAACCTTTATTGTCCAAAGGACAAAGAATAAAACCAAATTAATAAAAGAAAATAAATAAGTAATTACTAGGGTTGAAAAGGTTGACTAGTCAAATCAACTTTATTGGAAGGTTCCCTAGTCACATCGGTACTTTATTTGTTCAAAAGACTCTATTATCCAAGGGTCACTAACTCCCCTAACGGTTATTACCCAATGGGTAATAATTTCCCTTGCGGTTAATAACCATTGGACAAAAGAGTACAAGTACCATTTATTTTAAAATAAGATTTTGAAAGACTACATGTACTTTTATAATAAAAAGTTTATTATCCAATGGACAAAAATTACCCTTGTGGTTATTAACCAATGGATAATGGAGGGGTGGGAGAATCCCCAATAAACAAAGAATAAATGTACTTTGCACACGTGTTTATAAACCCATTAAAATACTATATCCTTGTACTTATCAAAATATTTTAAAGGAAAGCCTATTGTCCAATGGATAAAAATTACCCTAACCATTATGGACCAATGGGTAAAAGCAAAAGGTTCATTTAGTAACTAGGTAAGTCGGTTGCTCGGTTCCTCCAAGTAGTCGGTTGGAATCTAATTCGATTGGCCAAGTAGGGTTTCTAGTCAAGAGTTTAACCAATGACCAAAAAATCTAACTACGACGGAAATTAATAAGCAATCATATAGCCACACAAGAGAAAAATAAGTAATTCAAATAAAATTCAAATATTTAATGAAATTTTTATTGACCAAAATTCAGGGTCTTTACAATCTATCCCCCTTAAAACAATTTTGTCCCCGAAATTGGCACGCGACTACAGATTAGGCTAGGTCGCTAGACCGGTCTTGGAATCATCGGCTATCCCCCTTAAAATTAGAAGTAGGTCACCATCAATCGAATTAAGCCTCTTCACTTGCTTAACGAGATGGGGTTGAGGTTGATTCTGCCGTCGAACAGCTTGCCTCGTCGTACGCCTTTGATAAGGTCTCCACCGTAGATATCAACGCCAAATGCAGAACTTCTACCAAATCATCTTGCGGACTCGTATCCCACAAGCGTTCCTAGTACATCCTTGTTGAACCCTCATGCTTCTCGATATTAAACCTATTTCCAAAAATAGGAAACAATGGGTCCATAATTGTAAGGCATGAGTATTCCATCCTCATTCCGGGAGCAATCCTTGCGATACTCTATGAACTCGGATATTATGAACGAAGGCAGTGAAAGAACTTATGCAGTCACGAAAAGTAGACCTTCCTAACTTCTCACAGTCGAAGCGTGCCTTCTTTCTTCTTCTCGAACGATGTCGGTGCTTCCCATGGTGACGTACTCGGCTCGATAGGCCCTTAGTCCAATAGCTTTTGCAATTGGGTCTTGATCTCCCTTAGTTCCGCAGGGTCATTTGATACAACGCCATAGAGAGTGGTGCAATTCCTGGTTAAACTTCTATAGAGAAGTCTATTTCTCCTTAAGGCGATAAGCCAGGAAGTTCTTCAGGGAAAACATCGGCATACTCGCACACGATGTGTGGAAATCCCACTTCCATTCTATTGGCTTCTTCCAATTGGAGACTAGCGAGCCATCCAAATGGTTGGTTCTTCCATCTTGATCTCCTCGTCGCCGAACTCGCTGTCCGTCTATCCCCCTTAAAAGGAATCGAGTCCCTTTTAGGGTATAAGCTGTCACCATCCTTTGATGGCAGTCTATGACTGCTCGACGTGCAGATCGCCAGTCCATCCCCAGGATTACGTCGATATCCGCCATGTCGATTACTCTGAGGTTGCAGGTCAAATGTAGGTTGGTTATTACTAGTTCGCACCCTTTACGCACTAGACTAATAGCTATACTCCCTTCAACTAGTACGTGGCCAAGGCCACACGATCTCCGTCCTGGTTAACTCCGAAGGTGCTGAGGATCATCTTGACCTCATTCAGCCACGTCTCGTCTACGACAGGGTTGGTGTCTCCGTGAAAAGTTAGGGGTCGGCGTTTGCAGAATTCGTTCATCGCTCGGGTTCGGGTCATGGATCCATCGTCGTGGTTTTGGTTTTGGCGGTTGGCGTTCAAGGCAGCTATGAACGCTCGCATGACTCGGGTTAGGTCGGGGTTTGCGTTAGAAGGTTCTCCATGCTCGTATTCTAATCCGCGGTGCATATTCACCATCTACGAGGGGAAAATCGAAAAACAATTTTTCTTTTTGCAAATGGTCTAACTTTCAAAAGTCAAAAGTAGCTTAACACATAGTATGCAACGGTACTCTTTAAAAATAAAGCCGATTTTTCATAGATAAAAACATCATACAACATAAGCATAGGATTACAAACATAAACATAGAGTTCTACTATAAAACAAATAGATTAGAACAAGATTTCCTACTACAAGCCGAGTCGGTCCTACATAGGTCCTACGGTTGGGCGAGCCTTATTCCATACTGCTCGTGCAATATTCTAGGGTAGTTCGATTCCGAAGACTTCCTTCAGCCACATCTTGTAGCTCCTTTCAGCTGCGGTCTCTTCCCTAAGAAGACGCTCACGTTCTAGTGCAAGCAGTTCTTCCATAGTCGGGATGTTTGGCTCCTCCATTGGTTCTTGGTAGTACTGAGAGAGGTTTAGTATCACAGCTTTTAGCTCTGGGTCAAACATGAGATCATCATAGGGTTGCTCAAAGTTTTGCACAAGCGGTGCGGGGACTAGGGTAGGCGGGGAGTTCTCGGAAATTGCAACTGGTGGAGGCATCTCCCAAGTGATTGGGACCTCATAGAGCTCCATGTCATCCTCTGATGGGGGTGTTGGTCGAAAGTACTCAGGTGCTAGTAATGAGCGATAATTGGCTAAAACACGCGGGGCGAAAGGTGGGCGTCCTCTTTGTGGTCTGTTCGACATCTATAACAATAAGGAAGGTTATATTTCTAGACTTATCGGGGCAAGGGGTAGTTTTCACGCCATAAGGAGTAAGATGCAAGTCTACACATAAACAGTGATCATGTACTAAAGAAAACGTAAGTCTCTTATTACCAAATAAAATGAGTACAACGTAGATGGCTTACTAGCCTAATCTTACTGTCTCTAGTTACAACAAAAGGTCCAACTACTACCACATCCTATGTCCCGAAGGATTACAATGATTACTAGTTTTATTCTAGGCACGCCTAAGCAGTCTCTTTGGCTTCACAGATCCTTTGGGGTCTCGTCCTCTTGGAGATCCTCTTCCTCCGTACGGTTTTCCTCTTCGGTCACCTCATTGGCGTCTTCATCACCATTGACTTCTTCCTCCTCAACCTCAAAGCTCTCCATTGGGGGTAAAACACCAAAATACTCATGGAAGGCAAACATGATAGGAAACATCACAGGGAACCAAGGGTCCTTCTCCACGGGAATAGGGGTATTCTGCTGCACTCTATGGAAATCTCTCTTTTCTTTAAGGACAGTGGCAATAAAGGCAGGATCCTCCAACTTTTGGGCTGTCAGGATTTCTATGGTATTTTCAGGTTGATAGGCTTCGGCTAAAAGATCAACTAGATGTTTCATCTACAAGAAAGAGTTCAACCTCAATTAGGAATATCCTATGATAGGGTAATCACTTAAGAAGATTTGAATCTATGTTTCACTTTCGATTCTTGATTTAAGTCATCATCCAATTGTTCGGGAATTCCCAGCTCGGCCGTACTACCAATTTCTGTGCCTTGCTTCAATCCGAAGATTGTTTTGACAGAATTCCACCCAATTTGGGACGGTAAACTTAAATTCAATTCACGTTTGTGCAATGGTTAAACTTATTGTGTGGTTCTACCCATTCTACCCATGGCCGAGGTTTTGAACCTAAAGCTCTGATACCAAGTTGTAACGCCCCGAATTTTGGGTACATTAAAAGGACATTTTATTCATAACATCAAATGGAGTCTGGCTCTTATTACAACAAATACTCTCACAAGAGTTCAATATTTACACAAATGAAGGGGGTTCTAAGATTCCTAACTACAGCTCCTCCTTCTTCTCCATCCTAGCCAGCTCCTCAGCTCCAAAAGCCTCCAAGGTGTACTGTTCATCTTGATCATCTACAAGATCTGACACATTATACCAGCGTCACCACCGATATAATATGTCAGGGTCACCAAAAGGCAACACCGTGAGCTACAAAGCTCAGCAGAGTAATCCCATACCCGCTAACCCATAACTTATAAACAAAGCTATAATACAACATCAATTTCCACATGATAAGTATATACACAGTTAATCAATGACACATCCATATTCGTTAATCAACTATCGTTGGTGTCCAAGATTTTCGGGTTTCTCCTACGCGACTCATCGTAGACCGTGTCAACATTTTCACATACCAATTCATCTTTCAAAAATCATTTGTTTAACTCACACAATTTTGCATTGGCTCCGTACCCGCGGATAACCAAGCTACACACCCTACCTTTTTAAAATCATTTGCATTGGCTCCGTACCGCGGATAACCAAGCAACACACCCAACCTTGGTTCAGCCGCGCCGGGTACCCATTGGCACACAAAAATATTTGCATTGGCTCCGTACCGCGGATAACCAAGCTACACACCCAACCTTGGTTCCGCCACGCCGGGTTCCCAAGTATCCTCACAATGGTTCCGCCGCGCCGGGTTCCCATTGGCATACAAAAATATTTGCATTGGCTCCGTACCGCAGATAACCAAGCTACACACCCAACCTTGGTTCCGCCGCGCTGGGTTCCCAAGTATCCTCACAATGGTTTCGCCGCGCCGGGTTCCCATTGGCACACACATAACCTCACAATGGTTCCGTTTTTCCCGGATCCCATTGGAACACACAAAAAACACACACCACACAATGGGCTACCACGTCCGGCCACATTGCGGTTTTCAAAACATTTCACCTTTTTCAAACATTTCTTTTACACACGCACACAACTCACATAATGCCACCCAAAACCGGTCATTATGTTGTTTCAAAAATATTTCCTTCCTCGAAAAACATTTCCTTAAATTAACCACACCCTAGGTGTCATGTTTCTACTTCTCGGTTATCGTGTCTCGTTTACATGCAAAGACTCCGCGATAAGCATGAAACATACTATCAAGATCATCCAATTCTATACTACTTATCATGTTAAATCATCACTTATAGCATAACGCCACATGTACGGACGCCCTTGGAGTGTATCACTTATGCTTTATTCAAAGCACAACGCCACATGTACGGACGTCTTTGGAGTGAAATCACTTATGCTTTATCACACCACAAGTAATACAAGCAATTCATATATGCATACTCATAACTATCTTAAATATCAAAAATACAAATACTTCGAGATAAGTACGTAAATAAAGATAACCTACTTTATACTTGAGTAAGTAAATAAATAGGGAGTAAGTAAGGATTTCCTTACTTTCTAACATACGGTTCTATACGTAAAGTTAGGGGCAATGGGTTCTACCTTACTTCTTGGCGGTAGTCGGCTACGGAAGGTTAGTCGGCTACGGAAAGTACGTCGGTGGTCGGGCGGAGTAACTTCCTACGGAATGCTCCCAGTAGCTTCGAAAGAGAAAGGTTTCTCTCGAAACTTCTACTTGACTATTACTACTACTACTTTTGGATCGAGGGGGTGGTCGAGTGGCGGTTTAGTGGCGGCTTAGGTTGAGTTTCTTGAAGAACTCAAGAACACTCAAGAACAAAGTAAGAACAAAAGAAAGAACAAAGAAAGAACACAATTTTTCTAGAGAGAGAAGTTGCTAGGTGAAGGTGTGAGTTCAAATGGCATGGGAATGGCTCTATTTATAGGCAAAACCTTGGGCTCTCCCTCCCTCTTATGGCCGGCCCCCCCCCTCTCTCACCATACTTCAAATTTTGACACATGTCAAGCACTTATGGAAGGTCAAAGTCTAATTGCTAGGCTTGCATGGCTAGGTTAGGCTAAATGGTAAGCTTGCATGGCTAAGATTTGTCCTTGGATGGGATTATGGGAGATTTGTTGGAAGATTTGGAGACAATGGTATAAGATTTTGTTCTAAACAAAGCATGGAGGTACAAATGGGGAGTTAAGTTTGGTTAGGGGAAAGATTCTCCCATGGACTTGAAAGGATGAGGAAGATATGGAAAGTCAAGCAAAGTACAACAAAATCTCTCCCTCTCTCTCTCCTATCTCTCTCTCTCGGCTCTCTCTCTCCTCTCCCTCTCTCTCTCTCTCTCTCTCTCTCTCTCTCTCTCTCCTAGTACACACACACACACACACACACACACACACACACACACACATATATATATATATATATATATATATATAAATGAAAGAAAGAATAAGAAAGGTACAAAGTACAAGATTTACAAAATCAAGTAAGAATCTTAATTAAACACATGTTTCCAATAAATAAATAAACTAGTGTACTAATGTACTCTAGGAAGATCAACTCCCCAATAAATTAATCCAATTGGATACAAAACCCCAATATAAAATAGTAAAGAGTACTTAGGAGAATTTTAGGCTTAAAAGGCTATTAAGGCTACTAAGTACTTTATAATAAAATAATGTGTACTTTCATCACATGGGGTTTAAGAAAATATTATTTTAATGAACCCATGGACTTGTTGAAAGAATAACTCTATTATCCAATGGACAATAAATCCCCTAACTTTTATTGTCCAATGGACAAAGGTTAAAAAGAAACTTTTATGTTAAAATAATCAAGGTTGTCCTTTTAAAGCATGTGACAAAAGCCCTATATTAAATATAGGTGTGGTACCAAATACCCCAATTAAATAAAAAGATTAGGATTCTCCCCATTAGTTTATAAAAGAGTACAAGTACAAGAAAATCTAGGGTTTAGATATACCCCAAAAGTTTAATGCATAAAAGTACATGGGAATCCAAATCTTGATTATTAAAATGCAACCTTGTACTTGGAAAGATTTGGGCTATTACCCAATGGATAATAATTCCCCTAACGGTTTATCGTCCAATGGATAATAAGGTACGAGTACTTTAAATCATAATTTAAGTCTTTTTAAAAGACTACATGTCCTTTTGAAATTTACCCATGTGTTTATATATATGTACTTAGCCAAATATAATAAAGGAAAAGCTTTTGTCCAATGGGTAAAGATTACCCTAACAATCATTGTCCAATGGACAATAGTTACTAGGGTACTTTTTATAGTAAAATAATCAAAAAGTACTTTAAAGAAATTTATAAAAGCCTATAATGGTACTTTGTTCAAATCTTTCATTAAACCCTTTTAATATAAAGAATTGGGTTTCTATTATCCAATGGATAATAGTTCCCCTAACCTTTATTGTCCAAAGGACAAAGAATAAAACCAAATTAATAAAAGAAAATAAATAAGTAATTACTAGGGTTGAAAAGGTTGACTAGTCAAATCAACTTTATTGGAAGGTTCCCTAATCACATCGGTACTTTATTTGTTCAAAAGACTCTATTATCCAAGGGTCACTAACTCCCCTAACGGTTATTACCCAATGGGTAATAATTTCCTTTGCGGTTAATAACCATTGGACAAAAGAGTACAAGTACCATTTATTTTAAAATAAGATTTTGAAAGACTACATGTACTTTTATAATAAAAAGTTTATTATCCAATGGACAAAAATTACCCTTGTGGTTATTAACCAATGGATAATGGAGGGGTGGGAGAATCCCCAATAAACAAAGAATAAATGTACTTTGCACACGTGTTTATAAACCCATTAAAATACTATATCCTTGTACTTATCAAAATATTTTAAAGGAAAGCCTATTGTCCAATGGATAAAAATTACCCTAACCATTATGGACCAATGGGTAAAAGCAAAAGGTTCATCTAGTAACTAGGTAAGTCGGTTGCTCGGTTCCTCCAAGTAGTCGGTTGGAATCTAATTCGATTGGCCAAGTAGGGTTTCTAGTTGAGAGTTTAACCAATGACCAAAAAATCTAACTACGACGAAAATTAATAAGCAATCATATAGCCACAGAAGAGAAAAATAAGTAATTCAAATAAAATTCAAATATTTAACGAAATTTTTATTGACCAAAATTCAGGGTCGTTACAGATAGCGATGTTAGTCAGATCTCCGCCCATGGTGGATGGAATTGTGGTTGTTGTTGGGAGGAGGGGGGTGGATTGAAGGAGATTGGAGCCGTTTGAGTCAGAAGTTTAGTTCACGTCAGGTTCACCAATTGTGTGGCCCATAATCCTTAATTTGAATCCTTCCTCCGCTGGCTCAGGGATCGTCTAGCCTCCTTGCCTTATCCTGCACAGTGAACACACGACTAAAGACCCGGCCGGGGTTGCCCGGCATGGCCCTCCGACAAGAGGATGAGAATATGCAGAGAGTAAAGCCAGAGACTAGGGTTTTTTGTGTATAGGAGCATGTACCTCTCAGGATTATGATCCTTCAGCATTTATAGAGTCTCCTTAGCTTGCTCTCCAAGTACAGGCATGTGCTTTGCACGAGTTATGTGACATCACTGAACGGATCTGGTAACCGTTTTAGGCGTGAGCTGGCACCCCCATGTGCGTTCATCATTATCTTTAGGAGTAACTACTTTAAAATGTGAGGGGACATGTGACCCAGCAGGCAGCCGAACTTCATTTTGGTCGAGCCTAATAGGCAACTTAGATGGGGAGTCTTCAGATGAAGCTGTCTTCCTGAAGGTGGCCGAGCCTGAGTGACACACTTCCACCGCCAGACGTAAGGCAGGCGCATCATCGGTTGACTAAGAACCCCCGGTCTGAGCCGAGCCTAAGTTTAAGCACGGCCACGACTGCCAGACACAGGCAGATATGTTTGGCCTGCTACAATATGAAAAAATAGGTGTTTGGATCGAGCACCTACGCACGTCGGATGCCGTTGATTCTCGCGTAGACCCACTCGGTTTTTTCATTTTAAAATTATTGGACGGCTCGGATCGGTCTTCCGGTGGCCGGAAATGGCCCGGCGTGGCCGTTGGTGCCTTTTCCCTACGGTACCTGTCGATACCAATAGCGGTATTGGGTTTCAATTGGGTCTATTAGTTTTTATTTAACGTCAGTTGCACTTTAAATTGGGCATTGCACTTGCTGAACTTTTGATTGGTTTTTCAGTTGGGTATTTTGTTTACTCCATGCCTGAACTCTTGGTTTCAAAGATAAGTAATTAGTACTCCACCTCTTTTTTGAGTTTTTGATTATGTGCATTGGACGTTACACAGAGCTTCCTGTTGTTTAATACTGAGAAATATATTCACATACTTCTCTCTCTGAATACAACAAGAAAGAAAACTTGATTTTCTGTAAAACCTGGATTCATTCGTTCAGTAAATCAATGTGAAAAGCACATTCTTTAACCGATGCAGGATGAGAAACCGAATTCTTTAAGAACGTTGGTTTACATAATCTTTACGTGTTAAAAGCCTCACAGTTTGAATTTATTGTCCTTTTCTATCTTCTAGATTTTATTGTCCTTTGATTGGGAATTTTTTTACGTGTATTCTTACAAAGAGTTTTTCAGCATTTGTGAACATGTACTTCAATCGCTTGCTAATCTATATAATAAGACATGACTGGTTTTGAATTCAAAAGACAACCAACGGTCCAAATTTGTCCCTCTGCATAAATCTAGACCATTGGCTTATGCGGGTAGAAACATTAATAACCCATTCTCTCTCCCTCTCCTTTTTCTTAATTTTCCGTATGTTAGCTAACTCCTTAATTTGTGGGATCCTATTAATTAAGGCATAATTTATACTCATGCTTTAAGTATAGCAATATTTAAATATCCATCCTCTTTATCCATATTATGTAAGAATTCATCCTCCCATTTTTTCATGCTTATGTTTTCATCCTTGCATTATGTAAATTACCATTATTACCCTTTATTCTATTATATATATATATATATATATATATATGTATATATATATATATATGTATAGAGGCAAAGATTTTTGGGACTAAAAAATGATTTTGAAGATCCTTTAGCCTAATTTTAGGATGATCACCCAGTCAAATCCCTAGGATTTCGATAACATTTTAAACCCCTGGTTGAAGATTCCTATAATTTTGGCAACCAGTCCCTATAATTTCGGCAACCGATTCCCCGTCCACCCCCACCCCCCCCCCCCCCCCCCCCCCCCCCCCTCAGCTTTTGGAGAAATTAAACAACAAACACCTCGCCCCCCCCCCCCCCCCCCCCCCCCCCCCCCCCCCCCCCCCCCCAAATACCCATTAATGGCGACGAGCGACGGCAAGAACCAAAACCATCCTCTTGGCAACCTCTGCTCTTCATCCTGTCGTCCATCACATTGGCAATTGTGGGTCTACATCAACCAGTGAAGAAAGAGGAGAGGCCGGTGAATCTGATATGGAGAAGAAGACGGTGCAAACAGAAAACGGTGGAGAGGAAGATGATTATTAAATGGCTCGAGTTCGTATTTTGCTTTCCAATTTCGTTTGCTATTTTCGATCTAGTTTGGCTTTGTTCTTTGCTCGATCGATTCATGCAAACATAAATTTGATGCGTTCCGTTTGATGATTCATGATTGCTTACTGATAATTTATGAAACATGGATAATTTATCATCAAAATTGGTATTGGCCAAACTTATTTCATGCAACATGAATTATTTTGCATCAAAACTGGTATTGCCCAATTTTTCATGATCAGTTGACAAATATTTTGCAATAATTGATCAAGTTAGCCAACCAAACATGATAAAGTGATCATATTTTATAAAATATTTCCCATTAAATATTGGCCAATTTTCAAATAAATTGGTCTTGGCCAATATAAAATTATCAATTGACCATCAATTTGCATCACTTGACAATAAATTGTTCGCAAACTTATTTCATGCAACATGGATTATTTTGCATCAAAATAGTCATTGGTGAATATAACATGATAAGTTGACCATATTTTTACATGTATTTATCATGCTAAATTGCTCACGTATTATCCAATAAGGTCAAATTTTTCAATGATTTTATTCCATGAAACATGGTTAAATTACCATCAAAATAGGTATTATCAAGATTGGCGTTTCATGGTTAAGTTACCATGTCGATTTCACTACATCTGGAAATTAGTGGCTGTTTCGACCCCCGACACCCCTTCAAACACCTTACCCAGCCGCCGAACCCTCTCGAAATTTCATTATGGTTCTCCCCGCCGCTCGCCGCCACCTCTCGCTAGAACGTGTTGGAAACCAGAACGAGATTTTGAACAGTTTCGAAAATGGAAGTTTTAGGGATTTTGATTAGTTTCGGAAATGGAAACCAAATGGGGTTACTGTGTTGGGGTGGATTAATTTTGATCAAATTTATTGCCGAGATATTTAGGATTGGGTGGCGAAATTTAGGGGATTGATCCACAAGAATTTCGTTGGGACTGAAAGTCTCATAGTGATCCATGTATTTTATATAAGGGCATTAATGGGATTAAAAAATAATGAGGATGAAATCATAACTGTTTAAAATGATCGGGATGAAAACTTAAGTCGGATAGAGTTTGAGGATGAATATTTAAGTCTCCCTTAAGTATAAGCCATATATACAAAAATATTTCCCATTTCAAAAATCAATTGAAACAATTTGACCATATACCTATCTCAATTAGTGGGATAGCACAGGCTGACCAATACACAAATTACAAACATTTCTTTTTTAAACCAATTGAAGCAATTTGACAATCGGAAATTGCCAAAAGGATGGGAAATTTTTGGAAGTTACCTCTCTACTAAAATTATAGAACCAAAGGTATTTCACGTACCCCTCCTCCTGCTCTCTCTCCTCAACGTGTCTACCACCAACGCCACTACTTCAACTCATTTCAGGTTAGTTGGTTATTCATGCTACTGCTTTCGATTCTATTCTTCTTCATTTGTTTGTTTGTTTCAGGCAAGTATCTTCGTTTTATTGCGTCCCATTTACAGGATGAATAGTGAGAATATTAATCCTAACGTTGCCTGGAGCAATTGAAAGTTTAAAATCATGAGTATTGAATCTTAATCATGAGTATATATAACTTGTGCTATATATGCACAGAGAGTGTGAAAATATGAACAATAAAAAAAATTTAAATACGAATTAGCTTTTTCTTCTTCGGTGTCTGAGAAATAACAATGATATGGAAACTACTACATATTTGTTCTTTTTTATTACCGATGTTATTCCCTTAGTTTTTCTTTTCCTTTTATCATGATTTATGCTTCATTCCAAGTTTCTTGACATGAGTTTGTAAGGAAGATTGGTGGGTTTTGTTTATTGCATCGTAGTGTCAATGCCTCTGGTGGTTTGGTGAGTTTCATGTATTTTGATGGTTTGATCTAGCTGATTTTTTTTTCCCTTTAAGAACGGCTGAGTTTTTCTTATGCTCCTTTTCTACTATTTTTGCTTTGTCAATTGCTGCACTTAGAAGGAATGATGCTACCTTATCCCCATTTGTTGGATTACAATGGACAACATTTATGGGTTTCTTCATTTGTGGGTCTTGGATTGAGTACTTAAAAAAAATCATATTACTAACCCATCTGATAATCTATGGTATTATTTCAAAAGATAAATCTATATTACTCCTTATACCTCCTTACAAGGGCCCTAACATGTGTTGTATGTAATAACCAATATTCTAGAGAAAATTATTCTTTTGAGGACCAAGCCCAACCAAATTCACGCAACAAATTTATAAGACATCAATGCAATTATATTTTGCTAACACAATAGTTTAATTATATTTGGTTCTTCTACTCTTAACACGATCCAATTTATGTTGTAGCTTGATGTGTTTTATTTTAGCAAAAGCTAGAGATGTCTCTAGCATATGATTCTGGCACTAAGCGGGTAACTCATCAGCATACTTTTGTCAGGATAAATTTGTTAATTTGTCATTGGTATCTTGCTTAATTAGGTCAAAGGATTTCACATGACTCTATGATTTACAGCAACAATGGGTAAGTGGTAACAACAGGTGAGGCATCCAAGTATTTGTGAGAAACTGAAATATTTCTTGTCGTCACCATTTCGCACTATTAAAGGGGAGTGCACACCATTTCTCTTATGGAAGTTTGACTGTACATATAAGATCCTTGAAACACACAAACAACAAGATATATACGTGGTTCCTTTAAACTTTATTTTGTTTTTTCTTTTTCAGATCCTTAAGGAATTCGTGGAGCATTAATTAGGGAAAAGAAGTTTCCAATGTCCAAATTTCTCATCATTCAGTTGCAGGTTCCTCTCCTAAAATCTCATTATGTCGTCTCTTATATGCATAACCTTGTGGAAAAAGAACAAAAGTTGAGAAGATGGGGCATTTATTGAGTCTATAATCTATATACAGGTAGTAGGAAATGGAGAAAGAAATGGTTTGGACACCACTGAATAGGTAAGTCATTCAGTTAATTTGTCTAAGAGGTAGATGTGAATTTTACTTCTAATTTTTGGTAGTTTGCTTTGGTTTCTTTTACCCATATGCTATTACCATTGGTTTTCCTCTTAAATATACCTACTTGTCTACAAAAATAAAAATAGAAATAAAATAGAATTTGACCTTATTACCCAAAAGTATAGAAATTATTATGAAATCAACTAATGAAGAATTGAAAATTCTTTGGACACCATCGAATGTAATTCCCAAAGTTGTGGATGGGAAAGCTATGGACGCCATTGAAATCGAGTGCCATATTGACTTTTGTATGACATCGATCATTACTTTATTGTTTTAGCTTTGAGTGCATCTGGTTTTTAGCTTTAAGTACACCTCGATAAATGATTCTATACTCTATTCTCTTTTGGGCACAGTTTGAGAAAAATTTAGCTTTGATTTTTGTGGCCTGAAAATATAAAAAGATAAAATTTAGCTTTAGAGGTTTACATGTTCTTGGTTAAATCAATGTGCCTATGTGTCTATTTCTTTTAGGTGTGCAACCGAATTCTCTTTTGATGGTGACATTTGATTTCAAGTTCTAGGAATTCCTGTTAATTCGAGTTCTCTCCTAATTTTATTTGAATCACTTCCAGGCATGATTAAGTGGTTGAGGTTTGGCCTTGAATACTTTTCGAGGGTATGCTTCCACTTCTATTTTTTTAAAATTGGGTGTACTATCTGCTCTAATAAGATGCTATTTGCGTTGGAAGCTAATACATTTGTAGCTTTCTTACAAAGCTTTGGTTTGACTCTGTGTCACACCCTCGATTTTTAACATAAATATAAATGATTTCCATAAATAAAATCTCGCCATAATTTGTACGATAACCAAAATGAAGTAGCGTTCCCAAAATATTACATCTTCGGCTCCGAGGCCCAAATTAACGCAAGTACTGAATATTCAAGAGTTAAAGGTTACAATATTCCATAGTCAAAAGATTTACTATAAAGTTACAAATACATCTTCAAAGAGATTTACAAAGATGCCTAAGTAACTCCTCAATCGATAGCTTTCAAAACAATGATCACATCCAAGCATTCCAAGCATGCACGCTATTGTCCTGTATTAGTACCTGAAAATGATAATAGGCTTGAGCTACACTAGCCCAGTAGGAAATTCTACGCTAACATTATATGCAAGAGAAATGCAAGGATGTTCACAAGGAAGAACGAGATACAGACCACACAATAGGCAATAACCGAGGCTTAACAATCCGACAAACTCAGTATGAAATTTGGTATACACCTCAATCTTTAACCGTTTCACTCTCCATGTGTTCAATATCGCTTCACGTTAAGTGTCATGAGCCGAAGCTCCTGCCGGGCTAATTATGGGACCCCGATATCCCCTGCCAAGCGCCCACCGAGAAGGTTAGGCCTTGAGTGATCATTATGAGCATAAGCTCCTGCCAGGCTAATTATGGGACCCTGATATCCCCTGCCAGGCACCCACCCGTCGATGGGCCCCAAATGTTCTCGTTGTGTCGATAAGTGTCCAAAAATCTCTTACTCACATAACGTGTCATTTCAATTTAATCAAAGTCCATATGGAAATCAACGTCCAATTATACCAAACAAGGGGCGAGGGTTGCAAAGATACTCAACGAACTCAACGAATATGATCGATAGTGTTATGGAGTGATTTGGTGACGTTTGGAACAAGTTAGAAGCGATCGGGGGTCAAGACAATGGAGTCGGAACAAGAAACAAAACTTAGCCTTAAGGCATTGAAGTATAGATACTATGAATTTCAGTATCTATACAACAGGCCTTAAAAACTTCCAGAGACCGATTGTATCGATACTGATTTAATCAGTATCGATACGACAGTAACCTAAGCCGTTCCAGAGATTCCTGTATCGATACTGAGAAGAGCAGTATCGATACAAATGGGTGTTCGAGCAGATTTTCTGCAGATTTCAAGAAATCCAACCACAACAACAACAACAACAATAGACACGATTTCAAGCAAGGAGAGCACTTCTATTACATATATTGAGAGGTAGAATCCCTACCTCGAGGCCGAAGAACGAAACCCACAAGAATTTCAAGCCCTAGCTTCCGAAAATCGAAACCGAGAGCAATACGACTCCACCGAGCTCCAACCGGTGAAATACGGACCACAATACGCGTAGAGGATGAATGTTTGAAGGTTGTGTTGAGTGGGTTTTGGGTTATTGGAGTGAAATTTGGTGAGAGGGCAAGAGAGAGGGAGAGAGCCGAGAGAGAGCTGGGAGAGAGATGAAAAAAAAAGTGAAAAGGGAAAAAAATTTCCCAGGCATATACACGGCACACACATGCACAAATTACACTAGCACCCATAACTTTCAACTCCTTACACTTTGACCCCCAACTACAATATTCTCATTAATCCATCACTTTTTCCATTTATAAAACAATAAAATTATAAAATGAATTTACGGGTCTCTACATTCTACTCTCCTTAAAGAAATTTCGTCCTCGAAATTTTTCCAAGCCAAGGTTAGCTAACATATACATCATATATGCATGCAACAATCATAGCCATTAATCTTATGCAACAAGTCAATTATCAAGACACGTAAATCTTAAACACTCACATTGGTTCATTCCGAAAATAGGTGCGGATACTTTTCTCTAACTTCGTCCTCCCTTTCCCATGTCGACTCTTCTCTACCCTGATTGCTCCACAAGACTCGCACTAACGGTATCGTCTTACCCCTTAGTATTTGGTCGCGCGAATCTAGGATACGCATCGGTTCCTCTCCATAAGACACGTCGGCCTCCAACTCAAGTTCGGACCATTGTAACACGTGCGACGGATCCGGTTCATATTTCCTCAACATAGACACGTGAAACACGTCATGTACACCCGATAGCTTCGGTGGCAACGCCAAACGATACGCGACCTCCCCAATTTTCTCAATGATATCAAACGGCCCAATATAACGTGGCGAAAGCTTCCCTTTCTTTCCAAAACGCGACAAACCCCTACGAGGCGATACTTTAAGGAATACGTGGTCCCCTTCTTCAAATGACAATGGGCAACGACGACGATCAGCATAGTTCTTTTGTCTACTTTGAGCGGTCAACAATCTTTGGCGGATCACCTTGACTTGTTCGGTTGTTCTTTCTTGTGCTTTCTTAAGGCGTTGGCGAATAGCTTTCATACTCTCGGAGGTCTCCTTGATCATATCCGGCCCCACTAACGTAGCCTCACCTAATTCGGTCCAACACACAGGCGATCGACATGGTCTCCCATACAAAGCCTCATAAGGTGCCATCTCGATACTAGATTGATAGCTATTATTGTACGCGAATTCGACTAACGGTAAGTGATCCTCCCAACTACCCCGAAAATCCAAGACACAAGCCCGAAGCATGTCTTCCAAAATCTGAATCGTTCTCTCGGATTGCCCATCAGTTTGAGGATGATACGCAGTACTAAACAAAAGGTTGGTGCCCAAAGCGGCTTGCAAGCTTTGCCAAAAACGCGCGGTAAATCTCGGATCTCGATCGGACACGATAGATACGGGAATCCCATGAAGTCGGATAATCTCCCGAATATACAAACGGCTAAGTGCATCCACGGAATCGGTAACCTGAATAGGTAAAAAGTGTGCTGTTTTCGTCAAACGGTCCACGATTACCCAAATAGCGTCATGCCCCCTTGGCGACCTCGGTAAACCCGTAACGAAATCCATCGTCACGTTCTCCCACTTCCACTCGGCCACAGGCAATGGTTGTAACTCTCCCGCGGGTCGTTGATGTTCGGCTTTCACTTGTTGACACGTAAGACACCTGGATACGAAAATCACAACGTCCCTCTTCATTCCGGACCACCAAAATTGCCTACGCAAGTCATGATACATTTTCGTTCCCCCCGGATGGACGGCTAACGGTGAATGGTGAAACTCTCGCAAGATTTCTTCCCGACACGAAACGGGTACGAACAACTTTCCTTGATAGCGCAAGCTTTGATCGGCGTGTATCATCCACCCCTCTTGAGCTTTTCCACTAAGGAATTTAGCACGAAGTTCCTCCGCTTCTTCATCGTGTTGTTGTGCCTCAATTACTCGAGTCGATAAAGTTGATTGCATGGTCAAGTTGCATAACGTAACCCCTTCCCGAACTTCCTCGAAATGCGAAGCATAAAAGCCCAAATCGTTCATCATTTTCCACTCGTGGATAGCTAGACTCGCTAAGTGTATCGGTTTTCTACTCAACGCATCCGCCACGACATTCGCTTTCCCCGGGTGATATTGCAATTCGAAATCGTAGTCCTCTAAATGCTCCATCCAACGGCGTTGTCGAAGGTTAAGTTCCTTTTGAGAGAATAAGTATTTCAAACTTTTATGATCAGAAAAGACTTCAAACTTCTCACCGTACAAGTAATGGCGCCAACTTTTCAAAGCAAAAACGACGGCTGCAAGTTCTAGATCGTGGGTAGGGTAGTTTCGCTCGTGAGTTTTCAACTGTCGCGATCCATACGCCACTACTCGCCCTGCTTGCATCAACACGCACCCTAACCCTTCCTTAGACGCATCACAATATACAGAGTAGCCAACTCCACGTTCGGGCACAATCAGAACCGGTGCAGTCGTCAATCGCTTCTTCAATTCTTCAAAGGCCATCTCACATGCGTCACTCCAAACAAAACGAGTCCCCTTACGTGTTAATCTAGTCATTGGCGCTGCTAAACGAGAGAAATCAAGAACAAAACGGCGGTAGTACCCGGCCAAACCCAAAAAACTACGAATTTCGAACACGTTCTTCGGTCGTTGCCAATTCATAACAGACTCTATTTTTCCTGGATCGACGGACACGCCACCCTTCGAAACCACGTGACCCAAAAATTTGACTTCGGATAGCCAAAACTCACACTTACTAAGCTTGGCGTACAATTGGTGCTCCCTTAAGATTTCAAGAACAATGGTGAGATGCGATTGGTGTTCCTCCTCCGTTGGCGAATAGATAAGGATATCATCGACGAATACAACCACAAAACGATCAAGGTATGCACGAAAGATACGATTCATTAAGTCCATGAATGTAGCTGGAGCGTTCGTCAATCCGAAAGGCATAACAACGAATTCGTAATGGCCATAACGAGTGCGGAATGCGGTCTTAGGAATATCCTCTCTCCGAACCCTCAACTGGTGGTAACCGGACCTCAAATCAATTTTGGAAAAACAGGTCGCACCCCGAAGTTGATCAAACAAATCATCGATTCTAGGCATGGGATACTTATTCTTAATGGTGACTCGGTTTAGCTTACGATAATCGATACACAAGCGGAGTGAACCATCCTTCTTTTGCGCAAAAAGAGCCGGTGCTCCCCACGGTGACGTACTCGGACGAATGAATCCTAAGTTCTCCAATTCCTGCAACTGAGTCTTCAACTCTCTCAATTCGGCTGGCGCGAAACGATACGGAGGTATAGAGATAGGAGCGGTACCGGGTAGTAAATCGATAACGAATTCAATCTCTCTTTCAGGAGGTAAACCAGGTAACTCTTCAGGAAAAACATCGGGAAATTCGCGAACTACTAAAGGTAACTCCCCACGTGTCGACAAATCTTCATCTAACGTCAAACTCGCCAACAAGGAATAAATTGACTCGCGCTCTCGAGACCCACATAGATACGGTTCCAACGGCTCCCGACGCTCCCCAAAGAATTGGAAACAAGGACCCTCAAGAGGACAAATACGAACTCGACGCTTGAAACAATCGATGGTAGCATGAAAGGTAGATAGCCAATCCATTCCCAAGATAAGATCAAACCCCGACATTCCCAAAATGATGCAGTCGAATACAAAACGATGGTCACAAATGACTAACTCGCAATCTCGACAAATATGACCAAGAGGCGTTCTACCCCCTAATGGTGTCTCAACAAACAAAGGAGGACTAAGACTCTCCGTTTCCAATTCCAAGGCACACACAAATGATGCAGCAATGAATGAATGCGATGCTCCAGAATCAAAGAGTACTTTAGCAAAGGAGTTGAACAAAAGAAATGTACCCCTCACAACGGATGCTTCTGGAACCTGAGAAATAGAAGGTGAAGCATTCGAGTTGATGTTGAAAACACGCCCCTGGGTACTCTGACCTTGTGCAAAACCTCCCCTCTGACCAGAACCCTGAGTAGGCGCGGAAGAACTCGCTCCCTTGTCACCCCCGGAACTCTGAACCGACGTAGTCTGGCGGAAGTGAGGTTGTTGCTGCCTCTGAGTGCCCCTAAACTGTTGGCCAACATTATACCCCGTTCCCGGCTGCTGCACGGAACCCGACTCACTTTGCACTATCGACCCCTGAGGACAATTCCTAGCGAGATGATCCATCTTCCCACAAACATAACAAGCCTTCTGGAGATGTGGACACTGAGCACAAACGTGTCCAGGTTGATTGCACTTGTAGCACACAGACGGAGGTCTAGACAAAGCACCCCGAGTCCCTGAAGAAGAAGGTACCCTAAAGTTGGATTGGTTAGATGGTTGCTGAGATGGTTCCCTCTGTCTCTTCCGTCCTTGACTCCCAAAGCTTCCTGACGATGAACTCACACTCACAACTTGTTGCCTCGGTTCCCAAACTCCCCTATTCCTCTGTGCTTCCTTTGGTATTTCAATACTTCTCGCACACTCAACAACCTCGGCGTATTTTGTCTTACGTTGCACCATTACCATTCTCCTCACGGTATTATGAAGCCCTTTCTCAAAACGTCTACATTTCCTTTCCTCCGTCGCCACCAACTCTGGCGCAAATCGAGATAAAGACTGAAACTTTTGAGCGTATTCCGACACGGTCATACCCCCCTGCTCCAACTTCTCAAACTGATCTCTCAACTGCTCACGACTAGTCTCTGGAAAGTATTGTTCCTCAAATAATGTCTCAAACTCGGCCCACGTCAAATTTTCAACATCCGGTTCATTTACTTGAGCTACGGTCCTTGCCGCTCTCCTCGCATCCTTCCTAGATTCTAGGACAGACTCCCACCACTCATTGGCTTCCCCGGTAAGTTGAACAGCCACGATATTCACTCGTAAATCGTCTTCGGTAATCTTAAGAGCATTGAAAAGTTTACGGATTTGTGCTAACCAATGATCGGCCACAAGAGGATCACTACTTGTCCCATCAAACGTCGGTGGATTCCTACGGCTAAATTCTCGCATTGCTGATAAGGCTCGGTTGTCTGCATTTTCTCTAGGAGCTTGGTTGAACAGATTTGCAGCTGTAAGTGCTGCGACAAGATCCCTAGCAAATTGAGTTTGATTGGGTGGTATTTCTGCAGCCCTACCGGCCCCAGCCCCCGGATTCCTACCTGGGTTCTCCCCATGCTGACTAACCTCATCCTCTGGTGGCACCCCACGGCCACGACCACGGCCACGACCTCCCCGGTTTCCTGCCACACCCCGCCTAACATGCGATTTCGGAGGCATTTTACTACAAGATATAAGAAAGGAAAACTATTAATCACAACATCACAACTATGTCCCCAAATTCCCAACACAGGTTAATAACAACTCTACACCACTCTACGATATCGAAAATGCAATGCCACGTAATCATACGAATGTTAGTCACACAAGCATGCACAAGTCATGTAAAAAAAAAAAATACAGAATTTTGAACCCATGAGACGAAACGTCTCCCCACGGTCGCTAGGTGTTCTAAACCTAACGCTCTGATACCAAGTTGTCACACCCTCGATTTTTAACATAAATATAAATGATTTCCATAAATAAAATCTCGCCATAATTTGTACGATAACCAAAATGAAGTAGCGTTCCCAAAATATTACATCTTCGGCTCCGAGGCCCAAATTAACGCAAGTACTGAATATTCAAGAGTTAAAGGTTACAATATTCCATAGTCAAAAGATTTACTATAAAGTTACAAATACATCTTCAAAGAGATTTACAAAGATGCCTAAGTAACTCCTCAATCGATAGCTTTCAAAACAATGATCACATCCAAGCATTCCAAGCATGCACGCTATTGTCCTGTATTAGTACCTGAAAATGATAATAGGCTTGAGCTACACTAGCCCAGTAGGAAATTCTACGCTAACATTATATGCAAGAGAAATGCAAGGATGTTCACAAGGAAGAACGAGATACAGACCACACAATAGGCAATAACCGAGGCTTAACAATCCGACAAACTCAGTATGAAATTTGGTATACACCTCAATCTTTAACCGTTTCACTCTCCATGTGTTCAATATCGCTTCACGTTAAGTGTCATGAGCCGAAGCTCCTGCCGGGCTAATTATGGGACCCCGATATCCCCTGCCAAGCGCCCACCGAGAAGGTTAGGCCTTGAGTGATCATTATGAGCATAAGCTCCTGCCAGGCTAATTATGGGACCCTGATATCCCCTGCCAGGCACCCACCCGTCGATGGGCCCCAAATGTTCTCGTTGTGTCGATAAGTGTCCAAAAATCTCTTACTCACATAACGTGTCATTTCAATTTAATCAAAGTCCATATGGAAATCAACGTCCAATTATACCAAACAAGGGGCGAGGGTTGCAAAGATACTCAACGAACTCAACGAATATGATCGATAGTGTTATGGAGTGATTTGGTGACGTTTGGAACAAGTTAGAAGCGATCGGGGGTCAAGACAATGGAGTCGGAACAAGAAACAAAACTTAGCCTTAAGGCATTGAAGTATAGATACTATGAATTTCAGTATCTATACAACAGGCCTTAAAAACTTCCAGAGACCGATTGTATCGATACTGATTTAATCAGTATCGATACGACAGTAACCTAAGCCGTTCCAGAGATTCCTGTATCGATACTGAGAAGAGCAGTATCGATACAAATGGGTGTTCGAGCAGATTTTCTGCAGATTTCAAGAAATCCAACCACAACAACAACAACAACAATAGACACGATTTCAAGCAAGGAGAGCACTTCTATTACATATATTGAGAGGTAGAATCCCTACCTCGAGGCCGAAGAACGAAACCCACAAGAATTTCAAGCCCTAGCTTCCGAAAATCGAAACCGAGAGCAATACGACTCCACCGAGCTCCAACCGGTGAAATACGGACCACAATACGCGTAGAGGATGAATGTTTGAAGGTTGTGTTGAGTGGGTTTTGGGTTATTGGAGTGAAATTTGGTGAGAGGGCAAGAGAGAGGGAGAGAGCCGAGAGAGAGCTGGGAGAGAGATGAAAAAAAAAGTGAAAAGGGAAAAAAATTTCCCAGGCATATACACGGCACACACATGCACAAATTACACTAGCACCCATAACTTTCAACTCCTTACACTTTGACCCCCAACTACAATATTCTCATTAATCCATCACTTTTTCCATTTATAAAACAATAAAATTATAAAATGAATTTACGGGTCTCTACACTCTGATAGGATGAAAATTTCACAGATGGAAGGTTGGAGTTATTTTACCATTGAAAGCAGCTTTGTTGGAGCATTGAAGATAGACAAAGCTTCATAGTGAATGCGGTTGTTCATTAAAAAAAAAATAACTGTTACTATGCGGTTGAGAATCTACAACTTATGGATTCAACTATACTGTGGAGTATAATTGGTTAGTTCTCCATGTTGATGTTAGAGGTAAGTTTGTTAGTTCTTCATGTTATGTTACTTAATGGGTGGATGATTTATATTGTTGACCAATTTTTATTTTCTTCTTTTGTTCTTGAACAGAAGTACTAAAGTTTTAGCAAAAATGATTAGAAAATTGTTTGTTCTTTATTTGCCGATTTAAGTTAAGCAGGTCATTGAATATGCTTAGGTTATTATTTTTTGCATAGTTGGATTCGTTAAGTAGGAGTTGATATATTGCACGTGAGTCCATAATTTATTTGCATGTGTTGATCATTTGAGCCGTGCCTTCAGGCACAGGCATTCACTAGTAAAAAGATAAAATTTAGCTTTAGAGGTTTACATGTTCTTGGTTAAATCAATGTGCCTCTGTGTCTATTTCTTTTAGGTGTGTAACCGAATTCTCTTTTGATGGTGAGATTTGATTTCAAGTTCTAGGAATTCTTGTTAATTCGAGTTCTCTCCTAATTTTATTTGAATCACTTCCAGGCATGATTAAGTGGTTGAGGTTTGGCCTTGAATACTTTTCGAGGGTATGCTTCCACTTCTATTTTTTTAAAATTGGGTGTACTATCTGCTCTAATAAGATGCTATTTGCGTTAGAAGCTAATATGTTTGTAGCTTTCTTACAAAGCTTTGGTTTGACTCTGATAGGATGAAAATTTCACAGATGGAAGGTTGGAGTTATTTTACCATTGAAAGCAGCTTTGTTGGAGCATTGAAGATAGACAAAGCTTCATAGTGAATGCGGTTGTTTATTAAAAAAAAAAAAACTGTTACTATGCGGTTGAGAATCTACAACTTATGGATTCAACTATACTGTAGAGTACAATTGGTTAGTTCTCCATGTTGATGTTAGAAGTAAGTTTGTTAGTTCTTCATGTTATGTTACTTAATGGGTGGATGATTTATATTGTTGACCAATTTTTATTTTCTTCTTTTGTTCTTGAACAGAAGTACTAAAGTTTTAGCAAAAAGGATTAGAAAACTGTTTGTTCTTTATTTGCCGATCCAAGTTAAGCAGGTCAATGAATATGCTTAGGTTATTGTTTTTTGCATAGTTGGATTCGTTAAGCAGGAGTTGATATATTGCACGTGAGTCCATAATTTATTTGCATGTGCTGATCGTTTGAGCTGTGCCTTCAGGCACGGGCATTTACTAGTTATTTTATATATTTGGTTGGGTTTGTGTATAGTGTTTGATTCTTGCGTCTTCAATTTCTGAATTTGGGAGTTTTTTTTGCCCATTTGTGATACCCTAACTGGCCTACTAACTGTGGAAGGGTAAGGTCGAAGATCAGTGATGAAATTGTAGATTTGGTTTTGGTAGAGAGTAACAGATAGAGTACTGATTTTCCGTTTCGAAACACTGCATAAGGTTTGATTCTTTGGAATTTCTCTTCACTCTGGAATTTCTTTTCACGAAATCATGTATAAGGGTTGTTTTTGGGTCCATTAATTTATGTACACATATTGTTTTGTTTGGGTTGGATTGGGTTCGTATCTAATGGTTGATCCCTTCGATTTAAACTTCCCAATTTGCATATAAATGCTATTTTGCTATCGATTGGATTGATATTTGCATGTGTTATTAGCTTAGTTTTTTTGGTTAACTTTCGTCCAGAGAGAGAGACAAATATAGAGAGTGGAATAACGAATTGAAGAAATAGTTGTCACAGATTTGGTTTGGCCTCTGTGGTGTACATGCAATAGACTAAGATTTCTGCAATTCTTTTCCGCCTACTGGTTTCCCCCTTTTATTAACCACAGAGAGAGAGAGAGAGGCGCAATTCTTGGTCTCTAGCATTTTGTCTTTAATGTTCATAAATTGTAAAAATTACTTTAACCTTTTGTTCGTCCTCATTTTGATACAAATACTGGGACAGTTTTCCTGGATACAGCATTTGGTAAATTGGAAATTGTTGCTCAATGCTGGAGCAGGGGAACTAGGGACTTACTCTTTGAGTCATGTCCTTGGTTTGCTGGTTAAAGATCGTGAGTCTTTTTCTCATTATTGGATATTTTAATTACCCTTTTTCAAATGCTGTCTTCTATGTGTTTTGAAATTGGGGGCGACTATTCGCAGCCCCGTATTTTCTCCCTTAACCCGTTAAAAATTTTCAATTATACTCGACAATTAGTTACCGAAATAGAGATAAATTTTCAGCATACAATTACCGAAATATAATATTTTTTTCAACAGCTATTTACAAAAAATGTATGTTCGGCAGTTATTTACCGAAGGTTGAACATATTTTCGACATGTAGTTACCGAAATATAATTTTTTTTTTCAACAGTTATTTACCGAAATGTTATATATGATTTTCAACAACTATTTACCGAAATGTAGTGGGCTAAGGGAGAAAATACGGGGCTGCGAATAGTCGCCCCCTGAAATTGTTTACCTCATGTTTATGTTTTTTGCGGTATGTAGATCATGATAGTTGTTGGTTTTCAGCCCTACGGATCTGGTCTGTTGTAGGATGCTGCAGGGTCATACTGGTAAGGTAGGGTTCACAATTGTGACAAATTTCATATGTGTTCATATATTTGAGGGTATCTGCATTAGTGTTTAGCGGAATTGTTTGCTTATGTTGATTTTTTTTGGTTGGAAGCTGAAAAAGGTGAATTATGTGGAAGTTTCTACCCTGTTTCAGTTCAATGTTTCCCCCATTTGTAAGAATGTTACTACTAATAAGTATAAGAAAGTGAGCTCTTAACTTCTGGTTTTGAATATGACCTAGGAAATGGACTGAGGTAATGCTATGCAATCAAAATTGGTACTTGGAGTGGCATGCTACGGTGCTAGTGGTTTTCCTTCTCCCATTGTTTTCGGTATTGCCTCGAGACAATCTGGGAGAGTGGAATCAAATTAGGAAAATTGGGGAGTAAATTTTTGAGAGCATTATGTATTTGTTGAACTAAAACAAGTGTTAAGAAATTAATTAGGTGATTAATGTGTTAGTACTTGGAAGTAAGGGGGTTGCTATTTTAGTGGTAAAACTTTCTCAGAGCAGCCACTTTGTGTATATATTGTCAAAGGTTTGGTGTGTCTCTAGTGAGTCCAGTCTTCTCCCACCTTTACCCCCGTCGATTGGGGATTAAATGGGTAATGTTATTGTTGTGCTAATTGATAAGTGCCAAAATATTGATATTTTGACCCTCCAAACTACACTCGTTAGTCATTTATATTTGTTACTTGATAATTATTTTGCTTCTATTTTGTTTATAGGTTTCTCGAACTCGTTGTCCAAAATATTGGATAAAAAGAAGAGTTTAATGGAGTTTGGGGTTAAAGTGTAGAATGCTTCAAAGTTGGATTATTAATTTTTTATCGCACGAAGTTCAAGGACCTATTGTGTAATTAATGAATAAAACCCTATTTAAACATTGGAAACTCACTGCCTTTCGGCAGGCAGCTTTGGACGGGAAAAGAAGAATCTCTCGGCCGGGGGAAGTCAGTTCTTGGACGGGCAATACGACGCACGACATCACGAGAACAGGACTTTGGAGTCCATGGCCGGCTCACTCCATTCACTAGGGGGAAAATGAAGCCCCATGCCGAGTAACTTTGTATTTGCATAGATTAGGTTTTTATTCGAATCGGATTATGTGTTCAAGAACTCCTTCTATGATATCAATGGAATGATTTTAATTCTTTTTATCTGTTGAGTATTTGCTTCCTAGGTTTTTGTAGGGGTTCGATTTGACGGGACCTTGACTTGAGTTAGTATTCCTCTTCCGTTGCTCCGTTCCCCTGCAACAAGTCACTAGGGCTGGAATAGCCCAGTGACCCTCCGACGATCAAGTTAGATCTCAGAGGAGGATATAGATCTAGGGTTAGGGAAAGATGGCATACCTCTTTAGGTTAGAGTCCCTTTGTATTTATAGACCTAGGTTTGCTTGGCCTCCAAGCTAGCGCGTGAAGGATACGCTCAAGTAACCGCCTCGGATGACATCACAGATGATGCACTGGATAAGGCGGTTGTGAAGCACATGGCCAGACCTGACCTAGATGATCCTATCTGCCACGTATCGCTCTTGGTCCCCTCTTGTTATGCTACGTTCCTTCAAGAGACCTTTACGGAATGCATGCTTCGGTAATTAACCGAAGCATTAACAGGAGGTTCGATACCGAGCGAGTAAATGGAAGGATATACGCTGTGGCCCACCTGTGCAATCCTATAGACCGTATTAATATGAGACCTCGGTCAACGATGGTCTAGCTAGGTTACCGAGGCCATAACCGAAGCCTCCACAATAGCCCCTTAACTCTCTGATGCATCGGCTTTTTGCTTCAGGGGGTTAATCTTGTCCATGATCCATTATGCTTTTGGCTTTCAATACCCAAATCGCCGAAGAGAAAAATGACATCGGGGATTATCGGAACGCCATTCCCAGCTTTCGATGCCACGTGTCGATCATCGCAGAGGTACATGAGCCAACAGTTGTTCTGGCACGTGCAATACCAGTTGATTGGTACGGACCGTCCTTTTGGTGACACGCATCAAAAGCCCAATGGCTCGGTGATTCGGCGTTCTAACCTCGGTGCAGAACTTTTCGACCTTATCTGTCAGATGGTGCCACGTGTCAAAGATCCAACGGTTCGGCGCACGACGCTTCGTTTCCCGGGCGCCTCCTCTGATTGCCCGAGTATATAAGAGAGAAAAGAAAGAGAGGACGATAAAGCTCTCCCGATTTTGAACTCGAACCGCTGCCGCCGTCGCCTTCCGCTCTTTGATCAAGATTTTGAGTGTTTAGACACGGATCTTGACACGAAACCCAGGTATGACGATCTTTAGCTGCTGGTTTTCATGTTTTAATCATTTTCTTCAAGTTTTCTTCCCTTTAATCCACATTTCTACGCGTTGTGGTTGTACCGCCGTTTGCCGCTGCTCGTCTTGCGGCGGCACTGGGTGTCTCCAGCGTTTTGTTCTTAGCTTTCCCGAGGTCTAAATTCAACCCGAGGGCCATATTCATCCCGAGACCATAGATATAACCACTGGCCTCGGAGACCCCTCCCGGAGAAGGGTCCCCGGAAATCTACCAAGGAGCGATGACCATTCCGTCCCATTTGCTAGGTCATGTTGCTTTCCCTGGGCATATAGCTAACGGGCTTTTGCACACACATTTTTTTTGCTAGGTAGGGGCGGATGGTTGTTGAAGTCTCCTCGGACAGTTCCAGTAGCTCTTCTTCTGCTAATCTTGAGGAGATCTTTGAGGAGTGTCGTGCCCAGGCTTTTTACCGAATTCCATTGGACGCCATTGAACCCTCGGACCCTCTTAGAGCTTCACGTCCTATCACAGCCTTCGTTCCTTGGGAGATGGAGATTCCCAGTACATCGGGCCATGGACCGGGCCCATTCGCCGATGCCCCTGAAGAGGTTCGGGGACGAAGGAGGCCGATGAGACCGTGTCCCTATCTGACCCAGTATTTCAATGGGACCCCAGCTGCCTACGCCGAATTCAAAAGGGTTTACAGCATCCCTCCCGACGTAGAGGTTCGGCTGCTTCCTGACAACAACCCCAAGACCCTTCCTCACCAACCAGGGGAATTGATTTTTCCTTTGATGGCAATCGCTGAGGGAGGAGTTAGGTTCCCCCTTCATCAATTCGTCCGACGAGTACTCCGGACCCTTTCTCTTACCTCTTCCCAGCTCACGGTGAACTCTTACCGAATTATCACCAGCGTCATCGAGCTGAGAAGGCAGTTCAACTTGACCTTTAGGGTGGAAGAACTCTTCGGCGTGTATCTCGTGGGAGTCAACCGAGAGAGCAACCGATACTACCTCTCGTGTAGGACCGGATACGACACATTCCTTGTCGACCATCTCCCCGACTCCGAGGAGTGGGTGAACATTTATGTCTCGGTAACCGGGAATTTTATGTTCGGACCCGGGGAGAATGCAGATACCACTACCAGAGTGCAGTTTGGGACCGGGGCTCCTGGTTGGTAGAAATTACTCTTCAGTAGATGCTTTGAATGTTTTTGTTTTGCCCTGCATACTTATACTGATTCCTTATTTTGGCTTTGCCTTGCAGCTGAGGGAATCGTTCAAGGGCTTCGGGAAAGAGCTAACCGGGCCCGGATTACAGCAGCCTACGCCATTCCCATCACAAGTCGGTGCGCACCAGAGCTGCTCGGGTACGTCCCAACTTACACGGGCTTTCTAAAGAAGAAACCGAGGCAGCAGGGGGTCCCGAGGGCAGGCCGAGGATGAGGCAGAGGGAGAGGACGAGGATGAGGGGAGAGGGGGAGAGGAGAGGCTGCGATCGAGACCGATGGGAGTAACTCCGGACCTCGGGGAATCCTTCGCGAGGAAATTGACCGAGATACTCCTAAGAGAACCGGGCTGAGTGAAGAGATGGCGGGTCCTGGAACTCGCGAGGTGCTGAATCTGAGACGCCGGAGGCCGGCGGGTCGGGGCAGGGGAACAGTCCCCGGTACGCCAGGCGCCAGGACTTCGAGGGCAACTCTTGTTTCACCACAGGAGCCCTCGGAAAAGAGGGCTCGGCGTGAGGGGGGGGGACGGAGAAGGGGGAGATCAGGAGACGATCCTGATCGAGGAGGAGCCGGGAGAGCCCGGAGGGGGGATCGGTGGAACGGAGGAAGGTTCCTGGGTCAATCCGAGGGAACTCCCCTGGGCTCCGGAGTTCCGCCACTTTGTCGGTCGCCAGATCCATCACGCCGACAGCGTCAAGAACCTCGGGGTAGCCTTCGGGATGCTTCGGGGAAGCATTCTTCCAAGGGATGCCCGGGCTGTAACTGGCTTGACCGAGGACATCACGGCCGAGATAGCTCAGGCCCTTTTCAATGTAAGTTAATGGTTTGTGTCCTGCTTTTTTCAACCTGAATGTTTGCACTTGGTGAATCTCTTTTGTTCTTTGTTTGCAGGCGGGAGCTCGAGCATTGGCTATCAATGACCGGTGCAAGGCGCAGGAGAAGGAGACCGAGAAGCTGAATCGTTCCCAGTAACGGCCGGCATACTGCCGGAGCGTTTCGTCGTTCCTCTTGCGGAGGTCCAAGAGGGAATCGATCTCCTTCTCGTGCTTATTGCTTGTCACGAATCGGGCCATGAAGGCATCACAGAGGGAATCGAACGAGGAAATTGACCGAGCCGGGAGTTGATTGAACCAGGTGAGGCCCAGGTTGCCGAGGCTTGCAGGAAACACTTTGCACAAGAAAGCATTGTCCGAGGGTTCGTTCCGAAGAAACAAAGACATGACAAGCTTGTATTGAACCAGGTGAGTATACGCCTCGGTCTTGCCGTCGTATTTGGCAAACTTGGGTTGGGTGAATCCCTTGGGGGGGTAACTGAGTCGATTTCTCTTGTATAGGGAGAAGTCGTGAGTCGTGTAAGCCGCGCGTCACGATGAGGTCGGATCGAACGGTCGGGGCCGTCTGGACGCTCAGTCGCTGTACGCTTCTTGGGGACAAGTTTGTCCAATCGTTCATGTTCCTTTCTCTTTGTAGCAACACTAATCGGCTTCTTGGGGGAGCGTTCTCAGTGGTGATGGCGGTAGCTGTCCTGAGCGGAAGGCTCGAGGCGCTCAGTGACCGAGCTCCTGCTGTGTGCGCCGTCGGGGTGCGAGACGATGGGACTTCTGGCTCGGGGGCCCTTCGGGCGCTCGCGGTATCCCCTAGTCTGGAACTTCACAAGGTCGTCGTTTCCTCTGGCCGCCCTTGTGAGGCTAGGGGTAGATTCCCTGCCTGTCTTGCCCACTCGGACCGAGTGGGTGGAAGAGGCAGAGACGCTCTCAGCACCGAGCCTTTCGAAGGCCGATGGTCTCCTTTGAAGCTGCATAGGGGAACGGGAACGGTCCCTATGCGATGTGTCCTTTGTGGCTCGAGCGTCTGCCGGTCTTGGTGGCTCGAGACGATCCTTGACTGAGGGGCGGGATCTGTGCTCCAGCAGGTGACCGACTTCGCGACTGTGAGGGGGAGTGTGACGGTCCTTCCTTACGCCGCGACTCCCGGAGGAATGAGATGGGGAGATTTGGAGGAGGTGCTTGATCTCCGCCAACTCGTCTCGGACGTGTCTGTCGCGGTCCATCACCGTCGCGAGGTCGTCGATTTTCCGCTCAAGATGGCGGATGTAGGAGTGGAGCTCGGAGGATGGGCCTACGTCTGGAATTGACGCTCCGGCGCCAACTCCGACGGATACATGGGTCTTTCCAAGGGCGGTTGCTCCGCCGGAAGCCAGGCTGTAGTCCATGAGGGAACCAAGCCCGTGGGCGGTACCACCATGATGCGCGTCGTCGATCTCAACCATGTTTGATTCAGGAATGCTGAACGGAGCAGAAAGGGGGAAGTGGATGTTGAAAGAGTGGCTAGATCCCCAGCAGAGGTGCCAATTGTAGGGGTTCGATTTGACGGGACCTTGACCTGAGTTAGTATTCCTCTTCCGCTGCTCCGTTCCCCTGCAACAAGTCACTAGGGCTGGAATAGCCTAGTGACCCTCCGACGATCAAGTTAGATCTCAAAGGAGGATATAGATCTAGGGTTAGGGAAAGATGGCATACCTCTTTAGGTTAGAGTCCCTTTGTATTTATAGACCTAGGTTTGCTTGGCCTCCAAGCTAGCGCGTGAAGGATACGCTCAGGTAACCGCCTCGGATGACATCACAGATGACACACCGGATAAGGCGGTTATGAAGCACATGGCCAGACCTGACCTAGATGATCCTATCTGCCACGTATCACTCTTGGTCCCCTCTTGTTATGCTACGTTCCTTCAAGAGACCTTAACGGAATGCATGCTTCGGTAATTAACCGAAGCATTAACAGGAGGTTCGATACCGAGCGAGTAAATGGAAGGATATACGCTGTGGCCCGCCTGTGCAATCCTATAGACCGTACCAATATGAGACCTCGGTCAACGATGGTCTGGCTAGGTTACCGAGGCCATAACCGAAGCCTCCACAGTTTTCAAATACCATTCACATAATAGTTTTCATTGTTCTCAATTTGGGTGACTGAGATGGGTTATGCTCGTGAGACGGACCGTGCCGTTAGGCGGCTAGACCGCGCTAGTGAGACGGTCCGTGCCGTGGGATAATCCATGCTGGTTGATGAATTGTAGAAATTTACTTGGCCACTGTCGATTGGGATTGCAAGCCCTAGCGATAGTGATTTGCGATTCGAGTGTTAATCCAGTCTATGCAATACACGGTTATGCGGTTGGAGTGGATTCTAAACCCTAGACTTTTTCCCATCGTTTCTAAACTCATTTGATTAATTGCTCTTTTGTTTAATTAGTTTCTTAAAACAATCAAACCAATCAATCAAACTCTTTCTTTTCGAATTAATCTAAAAGTTAGTCGAATTTATAGTAACTCAGCCAATTTGTCCCCGTGGATTGATACTTGGACTTAACCGCTATTCTCTAAGTAGTTGTTAATTCTTAATTTTTATAAATATATTTTTGATTCGGAACGACACGGTCAAATTTGCGTTAATACTATACCCAAAAAACGTATAGGCTCTGATGTTACTCACTTATTCGGTAATATAATGAATATTAATTGAATGGGAGACTTAGGAATAATACTACTGTGAGTATTTAACATGGCAGCATTATATTGATGTCGGAGTATGGGATGGGAGACTAATAGTATGGAATGCTCTCACAAGCCAGAAAACTCATGCCATAAAGTTACCCTGCGCTTGGGTCATGACATGTGCCTTTTCTCCAACTGGTCAATCTGTTCCATGTGGTGGGCTTGACAGAGTATGCTCCATCTTCAACCTGAATTCCCCGACTGACAGAGACGGGAATATACCTGTATCAAGAACGTTTAGCGGGCATAAGGGTTATGTTTCTTGTTGCCAGTATGTTCCGGATGAAGAGACTCATCTCATAACAAGTTCGGGTGATCAAGCTTGTGTTTTATGGGATATAACTACAGGTCAGAGAACTTCTGTGTTTGGAGGTGAATTCCAGTGCGGACACACTGCTAATGTGCTGAGGTACTCTCTGGATTCCAAGTTGGTGTGCCTAATTTGGTTATTCTTTTTTATAGCGATATTTGTACTGGTTGAAATCTTTTCTTGTTTCAGCTCATAGTTGAAGGCAGAAGTAAATGCATGCAGTCATAGTTGACTCACAAATCCAATCTAATATACTCCATATTCCATCTAATATACAATTTGTATTGTTTAAACTTCTGCTCAATAGTCTCTCTCTCTCTCTAGAAACAACAGCCGCCTCTGGTTAGGGTTTGGGGGAGGCTCCGCCTCCTCCCCCTAGTCTCCCCCTTCTCTCCTATCTCTCTTCCTCCTCTCTTCCATCTCTCTCTTTCCCTCCTCTCTTCTCCTATTTGCTGCTGTTTTTCACCCTTTGATTTGGGGTTTTTGTGCTGGTGAGATCAGCGTGGTGGTCATGGCTTCTGCCAGTGATCCTCCGGTTTCTTGGTCCCCTCCGGGCCTTTCAGATCTACTGGGTGTTGGTGGCGGCGCTGGGATGTGGGTTGTGGGGTGGTGAGGGTTTGGGGGTTTTCGGTGGAAGAGGTGAGGGGTGTTGGGGTTTTTTTATTTGCTGCGTTTTATTTTTGTTTTTTCCGGCGTGGCCGGTTCTCACCGACTGGTTTCTCCAGTTTGGTTTTGTTACCAGTCCGAGGCTTTCTCAGATCTGGTGGGTGGACGTGGTGGGCGAATAATGCTTGCGGGGCTTGGCTTCGAAGTAGGCGGATAAGGGCCGGGGCCTGGCCCTGGTGCCCAGTGTTCCAGTTTTCAACTTTGGGGAGTATCTACACAGGGGAGATTCACCGTCATCGGCGCCGTGGGCCGGTGTTTCGTAGTTTAGCCTAGGCGGATTTCTTCTTCGTTTCTCCATGCCCGGAGCCTGCTCGTGTCAGCGGGAGCTTGCCGGAGAAGTTCTCTCCACTGCTCCGGTTCAGGATCCAATCGGTGCCTCCATCTTCGGCGGCGGGTGGTTTTTTTCTCGGCCGGCTTGCATCAGTGGTAATTCTCCATGGTGGCTGTGTTTATGTCATTGTTTGTTGTTTATTCCTGTTTCCATCAGTTCAGTTTAGTTTGTCTCTGACTGGGTGCGTGCTTCAAACCGAGGCAGCTAGGGGATACACTGAGGGCCCCTCGTGACCCGACCCTTTGAGGCGGTGAGACATGCTAAGGCCTGTCCTCTAATTTATGTCGGTTTTGCTGGTGTTCCTTTGTCACCTATTTTCTTAGCTTTTTTTTCTGTGATGGCTTGTTGTACATTTGCCCATTCTCTGTTTTCAGATGGATTCGCTGTAATTTGCCATTTTTGGCTTTAATGAAATGTGATTTGGATAAAAAAAAGTAAATACAATTTGTATTGTTCATTCGGTTCTTCAACCAAGCCCAATGCCGCATGTTTGTCCTTATTCTCGTCTCGAGTATGATTTCCCCTTTTAGCAATGAACTAATAAAATGGGTTGGGGTCTGGCCTGGCATTGCATTTTTAATTATGCATTAGACATTGGGATTACTATTTCTGCCTTTTTTTACGGAGTTAAGTCATGCCAGTTTAAATACCCATGATTGCTTTTACATGTAAGTTGGCATCTACCAAGCAATCCTCTTAGTTTTAATGTTCTAAAAATATAGTTAATGTTGACCGTATGAATTTTTTATACATTTCAAATTTTCATACTCCTACTTTGTTTATTGTTCAAATGGAGGAAGATAGAGTTGAGGGGTCTATAGAATATAGTGAAGAGTTCGAAAAGGAATGTACACCATGTATTGGCATGCAGTTCGAGTCGAAAGATGCTGCGTATCGATTCTATTGCGAATACGGAAGGATTTTAGGGTTTTGTGTTCGAAAGACTACATATCTAAAAGCAAGACAGACGGTGTGATGATTAATAGAAAGTTTGTAGTAAGGAGGGAGTAAAAAGAGTGGATAAACGAATTCAGACGACGTCACTAGGTAGACTAGAGACAAGAACTAATTGCAAAGCATTTTTTGTACATATCACTTGATCGGGCTTCATTGAAATGGACTGGGAAAAGATTTGATGAGAGACTCACAATCACTTGTTACATATTTCTGAAACTGTTCATATGATGAGGAATCAAAGAGGATTGACTAAGTCACAAGATAAAACTGTTAAAATTGCTGATGCTATCGGGTTACCTCTTAAGTTGTCACATGATCTCATTAGTGCCCAATCAAGAGGAAAGGAAAACGTTGGGTTCATGCGAGAGGATATTAAAAGCTACTTGCGTGCAAAAAGAGAAAGGAATTTACAATATGATGAAGCAGAGGCTTTGTTGAGATATTTTTAGAAACAAACTATTGATAATCCTTACTTCTTTGGGAAGAAGGGAAGCTTAATACTACACCAAACTGTTCAGCTTTTGGGAATGAAGAATGAACAAAGATCTACGCAATCCTTCCTAATTTCTTCCAGCTTCTGATAACATCGAAGTTCAAAAGTGTTTTGACGTTAGGCAAACGGAAAGACCTCTTATCTTTTGTAATATTTCCCATCCCTACCAAACTTAAACTTCTAATCCATGTAATTATTAAATCGTACCGACATCTGCAAATCAGTGTGCAAGGAAACTTAACGCTACCTATTCACCTCATCCAATAACTATATGTATTTGCAAATTTTCAAGCAACACTATAAAACATTTTAATGCACTATGCATTCCAAATTTTTATCAACCTTCCCTTCAACATTTTTGTAATTAAACTAAAAAAACACAATAGATATTTGAGTTATCAAATCAACGGACATCATAATCGCGCATCGCACGTGCCATTATTACTATACTAGTACAACAACAAATAGGATCACATCGTCCAGTATACAAATTGTTTTTTATTTTCTTCTTTCCGAACTCCGAATCTTCATTTTCTGTTTACAATGAATGAGAATTTAAATCCAAGTTCAATCGTGAAGACATTCACACATAAGCAATGGAAAAAAAATCATTTCCTTCGCTTTACTTTCTTATTTGTCTGATTTGTATAGTCTAAATTAAACCTAATTTTGGAAACCCGAAGGGTCACGTTTCCAGGAAACCAGTCATCCTGAGAATTGAATTCCGGACTTGACTCAAATCCCTCCCCTTCAATGTCCTCCCGTTTCCACTGCACACCGAAAACGCCATTTTCCCGGCAAAAATCCGCCGACCCACAATCACGTGAGGCGGCACCAACTCCTCGTCCTTGTTGTCTTCGAAGAAATCCAATTCAACGCACCGTACCCAAGGATTCCCGGAATAAGCCTCTGGTATATCCACCGGAATCGAACTCATCTTCTTCTTTTTCCTCTTTGGGTTTTCTTTCCTGGAAATTCGGCACTCGACAACGTCGGCTCCTCCGTTCACTACATTTTCCTGGAAAATGACTTCGGATTCCTGGAACTCTTCTGCCATGGGAACTTTTTAATGTGTCTTTTTGCTGAACAGGGAATTCGAGAAGCAGAGGAATTGGAAAAAGTAAGGAAGGGGAAGGGAATTTATAGGGAGGAATTGGATGGATTGTGGGGGAATGGGTTTTGGTTTTGCGAGGGGAGTCGTAGTGAGCACACTATTGATTAATCGTGTCGTTACTCGTTCAGATAATAGCGTCACTGTAAAGGCATTTGCGTGTGGTCCCGATTTCTCTCTCTAGAAAGTTATCTCTCTCCACGTTAAACAGATTCATCAGCTTCTGTCCTGCCTAGCTAATAAACGAACAGCTCCAAATCTCTTATGGCTCACGGCTTTCTTCGTGATTTTGTACGTCTTCATACACTTGTGTTCCATGTATGGATTTATCTTCTTTTTTTTTCTCTCGAAGTTATGAGCAAATTTATCCTAACACAAGTTTGTCCTCTAAATCGTAGTTTTAACATATAGTATTTCGTTTCGTTTAAAAATGTTAGTGATCAGGATGGTATATAAAAATATATACTGCTACTAAACAACAAAATAATAAACTTTTTGACTATTTAACATTTTTGTCGTTATATAGTTTTCCCCAAATTTTGGTTTATAAACGTTTATTGTTTCCATTTGCATAGTTGAAATTTATTAACCATATAGGATTAACAGAAAGAAGAAACAATAATTACCATAGTCCAAGAGGACATTAACTTCATACGCTTTTTTAACAACTTACTTCAATATACTCCAACGTTTATTTGAAGGCTTTTTTCATGCATCTTGAAGTAGAATGAAGATAAATTTTTACCAAAAGAATGCAATAATCTTTTACTCCCTATTTTTAAAGATCTTTGTACAACATGATGTGAGGGAAGAGAGTTATGCCATCAGGCCCATAGGCCATAGGAGGCGAATTCTCTGCAATTTTAATCACAATCGTTCATCTTTGCATTCAATGGTTTAATTTCAGGAAAAAGTTCAATTTTTTCCCTGGAAAAGTTTTTTGTTAAATCTCGACTGTTAAAAACACCATCCAATAGTAGCCGAGCAAAAAAAAAAAAACACCATCCAATAGTTACGATCACTTGAACCGCACCAGTTCAGTCCAACTTGAACTGCAGACAAGCCTTGTAACGCCCCTAATTTCCGGAACGTTAAATAGACAATTTCATTGAAAAACTAAATAGAGTCTGGCTCGATATTACATCATAATCTTAACAAAAGTACTTTTATTCAACAAAACAAGGGGGAACTAGGATTTCTATCTACTGCTCCGCTTGTTCCTCCATCCTGGCCAGCTCCTCGGCTCCAAAAGCTTCCAAGGTGTAGAGTTCACCATGTTCATCGATAAGATCTGACACATTATACCAGCATCGCCACCACTATAATATGTCAGGGTCACCAAAGGTAACACCGTGAGCTACAAAAGCTCAATAGAATAACTCATACCCACTAACCCTTAACTTACAAATATTAGGGCATATTATACTAGTACATGCATAACTATCAAACAGTTAACAATGGCACAACCACATTCGCTGTTCACTATCGTTGGTGTCCATGATTTCTGAGTTTCTCCTACGCGTCATTTCATAGACCGTGTCACTGGTTCCACCTTTCATTAGCCAAATCAACACTTTCAAAATCGTCATTTTAACACACCCAACCACGGTTCTGCCGTTCCGGTCTCCCGAGTATCCTCACAATGGTTCCGCCGCACTGGATTCCCATTGGCACACTTTGCATTGGCTTCTCTTCGCGGATAACCAAGCCACACACCCAACCTCAGTTCCGTCGTTCCGGTTTCCCGAGTATCCTCACAATGGTTCCGCCGCACCAGGTTCCCATTGGCACACAAAACACACACCACACAATGGGCTATCACATCCGGCCACATTGCAGCTTCCAAAACATTTCTCGTTTCCAAAATACGTCTTTTCATTAACCACATTCTAGGTGTCATGTTTCTACTTTCTTGATTTCTGTGTCTCGTTCTCTTGCAATGACTCTGCGGTAGGATTTTTCACATACGTAATCATAAATCATTCATTGTAATATTGAAACTAACTAGCAAGATCATCCAACTCTATATTACTAATCATGCTAAATTTCCTACTTAAAAGCATAACGCCATGTGTACGGACGCCTTTGGAGTGAAAATCACTTATTCTTTACAACAAGACAAGTAATACAAACAATTCATAATACATGCTCATAACCATCCTAAAGATCAAAATACGAATACTTTTATTAACGATAAAATCTTATCTTTTGAAAAACCGTTCTTTCCTCCTTTGTGGGAAGTTCAAAACAATATATGTTTATTAGAATAAAAGTTGATTATTCCAACATGTTCATACTTTCATAAGTTGTTAACTATTATGCATTTCAAACCTATAGGTGATAGATAACCTTATATACGTAAAGATAGGGTATAAGAAGATTCTACGTTATACTTTCCAACATACGGTTCTATGTTATACGTTGAGTGAGTGGACAAGGGACTCTACCTTTCTTCGTGGCGGTAGTGGCGGCTACGGAGAGAGTAAATACGTCGGGCGGAGTAACTTCCTACAGTAAGCTTCCGGTAGCTTCGAAAAAGAAAGGTTTCTCTCGAAACTAGTTCGTGACTAAAACTACTAAACTTTATGGATCGAAAGGGTGGTTTAGGATGAGTTTCTTGAGGAACTTAGGAAGAACTCAAGAACACTCAAGAACAAAGTAAGAACACAAGAATTTTCTAGAGAGAGAAGTTGGAGGATGAAGGTGTGGGTTGAATGGTAAGAATGGGGTCCTACTTATAGCCAAAATGTTGGGCTCTCCCTCCCCTCTCTTGGCCGGCCATCTCCCTCTCTCTTTACCTCATGGATTTTGCTCCATTGAGTTGTCATTTCATGCTTTGAAAGCATGCCACGTCTTCCATGACTTATCTTGTCCAATCTTTTTAGGCTTAAGGCTATAACCTAACTAGGATCTTATGCTTTCGAGGTGAATCTAGGTACTCATGGTCTAGGTTAGCAAGTCTTACAAGTCTAGTGTAGAGTTTGATTAGGCTAAAGTATAGCCTTCCATGTTTAGTCATTCCTAGGTCTAGGTTGTAGTCAACTCTTAGGGTAATCAAAGGCTAGTTTGAAAGCAATCTAGGATGATTAAGGGCTAGGATTCTATGCTTGTGAAAGACTAGAATGAGTTGTCTAGTCAATTGGACTTAAGGCTAAAATAGGGCTAAAGATGTAGCTTGTGCAAGTGTACAAATCTCAAAGCACACACATGCACCTCTCTCTCTCTCTCTCTCTCTCTCTCTCTCTCTCTCTCTCTCTCTCTCGGCCTCTCTCTCCTTTCTCCTCTCTCGGCCTCTCTCTCCTTCTCTCTCTCTCTCCTTTCTCCCATGTGCCTAATATATATATATATATATATAGAGGAATTTTCAAGTGAGGGATCCCTCATTTTGTTAAAATGAGGGACTTTCATTTCCCGATCAAATTTTGAAAATCCGAACCATTCAATGTGTGCAGAACGTAATTTTAAGAGTTCCCGCGAGAAATCAGCAAAAAAAAATGACCGGGAAGGGCGTCATCCGAGTAGTTTTTTTTTAATCGTTCAATGAAAACTGCTCGGGTGAAGCCTTTCCCGGTCATTTTTTTTGCTGATTTCTCACGGGGACCCTTAAAATCACGTTCTGATCACTTTGAGCGGCTCGGATCATCGAAATTCAATCGGGAAGGGGAGTTCTGCATTTTAATAAAATGAGGGATCCCTCACTGGAACCTAACTCTCTCTCTCTCTCTCTCTCTCTCTCTCTCTCTATATATATATATATATATATATATATATATATATATATATATGTATATATATATATATGTATGTATGTGTAAGACTATGGAGGTTTAGGTCTAAGTAGACTTTACAATGTTAGGAAGGAGTAATGATGGTAATCAAGGTTCTCAAGTGTTAGTCAATATCCAGTGGACAATACTTCCCCTAGCAATCATACATATATCTATACATATATATATACTAGGTATACTTAGGTCCAAGTAGCCCTAATAGGTCTTAAGGAAGGTAATGATTAGGGTTAGGCTTTCAAAGGTAATCCTATGGACCAATGGTTAACCATTTCCTAGAAAGTGATCCTAGTCATGATTACACTAATCATGAGTACGACTTTTGGAAGTATTATGATGACAATCTTTGTCCAATGGTTCTTAAATGCTAGGGAAAGGTAACTAAGTCAATTGGTACTTAGGTTTGCCTAACTAAATAGATAGAAACAAAACCTATTACCCAAAGGATAAGAATTTCCCTAACAACTATCGTTCAATGGGTAAAGAGAAAAGATACACTTGGAAGATGTAATGATGAGAAATAAAGTCAAGAATTGACTAGTCAAGAAAGTGCAATGATTTCCTAGTCTAGGGTTGGAAGGGTTCAACTAGGGTGTAGAAAGGTTCATAAGGTTCAAAAAGGGTTGAAAAGGTTCATCTAGGGTTAGGAGAATGTAACCAGGCGAAATGGTAGTTAGGTTTCTCTAACTAATCGGTTGGAAGCTAATCCTACTTGCCAAGTAAGATTTCTAGCCAAGAAATACAATTTAAAGATTTTATTTAACTCGTTAGGAAAATATACAAGTGCTTTTATAAGCATACTTGTCTTTAAAAAATGACTAAATTGTTCGGTGCGAAAAGATAAAATTTTATAAGTCTCAAATCTAATTATGACGGATTATTAGAAATTAAAAATAAATTTTAAAAGCAAATCCAAGTAATTAAAATAAAATTTAAATATTTAACAAAAATTTTATTTACCGAAAATCAAGGTCATTACAAGCCTGGTTCTAGGCCATACATAGTAGGCAATATGTTGGTAGTAACAAATACTATAATCAGTAAAAGTGGATTTACAAGGGCCCATATACTTGATGTGATATGTGGAAAATTTTAATGGATAAGAGCTAAGGCCCCGTTCTATAAATCTTCTTAAAAAATAAGCAGCTTATTTCACATTTTTAAACTAAAAAATAATGTAAATGAAAAATATTCTTTTAATTTTTTTTGCATCGTATAAAAGATCTCATCGAGATCTTTCAAATAAGATCCATAATGCATATTTTTAGATTTCAATAAATCCATAATTTTTTAGATTGAAATTGTCTTCTTAAAAAATAAAGACCTTTTTTAAGTTCTGGAACGGGGCCTAAATCTCAGAATAGATGGGGGGGGGGGGGGGGGTGTGTAGAATCGTTTATGGAAAATGTTAACTAAAGTTCATTGGGCTTTGAATAATCGCAAAAAGCCAAAAAGTTGTATTAATATCCGTAAAAATTGCATAAATATCCGCCAAAGTTCATTGATATTTATGCAAGTTGTATTGTAGTTTTAACTGTTTTGTCTTTATGCGTGTAATGTGTATTATCTCGTGCTCAATAGACTCCCGTTGGCCGGATCCATAGTTTATTGAGGGCTACATTGACCTAATTTTTCTTTTAAAAGAAAGGCCTCATGACAAACATTATAACGGTTTCATTAGGTCACCAAACCTGTTCCAAATTTAAAAGGCGTGATTGAGATTTACTTTGGTATGTGAGTTACTATCTCCACACTATCAACACATCCTAAATTCGGGAGGTTTTTGGAGACCATTTTTTTTAAGACTACATAGTGTTCATAAGTAAAAAAAAAAAGTAGATTTCTGGCGTCATTTTGGTGTGTATTATTTGTTCATGCTATTTTAAATAAGGGATGCAATCACATGCTCTAAATTCGGGAGGTTTTTGGAGACCATTTTTTTTAGACTAAAGCGTTCATGAGGAAAAAAAAGATTTCTGGCGTCACTTTCAACAGTAACTTTTATTTAAAAATAGCATGAACAATAATACAGTACAACAGTTGGTAGAGGATTTGATGATCAACGATGAAGCTTCTTTATTGTCTTGTTTGTCTTCCGGAACGGGAAGAAAGGATGAAATTAATGAATGTGAAAGGATCATTTTTAAAGAAATTACGTATCATTCGGTGTGTACGTGGAAAATGATTAAAGAAAAACTACTTGTGAGATGAAAGCAACTGTACGTAACAAAGAACTCGTATAGTGCAAAAATGTCAAAGTCAAATTTTATAAAGAAACAAAATTTTCAAATCTGAGTGCTTGATAGCTTATTGAGCAACTAGCACATGTCCGTGCTTGAAGGTATATGATTCGAAGATTTTAGTAGTATTTAAAATGGCTTCAAGTGTCTAAGTGTGAGCGAATTGCCCATACCTCAAGGTCCGGCGCAACTTGATATTGAGTTTGCAACAACAAAATTGTTCAAATCAATTACGTATAAATTAGAAGGCAATTGTGATTCTTGCAAATCCTAACTATCAATCGTCCACAATAAACACAATTTTTAGCAATTAAACACCATGTTCAGGTATAGAATTTTTCATTGCCCATCCATACCTAAATGAATTGCATTCCATACTGTTGACCAATCTCACAAACAAACTTGAACCACCCCAAAAGCTGTTTTTTTTTTTTTTTTCTAATAAGCTTCACCCTTATGCATCCATGGTATGTAAACTGATGGCTACAGTATTCTTAATATTTTCTTCATACAGAACAAATCGTAATCGTAATTAAACCTAGTTGATATGATGATCTCAAGTTCACAATCAGCACTTACCGATAGGGATTAAAATGAGAACCTCATATTATTTATGGATTTCTGTTTTGATATTATTTTTTAAAGAATGATATATATATATATATATATATATATATATATATATATATATATATATATATATATATCAGTCCGTTTCACATTAGGGACTCAGGGAAGTCACCACAGGGTTGTAGTGACTCAAAACGCCACCGTTTTAGGGCTGCAAGGGAAAAGACAAAAGGCCCTGTTTGGTGGAAAGCCAAGCAAAAAAAGTTAAATGCTCTAATTTTTAATTTGTTTGAACCAGTGCGAAGATCTTATTTTTCTGATCATTTTATCCTAAAGAACCATAATTAATTTTTGACTCTAAAGCTCTTGTTAGTCAGCCCTAAGAAAGTTGTAGAATCAAATATCTCTTAGGGCTAACTAATGAGAGCCGCAGAGTCAAAAATTAATTATGACCCTTTAGGAAAAAAATGACCAGATAAATAAGATCTTCACACCGATTTAAACGGATTGAAAATTAGAGCACTTAAATTTTTAACATATTTTTTAATATATAAACGGTCTATACTTGGTTGAAAAATTAATTGCTCCAATTTTCAATTCATTTGAACCGCTTTGAAGATTTTATTTCTCTGATCATTTTATTTTAAGGGTTATATTTAATTTTTTACTCTAAGGCCATCCACAGTGGTATAATCAAAAGTTGACACATCAGCTTTTGATTATTCACTTAAGAGGTTGTTAAGCTTAACAATATTGAGTTTCACAATGGTCACTTCTAGTCCACAACCAAAATAAGGGGTCTACTACAATTTCACTTGCTCTCTCTCTATTTTCCGTCATCTACTTCCCTCCCTTTACATTTTAATTTTGAGAAAAAATCGGTGACTTTCTTTTCTCCTACTATGAATTATTATTATAATTATTTTATTTTTAATTTAATTTAATTTATTTAATTTATTTATTTATTAATTTTTTTTAAAATTTTTTTTTTTGGGGGGGATAGAAACGGGAAAGAATAGTGAAATACCTTAATCCAGCGACGATGGGTTGAATTGTAGATGATCGAGAGATATGAGTTTCACTTTTGGAGGGAAAGAAAGACAAATAGTTTGCGGGTGAAGTGAAGAAGATATAGAGTAGGCGAAGAAGAAAATTCCAGTTGAAGCACGCGTGTATTCAAATTTTGAAACTAGTTAACTTATATGGTGTGGGGTCCAAAAATTTTGATTATTGAAAAATGTTGCTAGTTTTGGTTATCCAAAGTCTAAAATTTGATTATTTCTAAGGATGTTGTTAAGTTTGATTATACCAATATGAGCCATTTTTTTCACCAACATTGTTAACTTTAAAAACAATTGGTTTTTGATTATACCACTATGGATGGCCTAAGGCACTCGTTAGTTAGCCCTAAGAGATATTTGATTCTACGACTTTCTTCGGGTCGACTAACGAGATTTTTAGAGTCAAAAAATTAATTTTGGTTCTTTAGAATAAAATAATCAGAAAAATAAGATCTTCGCACTGGTTCAAACGAATTAAAAATTAGAGCACTTTAACTTTTTTTACCTGGATTTCCACCAAACAGAACCTTTTGCCTTTTCCCTTACAGCCCCATATCAAGCTCTTTTTGGTCATATTTTTTGTTGATTTCTTGTGGGGACCCTTAAAATCACGTTCGCAATACATTGAACGATTCATATCATCGAAATTTGATCGGGATCTATGAGGTTTGCATTCTAGCAATTTAAGGGATCCCTTATAGGATGCACTGGGGTCTGCATTCTAGTGAGGGATTCCTTATTTTGTTAAAATGCGGACCTCCTATTTTTCGACCAAATTTCAATCATCTAAAATCTACTTGAAATTTTTTTTTCCCATAAGAATAAATGAAAAACTAACAGAAAAAGAGAGAACAATATAAGCTTGTATTTTTAAAGAAACAAACCAAGAAAAAATAAAAAAGAAAAAAACACAACCATAAACAAAAGGTTGGTGAATTTCCAATCAATGCACTGATGCAAGGAAATAAGAGAAATACATGGAACCTAATATGGCCAAAACAAGATTAAGGTCCCCAAAAAAATAAAGGAAAAATTTCAAAATGGCACCTGAACTTTCGCTCTAATTTCACAGAAACACCTAAACTTCACTTTATATCAATTAAACACCTAGACTTTCAAAATTCCCAAATGAAGACACCTGCCTTTATTTTCTGTCCAATTTGTCAACAAATGTGGTGCCGTGGCATTTTTCTCCCGTTAACTGTCCCATTGGCACACAACACTCAGTCATTGCACAAAGCACACGATCAAAATCCCCCCCTTTTTTTCTCTCTCCACACCTCCTTTCCCTTTTCACCAGAACTCGTTTTTCTACACGCCTCCCTCACTCTAGTTAATCAATTCCATTTCAACAGCCAAACTTGTTTCTCTTCCACAAATAATTTTCCTCTTTTTTTTCCCCAATTTGTTCCATAAAACCCACCAAAACCCAAGAACAGAAAAACCACAAAAAGTATCACAACTATCCAAATCAAAATCTTTCTCTAGTTATTATTGGAACATGAGGAATTGGACAAATTGAAACTGAAGAAACACTGGGTCGTACCGTGATTGGCGGTGCCAAACCGGTTGGCGAAGGCAGCGGCGTAAATCGACTGGTACACGGTGCAATCAGGGAAGTTCCTGATGGATCCTCCGATTAGGTAGTACGTCGGAGGCTCGTGGTACACGACCCACACGGCGCGCTATTGTATAGTGACTGGGATTTGGTAGTGATGTACAGAGAAAGAGAGAGAGTGAGAGAGGCAATGGAGTTAACCGTTGCTGCAGCAGACTCGGAAGAAGAGTTGGAGTGGAAGGGAGTTGGGCGGTGGAGAGGAGGATCAGAGAGGGGTGGGTGAAAGAGGGATGGAGGCGTGGAGAGAGAGAGAGAGAGAGAGAGAGAGAGAGAGAGAGAGAGAGAGAGAGAGTAGGGGTTTACCAAAAAGAAGAGAGAGAAGAGAGGGATTGCGTGCAATGAGTTTGGGCTCATTTAACGCCTGAAATGTGCCACATCAGCAGATTTGTGAAGGAAATGGATGGAGGCTAATGGTAGGTGTCTTAATTTGGGGATTTTGAAAGTCTAGGTGTTTAATTGATATAAAGTGAAGTTTAGGTGTTTCTGTGACATCGGAGCAAAAGTTCAGGTCCCATTTTAAAATTTTCCCAGAAAAGAAACAAAAAGCTATCATCCACCTAATTCCAATTGTAACTGGGCTCAAAGTATGCATAACATATGTCAATAAGCAAACCATTGCGTGGTCCTACATATAATCTCTCCATTCTCTGTTGCTAGACTATTGGAATAGTTTTGCCATGATTCTGATTATAAATTATTATTTTAATTACATAGATTTTCAAATTTTATTACAGAGAAATGTTTCTAATAATATTGAAAGTGGAGATCAAATTGAGGGTGATAAATGATTTTAATTTAGTTGTTCAAGTTTAATTTTGACATGTTAAGTTTCGTTCGCAATAGGTTTATACATAAATAAACAAAGCTTGATGTTTTATTAAGCATGTGTCATTTTTTCTATTCATGAAACATGTGTTATTTTTCAAAATCAAATTTGAAAAAAACTAAAGTTAATCAAAATCGACTATTGATTGGCTCGATTAAAATTAACTCATTTGAAACACTCAACTAATAAACAAGTTCAAACTTAAATATATATCAAAAAAAAAAATTGATTGAAATTTCAATATCGGACTATAATACTTACTTCTCAGCCCATTCAGCCGTTTTTCAGGCTTAACTAAAATCACCTTTGTTTGCAAAAGAATTTGTTAAGTTATAGTAGTATTTATTTGGCCATTGTTCAGTTCTAACAAAATGCATAATTATTTATATATTAATTTGTGATATCTTCTATATGCTTATTGGATATTGCTTGTAAGAATTGAATTATTATTTTTTTGAACAAGATCTGAATTAATTAATATCTTCTACTCCTATGCTTATTGGATATTGCTTGTAAGAATTGAATTATTGTTTTTTTTTTAATTAAAAGAGTGATCATTGCAAAACAAATCAACCCAAAAATATACGTAGCTCAGGAAGCCAAGGCATATAAGAAGAGCCGTTTTCGACCGAGTCGGATTTTCATGTACTTGTACGCCATCATCGATCTGTAATTGGATAGTAGCTGTAGATTCAAAGCTACCACGCAGCTCGGCGCACCCGCCGGCAGTTGCTCCGCAAAAGAAAGTATCATTTCCGATTCTATCCATACCGAATACGACAAAACCCCTAACAGATGACACGTTTCCAATGGTGTCGTCACACGCTACACGCACATAGCAAAACGAATCTCCGCTATTCTGAACCTTCGCTGCCACGTTGCGCCCGCCGTAGGTTTCGTGTAACAGAAAGTAAGTCTAAGGACCCCAACCGAAGGGATCCTGGCCTGATTCCGATGGTACACCGAGCCCACTCCAGTTACCGGACGGTTGATCCGAGCCGTCCAAAAATTCTAAAAAAAAAAACCGAGTGAGCCGACGCAAGAATCAACGGCATCCGATGTGTATAGGCGGCCGATCCAAACACTCCATTTTTTTGTATGCATTTGTATACAAAAAAATGCAGTGTTTGGATCGACCACCTACACACATCGGATGCCATTGATTCTCATTAGGGCCCACTCAATTTTTTTTTTTAGAAATTTTGGACGGCTCGGATCAGCCGTCTAGTGGCCGGAGTGGGCCCGGCATGCCGTCGAGATCCCTTCGGTCGCGAACTGTAGCACGGCTGTTCGTGTAATCATACAAGTAATCATTGTACTTGGAGTCCCAAGTGCGAAAGTTATTCATTCCGCTCGGACACCGTCACGTGTGCCTCAAAACCTTTTATCACCATACATTTTAGAAATTGATTTTTGCGCTTCACTTTTACTGATGGCGCTCCACTCAAATTTTAACGTGAAGTTACTTCTAGTAACTTCATGAACAAAGTGGAGCGCTATCAGTAAAAAGTAGAGCGCGAATATCAATTTTTTACATGTATATGGGTTCCATCACTAAGCTGTATAGATCTCATGTAAATGTGTAATGATAAAAGACTTTAGAGAACCACTTGACAGTTCCCTAGGGACATTGAATAACTACTCCTGAAGTGGAATGTTATGTGAGAGAGACTATATCTAATATGTAATTAAGAGCATCTCCACCCTCCTTAACTTTTTATTAAATTTGGATTAAAAGTTCTATTTCGGTCTGCTTTCTCTAATTCTATACTCATCTTTTTCCACCCAAATTTAATGGATGTCTCCAAAATATGAATAAAAAAGGAAAATGATAATGCCCAAACCGTTTTTATTTGTGTCAAAACTCTAGTGCATAAAAGCCTTGTATCTTGAACATGATGCATAGATATTATGCACTACAGTTTTAGCACAATCAAAACCAGTTTTGACATTAGCAACACCCATAAAAAAATGGCACATTTGAATATACTAAGAAAGTGAAAGGAGGTGTTTGAGAATAAATGGATGAATTTGGGTCTCTCCTCATTTGGATAAGAAAAAGAGTAGAACTCAAAATGGGTAGACAAAAGTGTATGCCATTGAAAATGACTTTTAAGTGGTTTTACTCAAATTTTGAGTTTGGGTAGAAAAAAAGGGGGTAAGAATTGAATATGCTCTAAGTAACAATCCGTCATAATTAGATGTTTACTTAAAAAAATCTCGTTTAAGTATTTGAAAATTCATTATTAATTCTTGAATTGCTTTATAATTTTCTTTTATTCTTTAATAATCCGTCATAATTAGATTTAAAACTTATAAGATTAAATCTCTTCGCACCGGACGATCTAGTCCTTTCCGAAGACAATTATGCTTGTAGAAACACTTGTATATTTTCCTAGTAAATGAATAAAACCCCAAAATTATATTTCTTGGATAGAAATCCGACTTGGCAAGTAGAATTAGCTTTTAACCAATTAGTTAGAGAAACATAACTACCATTTCACCTAGTTACATTTCTCTAACCCTAGATGAACCTTTTTAACCATCTTTGAACCATATGAACGTTTCCAAACCCTAATTGAACCTTTTAGATTTAGGAAGGTCATCATCATGCTTCCAAAAGTAGAATACCTAGACTTGTCATGCATGCAAGACTAAGAATAATAGCCTTGAACCTAGTTACCCTCCAAGGATCACTTTCCTAGATTTTCTCTAGGTATATATATACATATATACATCACAGCCTACTATAGTCAAGCTTATGTATTCATACATGCACTTTCTAGGAAAATATTACCCATGGGACAATGTTCTTGTCATTGAAAGCATTAACCTTTAATCATTACTTTCTCTAGACTTAGTAAGCTACTTAAACTTAAATATACTTAGTCTTATACATATATATATATATATATATATATATATATATATATATATATATATATATATACACACACATACACAAATGCACATGGGATATAGGAAGAGAGAGAGAGAGAGAGAGGGGGGGGGGGAGAGAGAGAGAGAGAGGGGGGAGGGAGAGAGAGAGAGAGGGAGGGAGAGAGAGAAGGCCGAGAGGGAAAGAGAGAGGGAGAGGCCGAGAGAGAGATAGGGTGAGTGTGGGCATGTGTTTGGTCACTCAAGCAAGCTACCTTTAGCCCTTAAGCCTAATAACTACTTGACACCTCACTTTTAGGCTACTTTAAACATAATTCTAGCCAATTATTTCCTTCTTTCTTGCAAGCGAACCCTTCTAGACAAGACAAGGCCAAAACCCTTCATGATAACCTAGATTTTGACCTAAAAATGGAAATGACAAGTGCGGCAAGGCTATGCCATGATAAAAGATGAGATGTGACAATTCAATGGAGCAAATCCATGAGAGAAAAAGGGAGAGAGAGGGCCGGCCAAATGAGGGAGAGGGAGAGTCAAATTTTTGCTATAAATAGGACCATTGTCCAAGCATCCAACTCACACCTTCATTCTTCAACTTCTCTCTCTAGAAATCCTTGTGTTTGCTCTTTCTTGTTCTTGGTGTTCTTGAGTTTCTTCAAGAAACTCATCCAAGGCCGCCACTAAACCACCACTCGACCACCTTTTCAATCCAAAATGTTTAGTGGTTTAGGCAAGAACTAGTTTCGTGAGAAAAAGAAAGTATTATCTTTTCTCTTTCGAAGCTACCGTAAGCTTATTGTAGGAGGTCATTCCGTCCGATAGCCGACTTACTTTTCTGTAGCCGCCCTACCGCCAAGAAGAACGGTAGAATGTCCTTACTCTCTAATTCTAAGTATAATGTAGAGTTCTGTATACGCTATCTCTATATATAAAAGTAAAATTGTATTTTGCGGGTATTGATTGAAATGCATGATAATTAGTAAAGTGTTTTAGTAAAGATTTGAAAAGAAATATGACTACAATGAATAACTCGACTTTATTTTCTGGAAAAACATATGTTGTTTGGAACTTCCCTAAGAGGAAGAAAGAACGGATTTTGAAAGTATAACTTTGATTAAAAGTATTCGTATTTTGATCTTATGATGGTTATGAGCATGCAAACATGTGATTACTTGAATCACTTGTCTAATGTGTGATAAAGCATAAGTGGTTTCCATTCCAAGTTGTCCGTCCATGTGACACTATGCTTATGATGTGTGATACATGTTTGAATATGATATCGTGATCTTAGGGATAGTATAAGCATGATAAAGTAATATAGAGTTGGGTGATCTTGCTAGTTTAGTTTCAAGATTACAATGAATGATTTATGTTTATCCATGTGAAAAGTCCTACCGGCAGAGTCTATGCATAAGAACGAGACACAAAAATTTAGAAAGTTAGAAACATGACACCTAGGGTGTGGATAACGAAAAGACGTGTTTCGAAAAAGGAAATATTTTTGAAAACCGCAATATGGCCGGACTTTGTAGCCCATTGTGAGGTGTGTGTGTGTGTGTGTGCCAATGGGAACTCGGAGCGGTGGAAACATTGTGAGGATACTCTAGAAATCGGAGCGGCGGAACCGAGGCTGAGTGTGTAGCTTGGTTATCCGCAGAAAGGAGCCAATGCAAAGTGTGTGCCAATGGGAACCCGGAGCGACGGAACCATTTTGAGGATACTCGAGAACCCGGAGTGGCAGAACCGAGGTTGGGTGTGTGAAAACGATTTTGGAAATGTTGATTTGGTAAAGGAAAGGTGAAAATGGTGACACGTTCTACGAAATGTCGCGTTGGAGAAACTCAGATATCACCGACACCAACGTTAGTTGAGTAGTGAATGTGGATGTGTCATTGTTGATCATGATAATGAATATACATGTGTTACTTGAAATTGCTGATTTTTCATGAGTTAGTATACTACTTCTATGCCTTGTTGTTGTAAGTTATGGGTTAGTAAGTGTGAGGTTATTCTATTGAGCTTTTGTAGCTCATAGTGTTACCTTTGGTGTCCCTAACATATTATATTGGTAGCGATGCTGGTATAATGTGTTAGACCTTGTAGATGAACATGGTAAACTTTACACCTTAGAGGCTTTCGGAGTCGAGGAGCTGGCTAGGATGGAGGAGCAGGAGGAGCAGTAGATAGGAACCCTAGTTTCACCTTCCGTGTTTAATAAAAGTACTCTTGTGAGAGTTATGATGCAATAAAGAGCTAGATTCTATTTAGTTTTCAATGAAAAATGTTTATTTAACGTTCCAAAAATTAAGGGTGTTACAACATGGTATCAAAGCTCTAGGTTCAAACCTCGACCATGGGTAGAATGGGTAGACCATAAGATAATTTGAGTGTTGCACAAACGTGAATTGGGTTTAAGTATACCATCCCAAATTGGGTGGAATTCTGACGGAACAACCTCTGGGTTGAAGCAAGGTGTGGAAATTGACAGTACCACCGAGCTGGGAATTCTCGAACAATTGGATGATGACTTAAATCAAGGATCAAATGTGGAACTTAGAAACTTGAAAGTTTTCTCTAGTAGTTATTAAAACTCTGTCTTAAAACATTACTAATTGAGGTTAAAACTCTTCCTTGTAGATGAACCACCTGAATCTCTACCAAATCAACCTACTAGCTGAAACTCGCCAACTTGGGAGCACGTTAAGGTCAATGACAAACCAACTAGTCGGAGATCCCTACTTTCCCCATGCCTTTCCCTACACTTATGACTTCTACCAAGAGCATGGCGCCATCCTACTTCCCGAAATTGAGGAGGAGGAGGATGATGCCGAAGCAGCACCTATCCTAGTCTAAATAGCACTCCCTATTGTTGCGAAAAATGTAATTGAGGAAGTTGAGAAGGAACCCGATAAGGATCCCAAGGAAGAACCTGAGGACTTTCCCGAGGAGGAACCAATGGAGGATGAGGACTGGGAGATAGAAGAGGAGGAAATGGAGCCGGAGTGGGTTGAGCCTGACATCATAGATATACTCTCTGATTCCGGTGATGTACCACCACCGCCTTTCGAGACCGACATAGGCGCATATACGGTCCGATATCCGGACATCTTCTAGACCAGTTAGGAAGGCTTAGCAGTGGTTAGGCTTTTATTGTAATAGGAATGAAGCTTAGGCTAGTAAAACCATCTATGATGTACTCCTTTCCTTTTGAGCAATGAAGACTTGTATTTCTTTTTTTTGTATATGATTACTGTTCACATGTGTACTTGTATCTTATACCTATTCGTACGCGATTTTTCTCCTTACACCATTAAGTCTAATATATAACTCTCTTTATTGTTATGGATGTCGAGCATACAACGAGGATGCCCACCCTTCACCCCACGAGCCCTGGCCGATTACCGGTCATTGCTAGCACCTGAGTACACGGGACCAACACCCCCACCTGAGGATGACATGGAACTATACGAAGTCCCAATTACCTACGAGATGCCCCTACTAGCTATAACCCTCGAGTACCTTCCACCTACTGAAGTCCTGGCACCACCTGTTGAGGACCTCGAACCACCATTCGGCTTTCCTATATTTGACATGGAGACTGGCCCAGAATTGGAGGCTGCTATGCTGAACCTTTCCCAATATTACCCAGAACCATTGGAGGAGCCGCCCATCCTAACTAAAGAGGAGCTGCTTACGCAAGAGCGTGAACTCTTTGAGAAGGCCGAGACCATTGCCAAAAAGAACTACAAAATGTGGTTGAGAGAGATTTATGGAATTTTCCTACCCTAGGACGGAGTAGCAGCAACGTAGAATAAAGCCTAACAACCGTAGGACCATGTAATAGAAGTATGTAGGATCGTTTTAACTTGTATTAGGAAAACCCTATCTTTTGTCCCTACTTGCCTTTTAGTAGAACTCTATGCTTATGATTGTAATTTCCTGCTTATTTATGAAAAGCTTGCTTTTATTAAAAGAGTACTATTGCATACTACTTGACATATTGCTTTCGACTATAGAAGGAAACACCATTTGCAAAAGAAAATTTTTAAGTAGACTAAAACCCCTATTTTTTTTAACTTCTTCTCGTAGATGGTGAATTGGCGCAACGGAGTAGGACACGATAACTAAGAACCCTCAAACGCAAACCCCGATCTAGCCCAAATCATGCAATCATTCATAACCACCTTGAATGCCAACCGCCAAAACCAAAACCATAGCGGTGGACCCATGACTCGAACCTAAGCAATGAACGAGTTCTGCAAACGCCGACCCTCGACCTTTCATGGAGACACCAACCTTGTCGTGGCCGAGACATGACTGAACGAAGTCAAAATGATCCTCAGAACCTTAGGGATTACCCAGGATGGAGATCGTGTGGCCTTGGCCACTTACCAATTGAAGGGAAAAGCCTGCTATTGGTGGGACCTGATGGAGGCAACCCATACCATAGCCACCATGACTTTTGCCGAGTTTGAAACCATGTTCGTCGACAAGTACTTTCCCATGCCTCTTTGCTTGGTCAAGGAATAGGAGTTCCTGAATTTGAAGTAAGGAACGCTGACCGTCACCCAGTACGCGGCCAAATATGAAGAACTGTCCTGTTACGCCCCAAACTCCATATCGACCAAATTAAGACAAAAAGGCAAGGAGATTTGCGTGGGGACTAACGACTGCTCGAAGGGCTGTGGTGGCTCAAGCTTTTACCACCTATGCTGAAGTGGTAAAGTGGTCACTTCAGCTGGAGAGTGAGGAGATGGACTTCAAAACCTGATGGAGGAAGGCTGTAGGGGGATGAAAACAATTGACGTTTCGGATCAACTGGATTGCAACGGCTTATTCGTGCCTCTTCACCGGAACCCTAATTCGTCGTCGGAATCCTGATCTGCAAAATAGACAGGGGGTGAGCGCACCTTTGCCTCTCGTGGCAAAGGCCCTCCGATGCAAAAGTTAGTATCTCGTACTAGCAATCAAACCCTAATTATCAGTAGGAAAGCAATATGAAAGCAATGTATTGCGTACCCTTTGCCTCTAGGTTTACCTCATATTTATAGATTTCCGTATGCTTGTTACCCAAGCATTCCTGTTGCCATAGGATTCCTAACTCGTATAGGAAACCCAGGATATCAAGGAGTCTCGTTTCCTTTATCAGTTTATGGAAAAGAGTCCTTTTAGGATTCTTTTCCATTACAGGCCGAACATCCCATTCTCATTGGGTATCTTAACCTGATCCTATATTCCCGGGATCTTATTCCTTTACGGGCTATGACTATTCTGGAATCTTCCAGAGTATTCCCTCTGCTTCAACACTTGATTGGAATTCTTTCCTTGTTCGACCATCTCGTTGCCGAACAGACTGCCTGGACCAATGACTTCTCATGTCACTGGTCCATATCGCCGAACACCGACTTGCACGGCGACTGTTCTGTCTATGTTCAAACTATGGTCCCACGTACCATTTGTTCGGATATCAATTGCATTGCTTTCAACCCGTCATACCTCGTATCACGTACTCAGTTCTTACTTTATCTGTTCGGTTGTATCATAACCGAACAGTTCTGTTTGGACCAGCTACTTCACATGCAACTTGGTCTAAGGTAATCGGAAAGTCATTATCTGCTGATCAGTCAACATTGATCGGCGATCAGTCATGTTCAATTTCTCACGTGTTCTTATACACGTGTTCGGCAACTAGATGTACCTGTTCGGGAATACCTCCCTACAATTGCTCCCCAGCTTCATTCATTTACCACTGTTCGGGGGCAATATATGAAGCTTTAGAAATAAAAAATTTATTTAGATCAGACTCTTCTGATCCCGTGCAGTCACTGCTCTAATATTCATTTGATGTTTTGGCGCCTTTGCCTTCGTGCCATCTCGAGGCATCGATTCCACGTGGCACGTTTCGTATGCCTATCATTAATTTCGAACTGACATTCTATGAAACGGCGTCAGAACGGTTTTTGCTTTCCGTTACCTTAACCTATAACGGCGTAAGAGGAGACGTTTCATTTCCGTCTCTTGCTCTTAAACCCCTGAAAGGGCGCCGTTTGGGTTTTTACCCAAAACTTGAACTTTCAGTCTTTCTCTCTCTAAGCCTTCCGCCATCGCCACCGTCTGCAAATTCGATTGCATTCCAGGGAATCATCACAGTATTCTTGTAAGATCCTTGTTCTTACTCCATTTCTTCTGCTTAGGTTTCCATCTGAGATCTCATTCTCAGATTTGTGGGTCGTTTCTAGGGTTTCAGTCGCACCGATTTCCAATTTTACTTTTCCTTCGAGTATACCCATGGCGGATGAACATGATCCAAAACCTAGTAAATTTAGGAAGCTTTGCGACACCCCTGCTGCCATGGCGGCATTTAGAACAGAATATGGCATTCCTGAAAACTTAGGACTCGAACTCGCCCCTCTAGGAGCAGATAGGGACGGTGGCTCATGGGATAGAATGTGTATCCCAATTGTAGCTATCGTTGAGGGCGGGGTTCGATTTCCCCTTCACCCATTACTCCGCCAGATCCTAAACTGGTACTGTCTTACCCCTATGCAAGTATCAACAAATTTGTTTAGGTTGATAATGGGAGTAGTTGCTTTGAATAGGATTCTAGGGACTCAATTAGGAATTTGGGATATTCAGTGGTGCTATAGCATTGTACTAAACCCTGAATACAATACCTACTATTTCAAAGTAAGAAGGGCAGAAAAGCGTCTCGTGCTAAACCTGCCAGATTTTGCTCGAGATCATGAGATTGATTTCCTGTACGTCACTGGAGCCTTTGAGCCACTAGGAGAGGATGGTCAAGTGGTGGGCCTCCACTGCCCCCACATATGGGGATACCCACGTATGCTCCTGATTTTTTGATCTTTGCAATTTCTCTTGCTGTCTCCTCGTAGCTCTTGGAATAAGTTTTCTCAATTTGGTTTGTTTTGATGTTTATCTTGCAGCTGAAAACGCAAACAAGCGTCCTAGACGGGAGCCTAGTTACGTCCGATCAGAGGACATCAACAAGCTTTTGAAGTATAAAGGTGAACCTGGTACCCGAACAGCAGGTCGAGGTCGTGATGCCGACATATTCCTGGGATACGACCCGTCGTACAGAGGTGTTATTGACAGGAGGCTTGCCCACTCTAGCACCAGTGCTGCCTCTACTTCAACTGCTCCCCAGCCAAGAAGTTAAAGAGCTAATGCTGGAGTGACGGTAGCCGGGCAGCTCGGTGAAGTCCCCATTTCAGAAGGCATTCCACTACCACGCTTGAGACTCAAAAGATCTACGCGTGGAACTGTTTCTGAGCAACTGCCCGAACAGTTTGTTTCTAATCGCGATACCAGCCAATCCTCTTCTTCTGGCTATACTCAATCTCCTCTAGAACCAGGTACTATGACTCGTCAACCCCTTAATCTCAGTACCCTTCTCACTGTCTCCTCTAGGGGACGTGGTGGTGCCCAAAGGGCGGCCTCAACTGGTGCGCCAACCGTCGATGCTCACCGGGACAAACGTCCTAGGAGTGAAGAGGTTGGGGATGCTTCTGCCCAAGCCGCAGCCTCACTTCAACAACCCCTTTCTCCGAGCACTCAAGTGCTTCCACAAAACTGGGCCCCCCAACTCATAAGTGTAGGGAGGTATTCCCGAGCAGATACATTTAGTTACCAAACACGTGATGTTTGGGAACACGTGGTAAATACGACTGGACTTATCGCCGAGCAGTTCGGTGAACAGCGATATGAGAAGTCATGGCTATAAATAGACTGTTCGGTTATGATACAGCCGAACAGATGATGTAAAGAACCTAGCACGTGATACGAGTGATCACGGGTTGAAAGCAATGCAATCGATATCCGAATAAATGGTACGTGGGACCATAGTTTGAATATAGACAGGACAGTCATCATGCTAAACAAGTGTTCGGCAATATGGACCAGTGACATGAGAAGTCAATGGTCCAGGAAGGTTGTACGGGCTCAAGGACCAGTTACATGTGAGGTAACTGGTCCAAGCCGTCTGTTCGGCTATGAGACAGCCGAACAAAGATGGAACTCCAATCGAGAGTAGGAGCAGAGAGAATACTCTGGAAGATTCCAGAATAGTCATGTCTCATATAGGGATAAAGATCTCAAGAATATAGGATCTGAGAAAGATACCCAACGAGTATGGGATGTTCGGCTCTTAAAGGAAAAGAATCCTAAAAGGACTCTTTTCCATAAACTGATAAAGGAAACGAGACTCCTTGATATCCTGGGTTTCCTATACGAGTTAGGAATCCTATGGCAATAAGGATGCTTGGACAGCAAGCATCCATAAATCTATAAATATGAGGAAAACCTAGAGGTGAGAGGTACGCAATACGTTGCATTATTATTGCTTTCCTACTGATAATTAGGGCTGAGTTTTCTAGTACGTGATACTAACAAAGGCATCGGAGGGCCTTTGCCACGAGAGGCAAAGGTGCACTCACCCCCTGTCTATTTTGCAGATTAGGGTTCAGACGTCGAGCTAGGGTTCCGGTGAAGAGGCACGAATAAGCCGTTGCAATCCAGTTGATCCGAAGCGTCAATTGTTTTCATCCCCCTACAATTGGCGCCGTCTGTGGGAAACGAAAGAATTCCCTTTTGAAATACGACCATGGTGGAAGTAACTCCAGCAACGCCGCATGAACCAAAAGATGTGTTAGATGAGGGAAGGGACAAATCACCACCTGGGGCTCCGAGAAAGCCCCAGGGTGGGCACAGAAGGAACACGAGTAAGGACCGCCCCCTTACCGTGCATCATAACTCCAAAAATAGAGGAGATGGAGAGACGGCTTCGAGATCCACGAGAAGGAGTAAATCCCATCAAAGGGATGAATCGATCGCGCACTCCAGGAGTGTGCACCATAGTGACGACGTTCTTGATAGGAAGAGGCAAGAAGTCGAGGAGTATGCTCGTCTGATTAAAAAACGAGAGCATGAGATCAGAGAATTGGAAAGAATTAGGGAGCATCCGGAGGATTCTGGCCTGTCTCGAGGAAATTCTAGAGGCAGTAGGTATGCTATGGTACAATACAGAAAAGATCCTTTACGAGGAAGAAGGAGCAGAAGTCCTGTCATAGGGCGTCATGAAGCTTCTCCACGAAAAAGGGGAAGAAAAAGTAGAAGCCGAACACCAGAGAGAAGGACTTCTTCACGAAAAAAGAGGAGCAGAGACCGGAGTTCTACCCCCGAGGAAGGGGACACGAGAAAGCATCATCGAGACAGGTACGAGAGACCTGATGCTGATTGGGTCAAGACTTCGGCCCATAAGTCAAAGGAGCAAGAGGATGGGACAGCGACTGCACGAGAAGCAGCACGCAAGGCCCTGAGTAATATTGCAGCCTCTCCCTTTACGAAGAGGCTACAAGAAGCAAGGTTGCCGAGCAGAGTGAAGCACGGTGCATTCGTACTTTACGAGACAAATACGGATCCCGTAGCTCACATACAGCATTACCAACAGGCCATGTTTATGCATGAGGGGGATGATTCCATCTTGTGCAAGATGTTTCCCTCCAGTCTTGGCAAGGTGGCTTTATCCTGGTTTCATAAGTTGGCCCCACGATCCATACGAGGATGGAGGCAGTTGGCAGAGGAATTCACTGCTCGGTTCTTAACGAGCAGAAAGGCCCCAAAGACTTTTGAGAGTCTTTCCACCATGAAGCAGGAGGAGAACGAGCAGATCAGGGATTATGCAAAGAAGTACTGGGAAACTTTCAACGAGATTGAAAGTTGCAGTGAAGAGTATGCAATTGCTACGTTCAAAACTGGTTTGCCTGTTCGGGGGGAGCTGCGCCGTTCATTGAATAAACATCCAGTAGCCACCTTGGCTAAATTGATGGAACGGATAGAGCAACACGCCAGAATGGAGGATGACATACTCCGTGAGGATGGCAGGACGGTTGCCGAACAGCAGAAGGCACCTGCCAAAAAGGTGGATAAGCCAGAACCCAAGTCTTACAAAGACAGAAGGGAGTACGGGCAGGCTAAGAAGGAGGCATACAAGGACAAGCAAGCTCCTGACCCCAAGTCCTTCTTTTCTATCACTACGGTTTGGAAAGAGCCAATATACAGGATTCTTTATCGAATAAAGAATCAGCCATATTTTAAATGGCCCCCAAGTCTAGGTGGAGACAAAGATGCAAAACGTGCCACGAATCAGCACTGCAGTTATCACAAAGATTGGGGCCATATGACCGAGGATTGTGAGGTATACAAGCGGCACCTTGATGATTTGATCTCTCGGGGCTATCTCAAAGAGTTTATCCAGGAGGACCCTAAAGAGAAAGGGAAGGCCATGGAACTGGGTTACGAGCAACACCCTAAAGGCGTGATCCATATGATACATGGGTTGGCTGCACCTTATACAAGGAGTGAGGTGAGGCTGTTGCAAAGACAGGTCAAGCATGATCAGCACGTGATGCGGTTGGGAAACAAGAGAGGGCGAGAGACTAATGCATGCAACGAGAGCATGGCATTCAGTGACGATGATTTGGCGGAGGTCCAAATACCCCACAATGATGCATTGGTCGTAACCCTACGAGTTGGGGAATACGACATCGAAAGAATTCTAGTGGACTCGGGGAGCTGTACAGAGGTGTTGTACTATGATGCATTCAAGAAGCTGGGCCTGGCCCAATCAGACTTAGAACAATCAACAACACCTCTAATTGGGTTCGGTGCAGGAGCAGTCTGGCCCCTAGGAAAGGTAACTTTACTTGTTCGGGCTGGATCTGTGGTGTTAAGAACAGACTTTTTGGTAGTCGATGTCCCATCTTCCTATAACGCGATTATAGGGAGGACATGGTTGCACAAAATGAGGGCAGTCTCCTCGACATATCACCAGATGGTGAAATTTCCAGGATCAAATGGGATTGAAGTCCTTAAAGGAAACCAGAAGGTGGCACAGCAATGCTTGATTTCCATCATCAAAACAGCCCCGAAGGTCCACCATGTTCACACATTAGAAGTACCAGACCAACCAACCATCGAGGATGTTGGAAGAAGCCCGGCTGAAAAAGTTGTTGAGGGCCTGGAGAAGATTCAGATCAACGAGATTGATCCTGAAAGATATTTTTTGATTGGGGAATCATTACCAGCAAACGAAAAGGCTGAGTCGATAAGATTTCTGAAAGAATATATTGATGTTTTTGCATGGGTACCTGAGGAAATGCCTGGGGTGGATGCAGATGTGATCTGTCACCATTTAAACATTGATCCTCTGCATAAGCCGATCATTCAGAAGAAAAGAAGGGCAGCCGTACAGCATGTAGATGCTGTGATCGAAGAGGTCGATCGTTTATTGGAGGCCAAGGCAATACGTGAAGTCTATTACCCAGAGTGGTTATCCAACACTGTTGTGGTAAAGAAGAAGAATGGGAAGTGGCGTGTCTGTGTGGACTTCACAGACCTGAACAAAGCATGTCCTAAGGACAGTTTTCCTTTGCCTAGGATCGACCAATTGGTTGATGCAACCTCTGGTTACGAGCGAATGAGTTTTCTTGATGCATATCGAGGATATCATCAGATTGCTATGTTTGAACCTGATCAAGAGAAGACTTCGTTCATCACACCACGAGGGTTATACTGTTACAGTGTCATGCCATTTGGGCTGAGGAATGCTGGGGCTACATACCAAAGACTTGCAACCATTATGTTCAAGAAGCTCATCGGGAAGACATTGGAAGTTTACATAGATGATATGGTGGTAAAGAGTCGAGAAAAGGGAGGGCATATTTCTGATCTAAAGGAAGTGTTCGAAATCCTGAGGAAGTATAAACTAAAACTCAACGCCTCGAAGTGTGCGTTTGGAGTTGGTTCAGGAAAATTCCTGGGCCATTTGGTAACTTTGAGAGGGATAGAGGCAAATCCCGATCAGATTGATGCCTTACAGAGACTACAGAGTCCCAAAACCACCAAGGAAGTCCAGAGGCTGACTGGAATGGCAGCAGCACTTAACAGATTCATCAGCAGGTCAAGCGACAAATGCAGACCCTTTTTTCAGCTATTGAAAAAGAGGGAGGGATTTGAATGGGGAGCAGAATGTGAGCAAGCTTTCCAGGACCTGAAGAAATACCTAGCCGAGCCCCCACTGTTGTCAACTCCACAGCCTGGTGAGTCTTTAATCCTGTACTTAGCTGTTTCCGAGCATGCAGTAAGTGCAGTCTTGTTGAGGGATTTGAGGATCGAGCAAATCCCCATTTATTATGTTAGTAAGACATTATTGGATGCAGAAACGAGATATCTGCCTTTAGAAAAACTTGTCCTGGCACTTAGGATAGCAACCAGGAAATTGCCACACTACTTCCAAAGCCATAAGGTTGTGGTTTATACTGAGTATCCATTAAAATCACTGCTTCGAAAGGCAGATTTCTCGGGACGGATCTCGACATGGTCCGTAGAGTTAAGTCAGTATGATCTCGAGTATCAGCCACGTACAGCAATTAAAGGCCAGGTATTGGCTAATTTTGTGGCAAAGTTTTCCCCCACTGTTGCTCCCTTGCCTCCTACGAGAAAGGAACAGGCAGCTAAGACATCATCCTTGAAGGATCAACCCGTAGCCGAACAGGATCCCAAAGAATGGAAGTTATTCGTTGATGGATCAGCGTGCAATACTGGTTCTGGAATTGGAGTTGTCCTCTTTCCTCCTCAAGGAGTTCTCATTGAACTCTCTGTTCGGCTTGGATTCAGTGCATCGAATAATGTGGCTGAATATGAAGCACTCTTGGCTGGGTTAAGAAGTGCGAAGACCCTTAAAGCAGAAAGGGTCAGGGTGTATTGTGATTCCCAGCTTGTTGTGAATCAACTGTCCGGCGAGTACGAGACTCGGAATGAAAAGATGGTAGCCTACGTGCAGGCAGCAAAAGACTTGCTTGATACCTTCGAGAGGGTATATATTGAGCAAATAAGTTCTGGACAGAATGCTCATGCAGATTCTTTAGCTTGGTTGGCTGCAGCAGTACCAACAGAGTTCAAAAGAAGGGTGGCAGTAGAATACCTAAATGAGCCTAGCATTGGGAAGAGTGTAGATTTGGTCTTGGACGTGAACCAAGGACCAAGTTGGATGGACCCAATCATGGAGTTCTTACGAGACGAGATATTCCCTTCTGATAAAAAGGAGGCCCACAAGATAAGGGTCAAATCTGCTAGGTTTTGGCTGTCCCCAGAGGGTAAGTTGTATAGGAAATCCTTTACGGGTCCCTATTTGCTATGCGTACATCCTGAGATGGTACAGAAGTTCCTTCATGAAATCCACGAGGGAACGTGTGGGAGCCATGCTGGAGGCAGATCTATTGCCCACCGAGCAATTACGCAAGGCTATTGGTGGCCACACATGCAAGAAGATGCAAAGGTGTATGTAAAGATTTGTGAGAAGTGTCAAAAGTTCTCACCAATGATTCGAACGCCCGCCGAAGATCTGGTGCCATTGACAAGTCCCTGGCCTTTTGCTCAATGGGGGATGGATATCGTGGGTCCATTGCACAAAGCAACTGGGAATCGAAAGTTCCTGCTTGTTGCAACTGACTATTTTACAAAGTGGATTGAGGCAGAACCACTGGCCAAAATCACCGAGCCTATGATAGAAAGGTTCGTGTGGAAAAACATCATCACCTGCTTTGGGGTCCCTTATTCATTGATTACAGACAATGGATCCCAATTTCAGAAGAAATTTAAGGCTTTTTGTGCCCAGTATGGAATACGAAATTATTACTCCACTCCGGCCTACCCTCAGAGTAATGGGCAAGCAGAGGCATCCAATAAAACTATCCTAGATGGGATAAAGAAGAGGCTGGACAGAGCAAAGGGAAAATGGCCTGATGAGTTACCATTAGTTTTGTGGGCTCACCGAACAACGCCTAGGAGGTCTACGGGAGAGACCCCCTATTCGTTGGCATTTGGAACAGAGGCTGTCATACCTCTGGAAGTGGGTCTGCCGACCAACAGGACAGCTTTGGTTGAGAGTGGAGGCAATGACAGGGCCCTTGAAATCGAGCTTGATCTTGCCGAGGAGAAGAGAGAAAAGGCCTTGGTACATCTTGCTTCTTACCAAGAGCAGCTGATGAAAAGCTACAACAAACATGTTCATCCTAGAGAATTTGGTGTTGGGGACCTTGTGCTACGAAAAGTGCTCGGCAACACCAAGGTGGCAAACGAAGGCAAGCTGGGGGCCAACTGGGAGGGCCCATATAGAGTAACTGAGATTATAGGCATAGGAGCCTATCGATTGGCAGATTTGGATGGTGATCCAATTCCAAGGCCTTGGAATGTTCATAATTTACGAAAGTTCTTTGTTTAGAAGTATTAAATCCTGTTTTGGATTTACACTACGTGATTGTGTGGGAATTACGAATATAATTCCTTTGTTCTAGTTTTGATTATTTTCTAAAGGGTACGAGTAACGCCCTCTTGCGTTTTACAGATTATGAACAAAATCACTTCTTTCAACTAACTGTTGTGGTATTTAAATACGAACTACGAGTTTGGTTCTCCTTATTCGTATTGGGGAGCAGGGTATACCTTTTGAGTATGTGAAACTTAAAAGTTTTTATACATTTTTAAGTACGTGGCACTTAACGAATACAAGTACGAGACACTTGTATAGAATCCCAAGTATGTGAAACCTGGGTATACATTTGAATGCAAGTATGAACACACTTGTATGTATTTTCTTAAAATACGTGATACTTAGCAAGTATGAAAATACTTGTGTGTTTTTAACAAATACAAGTACGAAATACTTGTATGGACGTTCAAAGTACGAGATACTTATATGGTGTTATAAGTACGTGATACTTAGGAATCCAATACACTAGTAGTTCTAAGTATGTGATACTTAGAAGTTGTGGTGTGAGTACGTGAAACTCAACGAATGCAAGTACATGACTCTTGTAAACGTTTATTGGTAAGTACGCGAAACTTAAACAAACATTAAGTACGTGAAACTTAAAATTCAGAACAGGCGTGAAAGATTTGCTAAAAGTACGAAATACTTATGCAAACAAATGATACATAAACGGTACGAAATACTTAGATTGAAAATTGCATACGAACAGCTGCATCAAACATGGAAGCCGAGCAAAATATAAAAGTAGTGCCACGAAGGGCCGAATACCTGTATTATCCAGAGCATTACCAAACGAAAGTACTGGTACCACGCAGGGTTTAAAAACTACGGTCACGCAGGACCAGCTCAAACTGTTTTAAAAAACAAAAAAGTCTTTTTTCAAAAACTTACCAAAGGTTTAGTCCAGGTTTTGGACATCTGAGTTTGCCCTGACAGGTTCTTCAGTCGTGACATCTCCTACAGTCACATTCTCCTCCAAGTTGATAGGTTCAGGATTTGAATCTCGAACAGGAGACTGGACAGTCTGAGATCCAGAGGGAATATCTTCGTCTATTCCAGTAAAATCTTCAATTTGTTGTTCAACATCATCTTCCAGAGGAACTTCTTGCTCTTGGGAAGCTGCAGCACGGCTGCTCGGTAATTCATTGTCAATCCAGAGAGGAGAGTCCTCAGCAACGCCAACTTTCGTTAAACACGTTTCCCAGCAAGCAATCCAAATCTGATCTTGGATAGAGGGAATCTGTTCAACATAGTTAGCAGTTGTGGTGTCAAAACCCTTCTGGTACCCTTCTTCATATGCAGCTTTCTTGGCATTGTCGATCTCTGATAGAGCCTGGTTGAGACTCTCTTCGGCAACTTCAAGTTTTTCTTTGGTTTGGTTGAAATCCGCCTTGGATTTGTCTCTTTCTCTTTCAAGACGAGCAACTGTCCGAAGGAGTCGAGTGTTGTCATTCAGCAATCTGATTTGTTCGGCCTCAGCTTCTTGGTACTTTTGCCCTATGGTTACCATTTTTTGAATGAACTGGCAAAAACAGCGAGTGGTAAGTGACAAGTGTAGCAATATATGATATGTGGTATACGAAATATACATAAAGACTTATATGAAAAGGTTGAGTCACATTACCTTAATTCCATTAACGAGCCCAGTAGACACCAGCCGATCAGGTGACGACAGGGACTCCTTTTGCAAATCAACAGGGAGCATTAACCCTTGAGCCAAGGCTAGAGCAGTCTCAGATGAACTAGCACTATCCCCAACATGAACAAGACGGTCTCCTCTAGTAAAAAGAGGAGTCCATGTCTGGGGGAGTACTTGAGCAGTTGGTGACACGGGGAGATGGGTTTCTGTATCAGCCTGTGGAACAGAACCAGCTGGGTCATCAGACCTAGGCCGTTTGTCCCGATGTGCGTTAGCAGCATCAATGGAACCCTCCTCTCCCCGAGGAGAAGATGACGATCTTGCTGATCCCCCCCTGTTGCGACGTGATTGTGGGGGCGGGGCGCCAGTTGATGCTACCCTGTTGGTAGCACCACGTCCTCGTGCGGACACAGTAAGTAAAGAGCTCAGATTAAGAGGTTGACGGGTCATTGTACCTGGGTTACAAGGGGATCGAGAATAACCAGAAGAAGAAGACTGGCTGGTATCACGATTTGCAATTAACTGCTCGGGTTGTTGTTGATTAGAGACTGATCCACGAGTAGATCTTCTGAGTCTCAAACGAGGAAGTGGCACGCCTTCTGAAATGGGAACTTCACCAGGTTGGCCAGCAACAATAACCCCAGTTTGAAGTCTTGAAATACGTTCTTGAGGAGCAGTTGAGGTGGATGCAGCACTGGTACTGGGATGGGCGAGTCTTCTATCAATGACCCCTCTATACGAAGGCTCGTATCCCAGCAGTATATCAGCGTCTCGACCCCGACCAGCTGTTCGGGTACCTGGTTCTCCTGTATATTTTAGTATCCTGTTAATGTCCCCTGCGCGGACGTAGCTCGGCTCACGTCTAGGACGTTTGTTAACGTTTTCAGCTGCAAGTTTCAAATTGAAAAACCAAATTTAGTTCATAAGAAAGCTACGAGAAAGCAGTAAATGAAGAAATTGCAAAAGATAAAAAGCAAGAGCATACGTGGATAACCCCATATGTGGGGGCAATGGAGCCCTATCACTTGGCCATCTTCCCCTAAGGGCTCGAATGCTCCAGTCACATAGAGGAAGTCGATCTCGTGGTCACGAGCAGAATCTGGCAGATTGAGCACGAAGCGCTTTTCTGCCCTTCTAACTTTGAAATAGTAGGTATTATAGTCAGGGTTTAGTACAATACTGTACCACCACTGAATATCCCAAATTCCTAACTGGGTCCCTAGAATCCTATTCAAAGCTATTACACCCATTATCAGCCTAAAGACATTTGTTGATACTTGCATGGGGGTGAGTCGATACCAGTTTAGGATCTGACGGAGTAGTGGGTGAAGAGGAAATCGGACCCCACCTTCGACGATGGCCACGATAGGGATGCACATTCTATCCCAGGAGCCACCATCCCTATCTGCTCCTAAAGGGGCGAGTTCGAGCCCCACATTATCAGGGATATTATACTCAGACCTAAATGCCGCCATGGCAGTTGGGGTTTCACAGAGTTTCCTAAACTTACTGGGTCTAGGAGGGGTATCACGTTCATCCGCCATGGATATACTCGAAGAAAACGTAAATGAAAGAATGGGCGTGATTGAAACCCTAGAAGTGACCACAATCTGAGAATGAAATCTCAGATGAAAACCTAAGCAGAAGAAATGGAGTTGGAACGAGAGTCTTACAAACGATACCGTGATGAATTCTTGGAGTGCAATCGAATTTGCAGATGGCGGCAATGGCAGATAGCGGGATGCTTTCGCCTGGTTTTTAGAGAGACTGAAAGTTCGAGTTCTGGGTAAAAGACCAGACGGAGCCCTTTCAGGGGTTTAAGGGTGAGAGACGGAGACGAAACGTCTCCTCTCACACCGTTACAGGAAAAAGTAACGGAAAGCCGAAACCGTTCTGACGCCGTTTCATAGAACGGCAGTTCGAAGTTAATGCTAGGCATACGAAAACGTGCCACGTGGAGTCGTTTACCCCGAAATGGTATAATGACATAGGCGCCAAAAGGCATCAATGAAGTATTGAAATTATGACTGCACGGGATCAAAAGAGTTTGGTCTAGATAGAATTCTGTTTCTAAGCGTCATATATTACACCCGAACAGTGGTAAATACATGAAGCTGGGGAGCAATTGTAGGGAGGTATTCCCGAGCAGATACATTTAGTTACCAAACACGTGATGTTTGGGAACACGTGGTAAATACGACTGGACTTATCGCCGAGCAGTTCGGTGAACAGCGATATGAGAAGTCATGGCTATAAATAGACTGTTCGGTTATGATACAGCCGAACAGATGATGTAAAGAACCTAGCACGTGATACGAGTGATCACGGGTTGAAAGCAATGCAATCGATATCCGAATAAATGGTACGTGGGACCATAGTTTGAATATAGACAGGACAGTCATCATGCTAAACAAGTGTTCGGCAATATGGACCAGTGACATGAGAAGTCAATGGTCCAGGAAGGTTGTACGGGCTCAAGGACCAGTTACATGTGAGGTAACTGGTCTAAGCCGTCTGTTCGGCTATGAGACGGCCGAACAAAGATGGAACTCCAATCGAGAGTAGGAGCAGAGAGAATACTCTGGAAGATTCCAGAATAGTCATGTCTCATATAGGGATAAAGATCCCAAGAATATAGGATCTGAGAAAGATACCCAACGAGTATGGGATGTTCGGCTCTTAAAGGAAAAGAATCCTAAAAGGACTCTTTTCCATAAACTGATAAAGGAAACGAGACTCCTTGATATCCTGGGTTTCCTATACGAGTTAGGAATCCTATGGCAATAAGGATGCTTGGACAGCAAGCATCCATAAATCTATAAATATGAGGAAAACCTAGAGGTGAGAGGTACGCAATACGTTGCATTATTATTGCTTTCCTACTGATAATTAGGGCTGAGTTTTCTAGTACGTGATACTAACAAAGGCATCGGAGGGCCTTTGCCACGAGAGGCAAAGGTGCACTCACCCCCTGTCTATTTTGCAGATTAGGGTTCAGACGTCGAGCTAGGGTTCCGGTGAAGAGGCACGAATAAGCCGTTGCAATCCAGTTGATCCGAAGCGTCAATTGTTTTCATCCCCCTACAATAAGGGGTGATCGGCCAATCCACATTGGCGATAGTGCCAGCTCTTCAGATACAGCACTTGCACTCGCCCAAGGACTTCTTCTCCCCGTTGATATGCAAAAAGAGAATGAAGCCACACCTGACCGGCTTGTCTCCACTGGTCTCGTCAGTAGGATCAAGGTATAGTGTTCTCGTCACTAATAGGAATACTTCAAGTTCCTTTCATTTTCTCTCAATATCGCCTTGTTGATTTCCTTGTAGTTTATTCAAAAGATGATCACATTGGGACAGAAGTTCCAAGATGCTGACACTGGACAGGTCTCGCTATTAAACAACAACACCAGGTTGCTCCGCACTATAATCAGACTAGAGAGGGAGAAAGACAAAGCCAAGGCCGACTTTCAAGAGGCTAAAGACAAACTTGGGACTGCCGAAGACAACCTTCACCAGGCTTTGGTAGAATTTGAGAAAACAAAAGCATCTGCTCATGAGGAAGGCTACCAGACAGGATTCGATGCAGCAACGGCCAGCTATGTCGAACAGATGCCTGCAATTCAGGACCAGATCTGGGCTGCTTGCTGGGAAACATGTTTAACAAAAGTCGGCGTTGCAAATGACTCTCCTCTCTGGATTGAGAATGAATTGCCGAGCAGCCAGGCTGCAGCTCCCCAAGAGCTTGAGGTGCCTCTGGAAGAAGATGTTGAGTAGCAAATTGAAGATTTCGCTGGTACAGAAGAAGATATTCCATCTGGATCCCAACTAGTCCAGTCTCCTGTTCGTGATTCAGTTGATGAACCTATCAACCTCAAAGAGAATCCAATTGACAGTGTTGCTGCTGCTGATGTTCAAGCAGAGATTCCGGATGAAACCGCTCCTGTGGTTCAGAATCTAGACTAACAAGTTAGTATTTGGCATAAATAGTTTGACTGGTCCTGCATGACCGTAAGTGTTTGTCCTGCGTGACACTAGTATTTCCAATACTGTTTGTTTGATACAGGTATTTGGCCCTTCGTGGCATTTACTCGGCTTCCCTTTTTGTTGCATCTGTTCGGATGCAAATCTAAGCATTTCGTACTTTGATCATTTTAATCATATATGTTGCTTGTTTGCATAAGTATTTCGTACCTTAGCAAATCCTACAAACATGATTACTTGTACTGAATCTAAGTTTCTCGTACTTAAAATCATTTACCTCTCAGTTTCTCGTACTGTTTGACTTGTATTTTTCACGTAAATACATACAAGTGTATTCATACTTGTTAAGTGTCTCGTACTAAAAATTGTTGCAACGGACTATTTACAAACAATCATACAGGTGTTAAGTTTCACGTACTCAACCAAATTTAAGTTTCTCATACTTTAAATTCCATACAAGTGTGTTCATACTTGTATTCGTTAAGTTTCACGTACTTTAACGAATCATGCTTGCGTTTAAGTTTCATGTACTTAATGAATCATGCTTGCGTTTAAGTTTCACGTACTTAATGAATCATACTTGCGTTTAAGTTTCACGTACTTAAACAAGGCATACAAGTGTGCTCATACTTGTTAAAGTTTTTTGAAAATCACACAAGTGAAAAGCACACAAGTGTTTCATACTTGTGTGTAAGTTTCACGTACTTAACTGTATACCCTGCTCCCCAATACGAATGAGGGAAACTAATCTCGTGGTTCGTATTTTAAACAAATACCAACAGTTATACTAGAACACAACAGTTATACTAAAAAGTGATTTTATTTTTAATCTGTAAAACTCAAGAGGGCGTTATTCGTACCCCTTGTAACTAGAATAATCAAAACTAGAACAAAGGAATTATATTCATAATTCCCACACAAGTACGTAGTGCAAATCTAAAACAGAACTTAAATGATTCTTTAAACAAAGAATTTTCGTAGATTATGGACATTCCAAGGCCTCGGAAGTGGATGACCATCCAAATCTGCCAATTTGTAGGCCCCTATACCTACAATCTCGGTTGCTCGATAAGGGCCTTCCCAATGAGCCCCCAACTTACCTTCATTGGCCACTTTGGTGTTGCCGAGCACTTTTCGTAGTACGAGGTCCCCAACACCAAACTCTCGAGGGTGAACATGCTTGTTATAGCTCTTCATTAGCTGCTCCTGGTAGGAAGCCAAATGGACCAATGCCCTTTCTCTCCTCTCCTCGGCGAGATCAAGCTCGATTTCGAGGTCCCTGTCATTGCCTCCACTTTCAACCAAAACGGTCCTGTTGGTCGGCAAACCGACTTCTAAAGGTATGACAGCCTCTGTTCCATAAGCTAATGAATAGGGGGTCTCTCCCGTAGACCTCCTAGGCGTTGTTCGGTGTGCCCATAAAACCAATGGTAACTCGTCAGGCCATTTCCCTTTAGCTTTGTCCAGCCGTTTCTTGATCCCGTCAAGGATAGTTTTATTAGACGCCTCCGCTTGCCCATTACTCTGAGGGTAGGATGGGGTGGAATAATAATTTCGTATTCCATACTGGGCACAAAAAGCCTTGAATTTCTTCTGAAATTGTGATCCATTGTCTGTAATCAACGAGTAAGGGACCCCAAAGCGAGTGATAATGCTCTTCCACACGAACCTTTCTATCATGGGTTCAGTGATTTTGGCCAGTGGTTCTGCCTCAATCCACTTAGTAAAATAGTCAGTTGCCACAAGCAGGAATTAGTCGCTTTGTGTAGTGGACCCACGATGTCCATTCCCCCATTGAGCAAACGGCCAGGGACTTGTCAAAGGCACCAGATCTTCGGCGGGTGTTCGAATCATTGGTGAGAATTTTTTTCACTTCTCACAAATCTTCACATACACCTTTGCATCTTCTTGCATGTGTGGCCACCAGTAGCCTTGGGTAATTGCTCGGTGGGCAATGGATCTGCCGCCAGCATGGCTCCCACATGTTCCTTCGTGGATTTCATGAAGAAATTTCTGCACCATCTCATGATGCACGCATAGCAAATACGGGCCCGTGAAAGATTTTCTGTATAACTTACCCTCTGGGGACAGCCAAAACCTAGCAGATTTGACCCTAATCTTATGAGCCTCCTTTTTATCAGGAGGGAGTATCTCATCTCATAAGAACTCCATGATTGGGTCTATCCAACTTGGGCCTTGGTTCACGTCCAAGACCAAGTCCTCACTTCTTCTAATGCTCGGCTCACTAAGATATTCTACTGCAACTTTTCTCTTGAACTCAGTTGGTACTGCTGCAGCTAACCAAGCTAATGAATCTGCATGAGCGTTCTGTCCAGAACTTATCTGCTCAATGTATACCCTTTCGAAGGTATCAAGCAAGTCCTTGGCTGCCTGCACGTAGGCCACCATCTTTTCATTTCAAGTTTCATATTCGCCGGACAACTGGTTCACCACGAGCTGTGAATCACAATACACCCTAACTCGTCTTGCTTTTAGGGTTTTTGCACTCCTCAAGCCAGCTAAGAGTGCCTCGTACTCTGCCACATTATTTGACGCACTAAAGCCTAGCCGAACAGATAGCTCCAACATCTCTCCATCAGGGGGAAAAAGCACAATCCCAATCCCTGACCCTGTGTTACATGCTGATCCGTCAACATACAATTTCCATTCCAAGGGATCCTGTTCGGCTGGGGGTTGATTCTTTATGGGCGATGTCTCTGTTGCCTGCTCCTTTCTCGTAGGAGGTTGGGGAGCCACCGTGGGAGAAAACTCCGCCACAAAATCAGCCAACACTTGGCCTTTGATTGCTGTGCGTGGCTGATAATCGAAATCGTATTGACTTAACTCCACGGACCACGTCGAGATCCTTCCCGAGAAGTCTGCTTTTCGTAGCAGTGATTTCAATGGAAACTCAGTGTAAATCACAACCTTATGGCTTTGGAAGTAATGTGGCAGCTTCCTCGTGGCTGTCCTAAGTGCCAGGACAAGCTTTTCTAAAGGCAGATATCTCATTTCCACATCTAGCAATGTCTTGCTAACATAATAAATAGGGATTTGTTCCATCCCTAAGTCCCTCAATAGAACTGCACTTACTGCATGCTCGGAAACAGCTAAATACAGAATTAAAGACTCACCTTGTTGCGGTGTTGACAAAAGTGGGGGCTCGGCTAGATACTTCTTCAGGTTCTGGAAGGCTTGTTCACACTCTGCTCCCCATTCAAATCCCTCCCTCTTTTTTAGCAATTGAAAAAAGGGTCTGCACTTATCACTTGACCTGCTGATGAATCTGTTAAGTGTTGCTGCCATTCCAGTTAGTCTCTGGACTTCCTTTGTGGTTTTGGGACTTTGTAGCCTCTGTAGGGCAGCAATCTGATCGGGATTAGCCTCTATCCCTCTCATGGTTACCAAATGACCCAGGAACTTTCCTGAACCAACTCTAAACGCACATTTCGAGGCGTTGAGTTTTAATTTGTACTTCCTCAAGATTTCGAAAACCTCTTTCAAATCAGCTATATGCCCCTGTTTATCCCGACTTTTTACCACCATATCATCTATGTAAACTTCCATAATCTTGCTAAGCAATTTCTTGAACATGATGGTTGCAAGTCTTTGGTATGTTGCCCCAGCATTTTTTAGCCCAAATGGCATAACACTATAGCAGTACAACCCTCGTGGCGTGATAAACGCAGTCTTCTCTTGATCAGGGCCGAACATAGCAATTTGATGATACCCTCGATATGCATCGAGAAAACTCATTCGCTCATAACCAGCGGTTGCATCAACCAACTGGTCAATTCTTGGAAGAGGAAAATTATCCTTTGGGCACGCTTTGTTTAGGTCTGTGAAGTCTACGCAGACACGCCACTTCCCATTCTTTTTCTTCACCACAATGGTGTTGGATAACCATTCTGGGTAGTAGACCTCGCGTATCGCTTTAGCCTCCAGTAAACGATCGACTTCTTCTATTACTGCATCCACATGCTGCACGGCTGCCCTTCGTTTTTTCTAAATGACCGGTTTATGCTGGGGATCAATGTTTAAATGATGACAGATCACATCTGCATCCACTCCGGGCATCTCCTCTGGTACCCATGCAAATACATCAACATATTCCTTCAGAAATCTTATTGACTCAGCCTTTTCCTCTGCTAGTAATGATTCCCCAATTAAAAAATATCTTTCAGGATCAGTCTCGTTGATCTGAATCTTTTCCAAACCTTCAACCACTTTTTCAGCCGGGCTTCTTCCAACATCCTCGATAGTTGGTTGATCTGGTATTTCTAACGTATGAACATGGTGGACCTTTGGGGCTGTTTTAACGATGGAGATCAAACACTGTTGAGCCACTTTCTAATTGCCTCTGAGCACCTCAACCCCATTCGATCCTGGGATCTTCACCATCTGATGATAAGTCGAGGAAACTGCCCTCATCTTGTGCAACCATGTCCTTCCTATAATCGCGTTATAGGAAGAGGGAACATCGACTACTAAGAAATCTGTCCTCAATACCACGGTTCCAGCCCGAACAGGTAGTGTTACCTTTCCAAGGGGCCAGACTGCTCCTGCACCGAAGCCGATCAGGGGTGTTGTAGATTGCTCTAAATCTATTTGGGCCAATCCCAGCTTCTTGAACGCATCGTAGTACAACACCTCTGTACAACTTCCTGAGTCCACAAGGATCCTCTCAATGTCATATTCCCCAACTCGTAGGGTTACGACCAATGCATCGTTGTGGGGTATTTGGACCTCTCCTAGGTCATCATCACTGAATGCCAAGCTCTCATTGCATACATCAGTCTCTCGCCCTCTCTTGTTTCCCAATCGCATCACGTGCTGATCGTGCTTAACTTGCCTTTGTAACAGCCTAACCTCATTTCTCGTATAAGGTGTGGCCAACCCATGTATCATATGGATTATTCCTTTAGGGTTTTGCTCGTAACCCAGCTCCATAGCCTTCCCTTTCTCCTTAGGATCCTCTTGGATAAATTCCTTAAGATAGCCCCGAGAGACCAAATCATCAAGGTGCCTCTTGTACATCTCACAATCCTCGGTCATGTGGCCCTAATCTTTGTGGTAACTGCAGTGCTGATTCGTAGCACGCTTTGCATCTTTGTCTCCGCCTAGACTCGGGGGCCACTTGAAGTATGGCTGATTCTTTATTCGATAAAGAATCCTGTATATTGGTTCCTTCCAAACCGTAGTGATAGAAAAGAAAGCTTTTGGGTCAGGAGCTTGCTTATCTTTGTACAGCTCTTTCTTAGCCTGCCCATATTCCCTTCTCTCTCTATAAGTCTTGGGCTCTGGCTTATCCACCTTTTTGGCAGGTGCCTTCGGCTGTTCGGCAACCGTCTTGCCATCCTCACGGAGTATGTCATCCTCCATTCTGGCGTGTTGCTTTATCCGTTCCATCAATTTAGCCAATGTGGCCACCGGATGTTTATTCAATGAACGACGCAGCTCTCCCCGAACAGGCAAACCAGTCTTGAAGGTAGCAATTGCATACTCCTCACTGCAACTTTCAATCTCGTTGAAAGTTTCCCAGTACTTCTTTGCATAATCCCTGATTTGCTCGTTCTCCTCCTGTTTCATAGTGGATAGACTCTCAATGGTCTTAGGGGCCTTTCTACTCGTCAAAAACCGAGCAGTGAATTCCTCGGCCAACTGCCTCCACCCACGTATGGATCGTGGGGCCAGTTTATGAAACCAGGATAAGGCCACTTTGCCAAGACTGGAGGGAAACATCTTGCACAAGATGGAATAATCCCCTTCATGCATAAACATAGCCTGTTGATAATGCTGTATGTGAGCCACGGGATCCGTATTTGTCTCGTAAAGTACGAATGCACCGTGCTTCACTCTGCTCGGCAACCTAGCCTCCTGTAGCCTCTTTGTAAATGGGGAGGCCGCAATATTACTTAATGCCTTGCGTGCTGCTTCTCGTGCAGTCACTGTCCCATCCTCAAACTCCTTGGACTTGTGAGCTGTGGCTTTGGCCCAATCAGCATCAGGTCTCTCGTACCTATCTCGATGGTGTTTCCTTGTTCCCTCCTCTTCGGGGGTGGAACTTTTGTCTCTGCTTCTCCCTTTTCGTGAAGAAGCCCTTCTCTCGGGTGTTCGGCTTTTACTTCTTCTTCCCCTTTTTCGTGGAGAAGCCTCATAACGCCCTATGACAGGACTTCTGCTCCTTCTCCTTCGTGAATGGGTCTGCTTATGGACTACCAGCGTCCGTCCATCCCTTTGGGAATGCCTACGAGAGAGTCCAGAATCTTTTGGGTGCTCTCGTACCCGCTGCAACTCCTGTATCTCATACTCTCGTTTTTTAATTAAATGAGCATACTCCTTTGGGAATGGGTCTTCTTATCAAGGACATCGTTATCATCGTGTATACTCTTTGAACGGGTAACTGACTCTTCTCTTCGATGAGACCTACTCTTTCTCGTGGAGCCAGTAGTAGTTTTGTCTCCTTTTTCTTTGGAGTTACCTCTGTCATGTCTACCAGTGGGCTTTCTCGGAGCGCCTGGTGGGGATTTATCTCTTCCCCCACCCAACTGGTCCTTTGGACTGAATGGAGTAGCTGGATCTTCTTCCATCGTACTTACTTTTCAAAAAAAAAGCTGGTTCGTTTCCCACAGACGGCGCGAATTGTAGGGGGATGAAAACAATTGACGCTTCGGATCAATTGGATTGCAACGGCTTATTCGTGCCTCTTCACCGAAACCCTAATTCGTCGTCGGAATCCTGATCTGCAAAATAGACAGGGGGTGAGCGCACCTTTGCCTCTCGTGGCATAGGCCCTCCGATGCAAAAGTTAGTATCTCGTACTAGCAATCAAACCCTAATTATCAGTAGGAAAGCAATATGAAAGCAATGTATTGCGTACCCTTTGCCTCTAGGTTTACCTCATATTTATAGATTTTCGTATGCTTGTTACCCAAGCATTCCTGTTGCCATAGGATTCCTAACTCGTATAGGAAACCCAGGATATCAAGGAGTCTCGTTTCCTTTATCAGTTTATGGAAAAGAGTCCTTTTAGGATTCTTTTCCATTACAGGCCGAACATCCCATTCTCATTGGGTATCTTAACCTGATCCTATATTCCCGGGATCTTATTCCTTTACGGGCTATGACTATTCTGGAATCTTCCAGAGTATTCCCTTTGCTTCAACACTTGATTGGAATTCTTTCCTTGTTCGGCCATCTCGTTGCCGAACAGACTGCCTGGACCAATGACTTCTCATGTCACTGGTCCACATCGTCGAACACCGACTTGCACGGCGACTGTCCTGTCTATGTTCAAACTATGGTCCCATGTACCATTTGTTCGGATATCAATTGCATTGCTTTCAACCCGTCATCCCTCGTATCACGTACTCAGTTCTTACTTTATCTGTTCGGCTGTATCATAACCGAACAGTTCTGTTTGGACCAACTACTTCACATGCAACTTGGTCCAAGGTAATCGGAAAGTCATTATCTGCTGATCAGTCAGCACTGATCGGCGATAAGTCATGTTCAATTTCTCACGTGTTCTTATACACGTGTTCGGCAACTAGATGTACATGTTCGGGAATACCTCCTTACAAAGGCGACTGGCCGCACCGGTGGACCATTTTGAACCCAACAACAACCGTGGACCCTACCCCACCAAACCTTCTAACCTGCCTCAAAGCAACCAACCCTAGAGGATTACTAACCTCGAACATGGCGGACCGCAGAGAGGTGGTCGAGACATAGCAACAGTTCAGTGCTACAACTATCAGACTATGGGCCACTATAAGAAGGATTGCCCCCAACCTCAAAGAGAGAGGAATGTGAGCTTTGGAAATCAGAGAACTTAGCCTGGACAGACCGGTTTTGTGAATCAAAACCCTGGAGGATCATCGCAGTAGCAGAATGGGCAGAACAAGGGAAAGCAACCCATGGGAACCCAACAAGGCACTGGAGGGCGCATCTTTGCACTACAGACTGAAGAACAAGATCAGGATCCCTCTGTGATCCAAGGTACACTACTAATGTATAGTACCTGCATACAAGCTTTGTTTGACTCTAGAGCATCACATTCATTTATATCCACTGCCTATGTAACTACTCTAGCACTAGAAACAGAACCCCTAAGTACAAATATGAAAGTAACATCACCGTTGGGGGGGAGAATAACTATTAGTCTAGTGTGTAGAGGGTGCGAACTAGAAGTAGCCAACCTGCGCCTGACCCGTGACCTCACAGTAATTGACATGGCAGATTTCGACGTAATCCTAGGGATGGACTGGCTATCAGCACATCAAGCGGTCATAGATTGCCATCAGAAGATTGTGACGGCTTATACCCCTGATGGGACTCGTTTCCGATTTAAGGGGGATAGACAGGCAACGAACTCGACGATGAGAAGATCAAAGTGGCAGAATCAACTGTTTGGATGGCTAGCCAGTCTCTAAATAGAAGAAGCAGACAGGATGGAATTGGGATTACCACACATCGTTTGCGAGTACGCCGAAGTTTTCCCTGAAGAACTTCCTGGCTTACCACCCCAAAGAGAGATTGACTTCTCTATAGAACTTCAACCGGGAACGGCACCAATCTCCATGGCGCCATACCGAATGGCCCCTTCCGAGCTAAAAGAGCTCAAGACCCAATTGAAGGAGCTGTTGGACAAAGGGTTCATCAGGCCGAGCACGTCACCATGGGGAGCGCCTGCACTATTCGTAAAGAAGAAAGAAGAGACACTTCAACTGTGTATTGACTACAAGAAGCTAAATTAAGTCACAATAAAAAATCGGTACCCATTGCCAAGGATTGATGACCTATTTGATCAATTGAGAGGAGCAACTTGCTTCTCTAAAATTGATCTCCAATCAGGCTACCATCAGCTAAGGATCCGGGATGAAGATATCGCCAAAATAACCTTTCGCACCAGATACGGACACTACGAGTTTGTGGTGATGCTGTTCGAACTGACCAACGCTCCAGTAGTATTCATGTGTCTCATGAACAAGATCTTTCAGCCCTACTTAGACAAATTCGTAGTGGTGTTCATTGATGACATCTTGGTATACTTCGCCAGTAAGGAGGAGCATGAAGGACACCTTCGGATAGTACTACAAGTACTCTGAGATAGCCAACTCTATGCCAAAGCAAGTAAATACGAGTTTTGGCTTGAAGTGGTTAAGTTCTTGGGGCACGTAGTATCCAAGGACGGAATCGCGATGGACGAAAGTAATGTCGAAGCAGTGCTGAATTGGAAACAGCCGACCTCAATATTTGAAATTAGGAGTTTTATGGGATTGGCTGGGTATTACCGAAGATTCATACAAGACTTCTCAATCCTCGCCAAGCCAATGACAAGACTGACTCAAAAAGGAGTGAAGCTGGATTGGAATGAAGCCTCCGAGAAATCTTTTAAGGAACTAAAAAAGAGGCTGACCAGTGCACCGATACTCATCATTCCCGAGCGGGGTGTAGATTATATGGTTTACTGCGACGCGTCAAGAGATGGCTTGGGATGCGTGCTAATGCAGAATGAAAAAGTTGTAGCCTACGGATCTCAGTAACTTCGACCGCACAAGAAGAATTACCCCACTCATGACTTAGAATTGGCTACAATAGTATTCACCCTAAAGTCCTGGCGTTACTATCTATAGGGAGAGCAATTCGAGGTCTTTACCGACCACAAGAGCCTCAAGTATCTTTTCACTCAAATGGAGTTGAACCTGAGGCAGCGTCGATGGATGAAATACTTGGAGGACTACAAGTTTACGCTATAGTATCACCCTGGCAAGGCCAACGCGGTGGCTGATGCTCTGAGCTGAAAGGACAGGGCACAGAAAGTCAAAACTGCCATTAAGGAATGGGAAATGGTGGACACCCTCAACGAGTTCAACCTAAGACCATCATCAGAAAATGGGAACACATGTCTGTGTGCTCTCGTTGCAGAACCAACACTCCATCGAGAAATCTTACTAGCTCAGACTTTCGAGCAGGATTGCGAGTTCATTCGATCTCGAATCTGAGAAGGAAAGGCACTACCCAGATGGACAATCAAGAAGGACAACAGTCTGAAATTCAAGGAAAAGGTGTTCGTACCTAATAGTGGAACCCTTCAAGAAGCTCACCATTCAAACTTCGCAGTCCATCCTGGCGGTACAAAGATGTATCATGACCTGCGAAGGACGTACTTGTGGGAAGGAATGAAAAAGGAAGTAGCCCAATTTGTGTCTACCTGTCTAGTGTGTCAACAAGTCAAGGCTGAACACCAGAAACCTGGAGGAGATCTTCAACCTTTTCCAATTCCGACCTGGAAGTGGGAGCATATCTCAATGGATTTCATGACTGGACTACCAAGATCCACCAAATCTAACATTGCTATTTGGGTGATTGTGGATTGACTCACCAAATCTGCTCATTTTTTGCCTGTTAATATGATAGAGAACGTAGAACATCTGAGCCTGCTGTATATTCGAGAGATTGTACGCCTACATAGAGTACCTATCTCAATAGTATCTGACAGGGATCCACGTTTCGTATCACACTTTTGAAAAGGACTACAGAAGGCATGGGGAACAGATGTAAGGCTTAGTATGGCCTTCCACCCACAGTTAGATGGACAAACAAAAAGGACAATACAGACACTGGAAGACATGCTGAGAGCCTGTGCCTTGGATTTTCTGGAAACTGGGAGCAGCACTTACCACTGGTAGAGTTCACCTACAACAACGGCTACCAGGCAAGTATCGAGATGGCACCGTACGAAGCTCTATATGGTCGACCTTGTCGATCTCCAGTTTGCTGGATAGACGTTGGAGAAACTGGGATGATTGGACCTGACATAGTACGGGATACCACGGAGAAGGTCAAGACCATCAGGCAAAGGATCCAAACCGCTCAAAGCTAATAGAAGAGTTATGCGGATAAAAGGAGCCGACCATTAACCTTTGCAGTACGAGACCATGTGTTCCTAAAAATTAGACCAAAGAAAGGAGTTATCAGATTTGAGAAAAAGGGAAAGTTGTCCCCACGCTACATCGGACCCTTCGACATTGTGGAGAAAATCAGAAAGGTTGCGTATCATCTAGCGCTGCCACCACAGCTAGATAGGGTGCATAACATGTTCCACGTTTCAATGCTCCGCAAGTATCTTGCGTTGTCCACACATGTCCTCAACTGGGAAGACATCACCATCAAAGAAGACGCGACATACGAAGAAGAACCAATAGAGATTCAGGACCGAAGTGAGAAGATAATCTGAAACAAGATAGTCAAACTGGTACGAGTCCTGTGGAAACACCGTGGATTTGAAGAAACCACATGGGAGAGAGAGGAAACCATGAAAGCAAATTATCCACACCTGTTCGAATCCAAGCGTGTGCCTAATTTCGAGGACGAAATTGTTTAAGGGGGATAGTTTGTAACAACTCCGATTTTTGGCGAATAAAAAAATCTAGTTTAAATATTTGAAAATTCATTATTAATTCTTGAATTGCTTTATAATTTTCTTTTGTTCTTTAATAATCTGTCATAATTAGATTTAAGACGTATAAGATTAAATCTCTTCGCACCGAACGATCTAGTCCTTTTCTGAAGACAATTATGCTTGTAGAAACACTTGTATATTTTCCTAGTAAATGAAATAAAACCCCAAAATTATATTTCTTGGCTAGAAATCCTACTTGGCAAGTAGAATTAGCTTTTAACCAATTAGTTAGAGAAACCTAACTACCATTTCACCTAGTTACATTTCCCTAACCCTAGATGAACCTTTTTAACCATCTTTGAACCTTATGAACCTTTTCAAACCCTAATTGAACCTTTTAAGTCTAGGAAGGTCATCATTATGCTTCCAAAAGTAGAATACCTAGACTTGCCATGCATGCAAGACTAAAAAATAATAGCCTTGAACCTAATTACCCTCCAAGGATCACTTTCCCAGATTTTCTCTAGGTATATATATACATATATACATCATAGCCTACTATAGTCAAGCCTTTGTATTCATACATGCATTTTCTAGGAAAATATTACCCATGGGACAATGTTCTTATCATTGAAAGCCTTAACCTTTAATCATTACTTTCTCTAGACTTAGTAAGCTACTTAAACTTGAATATACTTAGCCTTATACACACACACACACACACACACACATATATATATATAAGCACATGGGATATAGGAAGAGAGAGAGAGAGAGAGAGAGAGAGAGAGAGAGAGAGAGAGAGAGAGATAGGGTGAGTGTGTGCATGTGTTTGGTCCCTCAAGCAAGCTACCTTTAGCCCTTAAGCCTAATAACTACTTGACACCTCACTTTTAGGCTACTTTAAACATAATCCTAGCCAATTATTTCCTTTCTTTCTTGCAAGCAAACCATTCTAGAAAAGACAAGGCCAAAACCCTTCATGATATCCTAGATTTTGACCTAAAAATGGAAATGACAAGTGAGGCAAGGCTATGCCATGATAAAAGATGAGATGTGACAATTCAATGGAGCAAATCCATGAGAGATAAAGGGAGAAAGAGGGCCGGCCAAATGAGGGAGAAGGAGAACCAAATTTTTGCTACAAATAGGACCCTTGTCCAAGCATCCAACTCACACCTTCATCCTTCAACTTCTCTCTCTCGAAATCCTTGTGTTTGTTCTTTCTTGTTCTTGGTGTTCTTGAGTTTCTTCAATAAACTCATCCAAGGCCGCCATTAAACCACCACTCGACCACCTTTTCGATCCAAAAAGTTTAGTAGTTTAGGCAAGAACTAGTTTCAAGAGAAAAAGAAAGTATTATCTTTTCTCTTTCGAAGCTACCGTAAGCTTACCGTAGGAGGTCATTCCGTTCGATAGCCGACTTACTTTTCCGTAGCCGCCCTACCGCCAAGAAGAACGGTAGAATGTCCTTACTCTCTAATTCTAAGTATAATGTAGAGTTCCGTATACGCCATCTCTATGTATAAAAGTAAATTTGTATTTTGCTGGTATTAATTGAAATGCTTGATAATTAGTAAAGTGTTTTACTAAAGATTTGAAAAGAAATATGACTACAATGAATAACTCGACTTTATTTTCTGAAAAAACATATGTTGTTTTGAACTTCCCAAAGAGGAAGAAAGAACATATTTCGAAAGTATAACTTTGATTAAAAGTATTCGTATTTTGATCTTATGATGGTTATGAGCATGCATACATATGATTACTTGAATTACTTGTTTTATGTGTGATAAAGCATAAGTGGTTTCCACTCCAAAAGTGTCCGTCCATGTGACACTATGCTTATGATGTGTGATACATGTTTGAATATGATATGGTGATCTTACGGATAGTATAAGCATGATAAAGTAATTTAGAGTTGGATGATCTTGCTAGTTTAGATTCAAGATTACAATGATTGATTTATGTTTATCCATGTGAAAAGTCCTACTACAGAGTCTATGCATGACAATGAGACACAAAAATTTAGAAAGTTAGAAACATGACACCTAGGGTGTGGATAATGAAAAGACGTGTTTCAAAAAAGGAAATGTTTTTGAAAACCGCAATGTGGCTGGACTTGGTAACCCATTGTGAGGTGTATGTGTGTGTGTGCCAATGGAAAACTGGAGCGGCAGAACCATTGTGAGGATACTCTAGAAATGAGAGTGGCGGAACCGAGGTTGAGTGTGTAGCTTGGTTATCCGTGGAAAGGAGCCAATGCAAAGTGTGTGCCAATGGGAACCCGGAGCGGCAGAACCATTATGAGGATACTCGAGAACCCGGTGCGACGGAACTGAGGTTAGGTGTGTGACTACGAAATATCGCGTTGGAGAAACTCAGATATCACCGACACCAACGTTAGTTGAGTAGTGAATGTGGATGTGTCATTGTTGATCATGACTTTGAATATACATGTGTTAATTGAAATCGCTGATTTTACATGAGTTAGTATACTACTTCTATGCCTTGTTGTTGTAAGTTATGGGTTAGCAAGTGTGAGATTATTCTATTGAGCTTTTGTAGCTCATGGTGTTACTTTTGGTGACCCTGACATATTATATTGGTGGCGACACTAGTATAATGTGTCAGACATTGTAGATGAACAGGGTGAATTCTACACCTTGGAGGCTTTCGGAGCTGGCTAGGATGGAGGAGCAGGCAGAGCAGTAGATAGGAACCCTAGCTTTCCCTTCCGTGTTTAATAAAAGTACTCTTGTGAGAGTTATGATGTAGTAAAGAGCCAGATTCTATTTAGTTTTCAATGAAAAATGTTTATGTAACATTCCAAAAATTAGGGAAAAATTAGGGGTGTTACAGCCTCTATTTAATGAAACATTATACATTGGTGTAGGCTCCACTACAAATTTATGGTTGCAAAAGTTTTTGTAGCATTACGTGGCGGTACTTCAACAAACTCTGAATAATCACTCCTATTCAACTTGACTGTGGGACATAAGATTATGTGTTCAAATGAGGTTTGTGGGCCTACCTTGGGTCTCATACAAATGATCAAAGTTGTTCATTTTGCAGGGACTAGTTCTTATATAGTTTTAAAAAAAAATCAGCTCAATCGAATATCGTTAAATGCTTCACATATTCATTCAATGCATAGATGAATCAAAAATTGATTGAGCTATATTTTCTTGAAGAGAAGGTATAAAAATTAGTCTCTACAACATGAACAGCTCCGATCACTTGTCTGGGATCCGAGATGGGCACACACAATGTCTTTACGTAATCTATACACAAAATTAAGGATTTGAATCCTCTATGAGGATTTTCCCTATGAAAATCTTGTAAGACTTTTGTTATGGGTATACAACACATTAATGAGGAGGTCGAATAGTTCACATCAGTCATCCTTGTTTTTCTAACAAAACTATGTTGTTTAAGGGCCCTAGGGTGTTGTAATGCACCCTTCGCATTACACGTGTAGTGCGGCTAATCCGGCCGTCCATCTCAGCAATTGATGGCTCAAATTTTCATCCGAACAATGAAAGGCTAGGATTTGTAGGAGTTTGGATTAAATTCAAACTGTCTGCACAGAGATGGACGGTCAAATCGGTCGCACTACACGAGTGCACTACAGCCCCTCCCATTCCGCCGTTTAAGGGGACAAGCACCAAATGCCTGATTCTTCTTCTCTGTTTCTTCTTCTTTCCCGTTACTTGAAACTTTAGGTTATCAAGCTCTAGTTTGGATAAAAAAAATCCATGATATAGTTTGGATAAATAAGTGAATTGGCTAAATTTTTTCTTTATTTAATTTTTTTCACATTTGTTAGCTTCGTGTGAAATGTTTGTGGATTATTGGATCATCTCAATGAGAGATAAAAAAAATGTAAAGAATAACGATGAAAACTTAATTCTTTTTTAATAAAGACCAAAAAATCTTTGTTTGAAAGGCGAAAAAGATTTCATTAATCTTGAAATTGTTACAAGACTAATAGGAGCAAGGGAACAAATATCTTGTTCAAAGAACAATCATTTGCTCAATTTGAGACCCAATCCTACGATTGGTAAGAAACCAATTGAGAACACCCAATAAGACCGAAGCCCACCGAAAAAGGCCAAAGCCTAACACCCTATGTGAGTCTAAAATACTCATATCATTACAAATACAACACTTTATTGTAGAGACCCTTATTTTATGAAAATGATTTAAAGGTTTTATAAATGCTAGAATATCGAATAAAAGGGAAATTTGTGAGTTTATGTAAATTGGGGCGAATGATAGAATTGTTAGTAGAGGGGTGTATGTGCAATTTATGTTTGTGCTAGTATATATATGTGTAGGTGTGTGTAGGGGATAAAATATCATCTTTTCTCTCTCTCTCTCTCTCTACTCTCCCGACTTCTTCTTCTTTCTCTCTTGGCTCTCTTTCTCTCTCTCTCTCTCCTTCACCCAAATTTCACCAAAACAACTCAAAGCCCATACAAACCGACCTTCAATCCTTCTTCTATACACGTTTTGGAGCATGGGTTGTGTACGATTGAGCTCAAAAGAGGCATACTCCTCTCGGTGTTGACTTTGGAGCTAGGGCTTGATCAATCTCTTTGGGTTTCGATCTTTGACTTGAGGTAGGAATTTCTTACTCTCTTATATGTATATGAGTTGATTTTGTACCTTGATTCGTGTCTATGACTGTTGTTGTTATTGTAGTTGAACCCTTGAAAATCTGCAGAAAATATGTTCGAACTGACCTGGTATCGATACAATTGCCTCTGAAATGTCTCTTAGCCCATCTGCATTGATACTACTTTGACTAGTATCAATACAGAGTGGCTTAAGGACAATTTTTGCTGCTTTGTTCCATACTCTATTGTTTTGACCCCCGATTACTTCTAACACTTCTAAAACACCTTTAAACCATCTCTAAGCTCGGCTGCTTGCCCTTTGATGACTCATTGATCGTTTCCATTCCCGAGACACTCGTGAAACGTAATCTTAGTATCATTATAGACGGATGATGTACCATAAGGTTATTTAGGAGTACCGTAGGCTATGTGAGGTGTAATAACTCTGAATTTTAATCAATAAAAAGTTATTTATTATTCAAGTTATTATTTAAATTGCTTGATTGCTTTGATTTTCTTTTCCCGGTAGTTGATCATAATTACACTCTAATCCCTCAAGGATCGTTTCTTGACTTTTAAGCCCTGCTTAGCAAGCCTAGTTAGCTTCTAACCGGCTTGTTAGAGAAACCAAACTAGGAAGTCACCTAGTTACTTAGCCCTAACCAAAGATGGACCGTTTTGCCCATCTTGAACCTTTTGAACCTTTTCAAACCCTAGACTAGAATTGTTTAATTATTTTCTTTTATTGTTTTGATTTTATTCTTTATCCTTTGGACAATAAATGTTAGGGGAACTATTATCCATTGGATAATAGAAACCCAATTCTTTATAATAAAAGAATTTTTGAAAGATTTGAACAAAGTACTATGATAATTACTTTGAAAGTACTTTTCGATTATTTTACTAATAAAAGTACCCTAGTAACTATGAACCATTGGACAATAACCGTTAGGGTAATCTTTATCCGTTGGATAATAGCCATTCCATTATTATATTTGGTTAAGTACATATATATATATATATATATATATTTTTTTTTTTTTAAAGGACATGTAGTATTTTTAAGACTTAGTTTTAGTATTTAAAGTACTCGTACCTTATTATCCTTTGGTTATTAACCGTTAGGGATTTTATTAACCATTGGGTAATAAGCCCATCTTCCAACTAAGTACTTCACCCATTAAACTAATGTTTTGTCAAGATTCCCAGAAATACAAAAGTACATTATTATATTAATTAAAGTACTCGTACTTTTATTTTAGTTTAAAGGGTGAATCTTGACCTTAAATCTTTTTAGATTTTAAAGTACCAAAGTACCCTTTTATTTATTTATGTTCTTACATATTAGTACATACATATGTATATGTATATAGCTAGTACATGAGAGAGAGAGAAGAGAGAGGAGAGAGAGAGAGCCGTGAGGGAGAGAGAGAGGAGAGAGGCCGAGAGAGAGAAAGAGGGAGAGGGAGAGGGAGAGAGAGAGAAGGAAGGAAGAAGGAAGGAGAAGAAAGATGAGACTTGTACTTTGATATTCTTCATCTTTTCAAACTTGGAAGATGAATATCTTCCATATCTACCACCATAGTCCTCCTTTGTACCACTTTCAATTGTTTAAACCAAGAATCTTGTACCAATGTCTCCTTCTTTCCAACATAATCTCCAAAATCCAATCCTTGGTACAAATCTTAGTCATGCAAGCCTACCATTTAGCCATTGATCTTCCAACCAAGCCTTAACTTCACCCATCAACCTTTCAATCAACCTTGACATGTGAAAGAAAGGTGAGGGAGAAGGAGAGAGAGAGGGATTCGGCTAGAGAGAGAGAGAGGGAAGCCTTTGCCTATAAATAGAAGCTCACTCCAAGCTTTGAACTCACACCTTCAACCGTTGCTCCAACTTCTCTCTAGAAATTCCAAAAGTTCTTGCTTTCAAAGTTCTAGTTTTCTTGTGTTCTTGAGTGTTCTTGAGAGAAACCACTAAACCACCTTCCAAAACCACGTTTAGATCTTTTAAAGTAGCTTAGTTAAGTTAGAAAGTTGTTTCTAGGAAAAGAAAGTACAACTCTTTTCCTTTCGAAGCAAACCGACGCCGTTACGCCGCCGAAATCCAAAATTGACGACCGAATCTTCATAACCGAATACTACCGCCAAGAAGCAGGGTAGGATATCCTTATCTTCCATCTCAAGTAGTTATCCTTGCCTACTTTCCCAAATATTGTCTTGTACCCAAATATAAGTTCATTAGGAAGTAACTTTAATCATTTCATTTAAAGTAGATAATGTTATCTTTTGTTGGAAATGTATGAAATGCATGATGTTCGTTATTAAGTGATTCAAGCATGTCAAGTAGTTTGAAATGGATGATCTTGTTAGATTAAATATTACAATAAATGATATCATATGTGAAAAGTTCCACCGCGGAGTCTATGCATGAGAAACGAGACACGGAAATCGAGAAAGTAGAAACATGACTCCTAGGGTGTGGTTTATGAAAAGGCGTGTTTTGAAAAGTGTGAAATGTTTTGGAAACCGCAATGTGGCCGGACGTTGTAGCCCATTGTGTGGTGTGTGTTTTGTGTGCCAATGGGAGACCGGGACGGCGGAACCATTGTGAGGATACTCGGGAGTCCGGAACGGCGGAACCGAGGTTGGGTGTGTGCTTGGTTATCCGCGTTACGGAGCCAATGCAATGTGTGCCAATGGGAGCCCGGGACGGCGGAACCATTGTGAGGATACTCGGGAGTTCGGAACGGCGGAACCGAGGTTGGGTGTGTTAAAAATTGAGTTTTTGAAAAGGTGATACGTTTATGAAATATGGAAAATGTTGACACGGTCTACGAAGAGTCACGTAGGAGAAACTCACAAATCTTGGACACCAACGTTGATCGTTTATCGTATACGAATGTGTTGTTAGTTAAATTGGCTAGATGAGCATGCTATGTGGAAATCTTTGACTATATGTTGTATTGTTATAAGTTAAGGGTTAGAGGGTTTGGATTATTCTATTGAGCGTTTAAGCTCACGGTGTTGCCTTTTTGGTGACCTTGACTTATTATATTGGTGGCGACGCCGGTATAATATGTCAGACTTCATAGATGAACAGGGTGAACTTTACACCTTGGAGGCCTTTGGAGCCGAAGAGCTAGCCCGGATGGAAGAACAAGCGGAGCAGTAGTTAGGAACCTTAGTTCCCTTCCATTTGCAATAAAAGTACTTCTTTTAATTTTTGTAATAAAGAGCCAGACTCAGTTTATTTTCAATAAAATGTCTTCTTTAACGTACCCAAAATTCGGGGCGTTACAACTTGGTATCAAAGCTTTAGGTTCAAAACCTCGGCCATGGGTAGAATGGGTAGAACCACGAGATAAGTTGACCGTTGCACAAACGTGAATTGAATTTAAGTTTACCGTCCCAAATTGGGTGGAATTCTGTCAAAACAATCTTCGGATTGAAGCAAGGCACAGAATTGGCAGTACGGCCGAGCTGGGAATTCCCGAACAATTGGATGATGACTTAAATCAAGAATCGAATGTGGAATGTAGAAACCTAAAAAGTTTTCTTTAAGTTTTACTAAAACTTCTTTTCAAAAACTTGGCTAATAGAAATCTTTCCTTGTAGATGAATCACTTGAGCTCCTACCAAATCAACCTGCTAGCCGAAGCACACCATCTCGCAAGTACCTTAAGATCAATGACGAACCAGCTAATAAAAGATCCTTACTTCCCATATGCCTTTCCCTACACCAATGACTACTACCGAGAACATGGCTCTATCATACTTCCCGAGGGAGGAACTGATGTCGAAGCAGCACCCGTCCTAGTTCAAATAGCACCTCCCAACGATGTGGAATTCCTAATTGAGGGAAATGGAGAGGACAATGCGGGAGCAGCCCTCGCCCAAATTCCAATGATCCCTCCCATCAACATGATTGCGGGAGAACTCGAAGAAGACCCCGAGGAAGATTCGGAGAAGGAAGAACCTATGGAGGAACCTGAAGAGGACCTCGAAGAGTTCAGCGACGAAGAAGATTGGGAGCAAGCAATGCATGGACCAGATCTCGATGCGCCAACCGACGACGAAGATTGGGAATCCGATGAGGAGGCAGAAGCATTCCTAGGAGCAGAACCCGAAGTCATGGATATAGCCACTCACTCCGGTGATGTGCCACCACCACCTTTCGAGACTGACATAGGCGCTTATCGGATGGAGTTCCCTAGTATTTTCTAGAATAGTTAGGAAGGCTTAAGTAGTAGTTGGACCCTTTTGATGTAATAAAATTTAGTAGGAAGTTGTGGCTAGTAAGCCTTCTATGTTGTACTTGTTTATTATGAAATGATAGACTTGTGTTTTCTATTAGACTTGATCACTGTTTATGTATAATTGTGTGCATGCGATTACCTCCTACCATCTTAAGTCTAATATATAACTTTCCTTATTGTAGATATGGATTGCCGTACCCTTATCACCGTAGCAGACCTGCTGTACTACAAGACCTTGATATCACCCGAGAGCCCTATTCCCATCCCACACTTGGGAGTCCGCGACCCCGAGACTGGTGAACAGCTATACGAGATAGTTGTGATGACACCCTACACCAGTGAGGAGCAGTACTTGACACTCGATCCTCAGGACTACCGCTGAGGGAACTTGCTGAGAAGATTCACCGAGAAGGAGAGCGTTGGCTCGAGATCCGAGAGAAGGAGTGGATGGAGCAGATTAGAGAGTTATTCGGACTCATTCCACCTCGTCAGTAGAGTAGTAATATTAGAATAAGATTATGATAGCTTGAGTTGCCCTTGAAGCGCTAAGGCTAGAAGGACCATGTAGTAGGATCGTCTCATCTTGTAGTAGGAATCTCGTTTTCAGTCTACTTGTTTTATAGTAGAACTCTATGCTTATGATTGTAATTCTTACTTATCTATGAAAAGCTTGCTTTGTTGTCAAAATATCGTTGCATAGTATTCGATAAATTGCGTTTATAAAAGGAAAATGTTTTAAGTAAACTAAACCGCCCCATTACAATTTCTACTCGTAGATGGTGAACCGACGCAGCGGACTAGGGTACGAGAATGGTGAATCCTCTAACACTAACACCGACCTAGCTCAAGTCATGCGAGCACTTGTAACTGCCCTGAACGCTAACCGCCATGACCAGAATCGTGATGATGGACCAATGACCCGAACCCGGGCAATGAACGAATTTTGCAAGCGTCGACCCCCGACCTTCAACGGAGATCTTAACCCTACCGTGGCTGAAGCCTGGCTGAAAGAAACCAAGGTGATCTTGGACACCTTGGAAATCACCCGGAATGGAGACCGTGTGGCCTTAGCCACTTACCAGCTGAAGGGAGAAGCCCGTTACGGGTGGGAGTTAATGGAGGCCACCCATGCCATAGCCACCATGACCTTTGCCGAGTTTGAAACCTTTTTCCTCGACAAATACTTCCCTACACCCCTTCGCCTAGCCAAGGAGCAAGAATTCATGAACCTGAAACAAGGGACGATGACCGTGACCCAGTACGCGGCCAAATTTGAAGAGCTATCCCGTTACGCCCCAACTGCTGCGGCAACCGAAGGCAGTAAGGCAAGGAGATTCGAGTGGGGGCTGACTACCGCTCGAAGGGCCGTAGTGGCACAAGCCTTTACCACCTATAATGGTGTGGTTCAGTGTGCTCTCCGCCTGGAAAGCGAGGAGGCTGACTTCAAAACTCGATGGAGGAAGGCAACGGGCAACACTGGCGGGTCGATCTGTACCCAGCTATCCAACAACAACCGCGGACCCTACCCGGCCAAGCCTTTCACCCCAGCGCAAAACAACCAACCCTGGAGGACTACTGCATCCCGGCATGGTGAACCGTAGAGGGGCAGCCAGAACAGAGCAACGGTCCAGTGCTTCAACTACCAGGCCATGCGTCACAACAGGCGTGAGTGCCCCCAGCCCTAGAAAGAGAAGAATGGGAGCTTTTGGAATCAGAAGACTCAACAGCCCGGGCAGGCCAGCTTTGTGAAGCAGAACCCTGGAAGTTCAACACAGCAGCTGAACGGGCAGAACAAGGGAAAGCAGCCCATTGGAACCCAGCAAGGCACCGGAGGACGTATCTTTGCTCTACAGGCTGAGGAGCAGGAGCAGGATCCCTCTGTGATCCAAGGTACACTACTATTGTATAGCACCTGTGTACAAGCTTTATTTGATTCTGGAGCATCGCACTCGTTTATATCTACTGCTTGCGTAACTGCCCTAGCACTAGAAACGGAACCCCTTAGCAAAAGTACGAAAGTAGTATCACCAATGGGGGGGAGCATATCTGTTAATCTAGTGTGTAGAGGGTGCGAGTTAGAAGTAGCCAACCTGCGCCTGACCTGCGATCTCAGAATGATCGACATGGTGGATTTTGACGTGATTTTGAGCATGGACTGGCTATCGGCTCACCGAGCAGTCATAGATTGTCATCAGAAGACAGTGACGGCCTACACTCCGGAGGGAACTCGTTTCCGTTTTAAGGGGGATAGAGAAGCAGCGAGTTTGACAACGAAGAGATCTAGGTGGCAGAATCAACTATTTGGATGGCTAGCTAGTCTCCAAATGGAAGAAACTGATAGGATGGAGTTAGGATTACCTCACATCGTGTGCGAATACGCCGATGTTTTTCCTGAGGAACTTCCTGGCTTACCACCTCCTAGAGAGATAGACTTCTCTATAGAACTTCAACCAGGAACGGCCCCAATCTCGATGGCGCCATACCGAATGGCCCCGGCTGAACTAAAAGAGCTCAAGACCCAGTTGCAAGAGCTGTTGGACAAGGGATTTATCAGGCCGAGTACTTCACCGTGGGGAGCGCCTGCTCTGTTCGTGAAGAAGAACGAAGGGACGCTGCGATTATGCATCGACTATAGGAAGTTGAACCAAGTCACCATCAAGAATCGATATCCGTTGCCTAGGATCGATGACCTTTTTGATCAATTAAGGGGGGCAACCTGTTTCTCTAAAATCGATCTCCGATCAGGCTATCATCAATTACGGATTCGAGACGAGGATATTGCCAAGACGGCTTTTCGTACCAGATATGGCCACTATGAGTTTGTAGTGATGCCATTCGGGCTAACCAATGCTTCGGCAGTATTCATGTGTCTCATGAACAAGATTTTTCAACCCTACTTAGACAAGTTTGTAGTGGTGTTCATTGATGATATATTGATATACTCCGCCAACAAGGAGGAGCACGAAGAACACCTTCGGATAGCGCTACAAGTACTTCGAGATAACCAACTCTATGCCAAGGCAAGTAAATGCGAGTTTTGGCTAGAAGTGGTTAAGTTCTTGGGACATGTAGTATCCAAGGAAGGGATTGCAGTAGATGAAGGAAAGGTCGAAGCAGTGCTGAACTGGAAACAGCCGACCTCAGTGTTCGAAATCAGGAGTTTCCTAGGATTGGCTGGATATTATCGAAGATTCATTCCGGACTTCTCAACCTTGGCCAAGCCAATGACCAGGTTGACTCAGAAAGGAGTGAAGCTGGATTGGAATGAGGCCTGTGAGAAATCTTTCCAAGAATTGAAGAAAAGACTGACCAATGCACCGGTACTTATCGTCCCTGAACGAGGAGCAGATTATACTATTTATTGCGACGCTTCGAGAGATGACTTGGGATGCGTGCTGATGCAGAATGGGAAGGTCGTAGCCTACGGATCTCGACAACTTCGACCGCACGAGAAGAATTATCCTACCCATGACCTAGAATTGGCCGCAGTAGTGTTCGCCCTTAAATCTTGGCGATACTATTTGTGGGGAGAACAATTCGAAGTTTTCACCGACCACAAGAGTCTCAAGTATCTTTTCACTCAGAAGGAGTTGAACTTGAGGCAGCGACGATGGATGGAATACTTGGAGGACTACAAGTTTACGCTTCAGTATCACCCCGGCAAGGCCAACGTGGTAGCTGACGCTCTGAGTCGAAAGGACAGAGCACAGAAGGTCAAGACCGCCATCAAAGAATGGGAGATGGTGGACACCCTTAACGAGTTCAACCTGCGGTCATCATCAGAAAGCGGAAATGCACGACTGTACGCTCTAGTTGCGGAGCCAGCACTTCATCAGGAAATCTTACTAGCCTAAACCTTCGAGTAGAATTGTGAGTTCGTCCGGCATCGAATCCGAGAAGGAAAGGCGGTGCCAGGATGGACTATCGAGGAGAATAACAGCCTGAGATTCAAAGGAAAGGTATTCGTACCTAATGTTGGAACTCTTCGAGAAGACGTACTCCGAGAAGCTCACCATTCGAACTTCGCAGTTCACCCTGGCGGTACAAAGATGTATCACGACTTGCGAAGAACGTACTGGTGGGAAGGAATGAAGAAGGATGTAGCACGATTCGTATCTACCTGTTTGGTGTGTCAACAAGTCAAGGCTGAGCATCAAAAACCTGGAGGAGATCTTCAACCCTTACCAATACCGACCTGGAAGTGGGAACATATCTCGATGGATTTCGTGACAGGACTGCCAAGATCTACCAAGACCAACACAGCCATCTGGGTGATCGTAGATCGACTCACCAAGTCTGCACACTTTCTGCCTGTCAAGATGACAGAAACGTGGAGCAACTAAGCATGTTGTACATTCGAGAGATCGTACGCCTCCATGGAGTACCAATCTCGATAGTATCTGACAGAGACCCACGTTTTGTATCACACTTTTGGAAAGGATTGCAGAAAGCATTAGGAACGGATGTAAGGCTTAGCACGGCCTTTCACCCACAAACAGACGGGCAAACGAAGAGGACTATTCAGACCCTGGAAGATATGCTGAGAGCCTGCGCCTTGGATTTCTCTGGAAATTGGGAGCAGCATTTACCATTGGTGGAGTTCGCCTACAACAACAGTTATCAAGCAAGCATTGGGATGGCACCTTACGAAGCTCTATACGGTCGACCCTGCCGATCTCCAGTCTGTTGGACCGACGTTGGGGAAACAGGATTGATCGGGCCTGACATAGTACGAGATACCACGGAGAAGGTCAAGACTATCAGACAGAGGATCCAGACCGCTCAAAGCCGACAGAAGAGTTATGCGGATAAGAGGAGCTGACCATTGACTTTTGCTATGGGAGATCATGTGTTCCTAAAAATCAGACCAAAGAAAGGAGTCATCAGATTTGGGAAGAAAGGGAAGTTGTCTCCGCGCTTCATCGGACCATTTGACATCGTGGAGAAGATCGGGAAGGTTGCGTATCGCCTGGCCCTGCCGCCACAGCTAGACAGAGTGCATAACGTGTTTCACGTTTCCATGCTTCGCAAGTATCTAGCCCTACCCACTCACATTCTCAATTGGGAAGCTATCACCGTCGAGGAAGATGCGACCTACGAAGAAGAACCCGTAGAGATTCAAGACCGAAGTGAAAAGGAGATCAGAAACAAGACCATCAAGTTGGTGCGAGTTTTGTGGAAGCACCGAGGAGCTGGAGAAACCACATGGGAAAGGGAAGAAACTATGAAGATGAATTACCCTCACCTGTTCGAATCCGAGCGAGCACCTAATTTCGAGGACGAAATTGTTTAAGGGGGGATAGGTTGTAATAACTCTGAATTTTAATAAATAAAAAGTTATTTATTATTCCAGTTATTATTTAAATTGCTTGATTGCTTTGATTTTCTTTTCCCGGTAGTTGATCATAATTACACTCTAATCCCTCAAGGATCGTTTCTTGACTTTTAAGTCCTGCTTAGCAAGCCTAGTTAGCTTCTAACCGGCTTGTTAGAGAAACCAAACTAGGAAGTCACCTAGTTACTTATCCCTAACCAAAGATGGACCGTTTTGCCCATCTTGAACCTTTTGAACCTTTTCAAACCCTAGACTAGAATTGTTTAATTATTTTCTTTTATTGTTTTGATTTTATTCTTTATCCTTTGGACAATAAATGTTAGGGGAACTATTATCCATTGGATAATAGAAACCCAATTCTTTATAATAAAAGGATTTTTGAAAGATTTGAACAAAGTACTATGATAATTACTTTGAAAGTACTTTTCGATTATTTTACTAATAAAAGTACCCTAGTAACTATGAACCATTGGACGATAACCGTTAGGGTGATCTTTATCCGTTGGATAATAGCCATTCCATTATTATATTTGGTTAAGTACATATATATATATATATATATATATATATATATATATTTTAAAGGACATGTAGTCTTTTTAAGACTTAGTTTTAGTATTTAAAGTACTCGTACCTTATTATCCTTTGGTTATTAACCGTTAGGGATTTTATTAACCATTGGGTAATAAGCCCATCTTCCAACTAAGTACTTGACCCATTAAACTAATGTTTTGTTAAGATTCCCGGAAGTACAAAAGTACATTATTATATTAATTAAAGTACTCGTACTTTTATTTTAGTTTAAAGGGTGAATCTTGACCTTAAATCTTTTTAGATTTTAAAGTACCAAAGTACCCTTTTATTTATTTATGTTCTTACATATTAGTACATACATATGTATATGTATATAGCTAGTACATGAGAGAGAGAGAAGAGAGAGGAGAGAGAGAGAGCCGTGAGGGAGAGAGAGAGCCGTGAGGCCAAGAGAGAGAAAGAGGGAGAGGGAGAGAGAGAGAAGGAAGGAAGAAGGAAGGAGAAGAAAGATGGGACTTGTACTTTGATATTCTTCATCTTTTCAAACTTGGAAGATGAATATCTTCCATATCTACCACCATAGTCCTCCTTTGTACCACTTTCAATTGTTTAAACCAAGAATCTTGTACCAATGTCTCCTTCTTTCCAACATAATCTCCAAAATCCAATCCTTGGTACAAATCTTAGTCATGCAAGCCTACCATTTAGCCATTGATCTTCCAACCAAGCCTTAACTTCACCCATCAACCTTTCAATCAACCTTGACATGTGAAAGAAAGGTGAGGGAGAAGGAGAGAGAGAGGGATTCGGCTAGAGAGAGAGAGAGGGAAGCCTTTGCCTATAAATAGAAGCTCACTCCAAGCTTTGAACTCACACCTTCAACCATTGCTCCAACTTCTCTCTAGAAATTCCAAAAGTTCTTGCTTTCAAAGTTCTAGTTTTCCTGTGTTCTTGAGTGTTCTTGAGAGAAACCACTAAACCACCTTCCAAAACCACCTTTAGATCTTTTAAAGTAGCTTAGTTAAGTTAGAAAGTTGTTTCTAGGAAAAGAAAGTACAACTCTTTTCCTTTCGAAGCAAACCGACGCCGTTACGTCGCCGAAATCCAAAACCGATGACCGAATCTTCATAACTGAATACTACCGCCAAGAAGCAGGGTAGGATATCCTTATCTTCCATCTCAAGTAGTTATCCTTGCCTACTTTCCCAAATATAGTCTTGTACCCAAATATAAGTTCATTAGGAAGTAACTTTAATCATTTCATTTAAAGTAGATAATGTTATCTTTTGTTGGAAATGTATGAAATGCATGATGTTCGTTATTAAGTGATTCAAGCATGTCAAGTAGTTTGAAATGGATGATCTTGTTAGATTAAATATTACAATAAATGATATCATATGTGAAAAGTTCCACCGCGGAGTCTATGCATGAGAAACGAGACACGAAAATCGAGAAAGTAGAAACATGACACCTAGGGTGTGGTTTATGAAAAGGCGTGTTTTGAAAAGTGTGAAATGTTTTGGAAACCGCAATGTGGCCGGACGTTATAGCCCACTGTGTGGTGTGTGTTTTGTGTGCCAATGGGAGACCGGGACGGCGGAACCATTGTGAGGATACTCGGGAGTCCGGAACGGCGGAACCGAGGTTGGGTGTGTGCTTGGTTATCCGCGTTACGGAGCCAATGCAATGTGTGCCAATGGGAGCCCGGGACGGCGGAACCATTGTGAAGATACTCGGGAGTCCGGAACGACGGAACCGAGGTGGGTGTGTTAAAAATTGAGTTTTTGAAAAGGTGATACGTTTATGAAATAAGGAAAATGTTGACACGGTCTACGAAGAGTCACGTAGGAGAAACTCACAAATCTTGGACACCAACGTTGATTGTTTATCGTATACGAATGTGTTGTTGTTAGTTAAATTGGCTAGATGAGCATGCTATGTGGAAATCTTTGACTATATGTTGTATTGTTATAAGTTAAGGGTTAGAGGGTTTGGATTATTCTATTGAGCGTTTAAGCTCACGGTGTTGCCTTTTGGTGACCCTGACTTATTATATTGGTGGCGACGCCGGTATAATATGTCAGACTTCATAGATGAACAGGGTGAACTTTACACCTTGGAGGCCTTTGGAGCCGAAGAGCTAGCCCGGATGGAAGAACAAGCGGAGCAGTAGTTAGGAACCTTAGTTCCCTTCCGTTTGTAATAAAAGTACTTTCTTTTAAGTTTTGTAATAAAGAGCCAGACTCAGTTTATTTTCAATAAAATGTCTTCTTTAACGTACCCAAAATTTGGGGCGTTACATGAGGTGTTGTGGTAGTGAGTATTATTGGTAGGTGTGAGCCGGTCTAGTGATCCCAAGGGTAACCTAAAAACTCGTGTCCTCATGACTCGTCGTTGACCTTTTCGCTCATTCCTTGTGGTCTAAGTTTCGATACTAGTGTGTAGTGCGTTGTAGAGTGGTTTGTGAGTTCGATATGTTACGTAGGGGCATTGTGATGTAATTAAGTGAAGTGGGTGTATTCATCTATTAGTTGGTGTTATGATATGGTTGATTGTTGAAATGCTTTGAATTGTGAATGAGGAATTTACATGAGATTATAACTAGATTTAATATTACGGGTATCACCACTAAATGGTGAGATGGCCGGGCTGAGCACATAGGTATCATCATTTGGTAGAACGGCCGAAATGGTGAGATGACCGGGCTGAAAATGGACATACGGTTACGCGATGTGCAATTCTGCAAACCAACAAATTATGATATATGGATTGATGTTTGTTTATCGATGAAGGGACAGATGATTGAGTTTATCAAGATTTTGGAAAATAACAGATTTTGGTTTTGAAAAAAGGATTTTTTATTAAAAATCCTCTAGTTATTCTTGAGCAAATCAATGGTTTTCGATATTTGGGCACAAATCAACGGACTCCGATTATTCAAGCTCAAATCAACGGAGCTTGACCAATATAAGTCTTGTATTTCTTTACATTACATCGGTTTGAAAACGAAAGAGATTGATCCATGGAAAAAAGGATGTTGATGAATAATGATGAGAAAAGGAGAATGATTATGAGAATGGGAATGATTGTGGAATCATATGTGATGTGACGAAACGGTTGAGAAACCAAATATTGATTATTTGTGATTGATGTGAAAATGTTAGTGGCACTGTTATGACATGTAAGATGATAGGTATTACATATAGGATTGTCTAGAATCCTTTGGCCACAGTGAGCTGCTATTGATAGTTATATAAACCTTAGGCATATCTGTCTATACTCATTCACTCTTAGGGCATTCATCATCGTATTTTCATATAGTTTGTGTAAAGATTTCTCTACTGGGCAAGTGTAGCTTAATTTATTATCATTTTCAGGTACATTTCAAGGTCTCGTCATGGAGTGCTTGGAGTGCATGCTAATGTTATTGATTAAGGCTATTTTCGGAGAATACTTGATAATCTTTTTACAACAAACAACATTGTATTGTTTTTATCTACTTTGGAACTCTGTAACTTATTGGGCTAGTTTATGGATTTGGGTACTGTATTGAATTTTGGGGTATTGTATGTACATTTTTGAGGACTTTCGTACATAAAATGTATTTAATATTTATGTTAAAAATCGAGGACATAACAACTTGGTATCAGAACATAGGTTTAGAATACCTAGAGACCGTGGAGAGATTTAGTTTCATGGGTTCAAAAAAAAAATCATTGCATAGTTTTGCAAAACATGTGTGTGCTTGCATGATGGAAGTGTGTGCACCAATGTGGCATTGCATTTATGTTTATGTGGATTGGTGGAATGTTGTTGATTCATGGGAGTTTTGGCTTCATTGTAGTGCTTGTGATTGAGATTGTTGTTATTGTTATCATTACAGTTGGCTATGTTGCTCTTGAATCTTATGTGGTAAAGTGTCCTTCATACATGATGTTAGATAGGGTGGACCTAGAAACCGTGATGGATGTAATGGTTGTGAGTGGTGGCGATACCTATGAGTGGACGATGATATTCGTTAGTAAATTATACGAGTGTTAGAATAGTAATAACTTATGACATAAGCATTAGATGAGTTGTTATTTGAATTACGTGGATTATGTATTAAGTTTTAAATGTGTTAAGTGAATCTTAGGTGATATATTTAACAACTCCGATTTTTCATTCAATAAAAATCTCGTTGTTATTCGAAATTTCTTAATTTCTCTTAATTGCTCGATGATTTTTCTTATTTGATTCCTAGTAGTTTGTATTCAAGCAATTGAACGCCTTATCATCATACTCCTCGACTAGAAACCCTAATTACACTTTAGCCCCTCAAGGATCATTTTTTGACTTTTAAGCCCTACTTAGCAAGTCTAGTTAGCTTCTAACCGGCTTGTTGGAGAAACCAAACTAGGAGGTCACCTAGTTAATTTTTCCTAACCATAGATGGATCATTTTGCCCATCGTGAACCTTTTGAACCTTTTCAAACCCTAGACTAGAAATTGTTTAATTATTTTCTTTTATTATTTTGGTTTTATTCTTTATCCTTTGGACGATAAAAGTTAGGGGAACTATTATCCATTGGATAATAGAAACCCAATTCTTTATATTAAATGGATTCAATGAAAGATTTGAACAAAGTACTATTATCTAAAAAAAAATAGACTTTTATAATGGCTTAAAAGGACGTTTTGGGTTATTTTAATATAAAAGTTCCCTAGTAACTATTGTCCAATGGATAATAAAAGTTAGGGGATTTATTGTCCATTGGGTAATAGGTTGTTCTTTCAACCAAGTGCATGGGTTTATTAAACTAATCTTTTTCTTAAACCCCATGTGATGAAGTACATATTATTTTATTATAAAAGTACTTAGTAGCCTTTAAGGCCTAAGATTCTCCTAAGTACTCTTTTATTATTTTATATTAGGGTTTTGTACTCAATTGGATTAGTTTATTGGGTAGTTGTTCTACCTAGAGTACATAAGTACTTATGTATATAATATATTAGTACTTAGATGACTTAAATATTGCCTTAGTACACATGTGCCCATTTATTAGTTTAATGGGGAAAACTTGACCTTTAAAAGACTACTTTGATCTTTTGTACAAAAGTACATATATTTTAATTGTACTCTTGCATTGTAGTACATATATATGTATATAGCTAGTACATGAGAAAGAGAGAGAGGAGAGGGAGATAGAGAGGCCGTGAGAGAGAAAGAGAGAGAGGAGAGAGGAACCGAGAAGGAGAGAGAGGGAGAGAGAGAGGAGGAGAAAGAAGAAGGATTTGATGTGTACCTTGACATTGATCTTCCTTGTACTTCAAATCTTTGGTGATTACTCTTCCTAGCCAAATCTTAACCCCATTGTCCTCCTTTGTACATCTTTCAATTGTTTAAAACAAAGAATCTTGTACCATTGTCTCCTTTCCTTCCAACAAATCTTCCAAAATCCCATCCAAGGTACTAAACTAGCCATGCAAGCCTAAAACTAGGGGGTTAGTGTGCAAGCAAGCCTTAACTTCACCCATCAACCTTTCAATCAACCATGACAAGTGAAAGAAAAGTGAGAGAGAGAGAGAGAGAGAGAGAGAGAGAGAGAGAGAGAGAGAATCGGCTAGAGAGAGAGAGAGAGGAGAGTCTTGGCCTATAAATAGAAGTCATTCCAAGCTTCAAACTCACACCTTCAAGCTTTGCTCTTCCTTCTCTCTAGAAATTTTAAGTGTTCTTGCTTCCAAAGTTCTAGTTTTATTGAGTTTTCTTGAGTTCTTGAGCAATACCACCAAACCATCTCTTAAAACCACCCATAGATCTTTAAAGTTGTCCACATTAGTTAGTAAAGTTGTTTCTAGGAAAAGAAAGTACATCTCTTTTCCTTTCGAAGCAAACTGACGCCGTTACGCCGCCGAATTTCAAAACCGACGACCAAATCTTCGTAGCCGACCACCGCCAAGAAGAACGGTAGTTATCCTTATCTACTATCCCAAGTATAAAGTAGTTTTGTACCCTAACTCTAAAAATAAGTTCATTAGGAAGTAACTTTGATCATTTTATCTAAAGTAGATAAGGTTATCTTTTGTTGGAAACGTATGAAATGCATGATGTTCGTTATTCGTGATTCAAGCATGTTAAGTAGTCTAGAGATGGATGATCTTGTTGGATTCATTTTGAGTTTTAGATAAATGCTTGTTTATGTGGAAAGTCCTACACCACGGAGTCCATGCATGATAACGTGACACGAGAACCAAGAAAGTAGAGATATGGCACCTAGGGTGTGTTAACAAGGATGAAAACGTGTTTATCCGAGGGAGGAAATATTTTGAACTACATAATGACCGGTTTTGGGTGGCATTATGTGAGTTGTGTATGTGTGCCAATGGGAACCCAGGACGGCGGAACCATTGTGAGGATACTCGGGAACCTGGAACGGCGGAACCGAGGTTGGGTGTGTGCTTGGTTATCCGCGGAGAAGAGCCAATGCAATGTGAGCCAATGGGAACCCGGGACGGCGGAACCATTGTGAGGATACTCGGGAACCCGAAATGGCGGAACCGAGGTTGGGTGTGTTAAAAATGATTTTTGAAAAGGTGATACATTTATGAAATGTGGAAAATGTTGACACGGTCTACGAGGAGTCACGTAGGAGAAACTCACAAATCTTGGACACCAACGTTGATTTATATTCGAATACGGATGTGTCGTTGTTAGTTAATTTGGCTAGATAAGCATGCACTATGTGGAAAATTATTGACTATATGATGTATTGTTGTAAGTTAAGGGTTAGAGGGTTTGGATAGTTCTATTGAGCTTTGTGGCTCACGGTGTTTCCTTTTTGGTGACCCTGGCATATTATATCGGTGGCGATGCTGGTATAATATGTCAGATTTCATAGATGAGCAGGGCTAGCTTTATACTTTGGAGGCCTTCGGAGCCGAGGAGCTAGCTGTGATGGAAGAACAAGCGGAGCAGTAGTTAGGAACCTTAGTTCCCTTCCGTTTGTAATAAAAGTACTTCTTTTAAGTTTTGTTGTAATAAAGAGCCCAACTCAGTTTATTTTCAATAAAATGTCTTCTTTAACGCACCCAAAATCCGTGGCGTTACAATATAGGCTGCATTGAGTATAGGTATAGGGAGAGTAATGTATTTGTTAGGAATTGAGTCAGTAAGTATCTTGATGTATTTAGAAAAGTAATGACCTGTTGTGCTAATGATTGGTGGTTATTGAAGTAGTGACGGTGAGTATAGGTAGGACAAGTTGAACCCGCAGAGGGAACTGTATGTATCGAAGGTTGTTTTGGAAAATGAGGGTTATAGGTAGGGTGTCTAGATACAGTAAGTGTCTTCCGGACGCCCAGGCGACTACCGATGAGATCCAATTAGAAAAGACGCTTGATTATCGCTCCTTCCAGATGGAATTTTCGGAAAGTCAATTGGACAATAGGGTTGTACTTGAGGTTTAGATCTCTAGGCTTGAGATAGATGACCATGTATAAGGATTTCATAGTAAGAGGGAAGTGCTATGGTGGTGTTGTAGTCATTGTGGTGATGATCGTAGTATTGTTGTTTGGTAAGAGGAAAATAAGATCTAAGGAGAATTATGCCGATGTGACTTAGGTTGGGTGGTTGATGTAAGTTACGTGGTGAGAGACTTTTTTGAGGTGAGGACAGTATGAATGAGAACTATCGTGCTTGAAAACAAAGTGAAGAGTAGTTGGTGTCCTGATTTGAAATGGTGGGAAGCTTAGAGTGATAGATGTGAGAGGGAAATGGAACTTTGTGAGTTGAAGGATTAGAGCGTAGAGAAGGTGTATGATGTGTGTTCAAAAATATAGGCTAGACTGATGACAATAGGGGATAGATTGGGGTATGTCATTGGGATGATAGGTTTGTTTGAGAGAGATTAAGGGATAATGGTGATAGTGATGGTGATGGAAATGGTGTGGTTGTTATTCTTGAGGTTGAGTGTAATTGTGGTGATGTCATTGAGAAATATGGATGTCGATATGACTACTTGGTGGAGAGAGAAATTTGTGAGCCGTGAATTTGTAGTGAGCGGGACCGTTAAAAATTATTTGTGTGAGTGAATTCAGCTCTTGAGTAATGGGGCGGTAGAAGCCTTAGATGTACTAGGAGTATAGACATGTTGTTGTTTGAAAACCCTGAGTCTTGTGGGCATTTAGGGAGGAGTCAGTCAATTCATTTGTGTTGGTGTCAAAATTTTAGTATAGAAACAATCAATAGTATCTATGCTAGGTGGTGCAGCTATTGCATACATTGTGTAGGTGTAAGGATGATGAGACGCTATTAGGTTGTAATGTTGTTGAAAAAGAGGAATGATTAGTATTGATGATACGTGTATTTGTGATGTGATGTTTAAGATTGTAAATATGAGAAATATGTGATTTGATTTGACTAAATGAACGAGAATGCTCGGGATTGGTAAAGTGAATAGACATCGTGAGAAGTATTACGAGATTGAAAAGAACGAGATTAATGTTGGACTTCCTAGAGCCATGAAATGTGAAGTGTTGGATACTTTGTGAGTCCGTGGATACTCGGTGAGTCTGTTGGATACTTTGTGAGTCCGTGGATACTCGGTGAGTCTGTTGGATACTCTGTGAATCTGCTGGATACCTGTAGACACCCTAATTTAGACTTGTCGAATTTACTTAATTTGTGGCCCTGAGGCTCCCCGATGATGAATGTGGATCAAAACAAGCCATGTGCCAATTGAGACGTTGCTCCTTGAAAGAAATGGCCAAAATCAATCCCAAGCGCTCTGAAGCAGTCCCAAGCGCTCAAAATTGTTTTCCAAAAACCACTGGCCTGGCTCACTCTCGAGCGCTCGAGAATAAAATCCCAAGCGCTCGACACCACTCCAGAGCGCTCGAGATCTCTCCCAGTGCCCAATGGGTGAAAAAGATTCCCACTATCCATGCAAGCCATCATTGCTTTCCCTTTGAACCGGCTGAGGTGAGTCAACACTCAACCTCAGTCAGAGAGGATATCAGCTGAAGATTTCTTTCTTTAAAAAAGGGGTTTATTTCAAAATCATTTGATTTTTCAAAACCATGGGTTATATGCTCTATATATATACCTAGTTTTTTCTGCTGAAGGAGGGACGAAAGGGCTCTCTCTCTAAACCCCTCCTCTTTTCTCTCTCTTGTTCAAGGGGAAAAAGCTTTAAAACTCAAACTTCTTTCCCAACTTCAAAGGTTTTTTTCAAAATCATCAAGGAAAAGGGCAAGAAATCCAGAACACTCTCAACTTCTGATCTCTTGTCTTTTTCACTCTACATTCACCTTTCACAACCATCCAAGGAGCAGAGTGTCAAGCAAAGGTAGAAATATTTCTATCCTTGGTTCAAATCAAAAGGCTGTTATCCTTTCTGAGGGGGGTCTCTCAGCCTGTCCCAGACCTTAATTCTGGGTGCATGGTTGGGAGACCTTAGTAAAAAAAAAAGCAAGCAAGAGCAAAGAGTCCATAAACAATGTTTTCCCAAAACCCCCTACTGGAAACACTCCAGAGCGCTCCAGAGTGGTCCTGAGCGCTCGGGACTGTTTCCAGTCCCATGCATGACATTTTGGTGGGCAGTAGGCTAGGGGTGAGGTGCACTTGCAAGTAAAGTGGTTTTATTCTGGCATGCAGACACAGGAGATCATTTTTCCTGAAACAGAAATGTTTCTTACAAATCTCAAGTAAGAACAAAATTTTCCTAAGTCAAAAATAAGATCTTCTCTTCTTAAAAACTTAGATAAGGGCGTTTGCACGATGAAGTGGTGCCATTTTCTATTTGAGAGTAAGCTGGCATGCAGCTAACTCCCAAGCGCTTGAATCCATTCCCAAGCGCTCAGGAGTACATGCATGCCATTGCGTTTCACTTTCCTTGTCTTCTGTGTTTTCCGAGCTTCTGCATGCATGGATGTGTACATTCTCCCTTTTAAAATTGTAGATCCGTTCGTGTAATGGCAAGGATACATGACTTGAAAACTTGAGGTCCTATCTCAGTCTTTTAAGTCCTCTGCTGAGCCGGTGGTCTGCTTAATAGTATTTCATTTTGCAGTCTTTACATTATGTTCTGTCAGTACTAACAGAAAGTGCAGGTGAGGGTTCAGACACTCCCAAGCGCTCAAGAGTTCTCTTGAGCGCTCGAGAGTGAAGCCAGTGAGTAGTATTGCGTTTCTTGCTATCTTGCTGTCTTTCATCACATAATCCCCTCCTATACATGTGCACAAGCATACATTGTTATTTGGCATCCTATTTGTGGCTAACAAACTCTGCAGGATTCGGTCAGTAGAACTCCCAAGCGCTCGAGAGTACTCTCAAGCGCTCGAGAGTGAAGCCAGTAGCAGTTTATACAGCTTTGCCATCATGCATGTGTCCATCATCACTTCATCACTCCTTGTACACAAGCACCAGCATACACCTTCTATTTGCCACACCTGTGGATACCTGCTACGTGTTTAATGAAACAAAATCCATTTGAAAAATCCCACGAACGTTTAGTAGAGATCGACATCGCGTCGGGCAAGGGGGGTGCCATAAAACCCTTCCCCTCTCGTAACATGGCTTCCGAACCCTCGAGTGATCTCTGGTTTTCAATTCAAATCAATCAATTTTCAAATCGAAAACGGTTTCTCGGGTGGCGAACCATAAATCCGGGTGGCGACTCTTCAAATTTCTCAAATCAATTCGATGGAGCGGTATGTGTTTTTCGGGCCGCCCCGATCTCACCCGGGGCTGTGGTAGCCCACAATACCGAGTGAGTCTATTAATGCATGGATGTGTCTGGTATTGTGTAAGCTGTTAAATTGTACCGTGGGTTTGTTGAAATATTTCATGAATGAAATGTGGTGCTATCTCATTTTGAATTTACATACCTATTGTGTAATTTTTGTGTGTGGAATGTGCCTTTAGAATGCGGTGCAGGATAGACACTAATCTGTACGTGAGTATTTTCTATGAGGAATTAATTTTTATTTGGAATCTAGCGTATGTCCTTTCTTTTACTAGCATTAATGAAGTATAAAGTTTGAAGAGGGTAGGATTTGATTTTGAAAATTATGCCCTTACTACTCTTTTGTATGACCTGATTAGCAAATTAGATACGAGATAATTCCGAGGTATGTCAACCCCTAGTTTAGAGTGGTGTTGGAATCTTTGTTGTGTTTGAATATTAGATGGACAAAAAGCATTTGAAGTTTGTGTAAAGTTGGTAAAAGAGTTATGTGGGTAAACAGGGGTGTGAATTGGAGATAATGGCTAGCGATTTCGTGTTATGAGTGTTTCACTATACCAAGGGAGGTTAATTGTGTCCTTAGGAGAAGGGAGTGAGTGCCACAAGGCAAGGGACCATTTGGAAGGTGTTAAGGGAGTGGCGTTGTTGTCGATTAATAGTAGTATCAATAGAATAGATCAGTTGTGAGATGTGTTTATTCTTGAAGTCGAGAGAAATATCAATAGTTTGAAGTGTGAGGAGTTTGAGTATGGCGAGCAGGTGTTTGTTGCTGAGCGGAGGGTGATGAGTCATTATATGGTCTAAGGACTTTAGGCTTTATAGTTTTGTTCCAATGGAGGCTATTTGAGGTTCTTTGGATTGGTGAGTAAATGTTTGATTCATTGGTTGATGTTGATTGGGAAAGATGAGGCCTGGAGCTTTAAAATTTGAGTTTTATAGGCAGTTCAATATGTCCTTCTAGGAAGTTCGAGGGGTATATGGTAAAATGAAACGCAATGAGTGAAAAAGTGGAATTTGGAGAACGTGGAGGTACTATTAGTTAGATTTCGGTGAGATTGTGATGTAGGTATGTGAGAACTAGGGTTCTTGTACAAAAGTTAGGACTTGAGGAATTGATATGAATGATAGAGGTTCGTGACTATGTGTTGAGTGGTAAGATCATACCGTTGGATAGGGTTTTGTGGAGCAATTAGGATAAAGAAAAAGTCTACGTAGAAAAGAGATGATGAAGTTATGGTATGAGGTTTGGCATTACGATGGGTGACTTAGTTGGATTTGGGTTAGCAAATTTCGAGGACGAAATTTTTTTAAGGAGGGTAGGATGTAAAGACCCGTATTTTATGAAAATGATTTAAAGATTTTATAAAAGCTAGAATATCGAATAAAAGAGAAATTTGCAAGTTTATGTGAATTGGGGCTTGAATGATAGAATTGTTAGTAGAGGGGTGTATGTGCAATTTATGTTTGTGCTAGTATATATACAGGGGTGAGCAAAAAATTTGTAACGCCCCCAATTTTGGAAACGTTAAATAGGCAATTTTATTGAAAAACTAAATAGAGTCTGGCTCAATATTACAACATAATTCTCCCAAGAGTACTTTATTAAACAAAAGGAGGGTAGACTAGGGTTCCTATCTACTACTCCGCCTCTTCTTCCATTCTGGCCAGCTCCTCGGCTCCGAAAGCTTCCAAGGTATAATGTTCACCCTGTTCGTCTATGAGGTCTGACACATTATACCGGCGTCGCCACCAATATAATATGTCAGGGTCACCAAAGGTAACACCGTGAGCTTACAAAAGCTCAATAGAGTAAACCCTACCCACTAACTCATAAATTACAAACAGTAAATCATATACGACGAATAGTAACAATCACACATCCACATTCACTATTAAAGTATTGTTGGTGTCCATGTTTCTCGGTGTTTCTCCTACGCAACTCATCGTAGACCGTGTCTCCATTTTCACTTTTCATCACCAAATCAACATTTTCAAAAATCCGTTTTTTTTTTTTTAACACACCCAACCTCGGTTCCGCCGTTCCGGGTTCTCGAGTATCCTCACAATGGTTCCGCCGTCCCGGGTTCCCATTGGCACACATTTGCATTGGCTCCTCTCCGCGGATAACCAAGCCACACACCCAACCTCGGTTCCGCCGTTCCGGGTTCCCGAGTATCCTCACAATGGTTCCGCCGTCCCGGGTTCCCATTGGCACACATCCACACACACATTTCACATAATGCCATCAAAATCGGTCATTATGTAGTTTCAAAAATATTTCCTCCTTCGAAAACACATTTTCTTGTTAACCACACCCTAGGTGTCATGTTTCTATTTCCTCGATTTCCGTGTCTCGTTTTCATGCATAGACTCCGCGGTAGGACTTTTCGCATACGCAACCATAAATCATTCATTGTAATCTAACAAGATCATCCAATTCTATATTACTAAGCATGCTTGAAAAGATCAAAATATGAATACTTCAAATCAAGCGTTAAAATCTTATCTTTCGAGAATCGTTATATCTTACTTTTTGAGAAATTCAATACAGCATATGTTTATTTAAGACAAAGTCATTTATCCAACATGTTCGTACCTCCATTAGTGAGATAAACTTATTGACAATCATGCATTTTAAACGATAAGCTTATTTACTTGAAACCAAACAATAGATAATCTTATCTACGATATTGATACTTTGAATCAAGAACATGCTACTTTCTAACGTAAATTCTATACTATGCGTAGAGTTATTGGACTAGGGTTCTACGTATACTTAGGGAAGTGAGTAGAGAAAATCTACCTTGATCCGAAACTTAGTCGGGGCCGATCAAGCTAGTTGGAAGATTTTCTACGGGCTGTGAAACTTGCAAATCTGGACCGAACTTCGGATGGCAGTAACTCGGTCAATATTTGGCCGAATACGATCGTTCTTGGTCGAAGTTGAAGTTCTTGAAGTGCTCTACGACTTTCGTGAAGGAAGTTGATCCTAGAAACTACTTTAGGTAGGAGAAAAATGGTGAGAAAGGAGAAGACAGTATGCTGTCTGGAAATAGGAATCCGAGATTTTTACTGAACTTCGGATGCCGATATCTTTGTCATTTCTTCACCGATTTGGATGGTTCTTGGGTCTAACTTGAAGGTTTCGAAGTGTTCTACAACGTTTCCGAAGGGAGTTGGTTCCAAAAACTACTTTAAGCAGGAGAAAAAGGAAGATTTGTGGAGGGCAGTAAGCTGACTGGAACTGGAAATGGTGTTTGGAGAGGAATGTAAGCAAGGAAGTGAAGGGGTGAGTTGAGCTTGGAGTGAGCTTGCTATTTATAGGCACAAGTCTTGACTCCCTCCTCTCTCCATATGGCCGGCCCCCCCTCTCCTCTCTTTTCCCCATGGATTTGTTCCATAGTCTTGTCATTTCAAGACCTTAGTCAAAGTCCTAGCCTTTCCTCACATGTCAATCCAATAATAGGCCAAATCCTAGGTTATAATGAAGGTTCCATGGCTTGTCAAATCCTAGAATGGGTTGGCTTGTAAGAAAGAATAACATCATTGGCTAGGATCCTACTTAAAGTGGTCTAGTCATGGGTTGTCAAGTGGTAGCTTGTGTAAGTGTCCAAAATTTGCACACACACACACTTCTCCCTCTCTCTCCCCATCCGGCCTCCCCCCTCTCTCTCTCATTCGGATTCTCTCTCTCTCTCTCCCTCTCTCTCTTTGGTACATATATATATATATATGTATATATATGTGTGTGTGTACATGGATATATATGTGTGTCTTTAGGAAGAAAGTCTAGGATTAATAGGTTTTTAAGGCTAAAATCCTAGGGTTGCATGCATGCATGGCTAGGTTAACTAGTTTTGGAAGTAAAAAGATGATATTACATGGCCCATGATTTTGTATGGTCAAATCAAAGCCTTATTGGCAACTTGATAATCAATGACCAATGGTCAAAATTTTCCCTAGCATATATGGACCAAAGGGTAAGGAAATATTAGGGTTTGAAATGACTTGTCATGGGGTATAATGATTACCCCTAAAGGTCTAAGGGTTCAATTAGGGTTCGGGGAGTGTAACTAGGAGAAATGATAGTTCGGTCTGTTCAACTAGTCGGTTGGAAATTAACTCTACTAGTCAAGTAAGGCTTTTAATCAAAAGAAAGAATTTTAAAAGGACTAAAACTTAATTATGACGAATTAACGGAATTAAAAGAAATACTTAAAGTAATGTCAATTAATAAAAGGAAATAACAACATTTAAATGAAATTTTTATTTAATAAAAATTAGAGTCGTTACAAACTATCCCCCTTAAACAATTTCGTCCTCGAAATTAGGTGCACGCTCGGATTCGAACAGGTGAGGGTAGTTCATCTTCATGGTTTCTTCTCTCTCCCAGGTGGTCTCTTCGGAACCGCGATGCTTCCACAAAACTCGTACCAACTTTACGGTCTTGTTTCGGATTGTCTTCTCGCTTCGATCCTGGATTTCTATTGGTTCTTCTTCGTACGTCGCATCTTCTTCGATGGAGAGGTCTTCCCAATTGAGGACATGCGTGGGCAACGCGAGATACTTGCGGAGCATGGAAACGTGAAACACGTTATGTACTCTATCTAGCTGTGGTGGCAGCGCTAGACGATACGCAACCTTCCCAATTTTCTCCACGATGTCGAAAGGTCCAATATAGCGTGGCGACAACTTTCCCTTTTTTCCAAATCTGATGACTCCTTTCTTTGGTCTGATTTTTAGGAATACATGATCTCCAACTGTGAAGGCCAATGGTCGGTTCCTTTTATCTGCATAACTCTTCTGTCGGCTCTGAGCGGTTTGGATTCTTTGCCTGATGGTTTTGATCTTTTCTGTGGTATCCCGTACTAAGTCGGGTCCAATTAATCCCGTTTCCCCAGCATCTGTCCAACAGACCGGGGATCGACAGGGTCGACCGTATAGAGCTTCGTACGGTGCCATCTCGATACTTGTTTGGTAGCTGTTGTTGTAGGCAAATTCCACCAATGGTAAGTGCTGCTCCCAATTTCCGAAAAAATCCAAGGCGCAGGCTCTCAGCATATCTTCCAACGTCTGAATAGTCCTCTCCGTTTGTCCATCTGTTTGTGGATGGAAGGCAGTGCTAAGCCTCACATCCGTTCCCAATGCCTTCTGCAATCCTTTCCAAAAGTGTGACACAAAACGTGGGTCCCTGTCGGATACAATCGAGATAGGTACCCCATGTAGACGTACAATCTCTCGAATGTATAGCAGGCTCAACTGTTCCACGTTCTCTGTCATCTTAACGGGTAGAAAATGCGCAGATTTGGTGAGTCGATCCACGATCACCCAAATGGCTGTGTTGGACTTGGCGGATCTTGGTAATCCAGTTACGAAGTCCATCGAAATGTGCTCCCACTTCCAAGTCGGTATTGGTAGGGGTTGGAGGTCTCCTCCCGGTTTCTGATGTTCCGCCTTAACTTGCTGACACACTAGGCAGGTTGATACAAATTGAGCTACGTCCTTTTTCATTCCTTCCCACCAGTACGTTCTTCGCAGATCATGATACATCTTTGTACCGCCGGGGTGAACTGCGAAGTTCGAATGGTGAGTTTCTCGGAGTACAGCTTCTCGGAGGGTCCCAATGTTAGGCACGAACACCTTTCCCTTGAATCTCAGACTGTTATCTTTTTCGATGGTCCATCCTGGTAGCGCCTTTCCTTCTCGGATTCGATACCTGATGAACTCACAATCCTGTTCAAAGGTTTGGGCTAGGAGAATTTCTCGGTGAAGTGCTGGTTCCGCGATGAGAGCATACAGACGTGCGTTCCCATTTTCGGATGATGGTCGCAGATTGAATTCGTTAAGGGTGTCCACCATCTCCCATTCCTTTATGGCTGTCTTGACCTTCTGTGCCCTATCCTTTCGGCTTAGAGCGTCAGCTACCACATTGGCCTTGCCGGGGTGATACTGGAGTGTAAACTTGTAGTCCTCCAAGTATTCCATCCATCGACGCTGCCTCAGGTTCAACTCCTTCTGAGTGAAAAGGTATTTGAGGCTCTTATGATCGGTGAAGACTTCGAATTTTTCTCCCCAGAAATAGTAACGCCAAGATTTGAGGGCGAATACTACTGCAGCCAATTCTAGGTCGTGCGTGGGGTAATTCCTCTCGTGGGGTCGAAGCTGTCGTGATCCGTAGGCTACAACTTTTCCATTTTGCATCAGTACACATCCCAAGCCATCTTTTGACGCATCACAATATACGGTATAATCTACACCTCGCTCGGGAATGATGAGTATTGGTGCACTGGTCAGCCTCTTTTTCAGTTCCTGGAAAGACTTCTCGCAGGCTTCATTCCAATCCAGTTTCACTCCTTTCTGAGTTAGCCTAGTCATTGGTTTGGCTAGGGTTGAGAAATCCTGTATGAATCTTCGGTAGTATCCAGCTAATCCTAGGAAGCTCCTGATTTCGAATACCGAGGTCGGCTGTTTCCAATTCAGTACTGCTTCAACCTTACTTTCGTCTACTGCAATCCCGTCTTTGGATACTACGTGTCCCAAGAACTTAACCACTTCCAGCCAAAACTCGCATTTACTTGCCTTGGCATAGAGTTGGCTATCTCGGAGTACTTGTAGTACTATCCGCAGGTGTTTCTCATGCTCCTCCTTGTTGGCGGAGTATATCAAGATGTCATCAATGAACACTACTACGAACTTGTCTAAGTAGGGTTGGAAAATCTTGTTCATGAGACACATGAATACTGCCGGAGCGTTGGTCAATCCGAACGGCATTACTACAAACTCGTAGTGTCCATATCTGGTGCGAAAGGCTGTTTTGGCGACGTCTTCCTCCCGGATCCGTAGCTGATGATAGCCTGATCGAAGATCGATTTTTGAAAAGCAAGTTGCTCCTCTTAATTGATCAAATAGGTCATCGATCCTAGGCAACGGATATCGGTTCTTGATTGTGACTTGGTTTAATTTTCTATAGTCAATACACAGTCGAAGTGTTCCCTCTTTCTTCTTTACGAACAATGCAGGCGCTCCCCATGGTGACGTACTTGGCCTGATAAATCCCTTGTCTAACAATTCCTTCAATTGGGTCTTGAGCTCTTTCAGTTCTGCAGGAGCCATACGGTATGGTGTCATTGAAATTGGTGCTGTTCCTGGTTGGAGTTCTATAGAGAAGTCTATCTCTCTTTGAGGTGGTAGGCCAGGAAGTTCTTCGGGAAATACATCGGCATATTCGCACACTATGTGTGGTAATCCCAATTCCATTCTGTCGGTTTCGTCCATTTGGAGACTAGCTAGCCATCCAAATAGCTGATTCTGCCGCCTAGATCTTCCCGTCGTCGAGCTTGTGGTTTGTCTATCCCCCTTAAAACGGAAACGAGTCCCTTCTGGGGTATAAGCCGTCACTGTCTTCTGGTGGCAGTCTATGACTGCTCGGTGAGCTGATAGCCAGTCCATTCCTAGGATTACGTCGAAATCCGCCATGTCTATCACTCTGAGGTCGCAGGTCAGATGTAAGTTGGCTACTTCTAACTCGCACCCTCTACACACTAGATTGACAGTTATACTCCCCCCCAACGGTGATGTGACTTTCGTACTCGTACTTAGGGGTTCTGTTTCTAGTGCTAAAGCAATTAAGCAAGCAGAAGATATGAATGAATGTGATGCGCCAGAGTCAAACAAGGCTTGCACGCAGGTACTGTACAGTAATAGCGTACCTTGGATCACAGAGGGATCCTGTTCCTGCTCCTCGGTCTGTAGTGCAAAGATCCGCCCTCCAGTACCCTGCGGTGCTCCCACGGGCTGCTTCCCTTTGTTCTGCCCATTCTGCTGCAGTGCTGGGCCTCCAGGGTTTGGTTTCACAAGCCCCGCCTGTCCAGGTTGTTGAGCTCTCTGATTTCCAAAGTTCCCATTCCTTTCTCTCGGAGGCTGGGGGCATTCACGCTTGTAGTGGCCCATGGCCTGGCAGTTGAAGCATTGAACCGATGCTCTGTTTTGGCCGACTCTCTGCGGCTCACCACGCCCTGGTGCAGTAGCCCTCCAAGGTTGGTTGTTCTGAATCGGGGTAAAGGACTTAGTAGGGTAGGGTCCACGGTTGTTGCTGGATGGTTGGGTTCGGATTGGTCCGCCAACATTGCCTGTCGCCTTCCTCCATCGAGTCTTGAAGTCATTCTCCTCGCTTTCCAGCCGAAGAGCACACTTCACGACATCGGCATAGGTGGGGAAAGCTTGAGCCACCACAGCTCTTCTGGCGGTGGTCAGCCCCCATTCGAACCTTCTTGCTTTCTTGTCCTCGGTTGCGATGGCAGTTTGGGCGTAACGGGATAGTTCCTCGAATTTGGCCGCATACTGGGTAACGGTCAGCGTTCCCTGTTTCAGATTTAGGAACTCTTGTTCCTTGGCTAGACGAAGGGGCGTGGGGAAGTACTTGTCAAGGAACAGAGCTTCAAACTCGGCAAACGTCATGGTGTCGACGTCATGAGTTGCCTCCATCAGATCCCACCAGTATCGGGCTTCTCCCTTTAGCTGGTAGGTGGCCAAGGCCACACGGTCTCCATCCCAGGTGATTGCCAGGGTTCTGAGGATCATCTTGACCTCATTGAGCCATGTCTCGGCGATGACAGGGTCGGTGTCTCCATGGAAAGTCGGGGGTCGTCGCTTGCAGAACTCGTTCATTGCTTGAGTTCTGTTCATTGGTCCGTCGTCATGATTTTGGTTTGGCCGGTTGGCGTTCAGGGCAGTTATGAACGCTTGCATGATCTGGGCTAGGTCGGGGTTGGCGTTTGAGGGTCCTCCGTTTTCGTGTCCTACTCCGTTGCGTGTGTTCACCATCTAGGAGTAAAAATTGAAAAAGGGAGTTTAGTCTACTTTAACATTTTTTTTTTTGCAAAGGTATATCTTAGTACAAAGTTAAAAGCAATTTATCCCATAGTGTGCAACGGTACTCTTTTGCTAAAAACAACTTTTTCATAGATAAACAAAAGGTTACATTCAAGAGCATAGAGTTCTACTATAAAGCAAGTAGACTTAAGACAAGATTTCCCTAATACAAGATGAAACGATCCTACAAGGCTTCTACTACACGGCCTTACAGCTTACAAAGCTTTATTCTACTCCGTGGCCTCGATTTCTAGGGTAGATTGATTCCAAAGATTTCTCTCAGCCACATCTTGTAGCTCCTCTCAGCAGCGGTCTCCTCTCTAAGAAGACGCTCACGTTCTTGTGCGAGCAGTTCTTCCATGGTTGGGATAGTTGGTTCCTCCACTGGCTCTGGGTAGTACTGGGAGAGGTTCAGCATTGCAGTCTGCAATTCGGGGTCAGATGTGAAGTAGTCGTATGGTTGTTCGAAGTGCTGTATGGGTGGTGTAGGAACTTGCACAGGTAGTGCAGGAACTTGGGCAGGTGGAGGGTTCTCGGGAGCTGCAACTGATGGGGGTATCTCCCAAGTGATTGGGACCTCATAGAGTTCCATGTCATCCTCCGGTGGGGGTGTTGGTCCCGGGTACTCTGGTGCTAGCAGTGACCGATAGTTGGCCAAGGCTCGTGGGGCGAAAGGTGGGCATCCTCCTTGTGGTCTACTTGACATCTATCAATAAGGAAAATTATATATTAGACTTAACAGTGTATCGAGTAGATGACATATAAATAAGAGAAACAAGTACACATAAGCACATGGTAGAAAAAATATGCGATTTTCATTACTTAGGGAAACGAGTACAACATAGCTGGCTTGTAATAGCCTAATCTTCTTACAGCGTTTCGATTACAACAAAAAAGGCCTAATCCATATGCTAAGCCTTCTAAACAAGTCTAGAAGGTGTCTGGAAATTCAACCTTAATTGCACCTACGTCGGTTTCAAAAGGTGGGGGTGGTACATCTCCCGAGTCAGCGGTTATGTCCATGAAGTCGGGCATGACCCATGCCGGATCCTCCTCTAGAATTTCTAGTTCATTGTCCGATCCCCACTCTATTGGATCCTCCTCATCGGGATCTTCTTCCTCGGGATCCTCCTCAACTTCCTCAATCATGTTGTCGGGGGGTGCTATTGGAGCGGGAGCAAGTGCTACTTCAGCATCGTCTCCCTCAATTAGAAACTCCACGTCATTGGGGGGTGCTATTTGGACAAGGACGGGTATTGCCTCGGTGTCGTCCTCCTCATTTACAGGGAGTATGAGGGTGCCATGCTCCTGGTAGTGATCATAGGTGTAGGGGAAAACATAGGGGAAATAAGGATCCCCTACGAGTTGGTTCGTCATTGATCGCATGGTGCTAGCAAGTTGGTGAGCTTCAGCTAGGAGGTTGATTTCGTAGGGATTCATCTACAAGAAAAAGTTTAACTTCAATTAGTAACATCTTAGGGCAAGGTTTACTAATTCCTAACGAAATACTTTGAATCTTTAGTTCCACATTCGATTCTTGATTTAAGTCATCATCCAATTGTTCGGGAATTCCCAGCTCGGCTGTACTGCCAATTCCGCGCCTTGCTTCAATCCGAAGATTGTTTTGACAGAATTCCACCCAATTTGGGACGGTAAACTTAAACTCAATTCACGTTTGTGCAACGGTCAATCTATCTCATGGTTCTACCCATTCTACCCATGGCCGAGGTTTTGAACCTAAAGCTCTGATACCAAGTTGTAACGCCCCCAATTTTGGAAACGTTAAATAGGCAATTTTATTGAAAAACTAAATAGAGTCTGGCTCAATATTACAACATAATTCTCCCAAGAGTACTTTATTAAACAAAAGGAGGGTAGACTAGGGTTCCTATCTACTACTCCGCCTCTTCTTCCATTCTGGCCAGCTCCTCGGCTCCGAAAGCTTCCAAGGTATAATGTTCACCCTGTTCGTCTATGAGGTCTGACACATTATACCGGCGTCGCCACCAATATAATATGTCAGGGTCACCAAAGGTAACACCGTGAGCTTACAAAAGCTCAATAGAGTAAACCCTACCCACTAACTCATAAATTACAAACAGTAAATCATATACGACGAATAGTAACAATCACACATCCACATTCACTATTCAAGTATCGTTGGTGTCCATGTTTCTCGGTGTTTCTCCTACGCAACTCATCGTAGACCGTGTCTCCATTTTCACTTTTCATCACCAAATCAACATTTTCAAAAATCCGTTTTTTTTTTTTAACACACCCAACCTCGGTTCCGCCGTTCCGGGTTCCCGAGTATCCTCACAATGGTTCCGCCGTCCCGGGTTCCCATTGGCACACATTTGCATTGGCTCCTCTCCGCGGATAACCAAGCCACACACCCAACCTCGGTTCCGCCGTTCCGGGTTCCCGAGTATCCTCACAATGGTTCCGCCGTCCCGGGTTCCCATTGGCACACATCCACACACACATTTCACATAATGCCATCAAAATCGGTCATTATGTAGTTTCAAAAATATTTCCTCCTTCGAAAACACATTTTCTTGTTAACCACACCCTAGGTGTCATGTTTCTATTTCCTCGATTTCCGTGTCTCGTTTTCATGCATAGACTCCGCGGTAGGACTTTTCGCATACGCAACCATAAATCATTCATTGTAATCTAACAAGATCATCCAATTCTATATTACTAAGCATGCTTGAAAAGATCAAAATATGAATACTTCAAATCAAGCGTTAAAATCTTATCTTTCGAGAATCGTTATATCTTACTTTTTGAGAAATTCAATACAACATATGTTTATTTAAGACAAAGTCATTTATCCAACATGTTCGTACCTCCATTAGTGAGATAAACTTATTGACAATCATGCATTTTAAACGATAAGCTTATTTACTTGAAACCAAACAATAGATAATCTTATCTACGATATTGATACTTTGAATCAAGAACATGCTACTTTCTAACGTAAATTCTATACTATGCGTAGAGTTATTGGACTAGGGTTCTACGTATACTTAGGGAAGTGAGTAGAGAAAATCTACCTTGATCCGAAACTTAGTCGGGGCCGATCAAGCTAGTTGGAAGATTTTCTACGGGCTGTGAAACTTGCAAATCTGGACCGAACTTCGGATGGCAGTAACCCGGTCAATATTTGGCCGAATACGATCGTTCTTGGGTCGAAGTTGAAGTTCTTGAAGTGCTCTACGACTTTCGTGAAGGAAGTTGATCCTAGAAACTACTTTAGGTAGGAGAAAAATGGTGAGAAAAGAGAAGACAGTATGCTGTCTGGAAATAGGAATCCGAGATTTTTACTGAACTTCGGATGCCGATATCTTTGTCATTTCTTCACCGATTTGGATGGTTCTTGGGTCTAACTTGAAGGTTTCGAAGTGTTCTACAACGTTTCCGAAGGGAGTTGGTTCCAAAAACTACTTTAAGCAGGAGAAAAAGGAAGATTTATGGAGGGCAGTAAGCTGATTGGAACTGGAAATGGTGTTTGGAGAGGAATGTAAGCAAGGAAGTGAAGGGGTGAGTTGAGCTTGGAGTGAGCTTGCTATTTATAGGCACAAGTCTTGACTCCCTCCTCTCTCCATATGGCCGGCCCCCCCTCTCCTCTCTTTTCCCCATGGATTTGTTCCATAGTCTTGTCATTTCAAGACCTTAGTCAAAGTCCTAGCCTTTCCTCACATGTCAATCCAATAATAGGCCAAATCCTAGGTTATAATGAAGGTTCCATGGCTTGTCAAATCCTAGAATGGGTTGGCTTGTAAGAAAGAATAACATCATTGGCTAGGATCCTACTTAAAGTGGTCTAGTCATGGGTTGTCAAGTGGTAGCTTGTGTAAGTGTCCAAAATTTGCACACACACACACTTCTCCCTCTCTCTCCCCATCCGGCCTCCCCCCTCTCTCTCTCATTCGGATTCTCTCTCTCTCTCTCCCTCTCTCTCTTTGGTACATATATATATATATATATGTATATATATGTGTGTGTGTACATGGATATATATGTGTGTCTTTAGGAAGAAAGTCTAGGATTAATAGGTTTTTAAGGCTAAAATCCTAGGGTTGCATGCATGCATGGCTAGGTTAACTAGTTTTTGAAGTAAAAAGATGATATTACATGGCCCATGATTTTGTATGGTCAAATCAAAGCCTTATTGGCAACTTGATAATCAATGACCAATGGTCAAAATTTTCCCTAGCATATATGGACCAAAGGGTAAGGAAATATTAGGGTTTGAAATGACTTGTCATGGGGTATAATGATTACCCCTAAAGGTCTAAGGGTTCAATTAGGGTTCGGGGAGTGTAACTAGGAGAAATGATAGTTCGGTCTGTTCAACTAGTCGGTTGGAAATTAACTCTACTAGTCAAGTAAGGCTTTTAATCAAAAGAAAGAATTTTAAAAGGACTAAAACTTAATTATGACGAATTAACGGAATTAAAAGAAATACTTAAAGTAATGTCAATTAATAAAAGGAAATAACAACATTTAAATGAAATTTTTATTTAATAAAAATTAGAGTCGTTACAAAATTTGTTAAACTGCGAAACCAGTCCAAACCAATCCAAGGCGAATGATTTGGTTTGGATTTTTAGTAGGGTGGTTTGGTTCCGGTTTAAAATAATTAAAAACCACGGTAAATGATTTGGTTTGTGGATTTACGTTAATGGTTTTGGTTCCAAACCGATACAAACCGTACATTTATATATCTCATTTAATTTAGATACACCAAGTATTCATGAGAGTTATATATAGTCAACTAATTTTCTAAATTAATAATTTATTCAATCCATCGTCCTATTCACAACATCTATATATCACAACTTACTCCTATAAATTAAATTCTCCATTTTACAATTTGTATTTCACCTGCGTTTAATTCTATTTTGATCAAGGACTTTTCCTAGTTTTGCTTGTAATCCAGTGACATTATCCAAAAAAAAAAAAACTTATTCCTATAATTTTGGTACACCAAAAGTACATAGTCTATAAATATATAATGCTTCATTTAGTGAATAGTGGTTCCACTGTTCAATTAATTCCTAAATTTTCCTATATTTCTATAAATGAAAATCAATTCTTAGTTATCTTCACAATTTTGAGTACTTTAAATAGTTTACGAAGATGATATTTTAGTGTCGTTAAAAAAAAAGATGATATTAAAAAGTTTTAAGTAAACCGTGGTTTGAAACCGAAACCGAACCGTAGGCTATACTTTTTGTGAGTTGGTTTGCTTCCCTAAATTCATAATCTGTAGGTAGTGGTTTGGTTTTTGATTTACTATAAAACCGGACCATTCCAGTCTATGCACACCCCTATATATATGTGTGGGTGTGTGTAGGGGATAAAATATCATCTCCTCTCTCTCTCTCTACTCTCTCGACTTCTCTCTCTATCTCTCAGCTCTTTTTCTCTCTCTCACTCCTTAACCCAAATTTTACCAAAACAACTGAAAGCCCATACAAACCGACCTTCAATCCTTCTTTTATAGGCGTTTTGGAGCATGGATTGTGGTGGATTGAGCTCAAAGGAGGCGTACTCCTCTCGGTGTTGACTTTGGAGCTAGGACTTAAACAATCTCTTTAGGCTTCGATCTTTGACTTGAGGTAGGGAAATCTTACTTTCTCTCTATATGTATATGAGTTGATTTTGTACCTTGATTCGTGCCTATAATTGTTGTTGTTGTAGTTGAACCCTTGAAAATCTGCTTGAACTGACCTAGTATCGATACCAATCTAGTTGGTATCGATACAGTTGCCTCTAGAATGTTGTGGGTAGCATGCCCTTAGGAAATTCCGTTTTCCCAAAGCAAATGGGCCCGGATTGAGGGAGCGCAAGCGGGGAAGCAAGCGCTCGGAATATAGAGTCGCCACTCGGGTTTGAAGGTCCATCACCCAAGGAACCATATTTCGAAGCACATGCCGCGCTGTTTTTTATTTGAAAAAGTGAAAGCACCAGTCTGTCATAACCATATCTTGGTTCGGGAGCCAAATTACGAGAGGGGAAGTGTTTTAAGGCACCCCTCTCACCCAATCCGGAGATCGGTCTCTACTTAGGCATTTGCTAAAATGTTTGCGATTCTATTTGATTAATCAATTCTTTAGCCATTTAGGGTAGGAAATAGTTTAATGGGGATTAAAGCTGTAACACGTTTGCAGGATGTGATAGAATAGCATGCTCGAATCGACGCAGTTTAGTATAGGATGAAAATAGACTATTGTGGAAGTTTAAACAGACTGGGAGGCCCCTGTTTTGGAGTGACGTGCGCAAGAAGAAACCAGCATGCGCTGAACAAGTCACTGCATGCTGACTCGACCTGCGCGTGCCACTACAAGACGTGCGTGCACCAGTAAGCCTAAGCCCATAGCTCTTATTCTCAACCCTCTGGGCTCTGGAAATGAGTAGTGCACACCCAAGACAAACCAAGCAGTCTATAGCAGTTGATAGGCAGTTCTAAGCAGTTTAAAGGCTGAAAAGCCTTACAAATTAATAAAACACCCCATAAACAGTGTGGGGACAAAACAGTGGCCTAAGGCCAAATTACCCATGCAAAGGCCACTCATTGGCCAAAGGACAATCTGCGAGCACGGGTAGTCCATAGTCGCGCGCGGGTTTCAGCCTGTAAACCAGTGTTTGGTTTCACATGTTTCTGAGTTCTGGGCCATATCCAGAATAATCCCAGGGGTACTCCACAGCAGCAGGTACAAATATTAACTACAAACTAGAAGTTTTATCAAGGAAAAATAGTAAACTGGTTGTTAGCATACTTAACAGTGATCTATATACAAGGAAAAACATAAATTAGCAAGACACCAATCCCCACGCAGCCACAGAGTGGCGCGCGTGAATATGGGACCGACAAGCACTGGTTCTTGCCTCTATGGTTTTTGAAACCTTGCTAGCTTTAGGGCCAGGACTGGTATTGATTATAAGTCTTGACTCTGCCAACCCCCCTTAGGGATCAGAACAGAAAGCAGAATAAAGGTGTTATACCTTTGGTTTTGAGGTTTGAAAATAGTATTTGAGCTTTGATGTTTGAGGCTTGATTGAGTGGTTGGATGTTTGATAATTGAAGAACAATGTGATTGCATTTGATTGGGGTGTGAAAATGGTTGTGGGATGTTGTAACCCTTTTAGAAAATTGGAACCCCTTTTATAGAAGAACCATGGGGGTATTTATAGGGAGAGAAGTGGTAGGTATGGAGCTGCAATGAAAGGAGCTCAGCCAGTCCACGAGGCTGGCTGAGGGTTACTTGGTGGTTAAGCTTACCAACCCATAAAGGTGATGGGGACAGGCTTTGATTGGCGCAAGCGTATGGCACCCCAGCGCGTGTGATACCAACACGCGCGTGGGTCAACGGTCAAGCTTTGATTATTGATTACCACCTGTCCAGTTGACCCCCCGCGCGCGGATTTGTTTGAAGCGCACGCATGTATCACCTACTCACGAGTTGGTCAACGGTCAAGCTTTGACCATTGTCCAACACCTGTCAAGTTGATCTGCATGCGTAAGCTCCAAACCAGCGCGTTCCAATATAGTTTTTGGCTAAGGTTAGGGGTTCAAGTGTTTTTCAAACACTCAAACCTTAAATACTTATCATTCCTGGGGTGTTCTTGATCCGTTTCATCATTAAGAAATCAAATACCGTAAGTAAACTAATCTGGAAGTTCAGATTGGGGTATCTACAAATGTCTCTTAGCCCATCTTTATCAATACTACTTTGACTAGTATTGATACAAAGTGGCTTAAGGACAGTTTTTGCTGCTTTGTTCCATACTCTATTTTTAACCCCCAATTACTTCTAACACTTCTAAAACACCTTTAAACCATCTCTAAGCTAGGTTGATCATCCTTTGATGACTCGTTTATCGTTCTCATTCCCGAGACACTCATGAAATGTAATCTTAGTATCGTTATAGATGGATGATAAACCGTAAGGTTGTTTAGAAGTACCATAGGCTATGTGAGGTGTTGTGGTGGTGAGTATTATTGGTAGGTGTGAGCCGGTCTAGTGATCCCAAGGGTAACCTAGAAGTTTGTGTCCTCATGACTCGTCTCGTTGACCTTTCTGCTCATTCCATGTGGTCTAAGTATCGATACTAGTGTGTAGTGCATTGTAGAGTGGTTTGTGAGATCGGTACGTTACGTAGGGCATTGTGATGTAATTAAGGGAAGTGGGTGTAGTCATCTATTAGTTGGTGTTATGATATGGTTGATTGTTGAAATGCTTTGAATTGTGAATGATGAATCGACACGAGATTATAACGAGATTTAATATTACAAGTATCACCACTAAATGGTGAGATCGTCGAGCTAGACACACGGGTATCACCATTTGGTAGAGCAACTGAAATGGTGAGATGACTGGGCTGAAAGTGAACAGACGGTTATGCGATGTGCGATTCTGCAAACTAGCGAATTATGATATATGGATTGATGTTTGTTTGTCGATGAAGGGACAAATGATTGAGTTTATCAAGATTTTGGAAAAGAACGGATTTTGGTTTTGGAAAAAGGATTTTTACTAAAAATCCTCCGGCTATTCTTGAGCAAATCAACGATTTTCGATATTTGGGCACAAATCAACGGACTTCGGATATTCAAGCTCGAATCAACGGAGTTTGACCAAATATAGGTCTTGTATTTCTCTACATTACATCGGTTTGAAAACAAAAGAGATTGATCCATGAAAAAAAGGATGTTGATGACTAATATATGATGAGAAAAGGAGAATGATTATGAGAATGGGAATGATTGTGCAATCATATGTGATGTGACGAAATGGTTGAGAAACCAACTATTGATTATTTGTGATTGATGTGGGAATGTTAGTGGCACTGGTATGGCGTGTGAGATGATAGGTATTGCATATAGGATTGTCTAGAATCCTTTGGCCATAGTGAGCTGCTTGTTGATAGCCATATAAATCTTGGGCATATCTGTCTATACTCAGTCACTCTTGGGGCATTCATTATCGCATTTTCATATAATTTGTGTAAAGATTTCTCTATTGGACTAGTGTAACTTATCCTATTATCATTTTTAGGTACATCTCAAGGTCACTGTCATGGAGTGCTTAGAGTGCAAAAGTCTGAAAACCCTTGTAGCTGCGAAACGCTAGCAACCAAAACTCCCAGAAGACCGTCGTGAACCCGCCGATTCGGATCCCAAAAACGATCAATGAGAAACAGCAACCGCACACATTATGTCCTTTTGATTTATAATTGTCCTCATTCAAAAAAATTTGTGTTTCATACATAGTTTTTTACTTATTCAATTCTTCTCGTCAAGATAAATATATGATGCGAAACTAACAAAATGCCAAAAAAAAAAAAAAAACCTCAATAAAGACAAAAAAATATAAGCCGATCGACTTACTTTGCCAAATTAGCTAGGTCTTAGTAATTGTACTTCATAAACTCGTCCTCCTTTCTCATAGTCTCCTTCATAAACTTGAGTAGAAGAAGAAGAAAGTTGAGGAGCAGAAGAAGAAACGGAGAAGAAGAATTAGCCGTTTGGAATTTTCACTTGTTACTTTCTTGTCACCTAAAATGGAGTAGTTTTATTAAAAAAAACAAAGAGGACTATTGTGAATCATTAAATCTCCTCATTAATGTGTCGTCAAGCCCACAACAAAAACCTCACAAGATCTCCACAGGGAAATTCTCATAGGCTCCATTAAGTAAAGGGCGATATAGTCAATTCACACCAAATAAAGAAAAAGAAAGAGTATAGATGATAAAACTAGGAGTTTAAAATGAATTCCCAATTGAAAACATCTCATTAATACTTTCTACCGAGTCAACTTCTTTTTGTTTTTTTCCGAAAATAGTATAATGTAGAATAACTTGAAAGAAATCCTCACCCAAATTAAATGTTTTAACATCGATAACTATACACACGAAAAAAGCGCTCTCTCTCTCAAAAACAGATCTGTGCTCTCGGGGGGAGGAGGCTGCCGCCTCCTACTCGATCCCCCCCCCCCCCACCTCGGTCCTCCTCTTCCTCTATCCCCTCCTCTGACCCTCTCCTCTTTGTAGGGTTTCTCAGCTCCGTTCTTGGTGTGGTTGATCAAGTGTTGTTGAGTGGCAACCATATCTCCGGTCGATAGTGGGTGTGCCTAGTTTAGTTCGTCTCCGCATTTGTAGCGACCCCAATTTCGGGTACGTTAAATAGACAATTTTATTGAAATTCTAAACAAAGTTTGGCTCTTATTACATCATAATTCTCACAAGAGTACTTTTATTACACGAGGGAGGGTAACTAAGGTTCCTAACTACAGCTCCACCTGCTCCTCCATCCTTGCCAGCTCTTCGGCTCCAAAAGCCTCCAATGTATACAGCTCACCCTGTTCATCTATGAGGTCTGACACATTATACCGGCGTCGCCACCAATATAATATGTCAGGATCACCAAAAGGTAACACCGTGAGCTATAAAAACTCAATAGAATAACCCATACCAACTAACCCTTAACTTACAAACATTAAACCATAAAATCAAAGATTTTCACATAGATCAAACATATTTGACAGACAACGACACAACCGCATTCATTATTCAACTAGCGTTGGTGTCCAAGATTCTCTGGGTTTCTCCTACGCAACTCCTCGTAGACCGTGTCAACATTTTCCACATTTCATAACTATATCACATTTTCAAAATCGTTTTTAACACACCCAACCCCGTTCCGGTCTCCCGAGTATCCTCACAATGGTTTTGCCGTCCCGAGTTCCCATTGGCACACAATTGCATTGGCTCCTTTCCACGGATAACCAAGCCATTCCTCACCATGGTTACGCTGCTCCGGGTTCCCATGGGAACGCACACAACCTCATAATGGTTTCGTTGATCCGAATTCCCATTGGAACACACACAACCTCACAATGGTTCCGCTTTTCCGGATTTCCATTGGAACACACACAACCTCACAATGGTTCCGCTTTTTCGGATTCCCATTAGAACACACGCAACCTCACAATGGTTCCGCTTTTCTGGATTCCCATTGGAACACACACACACACATTCCCACAATGGGCAAGTCCGGTCACATTGGGGTTTCAAAACTTTTTCTCCTTGTCAAAACACGCCTTGTCATTAACACACCCTAGGTGTCATGTTTCTAACTTTTTTGATTTCTGTGTCTCGTTTTCATGCATAGACTCCGCTGCAGGACTTTTCACGTATACATAAATCATTCATTGAAATCTTGAAACTAAACTAACAAGATCATCCAACTCGATATTATACCACAAGTAATACAAGCAATTCATGTAAACATGCTCATAACCATCCTTAAGATCAAAATATGAATACTTCCGGTCAAGCGATAATATTCCAAAAATCCGTACTTTCTTCCTTTGTGGAAAGTTCTAAACAACATATGTTTAATGGAGTAACAATCAATTATTCATCATGTTCATACTTTCCTTAGCGAAAATAAGTCGTTGCCTATCATGCAATCTAAACACAAGATAGATAACCTTATCTACCTAGACATATGCCATTTTATACTTTGAACTAAAGAGTAAGGACATTCTACTTTTTAACATACGGTTCTATACGTAGAGTTAGGGGACAAGGGGTTCTACGTATACTTAGAGATAGCGTATATGGGACTCTAACTTACTTCTTGGCGGTTGGTCGGTTTTTGAGAATAGGTCGTCGGTTTTGCGAATCGGCGGCGTAAGGGCTCCGAAGCAGTGGCGGAGCCACTTGAGGACGAGCGGGGGCATGCGCCCCCACTAAATACTCTTTTTTTTTTTCTTCCATATTTTGTATTTTTTCCTTGTAATTGGCTTCTTAAATTATTCTTTGTTTAATTACTTTAATACATTTTGTTGTTTGTATATTAATAATTCTAGTATCACATACACTTACACACCCACTCATATGAGTGGGTGTGTGTGGGACCCACCACTCATGTGAGTGTGGGTGTGTAAGTGTATGTGGTGCTAGCAAGGTTGATGAATAAAAAGAGTCACCACTCACCATTTGAAACTCCTCAATACATAATGTCCAAACTTGTAAGTGGCTAAACCATGGGATATATGCATTATGCTTCATTAATTATTCATTATTTTGAAAGTAATCTTGTCTTTGTCGACAGAACTCACAACGCGTGACGAAATTAGAGATTTAAGCATAAAATTTGAAAAGAAAAGCAAATTTTTTCTTATTGGATCAAGATTGCTAAATATTAATATTTTAGTTATTCTGTATCTAACTGCTATTAGACTTGGTCCATTGAGACAATTCAAACAATTGATTTATTTTGATAGTTTATGAAATTACCACCTTCCTTAGTAAATGTGTTAGCTTTTTTTTTTTAAATTATTTTTAGCACAATCATTCTTTTATTATTTTGGTGTTGCTAATTATGATTTTTTTTTGTTGAAGTGTGTTTAAAAAGTGCCCCCACTATCGTTAGTTCCTAGCTACGCCACTGCTCCGAAGTGCTTCGAAAAGAAGAGAGTTGGATTTTCTCTTCCTAGAAACAACTTTACTAACTAAACTAGGCTACTTTAAAGATCTAGGGGTGGTTTTGGAGGTGGTTTGGTGGTAGCTCTCAAGAACTTCAAGAAAACTTAAGAAACTTGAACTTTGAAACAAAAGAAGCTTAGAAATTCTAGAGAGAAGTTGAAGCAAGGAGTGAAGGTGTGAGTTTAAGCTTGGAATGACTTGGTATTTATAGGCCAAGGCTTGTCTCTCTCTCCTCTCACCTGAAATCTCTCGCTCTCTCTCTCTCTCTTTCTCTCTCTCTCTCTCTCTCTCTCTCTATATATATATATATATATATATATCTTTGATTTTTTTCACTTGTCAAGCTTGATTGAAAGCTTGATAGGTTAGGTTATGGGTTGCTTGTACAACTTCTACCTAGTTCTTAGGCATGCAAGGCTAGATTTGGTACTTTGGATTGGATTATGGAAAGATTGGTGGAGAAAGGAGATTTGTACATGGTTTTATATTTGTAATTGTACAAATAAGGACAATGGGAGTTATATATGGCTTGAAGAGATATACTACCCAAGATTGAAAGGATGTAAGAAGATCATGGTGAGTACAATCCCATCTTTCTTTCTTTTCCTCTCTTTCTCGGCCAACTCTCTCTCCTCTCTCTCTCTCGGCCCTCCTTTCTCTCTCTCTCTCTCTCTCTCTTGTACAACATATATGAGTATGTATATAAATATGACTAAGTATATAAAAGTACACAAGTACTAGATTTCCAAATCAAGATCTCTTATTAAAATAATCCAATTTGGCACATGTTCCATTAAACTAATAAATTATGTACTTTAGGAAATCTAGGCTTTTATATAATATGATATATATATGTACCCATGTAATCTAGGTAGATTTTCAATACCCAATAAAAAATTATAAGATCTAAATTTCCTATTAAAATAGTCCTATTAGGCACATGCTCCATTAAAATACTAGATTATGTACTTAGAAAATCTAGGGTATTAAATCTACTAGGTACATATATATATATATACATATATATATATATATATATAAGTATATCATCACAAGAAAAATCTAGGAAATAATTTATTTAGTAAATCCTAGTACTTGTTGGAAGATTGACTTTATTATCCAATGGATAATATTTTCCCTAGTAGTTATTGACCAATGGTTAATGGGGTGAAGTAATATCTACTTAAATAATGCTTATATGTCCTTTTAGGCATGTGTATATATACCTATATATAACTATATATTTGTACTTAACAATCTAGCATAGGTATCTTTCTAATGGAAAGTCTATTGTCCAATGGATAAAAGTTTTCCTAACTTTTATCGTCCAATGGGTAAAGATCCAAGATGACTTGATTGACTAGTCATAAATATATGTGTATGTATATGTATATAATAACCTAGGTCCAAAAGGTTTCATTAAGGTTTGAAAGGTTCAAAAGGTTCAAGGCGGTTCAAAAGGCTCATCTAGGGTTAGGAGGGAGTAACTAGATGAATTGGTAGTTAGGTTCTTCTAACTAAATGGTTAGAATCTAACTATACTTGCCAAGTAGAATCTCTAGCCAAGAAATATAATTTTAAAAGACTAAAATCTAATTATGACAAATTATTAGAAATTAAATAGGAATTTTTGGAAGCAAATCCAAGTATTAAAATAAAATTCAAATTTTTAAAGAATTTTTTTTATTTACCAAAAATCAAGGTCATTACATCATTAGATTCCCAGATCTGATTGTTTGAGGCTGGCAGTGAGATAATAGCCCGGGGTTTGTACCGGTCAGATTTTTTCAGATCGGGTAGGTGTGATTGGTGGGTCATAAGTGACTGATTTCCATCGATTTTTGATGTTGTCTTTTGTATGGAGCTCCGCCATCCCGAGGCGACTGATGTTTGGGTACTAGCTCCACGTATACCAATCCATGTTGCTCATGTTGACAGTGTGAAGAAGAGTGTTGGCTCATGTCATGCATCGGCGCTAGACATTAGTTTTGTCCTTTTGTATTTCATGTATATCGTTCGTTTTGGGACTTGGTTATTTTTTTTTATCTTTGTATTCCGATGAAAATCTGTATATGTCGTAGGACTCCTTAAAATGATAATATTTTCTCTTTTCGGGTAAAAAAAAAATCGATAACTAAAGGGAGCCTTTTCATGCAAGGTTATAAGAAAACGGAAACACAGAAGTCTACGAGGGTAAAGTCTCAATTTTAGAAGCAAGATGTTGTTGGAGTACTAGCCAGATGGAGTACATGTTTAGATGCCACATGCTACTCCAATAGTAACAAATAGAAATGGAACATGTGCAGACAGGTGGAAGTTTTTAGAGAGAGAAAGAGAGGTGTGGTCCAAAAGAAGACTCTATTTTTATCTCACCCTTTTCATTTTTGTTTTTTCTTGGGAAGACTTTCTCTGCTTTTAGATATGGGCTGGTGGCCCAATTGGGTACTTGACGTACATATCTGCTTTTTGAAGAAAATCTGAAAATGATTGCTGCACTCATAAAATAGTTCGGATTGATCAGATGCATTTTTTCTTCAGTTTATACTGGAGTATTTTATATTTGGATGGTGATTATGATAATGACTTCGATCTCATCTTAAATAATTGTATTCATTCGGTCGTTGTGAAGTTTTTGGCACGGAGCCGTGTAATGTTCCTTACATTGGTAAAATTGGAATTTTTTTTTTGTCTTTCCTTTTATTTTTTACAACAAAATCTCTGGATCAAATTGCACATATCTCGACTAATTTCTTAAATGGTTCTAAGGTTTAAGAATACTTGGCTTCCATGAGATTTGAGCGTGCAACATCATGGAATGCGAACGCTTATAAATAGCTTTTTCATGCCTATTTGTCCAAGCCACTTTTTTTTGTTATATGCGGTTCGGGGGATTCTGGAGACTCCTAAAAAAACCTTTAAAAAAGCCCCCTAAAGTTTCTGATCGAATTTTGATGATTCGAGCCGCTCAATGTTATTAGAACGTGATTTTAAGGGAACCCGCAAGAAATCAGCAAAAAAAATAACCATGAAGGGTTTCATCCGAACATTTTTTTTTGTTATATATATATATATATATGCGGTTCGGAGGGATTCTGGGGACCCCTAAAAAAACCTTTAAAAAAGCCCCCGAAAGTTTTCGATCGAATTTTGATGATTCAAGCCGCTCAATGTCATCAGAACGTGATTTTAAGGAAACCCGCGAGAAATCAGCGAAAAAAATGACCGTGAAGGGTTTCATCCGAACAGTTTTTTATTGAATTTTATTAAACGGTTCAATAAAAAATTGCTTAAATCAAGCCCTTCCCAATTTTTTTTTTTGCCAATTTCTCACGGGTACTCTTAAAATCACATTCTGAACACATTAAGCAGCTCGGATCATCAAAAGTTGATCGGAAACTATGAGATTAAGATTTGGGGAGGGGGGGGGGGGTTAGAGGTTTTTATAAGGGTCTCTGGAACCGCCCCGATATATATATATACACACACACACACAATCATTCTTTCCTAAGGACCACCTCATTTTAGTTAAAATGCGGATCCTTTCATGTGAGGACCCCCTCATGTGAGATCTGCATTTTAACTAAAAAAAATGGAGGATGTCCGCATTTTAACTAAAATGAGGACCCCTTCATGTGAGACTGACTAAAAAAAAAACATAAAAAAAAGAAAGAAAAAACCTAAAAATACCCCCCAAATTTTAATCTCATAGTTCCCGATCAAATTTTGATGATCCGAGTCGCTCAATGTGTTTAGAACGTGATTTTAAGGGTGCTCGCGAGAAATTGACAAAACAAATAACCGGGAAGGGCTTGATTTGAGTAGTTTTTTATTGAACCGTTCAATAAAGTTCAATAAAAAACTGTTCCGATAAAGCCTTTCCTAGTCATTTTTTTTGCTAATTTTTTACAGATATCCTTAAAATCACATTCTGATTATATTGAGCGGCTCAAATCATCAAAATTCGATCGGAAACTTTGGGGGATTTTTTTAGAGGTTTTTTTAGGGATCCCCGGAACCGCCCCGATATAAATAAATAAATAAATAAATATATATATATATATATATATATATATATTGTCTTTTTCTTGTTGAGTAATTAGTTTGGGAAAGATACATGGTAGAAAGGATCGATATATAGTCAATTTTTGCCATTAGTTTCTAATATTTGGATGAAAAGTGAAAAATCAGATTTTTTTAGTAACAAAAAACCTTCTAGTACTAGAGTATTATATCATCGCGGATATAGACCAAAAAAAACTATTATACTTATTGTTCTACAAGATAAATACCCCGTCCTATAAAGTTAGGCACTTACAAACTACGTGCAATTTTTTACAATTGAAAACTAGGGTACTTATCCAAAATACTTTTTTGTGCAATGTAAACCTTATTTGATAGATTTTAATGAGTCTTTTGGTGCAAAAAAAATATTGATTAATTCTTTTAGTAAATATATTACTTATAATTTCAAAAATTATACGTAGTTTCGTAAGAGACCAACTTTATGGGATAGAGGGAATAAGTAATTGCATATGTTGTCATAAAAAAAGAATTCAATATATGGTTTAGGGATTTACTAAGAAATCATGGATTATATGTTTTTTTAATACTCCATGCTAGAACCAATAAGGTCCACGGACTCAGGATGAAGCTTTGAAAGGGAAAGCAGAACGTTGTTCAACAAAACTTTTGAAGATTGCACGGGAGTTGTTTGGTCCACATGAATTTTTGTTTAAATTATTAAATCAGGAAACAAGATATCCATTCCAAAAATTACTTGAATCACTTTTAGAATTTTTGCATAAAATCAGGAAACAAGAAAACCGTTCGAAAAGTCGTTTGAATCAAAGTTATCCTCGTAGTAGTCAACGTGTCGTTTTTGTTATTGATACAGCATATACTGTCAAAAGGGGAGGGAGTTCCAGAACGGTGAAAGCACCGAACCCAAATAGATTTTCGATTTTTTAAGCATGGGGCGAGCCTGTAAAGATAAATCATCGTTAAAAGACATATTAGCTAATAAATCGGCACATCTATTGCCTTCCCGGTAGTTGTATTCAATCTTCTCCACCCGAAGACTTTCCATCCAACGTGAACAAAGTTACGAAGCAAACAACAATACTACTCACATAATAATTCAAACACAATAATTTACACAATTTCTCACATACATGTGAGGCCCACACAATACTACTCACCCAATAATCCAAACACAACAACTTACACAACCTCTCACATACATGTGGGGCCCACATATAGTAGTGTGTGTGGAGCCCACATGTATGTGAGATGTTGTGTAAGTTGTTGTATTTGAATTGTTGTGTGAGTATTATTTTTGCAAAGCAAATGACGAGCCTGATTTGGGCCCATTATCAGTTGGATAGATGCCAAAGCATCCATTTCCACTTCAGGAAATTCCTGGCCAGTCTCAAATTTTATAAGGAGTTCCATGCAAACATTTTTTTAAAGTGTTATTCCCTCTAGACCCTTTTTAAAGATGCTTTTACTATTTTGCCCCTATCACTTTTCATACCCCAAGAATCACATCTCTCAGAATTCACACCCTCAAGAATTTACACCCTCAAGAATTCACACCCCTTATAATTCATACCATTTTGCAGAATTCACACTTTCGAGAATTCACACCACCAAGAATTCACACCCACAGTATTCACACCCCTTCGCACTATTCATACCCCTAGAATTCACACTCTACCATTTTTCAGCCTTCACACCCACACCCTGTTTCAATCTCGGGGGTGTGAATTCTTGGGGTGAATTCTGAAAAGAGGTGTAAATTCACACCAATAAATACCAAATTCACATCCAAATGCAAATAATATTGAAGAAAAAAACAATTAATATGAAAACAAACAATTTAGCTCATTTTATTACAAATTTTAAGTGGATTTTAGGTGAATTTTTTGTGTGAATTATTGGTGTGAATTCTGGACGAGTTCTTGGTGTTTGTACAAGTTTTATTTTGTCATTTTTCAAAATTTTTTGGAGTTGTGAATTCTTAGAGCGTGAATTCTTGGTGTGAATTTTGGGTGTAAATTCTGGATATGAATTATGGGTGAAAATTCTAGACGAGTTCTTGGTGTGAATTCACACCCTATCTGCACAATTTGCACCACCAAATTACGATAATTCACACCATTAAATTCACTGTAGAGAAAAAAAAAACAACCCTAAACTCCTTAAAAAAAAATTCAACACAGCCTTTAATAAAGTAAGAATTCACATCCCCTAAACAAATCAATAACGCTATACTCTCTCTTCTATTCGACTGCAACTCCTCTGTCGTCTTCGGCTTTGTCTTCGTCTTCAAGGGCCTTCTGGATCATCGATCTAGACGAAACTACCGCCATGCAAGAACAGTAGAACACTGTCGCTAACAAGGTCGCCGTCAAAAATACTGCCGTAACCTCCATCGCCTCTTCCACCATAACCACCACCGCCTCCGTAGTCCCCGCCGCCGCTACCATCGCAGCCTCCGCCGTCGGATTGAGTTTTCATCTCCAAAGCCACCTCTTAACCTCCGCCGGTGGATCGAGCTTTCATCTCCAGAGCCACCTCCAGCATAGCCTCTGTCGCAGCGGCCAGCGGAAGTAGATCACAGCGGCAATCCTGTTGCAAATCTATAAGGAGAGCGCTGAAGGTGGAGTATTTTGGGAACATCACTTGAAACGGGGCTTGGGCGGAAAGGACGTGACACGGAGTGGGGCTAGAAGGGTATCCATAGATTTTCAATTTTTTAAGCATGGGGCAAGCCTGTAAAGATAAATCATCGTTAAAAGACATATTAGCTAATAAATCGGCACATCTATTGCCTTCCCGGTAGTTGTATTCAATCTTCTCCACCCGAAGACTTTCCATCCAACGTGAACGAAGTTACGAAGCAGATGACGAGGCTGATTTGGGCCCTTTATCAGTTGGATAGCTGCCAAAGCATCCATTTCCACTTCTAACGGCATTAAATGCATGTTATGGGCCAATTCCAACCCATCGTGAAGAGCCCAAAATTCAGCCTCCAAACTTTGCATGGTTCTCATTTTCCTGTGGAAACCAGTTAACCAATTCCCATTTGTATCCCGAATAAGACCACCACCTGTGGCCAAACCTGTATTTTTCTTAACAGCCCTATCATTGTTTAACTTGAAAGAATTGAGGGTGGGGGTCCGCCAGTGGACACGATCCTCGCTTCTAGTGCGGGGTTCCAAATCAGAAAAAACAATATATCTCCATTTAGTAGCTTGGGCAAGGATCATTTTGACGGTATGGTGAATTTCATGTCTGGCTTGATCCAGGTTTGGTTGGAAAATCGTTCTATTACGAAGGAGCCAGATATTCCAACAAGCAAAAGGAAAGATAACACGCCAAGGGAAACCCGAATGGGATGACGCGTTGGATTCACAATTTACTTTCAACCAGGAAGAAGGGGGTAACGCAAAGGAAGTAGTAACAGAGGAGGGGACAACGATAGCCTCCCAGACACGACACACAACAGCACAATCCCGAAGAACATGCCCCACAGTTTCACTGCCAGCTCGGCACACCTCACAGAGATCATTTAAAGTAATTTTTCGCACAAAAAGAAGTTCCTTAGTTTTTAAACGATTTTGGGCTGCAAGCCACAGAAAGTTACAAATTCTTGGATTTGTATGAGCCTGCCAAACCCAGGACCAATTATCAAATGGGTGTGTGTGAGTGAATTTCCCAATAAGCTGCCAAGCACTATTCGAAGTAAATGTAAAGGAATAAGAGTTCATCTGCAAGCACCTGATCATGGCCCTTCTGCCACGTCATCTTCAGAGACTTATGTGGGTTGTTAGTTTGTTAAGTGTGGTGGTTAGTTTGTTAGTAAATCTGAGGGCACATCAATTTGTCATACATCAACCACACTCCTTTCACATACATATGGGTCTCTAGTGGGTCCCTAGTATTTATTGTGTAATTTCCACATATGCATGTGAAAGAGGTGTGGTTGGGATGTGACACATTGATAAATCCCTATCATTTTTCTTTGTATTAGCAAGTGAGTGGAACGATATAAAGCGATTGCTGAGATCTGTATTTTTAGGCAGAATGGAATAAAAACTCAACTTTACTTTCTCTTTCTATTTCTCTTGTTCAAATTTCTCTCTCTTGTTCTTGATTGAATCTCGATTGAATATGAATTTTGATTACAAAGATTGATCCTTTCGTCATGGTATCAGAGCAGTAGTGACCACGGTCCATGGTCCAATTAATTTCTCTTCTTCTTCGTTCAACTCGAGATTAGGGTTTTCTGTTCAACGATGGCTGGAAACTCAGGCTCAAGTTCAACAGATACTGGCGTCACTATGCCTCCTGCTCTTGCATTTCTTGTTGCCAATTTTCACTCATTGGTCACAATAAAGCTGAATTCGGACAACTATCTGTAGCGGACTGAACCAGATAGTTCGAGCCTACTGACAAATGGACTAGGATCAGGGCCAAGAATGATGGCCGTGTGAAGTTTTGGGTTCGGTGACAACTGAGGTTCGGGAATGTGCTATGTCGCCTCTGAACCAATGACCAACCCGGCAAGATACCTTCAGGGTTCGGCCACCTTCAGAGGAGACGGTTCGGCTTGCTCCGAGGCCGTGCGGTGACCCATATTATACTTATTTTGCGTCTAGCGCTAGGTGGATGTTGTATAGGCTCGGCTACCTTCCAATAGGAGGTCCCATCAGCGTGTTCCCTTCATAAGTCGCCACCAGGCTCGGCCACCCTCTAGATCACGCGCTATCCCATGCGCTGAGGCAGTTATGCCAAAGGATAATGATGGGCGCACATGGGAGTGCCAGCTCATTCCGAAAACGGTTACCAGATCTATCCGGTGACGTTGTGATGATGTCGCGTGGCTTGTGCAAGGCACATGCCCGTACTTGGAGAGCAAGTCAGGGAGACTCCATAAATATTGAAGGATAGCAACCCTAAGAGGTTCACACTCTATTCTACACTAAGACTCTAGCTTCTTTCTTCTTTCTCTATACATACTTATGCTCTCCTCGAAGGGCCTTGCCGGGGCAACCCCGGCCAGGTCTTAGTCGTGCGTTCACTATGCAGGTTAGAACGAAAAGACTAGGAGATCAACGAACTAGCGGAGGAGGAACCTGAATCAAGGATCACGGGCCACACAATTGGTGAACCCGATGTGAAACCTCAGAACTTCTGATCCAAACGGCTCAAACCATTTTCAAAACCACCTTCCTCTTCCAAAGACAATCGCAAATTCAACCACCATGGGCGGAGATCTACCAGACGTTACTGTTTCGGGGGCCAAAGACGCCAGTGGAAACACGATCCTTCCACCGTTCCCCGAGAGACACATGTCCATCTCCATCCCCGCCAGTTCCGGGCTATCTCCAGCCACGGATGACGTGACGGCGGCCTACATCCGCTTGTTACAGTGTCGCGACGATGAGAGAGACAACGAGCTGGGTGGAGGTGGCCCAAATGAAACATTAAATGCAGCAAGACACCACTCCTGCCACATCTAGATCTGCTGGAGGAGGGAGGCGACAAAGGAAAACACCACTTCCACCACCCCCACCACCACCACTGGAGCGTCCTCACGAAACAGGCCACCGCGGCTCCATCAAGGATCGCCTGGGTTTCACACCAGACACGGGCGATGCAAGAGCGATAATCCTTTACAAGCGACCTACAACGTTTGGAACACATCGCTCAAAGAGCCACCATGATCTAACCAACACAAGGGATACCGAGTTATTCACAAGCACATACTCGACTAGTCGTGCGGAGTTCTCTTGCACAATGGTTTCCCACTGTAGCTGAGATTCTGTGGAGACCAGGCGCCATGTCTCTAAACGTCTCGGGGAGATCCCACCAGAAAACTTGGGTAATGGAAATCAGGCTCGGCGGAACGGGAAAGGCGTACGGATCGAAGGGCCGAACAATGATACCAAGACCCGTCGGGACAAAGAGAAATCTGTCAAAAGCCCTCAGCGGACAACAGATTTTCGTGACAAGCTCTAACACAGAGATCACGAAAAACCCTCTGACAGAGATTCCAAAAGAACGAAGACAGATGGCCACGGCAAACCGCCACGCCCTGGTTTTGAATGACAACTGCAGGATCTCGGTGTCTCGCTGTTCACATCCCACATAAACAACACAACAGCAGAACCCAACTTCCACTTGCCGAAGTTCACAAAGTTTGATCCAACCACTTGCGAAGCTTACACCCACTTGATTCATTTTCATCAAACAATTAAACTATGCACCACAAAAGACGAGATCAAATGCAAGGCATTCCCATCCAGCCTCGGCTCCCTTAGACTTCAGTGGTTCAACAAACTTTTCGCTGGATTCATGTGGAACTTGGCCGACCTTGAACGTGCCTTCAACACTCGCTTCATCACAAGCAACAAGACCGCCAAGGAGCCTGAGTCATTATCCCAGATGAGGAAGCTCCATCTAAAACACTCAGGCAGTATGCCGAACGATACTGGCAATTGTTCAACGACATCCCTGGAATCGATGAGTACTGGGCTACACGAACCTTTAAAAACGGTTTGGAAACTGGTAGCAAGATCCTGGACGAACTTGCTATCCGCCCACCCCATGGCACGGGCGAGTTGATGCGCATCGTAGAGCGATTCTGAGCTCTTGAAGAATTTTACACAGACCGAGCAGCTTAAGGAATACCGAACCCAACTACCCTACTTCCAACGGCCACATCCCAGCTGCCAGCGCCAATTATAACCCATCAATCCCAGCTGCCAGCGCCAATTATATCCCATCAATCCCAACAAAAAAAAACATGTCAACAACATCAAGGAAGGAAAGAAACGTCCGCCGAAGGTTCACGACTACGTGGCTGAAACCACGTACTTTAAAGAGCCCATCTGGTCTTTCCTAAAAAAGATAATGAGGCAACCATGGTTCGAATGGCCAATAGGGAAGCTCGGCACAGACACTGGCCAAGAGGATCAGAACCCAAGGAAAAAGTGCTTGTATCATAACGAGCTCGACCACTACACAACGACATGCGCCTCATACAACGCATTGTTAGAGCGTTTGGTAGCCCAAGGCCATCTCGACCAGTACATTGATCGAACCAAAACACCCACCCATCAACCTACCGGAAATCCCAACCCAAATGAACCACGGCCGACGATACACGTTATCCACGGCCCCATGACAAAGGAATCTGAAACAAACCTTTGCGCCAATCTCGATCGCGCATCCACTTCCAAGCAGGTACTAGCTGTAGGACCTGGATCCAAACGTCCACGGCCAGAAGAATTGCCTAAATGGACAATAACTTTCATCGAGGGTGACCTCGAGCGTGTGCAAACCCCACACTCCAACGCCCTTGTTGTGACTGTCCAAATTGGAGTCCATGACGTCAAGCGTGTCCTCATTGATCAAGGAAGCTCGGCAGAGGTCATGTACTATGACTTGTTCAAAAAACTTGATCTACCAGAATCGGCGTTGCAACCCGCCGAAGTACCTCTCATCGAATTCAACGGAGCACCTGTTTAGCCACTCGGACGAATCTTCCTACGAGTTGTTGTCGGCTTGAAAACATTGAGCATTGAATTCATCATCGTCAACGTGCCGAGCCCATACAACACAATTCTATGCCGAACCTGGCTCCATGGCATGCTGGCCATTGCTTCCACTTACCATTAGGTAGTCCAATTTATTGGCACAAATAGAAGACAGGAAGACCTACACGGCGATCAAGTCGCCTCCAAAAAGTGTTGCGTTTCAACTGTCCACAATTCCACCAAAGCAAAGCAAGTTCAATGGGTTGAGGTCCCGAACATGGCAATTATTGACAACATCGGCGAAAATACTGACGACAAAGCACAAGAGGACCTTGTCCAAATGCCCATCAATGAGGACGGCTCCCGTTTTTTTTTACTCAACTCCTCCATCAGTGACACCGAACGCAAAGAAATGTTCCAATTCCTCAAGAAAAACATAAAAGTTTTTGCTTGGACCCCCAACGAGATGCCGGGGGTCGACCCCAATTTTATTAGTCACTCTCTCAACATCAAGAAAGACGCCAAGCTCGTCATCCAAAAGGCGCGGCGTTCTACAGCCGCACACGCCGACGCCGTCGTGGAAGAAGTCAACTATTTGCTGGAAGCCAAAGCCATCAAGAAGTATAATACCCAACCTGGCTGTCCAACACAGTGGTCGTTAAGAAGAAAAACGGCAAATAGCGAGTTTGCGTTGATTACACCAATCTCAACGATGCTTGTCCAAAGGATTGGTTCCCACTCCCCAAGATCGATCAACTTATGGACGCAACGGCAGGCCACACTCGGTTAAGCTTCCTAGACGCCTACCGTGGCTATCACCAAATAGCCATGGACCCAGACGACATGGAAAAAACTGCTTTTAACACACCTTATGGCATCTTCTGCTACCGAGTCATGCCCTTTGGGCTCAAGAACTCAGGCGCCACATTCAACCGAGCCATATTCAAGATGCTGCAAGCCCAAATTGGCCACACCGTGGAAGCCTACATCGACGACCTCGTTGTCAAAAGCCAGAAGGAATCTAACCACCTCCAAGATTTGGCCGAAGTCTTTGAAATCCTTAAACTACACAAGCTCCGCCTAAATCTTGAAAAGTGTGCATTCGGTGTGAGCGCAGGGAAATTCCTTAGACATTTAGTCACTCAACGTGGTATTGAATCCGACCCCAACCAGATCAAGGTTGTTAAAGACTTGCGCCCACCGAGAACAATCAAGGAAGTACAAAGGCTCACTGGGATGGCAGCGGCTCTAAACCGGTTCATCAGCAAATCCTCAGACAAGTGCCACACGTTTTTTCGTGCCTTGAAGGGCAAGAGTCGACGAAGTTTTGAAAGGACTCCAGATTGTGACTCCGCCTTGGCCGAGCTTAAAGAATACTTAAGCTCGGCCCCACTATTGGTGAAACCAAAGGAGTTCGAGACCTTGTATCTGTATCTTGTCGTCTCCGCCCACGCAGTCAGTTTAGCACTGGTGCGGCGAGTTGGCACAGACGACATGCCAATCTACTTCACAAGCAAAACACTCCTCCCAGCGCAAACACGCTATCTATCACTCAAAAAATTGGCACTCGCTTTCTTCTCGGCAGCCAGAAAACTCTTGCTTTACTTCCAATCCCACACCATAACCATCTTAACGGAGCACCCTCTAAAAAGCCTTTTTCTAAAAGTTGATCTCTCCAATGGGGTCTCCAAATGGGCATTTGAATTAGCAAACTTCGACATCCGGTTCGAGCCACGGACGGCGATCAAGGGTCAAATTCTCATTGACTTCATCGCAGAATTAACACTTGAAGACATAGAAATTCTCAACACTCCCACTCCTCAAACTATCGCCGAATCAACTAAAGCACCAACGCCTTGGCTACTTTTTCAAGGCGACATCTGGCGATTACATATCGACGGGGGTTCCAACAGCAACGAAGCCGGGGCATGGGTTGTCTTAGTTTCCCCTTGTGGTACACTTCATGAAAGCTCTCTCAGCATTGACTTTCCCGCCACCAATAATGAAGCTGAATACGAAGCCCTCCTTGCTGGCTTATGCTCCGCAATCGCAATGAATGTCGCCGACCTTGTTGTTTACTGTGACTCCCAACTCATAGTCAACCAAGTACTTGGGGACTATGAGGCTCGAGACCCGCGCATATCGAAATACCAGGCAATGGTAGCCGAGCTCATCACGCACTTCCAGAATTTCAAAATCGAACAAATCAACCGCGAATACAACGCGCATGCAGACGCACTCGCTGGCCTTGCCTCAGCTTCCAAAGCCTCCGAATTCAGGACTATCAACTTTGGCAGCATTGACCAACCAAGCTTTGACACCATTCCAGAGGTACTCAACGTTGCACTCGGTCCAAGCTGGATGGACGAGATTATTGCGTTCCTCAAACATGATACTCTACCAGCAGACAAAAAGGAAGCTTATCGCATCAGAAACAAAGCCTCTTACTACTGGCTCTCTGAAAGTGACAAACTCTACAGGAAATCTATCTTCGGCCTTTATCTCCTCATTGTCCACCCAACCCAAGTAGTTGAAATTCTCGCTGAGCTTCACTCAGGTAGCTGTGGTTGCCACTCTGGCAGCCGTTCGCTTTGCCAACACGCATTGAGTCAGGGATACTTTTGGAAGAACATGAAGAAAGACTGCGAAGAAGTCGTCCCAAATGGAATCTCTCTCCCATCACAAGTCCCTGGCCCTTTGCACAATGGGGGCTTGATATTGTGGGAAAGCTCCCAACGGCCCTTGAAGGCTTCAAATTTCTGATCACGGCAACAGACTACTTCTCAAAATGGGTAGAGGCTGAACCTCTTGCAACAATCACTGAAGCCAACGTAAGAAGATTCGTCTGGAGAAACATAGTCACTAGATTCGGCGTCCCTTACGCCATCATCTCAGACAACGGAAGCCAATTCGTCTGCAAAGACCTAACCAGTCTCTGCGCTGAATTTGGGATTCGCTTCTTCAACTCCACTCCAGCATACCCCCAAGGGAACGGCCAGGCCAAGGCTACAAATAAGACAGTCTGCGTTGGGATCAAGCGTCAGTTAAACTTCAAAAAAGGCAAATGGGCTGAAGAATTGCCACGTGTTCTATGGGCTTACCGTTCTACACCAAGGCGCTCGACAGGCCAAACGCCATTTTCCATGGCGTTCAACATGGAGGCCGTAATCCCACTAGAGTCCAGGTTCCCCACTTTGAGAACACAAACCTTTGACCCAAAGACCAATGATGAAGCCGTGGAACAGGAGTTGATTTTGGCAAAAGAGAAGCGTGATGACGCTCAATTAAAGCTCGTCGAGTACCAACAGCAAGTGGCCAAGGGGTACAACTGAAGTGTGCGAACCAAGACCTTCAAGCCAGATGACTTGGTTTGGCAAAAAGTGGTGCAAACCGGCAAGAAAATGAAATTCAAACCCAACTGGGAGGGACCTTTTCGTGTCGTCAAGATTGCTGGTGAAGGTGCTTATGTGCTGGAGGTCATGAATGGGAAAGTCCTTACCAACCCGTGGAATGCACAGAATTTGAAGAAGGCATACATGTGATCAACCTTCTCCAGATCACTTTTTGCTCGGCCACATACTACCATTAGTTAATCTTTGATTTACCAACTTTACATCTTAGCAGAGTACTGGCTTCGGCCTCATTATCTATTTTACTTCATTTCAAGAATGGCTTTTGCCCCTAGTTTTTATTTCTCCTGTACTCCAACTTTTTACCAAGAAGAATCTTGTTCGGCAATTGATGTCTTCTGAACTTTTTAGCTTGTTCCAATAAACGTTTTCAATGTTGTAATTTACCCTCGGCAAACCTCGCCAACCACAAACGTTGACTTCGGTCACACCCACAAACGGCTTTCACGCCATTGCTTCGGCCACTATTGTTGCTCCAAGTAGAAAAAATAGGACATATGGTCCGCCGAGCCTAAGACACACATTACGGCTGGAATTTAGGCTCTGGATTCAACTTGGCAGGACACTAAGGTCGGCCACAGCCCGGTTACACTCACGTTTCGGTGAGCAAGCCTCCCACAAACGTTGAAAAGCTTAAGCCCTTAATACCTTGGCTAGGGGCTGGCACTTTGACCGAACCCCAACCACAGGTCAAGGACACCCATCGAATTTTTGTTTCCCTCTATTCTTTACAACAAAGATAAGGCCAAGCTCAATAATACATAAACAATTGTTCAAAAATTCTACTTTGGTCAAGGTTCGGCACTTACACAACCTTCACTACATGCTTTGGCCAACATCATACTAGCCAAACCCAGACCAAAGTGGGGGCTACGAACAACTACCATTCAAACAAACAAACCTATCAAACTTGTTCTCAAACCATGGAGATAAATCAATCGAGATGTAGAAGAAAATACAACAAGAAACTCAAAGAAATTTCAAGAAGGAAGTCAAAGCATTCATTCAAAAACAAGTGCAGAAGAAATCCCTAAGATGAGAGGTACGACGTGGTATATCGTTCGGCACCGACCCCCAACAAACTATTACATCTGGTACGATAAACTCCAAGCCCAGAGCCATCCAGTCCAACAGAAGTTAAAAGTTTAAAATCAACAAGTTCATGAAGAAAAATAAAAACTTTAAACTTAAGGAACATCCTCAGGAGCAACATCAGCAACGGCCTAGGCACCTCTATCAACAGCCTCGACACTTTTGTCAATATCCATGGGCTTCTGCTCGGCGTCCTCTGCTATATTGTCGTCACCCTCACCATTTTTCTTCCCACCAGAGCCATCTCCACCGTCCGCATCGGCATCGGCATCAGTGAGGTCGTCAATGTCATCCTCGCTCTTAGGAAACTCTTCTGGAGGGAGGGGCGCACACTCTTCTTCGGTATATGGAAGGACAAGTTCAGGAATCGTGGGTCCAAGAATCGACTTCGTCATGTTGAGGTCGGCTTCGAGCTGCAGGACACCACACGCCACCTTCACACCATCCTTGTACCCGGTTCGATATGCGATTGGGACCCATACCTTAACCTCATCGTTGACCATCGACCAAGTGTCCCTTATGTACTCAGCACCTGCTCGGTCATACTCGACCTGATAAGCCTTCTCACTGACTTCTTTCATTTTTCTCTTTTCCCGCCTCAAAACTTGACCAAGCTCACAATCAACTTTCTTAGCCTTCTCCAGAGCTTCATTTCTCTCCTTCTCCGTTTCGGCCAACCGAGCCTTCATCGCCTTCAGGCTAGTCTTTAGCGACTTCACCTTTTCACGTTCGATCTTTAGGTCGTCATGGTAACGAGACCTCTCTGTAGTAACAAGCTCGGTCTTGTTCGACGCCCGAAGCAAAGCTTGCCCAGCCTACCAAATGAAATCAGATGAACTGAAGAAAGCTACCAAATAGGGACAACCTTAGAAATAAACACAAACAATAGAATTCAAACAAATTAGGTTCCAAAGTACCTGGACAAGATAGGCACTTGCATGCACCAAGCTCGGTTGGAGATCCTTTGGAATCTTCTGCATATCATTCGGTAGAGCCAAACCGTGGAGCATTATGACAGCCAACCCCAGCTCCATCTTAACAGAATCCTCTACCGTAATGACCCTGCCTTTGGCTAGAGCGAAGGATGGAGCAAACTCCTGAACAACTGGGCCGGCCGAGCCCCCAGACTTTTGGAGCCCTTTTGAGCCACTTGCAGCAGATGACTCATTCCAGTCCTTCTCGGTCAAAAGAGGAGTCGGCGGCTTGGTTGGGAAAAAGTCGTGGGTGACTTTTTGCTTCTTCCCTGCAGGCTCTGATTCCTCATTCTCTTTTTGACATACGGCAGCGCCGTCCCTAATATTAACATGAATCACATTTCTTCTTCCCATCTCTTCGGTGAACTCGGGTACGAGGGTTTGAAGAGGGATATTTATACCTGGACACTCGGATTGCTCGCTCTCTCGAAACCAAAATTCCGTTGGTTTCTTGAACGTGGGATACTTCACTCTCAGCTCTTTCCCCTTCTTGGTGCCCACCGGTTGACTCTTCCTAGCATGTTGCTCACCACCCTTCTTTTTACCGCTAGATTTCTTGCTTGGCTCTCCCTCCTTTTCCCTCCTCCTGAGTTTTCCTTTATATTAAGGAATGTATCCCAACAAGGTCGGCGCGTCTCGACAAATTTGTGCCTTCAAGATATTCACATGCTTCTCAACGACCAGAGATTGCTGAGTCTTAGTAATGGAATGGTGATCTGCAAGTAAAATCAACAATTAGAAATAGAAGAACAAGGTCTGAATAGGCAGAGCTGGCTTCAGCGACATCAGAGAAACTACCTCGGAAGTCTTTTATCTTCGGCACAGTATACCTACGTACGGATTGACTGCCGAACTCGAAATTACAGCTTACTTTGACGTAAAAGTTGGCCCACTTGTCGGTATCGGGTAGACCCTCTATCAACGACTCCTTATTACTACGCATCGATAAGTACCTACGTTTGGTCTTACCGTGCTTGGACATTATATAAGTGTGAAAAAGGTCGGCCACCGTGAACTCAAGGTTATGGAGCTCCTTCAACTTAATCACGGCCATCATTATCCTATAGCTGTTGATGGCAAAATAATGAGGTACTAGGCCAAATCGAGCAAGCAACTCCCTTAAAAATGGGGTGAAGAGGGAACCGGAGCCCAGCCTCACAGATGGCCATTAGAGGAACCGTTATGTGTTCGGGGTGGTGTTCTCTCTTATCTCTTATACAGTTGCTGGCCACCTGACTAATGACAACATCATCGGGAATGTTGTATTCTCGGCAAAAACTCTCATACTCATTGGGATTCCCACTAAAATAGTGGGTGTGAGGACAAACCTTGCCCCTCTAATAAAGGTGATGAGCACCCAATATTGTAGATATTTGGTGCGACTAGTCTCGTTTTGCTTTGTTTTATTTTGCGTTTATTTAGCTTTTATAGTGATATTGCACGTAAGGTGTGTTTTTGTGTATTTCAGGCAATTTGTATAAATAAGGTGCGTTTGATCGTCAAGGAATGCTCCGGGTGCAACCAAGTACTCAAGGCTATGTGCCACCCCATTGTGGTGCTCGAGAGATGGTTTGGACGTTGCTCGGGTCGCCCAAGAGTCAAGGGAATTGAAGAAGAAGTGGGGATTTTACTAAAGCTACTCATCTTCCGACGTGCTGAGGGTAGAATTGTCATAACTTTTGATGTACAAATTACTTTTGATCCAAATTACTTAGGTTAGAAAGTAGGCTCGACGAACTTTCCAACGGTTCAAAGAATGCCTAAATCCGAGTTCGGGAGTGTCCGGAGCGAGCCTGCGAAGTTGCCCAAAAAATCTGTCAATCTTGTACCGGTACTGGGGATTGCCCAGTACCGGTTCATGCTGTCCAGAGTTGGTGTTTTTCAGCATTATTGAAGGCCTTGTACCGGTACTGGGCAAATCCCAGTACCGGTTCATATTGGAGAAATATCTACGTTTTTACCTCCTTTTTCAACTTTCCTTTTATAGCATACTTGCCACTTTTGGCATGTTTTTGGATATTTTTGGAGAGAGAAAGGTGCATTAGTACAAATATCCTTCTCATTCCTTTAAGTTGTAGGTAGTCTTTTATCATTTTAAGTCTTTTTCATTTCCTAGGAACTTCATTAAAGCTTCAAGCTTTCTTAGTTATTTCCTTCAAGAACACTAGTAAGTCTTTCTCGTTTGTTAATTTCTCGTTTATTAAAGTTGCTTGTACGGACTAGATCTTTACTAATATCAAGTTTATTTCCGTTTTTATCGGTTAATCATGTTTCCTTTCTTAGGCATGTTTTCTAGTCTTTTTAGCTATGTGTGAGTAGTCTTTTGGCTAAGTCTTGGGCTAATCTATCCTAAAGATCTAGGCGGTTATTTGGTTCTCGAAACTTCGGGCTTAAAATCATGGTTTTCGAAATTGGATTAACCTAGCCATTTTGGTCTAAGCGAAGGGTGTTAACTCCTTGGTATGAAGTTTAGTCAAGCGGTCTTGGCAAGCGACGTACCGAGGGCTCGTGGCCTCTTACGTGTTAGATACATTAGCAAAAATAGGTTTGTTTAGTTCCGTTTAATCACATCTTTTGATAAACGTAGTCATTAAAGTTAAATCTTCAGGGCGTGAGCACGCGGTCGTGACTCTCGCTTGAGTTATAATCGAGAACCGGTAGCAGCCTTTGTCAAGGGATGGACGATCCCTAGACTTGCCTCTTTTAAGTTAATTAAGCTCATTTCTAGTCTTTTCCTTAGTTTTCACTTTTAAAGCAAAATCAAGTTGGTTGTCTTGAACGCCGCACTCTACCATATAAACCTACAATCCAAACTAGCTATATTTCGATTCTCTGTGGGTACGATCCCGGACTTCCGGATATTATGCTATCGACGACCTAGCCCTACGCTTGGGGTGTTTCAACCTTATTGGAAGGCGAGGTTCGGAGGCTAAGCAAAAGGTCAGCAATCTCCTTGTTCTCGGATGGGGTTTCACTAGGCCTGGACCGAGAAGAGGTAGCGGCTTCGGCCTGCGAACGAAACCTTGATTCGGCTTCAGGCCCCAGCGACGTACTGTTCGTGCAAAATGAAAAACGCCAAGGAACCTAGAAAGCAAAAGAGAAAATGCACAAAAACCACAAAAACCTAAAGAGGGGTAAGAATCGAACCCATATCTGGTGATTTTTTCAAAATCTGGTGATGAATCCGCTCGAGATCAAACTGGAAGATGAACAGATGGGGGAGGAGCTCTGGCTATGGAGTTCTAGAGAGAGAGAGAACGAAACCCTTCTCTCTCTTCTGGTCACCCTTCATATAGGGAGGGGTTAGGGTTTCGAATTTCCTGCCCATTATTACACCGCCTAACTGGCGGTCAATCAGCACTCGACACGTGGCAGAAATAGGATGATTTTTAAGGACTTCACGCGTGCCAACCATCCTCTCATCAGCCGTGCCCGATCATGATGAGACACTTGGCACCCCTCCATTGGAGCTTGCCTAGAACGGTTGCTGGGGGAATGACTCAAGCTCGGCAAAAAATTCTACCCCTCGACCATGGCTTACGTTCGACAACTAGTGGGTACGGCTGAAACTCAACATCAATCCCTACCATGCGTTCGAGGCTGGCAGAGATTGATGGGCTATTGTAGCGGACCAAACTAGAAAGTCCGAGCCTACTGACAAATTGACTAGGATCAGGGTTGAGAATGATGGCCGTGCGAAGTTTTGGGTTCGGCAACAACTGAGGTTTGGGAATGTGCTACGTCACCTCTAAACCACTGACCAACCCGGCAAGAAACCTTCAGGGTTCGGCCACCTTCAGAGTAGACGGTTCGGCTTGCTCCGAGGCCATTCGATGACCCATATTATACTTATTTTACGTCTAGCGCCAGGTGGATGTCGTATAGGCTTAGCCGCCTTCCAATAGGAGGTCCTATTAGTGTGTTCTCCTCATAAGTCGCCATTAGGCTTGGCCACCCTCTAGATCACGCGCTCTCCCATGCACTGAAGCAGTTATGCCAAAGGATAATGATGGGCGCACATGGGGGTGCCAGCTCACACCGAAAATGGTTACCAGATCTATTCGGTGACATCGCGATGATGTCGCGGCTTGTGCAAGGCACATGCCCGTACTTGGAGAGAAAGTCAAGGAAACTCTATAAATATTGAAGGATAGCAACCCTAAGAGGTACACACTCTATTCTACACTAAGACTCTAGCTTCTTTCTTCTCTCTCTGCACATACTTATCCTCTCACCGAAGAGCTTTGCCGGGGCAACCTCGGCCAAGTCTTAATCGTGCGTTCACTATGCAGGTTAGAACGAGAAGACTAGGAGATCAGCGAACCAGCGGAGGAGGAACCTGAATCAAGGATCACGGGCCACACATTATCTGCTTTGGAAAACGCAGGTATTGAATGCATTGCATGCCAATGGATTTATTGAGTATGTTGATGGCACTATTTCTTCACCATCTGTGCAAATTACCGATTCAAATAATCATGTCATTACGAACCTTGCTTATCTGAAATGGAAACTCATTGTTAATCAGGTGTTGTCTTGTATTACTGCTTCGTTGTGATAATATGCTACAATGCCTCATGTTCTAGGGTTAGACAGTGCTTCTAATGTGTGGAGTTATTTAGCGCATCATTTTAACTTCATGTCTAGATCTAATATTCATGAACTTAAGAGAGAGCTGTTTAGTTTTACCAAAGTTTTTCCAAAATTGGTACTCTAGAATCTTATATTGATGAAGTCAAGTCATGTGCTCAGAAGTTAGGTGTTATGGGATATTTGGTAGATGATGATGATATGGTCTTTCATACACTCAATGGTTTGCCGGGAGATTATGATCCTATAAAATTTGCTATACGAACACAGAGGGATTGTGGGCACATGCCCCAAAAATCGCATCGGATGCATCCCTTTTGAAAGTGCAGCGAAACACTCAATTCAGAGTCGTCACTTGGATTTAAAGGTCCGCCACCTAGGGAACCGAACTTGAAACGTTTGCCACGTTGTTTGATTTGAAAGGCTTATAGACTGGTCTGTCATCACCTTGATATCTTAGGTTCAGGAGCCAGGTTACGAGAGGGGAAGGGTTTTAAGGCACCCCCTCTTGCCCAATCTAAATATCGTTCTCTACTCGGGCATTTGTAAAACGTTTGCGATTCTTTCTCATTAATCGATTTTTAGCCAGTTAGGGCATGGGAACAGTTTAAAGGGATTAAAAATGTAACATGTTTGCAGGATGTAATAGATGGCGTGCTCACTTATTGAAATAGTTAGAATAGGATGAAAACAGACTCCTGTGGGGACTTTAAATAGACTGGAAAGCACTATTTTGGAGTGTCGTGCGCAGGAAGAAACCAACATGCACTTATCAAGTCACTGCATGTTGATCTAACCTACGCGTGCTACACCAAGACCCGCGTGCGCCAGTAGGTTTAAGCCCACAGCTCTTATTTCCAACCCTCTGGAATGACCAGTGCACACCCAGGACAAACCACGCAGTTCATATGACAGTCATAATATACAGTTATAGGCCGTTTGAATGGGCTACAAAGCCACCAAATGAGTAGGCACTCCATAAACAGTGTGAGAGATAAAATAAAGGCCAAAGCCTAGTTACCCATGCAAAGGCCAGCCACTGGTCAAGACTGATTTAGCGCGCGCGGGTAAGCCACAATCGCACGGGGGTTTAAGCCATTAGACCAGGGCTTGGTTCTGCATGTTTCTGGGTTTTGAGACATATCCCAAAAAGACCCTAGGGGTATTCCATTGCAGCAGATATGGGTATTAAAATACAACTAGCAATTTTAACAATGGAAAGCAGTAAACTGATTGTTAACATGCTTGTTGTGATGTATATACAAAGGAGACCATTAAATAACAGGGTTCCAGTCCCTACGCAAAATCTGCGCGGGCAGCCACAAAGTGGCACACACTGGTCCTTACCACTACAATTTTTGAAACCATACCAGTGTTAGGGCCAAGACTCGTATTGACTACCAGCCTTGACCCTACTAGCCCCCCTTAGGGATTAGAATAGAAAGCAGTACAAAGGTGTTATACCTTTGGTTCTTGGGTTTGAAAGAGTGATTGAGCTTTGAGCTTGAAGGGTTGTTTGATGGATGGATGTGTGCTTGATAGTGTTAAAACTAGAAGGTGGATGTAGTTGCTTGAATTGGAGAGCTTACAAATGATTCTTTGAGTTTTATCTTGTGAAACCCTCTTGCAAATTGGTAATCCCTCTCTTGTGAGAGAGAGGAGTTTAGACAGTCATAGGGCTGGCATTGCTTCCTTCCAAAGGCTTTCCTCTCATTGTTTGAGAGGGAAAAGGTGATGGGATGGGTGTAAGGGACGTCCCTTGGCAAAGACAGCTTTTTTGACATATTGGAAGGTTCCCATGTACTGTACTCCCTTAATCATGGCTTCTACATGCAGAATAAGCAAGTTTGACCAGAGTTATGACCAGCGCACGGGAGTTTTAATTTAGCGCACACAGGTCAACGAGAAGGGTTGACTAGCGCGCGCGAGTCAAAGCTACCCTGCCCTGGTCAATGGTCAAACCTAACAGTTTGACCAACACCTGGCACTTTGAGTAGCGTGCACTGGGTCTGAACCAACGGGTGGCAGTAGGGTAAAATATAGGTTTGGATAGGGTAAAAAGGGTATCAATTACTGAAACGCTCAACCACTTGACATTCTCGGGGTGTTCTTGATCCGTTTCATCATTGGGGAATCAAAAATTGAATGTAAACTAATCTGGAAAGCCAGATTAGGGTGCCTACAGGGATTTAAAATTTAATGAGGTTGTAGCTATATTGAAGGCTGAAGAAAAAAAAAATCTTAAGTCTAAAGGAAAAGAAGATCAAAGTTCTAGTAATGTGTTTCTTGCAACTCAGAAATTCCAAGATTTAAATGTGTCTGGGGCATCTACCTCTACATCTGGTGTTGAATGAGTACTGGTAGTGGTAGTTCTGTGGTTCAACAGGTCTAACATCCTCAGTTGGTTCCTCCTGTGGTTTCTGTGGTTCCTCCTCCTCAACCTCAACTATTTCACCCTCAAACTCAAATGTTTCAACCTCAATTTCCTACACCATTTTCCACTCAATCTGGGCCTTGTTTTCATACTAACAACCAGAACGGACCAAGAGGTCAAGGGTTTTCTCAGGGGTAAAGACAATCATTCACCACATACATGTTATTATAGAAACTCTTCTTCTTCTCCAAGATTTATTTCACCGCTTGGACAGAATTTACAACCTCAGTACTTTCAATCTCCAATGTGGAGACCACATTCTGTGCCTCAGTTTATGCCTATGCCTCATCCAAACGGTTTTTCTCAAAGCTCGAGATAGGGATATCCTCAGGTTCATTATGCCGCTGGTCCTTCATTTGCTTCTAGTTATGAGGCTACATACAATGGAGGATATCAAGTACCTAGTTCATCTGGTTTTGGTGGCAATTCTTCGTTTCATGGGATGTATGAATAGGTGGTGTTCCTCCTGCTACTGCAGCATTTGCTGCATATGCTGGATCAAGCTCTGGACCTAGTTCTAGTCTTGGTTCATCTTCTTCTCACAATTGGTATTTTGACAGCGGCGCAACAAATCATGTCACTTTTGACATTTCAACTCTTACTCAGACTCAACCCTACACAGCAAGTACAAGAGTTGTTGTTGGAAATGGTAAATCTATTTTTATTTCTTGTACTGGTAGAGGAATACTACCTACACCTAAGGCTCAGTTTGAACTTACTAATGTGCTACATACTCCTGCTATCACTCATAATCTGTTGTCTATTTTCCAATTTGCCAAAGACAATAATTGTTCTCTCATTTTTAATTCTTCTAGGTATATGATTCCGGACAATTACACACAACAAGTTCTTTTCCAGGGTCCATGTCACCAAGGCCTTTACCCTATCCACAGCTTCTCTAGCTCACATTCTCCTCAGGTTTCTACTACTCTTCTTCATAATTCTACATTTACTTCTAATTTTGTTGTTTTATGGCATCAAAGGTTGGGGCACCCTAGTCTTCCTCTTTTTCTGTCATTGATTAAGCAATATGATTTACCAGTCTCAAGGCCTTTTGATGTCACTTGTAATAGCTGTAGTACTGTCAATAGTCATAAGTTGCCCTTTTCTTTGTCTCAGTCACATTCTTCCAAACCTTTTGATTTGCTTCACTTGGATGTCTGGGGTTCTGCACCCATTCCTTTTGTCAACGGATTTCGATATTATTTGTTGGTCATTGATGACTATACCAGGTACTCTTGGTTATTTCCTTTACATTACAAATCAGAGGTTAAAACTACTTTGGCTCACTTTAAGGCATTTGTTGAAAATCAGTTTCACACTACTGTAGAGATTGTAAGGTCTGAAAATGGCAAGGAGTTTGTGAATCATTTCTTGTTCAGTTTGTTTCTTCTTAGTGGTATACTCCATCAAACTTCTTGTCCATACACCCTTGAACAAAATGGGGTTGTGGAAAGAAAACATCGACATCTCATGGAAACCAATTTAACTTTACTTACCAGGCAGGAATGCCTGATCATTTCTGGTTAAAAGCTCTTGTTACCACTATTTTCTTGGCTTACAGGTTGCCACATACTTCCCTTAACTTCAATGTTCCATTTGTTCTTCTTTTTCATACCAAACCAGATTATTAAGCTCTCAAACCATTTGGTTGTGCCTATTTTCCTTGGTTGAAACCTTATATGCCTCACAAACCTATTCCTAAATCAACACCTTGTGTATTTCTAGGGTACTGTCCCACTTCCAAAGGCTACTGGTGTTTTGATCCTATCACTAACAAAGTGTATGTTTCTCGACATATTAAATTCCATGAAACTGATTTTCCTTACAAATCTCTTCTTCAGAACTAATCTTGTTCTGATCTATTACCATTTGATCGGCATTCTTTTTATGTTCCTCTTACTACCATTTCTGACATTATTGTTAATGTTCTGTCTCCTCAAATTACACCTCCTCCTTCTTCTTCTTGTGCACCTGTTCCTATTCCTCTATTTGATTCTTCTTCTTTTCCCATTCATGTTGGTTCTATTCCTATTCTTGATACTTCTACTAATTCTGCTCATGTGTCTTTAGGGTCTGTTTCTCATTCTATTCCTTCTGTGCCTCAGTCTCCAACCCCTGTTCATCATATGCATACTAGGTCTAAGAATGGCATATATGCACCTAAACATCCACTTTCCTTGCTTGCTTCTCTTGATTCTTCCAGTCCATCTTCTTCTTTACCTTTCACTGATCCATCTCATTATTCTCAAGCTGTTTATCATCATGTTTGGCAAAAAGCCATGGCAGAAGAGTATGAAGCCTTAGTAAATCAGGGTACTTGGGTTTTAGTTCCTCCACCAAATCATGGAAATGTAATGGGTTGCCAATGGATTTATATAATTAAGAGGAATTCAGATGGTACTGTGGCTAGATATAAAGCCAGGCTTGTGGCTAATGGCAATCATCAAGCTGATGGGTTGGACTTTACTGACACATTTAGTTATGTCATAAAACAACCTACTTTAAGAATAATTCTTAGTCTTGCTATGCATTTTTAGTGGCCTCTTAGACAATTGGATGTTTCTAATGCTTTTCTTCATGGGGTTATTAATGAGGATGTTTTTATGAAACAACCTTTGGGCTACAAGGATCCCACACATCCAGATTATGTTTGCAAACTTACCAAAGCTTGGTATGACATGTTTTCTAGCTATCTTCTGCAGCTGGGCTTTTCTTCTAGTAAAGCTGACATAGTTTCATTCTCAAACAAGTTGCATCTTTGACTCTAGTTCTCATTTATGTGGATGATATAGTTATCACTAGTTCAAACTCAGGGTATATTTCTGATCTAATCAAGCTACTTAGTACGAAATTTGTTATGAAGGATTTAGGGAATGTACACAACTTCTTAGGGATTGAGGTTTAGTCAACTCCCTCTTGATTGTTTCTTTCTCATACCAAATATGCCACTTAGTTACTGCACAAGGTTGGGATGATAGTGTAGACACCCCAATCTGAGCTTCCCAGATTAGTTTACTTACGGTATTTGATTCCCCGACGATGAAAAAGATCAAGAGCACCCTAGGAATGTTAGAATGTTTGAGCTTTGAGCGGTTAAACCCCTTTAAAACCCTTTAAACCTAACCCAAGAAGCCTCAGCCAAAACCCTACATGCATACGATGGTCCCACACCAGCGTGCGCTGGTCCACTTGCCATGTGTCAGTAATCGGTTAGTTTTGACCATTGACCAGGTTTGGAACCGCGCATGCAGGTCAGCTACCTGCATATGCCAGTCAAACCTAGTCCCATCACCTTTATTCAGCAATGATCACAAGACTTTTGGGGCACCCTTGGCCCTATTTATTCGTCAGAGGAGTGAACCTCGGACAGGGGGATGTCCCCCCTCTCTCACACATCTCCCATCACCTTTGCCTCTCATCCAATGAGAGGGAAGCCTTTGGAGGGAAGCAAGGCCAGCCATTCTTGTCTGATTTACTCCTCTCTCTCACCCCATCCTCTATATAAACTCCTCTCTCTCACCCTTGCCAAGGGTTCACCAAGTTTAAAATGTTCCCAAGGTTTCCCTAACTCAAAGTTTCATCCCTAACTCTTTGTTGCTCACTTTCTTAGGTAAGAAAGGCCTCGTCAAGCACCACAATCATCCATCAAGCCCATCCATTTAAGCCTCAAACAATCAAGTTCAAGCTCAAATCCTTTCAAACTCAAAAGCCAAAGGTATAACACCTTGGTATTTCTCTCAGTTCTGATCCTTGAAGGGGGCTGGCAGGGTTAAGGCTGGTAATCAATACCAGTCTTGGCCCTAGAGCTGGCAAGGTTTCAAAAGCTATTTCTGGTTAGAACTAGCGTGCGCTAATCGTAAGCTCGCGTACGTCAGTCCTTGGCAGTACGTGCAGAACTGGAGTGGGGATTGGTATCGAGTTATTTTATGTTTTAACATATTTATACATCACTGTGAGCATGTTAAAATCAGATTTACTATTTTTTCTTTTGCTAGAACTGTTAGTTGTATTTCAATAAATATATCTGCTACAATAGAATACCTTTAGGGTCTTTCTGAATGTGTCTTAGAACCCAGAAAATGTAAAGCCAAACATTGATCAAAGGGCTCAAACCTGCGTGCTATAGTGGTTTACCCACACACGCAGGTCCAGCGCTAACCAATTTCTATCCTTTGCATGGTAACTAGGCCTTGGCCTCTGTTTTTATCCCCACTCTGTTTATGGGGTGTTTTATTCTTTTGGCGGCCTCTGAGCCCGTTCAACTGCTTTAGAATTGTATATTAAACTGTTTGGTTTGTCCTGGGTGTGCACTGGTCATTTTCAGAGCCCAAAGGGTTGAAAATAAGAACTGTGGGTTTGAGCTTACTAATGTGCGTGTGTTCTATAGTGGCGTACGCAGGTTTAGTCAGCATGCAATGACTTGATCAGTGCATGTTGGCTTCTTCCTACGCACGTCACTCCAGAACAGTGCTTTCTAGTCTATTTGAAACACCCACAGGAGTCCATTTTCATCCTTTACTGATTGTTTCAATAAGCGAGTATGCCATTTGTCACATCCTGCTAACATGTTACAGTTTTTATCCCCTTTAACTGTTCCCCTGCCCTAATTAGCTAAAAATTGATTACTGAGAGAGAATCAAATGTTTTACAAATGCCCGAGTAGAGACCAATCTCCGGATTGGGCGAGAAGGGTACCTTAAAACCCTTCCCCTCTCTTAACCTAGCTTCTGATCCTCAGATTTCAAGGTGACGACAGACCAATTTATGCATTTTTTTAAAATCAAACAACGTAGCAAGCGTTTCAAGTTCGGTTCCTTGGGTGACATACAACAAAAACCCAAGTGGCGACTCTGAATTGAGCGTTTTGTCGCATTTTTTCAAAAAGGTGCACCTGACAAACATCAAATTTTTAGGGGCGTGTGCCCACAATAGCGACTCTACTACGGATAAATTGGATTAGTCTTTACTTGGATATTAATACGCTTGGGAACAATCCCGTAAAAGTCTGTTAAAACAGTGAGCTTTGCGCTGTGGAAGAACGGAATGGTTATTAAATTGGATCCTCGCATCCGACCAATCTCGACTGGGACTTTTTCGATTGTTCACTTGAGTAGTTTTCTGCAAGTATCGATTAATAAAAGTGAGCCACATTTTAAAAGGCATTTTTGCAAACGTTGCGATTCTCTCTCATTAATCAATCTTTTGGCATCCTTCATGTGCATCGATGTTGGCTAGCCCCGTTGAGGTATTTTGGGTAACCGGCACAGTTTACTGGAGCCCGGGGTCCTCGAATGCCCAACAACCTTGGATGATGAAAAGTCATACTACCGTTCAACCGTTACTCTGCAATATGCGTTGCAGCGGGAGGTATATCGTGGCTTTAGCCTGAGGAACCACTCAAACCAAATCTGGCCTTTCATATACAAAGCAATAGAACTCTCCAAACTAAGATAGTATCTGTAGGGTAAGATCTACTTGCATCTAACCCCCATGTACTTTCTACGTATTACTGCTTCCCCTATCGCATGCACTGTACATACATACCGTTTTGCGTAGGAGCATGATAGGGCGGCTTCTAGGCAGTCTCTTGTCAAGTCTATCTTATGTTTGTTAGGATGCTGCCATGACCCGATGAAGAGTCTTGCATCTCGATGGTGCGCGTTATCAAATTTCAAAATCCTTAGATCAACGAGACTTTGGAAAATCGAGATTTTCTAGGTCCTTGTCCAAAACGCCCGATCAATGTTTCAAACGGAAAATAAGGAACAACAAAGAGAATGCCATGATACACACCACCCAAGTTAAGTGCTAATCACTTACGCCGTTCAGGCTCTGGCACAGTGCTGCCTACACCGCCTCGGTTCCTGTATAACGTCATCTACACCGAGTTGTTCCACCTCCAAAGTTGAAACTTTGAGAATGAAATAGTCAAAGGCTTAGACTATTTTGACATCTCTTAGTGTTAGTTGTTTCAGACAAAAGAAACACCGTCGAAAAGAATTTCGATGATTCTGGCAGGATCCGAACATCATGAGATAGACTCGTCTTTAGTAGTAGAGTCGAGGCTCCTCTGTTCCATATCTAGCCTTAGAGTATGCTTGTTCTAAGTTCTAGCAACCTCTTTGCGTTGTCTCGGATGGTCTATGATAAGGAGATTTGCTCTGATCCTACAAACGGGATTTAACCTACCTGACACGGCTTACCCATGGTTGTCGGTGCCCTTGGTACAAGAATATCTCGAGTGAGATTTGGGGCTGGGGTTGGTCTTGTAGGGCCTAGTTCGACACTAACGGGGATGTGTACATTTGTACTTCTTTCTTTCAAAATAAACTATTATAGGGACACTCTCTGAGCCTTCAATTGCTTTCCTATCTAGCTTTGTGCCATTGCACCATCAAAGAAAGTACCGAAAAGAATAGCCAAACCTGCTTGGGAACGTCCACTGGGTTTGTACAGAAGACTTGCTAGGCTGTTTCCTCAGTCAGTCACAATGGAAGCTCTGGCAGTTAAGGGCAAATTCACCGCCATCTACACCACCCAAGACACCTCCGTCCTCTCCTTCCTCGACGTCATCAACTCCCGCTCAAGCATTCGTCATGGCCGATGCTCCTTAGGATCCAACTACTATTCTTGCAAACCACCAGCACAACATGGGAATCATGCAATAAAGGGCCGATCAGGCTGAGGCTTCTATGGCCAACTTGCGTGCGTTGATAAATGAGTGACTCCCACCAAGAGCAGAAAGAATGGAGGAAGAGAGAGCCGATCCCGAGCCTGAAGTTCAAGTTCCTCACCCTGAAGCAGTTGTTCCCGATCCTAAAATGGTAGGTCTGATAGCCAAGATGGCCAAGCTCGAGGAGACTGTCTCCAAATCTGAAAAACTAGGGGCTGGTGGTTTGGACATGGATCGGCTTTGCCTCTTTCCGAATGCCAGGCTCCCTGAGAGGTTCAAAATACCAGACTTCTCCAAGTTCGATGGGACCAGTGACACGAAGACTCATCTGTTGGGTTATCATGCTGCTATGAAGTTGCTTGGCGTCGAGGATGACGCGATGGCCCAGATGTTCCCTCAAACACTCTCTGGCCTGGCTTTTCAATAGTTTCTATCGCTCGACGTCTCTAAAAGAAGAACTTGAGAGGACATAGAGGCTGCCTTTGTCTCACAGTACAATTACAACTCTCAACTCAAGATGAGTACTCGAGAGTTGGAGTCTACAAAGATGGAAGCAAAAGAGTCCTTTGCTGATTTTATCAAGGGGTGGAGGGCTAAGGCCGCCCTTATAACTGATCGCCCAAACGAGAGGGATCAGATTCGCATCATCTCCCGCAACCTACAGCCTGACTATGCCAAGAAGTTCAAGCATCTGCCAACTTTGTGACTTTCTTTGAGTCTGTTTTGGCCATCGAGGAGGCGCTGCAAACTGGAGTTCTACCAAGAGGAGAGTCCTCTTCTTCCTCTACTCAGAAAGTGAAGCCGCGGCCCTATTTTGGGAATAATAACGCGTGGTTCGGTAGCAGCAACTACTCTAATACAACTTCAAGTGGGAGTGATGCTCCGGCTTTCGACTCCAGTTAGGCCACCGATATCAACCCAATTCGAAACACTCAAAGCTCCCGATCCCGAACCCAGCCTCTGAGTTTCTTTGTCTTCGAGGCACCTTTGTCCGCAATGATGGAGAAGCTTTTCCAATCTGGCCATCTCAAGCCTTTGACCCCAACTCCTTTGCCCAAGGTCCTACCTGCTAACTATAACGCCAACCATTTCTATGCCTTCCATCAAATGCATGGCCATCTCACTGATAGCTGCTTGCGTCTCCGACATGAGATACAAGATCTCATTGACAATGGCACTATTCAAACGCCGCCAAAGCCCAATGTCATTTCCAACTCCTTGCCTCAACACCAATCTAACCCTCTGGTTGGTCAGATATCTATCACCTCCACTCAAATCAACCCGAGCTTCACCATATTTAACCCTAGCCACTATATCGTCCCTTAAAACCAACCTAAACCAACTATGCCTATCCCGTCTAAACACGAGGTTGGCATGATGGCCTAAGTTGTAGAACAGAAGATGGGGCTGAAAGCTGGAAAGCATTGGTTGAGGACCGAGCCGATCAATCGAAGGAAGGGACTGACGAGCTGAAGTCTATTGATCAAGGGAGCACCAAGTAGGTTTGGTTGAAGAAGTTGAGGAAACCGAAGTGTTGTTGCTTGGGCTCGATGACCTCTAGATCCCACCACTCTGCGAGGAAGCCAAGAGTAACTTTAAAAATTGCATTTCAAAGCGATTCTATTTTCCATTGACACTTTTGAATTTGAGAATTTGAGTCTGACACAGTGTCTGTCAAGTTGTCTAAGTTCTAGCTCTGAATCGGAGTTTGTGTCTCTTGGCCCTCCATGACGTAGCTTCTATTTTTAATTCGAGTCTTTTGTTGTACTTGGCTACCTCGAGGGGCTTTATTTTTAAATGCATTATCCTACTTCTAAGTACTTTGTTAGCTTTCATATAAACTGTGTTGACCCTGTTGACGAAGGGATAGGTTTCGATGGGATCATCCTCAAGGAAATGTGTTCCCTTGCCGAAAGGGAAAACGAAAGGCATGCTCAGCCTATAATTGAAATAGTAGTTTCAATAAACTTGAAAGATGAGGTAGACCTCCGAAATGGTTCAAATTTGCTCAACACTTTCCCAGAGGAGCATTGCACCCGGTCAGACAGGCTCGAAGAGTTCATCGGCGGCTTGGCTTGGTCTCACAAAAGACATGCTTGGTGCCGCTCCTAAGATAACCAAGCATCAAAGCCCCTGCTACTGGATGACGCACCATGTAAAGCAAAAGCTCAGAAGGCTCCATGCCTCATACCATGCTCAAAACAGCAACAGTGGCATTCCGCCAGGCACAATTGAGAAAGTGTAAAAATGACCCGGAGCAAGAAGTTTCAGCCGAAGTGCTTTTGATCTTTCATTAACAAAGCCATTTTATCTGGGGCTGCGACCAAAGATCACTGACGTCGATGGCGACGAATTCAATACCATGGCCAACCTGGATCAATATAAGTGGTGCTTTTCCCTAAGAGAGACTCGTTGGGCTGAAAACCCTAAGGGTGGGCAGTTCCAAGCAAAAGTTAGAGCAGTCTGCTAGACCGAAAACCTATAAAGGCGATCTAGGAAAAAATGAATTGGCAATAGTCAAAAGCTCGCTAGACAGAAAACCCGAGTGGGTGGTACTCGGCAAAAGTTAGTGTGTAAAAGGTGAGGTAAACACTCGAGAGTAACTTTAGCCTGAACTGCATTTTGATCTAATTCCTCAGAAGGGGATACGTAGGTAGTCTCTTTTCGAGACTCAGTTATAATCTATCAATTGGGTCCATGGTTGACGTTTTGGTACACATCAAAGGTTAAGAAAGGTCAAGAACAAGACAAGCTTCGTTGGAGAATCAGAAGGGAGAAACCTTTCGTCTTTCAAGTTTAATGCAAACTACTACTTCAATTTCAAAGCTGAGCACAAAGCCTTAAAATAATTTGAAGCATAAAAAACAGAACGAAATGCTAGAGGCCCTAACGGGCTCACAGTTTATTCTAAGTCAGCGGATCCTGGTGTGAACAACTACAACGGACTTGCAGTTATGCGCGCTAGTTTGAGGTTTACGCGCGCTTGTTCAAAGTGATGCGCGTTGGCCTCAAACTTGCACGTGCTTCTTCGATTCCTGCAGCAAACAGCAGTAGGCAGGCGTCACGCCTAGCAAAGATTTTGGACTCCTGTGGGGGTATTTCAAGTTCAAATCAAAGTCGCAACGCCTCGAAAGTTGTTCTTTGGTGTTTGCCAAGTTTTCCTTGCCATGCAGGTCATGTGGGCCTAATGTGACTGTACGGGGGTGTCAATTTCAGTCCGGGACTTATACGAGTCTTCCTTTTGCATCTGTTGTCCATCTTTGCGACATTTTTCAAGTTTTTTCGGTCTGTTTCCCAGTTTGGGGCTTTTGTCTCGATTTTGTTTGTTCGTACAATTCATTGTACATATTTGACTGTATGTGAGTGTCAGTTTCTTTTGTCTAGGGATATTTTGGATTTTGGCCTGTTAATGCCCAAAATTTCATTATTTTCCATGTGTCTAAGAGCCCGTCGTATCCTAGAACTCTTCTTCCTTTGTTGCCGGAGCTAGGCAAGTCTATACGTGTGCGTATGTCTGTGTGTCGACTTAGTTCGCTCATCAATGCAAGTTGGATATTAGTAGTTGGTTTATACTCTCTTTCGAATGAGCCAAAGGTAATGCAACTTTCACCGCGCCGCTATGGCATCCATAATCAAAACAGCGAGACATCAAGTATAGAGGGATACATTGGCCCAATACAAAAGCAAATCAAACAAGTCAAAGGGTGCTCTGACCCACTCAAAAGTTTTCTACTTGGGCGCGCAGGCTCGAATCTCAACTCAAAGCAGGAAAGTAAAAGTGTGGCTCAGTGGTAGCCTTCAATCGTCAGGCTTGTCCTGGTCGTCGTTTGTGTCATCCCTTCCCTAGGAGCTGCCCTTCTCTATGTTTGCATTTTCAATTTGTACATATGTGTTTAGCATACATTATCGTTGCATATTGTATATCAAATGTCAAAAGCAGGAAAGTGCATTGGCAACTCGAAGCACGTTGAGGTGTTCTACCATTGGTGTTGGGGCACTGGCAAATCAAAGCATGTTGAGGTGATCTACTGTCAATGTTGGGGCATTGGCAAATCAAAGCACGTTGAGGCATTCTACCGTCAGTGTTGAGGCATTGGCAACTCAAAGCACATTGAGGCGTTCTACCGTCAGTGTTGGGGCACTGGCAAATCAAAGCATGTTGAGGCGTTTTACCATTAGTGTTGGGGCATTGGCAACTCAAAGCACATTGAGGCGTTCTACCGTTAGTGTTAGGGCATTGGCAAATCCAATCAACGTTGAGGCATTCCAAAGGATGCGATGAAATCTTCTGCGGGACCGATGCGATGATGGTCCACCCGCCCCTTTCTATTTGATCCACAACCATAGCCTGTTCTGTGCAATTCTACTTTCACCCCTGGCGATGGACCGCCGGCCCATTCCACCAATCAGGTTCCTTAAGTTTACATGTCTACTTTGTTAGTGTTCTTTGTTTTGGATAGCCTTGAGGGATGTCTAGAAATCTTTGACATTACCAGTACCGACTCAATGGTGCTCTAAGTTCCGTCAAAGAGGGGCTATTGTAGATGCCCCAATCTAGGCTTCCCAAATTAGTTTACTTACGGTATTTGATTCTCCGATGATGAAAAAGATCAAGAGCACCCTGGGAATGTTATTATGCATACGTTGGTCCCACATCAGCGTGTGCTGATCCACTTGCCACATGTCAGTCATCGGTTAGTTTTGACTGTTGACCAGGCTTGGACCCGCGCACGCAGGTTAGCTACCTGCATACGCCGGTCAAACCTAGTCTCATCACCTTTATTCAACCATGATCACAGGACTTTTGGGGCACCCTTGACCCTATTTATTCATCTGGGGAGTGAACCTCGAACAGGGAGATGTCTCCCCTCTCTCCCACATCTCCTATCACCTTTCCCTCTCATCCAATGAGAGGGAAGCCTTTGGAGGGAAGCAAGGCTAGCCATTCTTGGCTAGTTTACACCTCTCTCTCACCCCATCCTCTATATATGCTCCTCTCTCTCACCCTTGCCAAGGATTCACCAAGTTCAAAAAAGTTCCAAGGTTTCCCTACCATAAAGTTTCATCCCCAACTCCTTGTTGCTCACTTTCTTAGATAAGAAAGCCTTTGTCAAGCACCACAATCATCCATCAAGCCCATCCATTTAAGCCTCAAACAAGCAAGCTCAAGCTCAAATCCCTTTCAAACTCAAAAGCCAAAGGTATAACACCTTGGTATTTCTCCCTATTCTGATCCTTGAGGAGGGTTGGCAGGGTTAAGGCTGGTAATCAATACCAGTCCTGGCCCTAAAGCTGGCAAGGTTTCAAAAACTGTTTCTGGCTAGAATCAGCGTGCGCCAGTCGTAAGCTCGTGTACGCCAGTCCCTGATAGTACGTGCAGAACTGGCGTGGGGATTGGTATCTAGTTATGTTATGTTTTAACATATTTATACATCACTGTGAGCATGTTAAAACCAGATTTATTGTTTTTCCTTTGCTTGAACTGTTAGTTGTATTTCAATAAATATCTGCTGCAATAAAATACCTATGGGTCTTTCTGAATGTGTCTCAGAACCCAGAAAATGTAAAGCCAAGCACTAATCAGAGGGCTCAAACCTGCGTTCTACAATGGTTTACCGGCACATGCAGGTCCAGCCCTGACCAATGGCTGTCCTTTGCATGGTAACTAGGCCTTGGCCTCTATTTTTATCCCCACACTGTTTATGGGGTGTTTTATTCTTTTGGTGGCCTCTGAGCCCATTCAATTGCTTCAGAACTGTACATTAAACTGTCTATAAACTGTTTGGTTTGTCCTGGGTGTGCACTGGTCATTTCCAGAGCCCAGAGGGTTGAAAATAAGAACTGTGGGTTTGATCTTACAAGCGTGCGCGTGTTCTATAGTGGCGTACGCAGGTCTAGTTAGCATGCAGTGACTTGATTAGTGCATACTGGTTTCTTCCTGCGCGCGTCACTCCAGAACAGTGCCGTCCAGTCTGTTTTCATCCTATACTAATTGTTTGAATAAGCGAGCATGCCATTTGTCACATCCTGCCAACATGTTACAGTTTTTATCCCTTTTAACTATTCACCCACCCTAATTGGCTTAAAATTGATTAATGAGAGAGAATCAAATGTTTTACAAATGCCCAAGTAGAGACCGATCTTCGGATTGGGCGAGAGGGGTGCCTTAAAACCCTTCCCCTCTTGTAACCTGGCTCCTGAACCTCAGATTTCAAGGTGACGACGGACCAATCTATGCTTTTTTTTCAAAATCAAACAACGTAGCAAGCGTTTCAAGTTCGGTTCCTTGGGTGGCATACCACAAAAATCCAAATGGCGACTCTGAATTGAGCGTTTTGCCACGCTTTTCCAAAAGGGCGCACTTGACAAACATCAGATTTTTAGGGGCGTGTGCTCACAGATAGAGTGTAAGCCTAGTGATTCTCCATCTTCAGTAAAGCCTAGTCTACCAGATCTAAATTCGATATTTCTAGATGCTTCTTTATGCACAACTATTGTGGGCTCCTTACAATATCTTACCCTCACCAAACCAAAAATTTCATTTTCTGTGAATGTAGCACGTCAGCATATGCATTCTCCTAGGCTCAGTGATTTCATAGCTGTCAAAAGGATCCTCAGATCACTACAAGAAAAATTTAATTGGGTGACGAATGAAAATCGTCACAAATTACATGTTTTTCGTCACAAATAATATAGGTGACGAAAAAAAATTTGTCGACTAAAGGTTGTCGAGGATTCCTACCTGGTGACGAAATCTATTTTTCGTCACCTATAGTGCCTTTTGATGACGAAATATTTCGTCACCAAAAAGTAAATAATTGATGACGAAATTTTTTTCCTCACTTATTGTGCTTTTTGACGACGAAAAAATTCGTCACCGATGGGTCACATTGGTGACGAAATTTTTTGTCACTAATATAAGAAATCGGTGACGAAACTTTTCGTTGCGAAAGATGTTTTCATATGGGAAAAGAAATCCATCTTTCTTACTCCTGCTGGGTTTCGAACCCGAGTCCCTTGAGTTTTTCGTGCAAGTTCCAACCAACTGCACTACACACACTTTTCAGTAAATATTTGAAATATCTAATATATAACACATATGTTTAACATGAAAATATATTTCGAATGTAATTTTGGACCTTTAAACATTAAAATTAGCAATTTTGATAAACATGAAAGTTGTAGGCAATTGAGTTATTGTTCAAACCCAATTTGAATTATCTCAATCGGAGATTTTAGTAAAGAGTTATGTCCGAAATACATTTAGTGACAAAGCGCAATTCATAAATTTCGTCACGAAAGGTACCCATTTGACAACGAAATATATTTTTTGTCGCTGAAATCGTTAAAATGGTGACGAAATTATTTTTCGTCACCAAAGTTAAGCATTTGGTGACGAAAAAAATATTTCGTTACTAAATTGCTCACATTTGGCGACGAAATATATTTTTTGTCACCAAATGATTATCTTTGGCGACAAAAAATAATTTTGTCACCTTTTTTAAGCTTTCGGCGACGAAAAATGTATTTTATCGCCAAATGGGTACCTTTAGTGACGAAAATATTTTTTTCGTCGCTAAACAGGCATAATTGGTGACGAAATTATTTCGTCACGAAAGTTATCAAAATAGTGACTAATTTATTTTTTCGTCGCCAAATATACTCATTTAGTGACAAAATTAAATTTCGTCGCCACTTTTTCGTCACTAATTTTCATTTTTCTTGTAGTGGATACATGAAAGGGTCTCTCACTCAAGGGCTTAACTTTGTTCCCAATTCCTTATTTCTTACTGCCTATGCAGATTCTGACTGGGCAAGGGATCCCATCGATAGGCATTCTACTATTGATTTTGCAATATTTCTGGGTCTAATCTCGTTTCTTGGTGTGCCAAAAAGCAGCACACCGTGACACGATCTTCAACTGAGGCCGAATATCGAGCAATGGCTCAAACTGCAAGTGATTTAGTTTGGATACAACAGTGAATTATAGAGTTGCATGTTTCTTCTTCTATACCTCCTGTGCTATGGTGTGACAACACCTCTGCTATTGCTCTTGCCTCAAATCTTGTCTTTCATGCACGAACCAAGTACATTGAACTTGATTATCACTTCATTAGAGAGCAAGTCATGTCCAAAAAGATTGTTCTTCATCATGTTTCCTCTGAAGTCCAAATTGCTGACTATTTACTAAAGCTTTGTCTGTCTATCTTTTTCCGCTACTCAAGACCAAACTTCAGGTTAGTGAACCTCCCCTTCGTTTGCGGGGGAGTGTATAGGAGTAAGAGTTCAGTTGCTGAAGCACCTGATCATGGCCCTTCTGCCACATCATCTTCAGAGACTTAAGTGGGTTGTTAGTTTGTTAAGTGTGCTGGTTAGTTTGTTAGTAAACCTGAGTAGGATTAGCTTCTGTATTAGCAAGTGAGTGGAATGATATAAAGCGATTGCTGAGATCTGTATTTTGAGACTGAGTGGAATAAAAACTCAACTTTACTTTCTCTCTCTATTTCTCGTGTTCAACTTTCTCTCTCTTGTTCTTGATTGAATCTCGATTGAATCTGAATTTTGATTACAAAGATTGATCCTTTCCTCATGGTCAAACCATTGAAAGTAAGATTCCAAGCCAGGTCATCCGATTGAGTATCCAGCCTTTGGGGTTGGAATCTGTTCATCATATGATTAGAAATATGCTCAGGAATGGCAAACGAGAACTTGTCCCAATTCCAGTCATGCAGATTCCAAATCTTTTTACGCACGCTAATATCATCCTTGCCCAACCTAAATGGGCCCTGAATTAAGGAACGTAAAGGGCCAAGACCGGTCCAATTTTGAAACCAAAAGGAAGTGTTTCCTCCTTCGGAAGGAGTCCTTCCTGGTAAATAAGTACATGAAATTAGAAATCGTATTGGGCCGTTAGTTTCCATTCAAAGCATTCAATAATTTTACTATACTTCTCCTTATAAAATGTGATCTTACTTCTTGTACTAGAAAGTAGACAAAATAAAGAGAACAAAAAAGGGTAAAAATTAACCAAGAAAATAATTTCACACGATTAAGCCAATGATACAGCCATGGGACTCCGGACAACATGGACCCCATCATTCCAAGTGTACCATCCAAAAGCATGCCCATTTTTTCCTATGGTTTCTGCAGCCTTTCCTTTTGCTCTCACCGTTATGGTGAAGCTCTTCTTCTGACCTACATGGTTGAAGAACAAAATTGGCGGCCACACCTTTTTTGTTTGTTTGGTTGGTTGGACAAAAAAGAGAAATTAATTAGTAATCAGAAATAAAGAAGAATTCCCAAGAAGCAATAAAAAAAAGAAACAAAAATAATATTCATATATAATTTTCCCAGGTGATGATTTGTGGTAATTCTATCCCAATCATAACTTGTATACATCATTCTAACCATGCAGTAGTTTGTGATCTTTCAATTGTAAACTGAAATATTCATAGGTTAATAGATACTGATCCGTATTTTCAACGATATTGTCACTATCACGTTATTTCAAAGAAAATCTTTTGTACTAACATCATTTCCCTTCTAAAAATTTCAAGTTGTACTAGGCTCCATTCGCTTGCAAAGAAATTTGTGTAGGAAAGTCGTTCTCGAGAAAATTATAATGAAGTGACGTAAAGGAAAAGGGAAAGTATTTTCCTCCATGCGTTCATTTGATAGAAGAAATTGGTGGAAAAGTTAAAAGGCCATTGCTTAATTGCATAGGAAACTAATGCCAAAATAAGATTCCTGCAAAAAAACTTTTATTTTTTGCGGGATGAGTCTTTGAGAAAAACTAATCCGAGTGGAAAAGTTAGAGATGTGGGTCTCATAACATTTTTGCTAACTAAACATCCAGAAAATTCGAGAGAGTCAGATATTTCTGTACTTTTTTTCATTTTCGTGCACTGAACAGGCCCTAGTGTTATTGAATTTCCTGTACGTCTTTATGGAAAACTACGAATCCCTAGTGTTATTGAATTTCCTGTACGTCTTTATGGAAAGATACGAATCTCTTTATGATGAATACAATATATAGTGATCTATGCCTTATCCAGCTGTTATAAGTTCTCGGCCTTCTCGCTGAGATCTTACTCAGGTGTTGAGATTATTTCACAAATCTAGTCAAGAACCAATTTTTAACCAACTTACTAGATTCCACCCCTTTACTATTTAATATGCACCCAAAATTTATGATCAGTAGAATTGTGTGTGAATCAGATTTCTGTTTAGTTAAAATGTGATTCCGTTTTGTACGTGCAGTCGATCGGGAATCACTTTCTTGTTCTGGTACACCGCAAATGGTAAATTGAGAAAAACATATAGTCACTCAAATGTGTTAGAAATTGTCCGATGTATATGGGCTCTTAATTATTTGTCGGAGCCCAAGATTGTTGAATGGCTCCTAACACATTTCTGCCTCGATCCGTGTAAGAAGTTTGTGTTCACCACTTTCCATTTGTCGCATCTCTTTTAAGATAATAGCATAGCGGTCATACCTTAACAGAGAACCCCTTTGGTGGTTTGACGGAGGAGAAGTACACAGCCTTGCCGCCGCCGCCCACATTGGTGACGGTTCTCTTAACGGTCATGGTGCCATTGAGCTTGGAAATTGCTAGGGATGGGTAGTTGAGATTGTTGGATGTGGGTAGAGATTTGGGGCATTTGAACGATGGGTTGAGATTTGTGACACCATTGCCGCAGAGGAAAAGGAGGTAGTCTGTGTAAGAGGCGTCGTAGACAAGGCCGGGATCTGCCGCCTTTGCTGGTCGCAGGTGGCCGGAGCCGAACTGGAAGGGGTTTGCTGGGTTGCCGGCGGCGTCGGTTATTGGCTTTCCCATGTTGTTGTTTAGCCCCGCTGCAGTTTAAATTGTGATCGAAACATTAGGCACAAAGGTTAATTGAGCTAATGGTTAACAGTAATGAAAAGTGGAAACAGAAAAATAAGATTATGCACAAACATAACTTTCATTTAAAAAAATACTAGCTAGAATGATATGACGGTACATTGCTTAAATTGCAATAATTGGTGCTTAAATTTCAGATCTCCAGACCGAAAGGCCAATCCATGCCATTTTGGCTAAGAGCTCTGAACCAAAATAGTGTTCAACATTAGTACTGATGAAGGAAATGCTCTGTTTCCAGACATTAAGTTGGAATTGTTGCTGTGACCCAAAACACATCATCCTGATTCCAGGGCTTCAGATGTGATGACAACCTTTTATTTGTCGAGTTTACTGAGTAGGTAACCCATGCAAATATATAACACCTCGTAGTCATATGATCGGAGCAAATTTATCTAACGATCTGTTCTCTTAAATTTCACAAAAATAAAAGTGATTCGATCATGGATGTATCCACAAATGAAATTATTAACTTGGGGTACACCCCATTGCTGCCTCTAAACAAGAGTGACCTATGTAAGACTAAATTTTAATTTAGTCATTGTGGTGGCCCACATATTTTTATATGGCACATATTGATTATGAGTTTAATAGGATTCTCCATATCTTTATTTTATTCTATTAGTCAAACAGAGAAATCCTAACTAGACTCTACTTTGATGTTGATGGGAAGTGAGTATTTCATTAAAGAAACCAGTCCTCCCTGCCTATAAAAAAGCATTTAAGGTTTCATCAAATTAACGTGATATACTAAAGAGCTAGAAAGAAAGGCAAGGGAGAGAAACCCGTCTTCCACCTAGGGCTTAATGATCTAGTAAATTACGGTTGCTTCAATTAATCACTCAAGTTCCGTAATAATGGATCCGGGTACGCCGTTCTTGATTCTTTGATTTCCGCTTAATGTTTGTATTGTGATAATCATGATAGTTCTAGACCAGGGCATCGTATGTTGTTAATTATCTAACACCATTAAAGAATTAATTTACAACCTAACCTCATTGAATGCCAAGACAAAATCTTAGTATGAGGCCTTTACGAGTTTAAATATCCATCTTAATCTAAACTTAATGGCCTAGCGGTTGGGCCGCCCCTGGCTCACTGTGTGGTGCCAGCGCCAAACCCTACTCACCCACAAAATAAATGTCCCATAAAGTTGGAAAAAGGTGTGAAATGTCGAACCAGAAATGTACTATAAAATGTCTTATTGATGGTTTGTCTGAGTATAAACTTTGACAAGTTGATTTCACTTTGGATATCAAATTTCGAATCTGTTAACAAAATCTGTGCGTGTAGAAACACTAATGAGGGTGCGCACAAGTTTTGTACCTGTGGTTATAAGAGCAGATCTAATGGCGGCACTGGTCCAAGTAGGGTGAACGGCTTTGAGAAGGGCAGCTGCAGCACCCACATGAGGGCAAGACATAGAAGTTCCTGAAAGAATGTTATACTGAACCACTCTATTATCCTCGGCCACCTTTGTAGGGGATGATGCTTCACTCCATGCTGCCAATATATTCAGTCCTGGTGCCGTTATATCGGGCTGCAAAGCAATAGCCAAAAAAATGAAAAACGAATATAAAATTAGGAAAATGAAGTTAGTCAAAATTAACCGAAGTTTCATACAACTTACTACATCACGGTCTTAAATCATGGTATCGTAACACGAAAATCGTGCAATACGTTTAGGTCTAACAGTTGTGATTGTTCAGGTCTAAAGATTGGGCCCATAGGCCTACCCTCAACTTCATTCTTTTATCAGCTTATAAATTTTTTAAATTTAAGATAAATACAAGAAACCGGTACCTTGAGAATATCAGGGGTAATTACATTTGGACCTTGGCTTGAGAAGGCGGCCATGAATGGTGCGGGTTTCCAATTTAGTACAGTCCTTGCTGGAATGATATATGCTGTCGGATTCCTTGTCGAATTGATATACTTGAGAATCTTGATTGCGTCATCCGAATTCACGGCTGTTGCTGGAAGAAGATGAGCATCCGCTGCCAACTCGGCTCCATTGGCCGGACTATTTCCTAAAACAAAACCAATGCCACCAGCCCTCTTCACCTCCTCCCCTTTTCCAACTCTAGTCCCATTTCCTCTCAAGCACATCACAATCTTCCCTTTGGTTTTCTCTGGTGAAAGAGAACCAGGTAGGCATTGCCTGCGAAACCAAGGTTTTTTATTTTATTTTATATATATAACTAAAATGGTCTCAAAATTGTACTTAATTAAAAATAAAACTGGGAGAAAGATTAATACCCAGCAATATAACTTTTGGGCACATCTGGAGAAACTACTTGTGCTGCACAAACTAGTGGGTACATTTTCTCCTCCAGCTTGTATGGAGTAACTGTTTGCCCCTGTATATTAGCGAAATAACAAAAGGTGAGTTACAACCAATCAATCAATCCAACAGCTTATAAAAAAAAACTAATTATGCCGCAAAATAATTTTTTTTTTCAAATGTTGTATGCACTTCAGAGAATCAAAGAAAATACGCATATTTTTTATTCTTCCAACATGGTGTGCATTTTCTCATTTCCGAAAAGGGAATGCTGGCCCTTTTGGTTCATCCTCAACTTCTTATCAACACATTCAATCAGAAAATAAATAAGCTATTAAAGACAAATCAGATTCTTTTTATTCTTTTTGCTAAGTTTATTTTTTATTTTTGATACGTAACAAATCAGTTTCTTGCCAACGCTAAAACTTTCACTACAGCTATCATTCATCAATAAATATTTGAGATGAAACAAATGGAGTATTAATTCGCAAAATGTTACCTCAATTTTCATGCCATTGCCTAGCACAAGAGGCGCCAAAAATGCCCGGTCCACGCTGCCAGCCCCAACAGTGATGATCCAAGGGGCTGGATTTGACAATGTCGATGGGGTCGGTCCATTGTTTCCAGCACTACAAGCCACCACAATATTTTTCTTAACAGCATGAAGAGCCCCAATTGCAATCCCATCCTCAGTATAATTGGTAGGCTTAGACGTCCCAATTGATATGCTAAGCACATTAACTCCATCGCGAATGGCATCATCAATTGCCGCCAACATGTCCTCAGTAAAGCATGTGTTTCCTTCCTCTTTTCCTTTCCCTGGGATAGGCCAACAAACCTTGTACATTGCCAGATGGACTAGCGGTGCGCCTCCTGAGGCAGTGCCGCGGGCAAATCCGCCAAGGGCGGAAACGTTGGAGACCCTGCGTCCGCCCACCGTGGATGATGTGTGGGTCCCATGACCGTCCTTGTCACGGGGGGATCGGTATTCCTGGGAAGTGTTCAGAGGCCCATAGTATTGCTCGTATCCTTTGAGGTAGTATCGGGCTCCGATTAGCTTCCTGCCAAAATACATTGGTGTGAGCATGGTAGGTGTGGTGATAAATGCGATTGCTTGAATGTTTTGGGTATATAATGTAATTTAGGCAGCTGCATATATGCCTGCAGCTCATTTTTCTTTTCTTTTTTTAATACCTTTTTATCACGGTGATATGTAAACTTTTGAGTTTCAAATTCTACAGATGCCTCAAATTGAATAGTCGAAAACCTAAGTGATTCTGGCAGAACCTTGTGCAACCATGAAAATTGAAGTTTGACGCAAACTTGAAATAATACCATCACAGAAGAACCATCTAGTTCTCAATCATTGCAAGTATGGGTGGGGTAGGATTGAAGACAGACCTAATCTTTGACAATATATGCACAAAGTGGCTGCTCTTGGAACACCACTGAAATAGTGGGCCCCTATACCTCCAAGAACCGAGGAGCTAAATGAACGTTTTGTTGTGGAATTAATCATACCCCCAAATCAAATCAAAAGCCGAAAGACATCAGAGAGGACAAGTCTAGAAACCCAAATTATTTTCTGTGCACATTACCATACTTCATTCATAGTCCAGATTATCGGAAAGCACACTGCAAACTTGAAAGAATGATATTTACCGCAAAAAAAAAACTTGAAAGAATGATGTTATAAAAACAAAAAAAGCCATGACTATATATTTGTACAGAGCCTAAAATATCCCCACAAGTTGTGTACGTTTCATGACTAATGATTTAGCCTAATGTTAGGATGACAAAAAAATTGACCATCAAATACATATGTATCTTGTACGACACAGAATATAATTAATTTCATGCAAATATGATATTGTTTCACATCCGTTAGTATCCAAACATTGCTATGGTACTTTAAAATTTTATGTTTTTTGATCCGCTTGCTGTGGTACTTTATTGTAAAGATAATGCATGAAAATTGAAATCATGCTATCTGTTTTGAATAACCTACCTTTTAGAGGTTCATCATCACTTGAATGGTATAGTTAAGCTGAACTCAACCGCCACGGCTCATAGAATGAAAGGAAAAAAATCGAATACTGTCTTCGATAAGAATAGACTTCTTAACCAGGAATTTGAAAGCATTCAAAGGTGATGAACCGAATTAAACCACTTGGTTCTTTCTTCCTGTGTTTAGTACTGCCTTCCATTTCACACGCTACAGATCATAGTGCCTAAAATTCCATACAGCCTATAACTCGATTAATTCTGCAAATGCAAACTAAAACAAATGATTTCAGTTCTACCCAATCGATCCCTGTCCGCTATATAAAGTATGTGGTGGTCCCATAAATTATTGGGTAATTCCAAAACCTTGACAGATTGATCTGGCTATGATTTGAGGGTCTGATTCAAATGCATAGAAGTTCACAAGATGGCAAAGGAAAAATCCAAAAGCAGTCAGCCTATGGTCCATATGGATGGTGAGAGATAATTTTCCTTGTTTTGAATGTAATGGACAAAGCTACAAGGATAACATGTCCACAAACCAATCCAACTAGGTCTGTAATGTAAAGACACTATGGCAGGCCCTGATAGTGCTTTCCGAGGAAAATGCCTCCAAGTTAAATAGTGTTCATGATACCACTTTCTCCTTTTGTGGCTCTCACATATCCCATAAGGAATTCATATGCATCAGACAACTTTGGACATATCTATGCCCTAAAGTCGTGTCCATCTACGTCTGTAGTGTTGCCCAAAGAAATAATATATGCTCGAGTGCTCCTATAGTTTGTTACCATGAATTAAAGCATGTTTCCAAGATGAACGTTAAATCTAATTCATCTTCTTCTCGTCCTTCCTATTTCGATTGTGACAAGTCAATATTTGTTCATGACCTTTTGATGGTCGTGGACTCATAGTGATTTCTTTTTGATCCAAAAACTATGGTTCATTTTTCACTATCTTTCAAAAAAGGTTGGTTGGTGTTACACGACTTGATGGTTGAATCAACTAACGTTACAAGGGATAGTTAAAGAGCAGCGAGAGATCTTTACCTTCCTCATTCTATCAGCAGAAAAGAAATCTCTTGCTCAGTGTTTCATGTGGTGATCCGGTTTTCTTCCGAAGAAGAAAAACAAGAAGTCTTTCTGGCTAAAGTGTTCTCTCTCTCCAACAGTACTAATCATATTAATTAAACTGGGACATTAAACAAATAAGTGAACATCCCAGCATCTGCTGACTGACATTAAATCAGCTCATAGGGCATATATGTTTTGTTCTTGGATTTCTGTTATCTCCTCTGCGAACAAGAATGGAAATTGGAAAACAATGATATATTGAGTGAACCTTTATATCACATTGTGAAAATCAAAATTATCTAGCTACCTGGAGTTCACATTGCAACATATACAGTATATAGGAACTCACTTATTACAGTTTGACGAGTTAAAAGCATCACCACTCTGGCAGATTCCTTTCCAAGACTTTGGAATGGGTCCCATTCCTTCATCACTGAAGCTACTTGACTCTGGCCAGACACCTGACAATTACCATATTCATTCGTCAAAGAGATCATTATGCTGCCTCTTGCTAATGAATTAGTAGATAGAAAAAGATTTTGGCATTCTAGTTTTAGCCATTGACATTTTAATTGTTGTTTTTTGTTTATTTGAAATTACAACAATACCCTTCTATGTGTAAAAAAGTGGATAAACACTATCATAAAGGGCAATTTGGTTACTTCACGTAGGATAAAAACAAAAATGGAGTGCTAGTTGCTAAATGTGGAGTGCCAAAATCACTTTCTTTGATAGATTCTACAGGTTGATATTCAAAATAGTAGTAATAGATATACAAAAACTTGTGCCCTATATAAAAATATAATTTAATTACCTGTGTAACCTTTAACACTAAGTTCGTCAGAGTGATATGACTTTTATTTTCAAAATTATAAACCGCAATGGGAGCCAATTTCATTGGAAAAACAAGATTAAAAAAGGGATAACATCATTTTCTACAAGAATCTCTGTATGAAATGCTATCAGTAGGTATATAATTAGAGATATGAAATGTACAATGTTGAGCCAATTTCATTTGAAAAATAAGATTAAAAAAGGGATCACATCATTTTCTACAAGGATCTCTGTACGAAAAGTCATCGGTAGGTATATAATTAGAGATATGAAATGTACAACATTTGCTCATATCAAGGTTTTAATAGCGATGATATATGTCAATTAGTTGGCTGATATGTGTTAAAGATTTTTTCCCCGGATAAGTACGTGTCTGAGATATGAGACACTTGATATTGGTATAAACTTCAAAAAATTATATTAGAATCAAACAATATTTGTTTAATACTGTTACATGCTCGTATCACGTATATGTACATGGACACTCGATACGGATATCAAAACGTATTTTGAAAAATTGAATTTGATGCACTGACTAGAGGTTTGCATTACCATTATCCAAGAGGCCAACAATGACATCTCTTCCATATCTGGCTTTCAACAACAATTCATCTTTGTTCATATCGTTGTTCAATTCCTCTCCCTCTTCTAAGCCTACAAATTCCCATGATCTTGTAGTTTGCAATGAGTACTTTGTTGGGTCGCTTCTAAACACTGATACCACTTCTTCCAATTCTGTCCCTCCAAAAAATAAGTAATTTAGATACATAGGTAAATTATGGAGAGATTGAGTATTAGTTTCCAAGGGAATCCATTGAAGTTATTGCTTACCAGAGAGTTTCGAGGCTTCGTCTGGGGTGAGCAATGCCGCGAAGCCATTGATACTATTCTTGTAACTATAAAGCAGAGATGCTCTGGCTTCTTCCTCTGTTTTCTTAACAGAGTATATATAAGAGTGATGGTTTTCTTCGATTTCATTCACTGTTTTCTCTCCACTGTGTTCTCCAAAATATACTATACACACCTGTAATCATCACTGAATTAGGTGACGCATAAAACCATACGTAGATATGTATTTTATGGCCTGCTACAAAAAAAGAAAAGCATTCCACGCTCAATGCGTTGCAAATTTTGAAATAAGCGAAATTCACGAAATATGCTCTTATAAAGAATGGATTAGAGCCGGAGAACAGATTAATTTTGAAACGTATATTCCAGTGTAGTGTTATATATGATTTATTTATTTGAAAAGCATCATCGTGAAAGGAAAAACCTGTCTTTCAACACACGAGGCTAACAGAGGGAGGAGGAGGAGGACGAGGAGGAGGAGGAGAGAGAAAGCTGGAGATTCCTTCATAGTTGTCAGTGGATTCAGTGAATACCCAATCATAGGCTGGTCTATATATAGATACACATATACAAGATGATATAGATGAATTTATTTGTAGATAATAGTGTATATAGAATCCTGAATGAATATGGTTTATCCTTAATTGGCCAAGAACAGCAAGCCCAATTGTCATACTAGTATTTGACTAAAGTGCAAGGGTATTATGGTCAATATTTTCGATGGGGCCATACCACGTAGATTCAATTTCAGAGTAAATTATCACTATGGATTTTGATTTTCGCGCTCCACTTTTTACTGATGGCGCTCTACTTTGTTCATATTACTAGGGTTTTGCTCGTGTCCGAAGGCACGACGCAACGTGATATCTAATTAGTGGCAATTGTGCAATTAATATTATTTGAGAGAGAGAGAGAGAGAGCCATAGGATTTATAGAGCAAATCCATGGTTAGAATTTATAGAGAGATAAGATTAAAAAACCGTTCTCCCTTATTATGTAGATTGAAGGCAGTTATGTTTTTGTCTTTTAATCAATATAATATGAACTAAATCTTCTCCAAAGTGCATCTATTTTGTTTTCGCTGCAAACAATTTAATGAAATGCAGGATATCACTATCAGTAAAAAGTGGAGCGTGAAAATCAATTTTCATCACCATTTGGAGAGATAAGCTCATTAGTTTTGTTGCATCTAAAAGACTCCTATCTGTTTGGGAGGAAATCGGTTACCATAACTTACTTTGGAGATTCCTTTGGGATTATGATTCCACAAAATAATATTTGTCTCACTATAATAATATTTAATATTTTGAAAACTTTAGTTGACTTAGAATTTTGAAACAAATCTGTTGTATATCGCTTCATCACAATCTTTTTTTAAAGATTCTAGTAAAGCCATGAAAATATTTCTAAATATGAGAAATTATCCATCGTTTTTTTATGGAGAGATATAAGCTTCATCACTATCTCTTCCAAAACAATACTACTTACTAAGATTTCTTCTATTCGCTTTAATTAATTGCTGATTTTGAGGCTTGAAATGTCTATAAATTGGTCATGGCTTTTCTCCCACGATCCTAACTAGCTAGTAAATAGTATCTTATCAAAAAACAGAATACTTATCAACAATTATATTTTATTTTGAATTTTATCTATTGAGAAAGATGAGGTACTCGAGAGAGAAAAATCATGCCATATGACAAAATAATACAGTATGGAGTATAACTTCTTCTTCTTCTTCTTTTTCTACAAAATGAAGAAGATTATATTAATAATAAGCGAGCGGCACTTTACATAACAAAGTTCATTACTATAAAACCGAACCAATCTGGTCCATGATCACCCTTAAGTTTAGCCCATTTTATATTTTTGGTATATAAAATTAATGTTTGCGACTGAGAAAAAAATGTACTCCCTCTGTAGACCAACTACTGCCCCACGCACTGCGAAGGTGGTAGCCGAGTCGGCTAAGGCACGGGGTGAAACTCCCCTCCCCTCTACACAGTCTATATATATATATAGCTCGCCTATTAGTGGGATAGTGGCGACAATGTTCCTCCTGATTCATTAATTGATTGATTATCTCACAGGAGCACCCTTACAGACCCTTCCCTAGTGCATGGCATGGGTATGGAACCCCTATGGGCACGGCCAAGGGGTCGCTGTATATGCCAATCACCCTTTCAATCCTTTTAATGAGCAAATAAACCGCACACTACTCAATGCATTAAATTAGTCGATTTCAAGCCAATTGGTGTCTTGTATATCTTTTCCTTCCTTGGTATTATATACTCTATCAAGGAAATCTTTATGTGAGAAGGCTATATAGCTAATGAAGTTTACGATCAAACAGGCCAACATGCCATTTCAGCATTTTTTTCATCACCACTCCATCTTCGTGGATTGCATTTCTTTTGGAGACCTTCCATGTGGGGCAACACTCAAAGCACTTATTGTTTAGTTTTCCTCCAATTCAAATCTTACATACAAATGTGCTGCATGCACAAGATTTCGTTTTTTGTTTTCTGGGCATTACTCTAAATTCACATTTCCTCGAATGAGCAATGCTTCCAAACTTTTAAGTACATTTACATGTTAACGCAGTCCTTATGCTATAATTTGATTTCTTCCCCTTTCAGTTTTTTGGTCTAAGAGAAAAAGATGTGCGGGCATTCTGTAGAACAAAAAAAAGTGCTCTGTTTTTTTTTTCCGGTGGAAATCGCAGAAGGATTTTCAAAAGTTCAACTATTACTTTTGGCCAAAACGAATAGTTCTGCCATGGAATAGGGTATGTTAAAATAAAAGAGGGGTATGTTTAGAAAGGGGGGCAATGTTTGGGATATTGTCATGTGTAGGGTTCTATTTGAGTTTCCCTTGTATGACAACTGTAAATTTCTGTAACCCAGATTTTCGACCTAATTTTTTTTTTTAGGATTTACAAATTTTATTCCGGTATAGTTATTTTTAGTAAATTAGTTATAAAGATTTTATTATAGTAAAGATTCCATGTGTGTGTTGTGTGCCACATGCACCATAACTTTTTTCCAAAACAAATTTTTTTTCTCTCTCTCTCTCTCATCTCTCAGCCGTGTGCCTCTCTCTCTCTTACTTGCTCTCCACACCAAGTGAACCATCCCCCCTATTCCTATTTTTGGCTAACCTTTTAATGTATTTTTTTTCAACCATTCAATTGCCACCCTTATCCACTTCCTCCTTGCACCGCACTCCACCACACCTCTATAAATACCTCTCCCTCCCTCTAGAAATAACAACACACCAAACCACCGCCACTGGAGGGAAAAAAAATAGTGGGAGTTCGAGCTCCATTAATGGAGGTCTATAAAGAGAAAACCGAGCGGTTCGGTTCCACTCTAGCCGGACACCAATTCGGGTTATCTATTCGCAGCCCAGAACATCTCAGAACCGTACCTCAATAATTCTGATCCATTCCTGAGGTCTCGCGTTCTGTCGTCTTCTCTAATTGTCCAAAAATCGTCTGAAATCATTACCCGCTTTTTTTTTTGGCCGGAACCGAGATAGATTAATCATTCCCTTACTTCTCCCTAAGCATATTAATGCGCTAAGTTGTTAATTTTTATGATTAGAATTGAAATTGAACCCGAACGAATTGAACCACATTTTTTTTTCAAAAGGTCCACTGTTCATTGTTCATAGGCGTGAACACTATTCACGTTTTCTCTTTTTTAACTCTTCATAATCGCTGGAAGTTAAAGAAAATAGCACAACAATTACATTTATCCCCCTACTCTTTTTGAATGTAATGTTTCGGCCCAAATATTAATTATAAGTGGTTATCTTATTACTGTTAAGTCCTTTGGCTTTGTTCGGTTCACCGTTTAGTTTTAGTTTTGTTTTTAATCATTACCTTGTTTTTTCAATTATTACTTTCTCATCTCTCTTTATCTCTCTCCAATCATTACCCCTATTTTCAATTCTTACTCTATTTCTCTCTCCATCCACTACCAAAACTAAACTCCCAACCAAACACAATCTCATTAAAGTTTATAGTTAGGCCCAATGAAATGCTTTATTTGATTATTAAACATATGTTTTATATTAGTATTTATAAATGATGAACATGTTATGATAGTGTTACCCATGTTAAGTACAATATCTGTAGGTAAATAATAATAGATCTTCTTTTTTTTTGTACAAATTTTTTTTTTATTAATAAAGGATTCTGCTAATAAAAATTTAACTTCTTGGCCATACAAGACTAAGGGCAACAGCCCACTCATAAAAAGTTGTGTGATCGCATTGCTGGTTATTTATTTTTAATTATTATTTGATTAGTTGTATATTGCACCGATACTTGATTTGAATGTTAGATTGGACCCTAGAGACATGGGGTGGTATGCGAATAGAATTCACCTAGACGATGATAGGTAATGGATAAATTGGAAAGTTTTATTTTTAGATTACCTGCAGGCAGGATTTTGAGATGTGATGAGTTGGATATGATGATTTGAAACTGGCAAAGTAAGCCCAGTGATGATTGATGAATTGAAATTGGCAGGAGTCCAGTGATGAATTGATACTGGCGGGAGTCCAGTGATGATTGTGAAATGATGAATAAGATAGGCGAACCCTAGTTATGTCACGGCATGATAAGCTTACCCTTTGTTGTAGTTATTGGGATGCACACTCGGTACATAACTTAGGTGTATCTGCGACAGCAAAAGGAAGTGATCTCATGGGACGGGACATGGCTAGCGGTTGGGGAGGAAAGATCTCTCAGTTGAAATCTTAGATCACACATCAGGCTGATGGATAGTAATAAATCAATTTGTGTGTGAAATCTTTGCTTTACTCTTCCGCGTCGATATTATATTGTCTGCTTGCTAGCTGTAATGTAAGAGGGGTAATTGGGTTAGATTATTCTATTGGGTGATTTATCACTCACGGATACGCCTGTATCCTGGCAAATCGGTTGCTTCGGCGATCAATTTGCCAGCAGGTGCAGGATTCAATGGTGGAGCAGTTTTGAGATAGGAGGAAAATCAGGAGCGGAGATCGAGTATGCTTGGAATCCGTATCAAGCCTAGAGTCGGCTATGAAGTTAATGTATTTTGATTCAGTAAATCTATCTTGAGATTGTAATAGTTAAACCACTATTTTTTTTTGAAAATTATATTTATTTAGCAAAATTTTCTTAACATATTATTTTCTATTGCTCCCGAAAAAATCAGGGCGTTACAATTTCGGATCTGTTTAGTTTTCCAGTTTAGTCTATGTAAGGACCAAATTCCGGAGTCACTTGTATTGACAATTCCTATGACAAAACACATATTTTATATTGAGTTGTAATTTTGTTATTTTTTATAAGTTAGTGAGTCTGTATAGGACTAGAGTGACAAGAATCAATATTATTTGTAAGATTTGTAATTGAGCGTAGGATTATGGATAAAAAGGAGATTGACTACAGCGAGACGAATGTTGGCAAAGACGGAACGATCCCTCCTCCAATCTGCTTATCATCGGCATCATCTGTTTTCTTTAATTGATGGAAAGTAATGTGAAAAACCAAGGTCTATTTATAGACATGTGCTTTTCTAGGTTTGGAAGATAGCCTTATAAAAAGAATATGATGGCAATAGAAAGAAACAGCCACACGCTGCATATACACGGTCCTTAGAAAAAGGAGAACGTGGGGCGGCAGTAAGGAAAAAAGGGAGGTGCAACTGGGTTCTTTGGAGACCTATTCCAAAGGTGAATTTTGATTAGGTTTTTTTGAGGGCTCATGGATTCAAGGCCATTGGTGATTAAGATTACTGGGTGCGGTGTACGTGTGACTCGGTAGGTGATACTTAGAACATTGTGAGAATTTACTTCATTTGGATAGGTATATTTGTAACTGCACAGTGATTATAGTGGTTTGATTCATTCTCGTGATTTTTATCCATTCTGGGGTTTTCCGCGTATATTTGTACGTTGTGCGATTGTTTGCTTGCGTAATTTTTATTGGTAGAGTAATTTAGTAATTTGCATTCATACTTTTAGGGTTTTTCACGGATTGCTAGGAAACCTTGATTTTTCAATTGGAATCAGAGCGGGCTACTCCTTCCGTTAGGATTTATTTTTCCTAGAGCAGATCCATCATGAGTATGAACATGAATCACATGTCTAGCAATTTTCCTATACTTGATGCTAATAATTTTGATTACTGAAAATCTTGAATCAAGGCTATAATGAGATCAGCCGATGTATTGTGCCCATGAAAACTGTAGACGATAAGCAGGTTCAAAAAAACTCAGTTTGAGTTATCAGACAAAGAAAAGGCTATAATGAGATCAGCCAGTGTATTGTGCCCATGAAAACTGTAGACGATAAGCAGGTTCAAAAAAACTCAATTTGAGTTATCTGACAAAGAAACAACTTTACTTCAGGCTAATAATCGCGCACTTGATATTTTATTTTTTGCTGTTGATGTAAATGAGCATAAAAAAATAGCTAACTAAATTGTGAAAGAGGGCTGGGATATTCTAGTTACTTGCCACTAGGGGACAGACGTGGTTAAGTAGTCAAAGTGGCAAAGGCTTACCACGGAGTTTAAAACCATCAGAATGCAGGAGGAAGAGACCTTCAATCAATTCTACTCTAAGCTCATCGCCATCGTCAATAGTTGCGAGAACTTGGGTGAGCCAATTCCTTCTTTTCGTACTATTAAGAAAATTTTGCGCGCCTTACCTCCTAGATTTAAAATTCAAGTTAATATGCTAGAGGGTAATAGAAAGTTAAAAGAAAAATATGTTCAAGAAATAGTTGGGATTCTCCAAACTTACGAGGCTGACCTATTGCAATTTGAACCTGTTCAACTCAAAGTAGATTCCTTCGGAGACTTCGATTGCTTTTAAAAGTACGCAAAAATATAAGAAAGATTCAGATAGCGATAAATTAAACAACAATACGATTGTGATAAATTAAACAACAATACAATTACAATACAAAATCAATACGCAAAACTTGGAAATCGTTGCATCAAAACAGTGTTCAAGACGAGTGTGACACTCTGTACTTAAGACAGATTCGTCCTTGTTACGGTTCTTACAGTTTGCATGGACGTCTATATCCTATATCTACTTGATCATATGCCCCACAGAAGCAGTACTACAATTGGTGGGTCTATCGAATCAACATTGTGTTTTGTACTCTCTCAAATGAAAAGATTCTGACTTGGTGAAAGTATGGACAGATAACTTTTTTCTAATCTCTACTGAATGAATTAGATGTTAGTAATTTATTTTAATCAATGGATATCTGTAATCTTAACGTGGGGAAATTAATAAGTATGTAATATCATGATGCTCATAATATAATTGAGATAAGGACGGAAGTGCAATTATAATTCTGTAGTGGGGTGAATTATAATTAGTGAAATAAGAAATAGAATCCTGGCAGGATTAGGTTTTCTTATTTACACTGGAAGCCCAGACTTATTACTCCTTAGGTCCCTATCGTAGCCCTATATATACACGTTATACTCTCTAGGTCAGGTAAATGTTTTTCTATTATTCACGAAATAGAGGCAGGCTTAGAGAGAGCAAACAGATCACGAAAGAGTCCACACTTGGTTCATGTTCTAGACGTGCAGGGAATACGATAGAAGATCGTAAGGTACGATCGACCAGTATTCGTGGTTTATAGTAAGGCGTGCTATAACAAGTTTAACCAGCGTTCGTGTCGCAGGGAGTTGAGGTAGAACCCTAATTCCGCCTTGTAGAGTTTTACAATTTTTGTTGTCTAATCTATACGCGTCATTACTGGGTCTTGGGGATTCGGTTCCCAACATGAGAATCATCATATCTATAGGCCCAATGGGGATTTCATAGTCATCAAAGGAAAGGACACATTTTATACATAAAAGTACGCGTTTATACACAGTGAACACGTGTCATTGAAATGACACGATTTTAAATCCAGTCAATTCAGATTCACATCCTAAATAAAATATTATATCCAAAATATTTTCCAACATAAATGTGTTTGAATACTTTAGATCTATACTTTGCACCACGAAATCTCAATAACGAGTGGTAATTCGATCACGGCGCATCAGGATGCAATATTTATGATGAAATCTTGTAGTAATTAATTAACTTCCTTCTTTAATTTGTGATATGAATTGTACCCTAGCTTTTTTCGAATAAGGAGAAAACAAATGAGATCTGTACACTCTTTACAAATGTTTTCAGTCAAAGCTCTAAACATGTGTTGCTTGCGAGTCCTGCAGCCAAAATCAGAAGGACCACCAAACATTGAAGGCTTTGCACGGGTGAAGGATGTGAAGATTCTTCATTAATTCTCTCTCTCAAATTGCCTGGCCTGCTCTTGTCTAATTACATTCCTCCTCCCACTCCAACTGAGGCCATATGCACACTTCAATGCCACAAAAATTCAACTAAACTCGATCGAGACTAGAAACCACAAGATCAGGCACGCGTCTTTTGTGGTAGTTCATTTTATTTTATTTTTATCATATTCACCATTCATTTATCTACCCTAAATGTTAAGTACTGATTATTTGACTATGATCAGTTTTTCATAAGCATATTATTTTGTATATTGATTGATTTTTGCAACGAGTCCTACCAAAATACAACCAAATAAACGAGGGGGATTATAATGATGAGTTCGAGGGGTGAACCATACTCAAATGCACTACTTCCTTTAGGGGAAAATGACGGTTAATGACGTATTTTGATAATTAATACCCTCCAAAGACATGCTGAGAACATTTGTTAATGCTGAAAATGTCCTTGGCGGGTATTAATTATCGAAACACGTCTTAAGCCATCATTTTCCCTTCCTTTAGTTGAGTGGGAAAAAGGGGGTCGGGTTTTATCAATTGGAGTTTATCAATATTTGACTCATCTATATTCAATCTGCCTATTCATTCTGTCCATATTTAACCCATGATCCATTTAAGCCGTCCAAATTTTAATCTGTCCATTTGTCACCTCTAATTTGAAAATAAACCACATCAATCCCAATTTTGCAAACATAACCAACGCAAAGACAAGGACTCAAATAACCAGAAGGCTTTGAAATGGAGGCTCTCTTTCACAGTGCTTAGGCTAGATTTGGAGTCATTGACTTTATTTTTATTTTTTTGTTATTCAAATATTTTTTGCCTTTGCTTGTTTTGCGTCAAACTTTTGTAACTTAATGATTCGTCTCGACGAGAAAAATCGAAAAAGTAAAAAATTATTATCGAAACTCACAACTTTTTTCAAAAAGAATAAGTGAAATCTTTTTTACTTATTTTTGTCCTTATTCAAAAAATTACGTATTTCAAACATAAATTTGTACTTTTCCGATTCCTCTCGTCTAGACAAATCAACAAGTCTAAAAAATTTGACGCAAAATTAACAAATCCAAAAATAAAAAATGATTAAAAATAAAAAATAAATCACTTGACTGTATCCTAAAAGGTTCCAACGTAACTTGCAGAAGAGACCTATGAAAAAGTACCAAATAAGAAGTGAAAAGGCGTTATGCTGCACTCTGCTTCTTAAGCATTGCAAGTTCCTGCTGTTAGATATTTTGGCACTTTCCGGGGTTGTTCAAAACCTCCATTGGTGTCTTTGTTATATCGACTCCGTTTAATTATAATGGGTAGGTTCTTAGGGGGTAGTCTCTCGCTCGATACTCCTCCCATGATCCGCGCCAAGTTGACTGCTGCGAAATCGATCCAATTGCATGAGAGGTAATAGCATTGCACAACATCTCATGCATAGCATTATTGAGCTCAAAATCATTTTAGTCTTCTTTACTGATTAAGGGATTTCTCTTACTCAAAAGTCTTATTTTATATATATATATATATATATATATATATATATATATATACTCCTTAATTGTTTTAATTCCCTTTGACTAGGTGATTTACCTTTTCCGGAAAAATTCATGTTTATATATATATATATATATATATATATATATATATAAAGATTGCACACGTTTGTCTTGCCAAAAAAATTGCTTTCCACAGTGGCGTCATTAATTGACTTTCGTTCAAAGGGAAAATGGAGTTATAAAAGGGGTTGATCACCACAGGAGCCTCTGACCCAGAGAAGAGTTTTTGTTTGGTTTTTATAAAAAAAAAGAAAGAAGAGAGAGGGTTGCACACTTGCACGGCTGTTTTTGGTTTTTCTTTTCAACGAGCACGAAGAATAAAATATATACAGAGAGGCAAGATTGACAAGTGTTGTTTGCAGCCACGTTCTTTTTTCTTCGTTCTTGCACGACTATTTTGTTTTTGGTGGAGGCGAGATTGGTTTTCTAGCAGCCCATATTTTTGTTTATGCACTTCGAACATTTTTTTTGGGTTGTCTAGATCACGCTTCACATCATATCATTCATCCATTTATTGTTCGTGGTTCTTTGTGCCGTTTGCTACTGTGGCCGAACCTTTTGGAAATTCATGCGGAGCCGGTTGATTCGGAGCCGGTTGAAGAAGCTCGGGGAGCATCGGAGATTGGCGAGAATAAGTAAAGGCTTGGGTAAGGTTTTTATTATTTTGCAATCTATACTTCTTTTTGATTAATAGAATATATCAGTAGTGTTAGGCCATGGTTTTGGCTTAGGGTTATTTTAGACCCTAAGTTTTTCCACGTAAATTGTGCGTATCCTGTCTCAATTTTTATTCTACTGCACTACTTGATTTTTGGTTTGGATTAATCAAGATAATCAACCCATTCATCTATATTATTTTTTAAATCAGAAAATTGGTGATTTTTTTATCAAAACTCCTATTCACCCCCCCTCTAGGAGTAGATTGAACGCTTCTGCATAATTTCAATTGGTATCAAAGCGGGTTGCTCTGTTTAGGTTTAACCACTTGAGTTTAATTCTGGTTATAATAGACATGAATGCACCACGAGAGGAAGCCTCAAACTCAAGGCCACCTTTTTTTGACGGTAATGATTATCCATACTGGAAAAGCCCGTATGACTACGCATTTGAGTTCCCTAGTGCGGGGATCGTTTTCTTCGTGATCTTTCCTCTGTTCCTTTCTCCGTTTGCTGGACCGTAGAAGTCGGCGTTGAACTTTGAGTACCTGCAGACCCGGAGGGGGGTGTTCCTCCGGGAAGAAGCTCCGACGAACTTGTCAGTAAGTGGAGAAGATAAAGAGAAGTTTGGTAAGAAATATGTTAGTAGAGAGAAGAGAGTGCCGTTCAGAAGGAGTCCAGATTTTTTTCTTAGTGATGGTACCCTTCTATTTATAGGCGAAGGGGTAAAGTGCTGAGCAAGATGACTTTGCTTTCCACGCGTCGAGTAATGCTCGGATGGCGTCATGCACCAGAGCCATTTAATGAGCGCCGCTTCCCATATCTTACAGAGTCACATGGGTCGATGTCAGAAAGGTCACATCGCTCAGAGATGTCACTTTAAATGTCAGAAAAGACAACTTACTTATCAATAGTATTTCTAGAAGGTTCCACAAACGACTGCATTCGGTGGAGCTTCCCCATGATGAACAAAGCTGCTCCGAGCACTTGACGTGCTCTCTGAAGAACAACTTAGTCGAACGAGAGGACGTCCCCGGGCAGAAGATAAGATTACCGAGCGAACTCGAGTTTATGTGCGTTCGGAAGAACGTACGCTGTTCGGTAAAGCACCCGGGGATCCATTTATCCTTCGGAAGATTAATGACACATCACGCCCAAGCTCACCTTTATTTACAGATGAACTGGGACAGCTGGACGACGGGTCAAATAGCGTTCGAACCTGTTTTCCCCCCTTTGGACCATGTGAACCCTATGAACCCTATGAACCTTCGGATATTTCGACCCCCTACACCTAGGAGTTAGGGTTTGGAGATCTGTTAGGTATGGCTATGAGGCCCCTACCATAGAAGACACTACGACTAAACAAATGAGGGCTAAGGAGGACACTGAGTGGAATTCTGCCGATAATGAAAGTTTTGAGGCAAACTCTAAAGCTTTAGGAGCCATCTATGGAACATTGAGTAAAACTGAATTTAGTCGTATTTCCAAACTGAATTTAGTCGTATTTCCACATGCACTACTGCAAAAGAGGCTTAGGATATTCTCTGAGTCACCCACGAGGGTACTAAGACTGTTAAAACTTCAAAACTCCAAATGCTTACAACACGTTTAGAAGATTTGAGAATGCAGGAAGATGAGACATTTGGTTATTTTATCACTAAGTTGAGTGACGTCGTTAATTCCTTTCACGCATTAGGAGAACCAATCCCTAATCTTAAAGTTTGTCGAAAAGTGCTTAGGTCACTTCCTGAGAGGTTTAGGGCTAAGGTAGTTGCGATCAAAGAAAGTGATAAAGTTGATGACATTCTTTTTGAGGAACTTGTAGGTAAACTTCAAACGTTTGAATTGAATCTCTCAAAGAAATCTACATTAAAACCTAATAAAAGCATTGCTTTTAAATCTTCTAAAGAAGAATCCTCTGTGACACAAGAGAGTGATGATGACCTTGACGAAGAAGAACTTGCTTTCTTTGCTAAAAAATTCAGAAAATTTGTTAATGCAACAGCCCTGATTTTCAGTCAAAAAATTTCGTTAAATATTTGAATTTTTCTTTTAATTACTTAGATTGCTTTTAATATTTCCTTTTAAATTCCCATAATTTGTCGTAATTATACTTTAGCCCTTCAAAGATCGTTTCTTGACTTTTAAGCTCTACTTAGCAAGTCTAGTTAGCTTCTAACCAACTTGTTGGAGAAACCAAACTAGGAAGTCACCTAGTTACATTTTCCTAACCATAGATGGACCTTTTTGCCCATCTTTGAGCCTTGTGAACCTTTTAAACCCTAGACTTGAAAATTTATTAATTATTTTCTTTTATTATTTTGGTTTTCTTCTTTATCCATTGGACAATAAAAGTTAGGAGAGCTTTTATCCATTGGATAATAGAAACCCCATTCTTTATATTAAAAGTGTTCCTTGATGGATTTGTTCAAGTATTAATATTTATAAAAAATATAATTTTATAATTGTTTAAAAGGACATTTTGATTATTTTAGTATAAAAGCTTCCTTATTACTTTTGTCCATTGGACAATAAATACTAGGGATTTTATTATCCATTGGGTAATAAGGTTAGTCTTTCCAACTAGTACTAGGGTTTTCATAAACTAGTCATTTCTAAATTCCCATGTGATGTTGTACCTATATTTTATATTGTATGTACTTATTAGATTTAAAGCCTAAGATTTTCTAGGTACCTTGTTATTATTTTATATTGGGGTTTTGTACCCAATTGGTTTAAATTAAAGGGAAGATGATCTTCCTAGATCTCATAAGTACCTATGTATATAAATATATATACTTGGATGAATATTTATATGGGCAAATTTCACTCAGACCCCCTGAGGTATCTAACAATGACAGAAACTACCCCTCAGTTTTCAAAAATGACAGAAACCTCCCCTATTTCACAGTTTGGGTTTCATTCCGTTAGTTCCGTTAGTAAAGTGGAAGGAAATGTACAGAAAATGAAATCTTCAATTTTATTTAGTTCTACAACTATCTTAGGGCTCTCATTGAAAGTCCTAGAGCCAAAAATTAATTATGACCATTTAGGATAAAATAATTAAAAAAATAAAATCTTCGTACTGATTCAAACGAATTAAAATTTGGAGCATTTAAAATTTTGCTCTTTATTTGATTTTAGGGCTTTCAATGAAGAGCAAATATTTAAGTGCTCCAATTTTTAATTCGTTTGAATCGGTGCAAAGATTTTTATTTTTTTATCATTTTATCCTAAATGGTCATAATTAATTTTTGGCCCCAAGGCTTTCAATGAAAGCCCTGAGAGAGCCATAGAATCAAATGAAGAGAAGATACTTAAGTGCTCCAATTTTTAATCCGTTTGAATCGGTGCGAAGATCTTATTTTTCTGATCATTTTATCCTAAAGGGTCATAATTAATTTTTTGCTCTAGAACGTTCAATAAGAGCCCTAAGATAGCTGTAGAACTAAATAAAATTAAAATTTTCATTTTCCGTATGTTTTCTGTCCATTTCACTAACGGAACTAACGGAATGAAACCCAAACTGTGAAATAGGGGAGGTTTCTGTCATTTTTTAAAACTGAGGGGTAGTTTCTGTCATTGTCAGATACCTCAGGGGGTCTGAGTGAAATTTGCCCTATTTATATTGCTAAGTACACATGTGCTAATTGATTAGTTTAAAGGGAAAATCTTAGCCTTTTAAAACTCTTTGACACAAGTACAAAAGTACCTATTATTTTCTTGCATATTATAATATATATATATATATGTGTGTGTGTGTGTGTGTATATACTAGTACAAGAGAGGAGATTGCCGAGAGAGAGAGAGAGGGAGGGAGAGAGAGAGGAAGAAAAAGAAGAAAGATTTGGGTTGTACCATGCCTTAACCACCATGATCTTCTTCATCCTTCCAATCTTTGACAAATCTAACCTCCATTGTCCTACTTTGTACAATTATCAATTGTTTAACACAAAATCTTGTACAAACTCTCCTTTCTTCCACAAATCTTCCAAGAATCAAATCCAAGGACTAAACCTAGCCATGCAAACCTAGAAACTAGACCTTGATCTTCCTTGAAAGCTTGATTTCTTGAATTAAAAAATGGGATATGGAGAGAGAGAGAGGGGCCGGCCAAGAGGAGGGAGAGGGTGAGCCTTGCCTATAAATAGAAGCTCATTCCAAGTTTGAACTCACACCTTCACTTCTTGCTCTCACTTCTCTCTAGAAATTCTAAGTGTTCTTAGTTCAAAAGTTCAAAGTTTCTTGAGTTTCTTGAGAGTTCTTGAGAGAAACCACCAAACCACTTCCAAAACCACCTCTAGATCTTTAAAGTAACTTAGTTTAGTTAGCAAGTTGTTTCTAGGAAGAGGAAAGTTCATCTCTCTTCCTTTCGAAGCAAACCGGAGCCGTTACGCCGCCGAATCACAAAAACCCGACAACCAATTCACCGTAGCCGACCACCGCCAAGAAGTAAGGTAGGAATCCTAGTCCATTAACTCTATGTATTATCGTAGGTTGGAGAATAGAACGTCATTAAGAAGTAACTTTGATCATTTTTTCCAAAGTATATAAGGTTATCTGTTGACTGTCCATATATAAGGTTATCTTTTGTTAAAATATCGAGAAGCATGATAATTAGTAAATTTATGTTCACTAATGGTGATTTGAACATGCTAAATAGTATGGAGTTGGATGATCTTTATAGACTAGTTTCAAGATTTTGTTGAATGCTTGTTTGTGTGGAAAGTAGTACCACGGAAGTCTATGCATGAAAACGAGACACCTAAATCAAGAAAGTTAGAGACATGGCACCTAGGGTGTGATTAACGAGGAAGAAAATGTGTTTCCGAGGAAGGAAATATTTTGGAAACTACATAATGACCAGTTCAAGTTATGTGAGATGTGTGTGTGTGTGTGTGCCAATGGGAACCCGGAGCGGCGGAACCATTGTATGGATACCCGAGAAACCGGAGCGGTGGAACCGAGGTAGGGTGTGTGGCTTAGTTACCGCGGAGAGGTGCCAATGCAATTGTGTGCCAATGGGAACCCGGAGCGGCGGAACCGAGGTTGGGTGTGTTAAACACAAATTTTGGAAACGTTGATTTGGAAAAAGAAAAGTGGAAAAATGGTGACACGGTCTACGATGAGTCGCGTAGGAGAAACACAGAAAATCATGGACACCAACGATAGTTGAATATCGAATGTGGATGTGTTATTGTTACTGTCTGTTGTATAATTTCTATTGTTTGTAAGTTAAGGGTTAGTGGGTTTAGATTATTCTATTGAGCGTTGTAGCTCACGGTGTTGCCTTTTTGGTGACCCTGACCGATTATATTGGTGGCGACGCCGGGTATAATATGTTAGACCTCATAGATGAATAGGGTGAACTCTACACCTTGGAGGCCTTCAGAGCCGATGAGCTAGCCCGGATGGAGGAAGAAGCAGAGCAGTAGTTAGGAACCCTAGTTCCCTCCTTGTTTGTTTTAAAGTACTCTTGTAAGACTTTGAGATGTAATAATGAGCCAGACTCACTTATTTATGTAATAAAATGCCCTATTAACGTACCCAAAATTGGGGGCATTACAGTTAAATTCCGTAAAAATAATAATTTTGAAAATTTTTCTTCTTCAAGTAGTAGGGGCAAGAATTTTAATTCTGGGGATAATGAAAAGAAATCTTTTATTGATAAATCCAAGAAACCCCAAGGTATACAATGTCATGAGTGTCACGGTTTCGGGCATGTTCAAGCAAAGTGTGCAAACACTCTTAAAAAGAAAGTGGCCAAGGATTATAAGGCTACGTAGGATGACGATAGTGATGATAGTAGTGATGGGGGTTCTGAAGCTCCTAGATATTCTGTGCTTGTTGCCAACATTAAGTCCCCCACGTCCCCCAAATCGGGTGAACTTTCTACAACTCTTAGTGATGATAGTAAGTATGTCTCGACTGACAAAGACTGTGAGAATAGTGATGATGATATAGATTCTATTCATGAGGCCTACAATCAATTGTTTAAAGAGGGTGTCAAACTGAAAAAGAAAAAGAAGGAACTCATGAGTATCATCGAGAAAATTAGTGGTGAGAGGAACAAACTTAGTGATGACATTGAATCTAAGAACATCGAGCTTAAAGAATTAAAAACCTATACCGCTAATTTGAAAGACTAGTTTGCCAAAATTGAGAGAGAGCATGCCTTGAAGGCTCTTGAAGGGTCTAAGGATAGGATTTTGGAATTGGAGCATGACCTTAGGGAGGCCACTAAGGCCATAAAGCCTAATGAGTGTGGCACAACTCGTATTGCTGAGATGACACATACGTTTAGAAATAGAAGTGGCTTAGGGTTTGTTGATCCACCTTTACTGATACATAAGGCTAACAAGTTCACTAAAAAGGAAATCAAGTTTGTGAAATCTGAAATTGCAAAGAATGAGGTAGTGAGCGATAAACCCAAATCTTCTATTAAATCTCCCACCATCATTAAGAATGCTTATAGCAATAACCATGCTCCTGAAAAGAAAAATCTTTTTATTTGTCACTATTGTGGTGGTCAAGGTCACATTCGACCGTTTTGTTATACACTTAGAAGGGACAATCAAAGAACAAAAGGGAAATTGTTTATAGCCCCAGTTAATGAAAGTGTTCGGTATGGTCAAACCAATGTGGGAAGACCTCAAGTTGTGCGTCAGTCTCCCACAAACATTAAGAATGAGAATTTTAAAAAGACATTGAGTCAGTTGGCGAATCAAACTTCTCACCTCGTTGAGGAAATCAAAAAGTTGTCAAATTTGGCTAATAATAATGGAGAGAGTGATAGGATTGTTGAAAGACGTACTACACACGGTCACACCTCGCATGTGAACACCAAACCGAAGCAAATATGGAAGAGAATTGATGTCGTTTGTCATGTAGCACACACTGCTTTTCGGGCACATGATGCTTGCGCTTGGTACTTAGACAGTGGATGTTCTAGATACATGACCAGAAATAAATCTTTGTTTGCTAAGTTAGAGAAGTATAATGGTGGCTTGGTTACATTCGGTGATTGTAATACGGGTAAAATCGTAGGACAAGGCACCGTAAATGCACCCGGAATCCCTCCGATATATAACGTGTTATATGTTGAGGGTTTAAAAGCTAACCTGTTAAGTATAGGGCAATTCTGTGATAATATGCATGAAGTCAATTTCTCTAAAAATAATTGGTCTATTATTAATGCCTCGGGTGTGTGTGTGGTTAAAGGTATTCGATCTTTGGATAATTGTTATTGTGTTGCAAATGCAAGTTCTAATGTGTGTCATCGAGTCTTGCTTGATGATGTGGAAATTTGGCACCAACGTTTAGGACACGTAAATTTTCTTGAATTGCATCGAATAACCAAGAACGAGATTGTGAGGGGAGTGCCCAAACTTGCCAATGGGCAAGGGCTTGTGTGTGGTGGTTGCATGAAGGGAAAACAAATAAAAAGCCCTCATAAAAAGACAAATTTAGTTGCAACCACAAAATGTTTAGAGTTAATTCACATGGACTTGATGGGACCCTCACGTATTGAAAGTTTAGGGGGCAAGCAATATATTTTGGTTATAGTTGACGATTTTTCTCGCTTCTCATGGATTGGTTTTCTTAGAAAAAAATCTGATGCTTATGCTTGTTTCAAAACTATTTGTCAACGTATTCAAAATGAGAAAAGGTACCCTATCACACGAGTCCGGAGTGACCATGGTCGTGAGTTTGAGAACTCCGACATTAAAAGATATTGTGATAAGAAAGGCATTAAACACGAGTTCTCAGCACCTCGCACACCCCAACAAAATGGGGTTGTTGAAAGAAAGAATAGAACCCTTTAAGAGATGGCGAGAGTTATGCTTCATGCCAAGCGCGTCCCTAGAAACCTTTGGGCTGAAGCTATTAATACTGCATGTTATACTATAAATAGAGTGTATGTTAGACCAGGGACTACCCTTACACCCTATGAAATTTGGAATGGTACGAGGCCTTCAGTGAAGTATTTTAGGGTGTATGGTAGTAAATGTCATATTTTGAGAGATAGTTAGTCCTTAGGCAAATTTGACTCAAAGAGTGACGATGGTATCTTTTTAGGCTATTCCAACACGAGTAGAGCATTTAGAGTATATAATCTACGCATCTCTACCCTAGTTGAGTCAGCCAATGTAGTTGTTGACGATACTGCGCTTGATGAGTCAGTCCCTCAGGTTAATGATGATGATGAGGGGAGTTGGGAAATTTTTGAGGTGGAGTTTCAATCCAATGGTTTAGATGAGGGAGTTTCATCTGAAGAGGTTGTTGACATTCCTACGAGTGTGGATGAGAAAGTTGAAAATGATAGTGAGGTTGAGGTAGATGAGCCTTTAGAAGATGAGGATTTAGGTCAACATAACTTAGCTCCTGTGTCTGCCAAAGAACCCTCGGCTAGAGTAAAGCTTAACCATCCCATTAGCCAAGTCATAGGAGATCCTAATAATGAGATGAAAACTAGAAGGCAAATTAGGAATGAGATCAGTTATGTGTGTTTCACGTCCACATTAGAGCCAAAAAAGGTAGAAGAGGCCTTAGGAGATTACCATTGGATAGGAGCCATGCAAGAAGAACTACAACAATTTGTTAGGAATGGCGTCTAGTACTTCGTACCAAGACCCTCTCACACTAATGTCATAGGCACTAAATGGATATTTAAAAATAAAGAGGATGTAGATGGCATAGTCGTGTGTAATAAGGCTAGGTTAGTTGCCCAGGGGTACACCCAAATTGAGGGAATTGATTTCGATGATACCTTTGCCCCCGTAGTAAGAATGGAGTCAATAAGGTTACTTTTTGGCATTGCATCTCATTTTAATTTTAAATTATTTCAAATGGATGTTAAAAGAGCTTTTTTGAATGGTGACCTTAAGGAGGAGGTGTATGTGGAACAACCCAAAGGGTTTACTCATCCCTCATTCCCTGATCATGTGTACCGCCTTCGTAAGGCCCTTTATGGCCTTAAACAAGCCCCTCGAGCTTGGTATGAACGTTTAACCGATCATCTTTTAAATACCGGCTTTGTGAAAGGGGGAGTAGACCGAATTTTATTGCTGAAGAAAATTGAGAGCGACCTTTTAATTGCTCAAATATATGTTGATGATATTGTGTTCGGTTCCACAAATGAGCGGCATGCAAAACAATTTGAGGCACAGATGTCCCATGAGTTTCAAATGAGCCTAATGGGAGAATTGACTTACTTTCTAGGCTTTCAAATTCTTCAGTTGAATGATGGGATATTTTTGTTCCAATCCACATATGCAAAAGAATTGGTCAAAAATTTTGGTTTGGAAGATTCCAAGAGTATTCGTACTCCCATGGGTTCCACCGTTAAAATTGCTAAAGATATTGAGGGCGTTTGTGTTGACTCCATGCTTTATCGTAGTATGATAGGAAGCTTATTATATCTTACTGCTAGTCGTCCCAATATTTCGTTTAGTGTTGGAGTGTGTGCCCGCTATCAATCTAACCCTAAAGAGTCTCACTTGATCGCTGTCAAGCGAATTATTCGTTACATTAAGGGCACCTCCACGCTTGGTCTTTGGTATTCTGAAGGTACTAATGTGGACTTAGCCGCGTTTTCCGATGCCAATTGGGCTGGAAGCGCGGATGATAGGAAGAGTACCTCTGGTGGTTGTTTCTATTTGGGAAACTACTTGGTTGCTTGGCATAGCAAGAAGCAGAATTGTGTTTCATTGTCCACCGCAGAGGAAGAATATATTGCCGCTGGTAGTTGTTGCACCCAACTTTTATGGATGAAGCAAATGCTTCAAGACTACGGTCTATCTCAAGGTGTAATGACTATTTTTTGCAATAACACAAATGCCATTAATATTTCTAAAAATCCAGTCCAACATTCTAGGACTAAACATATCGACATCCGTCATCATTTTATTCGTGATTAGGTTGAAGATGGTGTCGTGGCACTTGAGTTTATACCTACACAAGATCAAAAGGCGGATATTTTCATTAAGCCTTTAGATTCTCTTAGGTTTGAGTACCTTAGGAAATCTCTTGGTTTGATTTCTCTAGATTAAGATGTGTGTGGGGTCACATGTCATCTCATATGCTTTGCTTTGAATGTTTTTAATTTTGAGTTGTTATGTTCTTAGTAGTATTTTTTTTATTGTTTTGAGTCAGAGATTTTTTTTCTCATCGTGTGCATGCTTGGGAATCATGTGCTGTCTTGATATCAGTTTTACATATGCTTATGCCTTTGAGAGTAATTTATCAAATCAAATTTTTTCGATCATATCAATCTGTTACATAGTGATGTTGTTCTCTGTTTTGGTATTAGAATCCCATGCTCACGTTTCTATGCACACAATCTCACTTGGAGCAAGTAAACTTACATTGTTTAAGTGGTCTCTATTGAGTCTCAGTTGAGTTTATCTTAACTAATCACTTTGATTGACCACATGTTCGTTGTTTACCTAGGGATGCTTTCCCTCATTTGACTCCTTATGAGATGGGCCGCCTATGAATTGGTGTGTAACGCACCTCTAAGGTTTGGAAAAATCAAATTGAGACTTTCTTTTATTTCTTGTCTTTTGTTTTAAAAAAAAAAAAAAGAACAATACCCCTAAAAAAAAAGAAAGCAGTAAATCAAAAAAAAAAAGGGAGTTTATTTAAATTTGTCTCTTCGCCTTGGAGGTTATAGTTGCCTGGTGCCCCGCAAGGCTAGGTGTAAGTTGCTAATCTCGAGTCTAAAACAACCGATGAGGTTTGTGCTTAAGTTCTTAGGTCCGAGCGTTTCTGGTTTGACTTCCTCGTGATAGTCTTGTTTAAACCCTTCTTGAGATAAGATTATAGCGCCCACTTAGTCCTTGATAAGTTTTCTTGCTCCTCATGCACGGCGTTTATGCTTCACATTCATAGGCTTGAGCATGGCATTCTGTCCATTCTTTGATCTACATCATTCTGCTTCCATGAGTTGATATGGTCTTAAATTTTTCATTCGATGCATGTCTCTTATAGCCATCTTGCCTATGTGATTCTTGTTATTGCATATCATATGATTCTTTTGTTACTCGTATGCTTTTAGGTTGCATGTGCATGTCTCACTCGAATATATACTTTTTTGCTTTGTTTTTCCGTGACAAAAGGGGGAGAGTTTTCATGGCTTGGGGAGTAATGGAGAGTGATATGTGTCGTTGAGTCTTGCATAAAGTGTAGGGAGGTATTCCCGAACAAGTACAATCAAATGGCTGAATACGTGGTACGTGGAATCACGGGTGATATGAACCACCATGAGCGGTGATAGGCGATATGGACAAGTGGCATGAGAAGTCATTGGTCCAAGCTATCTGATCGGCAGATAGAGACATACAATGACACTGGTCCAAATAGTTAATACAGGACCAGTTACATGTGAAGTAGCTAGTCCAAGACAATCTGTTCAGTTACGAGAGAGCCGAACAACTAAAGAACGCTAATCAAATGCTGAAGAAAGGAGAACACTCTGGAAGGGTCCAGAAGCAGTGTTATTCTGTTAAGGAATGAGATCCAGAGATTATAGGATCTAGATAGGATACCCAACGAGAGTGGGATGTTCGGCCAGCTATGGAAAAGAGTCTTAAATGAACTACAGTAACGAACTGATAAAGGAATGAGAGTCCAAGATATTCTGGTTTCCTATACGAGGTAGGAAACTTAGAGCAACACGAACACTTGGGCAACAAGCATCCAAAAATCTATAAATATGAGGTAAACCTAGAAGTAAGAGGTACGCAATACGTGGCATTCATATTATTTTCCTACTGATAATTAGGGTTCGATTACTAGTACGTGATACTAACTTAGGCATCGGAGGGCCTTTGCCACGAGGGGCAAAGGTGCGCTCACCTCTTGTTTGTTTTGCAGACTAGGGTTCAGGCAACAAACTAGGGTTCCGGTGAAGAGGCACGAGTAGCCATTGCAATCTGGTGCTACTCGAAACACCAATTGTTTTCATCCCCCTACATAAAGATAGAGAATTTTTGGGTGCTTTGTTCATTTAGGGAGATACTTATAAGGAGAGATTTATTTTATTGATGAATCGTTGGTCTATTTTTTTGCTTTTGGATATAATGCTACGTGTCGTTTATTATTGAATTATGCTGACCCATTCTATTTTTTCGTAACATATATTTTGTTTCATAGTTTTTGTTGAGCTGTCTTTGCAGGTATTATAAGGGCAACTGCTTCATTGGATAGACCTAGTTTAGGCTAGTGTTTATTTCTTCCAGTTGTAATTTTCCATTATGTTTTCATGGAATTGGTTTGGTCCCAGAAATGCCAAAGGGGGAGATTGTTAGATATTTTGGCACTTTCCGGGAGTTATTCAAAACCTCCATTGGTGTCTTTGTTATATCGACTCCGTTTAATTATAATGGGTAGGTTCTTAAGGGGTTGTCTCTCGCTTGATGCTCCTCCCATAATCCGCGCCAAATTGACTGCTACAAAATCGATCCAATTGCATGAGAGGTAATAGCATTGCATGACATCTCATGCATAGCATTATTGAGCTCAAAATCATTTTAGTCTTCTTTACTGATCAGGGGATTTCTCTTACTCAAAATTCTTATGTTATATATATATATATATATATATATATATATATATATATATATATATATATATATATGCCATTATGGTTACGAGATTTTCTTTTATAGAGTATGAAAAATAAAGATTGCACACGTTTGTCTTGCCAAAAAATTTGCTTTCCATAGTGGCATCATTAATTGACTTTCGTTCAAAGGGAAAATGGAGTTATAAAAGGGGTTGATCACCACAGGAGGAGCCTCTGACCCAGAGAAGAGTTTTTGTTTGGTTTTTATAAAAAAAAAGAAGAGAGAGGGTTGCACACTTGCACGGCTGTTTTTGGTTTTTCTTTTCGACGAGCATGAAGAATAAAATATATACAGAGAGGCAAGATTGACAAGTGTTGGTTGCAGCGACGTTCTTTTTTCTTCGTTGTTGCACGACTGTTTTGTTTTTGGTGGAGGCGAGATTGGTTTTCTAGCAGCCCATATTTTTGTTTGTTCTTTCACTTCGAACATTTTTTTTGGGTTGTCTAGATCACGTTTCACATCATATCATTCATCCATTTATTGTTCGTGGTTCTTTGCGCCGTTGCTGCTGTGGCCGAATCTTTTGGAAATTGATTCGGAGCCGGTTGAATCCGGAGATCGGACGTGAACTCTGTGGTGCATCTATTGGATCTTGAAGAAGCTCAGGGAGCATCGGAGATTGGCGAGAATAGGTAAAAGCTTGGGTACGGTTTTTATTATTTTGCAATCTGTACTTATTTTTTATTAATAGAATATATCAGTAGTACTGTTAGGCCGTGGTTTTGGCTTATGGTTATTTTAGACCCTAAGTTTTTCCACGTAAATTGTGAGTATTCTGTCTCAATTTTTATTCTACTGCACTACTTGATTTTTGGTTTGGATTAATAGAGATAATCAACCTGTTCATCTATATTAATTTTTAAATCAGAAAATTGGTGATTTTTTTTATCAAAACTCCTATTCCAACCCCCCCCCCCCCCCCCCCCCCCCAAGGAGTAGATTGAATGCTTCCGCATAATTTCACGTGCCTCACAGCTCCAGCTCGGGGAGAGAGGTCGAGAGGGAAAGGATGAGAATCACCGATGAAGGGTTTTTTATGTTGGGTCATGTTCATTACTTATTGGGTTATTTAAGTTGTTCCAATTAAGACCCAATTAATAAATGGGTTAGATAGGTTGGCCCCATTCTAACTCAACTAATAAATGAATTGGATTGGATCTATTTTCTAGTTGGTGGATTTGGGTTGATTAATGGGTTTTGGTTCAATTTATCACCCCTAGTTCTAGTCTCTAATGCTGTACTTCTTCTGCATGTATTTCCCCCCACAAAGAAAAAGAAGAAGAAGAGAGAATGGATTATTAATTCCTGTGGGCCAATGAGAAACAAGAGACGAGAAAGATGAAATAAAGGAGAACGGAGTTTGTGTTGGAAGAGCTAGTATGTTAATTTTCTCTCCGTTCGGAACTTTATCTGCTAAACTGACATCAATCGTTAATTTGGCTAGGTTTGAAAATTGTCTACCAAGTTTTGGGCTGTTAGATCTTTTCATTAAGACGGTGTAAAATCCACATTCAAATCCTCAACGTTCGAGGTTACAGATACGGGATACCACAGGATCAGTTTAACATTATCAATGAAAAAGCTCCTACGCGAATGCCTTAGGTAACGAAAGGGCGGGGCCATCACTATATATGGTTACTGATACAAATCGCTCAAATTAATACAGAGGTAAAATAAGTTAGTTCGTTTTGCATGTTGCTTTTGGAAAGCATGCAATAGTAGGGGGATTGAGAATGGTCCATCTGCAGGGTCTCAAGCTGCATGCCCACAACTTCATGCGCATCGTTGAATTACAATCACTAACAGTAGCTAGCTTTGCCGATAAAAAAAAACAGTAGCTAGCTTTCATATACTTACCCACACTTTTGCCTTTTAAACCTTTTTCAAGAGTTTCAAACTGTTGAACTTCCTTCAACTTGTACCAGATTTCACACTTTTTGACTACAAAATTCCCCGTCGCTTTTCCAATATCCCTTTCAAAGAGAATATTTTTTTGGTGGCCATGGATTAGACAAATTGAAAGCGAGATAATCTCTGTGTGTGTATAATTTTATCAAGGTAAAAGTACATGATGATCCCCTCAACTATCACTTTTTTCCACAAAAACCCCCTAATGTTTAAAACCGTCCATACAGACCTCCTCAATTATATGAAATGAAAAATTGGCTAACTCTATTAACATAATGAGGAAAAATGACGATTCTACTCCTAAAAAATGGCTCACACTGACCTCCTCATCGATAAAAATTGTCCACGCTGACCCTTTTATCTTAACAGTCTTTTTTAACAGAAGGGTACTAATTGGTTAACGATTACTCCGTATAATTGAGGTAGTCTCCATGTTCTTTCACCTTTTATCAAATCCATTATTCCATTTCGTGATTGTCAACATAGTACTTGGCTGCAGGTCCACTCTGGATTCCCTAGAAGCCCCTCCTATATATGTACATCACAGGCCAATGCTTTTACTAAGCTGCAACTTGCTGTGTTGGATATTGATGCTCTGAACTTGCTATGTTGAATATTTCTACTTCAACTTATGATGCGTGCTGCTGATGGACCAGATCTGAATGGCTAGCGGAACTCTTGCTGAATATCCTTCAGTGGTGGAGTATGCTCTAATGGTTTCGACCCCTGAGATTTTTAGTGTTTTGTTGGGATTCATTCAATTTCCATTGAATGCAATTTTCTTTTTTCATTCTTTTCTATAGACCCTTACGGTACCTCATTTTCTGTGGTATGTATTTGATCTCTTTTCGATGTACCCTTTGTTGAGTTCTTAATAAAATCTTGTTGTTTATAAATAAAAAGAAATTTAATTCACGGGCCAATGTACCCTTTATTATTCTGATATATCTGAATCTCATTATCTCCCAAGAAACCAATACTAATTTATTTTGGATTAGGGAAAAAACCGAAATGGTCCCTGTAGTTAAATGTTTGTGTCAACTTGGTCCTTGTAGTTGTAATTGGCTCGATTTATACTCTGTACTTTCCATTTTGTTCCAATTGCTAACTGTCGTTAGTCCGTCGTTAGTCTTTTTAAATAAAGACAAAAATAAGCCAATAAAGACAAAACTAAACCAATAAGCCAATTTTTTCGTCTTTATTCAAAAAAATTGAATTTTGGTGGTAATTTTTTACTTTTTAGGTTTCTCTCGTCATGACGAAACAATAATCCCGAAAAATTTGACAAAAAAACTAACAAATGCCAAAAAATAATTGAATAAGGACAAAAAAATAAGCCACTTGACTTATTTAGCCGAACAACCCCTAAGTTTATGTAATATTCTGACTTTTGAACGTGGTTCTTTATCATATTGTGATTTTTGGATCTATATCATGTTGTGACTTTTGGACATGGTTCTATATGCATTTTCAGTACTATGCAGAAAAATAAGGCATCTCGGTATTTGTCCACAAGTTGAATAGATAGACAATACCAGTGGTTATGTTGCCTCATAGCTGATCATGAAAATGCTGAATTAGAGGGCAACTTTTTGCAATAACCAAATTTTATCTCAGGCGCCTCCTTATCAATGGAGAATGGAAGAATGAGCTGTGTTTTGGTTCAAAGGTATATTAGGTAGGCCTGTGCAAAAAACTCGTCCACCCGCGGACCCGACCCAATCTGAATGGTCCCGGGTGGGATCGAACATGTGCTTCGAAAAGGTACGGGTTCATTTTCTGTTAAAAATCAAATTTTGGTTCAGGGTCCGGCCGGGTTAGTGCGTTTCTTACCCGACCCAACCAATTCATAAAGATTAATTTGGTTTTTGGTCGGACCCAACTCGACGTAAAGAATTGGGCTCGCGGACGGTTCTTACCCCTTTTTGGTTCGGTTTGCGGGCCTAAAATATTTGTTACCCGCCATGTCGGGTCGGGGTCGAGTTTGGGGGTCAAACCCGACCTCCCGACCCGTGCACACCCCTAATATTAGGGCAAGAGGAGAATGAGAGAATTACTGTTTTAACCCCCAAAAAGGGGCCATTTGATTTTGCTGTTAAAAGGACTAACGACGGTTAGTAATTGGACTAATTTGGAACAAAATGAAAAGTACAGAGTGTAAATTAAGCCAATTACAACTACAGGGACTAGGTTAACACAAACACTTAACTATAGGGGACCATTTCACTTTTTTCACCTTTTGGATTATGTATATTAGTAAAGTAATTCGGGACAGAGGCGGCAATATAAGTAACGGTTAACTGACTCATGAATTCCTAGAAAAACTCGATGATGACAGATATTGAATTATTACCAGATATGGATGCAGTTCTTTTTTCTTTTTCTTTCACTCGTTAATTCCTACACTACATTACACTATTGGGGGTTGGAGGAGGGAATAGGATTCAAACCCTGGATGAGTGTGGGGCAAGGGAATACCCTTCCACTTGGGCTAGGCCACCACCTCATATGATAACTTTACTGCTCTCTGTATAACGGAAATGGTAAATTTAGTAATAGTCGCTTTAGTTTGAATGAAATCTATATTTCATCCCTCTAGTATTAATTTTGCCACTTTTAATCTTATAATTTATACTTTGTCCGAATTTGTTCCCTCTCATTGACAGTGTTAATAGAACTAACGGATCTCCTGGGCAAAATTGACATTTCCCTCCTAAAGGGACGGGAAAAAAATGTAAATTGACTAGAGGGACAATTAGTTTCAGAAATTTTATATTTTACTCTGATTTTGAAAAGACAAACTCATACGTAATATCTTTCTCACCTTAATTATTTTTCTTTGATTGAATAGTCAAAATATAATGAGAAAATTAAAAATAGGAAAATGATTATGCCAAAACTGTTTTTATTGGTGCCAAAACTTTAGTGCACAAAAGGCTTGTACCATGTGCAGTGTACAAGACTTTTATACATTGGAGTTTTGGCACCAACAAAAACAGTTTTGGCATTATCACTATCCTAAAAATATTACAATGTATTATTATATACAGATAATATTGTGAAATTTGAAAAGTATCCTTTACTTAACTTTGCATTTGGTTTTTTTCAATTGACTCATCTTGATTTTTGCAATCTAGTTATGTTCTTTTTTACGCGATTAGGAAAAAAGAAAAGTTGTGAAAAATTTTGCATTTTTCTTTTCATCTAATTGCAAAAAAAAAAAAAAGAAGTGAGTTTTTCTTTTTGGTGAATAAAGAAAAAGCTGTTAAGAAACATTTTGCTAATCTTGTTACGAAACATATTCCATTTTCTAATCGCGTAAAAAAGAACAAAATGGGATTGTAAAAATCAAGATAAACCGTTGAAACAAAAACCGATGCAAAGTTATGTAACTAAGGGATGCTTTTCAAATTTCTTAATAGTATCTGTAATATATTCTTACATAATTTTTTTAATTTTCCCAATATATTTTGATTATGCAATCAAACAAAAATAATTCAGGTGAGAAAGATTTTAGGTGTGAGTTTCGGCCCCGAAAGTTCGTGAAATTGATGTAGCGGTTCATAACTCCATTATAGAGGATGCAGAGTTCGATGATAGCTTTGGAACCTCTCTGAAGTTAGCTTTTTAAATAATGAGGAAAGAGCAAAGGGTCATGCTTTCTAACACAATAATTAACTCTTAGGTGTATATTTGGGTGCTCTTTTTGGATTTTTGGGTGTAGTTTGCCTTGTTGGGTGTTGGAGGTGTCTCTTTTGGGTGTTGCTTTGGGTTTTAGGTGTCAGATGTCTTTGTGGAAGTGGTGCCTTTGTTGGTTTCTTGCCAGTCTTGGATTGTTATTCTCTCCCTTTGGGTCCATATTGGCACATGATTGTTGGAGCTTGTTGTTTTCCCTTGTGGGTTTTCTCTTCTCCAACTTGATGTTGTTTAGGATCCTTTTAATCTTTGTAATTTGTTTTCAAAGATTAATAAATTTTTTTGCCGTTCAAAAAAAAAAAGTTTGTCTTTGCAAAATCAAAAATAAAATACGAAATTTCTGAAATAGACCCTCTAGTTTTCTTTTTTGTCTCAATTCAGTCCCTTGAGGAAAATGTCAATTTTGCCCACAAGATTTGTTAGTTCTAATAACACCGAGAGGTACCAAATTGAGAGGAAATATAAATTATAGGGTTAAAATGGCACAATTAATACTAGATGGATGAAATTGGGATTTCACGCAAACTAGAGGGACTATTTCTAAAATTTTAAGTAAAAATAAGTATTGGACGGTTGGACTCAATATATCGGCCTACTAGTTTTGTAGTTATGGCCAAACAACCTCATTACCATTTTAGTGCCAATCTGTACACCATTATGGTCTAGAAACAAGCATTTATCTCCAAGACTCCAACAACTACATTCAACAGCTGACAACATCTGGCCATATTTAGTTAGACAATATAATGTGTACTATTTTTCGGAGGTGTCAGAGGTACTTTTTAATACTCACTAAAGGTTACTATTTGAAGTAATGAATACTCTTAGTAACACATAATCTTTGTAGCCAGATTATACCATTATAAGTCCTTACATGATTTTATTGAGAATCTCGATTGTTACGAAATTCCACAGAAATTTAAATCAAACCTAAGAATTTGTTTCTTGTAGAGACCCGTATTTCGGAAATCGTTAAAAGGATTTATTAGTGTTAGAATGTGGAATAAAAGGGATTTATTGAATTATTTGATTTGGTGTCAATGTGAGAAGGTTGTTGTAGAGGGGTGCTTGTGTAATTTGTGATTGTGTGAGTATATATGTGTGTGGGGGTGTGTGTGGGGGAGAGAATTCCCCAATCCTCTCTCTCTCTCTCTCTCTCTCTCTCTCTCTCTCTCTCTCTCTCTCTCTCATCTCCCGATCTCTCACTCACTCTCTTGCTCTCTCACCCAAATTTCCACCAAAACACCACCAAGATCAACCTCCATCTCACCCCTCAATCCCAATCTCGAGCTTGAATTTCGTGGGTTCCGCTCGGAGAAGAAGTATTTAGTTGATTTCAAAGTTTGGGGAGCTAGGGCTTGCTCAAATCGTGTGGTTTTCGATCCTTGACTTGAGGTAGGGATTTCTTACTCTTGTTATGTGTTTATGAGATGATTATGTGCCTAAATCGTGTCTTAGTTCGTTGGATTTTAAGTTTGTGTTCATTCTTGATCTTCTGCAAATCGTCCGCTGTAATGCATTGGTACCGATACCTACTTTTTGAGGTATTGATACCTTAGTAACGATACCTATTTTTTGAGGTACCGGTACCTTGAACTCTCTGGATTGGTTTGGTATCGATACTTATATTTTGTGGTATCAGTACCCAATGCTCAGAAAACAGTGTTGAGGATGTTGAATCCCCTTCGATTGTATTGACTCTCAATCACTTCTAACACACTCTAAACATAGTTGAACCATCCCTAAATTTGATTACTAGGATTCCAATGATTTGTTGATCATCTTAATCCCTTCGATACTCGTTGAACATAATCATGGTGTCGTTATAAATGGAATACGTGTTGTAAGGTTGTTTAGGAGTACGGTATGCTATGTGGGGCTTTGAGGTGAGTATAATAGGTAGACATGAGCTTGCTTAGTGATCCAAATGGTATCGAAGAAATTCTTGTCCTCATGATTTGTATCGTTGATCTTTCTAAATTCCTTTGGCGATCGTTCTATAAGATCCTCATTTAGAACTTAGCAGGTGGTGTGTTGTGGAGTCATTGCGGGTTTGGTGCGCGACGAAGGACGTCGATTGACTTTGAGGATTAGCGTGAACTTATAGTATTTACTCATGTATAATGGAACGTGTTTATGAGATTGTAATACATTATGTGATGATGAATGAAAGAATGTGACCTTGGAAAATGTTGTCTTCTTGTATACAGATTGATAATGCATGTGTGAATGTGTGAGTTGATAATTTGAATTGAGGGTCCTGCAACGCAAGGTGTGGTAATGCGAAGACTCTAGAGGGCCTGCAACTCAAGGTGTGGAAATGCGGAAACCCAAGGGGAGAGAATTCAATATGACGCAATGGGTGGTAACACAGTTGAATGTCTTGCATGGTGAAGAGAATTTTGATTGACTTTAGAAGTCTATGTTGATGTTTGGATTGTTTGTTGCTTGGAATTGTGATTGTTAAAAAAAAGAGAATGAAAGGTTGGTCCCATCAAGGTTTTATTAAAGAAATAAATTTGAGTTTTGAAAGAGGATTTTTATCAAAAATCCTCCGGTATTTGGGCACAAATCAACGGACTCCGGCATTCAAGCTCGAATCAACAGAGCTTGACTCATGAAGGTCTTGAGTTTTCTCTAAATTATTTTGGAAATCAAAAAGGAAGTTTTATGGAATAAGGCTCTATGGTGGATGGTATGAAACGAGGAAGTGGTTTGTGGCATTCATTCAAAAAGTTATTAGATGGTTGAACTATTATTGTTGTTTGTTTGATTGATGTGAGTTTTAATGCTACTTTTAGTCAACGTGTGGATGGTTAGGGTTATCTCTAAGATGTCCGGAAATCCCAAAGTCTAAATTCGTTAGTTCATTTTGGTAACCCCTCTTGTATCTCATGTTCGCTTATTGAGTCTCATTCGCATTTAGTGCATACTTCATCGCGTTTTCATATAACTTGAGTATAGATTTCTCTACTGGGCTAGTGTAGCTCAACCTATCATTTCCAGGTAAAAAGCAAGGAAGTTGGCATGGCGTGCATCTCGTGCTTGTTGATCATGTGTCTCGGAGGTATAAAGGAGGAATTGAATTTGCATTTTATTTGAAAGTAGTATTCGGAAGAATGGTTAATGAAAACTGTAATATTATTTTAATATTTGTATAACTTGGGGCTTCGAGCCAGGATTGTAACCTTTGAATTTAACTTTGAGAATAAGGAAAGACATTTCATTTGGGTATTATCCATACTTCAGTAATGATTTATTTATTGAAAATGATTATTATTTATGTTGAAAATCGAGGGTATGACATTTCTTCCCTATGTCATCAAAACGATTCTCACTCCAATAAATTTTCATTACGAGTTGCAATAATAGTTATGGGTTATTGCAGAAACAAAAGGATTATATGGATAATCCTTGTGATCTAAGAAGCACGGATACGGATACGATACGGATACGGGATACGGATATGATACGGATATGCGGATACGTGATTTTTTCAAAAAGAAGGATACGATACATTGGGGGATACGTTGAATATAAAAAGTAAATAAAAATATATTACATATAATTTTTAATTCCTAAAATTTCATTAATGATTAAATTTTTCTATTACACAAGTTCACCATTTCATATGTCGAGAGAGATATATTTACGTACACTAGTAAACTTGACGAGATTCAAATTTTGAAACTTTTTCTTCAGGTGAATGTGATCAAAATGGTCTCAAATACCATTAGAAACTACCTGATAATTATAGTGTCAAACAGAACTGAATATCTAATCTTTAGTGCATTATCATAGCTCAAGAAACAACTTCAAACATCCATTTGCTCCAAATATATTGATTTTTCCAGCAAACCTATTTGCTTAATCTCAATAGGTAGATAGTTTTGGCATCAAAAGTAGTCTTTAGAGGTCCCCCTACACTTACGATACCACTACACCTGCGATACTAGTGCTATTCCAAATTCACACCCGTATTTCACTACAAGAAAAATTCAATTGGGTGACGAATAAAAATTGTCACAAATTGCATGTTTTTCGTCACAAATAATATAGGCGATGAAAAAAAATTTGTCGACTAAAGGTTGTCGAGGATTCCTACCTGGTGACGAAATCTATTTTTCGTCACCTATAGTGCCTTTTGTTGACGAAATATTTCGTCACCAAAAAGTGAATAATTGGTGACGAAATTTTTTCCATCACTTATTGTGCTTTTTGATGACGAAATTTTTTGTCATCAATTATTCTTTTTGGCGATGAAAAAATTCGTCACTAATGGGTCACATCGGTGACGACATTTTTCGTTGCAAAAGATTTTTTCATATGGGGAAAAAAATCCTTCTTTCTTACTCCTGCTGGGTTTCGAACCCGAGTCACTTGAGTTTATTGCACAAGTTCCTACCAACTGCACCACACACAATTTTCAATAACTAGTTGAAATATCTAATATATAACACATATATTTAACATGAAATTATATTTCGAATGTAATTTTAAACCTTTAAACATTAAAATTAGCAATTTTGATAAACATGAAAGTTGTAGGCAATTGAGTTATTGTTCAAACCCAATTTGAATTATCTCAATTGGAGTTTTTAGTGAAGAGTTATGTCCGAAATACATTTAGTGACAAAGCACAATTCATAAATTTTGTCACGAAAGGTACCCATTTGAAGACGGAATATATTTTTCGTTGCTAAAAGAGTTAAAATGGTGACGAAATTATTTTTTGTCACCAAAGTTAAGCATTTGGTGACGAAATAAATATTTCGTTACTAAATTGCTCTCATTTGGCAACGAAATATATATTTTGTCACCAAATGATAATCTTTGGCGACGAAAAATAATTTCGTCACCTTTTTTAAGCTTTCGGCGACGAAAAATGTATTTCGTCGCCAAATGGGTACCTTTGGTGACGAAAATATTTTTTTCATCGCTAAACAAGTATAATTGGTGACGAGATTTTTTTGTCATGGAAGTTGTCAAAACAGTGACAAATTTATTTTTTCGTTGCCAAATATACTCATTTAGTGACGAAATTAAATTTCTTCGCCACTTTTTCGTCACCAATTTCCATTTTTCTTGTAGTGTTTGCTGGTTGCCGGTACGTACCGTTTTACATCCATTTTTTTGCCCGATATCGTCGCCACATGTGCTTTGGCGCCAAAAAAGGCTACAACAAACTCACGACCGCTACACTTGATTCCCACAACGTATGATCATTCGATCCGGCCACTATTGGTAGCGCTATTTAAAACTATGCTTTGGCATAAATATACATGCATACACGTTCTACATGAAAAATAGAAAAGATAAGAACTTCATTGACGAAAGATAAACAATTCTACATGGAGCTTACTTCCATAACATAATTAGTTAATGGATACACCTTGTCACTATAACCAAGTACACAATGAAAATATTACAATGCGTGCAAAGCCTATAGAAAATTTGAAACTCTTTAGACCAATGATGTAAGTTGCCGCCTACAAGGGTTCCTAGCCCACCACATCAAGACTACGCATTTGGCAATACGCAAGAGTATGATTCACAAGATCTGCGAATGAAACACCAACCAAGTTATGACCTACTTGTAATTAGCCACTCTGTAAAAACAAAACCAAAAAAAAAAAAACTTGTAATAAGCAATGTAACGGATGTATTAATCTAAACCATAAAAACTACAAATTCTAGTAGTGAGAATAGCTTATTTCTTTTTGTTAATTCATTAAGTTGAATTGCATCTTTTCGAAGATCATAACTTGTATTAATACCCAAAGCTTGACTCTAGAGCAGAAATAGAAGCTAAATTGGTTGGCAATGGTATTGGAGGAATTGATTGGGATCCATTCTTCTATCACGTTTGTTCCTATGGTGAAGACCAAGCAAGTTGTATCTTCCTATTTGAAAGAGATCTCCACTAAATCATCTTAGTGCCAGATTGGGATCCATTCTTCCAACATGTTTCTCCCTATGGTGAAGACCAAGGAAGTTGTACCTTCCTATTAGAAAGAGATCTCCACTAAAGCATTTTAGTTCTGGATAAAACTAAGATCGGTAGATTGGATAACCGCGGGCTGTGATCGGTTTGTTCACATGGAAGCTAAATGCCCTCTCCAAATTATCAATAACTCACTCTTCTAACCTTTAAGAGCATGCTTTTGATGAAGATCGCAAGAAACCAACAGTGTAATAACTCTGAATTTTAATAAATAAAAAGTTATTTATTATTCAAGTTATTATTTAAATTGCTTGGATTGCTTTGATTTTCTTTTATTTTCCTGTAGTTGGTCATAATTACACTTTAGCTCCTCAAGGATCGTTTCTTGACTTTTAAGCCCTACTTAGCAAGTCTAGTTAGCTTCTAACCGGCTTGTTGGAGAAACCAAACTAGGAAGTCACCTAGTTACTTTTCCCTAACCATAGATGGACCATTTTGCCCATCTTGAACCTTTTGAATCTTTTCAAACCCTGGACTAGAAATTGTTTCATTATTTTCTTTTATTGTTTTGGTTTTATTCTTTATCCTTTGGACAATAAAGGTTAGGGGAACTATTATCCATTGGATAATAGAAACCCAATTCTTTATATTAACAGGATTCAATGAAAGATTTGAGCAAAGTACTTAAAAAATAGACTTTTATAATTGCTTTAAAGTACTTTTTGATTATTTTACTATAAAAGTTCCCTAGTAACTATTGTCCATTGGACAATAAAAGTTAGGGAATTTATTACCCAATGGGTAAAAGGGTTAGTCTTTCATCTAGTACAAAGGATTGAATAATCTAGTCTTTTTCTTAATTCCCATGTGTTGTAGTACATATATTTTATTATAAAAGTACTTATTAGACTTAATAGCCCTAGGATTCTCTAAGTACTCTTATATTATATTATATTGGGGTTTTTTGTACCAATTGGATTAGTTAATGGGAAGATGATCTTCCTAGATCACATGGTACCTAGATATATATAATATGTGTACTTGGTAGACTTAAATATTGCTTAGGTACACATGTGTCAATTTATTAGTTTAATGGGAAATCTTGACCTTTAAGTCATTTTGGATTTCAAGTACCAAAAGTACCCATTATTTTATTTTGTGTTCTTGCATTAGTAGTGTGTGTGTGTGTGTGTGTGTATATATATATATATATATATATATATGTATATGTACCTTGCAAGAGAAAGAGAGAGGGAGGGAGGAGAGAGAGATCGAGAGAGAGAGGGAGGAGAGAGTGAGCCGAGAGAGGAGAGAGAGAGAGAGACCGAGAGAGAGGGAAAGGAGAGAGTGAGCCGAGAGAGGAGAGAAAGGGAGAGAGAGAGAGAGAGGGGATTTGATGTGTACCTTGATCTTTGATCTTCCAATGTACTACCAAATCCTTGGTTGTTTACTCTTCCTAGCCAAGTATAACCACCATTGTCCTCTTTTGTACAAGTATCAAATTGTTTAACACAAGAATCTTGTACAAACCTCTTTTCTACCACAAAACCTTCCAAGAATCAAATCTAAGGACAACCCTAGCCATGCAAACCTAGCATTTTAGCCTTTGATCTTCCTAGAAGCTTGATTTTGTTGGAATAAAAAAATGAGGAATGGGAGAGAGAGAGGGGGCCGGCCATTGAGAGGGGAGGGTGAGTCTTGGCCTATAAATAGAAGCCATTCCAAAGCTTGAACTCACACCTTCTCACTTTGCTCTCACTTCTCTCTAGAAATTCCAAGAGTTCTTTGTTTCAAAGTTCTAGTTTTTCTTGAGTTCTTGAGAGTTCTTGAGCAAAACCACCAAACCACTTTCAAAACCACTTCTAGATCTTTAAAGTAGCTTAGTTAAAGTTAGTAAGTTGTTTCTAGGAAAAGAAAGTACATCTCTTTTCCTTTCGAAGCAAACCGACGCCGTTACACCGCCGAATCGCAAAACCGACGACCAAAACCTACCTAATCTACCGCCAAGAAGTAAGGTAGGATTCCTCGACCCTTAACCCGATATACTTACATATCCTACCTTTTGTTTAAAAGCCTATACTTACTAGTTTATAGGATAATGCTTTAAAGATGAGTTTACTTCTCGTTAATGAGTTTGGATCGCAAGATAAGTTTGAATTTTGACAACATGAGTTTTATGCATGAAGTGTTTGCACTACTTGTTTTTAGTAACATGAGCATGTTAGAGGATATAGAATTGGATGATCTTGCTTGTTAGTTTCAAGATTTCGTTAAATGATTTATGTTTACGTATAACCGTGGAGACTATGCATGAGAACGAGACACAAGAACCGAGAAAGTAGAAACATGACACCTAGGGTGTGGTTAATAAAAGGGAATGTATTCCGAGGAAGGAAATATTTTTGAAACTACATTATGACCGGTTTTAGTGCATAATGTGAGTTGTGTGTGCGTATGCCAATGGGAACCCGGCGCGGCGGAACCATTGTGAGGATACTCGGGAGACCGGCGCGGCGGAACCGAGGTTGGGTGTGTGGCTTGGTTATCCGCGGTACGGAGCCAATGCAACTGTGTGCCAATGGGAACCCGGTGCGGCGGAACCATTGTGAGGATACTCGGGAACCCGGAACGGCGGAACCGAGGTTGGGTGTGTGGCTTGGTTATCCGCGGTACGGAGCCAATGCAACTGTGTGCCTATGGGAACCCGGTGCGGCGGAACCATTGTGAGGATACTCGGGAACCCGGAACTGCGGAACCGAGGTTGGGTGAGTTAAACAAATGATTTTTGAAATGTTGATTAAAGTGGAAAATGATGACACAGTCTACGATGAATCGCGTAGGAGAAACTCTGAAATATTGGACACAACGATAATAAAGGAAGTTATTGTTCTTCTAATTGTTAAGTTTAAAGGGTTAGTGGGAGGAGATGTTCTATTGAGCTTTGTGGCTCACGGTGTTGCCTTTTTGGTGACCCTGGCATATTATATCGATGGCAACGCTGGTATAATATGTCAGATTTCATAGATGAGCAGGGTGAGCTTTACACCTTGGAGGCCTTCGGAGCCGAGGAGCTAGCTGTGATGGAAGAACAAGCGGAGCAGTAGTTAGGAACCTTAGTTCCCTTCCGTTTGTAATAAAAGTACTTCTTTTAAGCTTTGTTGTAATAAAGAGCCCGACTCAGTTTATTTTTCAATAAAATTTCTTATTTAACGTACCCAAATTTCGGAGTGTTACAAACAGTTCCCTATCAAGAATCTTCAGTGACTAAAATCGGTATTCCTTCAATTGAATAAGATACCCTCCAATAATGCCATGTTGCCTTTGTAACTATAACCATTGTTTATATATTGCCATCAAGAAATATATATGTTCAAAAGCTAAAGAAATCCACATATAATCGCTTAACATTACTAAGTTGACAATAGGAGGACAAAATACCCTTAGGGAACTGGCCCCGCCAAGTTAAAAGGGAAATTTTGACTTCTCTTTTTAATTTTTTTTTCCTTGGTCTTTTTTCTTTTTTCTTTTTTTTTTCCTTTGGTAACCAGCACAATCAAATATAAAAACCTAAGATAAGAGGATGACAAGGAAAAGGGATGACATAAAATACAAATAAACAAAACCCAATAGTAATTAGATGTAAAAGAGTAAGGTAAAAGAGAAGGCAAAGGGCAAACCCAGTGCACGAGGATCCCGGCATTGCAAGGTCTGGAGAAGAGTTGATGTACGTAGCCTTACTCCTGCAAGCAGAGAGGCTGTTTCCACAACTCGAACCCATGACCTCCAAGTCACAATGAAGCAACTTTACCGTTGCGCCAAGCCTAAGTAACGACAAAAGAGAACAAAAATAAAAGGCAAAGTGTAGATAAAAGAAATGCTCATAGCCCTCATCTAAGAAAGTGGATAATAGAGCTTATCTCTTCTGATTACGTACAAGTAAAGCTCATCAATGCCACTGAAAAATGACCAACACTCCAAAGAACCAAGCTAGACTACATCAAAACAAAAATCAAGAGAACTTTTCAGGAAAATCAATAAACAACTATTATTGTCAAGATCAGATGACCATATCCTTTCTAATATAACTACTTGGGCCAAATGAAGCGTTTCAAACCACCAAAATATGGAAGCTTTGAGAAAATAATTGCTAATACTTGCAAGTATTTGAACAAGAGGAACTTTCTCTTATCAGTTATAACTCATACTATAGGTACAAATAAAGGTTTTGAGAACCACTTTCCAGATTTTCAATTCCAATGTGATACTTTATTGAGCAATTAGTTGGGCACACCATTAACGTAGTGTTCTAAACCCATGAATCGAGGTAGCATAGTTGCATGGATGGAGAAAATTGTTAGACCATATATAAAAGAAAAATCTTTAGCCCATTGAGGGTTTAGAAGATTTCTACTTCTAGAATAGGAGAAAATGTATATAGTTACCATCAGAAAAGAAGGCAAATGGAAAACTCAATTTGCTATTACTGAAATGTACCCGAAGACCATAAAGCTATGGTATTGAAGTTTTGGAATTTAATGAGAGGAATGATGGATAATTTGGCCTCAAATCCTCATTCAAGTAATTAATGGTAGTTTTGGGTTAGTTTATCACTGTTTTATTTTTCATATTTTATTCCCTTTTGCTCGAATTAGCCATATGCATGAAACTTTAAGTTCCTGGACACTCTTCGTAACATCTCATCTTGTAGAAATCTAAGAAACCAAAACAAATAAGCAGCTTACTATACCACTAGTTTAGGTAGGTTTTTTCTTTATCCACATTTAGATAGTTTCCAAACGTAAAATATTTACGGGGTTTTTAAAAATGATCATTTCCACCACAGAAAGCTGTTAAGCATTCACCACCCAACAGAGCATTTCTCTTGAATGGCAACTGAAGGTAGGCCAAAATTCACTTTGCTTTTGTTATAGCATCCCGACTGTAGAGAATCGTGAATTATTCTACTTTCTTTAATCGTTTAAAATGTGTGGAATATCGTATTTTGAGGTTGTAATGATGTTTGGAAGTGTTGGTAGCGATTGGGGTTTGATTTGGTGACCATTGGAAAATTTTCATTTTTCTGCCCAGCCAGTACAAGTACTGCAAAATCCAGTACAGGTACTGCATTTTGCCAGTACAGGTACCCAGTGTCTAGAGCTGGGACAATTTGACTTTTGAAGGTTCCAGTACAGGTACTTAATTTTTCAGTACCGATACCCACTGTCGTTTTTCAAAAATTCAGCACGCTTTTTGAACCACTATAAATACCCCCCTTTACCATTTTTCACACCCAAACACCACGAAATACACCTAGAAAACACCCTCTCACCTACCCCACTCTAATCTCACCCAAAACTCTTAATTTCAACCTCAAATCTTCAAGATCCAAGGGTTTCCAACCTTAAAATCACTTGAATCTTGCATTTGGAGAACAAGGGGTAAGTTTTGTGTTCTTGCTCTCGTCTTTGGGCTCTCACCCACGTTTTTCTCTCTCTCCTCTCATTTACTTGTTGATCTTTGTTCATTTATCTTGTTTTGGGTTGTATTCACTCTAGATCTTGTATCTAAACTTGGGTGGAGCTCGTTTTTGGTGGATTCAAGCATATAGCTCTTGGTAGACCTAGGGTTTTGCTCAAAACCCACTTAGGTAGGGATTTCTCTCATCTTCTACATGTTTTATGGTGATTAAGTGTGATATGGGTGTTTGTTTGCTATTTATGATCGAATGGTATACTTTGTGGCATTGAGAGTTGCTTATTCTTTTGAAAGTGATATTGTAGTCTTGATTGTTATGATCTATGAGCTATCTATGACGTGTCTGATAATGTCGGTGTGTGAGTAATGAATTATGGCTTCGGTATTGACTGTGATGATAGTGTGGTTGTTGTTGTGAAGCGATTGTGGAGTCTATTGTGATGCAAGGGGTGGGAACACAAATGACGCAAGGGGTGGAGTCTATTGTGACGCAAGGGGCAGAAATTCGTTGGAAGAAGTGTGTGTATGCATGTGTGTGTATGTGTATGAGAATGCTATGATACTTGCAAAAGGTGTTGACGTACATTGTTTGGATTTGTCATCTAATTGATTTGCCGTATTCATGCTCATCATCTCATTACATATAGATTTTGTAGAGAATTTCCTACTGGGCTAGTGTAGCTCAACAAAATCTTTCTTTTCAGGCCCTAATGCTGGGCAATAGATTGCATGCTATGGTGTGCTTGGATATGAAGATTTTTGAAAGCTAACTTGATTTAGTTACTCACTCATCTTTGTAATAGACTTACTTTTGATTAAAGATGGCTTTATAACTGTAGGGGGATGAAAACAATTGATGCTTTCTGATCAACTGGATTGCAACGGCTTTCTCGTGCCTCTTCACCGGAACCCTAATTCGTCGTCGGAACCCTAATCTGCAAAAAAGACAGGGAGTGAGCGCACCTCTGCCTCTCGTGGCAAAGGCCCTCCGATGCCAAAGTTAGTATCACGTACTAGCAGTTAAACCCTAATTATCAGTAGGAAAGCAAGAATGCAAAGTATTGTGTACCTTTTACCTCTAGGCTTACTCTGTTTATATAGACATTCGGATGCTTGGCGCCCAAGCATCCCTATTGCCATAGGATTCCCAACTCGTATAGGAAACCCAGGATATCAAGGATTCTCGTTTCCTTTATCAGTTTAATAGAAAAGAGTCCTTTTAGGATTCTTTTTCCTTTACTGGCCGGACATCCCATTCTCATTGGGTATCTTTCCCAGATCCTATATTCCTGGGATTTTATTCCTTAACGGAATACCATTGTTTCTGGACTCTTCCAGAATGTTCCCCATGCTCCAACAATTGATTGGAGTTCTTTCCTTGTTCGGCGACCTCGTTGCCGAACAGACTACCTGGACCAAGGACTTCACATGTAACTTGGTCCAAACGTAATCAGAATGTCTCTTATCTGCCGAACAGATAGTTTACACCAGTGACTTGTCATGTCATTGGCCTTTATTTAGCCGAACAGATTGCATGGACCAAGGACTTCCCATATCATTGTTCCATATCGCTGTTCTTCATACTGCCCGGCGATAAATCCAGTCGTATTCACCACGTGCTCCCAAACATCACGTGTTCGGCAACTAAATGTATTTGCTCGGGAATACCTCCTTACATGTAACAACTCCGATTTTTCGTTCAATAAAAATCTCGTTGTTATTTGAAAATTCTTAATTTCTTTTAATTGCTCGTTGATTTTTTATTTGATTCCTTGTGGTTTGTATTTAAGCAATCGATCGCTTTATCATCGTATTTCTCGACTAGAAACCCTAATCGCACTTTAGCCCTCAAGGATCGTTTCTTGAACTTTTAAGCCCTACTTAGCAAGCCTAGTTAGCTTCTAATCGGCTCGATGGAGTAACCAAACTAGGAAGTCACCTAGCTACTTTTCCCTAACCGTAGATGGACCATTTTGCCCATCTTGAACCTTTTGAACCCTAGACTAGAAATGGTTTAATTGTTTTCTTTTATTGTTTTAGTTTTATTCTTTATCCATTGGACGATAAATGTTAGGAGAATTATTATCCATTGGATAAAAGAAACCCATTTCTTTATAATAAAAGGATTTTGAAAGATTTAAACAAAGTACTATGATTGACATTTATAATGACATTTGAAAAGTACTTTTGATTATTTTTTCTAATAAAAGTACCCAAGTAACTATGGACCATTGGATAATAACCGTTAGGGTAATCTTTACCCATTGGACAAAAGCCTTTTCTTTATTTTATTTGGTAAGTACATATATATATATATATCACATGTGTATTTTCAAAAAGGACATGTAGTCTTTTCCAAAAACTTAGTTTAGTATTTAAAGTACCCGTACCTTATTATCCTTTGGATAATAACCGTTAGGGATTTTATTATCCATTGGGTAATAGGCTCATCTTTCAAAAAAAGTACTTAACCCATTAAACTAATGTTTTGTTAAGATTCCCGGGAGTACAAAAGTACATTATTATATTAATTAAAGTACGGTACCTTTTGTATTTGTTTAAAGGGTGAATCTTGACCCTTAAAGACTAAATTGCCCTTTGTACAAAAGTACCTATTGTTTATTTGTATTCTTGCATTGTAGTACATATATATACATATGTATATAGCTAGTACATGGGAGAGAGAGAGAGAGGAGAGAGGAGAGAGAGAGAGAGAGCAGTGAGAGAGAGAGAGAGGAGAGAGGCCGAGAGAGAGAGAGAGAGAGAGAGAGAGAGAGAGAAGGAAGGAAGGAAGAAGGAAGAAGAAGAAGGATGTGACTTGTACTTGGATATTCTTCATCTTTTCAAACTTGGAAGATGAATATCTTCCATATCTACCACCATTGTCCTCCCTTGTACAAACTTCAATTGTTTAAGCCATGAATCTTGTACCCATGTCTCCTCCTTTCCACCATATCTTCCAAAGATCAAATCCAAGGACCAAAGTAGCCATGCAAGCCTACCATTTAGCCATTGATCTTCCAACCAAGCCTTAACTTCACCCATCAAGCTTTCAATCAAGCTTGACAAGTGAAAGAAATCAAAGTTGTAGAGAGAGAGAGAGAGATTCGGTTGAGAGAGGGAGAGGAGAAGCCTTGGCCTATAAATAGAAGCTCACTCCAAGCTTAAACTCACACCTTCAACCATTGCTCTCACTTCTCTCTAGAAATTCCAAAAGTTCTTGCTTTCAAAGTTCTAGTTTTCTAGTGTTCTTGAGAGAAACCACCTCCCAAAACCACCGTTAGATCTTTTAAAGTAGCTTAGTTAGTTAGAAAGTTGTTTCTAGGAAGAGAAAAGATCAACTCTCTTCCTTTCGAAGCAAACCGACGCCGTTACGCCGCCGAAATCCAAAACCGACGACCGAATTTTCATAACCGACTACTACCGCCAAGAAGCACGGTAGGATTTCCTTAACTTCCATCCCGGTAGAAATTCCTTATCCCTAATCCTAAGTATAAAGTAGTTTTGTATCATAACTCTAAAAATAAGTTCATTTGAAAGTAACTTTGATCATTAAGTTTAAAGTAGATAAGGTTATCTTTGTTTAAGAATGTATGAGATGCATGTTGTTGTTATTATGATTCAAGCATGTTATGTGGTCAAGAGTTGGATAATATTGTTGTATTCATTTTGGAAATTTATAAATGCTTGTTTATGTGGAAAGTCCTACACCACGGAGTCTATGCATGTAACGTGACACGAAAACCAAGAGAATAGAGACATGGCACCTAGGGTGTGTTAACGAAGATAAAAATGTGTATCCGAGGGAGGAAATATTTTGACACTACATAATGACCAGTTTTGGGTGCATTATGTGAGTGTGTGTGTGTATGCCAATGGGAACCCGGCGCGGCAGAACCATTGTGAGGATACTCGGGAAACCGGCGCGGCGGAACTGAGGTTGGGTGTGTGCTTGGTTATCCGCGGTACGGAGCCAATGTGGTTGTGTGCCAATGGGAACCTGGCGCGGCGGAACCATTGTGAGGATACTCAGGAACCCGGCGCGGCGGAACCGAGGTTGGGTGAGTTAAAAAGGAGTTTTTGGGTAAAAAGGAAAGTGAAGTAAAAACAGGGTCTACGATGAGTCTAAGTAATGAACACAACGTTAGTCAAGTAAGGATTGTGGATTTGAATACTTGTTTGGACTATATGCATGATCTAAGCGGAATTGTTGTTATTATGTTCTTACGTTCTTAAGTTAAGGGTTAGAGGGTTTGGATAGTTCTATTGAGCTTTTTGGCTCACGGTGTTGCCTTTTTGGTGACCCTGGCATATTATACCAGTGGTGACGCGGGTATAATATGTCAGATCTCATAGATGAGCAGGGCGAGCTTTACACCTTGGAAGCCGAGGAGCCAAGGAGCTAGCCGTGATGGAAGAACAAGCGGAGCTGTAGTTAGGAACCTTAGTTTCCTTCCGTTTGTAATAAAAGTACTCCTTTTTATGCTTTTGTTGTAATAAAAGAGCCAGACTCAGTTTTTATTTAAATAAAATGTTTTATTTAACGTACCCAAAATTCGGGGCGTTACACTACAATTGCTCCCCAGCTTCATCTATTTACCACTGTTTGGGGGCAATATATGATGCTTAGAAACTGAATTTTATTTAGACCAGACTCTTCTGATCCCGTGCAGTCATAATTTCAATATGTCATTGATGCCTTTTGGCGCCTCTGTCATTATACCATTTCGGGGTAATGACTCCACGTGGCACGTATCGTATGCCTATCATTAATTTCGAACTGACGTTCTATGAAACGGCGTCAGAACGAACTTTGCTTTTCGTTACTTTATCCTGTAACGGCGTAAGAGGGGACGCTTTGTCTCTGTTTCTTACCCTTAAACCCCAGAAAAGGGCTTATTTTGGGTTTCTCACCCAAAAACTTCAAACTCACTCCTTCTCTCTCTAGAAACCAGGTAAAAACATCCTGCCATCCGCCATCGCCGCCGTCTGCAAATTCGATTGCACTCCAGGGAATCGTCACATTTATTCTTGTAAGATTCTCGTTCTCACTCCATTTCGTCTGCTTAGGTTTCCCTCTGAGATCTCACTCTCAGATTCGTGGGTTGTTTCTTGGGTTTCTATTCGTTCCCATTTCCAGTTTTTTCTTCTTTTTAGAATATACTCATGGCTGATGATAATGATCACCCTCCTAGACCCAGTAAATTTAGGAAACTCTGTGAAACCCCAACTGCCATGGCGGCATTTAGGTCTGAGTATAGCATCCCTGATAATGTGGGGCTCGAACTCCCCCCTTTAGGAGCAGATAGGGATGGTGGCTCCTGGGATAGAATGTGCATCCCTATCGTGGCCATCGTCAAAGGTGGAGTCCGATTTCCCCTTCACCCACTACTCCGCCAGATCCTAAACTGGTATCGTCTCACCCTCATGCAAGTATCAACAAACGTCTTTAGGCTGATAATGGGTGTAATAGCTTTGAATAGGATTATGGGGACCCAGTTAGGAATTTGGGATATTCAGTGGTGGTACAGTATTGTACTAAATCCTGAATATAATACCTACTATTTCAAAGTTAGAAGGGCAGAAAAGCGTCTCGTGCTCAACCTGCCAGACTCTGCTCGGGATCACGAGATTGATTTCCTTTATGTCACTGGAGCCTTTGAGCCACTAGGAGAGGATGGCCAAGTGCTAGGGCTCCATTGCCCCCCACATATGGGGTTATCCACGTATGCTCTTGCTTTTTATCTTTTGTATTTTCTTCATTTACTGCTTTCTCGTAGCTTTCTATGTGCCTAATTTTGGTTTTATAACTCCAATCTTGCAGCTGAGAACGTTAACAAACGTCCTAGACGTGAGCCGAGCTACGTCCGAACAGAGGACATAAACAGGATCCTAAAATACACAAGAGAACCAGGTACCCGAACAGCTGGTCGGGGTCGAGACGCTGATATACTGCTGGGATACGATCCTTCGTACAGAGGGGTCATCGACAGAAGACTTGCCCACCCTAGCACTAGTGCTGCGTCTACATCCACTGCTCCCCAACCACACAATTCAAGGCTTCAAGCTGGTGTCACTCTTGCCGGTCAGTCAGGCGAAATTGCTATTCCTGACGGTATACCTCAAACACGTGTGGTACTCAGAAGATCTGGTCGTAGGCAAGTCATTGCCGAACAACAACCTGTTCCTCTCCAAATTACCAGTCAGTCGTCCTCATCCGGATATTCTCGATCACCTCCAACCCCAGGTACGATGACGCACCAACCCATTAACCTCAGTTCTTTACTCACTGTCTCCTCACGGGGACGTGGTGCTACCAATAGGGTAGCATCAACTGGCGCCCCTCCCCCACGTTCACGTCGCAATAAGGGGGGATCTGTAAGATCGTCATCTTCTCCTCGGGAACAAGATAGTCCCGTTGAGGCTACTGATGCTCATCGGGACAAACGTCCCAGGAGCGAAGAAACTGGAGACGCCCTTACCCAAACCTCTACTTTAGTCTAACAACCCCCTTCTTCGAGTACTACAGTGCTTCCTGAAAGCTGGACCCCCAATCTCATTAGGGGCGATCGGCCTGTTCACATTGGGGACAGTGCCAGCTCTTCGGAAACAGCACTCGCCCTTGCCCAAGGTCTACTGCTTCCTGTAGACATGCAGAAGGAATCTGAGACTGCACCTGATCGGCTTGTCTCCATTGGACTCATCAGTGGTATCAAGGTAATGTGACTTAATCTTTTCATATAAGTCTTTATGTATATTTCGTATACCACATATCATATATTGCTACACCTGTCACTTACCACTCGGTGTTTTTGCCAGTTTATTCAAAAAATGGTCACACTGGGCCAGAAGTTTCAGGATGCAGGTAACGAAAGGATCTCGCTATTGAATAACAACACAAGACTGCTCCGACCATTACCAGATTAGAGAGAGAGAGAGATAAAGCTAAAGCTGACTTCGAAGCAGCAAAAAACAAACTTGGTACTGCTGAAGACAGCCTCAACCATGCTTTGGTTGAGATAGAGCAGACCAAAAAGGCTGCGTTTGAAGATGGTTATCAAAAAGGCTTCGATGCTACAACGGCTAGCTATGTAGAGCAGATGCCGATCATCCAAGATGAAATCTGGGTTGCTTGCTGGGAGGCATGCCTCACAAAGGTAGGAGTTGTAGAGGAATCTCCCCTATGGGTTGAGAACGATCTACCAAGCCGCCAAGTTACAGCTCCAACTGATGATGTTGATCAACAGATTGACGACTTTGCAGACGTTGATGAAGAAATACAGGTAGAATCACAAGATGATGTTGATCAATCATCTGTTCTGGAAGTGATCACTGAGATTGTTGTCCCAGAGGTACAAACCGCTGCTGCTGCTGCTGTTGTGAGGCTGATGTCCCTCCAGAGATTCAGAACCTGGATTAAAAAAGCAAGCAGGTAGTTTGTTGTTTGAGTTCAATCATTGGGCTGGTCTTGCATGACTATAGCTTCTTTACCCTGCGTGGTACCAGTACTTTCTTCTAGTTTGATAACACAAGTATTCGGCCCTTCGTGGCTTAACTATACTTTTGCTCGGCTTCCCTCGTTTGTTGCATTTTTGGACGCAAATCAGTTTTATCTAAGTATTTCGTACTTTTGATCAGTTTAATCATATATGTTTTGTTTGCATAAGTATTTCATACTCGAGCAGATCCGACAAACGTGATTTCGTTGTACTGAATCTAAGTTTCACGTACTTAAGTGTTTTCGTACTTAAGTGTTTTCGTACTTAAGTGTTTTCAAATTTAGTACATACAAGTGTATTCATACTTGTATTCGTCCTCAAATCTTTCAAGTGTTTTCGTACAAACATTTGTAAGGGTCATATAATCATATAGGTGTTCTTTTAAGTTTCACATACTTAAGAACAGATATTTATAAGTTTCACGTACTTAACGTTTTTAAGTTTTCTCGTACTTTAGTAAATGTGGCTAACATATACTCATTATGTTTTCAAGCCAAGCCAATAAATGTTTACAAGTGTCTCGTACTTTGTTAAAGGATAAATCACACAAGTGTTTCATACTTGTGTTTAAGTGTCACGTACTTAACTGTTTGAAAATCACACAAGTGTTTCATACTTGTGTTTAAGTGTCACGTACTTAACTGTTTGAAAGTCACACAAGTGTTTCATACTTGTGTTTAAGTGTCACGTACTTAATGGTATACCCTGCTCCCCAATACGAATGAGGGAAACCAATCTCATAATTCGTATTTAAAACAAATACCAACAGTTATACTAGAAAGTGATTGTATGCAGAATCTGTAAAACGCAAGAGGGCTGTATTCGTACCCCTTTGTAACTAAAATAATCAAAAACTAGAACAAGGGAATTATATTCGTAATTCCCACACAATCACGTAGTGCAAATCTAAGACAGATTTTAATACTTCTAAACAAAGAACTTTCGTAGATTATGAACATTCCAAGGCCTTGGGATTGGATCACCATCCAAATCTGCCAATCTATAGGCTCCTATGCCTACAATCTCAGTTACTCTATACGGGCCTTCCCAGTTGGCCCCCAGCTTGCCTTCGTTGGCCACCTTGGTGTTGCCGAGCACTTTTCGTAGCACAAGGTCCCCAACACCAAATTCTCAAGGATGAACATGCTTGTTGTAGCTTTTCATCAGCTGTTCTTGGTAAGAAGCAAGATGTACCAAGGCTTTTTCTCTCCTCTCCTCGGCGAGGTCAAGCTCGATTTGAAGGGCCCTGTCATTGCCTCCACTTTCAACCAAAACGGTCCTGTTGGTCGGCAGACCCACCTCCAGAGGTATGACAGCCTCTGTTCCATAGGCCAATGAATAGGGGGTCTCTCCCGTAGACCTCCTAGGCGTTGTTCGGTGAGCCCACGGAACTAATGGTAACTCGTCAGGCCACTTTCCCTTAGCTTTGTCCAGTCTTTTCTTGATTCCATCAAGGATAGTTTTATTAGACGCCTCTGCTTGCCCATTACTCTGAGGGTAGGCTGGGGTGGAATAATAATTTCTTATTCCATACTGGGCACAAAAAGCCTTGAATTTCTTCTGAAATTGGGATCCATTGTCTGTGATCAATGAATAAGGGACCCCAAAGCGAGTGATGATGCTTTTCCACACGAACCTTTCTATCATAGGTTCAGTGATTTTGGCCAGTGGTTCTGCCTCAATCCACTTTGTAAAATAGTCAGTTGCTACAAGCAGGAATTTTCGATTCCCAGTTGCTTTGTGCAATGGTCCCACGATATCCATCCCCCATTGAGCAAAAGGCCAGTGACTTGTCAAAGGCACCAGATCCTCGGCGGGTGTTCAAATCATTGGTGAGAATTTTTGACACTTCTCACAAATCTTCCTATACACCTTTGCATCTTCTTGCATGTGTGGCCACCAGTAACCTTGAGTAATTGCTCGGTGGGCAATGGATCTCCCTCCAGCATGGCTCCCACATGTTCCCTCGTGGATTTCATGGAGAAACTTTTGCACCATCTCGGGATGTACACATAGTAAATATGGGCCTGTAAAGGATTTCCTGTATAACTTACCCTCTGGAGACAGCCAAAACCTGGCAGATTTGACCCTTATCTTGTGGGCCTCCTTTTTGTCAGAAGGGAGTATCTCGTCTCGTAAGAACTCCATGATTGGATCCATCCAACTTGGTCCTTGGTTCACGTCCAAGACTAAGTCTTCACTCTTCCCAATGCTCGGCTTATTCAGATATTCGACTGACACCTTTCTTTTGAACTCGGTTGGTACAGCTGCAGCCAACCAAGCTAAAGAATCTGCATGAGCATTCTGTCCAGAACTAATTTGCTCAATATATACCCTCTCGAAGGTATCAAGCAAGTCCTTGGCTACCTGCACGTAAGCCAACATCTTTTCATTTCTAGTTTCATACTCGCCGGACAGCTGATTCACCACAAGCTGGGAATCACAATACACCCTAACCCGTTCTGCTTTAAGGGTTTTTGCACTCCTCAATCCAGCCAGGAGTGCCTCATATTCAGCTACATTATTTGTTGCACTGAATCCAAGCCGAACAGATAGTTCAATCAGAACTCCTTGAGGAGGAAACAGGACTTCCCCAATTCCAGAACCAGTATTACATGCTGATCCGTCAACGAATAGCTTCCACTCCGTGGGATCCTGTTCGGCTGAAGGTTGATCCTTCATGGATGATGTCTCAGTCACCTGTTCCTTTCTCGTAGGAGGTAGGGGAGCCATAGTGGGTGAAAATTCTGCCACAAAATCAGCCAACACTTGGCCTTTGATTACTGTGCGTGGCTGATATTTCGAGTTCGTACTGGCTTAACTCCACGGACCATGTCGAGATCCTTCTCGAAAAGTCTGCCTTTCGTAGCAATGATTTTAATGGAAACTCAGTATAAACCACAACCTTATGGCTTTGGAAGTAGTGTGGCAATTTCCTTGTGGCTGTTCTAAGTGCCAGGACAAGTTTTTCTAATGGCAGATATCTCGTTTCTGCATCCAACAATGTCTTGCTAACATAATAAATAGGGATTTGTTCGATCCCCAAATCCCTCAACAGGACTGCACTTACTGCATGCTCGGAAACAGCTAAGTACAGAATTAAAGACTCACCTGGCTGTGGAGTTGACAACAGTGGGGTTTCGGCCAGGTACTTCTTCAGGTCCTGGAAAGCTTGCTCAACATTCTGCTCCCCATTCAAATCCCTCCCTCTTTTTTAACAGCTGAAAAAAGGGTCTGCACTTGTCACTTGACCTGCTGATGAATCTGTTAAGTGCTGCTGCCATTCCAGTCAGCCTCTGGACTTCCTTGGTAGTTTTGGGACTCTGTAGTCTCTGCAAGGCATCAATCTGATCGGGATTTGCCTCTATCCCTCTCATGGTTACCAAATGGCCCAGGAACTTTCCTGAACCAACTCCAAACGCACACTTCGAGGTGTTGAGTTTTAGTTTATACTTCCTTAGGATTTCGAACACTTCTTTTAAATCAGTAATATGCCCTCCTTTTTCTTGACTCTTTACCACCATATCATCTATGTAAACTTCCAAAGTTTTCCCAATGAGCTTCTTGAACATAATGGTTGCAAGTCTTTGGTATGTAGCCCCAGCCCAAACGGCATGACACTGTAGCAGTATAACCCTCGTGGTGTGATGAACGAAGTCTTCTCTTGATCAGGTTCAAACATAGCAATCTGATGATATCCTCGATATGCATCGAGAAAACTCATTCGCTCGTAACCAGAGGTTGCATCAACCAATTGGTCAATCCTGGGCAAAGGAAAACTGTCCTTAGGGCACGCTTTGTTTAGGTCTGTGAAGTCCACACAGACACGCCACTTCCCATTCTTCTTCTTTACCACAACAGTGTTGGATAACCACTATGGGTAATAGACTTCACGTATTGCTTTGGCCTCCAGTAAACGATCGACCTCCTCAATCACTGCATCTACATGCTGCACGGCTGCTCTTCGTTTTTTCTGAATGATTGGCTTGTGGTGAGGGTCAATGTTTAAATGGTGACAGATCACATCTGCATCCACCCCGGGCATTTCCTCTGGTACCCATGCAAAAACATCAATATACTCCTTTAGAAATCTTATCGACTCAGCCTTTTCGTCTGCTGGTAGTGATTCCCCAATTAAAAAATATCTTTTAGGATCAGCCTCGTTGATCTGAATCTTCTCCAGGCCTTCAACCACTTTTTCAGCCGGGCTTCTTCCAACGTCCTCGATGGTTGGTTGATCTGGTACCTCTAATGTATGAACATGGTGGACCTTTGGGGCTGTTTTGATGATGGAAATCAAACATTGCTGTGCCACCTTCTGGTTGCCTTTAAGGACTTCAATCCCATTTGATCCTGGGAATTTTACCATCTAGTGATAAGTAGAGGAGACTGCTCTCATCTTGTGCAACCATGTCCTCCCTATAATCGCGTTATAGGAAGAAGGGACATCGACCACTAAAAAGTCTGTTCTCAACACCACTGATCCAGCCCGAACAGGTAACGTTACCAAGGGGCCAGACTGCTCCTGCACCGAACACAATGAGAGGTGTTGTAGACTGTTCTAAGTCTATTTGGGCCAGCCCCAGCTTCTTGAATGCATCATAGTACAATACCTCTGTACAACTCCCCGAGTCCACTAGAATTCTCTCGATGTCATATTCCCCAACTCGTAGGGTTACGACCAATGCATCATTGTGGGGTATTTGGACTTCCCCCAAGTCATCATCGGTGAATGCTATGCTCTCGTTGCACACATCATTCTCTCGTCCTCTTTTATTTCCCAATCGCATCACGTGCTGATCGTGCTTAACTTGCCTTTGCAACAGCCTAACCTCTTTTCTCGTGTAAGGTGTGGCCAACCCATGTATCATATGGATTATTCCTTTAGGGTTTTGCTCATAACCCAGCTCCATAGCCTTCCCTTTCTCCTTAGGATCCTCTTGGATAAATTCCTTGAGATAGCCCCGAGAGACCAAATCATCAAGGTGCCTCTTATACATCTCACAATCCTCAGTCATGTGGCCCCAATCTTTGTGGTAACTGCAGTGCTGATTCGTAGCACGTTTTGCATCCTTGTCTCCGCCTAGACTCGGGGGCCACTTGAAATATCGCTGATTCTTTATTCGATAAAGAATCCTGTATATTGGTTCCTTCCAAACTGTAGTGATAGAAAAGAAAGCTTTTGGGTCAGGAGCTTGCTTATCTTTGTACGGCTCTTTCTTAGCCTGCCCGTACTCCCTTCTCTCTTTATAAGTCTTGGGCTTTGGCTTATCCACCTTTTTGGCAGGTGCCTTCGGCTGTTCGGCAACCGTCCTGCCATCCTCGCGGAGTATGTCATCCTCCATTCTGGCGTGTTGCTCTATCCGTTCCATCAATTTAGCCAAAGTGGCTACTGGATGTTTATTCAATGATCGGCGTAGCTCCCCCCGAACAGGTAAACCAGTCTTGAAGGTGGCTATTGCGTATTCCTCACTGCAACTTTCAATCTCGTTGAAAGTTTCCCAGTACTTCTTTGCATAATCCCTGATTTGCTCGTTCTCCTCCTGTTTCATGGTGGAAAGACTCTCAAAGGTCTTTGGGGCCTTTCTGCTCGTCAAGAACCGAGCAGTGAATTCCTCGGCCAACTGCCTCCACCCACGAATGGATCGTGGGGCCAGTTTATGAAACCAGGAAAAGGCCACTTTGCCAAGACTGGAGGGAAACATCTTGCACAAGATGGAATCATCCCCTTCATGCGTAAACATAGCCTGTTGATAATGCTGTATGTGAGCCACGGGATCCGTATTTGTCTCGTAAAGTACGAATGCACCGTGCTTCACTCTGCTCGGCAACCTAGCCTCCTGTAGCCTCTTTGTAAATGGGGAGGCCGCAATATTACTTAATGCCTTACGTGCTGCTTCACGTGCAGTCACTGTCCCATCCTCGAACTCCTTGGATTTGTGAGCCGCGGCTTTGGCCCAATCAGCATCAGGTCTCTCATACCTGTCTCGATGATGTTTCCTTGTTCCCTCCTCTTCGGGGGTGGAACTTCTGTCTCTGCTTCTCCCTTTTCGTGAAGAAGCCCTTCTCTCTTCTGTTCGGCTTTTACTTCTTCTTCCCCTTTTTCGTGGAGAAGCCTCATAACGCCCTATGACAGGACTTCTGCTTCTTCTTCTTCGTGAATGGGTCTGCCTATGGACTACCAGCGTCCTTCCATCTCTTTGGGAATGCCTACGAGAGAGTCCAGAATCTTCTGGGTGCTCTCGTACCCGCTGCAACTCCTGTATCTCATACTCTCGTTTTTTAATTAAACGAGCATACTCCTCGATTTCCCTTCTCTTCTTATCAAGGACATCGTCATCATCGTGTATGCTCTTTGAACGGGTAACTAACTCTTCTCTTCGATGAGACCTACTCCTTCTCGTGGAGCCAGTAGCAGTTTTGTCTCCTTTTTCTTTGGAGCTACCTCTGTCATGTCTACCAGTGGGCTTTCTCGGAGCGCTTGGTGGGGATTTATCCCTTCCCCCACCCAACTGGTCCTTCGGACTAAATGGAGTAGCTGGATCTTCTTCCATCGTACTTATTTTTCAAAAGGGAACTGGTTCGTTTCCCACAGACGGCGCCAATTGTAGGGGGATGAAAACAATTGATGCTTTCTGATCAACTGGATTGCAACGGCTTTCTCGTGCCTCTTCACCGGAACCCTAATTCGTCGTCGGAACCCTAATCTGCAAAAAAGACAGGGGGTGAGCGCACCTCTGCCTCTCGTGGCAAAGGCCCTCCGATGCCAAAGTTAGTATCACGTACTAGCAGTTAAACCCTAATTATCAGTAGGAAAGCAAGAATGCAAAGTATTGCGTACCTTTTACCTCTAGGCTTACTCTGTTTATATAGACATTCGGATGCTTGGCGCCCAAGCATCCCTATTGCCATAGGATTCCCAACTCGTATAGGAAACCCAGGATATCAAGGATTCTCGTTTCCTTTATCAGTTTAATAGAAAAGAATCCTTTTAGGAAAAAGAAGGATTCTTTTTCCTTTACTGGCCGGACATCCCATTCTCATTGGGTATCTTTCCCAGATCCTATATTCCTGGGATCTTATTCCTTAACGGAATACCATTGTTTCTGGACTCTTCCAGAATGTTCCCCATGCTCCAACAATTGATTGGAGTTCTTTCCTTGTTCGGCGACCTCGTTGCCGAACAGACTACCTGGACCAAGGACTTCACATGTAACTTGGTCCAAACGTAATCAGAATGTCTCTTATCTGCCGAACAGATAGTTTACACCAGTGACTTGTCATGTCATTGGCCTTTATTTAGCCGAACAGATTGCATGGACCAAGGACTTCCCATATCATTGTTCCATATCGCTGTTCTTCATACTGCCTGGCGATAAGTCCAGTCGTATTCACCACGTGCTCCCAAACATCACGTGTTCGGCAACTAAATGTATTTGCTCGGGAATACCTCCCTACAATAACTAATTTAACTCTTGAATTATCTTTTGACTTAAGTTTGTAATGTTCTAAACACTTTGTACTTGTATCGAAGTCAATTTAGGCCGTGATGCCAAAGGTGTAATTAATTAAAAGTGGGGACTCGTTTGTAAATTGAACAGGTGGGAAACCATTTTGGGTATTATTTATCTTATGCGAGGATCTTTTATCGAAATGGTTTATTTATTTATATTGAAAATCGAGGGCATGACACCGACTTTCCCTGTTTTTGGAGTGGTAACATTTATCACCGGCGGTTGTTTCACCCACAAATGTGTAGATTACAAGAGAAGATAATATGCAGATTGCAAGAGAAGTATTTGCTTTGAAAATGTCACCAAACCATATATATGACAGAAGGACTCGAAGGCATATTTTGTCAAACAGTTTGTGTGCGAAAGTATGGGCTATAGAGTTGTCAAAATTGGTGGTCGGTGTCTTTGAAAGGGGGAAAGGGAAAGTGTTTGCAGAAGGCAAGGAGGAAAGTTGAATAGATGCTTTACCTTTCTGTTGGAATGCACCTGAGTTGAGTCCGGTATGTTTCTGTAGGTGGAGCCTTGGACGTCTGCTAGTGGAGTTAAGCGGTTGAGGAGATCGGGCAGACATGGGGATGGTGTAATGCCTTTTGCAGAGGGCAGAGGAGGGTGCTGTTGTTTTGTAACGTTTACATTAGAGTGTTGCAGTGCATCGATTGGGAAAGGGTGTTGGTTTGTATCGTTTACGTTGGAGTGATTCATTCTGTCGGTTAGGAAGGGGCATGGGGTGGGGCAGTGATTTATTGGAAGGGCAAGGGGCATTTTTAGAAACAAAAGAGTAGGAAACATCTTCGTACATTTAGAAGAAGTAGTATAGATACAACGAGAGAGAGAGAGAGAGAGAGAGAGAGTACAAGGTTGTTAAGAGAAAGGATATTGTCGGTGTGTTTTTGGTGTTGATTGGTGGGGAAAAAAGAAAAATATAGTCCTACTTGCAATTTTAACCCATATATTTGAAGTAATAATATATTTACCCTCGCGCGTATAAAAACGTATCCGAGCGTATCCAAAATGTACCGGGATACCAAAAAATAATTCTAAAAGTAGGATACTTTAAAAAAACATATCGGATATGTATTCGGAGTGTATTTGAGAGTATCTGCGTGTATCCGAAACGTATCGGGATACCAAAAAATAATTTTAAAAGCAGGATACATTAAAAAGCGTATTGGATACGTATTCGGAGAGTATCCGAGAGCATCAATATTTGATATGGATACGATACGTGATACGGAGGCCAAAATAGAGTATCAATGCTTCATAGCTTGTGATAGTGGGATACTTACAAGTTCAAGCTGTCGAACACTGCGAATTTCTCTTGTAAGATTAACCTTTCTGTTTGTATCCTGTTGATATGATCTTGTTAGTAGTTTAGCCAAGACTCTTGTAATGACCCTGATTTTTGGTAAATAAATTTTTTGTTAAATATTTAAATTTAATTTTAATTTCTTTGATTTCCTTTAAAATTCCTTTTTAACTTTAATAATCCTTCATAACTAGATTTGAGACTTATTATATTTCTTGGCTAGAGATTCTACTTGGCTAGTATAATTAGCTTCTAATCAACTAGTTGGAGGAACCGAACTACCAATTCATCTAGTTACTTTCTCCAAACCCTAAATGAACCTTCACCCAATGGTCAATAAAAGTTAGGAAAATTTTTATCCATTGGACAATAGGAAACCTAGATTTTCTATCAAAGATATTTTGTGCTAGATTTGATAAAGTACTCATATATAGTTGTATATAGATTTATATACACATGCCTAAAGGACATTTGGTTATTTCAAATATTATTCAAGTATATATTATCTTATTCCTTTTATCCATTGGTCAATACATGCTAGGATAAAATTTACCCCTTGGATAATAATGTTAGTCTTACCAACAAGTACTAGGGTTTATTAAATAAATCATTTCTTAGATTGCCCATGTGATGTTATACTTATATATATATATATATATATATATATATATATATATATATATGTGTGTGTGTGTGTGTGTGTATGTACCTTATAGATTTAATACCCTAGATTTCCTAGGTACACTAGTACAATATTATAATAAGAACATGTGCCAATTTGGACTATTTTAATAAGGAATTTTGATTTGGAAATCTACCAAGATTGCATGGTACATACTTATATATTATATATATATATATATATATATATATATACTTATATTATTACAAAAGTACACATGTGTTTATTAGAATAGTTTAATAGGAAAATCTTGACTTGAAATCCCATTAGATCACATAGTACCTTAAGTACATTTATATATATATATATATATATATATATATGTTTACTTTTACCTAGAAGTATATATATATATATGTACTAGTGCTAGGAGAGAGAGAGAGAGAGAGATTGCCGCGAGAGAGAGAGGGAGAGTGGCCGAGAGAGAGAGCGAGGGCGAGAGAGAAAGAAAGAAGAAGAGAGGGAGATTTGGTTGTACCTTGACTTGACTTCCATGATCTTCTTACATCCTTTCAATCTACTATTATATATTCTTTCAAGCAAAAATCTATCCTCCATTGTCCTTATATGTACAATTGCCAATATAAAACCTTGTACCATCCTCCTTTCTTCCACTAATCTTTCCAAAATCAAATCCAAAGTACTAAATCTAGCCATGCATTTATTATGTTTAGAATGCATGATGGTAAACTAATTCGTTTTGCTAATGATGATATGAACGCGTTGAATAAGGAATTTTTACTTCAATAAACATATGTTGTTTAGAACTTCCCACAAAAGAAGAAAGAACGGTTTTCGAAAGATAGAAACTTAATCATTGATAGAAGTATTCATATTTTGATCATTATTATGGTTATGAGTTTGCATACAAGAATTGCTTGTATTACTTGTGGTATAATATTGAGTTGGATGATCTTGTTAGTTTAGTTTCAAGATCTTAATGAATGCTTTATGATTTCATATGTGAAAAGTCCTACCGCAGAGTCAATGCATGAAAATAAGACACAAAAATCGAGAAAGTAGAAACATGACACCTAGGGTGTTTAATGTAAAGGCGTGTTTTGAAAAGGGTAAAATGTTTTGGAAACCACAATGTGGCCGGACGTGGTAGCCCATTGTGTGGTGTGTGTTTTGTGTGCCAATGGGAACCCGGGACGGCAAAACCATTGTGAGGATACTCAGGAGACCGGAACGGCGGAACCGAGGTTGGGTGTGTGGCTTGGTTATCCGCGGAGAGGAGCCAATGCAAAGTGTGCCAATGGGAACCCGGTGCGGCGGAACCATTGTGAGGATACTCGGGAAATCGGAACGGCGGAACCGAGGTTGGGTGTGTTAAAAACGATTTTGAAAATGTTGATATGGTTATGTAATGTGAAAAATGGTGACACGGTCTACGAGGAGTCGCGTAGGAGAAACTCAAAAAATCATGGACACCAACGTTAGTTGAATAGTGAATGCGGATGTGTCATTGTTAACTGTTTGTCGAATATGTATGAACTATGTGCAAAGCATTGAATTTATGATCGTTTACTTGTAAGATTAAGGGTTAGTGGGTATGGGTTATTCTATTGAGCTTTTGTAGCTCACGGTGTTATCTTTTGGTGACCTTAACATATTATATTGGTGGAGACGCCGGTATAATGTGTCAGACCTCATAGATGAACAGGGTGAGTTGTATACATTGGAAGCCTTCGGAGCCTTTGGAGCTTGCTAGGATGGAAGAGCAGGCGGAGCAATAGTTAGGAACCCTAGTTCCCTCCCTTGTTGGATAAAAGTACTATTGTAAGACTTTGTGATGTAATAATGAGCCAGACTCACTTTGTTTTTGTAATAAAATGTCTTATTAACGTACCCAGAATTGGGGGTGTTACAACTCTATTGCAAGATGTTGCAAATTACACAAATTTATCTCAGTGGAAAAGCGAGATTCTAGTGACCAGAAGAAAACTGTAAAAAACTACACTACACAACTAACCTCTCTCTTTGTTTTTGGTTCAGCAAGTTTGATGTAAATCACCACCATTTGTTTCATCTGAATAATGATTAAAAAGGCACAACATTCTTAAAGCAAACTCTATAAAACTTCCATATATAGCATTAGTTTAATAATGAAAAAGCATACATCAAATTCTAATTATGATTACCTATCTAATAATAGCTCCATGGTAGGAAGACAACTCTTGTAAAAGGTTTTCTGTAGCAAGATTTCTATCCATATCAACTATAAATGAGTTCCTGCTACGCTGATTATCCTTGATGCGATCACCATTTGCCAGAGTGAGAAGCTACATACACACGTACATAACATTAAAAAAATGAAGAAGGGACAGCAACAGTGTTATACACATCCACAAATATAAAGTGACTCCCATATGGTAAGACTTTAGAAAGAAAAGAATGCCTACAAGCTAATTTCTACATCGTGGAGGCATATCAATCTGGTAGCACGTTTGGATATCCTATAGTCACATTGTCCAAACTGGAGAAGTCTTTCCTTTGGAAGAATAATCATCCTTCAAGTCAACACATTAGGGTTTCTGAGACCATTGACTTAAGTAAGTACCACAAATATGGTGAGGTATAGATGGTCAATCACCATTTTCTTCACCAGAGAAGCCAAAGAAAACTGCAGAAAATGATAAATCAGACAACTGAGCTGAACAAGAACTGCAGAATTCTCTAATTAGTAGGTTTGAAAAATTAGAAGTGAAAAAACTAAGAAAGATAAATAACAACAAAGTTTCCTACCTAGAAACTATGAGGTCCATGACCATCTTTGGAGCCCATTCTTGAAGCAATTTGGTATACTAGCGATTTAAACTTGTAAGCCCGGACCTGCAAATTAAGGACAGCAATAAAAGCCATATTTCCATGATATATCTAATCATAAGCAAAATACTGTCTCAAAAGGGATTTCAATGTCTGAATTACAACTATCTAGAACTGCGAACATAATTGTACGTATGGTTACGATCCTCAGCAGACATAACTGCACGTTTCAGATACTTCTCCAATATTGTTCTAGAGCTGCATGATCATCACATTCATGAAGTGAGGGAAAATGATTATATATTATACATCAAAAGGCATCAACGTCCATATATACTTCTTTCTCATATATGTGATGTATAACTAACTTGCTAGATCGCGATTCTGCAAGCCACTTCCCAACTAAACGATACACATCCGAGATTACTTCACTGGACTGGTGATTTTGAGAAATGTACTTTGCAAGGTTGATAGCCATCTCATGCTGACCTTGCGCCTGCAAAAGCTTAGCCTCTTCAAGCTACAAACATATGTACATATAGGTAAATTTACAAAAGACGTAGAAACATAATCATGCAAGTGTTTCTTTGTTCAAAACAAAATAGAAAGAGCAAGAAAGAATCATTTAGGCATTTTAGATCAATATGAATGCCAAAAAAAAAAAATTTCTACAAAAGCTCATCCATAATAAGCTTTAAAAGAAAGCACTAAACAATGAATTGTCCCCAAATGTGAAATGACATAACTAGTGTGAAGCAGAATAAATATCCAAGTTATGGGTTCAAAACAAAAGAAACATAACAAGTATTCATGCATGTCATTGGCGCATAGCTAGAAGGATCTATGGCAATGAGGTATAGTTCGTTCATTCAGATGCCAGGAATTAAAAACAATTGTCGGGGACCAAAAATCCCCAAGAATCAAATATCTTCTTGGTTCAGATGCAGCTTATTCTGGCACTGTAATTGGATGATGTTAGCCCGAGGCCAATAAACATGCATTATCAAGTAAACTATACCTTAGAGTCTTAGACTATGGTACAAAAGCTGAGAGGAGTTCCATTATTCCTGCTAATGTACCAACAGTTAAAGAGAAAGTTTGTACCCTTCCAAGCCAATACTGGGCACAATTTTGTTCTCTTGCTCCAGCACAGAGGAACTTGAACTCGTGCAAAGCAGCAGCAGCCTGAGAAAATCTAGAGCCCTTCAAAATTCAAACAAAATTTCAGCCCACACAAATATTGACTCCTCAAAGATACCTTGCGAAGAGTAGACGCTGAATCCAAAAGATGCTGCATTGTACAATCCGTGCACTTTAATATTTGAAGAACTCTTTTGAGTGCTATGAATGGTTCTAACAAATTCATATGTAGTTGTACTCATTTCAGTATGCAGCTCCAATCCGTATTTAGCCATGACAGCTATAGGGGAAGATTCAAAAGTATTCATTAAGAAACCAGAATAGAAAAAGAAAAGAAATTTGAAGAAAATCAATCTTACTTTCCTCACTTCTTACTTTTGTGTTTGTTTCCATTTCTCAGTTGTTTCTTCCACAGCTGACATAAAATAGTTGCTCTCCACTACCTCATGTGCCTAATGATGCTATGACAAACACTAAAAACTTAGTCATACAGAAAGAGGCATTGCCAACTCTATTACCATCAATCTAAGGTCCTGAGAAAAGGTGGATTGAGTGTTGGTCCGACCTTTGCAAACAAATGTGTTTGACAAAATTTCCCCAAACTCCATTCTATATTGGTACGGAGGCAAATGCTCACACAATCAAATGATGCAGTTTCCATGAATGAAGTAAATCTAACAACTAAGAAAAGTGGTCGTGTCTGTATAACAATTCAACTTGATTTCAAAGGTACTGAAGAAAATTGAAGAATTTTGGTTGTCATAAACAGGACAAAAATACAGTACCTGATCCAGGGTAGGGACACCAGGTTCAGATAATAATTTCCGCATCTCAGTACTAGACTTCATCTTTTCACCAAGAGAAGTTGCCCAGCACAAATTCCATGCCATGTTAAGATGGTAGAATATCTACATTCCCATGGACCCATAGTATTAACCAAGGTTACGAAAACCTTTACCTGATAAACTAGAGGCATGTTACATATATATATGAACTTTGAGTCATTGGCGATAAGAATTAGAATTATGCCATTCCTTGATTAGGAAAAACTTGCCAAGTTTAAAGGCTTTCTGGGGCTCTTTTCAGATGCTAGTTATTGCTGTTGACAGCATGTCTAAATTTATTGATAGTGAGTTAAATGCCCCAAGCTCAATTACTCCTCTGAAACGGAATCAATATCATTACAACTTGATTGCATTGGTCTTGAAGATGTTCAACAATTTTCAGTACTAACGAAAATCTGAGTTCACCATCTAACTTCCAGCCTCCCTTTTTTTCGGCATGTGTTTATGAAATATCTTTATTTGATTTTGTTAGGGCTTGTCCCACACGGTCTAACTATCACCTCCCAAACTAATATATGAGCCTCTGAGGCCTATCCACTCATTGCCAATTGACTTTTATTTGGACGCTATACCATAAACTGCTTTCATTTTTTGTTCAGTATCGGACTACCAGTAGCTAACACATCTAATTTTTGCTAATAGGAAGAAGAAAAAATCTTGATTATGTAGAGTGCTACTCCATAAAGCCATTTACTAAACAAGCTGGAAGCATTAAGAAATTACAAAAATAGGATCAAAAGGTGATGGTCAGGCAAAATGGAGAATGAAGACACACAAGAAATTAAAACCTAAAGCTTAATTATCGTAGAATATATGTATTCAGTGCTCTCTTTGCTTGCATGATTAATGGACAACACAAGCTCCTGACAGAGGGGAAAAAATCCATGAACAATTAAGTTCCATGTACTGCTACTCGAAACAAAAGGAAAATGCAACAATTATCACCTGTCCCTTCTATAACGAATACTGATGTTGACCTTGCTCGAGTTTGAATAGGGCTACGTGTAACAGTCCTCTGAGTTCTGCCTCTCTAGGGCCTGCCCTTGATTTCTATGACTTCCTCCAGTTAGATAGATCCCTGTTCCTTTTGAATCTCTCAATGTGGAGTGAAATTCTCTAAAGTCTCCCTCTTGCAATGCCCTCAAACAACTGACATTCCAAAAGATAAGAGGATAGTGTTTAAGTGTATATGAGAAAATTGTAAAGTTTAGTTATCATAAGTGGGCAGAAAACATATCAATCTCTTTATTTGTATGGAAAGCCACTTGCAATACCATTCTAGCTCAAGCCTGGTGTAAGAGTGAGAAAGACTAAGGCCAATGTGTAGAACCAATTAAGCACAAAACCATCAGATGGAAGTAAACTACAAAACAGAGTTTTACAACAAGTTTGACTTGGTGTAAGGGCTAGCCTTAACAAGTTATCAACATCCAAAATCATATGTTCCTAATTTGTTTTCCATGTTTTATTTAACTTTACTATTCCAGTCAACTGAGGTCGGAAAGTCAAACCAAAATCAGTTAATCCTCGATACCTGTACAAATGTTCATGGAAATGCCCTCTTGTAGGGTCTTGACTCAAACGGGAAGAGCTATCTCCCATGGACAACAAAGAGAAATCCCAATTTTCAGCTCGCCAAGCAGCCTCGTATTGGAAAGATGCTATCAGAAAACTCAGTGGAAACATCAATGATAACGATCAACAAGCACTAGAAAATAACAATTAAAAAAGACAATAACTAGGTACATAGACCCAAAAACAGCAAAAGGAACATTGTAATCACGTTATCCTTCATATACATAAAACATAAAATCATATAGGAGCCTAACCTGGATCATGGAGAATGTCAGGAATTTGATTATTATCAGGGTTTCAAGCTGTGCTCAAATCCCTGCCATTTAACAAACAACCTAAAACCTTGATAATGATCAAATTCCTACCATGTTCCACTCAAGTAGCAAAGTACACAACGACGAATCGATGATTTTTTTCCAATGTACGGAGTCTCTTCCTCAACTCAAAACATTGTGTATCATTACCTTGCTGAGAATAGGTTTGGGCTGCAGTAGTCCAAATCTAATGTGGAGTATCAAGAAGGAGGAAAGTATGGCAAATACCAGATCTCATAGAGTTAAACAACCAGGTCATGACTAACGATTTTTGAGATTTAAACTTCTTGCGTTCAACCACCTCAACAGGTGGAGTAACATGCCCCTCAATGAACTCTGACATCCCGTTTGCCTCAATAGCCAAAGTAAAAGTACAAGACCAAATCAAATAGTTGGTACCATCCAACTTAATGTGGCTAATATCTAGAGAACAGTTATCAAAAGTCCCTACACAACTCAACTCATCCTTTCCACTAGCAGAAGCCTATTTTTATCCTCTGACATCTTAATAGCAGAACGACAACTCAAAATATACAATACCTAGTCAACTCAGCAGTAAACAACCTCAAAACAGCGCCAAACGCAGCAAACAAGTGTAACACAGTTGACATCAGCCCTAAAACAAGAGGGTTCAAGCGCCCAAGAATAGATTGAAGAGTCTTATGATTTTGACTATAGAACTAGTTTGAAACAGTAAAACCAAGACTGGAAGCAGTAAAAATAGCAAAACCAAGATTGGAAACAACAAAACTGAGACTGGAAATTCCCAAATCACGGTAGAACAGAAAAAACCGAGACTAGAAACAGCAAGAACATCACTGTTCGATGCCGGAAAGGCTGAAGGAGATATGGGTAGCACTGCTGACGTCAAAAAGGTTTGACATCATCGGAAGGAGACTCGTTGAAGTCAGACAGATGGGTCGGCGATGAGAGACATTGGTGTTGACTGATATCTCGTTGATTGAAGGAGAAAAACCGACAAGGTAGGTCCCGTAGGTCTACCATACCACATAAACTTGAACACAAGAATTGAGACCCAAAAGTTAGGGTGATTTCTCATTAACGTGAAATACAACATAATAAACTAATTGCACTATGGTCCTAGTGAATGAAACTAGTTACACAATAGAACGAATAATACACTAATTACAAATACACCCATAATCTAACATTCTAGTGTTAGGAAAGCTTCTCAAATTCTTCTTCGCCAATCACAGCTGGTCAAATACTATGTCGATTCAATATTTCAGAAGTAAGAAGGGCTTGCTATGTGGTCAAGACTTAGTTCTTCAATCGTCCCTTGCAAGACTTAATTCTTCCATCTTCCCACCCATGGTACCCTCATCATTGTGCTCAAGTATGGAGTAGGGCGGCCAAAACAAATCTCTACATCTTCAATGTCAAATGATCCAACAAACCAACCACATACTTTGACTCTGTTTATAGTATAACTTGACAATGTCAACTTTTGTAGGTACTAGTATCCTACATCACTTCCAACACAACCCAAAAAACTTGACATCACAATAAATGGCAGGAGTATTGCCTCACCTACATAACATATTGAGCTTGCCCACCTTAAGGCTTTGGGGTTAGCACCCAGTAGTGAAAAGCCGCCTCTCTTACCATTGGCACCTCATATTGCGTCACCTCGAATCCATTTAACTTTAAAGTCATACCAAAACATACAAGGACCAGGGTCTAAAGGCCCCATTCAGGGTTGGTTCCTCAGTTATGTGATGCTTCAGTAATCCTTGACATGGGACTGGCACAGACTTGTGGATTGACACCTAGAGTAGAAGGGATCATTGAAGCTGCTTGGCCCACTCGACAAGGTGTCCCTGGTCTCACAATCAGACCAATCTTAGATATGACAGGTGATACCTTGATACATATGTCATACCCTCAATCACAAGTTTGTGGAGCCCTTGCAAGTGCTGGAGGGGTGCAAGAGCATCAATTTTGAAAACACTTAAGCTCCAATGTGTTTAAGCATCAATATTAAATTTAAAAAATTAAGTTTATTACTCTCTCCATTCCATTTTGCTTGTCGACTTTTAGATTTTCTTATGTCCCAAAATGTTTGTCCATTAAAAAAAGGCAAGGAAAAAACCAATATGAAATTCTGTATTTGCCTATCTCTTTTGAATTGATGCGGCAACTTTGACTTAAATTGGTGGGATTTTTGAAAGTTCAAGTTTGGGAAGTGTAATGATTATGCTCCCTTAGTAAGTTGGATTTCCCAAAATGGACAAACAAATTGGGACAAATGGAGTATAACTACAGGGCCCTATCAGTTTTATGAGCGTTAATTCTAGGAAACAATGAAGTTCATCTGTAAAGGATTTGTTTTACTACAAAAAGATAACTCATCCACCCTTGGTGGATCATTGACAAAGTTTTTGCCTTCCAACTAAGAAGTCCTAGGCTCGCCTGATATTGTTGTTTCTATATCTTACCCTTTGTTACATATACGCAGTTATGCATGCAGGAGAAGACTCTGCAATCTAATTTGATGTTTGACAGTGCATTTGTCAACGAAGTGGATTAAGTAATTGTCACCTATAGCACTATAAATGCATGAATCCAAACTTCGTAAACTCAGTTTGAGTAAGCGTGCAAATTTAAAAAATTAAAACCACGAAATCTTCCCGAAATGCTCTGAAACACCCCAGAGTTTGATTTGGGAGCATGTGCATTGGCGGAATTCAACCGATTACGCACTAAAGTCATACTTACTCAACATGGCTTTTGATGATGAGCTAGCCTTGTGGCCTACCTCTTCTAGAAAAGGAGGTCTCCTCCTACAGAGCACACATAAAGAGAGTTCATTGTTGTCTCCACTTACGGCTGCCCCAGCTCTCTTTCTCTCCATCTATAATGTTTTCACTGTCTTAGAGCCTACATATTGTAAATCACCTTACTTCGGCCACCCAAGAATGTATTATCCATTTAATCCAATTCCAATTGACATTGGGATAAAAGATCCCAAAACGTAGATAATATAAGCTTATTTGGAAAACCTAAGATATAGGACTATTTTTTATGTATTCAAGGATCCATCAAAAACAAGATAGAGTATGGCTTTGTGGGACGGAAGTCACTTGGTTATTCAATCGGCAGATAATGAGCACATAAATTGAATCGGGTCTCTTGGCCTGCCTCTTCGATGCCTTTTGGCTTCGGTTTGGGGGCATGGTTACACGACATAACGCCCCATGAGTTCCTTGATTTTATGGAGGGGTGTGTGTGTGTGTTTGGGGGGGGGGAAGTTATTGCAATGGTAAAATAAGACTCAAATTTCATCTATGTAATTCAAGTTTTATTTTTAGGGGGTGAATCCTATTTTACCAAACTAAAGGAGAAAGGTATTTCCAAAAACAATGAATTTTAGCATGTTTGGAGTCCCCGGAATAAGAATTTGATAATCCCAACACTAGGAAATCCTTGCATCCAACACCAACTCCCGAGTCCATGTACACCTAGGAATAAGTTTTTTGTCTTTTGTAGTACCAAAAGTGACCTTGAATAATTTACCTACAAGTTATGAAAACAGACAATAGCATAGGTCCATACAATACCACATGGCTATTGCAATGGTAAAACTTTCAGAGAGGAGCACTCCATGCCTATATTTCCAAAGGTTAGGTCCGTCTTTAGTCCTCTCTTGCCCAAAACCCCATCGACTGAGGATAAATGGGTACTGTTATTTTTGTAATCAATTGTCAGATTGGTTTATATAAAATGTGGACACGTGTTACAATTTGTTAAGTGCACGCGTTGGATACTTAACAGCTAGGTGAATGTATGGTATATGTGTCTAAATGTAAGCATGTTTCGATCTTCTTCTTCTTCTCCTTCTTCCTGTTCGTCTTCTCTTCTCTCTCTCTCTCTCTCTCTCTCTCTCTCTCTCTTTGTTTGAATGAGCCAAAGTCGTACAGTTGGAGGAAGAGGAGACCCGCGTGTTAGACCTGGACAACTCGCAAGGCTCTTTTTAGTCGACCCAGCTTATTTTTACCCACGAGTTGCTTCCCTTTTATCACAGCCATTGGATCTCATCCAACGGCTTAAAAGAAACGTCTGCATTTTTGTAAAATAAGGATGCCCCTACCTAACACGAACTGTACATATATACACACACACACACACACACACACACATAGTCCAGTTCTTATCAGGGCGACCTGACCGGAGCTTAGGTCTGGACCACCACTCAGCCGTTGGATCGTGTTTTCAATGGTCCATATTTTAATGAAACTTTTTCGGGGAAAAGTTAATTATGACCAGTCATAAACCTTTCGCAGATCCAGACCATTAAAAACACAATCCAACGGCTGAGATCAAAAGTCCAAACCTAGGCTTATATCAGGGAGTCCTGACTTGATCAGGACACACACACACACACACACACACACACACATATATATATATATATATGTGTGTGTGTGTGTGTGTGTGTGTATACATATGTGTGTGTGTGTGTATTGCACCCTAGTGGTAAAAATACTTATTAAACATTTCAGGCGTATCGCAGCCATATCCGTAGCGTGTTTTCTTAGATTCTTTTGTACCGCCATACCCGTACCACACCTGTATTCATGCTTCATAGATTCTACGCAATGAAGCAAAGCAACAGATTACATTGAGCATAATCTAAGAAACAAGGATTGTAATTCGAACTTCGAGTGAATTTTTGTATAACACTTAAACAGCTAACAAGCACAAAGTACACACAAACTTACCAAAAAGTGATCTTTGATGTGCAAGAAAACACAAAACAAAATAGAAATGCATCAAACTCAATGAAGTAGACACACAATAGACATGTATCAAACTCAATGAAGTAGGGTCGAGCAAGCACAACTGCAGTATAACTCTTATTAGGAAAACCTAGGCAGATCAAACTGACTACAATGGACTCACCTGGATAGTTTGTGACGTCATATCAATTATCTTAACAAAATTATCCATCAAATATTTCTTCAAAAGCCGCTTAAGAGAAACAAGAAGGTCTTCAGATATCCTAGTGTCCAAATGAAAATTTGCTTATGTAGAATTTTCAAGATAAAGTCGTAGACAAAAATGTGCCTCCAGAGAGACGAAAAACAACACTATGTGGATCCCCAATCTTGACCTGTACTTGCAATAAAACGAAGAAAATTACTAACAAAATCTAATCAAAACCATGGGAAATCAAAACAACGAGGATATAACGGAGTACAAAACATTAATACCTTTGATATAAGATCCAACACCCATGCCAATAAACTGTTCCCTTCATCCAATCCACACATTTAAATAGTCTCCAAACCGCTTGGACACTTTGATCGTCGCAACACCAATCATTTTCTGCATGAATAATCTATGTTTTGCCTTCTCTTGACTAATTTCTTGTGTAATGCTTTCAGACTACAAGCACAAAAACAGAGGTTATCCCAGTAAAGCACGACATTTTGCAAGAAAAAAAGTTTGAAAAAAATGTTACTATTCACAACCATTTTTTCAATTAGACACATTTTTCGATCATATAAAAAATGGAAAAAGGTTTCTAATTTCATCACTATATGGTTCAAGTTCAAATAATCATATTTAAAAAAGCAAAATAGAGTCTCATAACATTCAAACTTTATCGCATTATTCTCTACACAAATTCTCAACAAAGTATCACAAATTACATGATTTATAATTGAATGAAATTGCCTATAGGATCACAGATTTTACTTGTGTAGAAGAAGAAAAAATTGGTACCTGCACAGTAGCAATCTCGGAGGGAGGTAGCAAGATCTCTTCACAAACTGCAAATAAACATATTGTGCAAGTAAGGGGTCGGAAAAAGAGGCGCCAAGTATAATTAGAACAATGACTAACCAAATTAACAAACTTTAATTTCTCAAAATGTCCAACACTTTCGAGCTCTAACATAAACCTTTATCAAGTGTTCCTTTGGTAAGTAGTCTTGACATAACTGATGTTGAAACTTTGTATCCCATCAAATTCATCAAGGTTTGGGAAAGGCTCCAGTTCCTAAAAATGGACAGATTCAAATGAGTAAAATCAAAGAGACCATTAAAGATAACACCTAAGTTAAACAATAACATTCACAAGTACAAAAAGAACCAATAGAGACCCATTTACAGCTGGGGAGCAGCAGACTTACTTTGATGTAGTCATGGAGCGATGGGTCTGAATCCACAGTAAGCTGAATAAGCAATGACAAAACTTGAGAAGATTGAGTGCTAGAAAGATCACTTTTGGTTCCCGTAGGAATGCAACAACCAACCAACTTGGATATCAAATACTACTCCAAAACATCAGCACCAATATATCAGAAAACATCACATACCCAACAATGTTAAACTTTTCACAGCATGAAAGACAAGATATAAACCTAAAGCTCTTCACCTAGCACCCTAGTAGTTGCTTATGATGGGCTGCTTCTATATGTTTGGAGCAACGAGGAAATTATACAACATTGGTCTTGTAAACCATTACAACCCCCGCCAAGTTGAAAAGATAATTGTGGTAATTCAAACATTAGTTTAGAAGGTATAGCTACTACAAAAACTCACCAGTCAAAAAAGGAAAAGGCCTTTGACAAAGGGCCCCTATACACTTCCATGTATATCAAAAAGATCTATCAAATCAAGAAATTGGTCAGAGGGAAGGATTACTTTCCTTCAACTCCCAACTAAGCAAACTTCTAGCAAATGAACTTTGAAGTCTATAAAAAAAGCTTTCCAAGCCATCAAAGGGCGCCAATTCCCCTTTCGTCAAACAAGCCATGCCAAAAAAAGAGGAATCATCGCTCAAATTCTCCTCCTTCCTAACCATTGTGTGCAGACGACTTTCATCCCTTCTCTTTAGCATAATTTATTTCTATAAGGATAATACCAAATAGGTGCATGTCTCACTTACTTTGGGCAAAGATTGACTGGTTCATAGAGAGGGAGAGAGTATAAATATATAGCCTGTTAAAGCATTCAACTCAAGACCCATTGGCAATGAGTGAACAAGCCACCCAGACTTGTATATCAGTTTTGAAGGATATGATTAACCAATGTGGTACAAGCTCTAAAAACAAAGAATCCATAACATTGGAATCATAAGAAAACAAGGTTTGGCACAAAACAACAGGACAATCAATCAAGAGTGTCTTGTCCAAAAGCCTCCCAAAGCCTAGCTTTGATATGATGTTAAAGTATCCGACTTAAAACCAATTGCCAGTGAGTGGAGAGGCCACTCATGCTCATATACTAGTTTTGGAGGTAACAATTGTGTAAAAATTGTGCAAAATGCATACCTTGTGTGGACACACCACAGACAAGGCGTACATCTATGGAGCATAAAAGCACAAATATGAAAGCCTTGAGGCATTTTCAAATAAACTAGACTACATGATGGCTTCAAGAAGGGCCTCAACTTAGCCTTGAAAGTATAGCATGATAAAGTAGTGTCACACCCAGAATACTAACAAGCACCTCAATTCCAGCTAACCAGTGTGCCTGTTATGAAATGCTGCAGTAACTTTGTAATTCATTTCAATGATGAACTGTGCAATCATGCTAGAAGATACTTAGAGAAATTATACAACAGATGCTAATAGATGAATAGATGTGAAAATCAATAAATAAAGAGCAAGGCTAAATACCCTCAATAGTATTCAATCTGCATAATCTAGGGATAGAACCATCACCATAAAAACTCTATCTGGACGGAAAATTTTAATCATGTCAATGACACCAGAACTCCTGCAATGCTCTTCCCTACAAAAATAGTAGAGATCACTTAGCCTAAAGCAACTTCATTCGCAGAATAGAACTCAAAGGGTGCAAAATGGTATTTTACATGTTCAGGAATCCATCAACAACAGTTTGAATTGTATGAACAATCATGTCTTTGGTGAAGGAAGGTAGCATAGGGTCAGACTCGGAAGAGGCTAGCAAAAAAATATGGCTGACAATGGATACATATAACAAAGAAAAGACACGATATTTAAGGAAACGCTAGGGTCAAATTGCTTCAGTTAATTAGTTAAGACATAGATAACAAAACATATACATCACAAACATTGGCAACTGCAACATAGCCAAACGAAAAATATGCACAAAATTTTAGGCCGGCCCCGAAAATTAGGTTCGGACTTAATTTAGTCCTGCACAATTATTTGTATTTTTTATTCCAACCATGCCCCTTCACGCGCATCAGCGCACGGAACTTGAGAGCATGTAGTATAGAAAAATTATCCAATGCTCCATGAGCATTGGTGCACCATTAAAACATTGTTTAAATTTCAAAAAGTCATATCTTTTGTTGTAGATATTCATTTTTAAAAAAAATTATATTTTTGGAATCTACTCGACGATATCTACTAAACAAGATCCATATTGAATATGAAATTATGTAAGATTAAAAAAATACCCTTTGCTATGAGAACTCTTTATGAGAATTATTTCTATGCAAACTGTCTCTCCATGAAAACCGTCTTTATGAAAACTGTTCCTATGAGAACTATCTTTATGAGAACTGTTTTGGACAAAAATGCCATTGGCTATGTGAATTGGCTATGAGAATTGTCAATTCTCATAGTCAATTCTATGAGAACTATGTGAAATGGCTATGTGAACTGAAAAATATACAGTTCAAATAGCCTTAACACAACTAAAATACACAGTTCTCATAGAAAATGCATAATTATCATATAAAATACACAGTTCTCATGGACAATACTCAATTCTCATAGAAAATATACAGTTCTCCTAGAAAAATATACAGTTCTTATAGAAAAATATACAGTTCTTATAGACAGTTCTCATAGAAAAGTACACAGCTCTTATAGAAAAATACAATATTTCCGTAGAAAATACACAATTCTCATAGATAGTTCTCATGCATAATACAGTTCTCATAGAAAAATGCAATGTTCTCATATAAAATACACAGTTCTCACAAAAAATACACAATTCTCATAGAAAATATACAATTCTCATAGAAAATACATAATTCTTATAGACAGTTCTCATGGACAAATACACAAATCTCATAAAAAATACACAGTTCTCATAGAAAAAACACAGTTCTCATAAAAAATACACACACGAACAAAAATTGAACAATTTTCTGAAGTACCAAAATACACGGTTTTGCATAGCCTCACCACACTCTAAAACACACAATTCTCATAACCTTATCAAAAGATTGGGCTATGAGAACTGTCTACAAGAATTGTCTTTATGAGACTGCATGTCTACGAGAACTATTTCCATGAGAACTGGTTATAAGAACTAGCTATGTGAACTGGCTATATATGAGAACTATCTCTATGAGAATTGGACTATGTCAACTAAAAAATACACAGTTCACATAGTCTCACCACACACTAAAATACACAATTCTCATAACCTTATTAAGAACTGAGCTATGAGAACGAATTTTGAGAACTAGCTATGAGTTCACAAATGGTTATGCAGTTCACATAACCTCACTACACACACTTCACATAGCCCAATCACATAATTCACATAGCCCACTTCACACTTAAAATACACAGTTTACATATCCTTAACATTTGGAGTTCACATAGGGATATGCAGTTCACATAGCTCTACCATATATTAAAATACATAAAGCTCAAACAATTCACATAGTCTTACCATATGTAATTCACATATACAATTCGCATAGTTTTTTTTTCCCTTGCCGTTCGTTCTGAGTTCACCGACATAGTTCATAGATATAGCCAAAAATTTATGGATTCTTACCACTCAATTTGGTGGAAGAACAAAAGATGATCACATGTAATTTTTTAAACATGATGACCAAATGAAGGATTTGATGACCAAATGAATCAATTCTACCAGATTACTTTTCCAAATCCACCGCCTTCTCCGTTGCCGTTACTGTACTGGTGCCGATCATGAGGATGGAGTTTTAAATGCATCGCCGACGTCGGGAAATTGGAGCCACAGGAGTGAAGAAATGATCAAGTGCCCACTGGCCGCGCAATTGTCGTTATCAGGAGCCTCCACCGCCGACTCATCGTCTTCTTGCAATACTCGATAACCTTCGACAGGACGCCGTTGGTGATGTTGGGTAGCAGTATACTGGTGTCGGCGCAGTCATCCTCATAAAATGACAAGGAGGGAGAGGAGGATGGGGGAGGAGACGGTGGTCTGGGTCACCATTGAAGAGAGAGAGAGAAGGAAAATAGCAAAGGAAATGTTGGGAGCAGTTGATTTGGGGTATAAAAGTCATTATGTACCATAACCAAGCCAATTCAGGTTTGGGAAATAATATTCAGGGTTGGGTTGAAACTGAACCTAAAAAACGGGACCGGCTTCTAATTTTCTAAAAATTAAAATACCCGTGTGAGAATGTAGATAGAGAAGAGAAAAGTAACTGTACAACTGAATTATGTTACAAGACTCATGGAGGCTATATAAGCAACCCTAATCGTAATCAGACATGAGCAAACCCTTGTAGGACATCACATGAGGACTATACAACCATTAATAAAATAGATAAATGAAAATAAGATCAAGACTACAATTTCCTAACCACCACAATGAAAACCCAACCTTTTGGTAACATAGCCTAGTGATCAATCTGGTGAAAATTGAGTGCACTCAATGCACTCAATAGAGAAAGAAAGCAACATCAGGCAGATATCATTTTCAGAGCATTACACTTGCTCGATAGAAAGACAACAACACAGCGCTAGACCGTACACAATGTTCATTGAGTCAATCAAGAAAAGGTAAATCCATGAGAAAAAAGCACCCTCTCAGTAAGGGAATCTCCGTAAGGGAACTTCAGAAACTATTTCAAAAGATTGACTTGAAATATGAGACAATTTGCATTCCACTTGTGAGAGGAAGTTGTCCCATACATATGTAACCTCAGTTTATTTCAGCAAACCACAAGTATGAAGGACAAGAGCGACCACCTAAGAAGCTAAGAAGCACAAACACATATAGGGAAGCAGACACCTAAGAAACTAACAAACACAAACACAGATAGGCAATTCTAAACTAATGGAGACACAGAAACATGGGTGACTATAACAATCCACCCAGCTGACTTGCTAACCTTTAGCCTTAACCACGTGGCTCAAAAGGTTAACCTCAGATTAATAGAAGCTGGCCGGTGTTATCTTATATACCATTTCCTTTTCCCTTGAAGTTCCGATGTGGGGACTTTACAAACTCCCTACCTTGGCTGCAATGTCCCCGTTGCATTAGTCCAACAACCTTCCCTTGGTGGTCATGGTATGGCACTTAGCTCTGTATGTACCAGATTCCCACCATGTAGACCAAGGTTGTGCTCTGATACCGACTGTAATGACCTGCGCAAGCTGTCCTGCTAACCTTTACCCTTAACCACGTAGCTCAAAAGGTTAAGCTCAGGTTAATATACCCTGGTCGGTGTTATCTTATCTTATATACCTTTTTTTTTTCTTGAAGTTCCGATGTGGGACTTTATAGTGACAAGGAAAAATTAACATATCTACATATATTCCTAATTGTATACGCATAGTGGATCTGCAAACACCCAAACTGTTAGAAACTGTTGGTCTTATTGTATTCTTTATCGATCTGTGTTAATCGAGGTAGTTTTATAATTGTCTGCTTATTAGAATATGCAAACACATTGGTGTAAAAGGCTGATTAAGCTTTTGGAACCCTCGTCTCACAGCCTCCACCATTCACTACTTCTCTAAACCTAACCCTAAATTCATATCATCAATCTTTGTATGAGAATGTAAATCAATCTGTTTGGAACTCTTCCACTCTGAAACATGTGCAAATAGACTGAACATAATGCTAGAAAAGCAGGTTCAGAAGTTTCTAGGCTTTTTGACGTCCAAATCCAATGCTGACGTCATCTAACATGATCCTCCATGTGGACAACAAGCTCCGACAACTTCACCATGCAAATCGTCGTCATTTTCTTCTATTGAGGCAAAATTTTCTGTAATTTTCCCTCGTCGTATGTTATTCTTTTTCAATTTTTAAATACTTTCACATATTTTCCCCTAAATTTCCATATCTGCAATTTCGTCCATCATCTGTCAATTTTGATGATGCATGAAATCGCAAATCTGGAAAGAAAGTGAATAACTTATGTGGTGGTTTTAGTAATCTTGTTGGAGGGAAGCACAAGAACCAATTTGTTGCCAAACAGTACCACACCCACACCCCCCAAGAAATTAGTCAAGAGTCAAGACTCACAAGTCAAATATGGTACCCTAAACCCACGTAAGATAACATGACTTGACCCATGCCCAAAGCAAGCGTATCCCCTATCCTTTGACGGCTTTGGCGCCTTTGTCTTTGTACCATCTCGAGGCTATATGTCCACGTGGCGCATCTCGTATGCTTTAAATTTAATGTGAACTGACGCTTTGTCTAAACGACGTTAATATGTCGTCAGTTCAATCCCACTCTCCCGTTACTTTTCATATAACGGCGCAAGAGGAGACGTTTTGTCTCCGTTGCTTTTACTTTAAACCCCTAAAAGGGATACTTTTGGGTTTTCCACCCAAAGTTCGAATCCTCCCTTTTTCTCTCTTTAACCAGGGGAAAAATCATCCATCTTTCATCCGCTATTGCTGTCGTCTGCAACTTTGATTACATCTCATGCAACCACTGCAATAGCTTCGTAAGACTTCTTATTCTTGCTCCTTCTTGAGTCTTTTTCTGAGATTCGATCCAGATTTTTGGTTTTTAGGGTTTCGATTGCACCTAGTTTTTGATTTTGTCTTGCTCATTTCTTTCGTATCCATGGCGGATGATAATGAAAACCTCCCAAAACCCAGCAAGTTTAGGAAACTCTGTGAAACCCCAACTGCCATGGCGGCATTTAGGACTGAGTATAATGTCCCTGATAACGTGGGGCTCGAACTCGCCCCTTTAGGTGCAGACAGGGATGGCGGTTCATGGGATAAGATGTGTATCCCAATTGTAGCTATTGTTGAAGGCGGAGTTCGTTTTCCCCTTCACCCATTACTCCGCCAGATCCTAAATTGGTACCGTCTCACCCCCATGCAAGTTTCAACAAACATTTTTAGGCTGATAATGGGAGTGGTAGCTTTGAATAGGATTCTGGGGACCCAATTGGGTATTTGGGATATTCAATGGTGGTATAGTATTGTGTTGAATCCTGAATACAACACATACTACTTCAAAGTTAGGAGGGCAGAAAAGCGTCTCGTGCTAAACTTGCCAGATTCTGCTCGTGATCACGAGAATGACTTCCTCTACGTTACCGGAGCTTTCGAGCCGATAGGGGAAGATGGCCAAATGGTGGGCCTCCATTGTCCCCATGTTTGGGGCTACCCACGTATGCTCTTAATTTACTTTTATTTTATTCATGATCTTTCTTTACCGCTCTTGTATGCGTTTGCTAACCTTTGCTAAACTTTTGTTTTGCAGCGGATAATGCCAACAAGCGCCCTAGACGAGAACCAAGCTACGTCCGAACAGTGGACATCAATCGGATTCTGAAATACACGGGTGAGACTGGCTCCTCAACTACTGGTCGGGGTCGTAACGCAGACGTTCTACTAGGATACGATCCCGCGTACAGAGGCGTTATCGACAGGAGGCTCGCCCATCCAAGCACTAGTGCTGCCTCCACTTCAACTGCTCCCCAGCCAAGGAGCCTAAAAGCTAACGCTGGAGTGACAGTTGCCGGGCAGTTAGGTGAGATTCCCATATCGGAAGGCGTGCCATTACCTCGCTTAAGACTCCGAAGGCTTTCACAAAGACAGGTTGCTCCTCCACGACTCCCCGAACAGCCATCTGTCAGTTGCGATACGAGCCAATCATCGTCTTCCGGATATTCTCCATCCCCTCCAAATACAGGTACTATGACTCGTCAACCTTTGAACCTAAGCACCCTTCTTACTGTCTCCACGTGGGGATGTGGTGCTGCCAGTAGGGTGGCATCAAGTCGCGCCCCCCCCCCCCCCCCCCCCCTCCCCCCCCCCACGATCTCGTCGCAATAGGGGGGATCAACACGATCATCTTCTTCTCCTCGGGAACACGATAGTTCCCTTGAGGCTGTTGATGCTCATCGGGACAAACGTCCAAGGAGCGAAAAAGCCGGAGACGCCCTTGCACAAGCCGCAGCTTCAGTCCAACAACCCCCTTCACCGAGCATTCGAGTACTTCCTCAAAGCTGGGCCCCCCAACTCATTAGAGGTGATCGGCCTGTTCACGTTGGGGACAGCGCTAGCTCTTCAGAAACAGCACTCGCACTCGCTCAAGGTTTGCTGCTTCCCGTTGACATGCAGAAAGAACCCGAGGCTGCACCTGATCGGCTCATCTCCACTGGTCTCGTCGGTGGGATCAAAGTATAGTATTCTCATTACCTTTAAGCATGCTTCATATTCCTTTTGTTTTCTTACAGTAACATTTTGTTGATCATTTTGCAGTTTATTCAAAAGATGATTACACTGGGCCAAAAGTTCCAGGACGCAGATACTGAAAGGATCACGCTGTTGAACAACAGCACCAGGCTGCTCCGTACCATATCTAGACTAGAGAGAGAAAGAGACAAAGCCAAGGCTGACTTTGAAGAGGCAAAAGACAAGCTTGGGATAGCAGAAGACAGCCTCAATCAAGCTTTGGTAGAAATAGAAAAAACCAAAAAAGCTGCCCACGAGGAAGGCTATCAGAAGGGATTTGATGCTGCTACAGCCAGCTACGTGGAACAGATGCCAGCTATTCAAGACCAGATCTTGGTTGCTTGCTGGGAGGCGTGTCTAATGAAGGTGGGGGTTGCCGAGGATTCCCCCCTCTGGGTGGAGAACGATCTACCAAGCCGCCAAGTTGCAGCCCCTCAAGAGCATGATGGCTCTCCTACTGATGTTCTCCCAGAGATTCAGAACCTAGACTGAAATGGTAGGCAAGTATTTATATGTTTTGTTTTTGACTCAAACAATTTGGCTGGTCCTGCGTGACCATAGCATTTCAACCCTGCGTGGTACCAGTACTTTCTCTTCTTTGGTAATATTTTGGTAATACAGGTATTTGGCCTTTTGTGGCATAACTATACAATTTGCTCGGCTCCTCTTGTTTTTGCATGTGTTCGGATGCAAAAAGATTTATCTAAGTATTTTGTACTTTGATCTTTCAATCTCATGTTTGCTTGTGTATAAGTGTTCAGTACTTTAGCAAATCCTGTACTTTTAAACCTCTTTTTTAAGTTTCACGTACTTAAATGCTTTCTAAGTCTCTCCATTTCTAAGTTTCACGTACTTTAAAAAACCATACAAGTGATTCATACTTGTATTCGTTAAGTTTCACGTACTTTAAAAACCATACAAGTGTCTCATACTTGTACTCGTTAAATTTCACGTACTTAAAAAACCATACAAGTGTTTCATACTTGTATTCGTTAAGTTTCACGTACTTTAAAAAACCATACTTGTATTCGTTAAGTTTCATGTACTTTAAAAACCATACAAGTGTCTCATACTTGTACTCGTTAAATTTCACGTACTTAAAAAACCATACAAGTGTTTCATACTTGTATTCGTTAAGTTTCACGTACTTAAAAACCATACAAGTGTTTCATACTTGTATTCGTTAAGTTTCACGTACTTAAGTGTATAGGTGCCTGTTCCCTGCTCCCCAATACGAATGAGAAAAACCAAGCTCGTAGTTCGTATTTTTAAGACAAATACCAAGAATGCAATATTTACACTGCAAAAAGTGATTTTATTCATAATCTGTGAAACTCAAGAGGGCGTTTATTCGTACCCCTTGCAACTAAAATCAAATCAAAAACTAGAACAAGGGAATTATATTCGCAATTCCCACACAATCACGTAGTGCAATCTAAAACAGAACCCAATGCTTCTAAACAAAGAATTTTCGCAGATTATGGACATTCCAAGGCCTCGGAATTGGATTACCATCCAGATCAGCCAATCTATAGGCCCCTATGCCTACAATCTCGGTTACTCAATACGGTCCTTCCCAGTTGGCCCCCAACTTGCCTTCGTTGGCCATTTTCGTGTTGCCGAGCACCTTCTGTAGTACGAGGTCCCCAATACCAAATTCTCGAGGATGAACATGCTTGTTATAGCTCTTCATCAGCTATTCCTGGTAAGAAGCCAGATGGACCAGGGCCCTTTCCCTCCTCTCCTCGGGCGAGATCAAGCTCAATTTTGAGGGCCCTATCATTGCCCCCACTTTCAACCAGTGTGGTCCTATTGGTTGGAAGACCAACTTCCAGAGGTATGACAGCCTCTGTTCCATATGCCAATGAATAGGGGGTCTCTCCCGTAGACCTCCTAGGCGTTGTTCGGTGAGCCCACAGCACTAGTGGTAACTCGTCAGGCCACTTCCCTTTGGCTTTGTCCAGCCTCTTCTTGATCCCATCAAGGATTGTCTTATTAGACGCTTCTGCCTACCCATTACTCTGAGGGTAAGCTGGGGTTGAATAATAATTTCGTATCCCGTACTGGACACAAAAAGCCTTGAATTTCTTTTGAAATTGGGATCCATTGTCTGTAATCAATGAATAAGGGACCCTAAAGCGAGTGATGATGCTCTTCCACACGAACCTTTCTATCATAGGTTCAGTGATTTTGGCCAGTGGTTCTGCCTCAATCCACTTAGTAAAATAGTCTGTTGCAACTAGCAGGAATTTTTGATTCCCAGTTGCTTTGTGCAGTGGACCCACGATGTCCATTCCCCATTGAGCAAACGACCAAGGACTCGTCAAAGGCACCAGATCCTCGGCTAGTGTTCGAATCATTGGTGAGAATTTTTGACATTTCTCACAAATTTTCACATACACCTTTGCATCTTCCTGCATGTGTGGCCACCAGTAGCCTTGGGTAATTGCTCGGTGGGCGATGGATCTGCCTCCAGCATGACTTTCACATGTTCCCTCATGGATTTCATGAAGAAATCTCTGCACCATCTCGGGATGTACACATAGCAAGTACGGGCCTGTGAAGGATTTTCTGTATAACTTACCCTCTGGGGACAGCCAAAACCTAGCAGATTTGGTCCTTATCTTATGAGCCTCCTTTTTGTCAGAAGGGAGTATCTCGTTTCGTTAAAACTCTACGATCGGGTCCATCTAACTTGGTCCTTGGTTCACGTCCAAGACTAAGTCCATACTTCTCCCAATGCTCGGCTCACTCAAATATTCTACTGCCACCTTCCTTTTAAACTCAGTTGGTACAGCTGCAGCCAACCAAGCTAATGAATTTGCATGAGCATTCTGTCCAGAACTTATCTGTTCAATATATACCCTTTCGAAGGTATCAAGCAGGTCTTTGGCTGTTTATACGTAGGCTACCATCTTTTCACTTCGGGTTTCGTATTCCCCGGACAATTGATTGACCACAAGCTGTGAATCGCAATACACCCTAACCCGTTATGCTTTTAGGGTTTTTGCACTTCTCAAGCCAGCTAAGAGTGCCTCGTACTCCGTCACATTGTTTGACGCACTGAAACCGAGCCGAACAGATAGTTCGATCATTGCTCCTTCAGGAGGAAAAAGGACAACCTCAATTCTTGAACCAGTATTACATGCTGATCCATCAACGAATAACTTCCATTCCATGGGGTCCTGTTCGGTCGAGAGTTGATTCTTCATGGGTGATATCTTAGTCGCATGTTCCTTTCTCGTAGGAGGTAGAGGAGCTACCGTAGGAGAAAACTCCGCCACGAAATCCGCCAAAACTTGGCCTTTGATTGCCGTGCGTGGCTAATAATCGATATCATATTGGCTTAACTCGACGGACCATGTCGAGATCCTTCCCGAGAAGTCTGCTTTTCGTAGCAGTGACTTCAATGGAAACTCAGTATAAACTACAACCTTGTGGCTTTGGAAGTAGTGCGGTAATTTCCTTGTGGCTGTCCTAAGTGCCAGGATTAGTTTCTCTAGGGGCAGATACCTCGTCTTTGCATCCAGCTGTGTCTTGCTAACATAATAAATTGGGATTTGCTCGGTTCCCAAATCCCTTAAGAGGACTGCACTAACAGCATGTTTAGAAACAGCTAAGTACAAAACTAAAGACTCACCTGGGTGTGGAGTTGACAAGAGTGGAGGTTTAGCCAGATACTTCTTCAGGTCCTGAAAGGCCTGTTCGCACTTTGCTCCCCATTCGAATTCCTCCCTCTTTTTTAATAACTGAAAAAAGGGTTTGCACTTGTCACTTGACCTACTGATAAACCTATTTAGTGCTGCAGCCATTCCAGTCAACCTTTGGACTTCCTTTGTAGTTTTGGGACTATATAGCCTCTGTAGGGCTGCAATTTGATCAGGATTGGCCTCAATCCCTCTCATGGTCACCAAATGGCCTAGGAACTTTCCAAAACCAACTCCAAACGCACATTTCGAGGCGTTGAGCTTCAGCTTATATTCCCTCAGGATCTTGAAAGCTTCTTTTAAATCCGCTATATGTCCCTGTTTATCTTGACTTTTCACCACCATATCATCGATGTAAACCTCCACAGTCTTGCCAAGCAGCCTTTTGAACATGATGGTTGCGAGTCTTTAGTACGTTGCCCCAGCGTTTCTTAGCCCAAATGGCATGACGCTATAGCAATACAACCCTTGTGGTGTAATAAAAGAAGTTTTCTCTTGATCAGGCCCGAACATGGCAATCTGATGATATCCCCGATATGCATCGAGGAAGCTCATTCGCTCGTACCCAGTAGTTGCGTCAACCAACTGGTCTATCCTTGGAAGAGGGAAACTATCCTTTGGACATGCCTTGTTTAGGTCTGTGAAATCTACACAGACACGCCACTTCCCATTCTTTTTCTTTACCACCATGGTGTTGGATAACCATTCTGGGTAGTAAACTTCACGTATTGTTTTGGCTTCCAGCAAACAATCGATTTCTTCAATTACTGCGTCCACATGCTGCACGGCTGCCCTCCGTTTTTTCTGAATGATCGGTTTATGTTGAGGATCAACATTTAAATGGTGACAGATCACAGTTGCATCTACTCCAGGCATTTCCTCTGGCACCCAAGCAAATACATCGACATGTTCCTTCAGAAATCTTATCAATTCAGCCTTTTCGTCTACTGACAATGATTCTCCGATTAAGAAATATCTTTCAGGATCAGTCTCGTTGATCTGAATCTTCTCCAGGCCTTCGACCACCTTTTCTGCCAGACTTCTCCCAACACCCTCAATAGTTGGTTGATCTGGTACTTCTAATGTATGAACGTGGTGGGCCTTTGGAGCTCTTTTAATGATGGAGATTAGACATTGTTGGGCCACTTTCTGATTGCCTCTAATTACTTCAACCCCATTCGATCCTGGGAATTTTACCATCTGGTGGTAAGTCGAGGAGACAGCTATCATTTTGTGCAGCCATGTCCTCCCTATAATCGCGTTATAGAAAGAAGGAACATCAACAATTAAGAAATCTTTCCTCAACACCACTGATCCATCCCGAACAGGTAGTGTTACCTTTCCAAATGGCTAGACTGCTCCCGCACCGAACCCAATCAAGGGTGTTGTAGATTGCTCTAAGTCTTTTTGGGCCAGCCCCAGCTTCTTGAACGCATCATAGTACATTACCTCTGTACAACTTCCTGAGTCCACTAGAATCCTCTAGATGTCATACTCCCCAACTCGTAGGGTTATGACCAAAGCATCATTGTGGGGTATTTGGACCTCTCTCAAATCATCATCAGTGAATGCTATGCTTTCATTGCACAAATCACTCTCTCGCCCCCTCTTGTTACCCAATCGCATCACGTGCTGATTGTGCCTGACTTGCCTTTGTAATAGCCTGACCTCATTTTCTCGTATAAGGTGTGGCCAACCCATGTATCATATGGATTACCCCTTTAGGATTCTGCTCATATTCCAGCTCCATGGCTTTCCCTTTCTCTTTTGGATCCTCCTGGATAAATTCCTTGAGATAGTCCAGGGAGACCAAATCGTCAAGGTGTCTTTTGTACATCTCACAATCCTCAGTCATATGGCCCCAATCTTTATGGTAACTGCAGTGCTGATTCGTAGCATGTTTTGCATCCTTGTCTCCGCCTAGACTTGGGGGCCACTTGAAATATGGCTGATTCTTTATTCGATAAAGAATCCTATAAATTGGTTCCTTCCAAACCGTAGTGATAGAAAGAAAGATTTGGGGTCAGGAGCTTGCTTATCCTTGTACTGCTCTTTCTTAGCCTGCCCATACTCCTTTCTCTCTTTATAAGTCTTGGGTTCTAGTTTATCCACCTTTTTGACAGGTGCCTTTGTCTGTTCGGCAACAATCCTACCATCCTCACGGAGTATGTCATCCTCCATTCTAGCGTGTTGCTCTATCCGTTCCATCAGTTTAGCCAACGTGGCTACCAGATGTTTATTCAATGAGCGACGCAGCTCTCCCCGAACAGGCAAACCGGTCTTGAAAGTTGCAATTGCATACTCCTCACTGCAGCTTTCAATCTCGTTGAAAGTTTCCCAGTACTTCTTTGCATAATCCCTGATCAGCTCGTTTTCTGCCTGTTTCGTGGTGGAAAGACTTTCAAATGTCTTTGGGGCTTTTCTGCTTGTCAAGAACCGAGCAGTGAATTCCTCAGCCAACTGCCTCCATCCTCGTATGGATCGTGGGGCCAGTTTATGAAACCAAGCCAAAGCCACCTTACCAAGACTGGAGGGGAACATCTTGCATAAGATGGCATCATCTCCCTCGTGCATGAACATAGCCTGTTGATAGTGCTGTATGTGAGCCACGGGGTCCGTATTTGTCTCGTAAAGTACGAACGTACCATGCTTCACTCTGCTTGGCAACCTTGCTTCTTGTAACCTCCTTGAAAAGAGGGAGGCTGCAATATTACTGAAGGCCTTCCGTGCTGCTTCTCGTGCAGTTACTGTCCCGTCCTTGAGCTCCTTCGATTTGTGAGCCGTAGCCTTGACCTAATCAGTAGGCCTCTCGTACCTGTCCCGGTGATGCTTCGTTGTTTCCTCCTCTTCTGGGGTAGAACTTCGATCTCTGCTCCTCATTTTTCGTGAAGAAGCTCTTCATCTTTCTGGCGTTGGGCTTTTACTTCTGATTCTCCTCTTCCGTGGAGAAGCTTCGTATCGCCCTATGATAGGACTCCTGCTCCTTCTCCCTTGTGAATGAGCCTGCTTATGGACAACCAGAGTCCGTCTGTCTTTCTGGGAATTTCTTCGAGAAAGTCCGGAATCTTCTGGGTGCTCTCGTACCCTTGTAACTCTTGTATCTCGTACTCTCGTTTTCTAATCAAACGAGCGTACTCCTCTATTTCTCCTCTCTTTTTAACGAGGACATCGTTATCATTGTGTATACTTCTTGAATGGGTGACTGACTCCTCTCTTTGATGAGACTTACTCCTTCTCGTGGAGCCACTGGCAGTTTTATCTCCTTTTTCTTTGGAGTTATCTCTGTCATGTCTACCAGTGGGCTTTCTCGGAGCACCAGGTGGGGATTTATCTCTTCCCCCACCCAACTGGTCCTTTGGACTAAACGGCGTAACTGGATCTTCTTCCATCATGATTATTTTTCAAAAAATTGGTCGTTTCCCACAGACGACGCCAATTGTAGGGGGATGAAAACAATTGATGCTTCGGATCACCTTGGATTGCAACGGCTTAATCGTGCCTTTTCACCGGAACCATAATTCGTCGTCGGAACCCTAATCTGCAAAATAGACAAGGGGTGAGCGCACCTTTGCCTCTCGTGGCAAAGGCCCTTCGATGCTAAAGTTAGTATTGCGTACTAATCAATCAACCCTAATTTAGTAGGAGAGTCGTATTAATGCTCAAAATTGCATCCCTTTTGCCTCTAGGTTTACCTCATATTTATAGATTTGCGTATGCTTGCTGCCCAAGCATCCCTTATTGCCCTAGGATTCCCATCTCGTATAGGAAACCCAGGATATCAAGGATTCTCATTTCCCTTATCAATTTATTATAAAAGAGCCCTTTTAGGATTCTTTTCCATTACTGGCCGAACATCCCATTCTCATTGGATATCTTTTCTAGATCCTATTTCTTCGGGATCTCATTCCTTTATGGGACATGACTCCTCTGGAATCTTCTAGAGTATTCCCTCTGCTCTCACTCTTTGATTGGAGCTCTTTCCTTGTTCGGCTATCTTGTAGCCGAACAGACTGCCTGGACCAGCTACTTCATAAGATAGCCGAACAGATTGCCTGGACCAGCTACTTCATGTGTAATTTGGTCCTTGTTTAACTATTTGGACCAATATAATGGTATGTCTTCTTTCTGCCGAACAGTTAGGTTTACGCCAATGACCTCTCATGCCATTTGTCCGTATCGCCGACCACCGCTCATGGTGGTTTGTTTTATCATGTTTAACCCGTGATCTCTCGTATCACGTTCTTGGTTATTATTTTATTTGTTCGGGAATACCTCTCTACAACAATTGCTCCTAGGTCGGCCTAAGATATGCCTAATTGGTATCCTCGGTTTCTCGCCCTCCTCGAGGTTCCCTACCATCTCTCATCGAAGGCTTGGCGCAAATGACGTTTGTATTCTTTTATGATCGCTGCGAGTGCGACGATCATGGCGAGGGCCCTGTACCAGAAGGTGTTGAGATGGTTATTCTCGGCGAACCACCGTGGCATGCCTATTGTGAGTACTGCACAAAACAAGACAAGGGTGAAGAGTTGCAACCATAGGGTTTGGATTGTTATGGTTATTTCAGCTCGCTCGATTTCTCGGAATATTGTGTCTTCCGGAGATTCTCGTCGTCGGGTTGCCATGGCTCGGCTCGGTTCGATAGGATAGGATTTGGAGGGGTTATGATGGTAAGGGAGATGATGAGATGGAAGTGGTGGTGGGGTATATATAGGGGACGGAAAAGGGGTGTTGTGGAGGGAAAAGATTGGAAATTTAAATTTGAAGTTTGAAATTTGAATTTTGGAGGTTGAAAATTTTTAAATTTGAAGGTTAGGGGGGGTGCGGTTTGCCGTGCCTAATGGGGTTGTGCTCGGCACTCGGTGCTAGGTTGCGCTCGTCGTTTAAGAGGCGTGGAAAATATTTATCCAAGAACGAGCTGCAAGGTTTACTTACACAAAAAATGTTTTCGAGTTTCTAAGTTCCACATTTGATTCTTGATTTAAGTCATCATCCAATTGTTCGGGAATTCCTAGCTCGGCGGTACTGCCAATTTTTGCGCCTTGCTTCAATCCGAAGATTGTTTTGACAGAATTCCACCCAATTTGGGACGGTAAACTTAAACTCAATTCACGTTTGTGCAACGGTCAATCTATCTCATGGTTCTACCCATTCTACCCATGGCCGAGATTTTGAACCTAAAGCTCTAATACCAAGTTGTAATGCCCCCAATTTTGGGTACATTAAATAGACAATTTTATTGAAAACTTAAATGGAGTCTGCCTCATTATTACATCATAACTCTCATGAGAGCACCTTTATTACACAAGGGAAGGGAACTAAGGTTCCTAACTACAGCTCCGCCTGTTCCTCCATCTGAGCCAGCTCTTCAGCTCCAAAGGCCTCCAAGGTGTACAGCTCACCTCGATCATCTACAAAGTCTGACACATTATACCAGCGTCGCCACCGATATAATATGTCAGGGTCACCAAAGGTAACACCATGAGCTACAAAAGCTCAGTAGAACAATCTCATACCCGCTAACCCATAACTTACAAACAATAGATCATATACAACAGACAGTAACAATCACATCCACATTCGCTATTCAAACTATCGTAGGTGTCCATGATTCTCTTGGTTTCTCCTACGCGACTCATCGTAGATCGTGTCATCGTTTTCACTTTACTTTTCCAAATCAACATTTCCAAAATAGTTTTTAACACACCCAACCTCGGTTTTGCCGTTCCGGGTTCCCGAGTATCCTCACAATGGTTCCGCTGCACCGGGTTCCCATTGGCACACAAAACTTGCATTGGCTCCTCTCCACGGATAACCAAGCCATTCCTCACCATGGTTCCGCCGCTCTGGGTTCCCATGGGAACGCACAGAACCTCACAATGGTTCTGCTGATCCGGATCTCCATTGGAACACACACACACATTCCCACAATGGGCAAGTCCGGCCACATTGCGATTTCAAAACACACCTTGTCATTAACACACCCTAGGTGTCATGTTTCTATCTTCCTTGATTTTTGTGTCTCGTTTTCATGCAACGACTCCGCAGTAGGACATATCACATACGTAAACATAAATCAAACATTCAACATGCTCTTATTACTCTTATCAAGCAAATTTACTAATTATCATGCATTTCAACATATTAGTAAAACAAGCTTGCTAATTACTTCTAATACTTCAACTTGCCTTATCATAGACAAAAATAACTAAAGTTATACTAGGGAGAATGAGTAGAGATTTATCTACCTTGATCCGAAACTAGTTGGGGCCGAATAAGCTAGTTGGAAAATTCTACGGGTGGTGAAACTCGCAAATCTAGACCGAACTTTGGATGGCAGTAACTTGGTCAATCTTTGGCCGAATATGATCGTTCTTGGGTCGAAATCGAAGCTCTAGAAGCGCTCTACAACTTTTGTGAAGGAAGTTGATCCTAGAAACTACTTTAGGTAGGAGAAAAATGGTGATAAAGGAAGAGACAGTGTGCTGTCTGGAAATAGAAATCTGAGATTTTTAGTGAACTTCGGATGCCAATATCTTTGTCATTTCTTCACCGATTGGGTTGGTTCTTGGGTCTAACTTGAAGGTCTTGAAGTGCTCTACAACTTTCCCGAAGAGAGTTGGTTCTAAAAACTAATTTAAGCAGGAGAAAAATGAAGATTTGTAAAGGGCAGTAGGCTGTCTGGAAAATGGAATGGTTTCTAGAGAGAAGTGAGAGCAAAGGAGTGAAGGTGTGAGTTGAATGGCATGAGGGTGGCTCTATTTATAGCCAAAACTTTGGCTCTCCCTCCCTCTCTCAAGGCTGCCCCCCCCCCCCCCCCCCCCCCCCCCTCTCTCTCCATATCTCAATCTTTAACAACTTGTCATGAAATCTTAGAAAGATCAAGGCCTAACCCTAGGCTTGCATGACTAGGATTGATACTTTGGATTGGATTATGGAAGATTTGGTGTTAAACAATTATAGAAGGACAATTGAGAGATAGATTTTTGGCTAGGAAGAAGATACACCTAAGTATTTGAAAGGATGTAAGAAGATCATGGTGATTCAAGCATGTACAACAAAATCTTCCTCTCTCTTTCCTCCTCTCTCTCTCTCGGCTCACTCTCTCTCTCTCAAGTACACTTTATATATATATATATATATATATATATATATATATATATATATATATATATAATGGCCAAGTACAAGGGTACTAGATTTTCCAAATCCAAAATCCCATTAAAGAAATCCAATTAGGCACATGTCTCCCTTAAACTAATAGATATTGTACCCTTGGAAATCTATATCTATATATAATATTGTATATATGTACACATGCCTATATATACATAGGTACCAAGAACCAATAGCTTAAGATTTCCCCATTAAAATATAATATAGGTACTAGTACTAATCTACTAATCAAGGTACTAAAAATCTAGGGTTTAGATTTACCCACATATTCTAATGCTTAAAAGCACATGGGAAAATCAATACTTGAATATTAAATAGGATTCTTGTACTTAGTAGGAAGATTGGAGCTATTACCCAATGGGTAATAGTTTTCCTAGCGGTTAATAACCAATGGACAATGGGGGGTGGGGTGATATTTAATAAACAAAACCTAATTGTCCTTTGCACATGTGGATATACCCTATATAATACTATATCATTGTCCTTATCAACATATCTTAAAGGAAAGCCTATTGTCCAATGGATAAAAATTACCCTAACATCTATTGACCAATGGGTAAAGGCAAAAGGTTCATCTAGTAACTAGGTGAGTTTGGTGCTCGGTTCCTCCAAATAGTCGATTGGAATCTAATTCGATTGGCCCCGAAAGACTAGAATCTAATTACGACGGATTACTGAAAGTAAAAATAAGTAATTCAAATAAAATTCAAATATTTAACGAAATTTTTACTGACCAAAAATCAGGGCTGTTACACGCTCTGTTTTGGCCATTCCTCTTCGGTTCGCCATGCCCTGGCGTTGCAGTCTTCCAGGGTTGGTTGTTCTGAAGCAAGTTAGATAATTTGGAGGGATAGAGTCCACGGTTGTTGTTGGAAGTCTGGGTTCGGATCGGTCCGCCAGTATTGCCTATCGCCTTTCTCCATCGGGTCTTGAAATCAGTCTCCTCACTTTCCAGCCTGAGAGCACACTTCACCACTTCAGCATATGTGGTGAAAGCTTGAGCTACCACGGCCCTCCGTGCGATGGTCAGTCCCCACTCGAACCTCCTTGCCTTTTTGTCCTCAGTTGGTATGGAGGTTAAGGCGTAACGAGACAGTTCCTCAAACTTAGCCGCGTACTGAGTGACGGTCATTGTTCCTTGTTTCAGGTTCAGGAACTCCTGTTCTTTGGCTAAGCAGAGAAGTGTAGGAAAATACTTGTCGAGAAACAGGGTCTCGAACTCGGCAAGGGTCATGGTGTCAACATCATGGGTTGCTTCCATCAAGTCCCACCAGTAGCGGGCTTCTCCCTTCAGTTGGTAAGTGGTCAAAGCCACTCGATCTCCATCCTGGGTGATTCTTAAGGTTCGGAGGATCATCTTGATCTCATTCAGCCATGTCTCGGCCACAAAAGGGTTGGTGTCTCCAAGGAAGGTTCGAGGTCGGCGTTTGCAGAACTCATTCATTGCTTGAGTTCGAGTCATGGGTCCGTTGTTATGGGGCTGGTTCTGACGATTAGCGTTCAGGGCAGCAATGAACGCTTGCATGATTTGGGCTAAGTCGGGGTTTACTCTAGAGTTTTCTCCTTGTTCGTACCCTATTCCACTGCGTCGGTTCACCATCTACGAGTAAAACAATTGAAAGGGGGCGGTTTAGTTTTAAACTACTTCATTTGTAAAAAGTAATCGATCGCGTAGTATGCAACAGTACTCTTTTGAAATAAACAAGCTTTTCATAGATAAGCAAGAAATTACAATCATAAGCATAGAGTTCTACTATAAAACAAGTAGACTTAAAACAAGGTTTTCCAACTACAATTTGAGACGGTCCTTTACATCCTACTACATGGCTCTCCTAGCACTAGTGCCTGAAAGGCAACTTGAGCTATCGGAACCTTATTCTAGTACTACTACTCTACTGACTAGGCGGAATGAGTCCGTAGAACTCCCTCAGCTGCTCCATCCATTCCTTCTCTCTGATCTCGAGCCAACGCTCTCCCTCTCGGCGAATCTTCTCAGCAAGCTCCCTAAGCGGTGAGTCCTAAGGATCGACTGCCAGGAACTGCTCCTTGCTGGTGAACGGTGTCATCACGACTAGCTCGTATAACTGGTCGCCGGTCTCGGGGTCACGGATCCCTTGGTGAGGTATCGGTGTGAGACTCTCAGGTGCTAGCAGTGCCTTGTAGTACAGGAGGTCTGCGACAGTAGTCGAGGCAGCGAAATAGCGGCTATCCATATCTACAATAAGGAAAGTTATATATTAGACTTAATGGTGGAAGTAACGAGTCACACATAGTACGAGTACACACAAACAGTGATCACAAGAGATAGAAATATAAGTCTATATTGGAACCATATGAGTACAACGTAGGTGGCTTACAATAGCCTAATCCTACTACTTCTTGATTACAACAAAAAGGTCTAACTATTACTTAAGCCTTCCTAACTATTCTAGAAAATACTAGTAAATTCAACCCAATATGCACCTATGTCGGTCTCGTAGGGTGGTGGTGGTACTTCCTCGAAGTCACCGGGCATGTCTATGAAGCTTGGCATGACCCAATCTGGCTCCATCTCCCCTATCTCTATTTCTTCATCACTCTCATGGTACATTGGTTCCTCATCATCCTAATCCTCTAAGTCCTCGTCGTCGGACGACCAATCGGGATTTGGTGCTTGCATCAAGTGCTGCCAATCTGCTTCATTTATTGGGGGGTCGTTGAACTCTCCAGGGTCCTCTTCAGGTTTTTCCATAGGTTATTCCTCGGGGTCTTCTTCTGGATCTTTCTCGGGTTCCTCTTCGGGTTCTCCCGTGATCATGTTGATGGGTGGTATCATTGGAATTTGGGCGAGGGCTGCTTCAGTGTCTCCTCCCTCTATTAGGAGTACATCATTGGGGGGGTGCTATTTGGACTAAGACAGGTACTGCTTCAGCTTCATCTACCTCTTCCTCATTCTTGGGAAGTACAAGAGTGCCATGTTCTTGATAGAAGTCGTTGGTGTAGGGAAAAGCATAGGGAAAGTAAGGATCTTCCACTAGTTGGCTTGTCATGGATCTTATGGTGCTTGCGAGTTGGTGAGCTTCAGCAAGAAGGTTAACTTGGTAGGGACTCAAGTGATTCATCTACAATGAAAGAATTCTATTAGTAAAGTTTTGAAAGGACGTTTTAGTAAAACTTAGAGAAAACTTTTCAGGTTTCTACGTTCCACATTCGATTCTTGATTTAAGTCATCATCCAATTGTTCGGGAATTCCCAGCTCGGCCATACTGCCAATTTCCGTGCCTTGCTTCAATCCGAAGATTGTTTTGACAGAATTCCACCCAATTTGGGACGGTAAACTTAAACTCAATTCACGTTTGTGCAACGGTCAAACTTATCTCGTGGTTCTACCCATTCTACCCATGGCCGAGGGTTTGAACCTAAAGCTCTGATACCAAGTTGTAACACCCCGAATTTTGGGTATGTTAAAGGAATAATTTATTACAAAACTTAAAGAGAGTTGTAGACACCCCAATTTGGACTTGTCGAATTTCCTTAATTTGTGGCCCTGAGGCTCCCCGATGATGAATATGGATCAAAACAAGCCATGTACCGATTGAGACGTTGCTCCTTAAAGGATTTGAAAAGGAAATGGTCAAAATCATTCCCAAGCGCTCAAAACTATTTTCCAAAAACCACTGGCCTGGCTCACTCTCAAGCGCTCGAGAGTGAAGTCCCAAGCGCTCGAGACCACTCCAAAGCGCTCAAGACCTCTCCCAGTGCCCAATGGGTGAAGAAGATTCCCACTATCCATGCAAGCCATCATTGCATTCCCCTTGGGCCGGCTGAGGTGAGTCAACACTCAACCTCAGTCAGAAAGGAGATCAGCTGAAGATTTCTTTATTTAAAAAGGATTTATTTCAAAAAATCACTTGATTTTCAAAACTATGGGTTATATCCCCTATATATACACATTGTCTTTCAGCTGAAAAGGGAGGGAGGAAGAAAGAAAGAAAACGAAAATCCTCTCTCTCAAAAACCCCTCTTCTTCTCTCTCTTTCTTGTTCAAGGAGAAAGGTTTCAAAAAAAAAAAAACAAAAAACTTCCTTCCCAACTTCAAAGGTCTTTTTTTCAAAAGCATCAAAGAAAAAGGCAAGAAATCCAGAGTACCCTGAGTTTCTGATCTCCACATTCACCTTTTACAACCATCCAAGGAGCAAAGTGTCAAGCAAAGGTAGGAATATTTCTACCCTTGGTTCAAATCAAGAGGCTGTTCTCCCTTCTGAGGGGGGTCTCTCAGCCTGTCCCAGTCCTTAATGCTGGGTGCATGGTTGGGAGACCATAGTGAAAAAGCAAGAGCAAAGAGTCCACGAACAATGTTTTCCCAAAACCCCTACTGGAAACACTCTAGAGCGCTCAAGAGTGTTCCCAAGCGCTCGGGACTGTTTCCAGTCCCATGCATGGCATTTTGGTAAGCAGTAGGCTGGGGGTGAGGTGCACTTTTAAATAAAATGGTTTTATTCTGGTATGCAGGCACAAAAGATCATTTTTCCTGAAACAGAAATGTTTCTTACAAATCTCAAGTAAGAACAAAGTTTTCCTAAGTCAAAAATAAGGTCTTCCCTTGTTAAAAACTTAGATAAGAGTGTTTGCATGATGAAGTGGTGCCATTTTCTATTTGAGAGTAAGCTGGCATGTAGCTCACTCCCAAGCGCTCAAAGCTATTCCCGAGCGCTCGGGAGTGCATGCATGCCATTGCGGTCATTTTCCCAGTTTTCTGAGCTCCTACATGTATAGGTGTGTACATTTGCTCTTCTAAAATTGTAGATCTGTTTGTGCAATGGCAAGGATACATGATTTGAAAACTTGATGTCCCATCTCAGTCTTTCAAGTCCTCTGCTGAGCTAGTGGCCTGCTTAATAGTATTTCATTTTGCAGTCTTTACATTATGTTTTGTCAGTACTAACAGAATGTGCAGGTGGGGTTCAAATAATCCCAAGCGCTCAAGAGTGCTCTCGAGAATGAAGTCAGTGAGCAGTGTTTCATTTCCTGTTATCTTGCTGTCGCTCATCACATAATCACCCCTCCATACACATGCACCATCATACGCCGTTATTGGGCATCTTATTCGAGACTAACAAACTCTACAGGATTTGGTCAGTAGCACTCCCAAGTGCTCTGGTGTTCTCTCGAGCGCTCGAGAGTTGATCCAGTGGCAGTTTACACTGTTTTGCCATCATGCATGTGTCCACCATAATTTCATCACTCCCTGTACACAAGCACCAGCATACACCTTCTATTTGCTATACCTGTGGATACTTGCTACATGCTTAATGAAACAAAATCTATTCGAAGAATCCCACAAATGTTTAGTAGAGACCGACATCGCGTCAGGCGAGGGGGGTGCCGTAAAACCCTTCCCCCCTCGTAACATGGCTTCCGAATCCTCGAATGATCTCTGGTTTTCAATTCAAATCAATCAATTTTCAAATCGAAATCGGTTTCTCGGGTGGCGAACCACAAATCCGGGTGGCGACTCTTCAAAATTTTTCAAATCGATCAGATGGAGCGATATGTGTTTTTCGGGCCGCCCCGATCTCACCCGGGGCTGTGGTAGCCCACAAGAGTCACTGCTCATTATTACAACATAACTCTCGTAAGAGTATAATAAACACAAAATAGGAAGCTAGGGTTCCTAACAACTGCTCCGCTTGTTCCTCCATCCTAGCGAGTTCTTCGGCACCGAACGCCTCCAAAGTGAAGAGTTCGCCCTGTTCATCTATCAGATCTGACATATTATACCGGCGTCACCACCCATATAATATGTCAGGGTCACCAAAAGGTAACACCATGAGCTACAAAGGCTCAATAGTATAATCCTACTCACTAACTCTTAACTTAAGAACAAGAGATCATAATATCAACGATTCTACATAAATCAATCATATTGACAAATAGTTAATCAAATCCACATTTCTTATTCAAGCTAACGTTAGTGTTGACTTTTCTGATCATCGTACACCATGTCATTATTTCCACTTTTCTTTTTCCAAAACACCTTTCTAACTCACCCAACCTCGGTTCCGCCGTTTCGGGTTCCCGAGTATCCTCACAATGGTTCTGCTGCACCGGGTTCCTATTGGCACACGATTGCATTGGCTCCTCTCCACGGATAACCAAGCCACACACCCAACCTCGGTTCCGCAGCGCCGGGTTCCCATTGGCACACACACACACACAACTCACATAATGCCACCAAAACCGGTCATTATGTAGTTCAAAATATTTCCTTCCTCGGAAAACACATTTTCTTCCTCGTTAACCTCACCCTAAGCGTCATGTCTCTAACTTTCTTGGTTTAGGTGTCTCGTTTTCATGCATAGACTTCCGCGGTAGAACTTTCCACATAAACAAGCATTCATAAAAAATTCAAACTATTCTAACAAGATCATCCAACTCTAAACTACTTAGCATGCTTAAATCACCACGTGCGAACATAAATCATGCATTTCCAACATTTTAAGATAACCTTATCTACTTTAGAAAGAATGATCAAAGTTTACTTCTTAATGACGTTCTATTCTCCAACATACGATCTTACACAATACATAGAGTTGGTGGACTAGGATTCCTACCTTACTTCTTGGCGGTGGTCGGCTACGGAGAATTTGGTCGTCGGTTTTACGATTCGGCGGCGTAACGGCTCCAGATTGCTTCGAAAGGAAGAGAGATGATCTTTTCTCTTCCTAGAAACAACTTACTAACTAAGCTAAGCTACTTTAGAGATCTAGAGGTGGTTTTGGAAGTGGTTTGGTGGTTTCTCTCAAGAAACACAAGAAAACAAGAACTTTGGAACTAAGAACACATGGAATTTCTAGAGAGAAGGAAGAGCAAAGCTTGAAGGTGTGAGTTTGAAGCTTGGAATGGCTTCTATTTATAGGCCAAGACTCCTCTCTCTCTCTAGCCAATTCTCTCTCTCTATATATATCTCACTTTTCTTTCACTTGTCATGGTTGATTGATAGGTTGATGGGTGCAGTTAAGGCTTGCTTGCTTGCACACTAACCACCTAGTTGATGGGTGCAGTTAAGGCTTGCTTGCTTGCACACTAACCACCTAGTTTAGGCTTGCATGGCTAATTTTAGTACCTTGGAGGGGACTATGGAAGCTATGGAGGTAGAGTTGCACAAGATTTGGTGTTTAAATAACAATTCAAGGACAAAAGGTGATGGATTTGGAAGATATTCATCCCAAAAGTTGAAAGGATGAAAGAATAACAAGGTACAAGTCCCATCCTCCTTCTTCTTCCTTCCCCCTTCCCTCTCTCTCTCTCCCTCTTCCTCCTTCTCTCTCTCGGCCTCTTTCCTCCCTCTCTTGGTCTCTCTCTCTCCTCTCTCTCTTGGTCTCTCTCTCTCCTCTCTTTCTCACCCACATATATATGTATATATATGTACTAAGAAAGACTAATAATAATATATAAGTAAGTACATAAGTACTAAGATTCTTGGGTTGGAAAAGTCAAGATTCCCTTAATAAACTAATCAATTAAGCACATGTTGAATAATAAACTATATTATAAAAGTACTAAGGGAATCTTAGGTCATTAAACCTACTTAGTACTAGTTGGCAAGACTAACTTATTGTCCAATGGGTAATAAAGGACAAGTACTTTAAATAATAAACTAGGCCTTATAAAAAGACTACATGTCTTTTTGCATGTGGCAAATACACATGCATATATACATGTACTTATCAAGATATAATAATGGAAAAGCTATTGTCCAATGGGTAAAGATTACCCTAACAATTATTATCCAATGGACAATGGCTAAAAGGCAACTAAATGGTTTACTAGTTTGGTTAAACTAACAAGTTGGTTGAGAATTGATTAGGCATGGCAATCAGGGTTTCTAGTCGAGGAATAAGGTGATAAGGCGTTCAATTGCTTGAAGACAACCCGCTAGAAATTAATAAGAAAACCATTGAGCAATCAAGAGAAATTAAGAAATTTCGAATAACAACGAGATTTTTATTGAATGAAAAATCGGAGTTGTTACATACCCAGTTTAGGTTGGAAGTCTCCCCATGCAAAACTAAAGCGGGAAGAAGCCAATGGCAACAATACTGCATGAAATTACTAGGCTTCATCCCAAAAACAAATAGACCCCTTATCTGTGAAGAATTACAACAATATTATGTATCATGGTTTGCTATCTGATGACATTTTTGGAACATACCTAGAGGAAACAAATGGATACATTAAAACCTTACCTCTATGAGTGAAACTAAGCTCACGCCACAAGCAACCCAAGAAAAGAGAATTGATCCCATAAGTTCCTCCAAGTACTGCAAAAGTCGAAGGAAGTCCGCCAATAATGGTTTCAATTAAATCGAAATAAAATTTGACATTCAAGTAATTCTACAAGAACTATCGTTGGATGAATGCATATCAAGATGATATGCCAACAGACCCTTTCAACCAAGCAAAGGCACTTTTATTCACAAAGATCAAATCAATGATAAAGAAAAAGAAGGGGAGCAGTCACCTTTGACCTACTAGTATACTAGAGCTGTCTTGATAGATTATCAAGCGCAACAACAACCAATTCCCTGGAGAAAGGAAAGACTATCTTATACAGACAACAGGTGGCTAGTCCGAACAACAATCAGGTGATATACATTACCTCTGAGAAGGATCAATTGCAGAAATAAGACACATCATATAAACAGCCTGGACGTGACATCCAATATCAGCATGGGAGAACAAGCATACAACTTTCTTTCGTATTTAACAAAAATAAAAGATAAAAATAAGAAAATAAAACTCAAGCTGCATATTACCTAAAGGCCTGGCAAAACAGATCAGTGTCATCCTCATTAGCAGGGGTCTTGTATGGAAAAGAAGGGGAATAAATGGAAAGGCTAGACTAACAAACTAGCAAGCTTAACAGTTTCTTTCGCAAGGCTATCAAAATGGACAAAAACACTCTTAACAATTAAAAACAAACTAAGAGTGGATACCTAACAGACACAACGCGATATAGATATATTGATAGAAAAAAAAACAAATAAAGGATGATGTCAAAACTAAAAGGAAACAAGGAATTCCTATTGTACTTTGACAAATATGCACCTTTTTATTTAGCGACCCAAAGTGTAAGGTTGACAAAACTTTAGGGGGAAAAGTGCAACTGTTAAAGCATCTAAGTTGAAACCAATTGGCAATGAGCAAAGAGGCAACCTAGACTCTTATACTAGTTCTAGAGGTGATAATTAACCGTTGTAGGAACGACTCATATGTGGGGAGGTAAATGATAGATTCATAACAGATGAATCGCAACAACAACAATAAAAAAGGACTTAAGACAAACATAAAGATTGCAATGACTTAAAAAACAAATAATGAGTTGCACAAAAGCCTCCAAACCGTACCTTTGATGCCATGTTGAAGCATCCCACTCAAAATCAATTAGCCATGAGTGGAGAGATCTCATAGGCTCCAGCACTACTTTTGAAATTCATATCAACTTATAGGTGTACTTTGGGTGGGTGTTTACATGATATTGAATATTGACATAGGGTAAGGTAGATGCCAATAGTTTCAACTTTCAACAAACATTAGGAAATTGTAAGTGGTGTAAATGCTGGACTTCTTGTCAGTAATTCATTCAAACCTCAGAAGATTTGAGGAGTAAATATGCATTCTTGTTTACAAAGAGGTGAAATAGAATCTGAAGGAGTAAATTTTGAATATAGCACTCTGCCATTCCTCAGAGTAGTAAGCCATGTGAACTAGTCCAATGAATCCAATAAAGCTAAAAGGTTTTGTATCCTTTCCTTTTATGACTAGCCTGGTGTCATTGTTACTGCTCAAAAAGAATCTTCAATATTTGGCGCAAAGCAAATATTACGAAAGGAAAAAATGTAGAGATAGAGAAGTTAGATAAGAAGGTAACAATGACCCCAAGCTCTATCTTCTCACTGAACATTGCGAGATGCATGAGAGTGATGATAATGGTTTCCATTGTTGAACGAGGCTGAGGAACAATAGCCAAGACCTCTTTTGCAGTAACCACTTTTTCCTTCGATGGAACCACCAACTTTGCACCAAAATTTGAACTAGAAAAACATAGAGAAAATTTGGTACTATTCAAGAAAAGAACTTCAGGTATATGAATTGGAAAAGCAATTACAAGAATTATCTTCTATCTCTAGTAAATAGCAGAGTAGTCAAAATATCGAAGACAAGGCAAACCATAACAAATAATAGGTCTCCGCAGTCCAAGAACTAACCCTACATAAAACAATAGCTAAAAGACATCAAAATAAATTGGGACTTCACCTACCACTCTAACAACTATTAGACATCTCGAATTAAATGAGAAATGTACAAGGATGAAGCACCATAATAAAACAGGAGCAAAGTATAAAAGACCAGTTGGCTAAAACCAGGATAAATATAACTTCAAGCTAATACTCAAAACATGTAAAAAGAGCTACCAATGTTCCAATCAAGCACAAAAACATACAACACAGACAAAGCATGAAAGCAAGAGAAATGAACAAAAGCTATTGAAAATAAAAAGATACCCCAGAGGCCATAAAGAAAAGGAAAAAGAAACATGTTGCCCAACAGTATTGATAATGGAAGCATCAACTACACACCATATATCGTGGAAAAGGTCATCGTGGCCATCCCAAGTTTGGAAAAGAGTGCTAATCTACCTTGCCAAGGAGAACCTAACTCGGTAATCAGGATCTTGGAGCATTCTGAGTAGCTTTTCAATCATAGTCTATTTATATAAGCTAGAGACCATGCAACATAAAAATAAAGAGACAAAAGATCACAAAACTGTTGTAATCAAAAGAAAGTTGAACTAATATGACAAGGACAAACTCTTCCCTCTGTACGTCCAATATCCAGAAGTTATGACCAAATTGTAGTTCACAAAGGATGATTTCAAATCAATTAAGAATGCAAGAGAAACATGAAAAGCAACCCACAACTTATGATAGAGCATGTGCATCAGAGTGTTTAAGCCAAGTAATCTCTGTTACAACAATCACCTGACCAATGTGAGGTCGGACTAATATGAAATTGGATATGTAGTCAATTAACTTCGAGCGTCCCGACCAATCAAAGAGGTCATTTTCTGCAACTCTATTTAACAAAACTCTGAGAAGTATCAAGCTTTGGAAATCAATAATAAATAGATTGAACATTAGCTACAACAAAAGATAGTTACCAGATTGAAGCACAAGCCCATCACCATTGAAAATTTCCTAAAGACAAAAGGAGTGACTGAAATAGACCACAATCAATAAGTCTACAATGTACATTGATGATCCCATAAATAGAAGTCAAGGAAGATGGAAAGAAACATGTGTTTATACTTTATCGGTAATTTTACCTCTATTCGTTTGTCATTTGGGTGTGCAGAGCAGAATACAAGCGCATGGAACTTAAGCTATCACAAAACAAACAAGTTCCAGTTTTAACAAGGAAACCCAACGTCATTATGAATTGTAAATATAGCTTCACTCTTTAACTCAATAATACTATCATATTTCGCACAATCTTAGGACTCACCTCTCATCTGCTTAAACATATTTTCGTTAACCTCTTTCAAAATTGTTTTATGAAAATAGAATTTCTTATATTTTGATGAGCACTTAACAATAAATTACTGCTCATGCACTATTTGGAAATACCTTTGTAAACTTTGAACATCCAATAAAATAGCGCTATAAGAACAAACAAACAATTCTGGTTAACGACCAAAATCCCCAGACATATTGCAAAGATTATGCCAAGCAGGCTTAAATCTAAGCATAGGGTACCCAAACTAACCTCAATCCAGCCTGGTTTCCAATAAGGAGTTTCCATCAATAGGTCATTTAACTCACAAAATTGAGCAGGGGCTCCTAAAAATGCAACCAAATTTCCTATTAGAAAGAGCAAGAGTCGGTCATCTAAGCCTCATGACATTATGCAAAGATGCCTCTAAATTATTCTCCTTCCAATGGACTCACTGCAGAATGAGCATCAAGTGTAATCCAAGATGTGCACAAGGGTCTGAGAGACGAACTTTATGGAAGTTCTTTGGAAGTGTCAACGCAAATTAGCTGGGAAAAAGTTAAAGAAGATTACACATTTGGAGCCATGGTACACCTTAAAGGTTATCAAGATTGAGCAACTCGAATACATTCGAGGTCGCCAGTACTCCTTCTCATGCACCATTAGGAACAACATGACCATGCACTCAATTTTAGTGCATTTTACACCATTCTGCGTGGAGAGTCCCGTATTTTTCAAAAATGATTTAAGGTTTTTTTTTTTTTTTAAATGCTAGAGTATTGGTTAAATGAGAAATTGTGAGTTTATTTGATTTGGGGTCAATGTGGGAAGGTTATTTGTAGAGGGGTGCATGTGCAATTAGTAATTGTGTGAGTATATATGTGTGTGGGGGTGTGTGTAGGGGAGAGAGTTCCCCAATCCTCTCTCTCTCATCTCCCGATCTCTCTCTTGGCTCTCTCTCACACTCTTTCTCTCTCACCCAAATTTCCACCAAAACACCACCAAGATCCACCTCTATCTCACCCCTCAATCGCAATCTCGAGCTTGAATTTCATGGGTTCCGCTCGGAGGAGAAGTATTCGGTTGATTTCAAAGTTTGGAGAGCTAGGGCTTGCTCAAATCGTGTGGGTTTCGACCCTTGACTTGATGTAGGAATTTCTTACTCTTGTTAAGAGTTTATGTGATGATTATGTGCCTAAATCGTGCCTTAGTTTGTTGGATTTCGAGTTTGTGCTCATTCTTGATTTTCTGCAAAATCGCCGGCTGTAATGCATTGGTACTGGTACCTACTTTTTGAGGCACCGATACCTTAGTGTTGATACTTACTTTTTGAGGTACCAGTACCTTGATCTCTTATTACTCTCTGAATTGGTTTTGGTACCGATACCTGTATTTTGTGGTATCGGTACCCAGTGCTCAGAAAACAGTTTTGAGGATGTTGAATCACCTTTGATTGTATTGACTCCCGATCACTTCTAACACACTCTAAACATAGTTAAACCATCCCTAAACTTGATTACTCTTGTTCCAATGATTTATTAATCATCCCAATCCCTTCGATACTCGTTGAACATAATCTTGGTGTCGTTATAAATGGAATACGTGTCGTAAGATTGTTTAGGAGCACGGTATGCTATGTGGGGCTTTGAGGTGAGTATAATAGGTAGTCATGGGCTTGCTTAGTGATCCTATTGGTATCATAGAAATTTGAGTCCTCATGATTCGTATCGTTGATCTTTCTAAATTCTTTCGGCGATCGTTCTTTAAGATCCTTATTTAGAACTTAGCAGGTGGTGTATTGTGGAGTCATTTTGGGTTCGGTGCGTGACAAAGGACGTCACGATTGACTTTAAGGAATAGCTTGAACTTATAGTATTTACCAATGTACATTGGGACATGTTTATGAGTTTGTAATATATAATGTGATGATGAATGAAAGAATTTGACCTTGGGAAATGTTGTCTTCTTGTATACGGATTGATAATGCATGAGTGTATGTGTGAGTTGATAATTTGAATTGAGGGTCCTGCAACGCAAGGTGTGGTAATGTGGAGACTCTAGAGGGCCCGCAACGCAAGGTGTGGAAATGCGAAAACCCAAGTGGAGAGAATTCAATGTGACGCAAGGGGTGGTAACACTGTTGAATGTCTCGCATGGTGAAGAGATCTTTGATTGACTTTAGAAGTCTATGTTGATGTTTATATTGCTTATTGCTTGGGATTGTGGTTGTCGAAAAAGAGAATGAAAGGTTGGTTCTATCAATGTTTTATATTAGAAAGAAATTTGAGTTTTGAAAAGAGGATTTTCAAAAATCCTCGGGTATTCTTGAGCGAATCAACGGATTTGGTATTTGGGCACAAATCAACAGACTCCAGCATTCAAGCTCGAATCAACAGAGCTTGACTCGTGATGGTCTTGAGTTTTTTCTAAATTATTTTTGAAATCAAAAAGGAAAGTTCTATGAAATAAGGTTTTATATATATGGTGGATGGTATAAAATGAGAAAGTGGTTTGTGGCATTCATTTGAAAAGTTGTTAGATGGTTGAACTATTGTTGTGGTTTGTTTGATTGATATTAGTTTAAATGTTGCTCCTAGTTGATGTTCGAATGGTTAGTGTTATTTCTACGACGTTAGGAGTCCTGCAAATCTCATTATGTTAGTTCATTATGGTAACCCCTCGTATACCTCGTGTAACGCCCCTAATTTTAGGTACGTTAAAGGGATAATTTATTACAAAACTTAAAGAGAGTCACTGTTCATTATTACAACATAACTCTCGTAAGAGTATATTAAACACAAAATAGGAAGCTAGGGTTCCTAGCTACTGCTCCGCTTGTTCTTCCATCCTAGCGAGTTCTTCGGCTCCGAACGCCTCCAAAGTGAAGATTTCGCCCTGTTCATCTATCAGATCTGACATATTATACTGGCGTCGCCACCCATATAATATGTCAGGGTCACCAAAAGGTAACACCATGAGCTACAAAGGCTCAATAGTATAATCCTACTTACTAACTCTTAACTTAAGAACAAGGGATCGTAATATCAACGATTCTACACAAATAAATCATATTGACAAATAGTTAATCAAATCCACATTTCTTATTCAAGCTACGTTAGTGTTGACTTATCTGACTCATCGTAGATCGTGTCGTTATTTCCACTTTTTTTTTTCGAAAACACCTTTCTAACTCACCCAACCTCGGTTCCATCGTTCCGGGTTCCCGAGTATCCTCACAATGGTTCCGCCGCACCGGGTTCCCATTGGCACACGATTGCATTGGCTCCTCTCCACGGATAACCAAGCCACACACCCAACCTCGGTTCCGCCGCCCCGGTCTTCTGAGTATCTTTACAATGGTTCCGCCGCGCCGGGTTCCCATTGGCACACTCACACACATCTCACATAATGTCCTCGAAATGGTCATTATGTAGTTTCAAAATATTCCTTCCTTGGAAAACACATTTTCTTCCTCGTTAACCTCACCCTAATCGTCATGTCTCTAACTTTCTTGGTTTAGGTGTCTCGTTTTCATGCATAAACTTCCGCGGTAGGACTTTCCACAAGCATTCAACAAGTCTTGAAACTAATCTAACAAGATCATCCAATTCTAGGTTTTTTAGCATGCTTATACATCCATTAGTGAAATAAGTTTACAATTCATCATGCATTTCAAACATCAAAAGATAACCTTAACTACTTTCGAAAGAATGATCAAAGTTACTTCTTAATGACGTTCTATTCTCCAACATACGATCTTACACAATACATAGAGTTGGTGGACTAGGATTTCTACCTTACTTCTTGGCGGTGGTCGGCTACGGTGAATTGGTCGTCGGTTTTGCGATTCGGCGGCGTAACGGCTCCGGATTGCTTCGAAAGGAAGAGAGATGAACTTTTCTCATTCCTAGAAACAACTTACTAACTAAGCTAAGCTACTTTAGAGATCTAGAGGTGGCTTTGGAAGTGGTTTGGTGGTTTCTCTTAAGAACTCTCAAGAAACACAAGAAAACAAGAACTTTAGAACTAAGAACACTTAGAATTTCTAGAGAGAAGGAAGAGCAAAGCTTGAAGGTGTGAGTTTGAAGCTTGGAATGACTTCTATTTATAGGCCAAGACTCCCCTCTCTCTCTCTCTCTAGCCGATTCTCTCTCTTTCTCTCTCTATATATATATATCTCACTTTTCTTTCACTTGTCATGGTTGATTGATAGGTTGATGGGTGAAGTTAAGGCTTGCTTGCACACTAACCACCTAGTTTTAGGCTTGCATGGCTAGGTTTAGTACTTTGGAGGGGACTATGGAAGATATGAAGGTAGAGTCGTACAAGATTTGGTGTTTAAAGAACAATATAGGACAATGAAAGGATAGATTTGGAAGATATTCATCCCAAAATATCCCAAAAGTTGAAAGGATGAAAGAATAACAAGGTACAAGTCCCATCCTCCTTCTTCTTCCTTCCCCCTTCCCTCTCTCTCTCTCCCCCTTCCTCCCTCTCTCTCTCGGCCTCTCTCCTCTCTCTCTCCCTCTTATTAGTACACCCCTACTAATATATATATATATATACATATAAAATAAAGACTAAGCATATTATATATATAAGTACATGGTACTAAGATCTAAGGGGTTTGAAAGTCAAGATTCTCCTTTTATACTAATACAAAAGGTACTAGTACTTAATTTATATAATAGTGTACTTTGTACTCTAGGGAATCATAATAAAAGATTAGTTTAATAGGCCTAGTACTTAGTTGGCAAGACTAACCTATTGACTAATGGGTAATAAATCCCCTAATGGTTAATAACCAAGGGATAACAAAGGACAAGGTACTTATATAATAAACTAAGCTTTTAGAAAAGACTACATGTCCTTTTACATGTGGCAAAATACACATATATAAATATACATGTACTTATCAAGATATAATAATGGAAAAGCTATTGTCCAATGGGTAAAGATTACCCTAACAATTATTATCCAATGGACAATGGCTAAAAGGCAACTAAATGGTTTACTAGTTTGGTTAAACTAACTAGTTGGTTTAGAATTGATTAGGCATAGTAATCAGGGTTTCTAGTCGAGGAATAAGGTGATAAGGCGTTCAATTGCTTGAATACAAACTGCTAGAAATCAATAAGAAAACCATCGAGCAATCAAGAGAAATTATGAAATTTCGAATAACAACGAGATTTTTATTGAATGAAAAATCGGAGTTGTTACACCTCATGTTCACTTGTTGAGTCTCATTCGCGTTTGGTGCATACTTCATCGCATTTTCATATAACTAGGGTATAGATTTCTCTACTGGGCTAGTATAGCTCAACCTATCATTTTCAAGTAAAAAGCAAGGAAGTTGGCATGGCATGCATCTCATGCTTGTTGATCATGTGTCTCGGACGTATAAAGGATGAATTGAATTTGCATTTTATTTGAAAGTAGTTTTCGGAATAATGGTTAGTGAAAATTGTAATATTTTTTTAATTTTGTATAACTTGGGGCTTCGAGCCGGAATTGTAACTTTGAATTTCAACTTTGAGAACAAGGAAAAACATGTCATTTGGGTATTATCGGTACTTCATAAATGATTTATTTTTTTAAAATGATTATTATTTATGTTGAAAATCGAGGGCGTGACAAATTGGTATCAGAGCGTTAGGTTTGAATACCTAGAGACCATGGGGAGACTTTGTCTCATGGGTTCAAAAATCATTGCATTTTTTTTTAATAAAACATGTGTAAGCTTGCATAACTAACTTGTGTTCACTGAACTGGCATTGCATTTATATTTATGTGAAATAGTGAAAAGTTGATTCGTGTGTCTAAGAAAAAGAGAAGCTTGACATCCTTGTAGTGGCTATGGTTGCGACTATTGTTTTGGTTATCATTACTGTTGGTAGTCTTGGTGTTGAGCCATTCGTAGTAAGGTACCTTTTTAGATGAGATGTTAGACGAGAAAGAATCTGAAAGGTCGAGATCGTTGTAGTGCTTGTGCGTGGTGGCGAGGCCGACATATGAGATATCCGTTAGTATGTAATAGAAGTATTAGATTGTTAGTAAGATTTCGTGAGCTAAGTGAATAATTTGTTTTATTTGAACTGTGTAGATTATGTGTTAAATTTCAAATACTTTAAGTAATTTTTATGTGATGTGAGGTGTGACAGGAACTATAGTTTGTTCGGAAAGTGAGTGGGATGTATCATAGCTAGCAGGTGAGTTAGTGTGTGCCTTGCATGTGTTGGAAAAGGGTATGACTTCTTGTGATACTACTTATGGATAGTTGTAGTTATGGTAGTTATCGAGATAATGACTGTGAGTATAGGTAAGGTGGGTTGAGCCCACATAGGGAGCTATATGTATCTGTGGTTGATTTAGGAAGATGAGGGTAATTGGTGGGGTGTCTAGATATAATAAGTGTCTTCTGGACACCCAGGCGACTATTGATGAAATCCCGTTGGAAGAGGCGCTTGATCACCGCTCCTTCTAGATGGAAGTCTCGGAAAGTCAATTGGACACTAGGATTGTGTATAGGGGGCTAGATCTCTAGGCTTGAAAATTAAGATATATGGCTGTATATAGGAATTTTGTAAAAGGGACAACAAGACTTGAGGTGACCTATATCGATGTGACTTGAGCCGAGTGATTGATGTAAGTGTGTGGTGATGGACTTATCTAAAGTGAGGGCGATACAAATGTGAACTGTTGAGGTTGACAATGAGGCAAAGTGGAAATGGTGGGAACCTTGAAATGTAGACTAGACTAATGACGGTATGGGACATGTTCAGGTGTGCCGTTGAGATGATGAGTCTGTTTAAGAAAGATTACGAGATAATAGTGATAATAATAGTGATAGCAGATATGGTGATGGTAATGGAAGTTGTTGTTCTTGAGGTTTAGTGTAGATGTGGCGAGTGTCTTCGAGGGATATTGAGGTTGACATGATTACTTGGTTGAGAGGAGATTGTGAACTGTGAAACTTGAGGTGAGCGGAACTGTTAGAGGTTAATGGTGCGAGTGAGAATGATTCTTAAGTAATGAAGTAGTTGGAGTCTTAGAATATAACGAAAAGTATAGACATGTTGTTAGGTTGTAATGTTGTTGGAATAGAGGAATAATTAGAATTGATAATATGTGTGTATCTATGGTGCGATGTTTAAGATTATGAATATGAGAAATACGTGATTTGTTTTGACTAAATGAATGGGAATGCTTGAGATTGGTAAAGTGAATAGACGTTGAGTGAGGTATTACGAGATTTAAAAGAACGAGATGGCTGTTGGGCTTCCTAAAGCCATGAATTGTGAAGTAGTGGATACTTGGTGAGTCCATTAGACACTCTACGAATTTGTCGGATACTGAGTAAGTCTATTAATGCATGAATATGTTTGGTGGTGTGTGAGCTATTAAACTGTGCGATTGGTTCATTGGGATATTTCATGTACAAAATTTGTTGCTATTTGGCTTAAACCTACATGTTTGACTTGTTATGTAGTCTCAATGCGTGAAGTTTGCTTTTAGTATACAATGTAGAATAAACAATGAAACGCATGTGGGTATTTGCTATGAGGAATTATTTTTGTGTAGTTGGAATATGGTGAATTTTTTTTTTTTGAGTAGCGGCAGTATTACGCAGGGAATTAAGTTTAAGGAAAAGTGACGGATTTAAGAGTTATGGGAATGGTTCCAATATTGTGTCACGTTGAGTAGGCAAGAGCGACACATTATCATAGGAGTGAATTTGGATTTCTCAAACAGGAGTTGGTAGTGATACCGAGTGGAATGAGAGATGTGGAAAAGCGTTAGAATCTTGGTTGTGTCTGAATGTTAAAAGGACAAAAAAAAAACATTTAAGGTTTGTGTAGAGTTCATAAGAGAGGGTTATGTGGATAAAAAGAGGTGTGAGTTGGAGATTGTGACTAGCGATTTGTCTTATGTACGTTTGGTATCGGTGTCTATCCTTAGTGCTATTAATAGATTTGGATCGATTATGAGATGTGTTTCCTTTTGGAGTTGAAAATGATATCAATAGCCTTGAGACGTAAGGGGTTCAATTATGGAGAATTGGTGTTAAAAACTGAGCAGAGGGTGATGGTCACTATGAAGTCTAATCATTGGATTTTGGGTTTCTTGGGTTTATTACCCTAGAGATTATTCAGGATTTTGTAGATTGACAGTTGGCATTGATTAGGAAAAAGAGAACATGGAATTTAGAGTTTGGGGAAACAAGAGGGTATAAGTCGTTGAATCTCGGAGTGAGTATTAGAATTTGAGTGTCAATGAAGGTTGAGATTTTATGAGAATGATTAGAGGTTAGTGTAGTTCTTGAGGAGAAACCGATGAGCATTCCAGGCATACGAGACTGATTGTTGAGCAGTAGGACCATACTGTTAGTGAGGGGTTCCGTGGAGCAAAAGGGTAAGGGAAGGTTTACGTAGAGAAGGGAGGATGAAGTTGTGGTTATGGAAGTGTGGCATGAGGTTATGTTTTGCGGTTGGTGACTCAGTTAGATTTGACTTAGAAAATTTCGGGGATGAAATTTCTTTAAGGAGGGTAAGATGTAGACACGCATATTTTTCGAAAATGATATAAGGTTTTTTTTTTTTAAATGCTAGAGTATTGGTTAAATGAGAAATTGTGAGTTTATTTGATTTGGGGTCAATGTGGGAAGGTTGTTTGTAGAGGGGTGCATGTGCAATTAGTAATTGTGTGAGTATATATGTGTGTGGGGGTGTGTGTAGGGGAGAGAATTCCCCAATCCTCTCTCTCTCATCTCCCGATCTCTCTCTCAGCTCTCTCTCACTCTCTTGCTCTCTCACCCAAATTTCCACCAAAACACCACCAAGATCCACCTCCATTTCACCCCTTAATCGCAATTTCGAGCTTGAATTTCGTGGGTTCCGCTCGGAGGAGAAGTATTCGGTTGATTTTGATGTTTGGAGAGCTAGGGCTTGCTCAAATCGTCTAGGTTTCGATCCTTGACTTGAGGTAGGGATTTCTTACTCTTGTTATGAGTTTATGTGATGGTTATCTGCCTAAATCATGCCTTAGTTTGTTGGATTTTGAGTTTGTTCTCCTTCTTGATTTTCTGCAAAATCGCCTGCTGTAATGCATTGGTACCGGTACCTACTTTTTAAGGTACCGATACTTTAGTACCGATACCTACTTTTTGAGGTACCGGTACCTTGATCTCTTATTACTCTCTGGATTGATTTGGTACCGATACCTATATTTTGTGGTATCAGTACCCAGTGCTCAGAAAACAGTTTTGAGGATGTTGAATCCCCTTCGATTGTATTGACTTCCGATCACTTCTAACACACTCTAAACATAGTTAAACCATCCCTAAACTTGATTACTCAGGTTCCAATGATTTGTTAATCATCCCAATCCCTTCAATACTCTTTGAACATAATCTTGATGTCGTTATAAATGGAATACGTGCCGTAAGGTTGTTTAGGAGCACAATATGCTATGTGGGGCTTTGAGGTGAGTATAATTGGTAGTCATGGGCTTGCTTAGTGATCCAAATGGTATCGTAGAAATTTGAGTCCTCATGATTCCTATCGTTGATCTTTCTAAATTCCTTCGGCGATCATTCTTTAAGATCCTCGTTTAGAACTTAGCAGGTGGTGTATTATGGAGTCATTGTGGGTTTGGTGCGCAACGAAGGACGTCACGATTGACTTTGAGGAATAGCATGAACTTATAGTATTTACCAATGTACAATGGGACGTGTTTATGAGTTTGTAATATATTATGTGATGATGAATGAAAGAATGTGACCTTGGGAAATGTTGTCTTCTTGTATACGGATTGATAATGTATTAGTGTATGTGTGAGTTGATAATTTGAATTGATGGTCCTGCAATGCAAGGTGTGGTAATGTGGAGACTCTAGAGGGCCCGCAACGCAAGGTGTAGAAATGCGGAAACCCAAGTGGAGAGAATTCAATGTGACGCAAGGGGTGGTAACACTGTTGAATGTCTAGCATGGTGAAGAGATCTTTGATTGACTTTAGAAGTTTATGTTGATGTTTAGATTGCTTGTAGCTTGGGATTGTGGTTGTCGAAAAAGAGAATGAAAGGTTGGTTCTATCAATGTTTTATATTAGAAAGAAATTTGAGTTTTGAGAAGATCAAAAATCCTCCGGTATTCTTGAGTGAACCAACGGACCCGGTATTTGGGTATAAATCAACGGACTCCGGCATTCAAGCTTGAATCAACGGAGCTTGACTCATGATGGTCTTGAGTTTTCTCTAAATTATTTTTGAAATCATAAAGGAAAGTTTTATGAAATAAGGTTTTATGTATATGGTGGATGGTATAAAATGAGAACGTGGTTTGTGGCATTCATTCGAAAAGTTATTAGATAGTTGAACTATTGTTGTAGTTTGTTTGATTGATATGAGTTTAAATGTTGCTCCTAGTTGATGTTCAAATGGTTAGTGTTATTTCTACGACATCAGGAGTCCTGCAAATCTCATTTTGTTAGTTCATTTTGGTAACCCCTCGCATACCTCATGTTCACTTGTTGAGTCTCATTCGCGTTTTGTGCTCGCATTTTCATATAACTAGGGTATAGATTTCTCTACTAGGCTAGTGTAGCTCAACCTATCATTTTCAGGTAAAAAGCAAGGAAGTTGGCATGGCATGTTTCTCGTGCTTGTTGATCATGCGTCTCGGAGGTATAAAGGAGGAATTGAATTTGCATTTTATTTGAAAGTAGTATTTGGAAGAATGGTTAATGAAAACAGTAATATTATTTTAATATTTGTATAACTTGGGGCTTCAAGCTAGGATTGTAACTTTGAATTTCAACTTTGAGAACAAGGAAAAACATGTCATTTTGGTATTATCGGTACTTCAGAAATGATTTATTTGTTGAAAATGATTATTATTTATGTTGAAAATTGAGGGCGTGACACTGCGCATGTCTGTACACCTAACAAAATGATGCCATTATACCCCTTTATATGCTTAAAACCTGAAGATAGAGGAAATACCTGTTCCGATATTATTTCCCTTAAAGATGTGATAGTCTTTCTTTCCTTTCCAACAATGCGCGTTTAGATGTTGATAATTGTATCCATGTTCACAAAAAAATTAACTGCAAAAACAAAAGAAAAAAAAATGGTTTAAACCATTGCATGACATACGTTTGCTTCATTTTCTTTTTCGATGAGGTCAAACAAGATTTCCCATGCCACCAAAGGTAAAACTTCAAAAAAAAAACCTTGAAATAAGTGATAAAATGTGAAACTTCCACAACCCAGATGAGACAGAAACACCCACAATTTTCCGGGCTACTGCTATAGCATCAAGATCTCTCTTCATACTTATACTGCTATTTGATGGAGATGTTGGAACACAAGAGATGGAAGTAGGAAAGTCAGGCAGCTCTATCTCAGACTGAAAATTCGGAGCAGTAGGAGAACATTCTTCATATAATTTGACCAAAGCGTTCAAAAGCCTCTCAATAGATTGACTTAATGTAGTGTAGACTGTTACATCAATCACATTTTGATTTATCCATTTGTTGAAAAGAGAAGAGCGAATAAAACTCTTGCAAGAAGCCATTATGGAAGTCATGCCCTCAAAATAGAAGTTGTGCTTAAACAACCTGTTCTCACATCATTATGACTCTTTTCAATGACATAAATAGCACAATCAAAGAGTTTTAACAAGTGCTGACCCATTTTCGCGAAGAATGGTGAAACTTCTTCTCTTACCTTGAAATAAGATAGGTACAACTCATAAGGAAGCTACTAGAAAAAGAAAACCACATCTGATATCAAAGAAAAAGTAACGATTTCAATTTCAGAGCCTGAATGGTAAGTTAAAAAAAGGTTCATTCCCACAGTCACATTTTTCATGAAAATGCCATATCCAAAATGTGAACAGAAAGTGATTCAACATAATTGTTAACTCTATCCAATTGTATGGTATGTTGAACGTGAAAATCATCTAATCGTACAAGCAACATTTTTACAATGGTATGTTAAACAGAAGACACGCCATATCGTATATGTAACAACTCCGATTTTTCGTTCAATAAAAATCTCGTTGTTATTTGAAAATTCTTAATTTCTTTTAATTGCTCGTTGATTTTCTATTTGATTCCTTGTGGTTTGTATTTAAGCAATCGATCGCTTTATCATCGTATTTCTCGACTAGAAACCCTAATCGCACTTTAGCCCTCAAGGATCGTTTCTTGAACTTTTAAGCCCTACTTAGCAAGCCTAGTTAGCTTCTAATTGGCTCGATGGAGTAACCAAACTAGGAAGTCACCTAGCTACTTTTCCCTAACCGTAGATGGACCATTTTGCCCATCTTGAACCTTTTGAACCTTTTGAACCCTAGACTAGAAATGGTTTAATTGTTTTCTTTTATTGTTTTAGTTTTATTCTTTATCCATTGGACGATAAATGTTAGGGGAATTATTATCCATTGGATAAAAGAAACCCATTTCTTTATAATAAAAGGATTTTGAAAGATTTAAACAAAGTACTATGATTGACATTTATAATGACATTTGAAAAGTACTTTTGATTATTTTTTCTAATAAAAGTACCCAAGTAACTATGGATCATTGGATAATAACCATTAGGGTAATCTTTACCCATTGGACAAAAGCCTTTTCTTTATTTTATTTGGTAAGTACATATATATATATCACATGTGTATTTTCAAAAAGGACATGTAGTCTTTTCCAAAAACTTAGTTTAGTATTTAAAGTACCCGTACCTTATTATCCTTTGGATAATAACCGTTAGAAATTTTATTATCCATTGGGTAATAGGCTCATCTTTCAAACAAAGTACTTAACCCATTAAACTAATGTTTTGTTAAGATTCCCGGGAGTACAAAAGTACATTATTATATTAATTAAAGTACGGTACCTTTTGTATTGGTTTAAAGGGTGAATCTTGACCCTTAAAGACTAAATTGCCCTTTTGTACAAAAGTACCTATTGTTTATTTGTATTCTTGCATTGTAGTACATATATATACATATGTATATAGCTAGTACATGGGAGAGAGAGAGAGAGAGGAGAGAGGAGAGAGAGAGCCGTGAGAGAGAGAGAGAGGAGAGAGGCCGAGAGAGAGAGAGAGAGAGAGAGAGAGGGAGAGAGAGAGAAGGAAGGAAGAAGGAAGAAGAAGAAGGATGTGACTTGTACTTGGATATTCTTCATCTTTTCAAACTTGGAAGATGAATATCTTCCATATCTACCACCATTGTCCTCCCTTGTACAAACTTCAATTGTTTAAGCCATGAATCTTGTACCCATGTCTCCTCCTTTCCAACATATCTTCCAAAGATCAAATCCAAGGACCAAAGTAGCCATGCAAGCCTACCATTTAGCCATTGATCTTCCAACCAAGCCTTAACTTCACCCATCAAGCTTTCAATCAAGCTTGACAAGTGAAAGAAATCAAATTTGTAGAGAGAGAGAGAGAGATTCGGTTGAGAGAGGGAGAGGAGAAGCCTTGGCCTATAAATAGAAGCTCACTCCAAGCTTAAACTCACACCTTCAACCATTGCTCTCACTTCTCTCTAGAAATTCCAAAAGTTCTTGCTTTCAAAGTTCTAGTTTTCTAGTGTTCTTGAGTGTTCTTGAGAGAAACCACCAAACCACCTCCCAAAACCACCGTTAGATCTTTTAAAGTAGCTTAGTTAGTTAGAAAGTTGTTTCTAGGAAGAGAAAAGATCAACTCTCTTCCTTTCGAAGCAAACCGACGCCGTTACGCCGCCGAAATCCAAAACCGACGACCGAATTTTCATAACCGACTACTACCGCCAAGAAGCACGGTAGGATTTCCTTAACTTCCATCCCGGTAGAAATTCCTTATCCCTTATCCTAAGTATAAAGTAGTTTTGTATCATAACTCTAAAAATAAGTTCATTTGAAAGTAACTTTGATCATTAAGTTTAAAGTAGATAAGGTTATCTTTGTTTAAGAATGTATGAGATGCATGATGTTGTTATTATGATTCAAGCATGTTATGTGGTCAAGAGTTGGATAATATTGTTGTATTCATTTTGGAAATTTATAAATGCTTGTTTATGTGGAAAGTCCTACACCACGGAGTCTATGCATGTAACGTGACACGAAAACCAAGAGAATAGAGACATGGCACCTATGGTGTGTTAACGAAGATAAAAATGTGTATCCGAGTGAGGAAATATTTTGACACTACATAATGACCGGTTTTGGGTGCATTATGTGAGTGTGTGTGTGTCACGCCCCGCCCCGCAAACGGCACCCAGAATGGGCCCGAGTCAGCGGGCCACGTGGCATTCCACACAAAAGACCACACCACACTCTACAACCAATCAGAATACAACTTAGCGGAAGACTTCTCACTTAAAATACAACCAAGTCAACGCCAAAACCTCAACTCACAAGATATAATAAATATCACTCTCTCCAATTAATTACAAAACATTTAGGTTAACTTCTAGACGAATCAACTACACAACAATCTAACCAAAGACATCACCCAACACGAGTCTCAGCACTCTCCAAGGCGTTGACCAGTAGTGGACCCACTCTAAGCCACCTGCTATCTGGCAGTCCAAAAAGGAAAACCAGAGTGTGTGAGATATAGAAATGCTCGATAAAATATCACAATACCCAAAAGCATATCAATAATCATAACCACCACATTCTCCAAACACAGCAATATTATCCAATAAACAACCACATAACAATAACGGCATGAATGTAAATCACACAAAACTCAACATAAGTACTCAATCGTATAACCACATGTGTAAACACCAACATACAGTGGCACGTCTGCCACATCCCATGTACCCAAGGTATTGTGTCCCGCACACCACACTCCCATTTACCGTTAATTAGACGGCATGGCCCACGATATGGTGTGACTCACTCCACAATCCTTTAGCGAGTACAATCAACATACAACAAGCATGCATACCATTAGCTAAAACAATATATAGCATGATATACAACTTCGACCACATATATCCATATCAATAGCTAAACCTCGATTAGCATGATATCATTGATATATAATCACCTCCACCGCATTATTTACATATCGTTAATCATATTGAAAGCTAAAATACCATTAGCAAGATATATACATACCACCATAGCAATATCTTATTGAGAAGAACTATATCAGACACACTCACCTTTCATTCGACTGGAGTATGCCAAACTTACGGTTTCGGCACCTCCTAAAAGACCGGCTCGTTACCTAGCCACAAGTTAACCCATATAAGCATATGAACATCTAGGAATGTTAAACCAAATGCTAGACTAACAAATCATAATATGCCTTCTACACTAGCTAATGGGGCAAACATTACACAAAGTCACCAAAATCTCTAGAGGTGTCCGGGAGTACCCACATACCCGGGAGACCTCACACACCTCTTCCATACTCCAAGGTACTCCAACACACCCAAAAATATCAAATATAAAGACCCACAAGTGTACAATCTCAACCAAACAGACCAACGCAGCAAAACTCCCAAAACAGGAATGACAACCACAACCAGCCTGTCTTATTTTGGCCATATCTAATTAAACAACATGAATTTCAGGGCAACACTTAAACCATTGAAAAGTAGACTTCTTCTTCTTTGAATCCATAGGTCATACATCAAAAACAGAGTTCGGGTAACCTAACTACGGCCTTACGATTATAGCTTCAACATAACAGTAAAAACTGGTGCAAAGGCAGAATTTAGGTCAACTTTAGATACAAATCTGTTATCGCTCGAACATACCCATGATGCATGGGATGTATCGTTGGAAAGCTCTATGTGTCTAGTTTCTAACAAAACAAACGGTGTGTCATTTCGAGTCCCGAGCTAGGAGTTATGGCCATTATACCAAAGTCCGTCGCTGCTGCCAGATTCTACGCGGGAATAAGTAAAATTGATTGAAAAATCATAACTCTTTCATCTTAAACCCAAAAATATTGAAACCAACACCAAAAGTTGCACCACTACAAGCCCTACACTCAATTAAAATCCCAGGTTCAGAAACAAGAGGAGGTTAACCCAACAATCAAAAGAAAAACCGATTCGCAACCATTTTCGCCCCAGTCAACCAACCCTGCTTTAGAAATTCACCAAAAATTGTATACTTAACCAAATTACTTGATTCCAACGCCAATCTCTTCTTAACTTAAATATGCAGCTCCTGTAAAAGACCCAAAGCCACCCAAAATGTTCATCATGCCCAGAAAGTTAAAAGAAGACAGCCACGCACAGAATCGCACATCCAGCAAACAGCCAGTATTCAAAAATTCATAACTAATTGTGTGATTATCGGTTTTGCATGATCTTGGTACCGAAATCTTCGTATTGAAACGCACTTTTACAGTTATGAAGACACCAAAAATTGATTCCTAGCAGAAGGGCCCCCAAAAGACAGATTACCAAAACCCACGAATTTGACCCAAAACATGAACTAAACATAATAAACATGAAATCAAATACAAGAAAGCATGAATTACCATGTTAGGACTTCAATTCCAGGACAAAATGATCATCCCCAAGCAAATCCCCTTTCCTTCCTCTTCTTCCCCTCTTCCTGCCGTCTCTCTCTCTCTCTACGTGAAATGATAAGGGAAAGGGGAAGATATTTCTCCCCAGGATATTTTGTTAACACAGGGAAAATCATTCCACGCAAGCGAAACCATATACAACTTATACTCCAACCCACAAATCACATACAAGGCCCTCGAGGTTCTACTACATGCAAGTTAACCCCAGAAACATATAATTCAATTAAAACATGAATTCAAAATATTAAATATCCGGGACGGGTATTACAGTGTGTGTATGCCAATGGGAACCCGGCGCGGCGGAACCATTGTGAGGATACTCGGGAAACCGGCGCGGCGGAACCGAGGTTGGGTGTGTGCTTGGTTATCCGCAGTACGGAGCCAATGCGGTTGTGTGCCAATGGGAACTCGGCGCGGCGGAACCATTGTGAGGATACTCGGGAACCTGGCGCGGCGGAACCGAGGTTGGGTGACTTAAAAAGGAGTTTTTGGGTAAAAAGGAAAGTGAAGTAAAAACAGGGTCTACGATGAGTCTAAGTAATGAACACAACGTTAGTCAAGTAAGGATTGTGGATTTGAATACTGGTTTGGACTATATGCATGATCTAAGCGGAATTGTTGTTATTATGTTCTTACGTCCTTAAGTTAAGGGTTAGAGGGTTTGAATAGTTCTATTGAGCTTTTTGGCTCACGGTGTTGCCTTTTTGGTGACCCTGGCATATTATACCGGTGGCGACGCGGGTATAATATGTCAGATCTCATAGATGAGCAGGGCGAGCTTTACACCTTGGAAGCCTTCGGAGCCGAGGAGCTAGCCGTGATGGAAGAACAAGCGGAGCTGTAGTTAGGAACCTTAGTTTCCTTCCGTTTGTAATAAAAGTACTCCTTTTTATGCTTTTGTTGTAATAAAAGAGCCAGACTCAGTTTTTATTTAAATAAAATGTTTTATTTAACGTACCCAAAATTCGGGGCGTTACAGTATAAGTACTAAAATTACAAAAACAAGAAAAGAAAGTATAACTTCCTATGTTCAAAACGAAAATCATCTCATCGTGAGAGAACATTTTCACATGAAATTGCAAAAATAGAAAACACGAAGAAACTTGAAAGAAGGGAAATAGACAAAAGGGACAAATGACTGGCATATAAATAGCAGTGCTGGAACTATGAAATACTGACAACTCTAGAGGTCGATGTATTGCACGGTGCATGTTCCATAACTTAATTCAAATTTTTGAGAGGGACAAGGCTGGGGACACGGGGGGACATTGATGGGGACATGGCGGGGGTCAAAATGTAATTTAAAAAAATAGGGGTCAAACTGTAATTTTCTAAAAAAATTAGGGATCAAACTACAATTTTTCAATAGGGTTGTATTGAATTTATGGATCTCTTGTTTTGTTTGAATGCTATTGGAACTACATGTTTTTCATTTTGTCCACATTTTGCCATTTAAACTTTGGAAAAATTGAGGAAAAAATATAAATAAATATATAAATATACACATGGCGTGTCTCCCATCGTGTCCGTGTTCCCGTGTCCATGCATCATAGGCTGGAAGTAAATTCAGTCAATGCTTTGAGTAAGCACGAAAAACAGTCTCCTACCTTCAGTGTAACATGTCTGAAGCAGACAAGGAACTGCCGCACCGACACAAATGCAACCCCACCAAATTGATACTGATAAATGTATTTCCAAGATTGACAATCGTATATGAAAACCTGATACAAATTGACTGACCTTGTTATATATGAACCAAACACAAAACTAGATAAGAGAGTGTAGACACCCCAATTTGGCCTAACGATTATTTCAAGTCCCACCTTGAGAACCATCCTGATGATGAATGGATACAGTGATTGCTGATTGACTTCTCGTGAACCTTAGGACTTATGGTGAGAACTTTTAGCCACTTAGAGAACCCAATCCAGAACCAAAAAGCCTTTTAGACATAAATGCAGTATCTCAGAAAAATCTATCTTTCGGCCGTAACATTGATCTCACGGCCTCAACTTTATTCTTTCATTCGTGAAGCATGTTGCTTGAAAATCTCCCTGAGAGATTGATCCTTCAGCCGCCAGGTCTATCCTTCGGCCGCCAGATCTTCTATTTTTCAGATTCTGGAATGTTCTGTCATACGTTTAATCCGATCCTCAAAACCCTAGCAGCCTTTCTCAGATGCGTTCGAGCTATGCAGCATATCGCGTCTAGAAATCTTTTTACCCTAGAATTCCTTTTTGATTCACGCCATTTCATTGGCCGGAGTGAATCACCAATTGCCTATATAAAGGGCCCTTAGGGTTCCGAAATTTATATGTCAATTCACCCTCTCTAGCTACGAAACTCTGCAAATATACTCTCTCACATCCCCTCTACAAAAGCCCTAACCTCCCGAAGGCAGCCGCGATCCAACAATCCAAATCTCGAAGTTCAAACCCTAACCCTAGGGTTTACAAGAAGCAAATCAGTCAATCACCCTCAATCCGAAACAATCAAGCCACTGAGGGATCAAGGTGGTGAGGCCCAGGGGCCTTTGGTTCATTTTTTTTTAGTTTATGCATGCTAATCGTAGGATTTTAACTCTCTGTTAATCGTATAGTCTGGTGTGTGGAAAAACATCAGGAGGATTCCTCGGCCGTGAATCCATTCACCGACCGCGGAATCCATCCCCTGGAACAGATCTGTTTTATTCTGCTTATTCTGATGCATGTTTTAATTACAGTGTTGGCTCACCATTAACTGTTTAAAGGCTAAATAATCAGTTTATGTGTTAGAATTACATAGAGCAAGCATCAATCACGTGTCGAACAATTATGGGCCAGTCTCACAACTGAGCAAAGAGGGGTGCCTAACACCTTCCCTTATTGTACTTTTGACTCCCGCACCTAGAATCTCTACTTGTTTTTTCTAGTTTTATAAACTAGGTGGCAACTCTGTTTTGATGATAACCGCTATCGTGTGGCGATGTTCTTAGCCATGAGAATATCCACGATCTTGGTTTATGAAACAAACAACCAAACAAACAACAACGTTCAATCTGTATGGCGATGCCCCACTTTGGGAGGTGTCTACAGAGGACACACTTATAGAAGAGGTCACATAGAAGTTTCTATTCGAGTTCTTTATCCAATAAAGCTTCAAGAATATAGGTTTCCATTTCCTGGAGAAGCGAAACTCTTACCTGATGGGGAAGGCGTACATTTTGGTAGCAGTGGGATTGACAAACCTGAAAATCAACCCTGATAAAAAGTAAAAAATGAACAAAAAATACCGCCACCGATTGGGGAATACATGGCTACTCTAACTGATGTTGAAGAAAATAAATAAAATCAAACAATGATTGTGCTGAAGATAAAGCTATCACCTTAGGAACAGAACCATGATCAATTTTTGCCAGGACTTCCACAGAGCATTCGAAAAGTTCATGCAGACTGTCATTTTCAAAATCCTCCCCCTGCAACCTCAATTCAAAAGATCATATTGGTAATAGTTTGAATTAAGATTTACTAGTCAACTAGGAAAAATATCATCTAGACAAGTGATAGATTGACCTTCGATACGGCAAACTTAGTCTGTACAGAATAGATTTCAACTGATGATCAGAAAAGATCATCAAATATGTACCTTGATGCATTCCTCCACAAGAACATTCATGGATGAGTGATACGGGAAAAGTTCCTTGCAATCGAGTGGCAAAGGAGCACAACCAGCACAAAGAGCATAAACATCTGTTGGCAAAAATCTTACAAGGCCCTCATTCAACATAGGACAATCCTGCATAAGAATGTGACGCTTACTTCTAAAAAATATCACAGGTTAAATGAAGAAAAATCTGAAAACCCAGTTAAATGATTTGTAAAGTAACAAGTTAGAGAATTGAGGAAACTGACACAAAATATCCACCAACGAAGTACTGAATTCAACTGATTCATGCACATGCAATGGACTGTACCTCTCATACACTCACAAAATTCTTCTCTTTTCAACTACACCTTCTGGGTAAACTACCATCTTGGATCAGCATTTGACAGTCTAACTACCGCAAAAATCAGAAATGATAGAAAAGCCAATGAAGGGTGGGATGTGAAGGAACATGTTTTCAAAAGCTATCTTCAACCATGAATCATGTAAACCCTTGATAGTTTGTGATTGTATACCAATAGCTAATTTTCCAAGACAACTAGAATATAACCATATGAGTACTATCTTTAGTGTAAACTACATAGACCTCCCTCGAGTCTAACAATACCAGGGATCTCCCTTGAGGTCTCAGAAATGAATCTGCCCTCCCTTCTCATTAAATAACTCTTGATAAAATCCCCCTTCAATACAATCACCATTACCAAGTGTCGCTAATGCTGAGGCAGCCAGTTACATTCAATAACTTCCCATTTCACCATTATTAAAATCAGATCGACCTTAAAATACTATTTCAAATAAAAATTCTGTGAAGGTTTCTACAAAACCCATAAATAACTAGCCACATTATTCCACCAAACAATTGTGAACCTCTCTCTGCTAACAATACCCCAGTCTCAACTACACTCTATGCATACCGAAATCTCAACCACTTCTCTATATGCTAACTCTCCCTCTGCAGTCTTCATCGTGCACCAGTGGCAAAATCAGCTAATTGCAAATAGGAAACAAAGTGGGATTTCCTAATCGCATGTGGATCAGTCCGATTGACCTTGGATTCGCTCAAAGAGCCCTAAAGAGTCTAAGTTTGAAGCATAATCAGTCTGAATCAGTGTTCGATATGCTGGCTTGGACATGGAGGGGGTTATTGCAGTTGGTCACTAATTACTGTGGTTGACAGGATTTGTGAGGGGTTATGATGGGTGTTTTGTTTAGGTACTGCAGGGATTTGCAATGGTGTGGCGGTTGGCATGCAGGGAGAGATGTGATATTCATATGAGATGAGTGATTTTTGTGTTGGATGGAAAAGCTATGTTTATCATGGTGGAATATGATGACACTAGTTGAGAGAGAGAGAGATAGAGATGAGTCGATGGTGGAGATCTTGTGCAAGGGAGAGTGGCTTGATGGCAAGAAGAAGATAAAACAGGGGATGCTAAGGTTTGTCCTGCCGTAACTGGTAAGTGAGATTCTACCTTATTAGCTTCTATCTTATTAGCAGCACCGACGATCTGACTTTGTAAGAGTAATTGAACTGATAACAAGTATAACTACAATTTCCATTCATAGCACCAGGCTAAATGTCTGACAAGGGACGTCTTTGTCGTCTCAGAAATCTAACGTTAGGCTTCTGATTGTCACACACATTAGTGGAGATTGGTGTAATTTACCCACTATTGAAGCGAGGTTCATTGGCCGAAAAGTCAAAATATGATAACTTTATAAATTCAAGAAAAATACCACGACCTAAAAGTATCCTAGAGGCAGAACATCACTTTTCTTTACTCATGAGCCTCAAATTGTTTGAATGAATATCCCAGCCCACTTTAGTGCCGACTTTACGAATACACCCATGTCACACCCTCGATTTTAAACATAATAATAAATGAATTTTCATAAATAAAACCTCACAATTATCCGTACGATACCCCAAAATAGTTTAACATTCTCATTTCCATCAGTTGCATTTCAACGACCAAATGTTTACAAATAGTACATCTTTGGCTCCATGGCCCAAATCAACATAGTATAGAATATCAAATCAGATTTAAGAAGGTACAATATTCTTTAATCAAAAGATTTACAAATAGAGTTACGAAAACATCTTCCAAAAGATAAATCACAATGATGACTTAGTAACTCTTCAGGTTAGCTTTCAAAAAAAATCATGTCCACGCCCAAGCACTCCAAGCATGCAACTACTGCCCAAGGTTAGTACCTGAAAGATAACGTAAGGTCTGAGCCACACTAGCCCAGTAGAAAGTTCTAATCTAACAATGTATGTATATGAAATGCAGGATCGGTCACAGAATGAAAGATGGCAACTCAAAACCAATAGAAGGGCAACCATAGTAATTCAATTCCATCTTTTCATTTTCAAAGCCAATCATGTGTCTTACTAAACAAACTTTGAAACACCATATGTCAAAACGTGTCTCGTACATGTGTCATGAGCCGAAGCTCTTACTAGGCCAATTAAAGGACCCCAATGTCCTCTGCCAGGTTCTTTACCCATTCAGGATGTCCTGAAGTATCAAATACGAGCATATAGCTCAAACCAGGCCAATTAAAGGACCCCGATGTCCTCTGCCAGGCACTTTACCCATTCGGGATGTCCTGAAATGTTCTCTTCGTGTCCGTAAGTTTCAAAATCCTTTTGTCAACACATTCATGCCATCCCAATCCAACAACGATTTATAAAATGATTTTCGTGAAATCAAGTTCAAATGAGCATTAAGGTCATGGGAATGTTCAACGAGGTCTTCGATTACAAGTAATCAAGTTAGGGATCATTCGGGAAGTGTTTGAATGGGTTGGAAGTGATTGAAAACCAAAACGGTGAAGTACGAAGCAAAACAGCAAAAGCTGGAGTTAAGCAACAGGTATCGATACCTAACATAAGGGTATCGATACCATTTGGTCAAAAATGGTTCCAGACACAAGGGTATCGATAACAATGGCAAATGGTATCGATAACAAGTGATTTTCTGGGTTTTGGAACACAAAGGTATCGATAACAAGGCTAAGGTATCGATAACAAAAGCTGTTCGAGCATATTTTATGCAGATTTTCATGGGTTTCTCAACCACAACAACATCAACAACAATAACCACGATCAATGGCAAAATCAAGCAGTAGAGACAAGTCATAAACATATATTGAAAGGTAGAACTCCCTACCTCAAGCTTGAAGGACGAATTTTAAGGGTTTTCCAAGCCCTAGCTCCAAAACTTGAAACCGGATGAAATAAGCTTCCTCCGAGCTTAATCCGACGAGAAACAAACTCCAATACGTGTAGGAATGAAAGATTGGAGGTAGTTTTGTGTGGGTTTTGAGTTGTTTGGGTGAAATTTGGTGAGAGTGAGAGTGGGAGCCGAAAGAGGGAGAGAGGAACAGGGGGAGATGGAGAGAAAAGGGAAATAAAATTCCCTGCCTGTAGACACCCCAATCTGGCTTCCCAATTGGTTTACTTTCTTTTTCGGTTCCTTGTTTCCCCGATGATGAATCAGATCAAAAACAGTATTGAGAATGGAGTGGCTTGAGCTTGGAGTAGGCAAAATCCCTCTTGAAACCTAAAAGCCTAAGTCAAAACCCCGACCACAGGGGTTGACCATCGCGCGACCCATTGATTCTCTCGCGCGATGCTCTATTTGCCAGGTGTTGGTCAAAGTCAAACCTTGACTGTTGACCATCGCGTGGGTGGGTAAAACCACCGCGCGATGAACCCAGTCCCTCGCGGGATGGTCAACTCCTGTCGTTTTCACCTTTTTCCAGCTGGATTTTCTGATGATCAGGGGGCTACTGACTTGGGAACCCCGTTTTCGTGGGCTGAACAGCGTTTGCAGGTGCATGGGTTACACCACCCTCACAACCACTCCCATCACCTTGTTGGCCACTTCCTCCACCAAGAGGGGCTGGCCAGCCTTGTTGGTTGGTCACTAGGCCAAGTCCTTCACCCACCTCACACCCTCTCTTGTCCTATAAATACCCCCCATTGTTCATCTTGCAAAGGGTTTACAAAAAAAATAAAGAAAGAAAGACAATACTACTTTCAAACACTCCTCCTACTTCCTTACTCAAGTCATTCCCCTACGCTTATCTTCCAAGCCACACCACCTAGTTTGATCCATTTTCGTAGCACACAAGCAAAGGTATAACTCCTTTACTGTTTACTATTTTGATCCCTGAGGGGGGCTGGCAGAGCCAAGGCTGATAATCAATATCAGTCCCGGTTCTAAAGTCAGCAGGGATACAAGAGCCGTGTAGCAAGCAAACCCACGCACGATGGATTCACTGTGAAGCATGTTTAAAACCAGACCCACTGTCTTGCATGATAAAATTTGTAGTTTGACTTCTAGCTATCAGTAATTTAACTTTGGAATGCCCCTGGGTTGCTTTTGAATATGTCTCAGAGCTCAGGCATGTCCTGGAAGTCCAGTCGTGACACTCGCGCGATGAAGTGGCTCCATCTTGCGATGGTCGGTCTGTTTCCAGAAGTTGCCCTTGCATGGGCAGCTTGGTCCATGACCATTGTTTAATGCCCCCACTGTTTAGGGGTTTGTACTTATCTCCTAGTCATTCTGTTTGTAATAATTATTTCCTTTCAGTATATATACTCTGTTTGGTTTGAACCCTGAGTGTGCACTGGTCCTTCCAGAGCCCAGAAGGAGATGAAATTCAACCTGATTAGAGGGATATAACAATCGCGCGATGGTTTGAGTTAGTCGCGCGACAGTTTACTAGCATGCTGGTGGAGCCATGCATGCAAGTTGGCTGCTGCTTGTGCCTATTTCATGCCAATGCACTGTTTTGATACCCGATAATGGTGTTGGGTTTTATCTCGTTATCCTTCAAGCATGCCATCCATTCATATTGTCTTTAATCACATCCTGCAAATATGTTACAGCTTTAATCCCCATTAAACTGTTCCCCCGCCCTAATTGGCTAAAAATTGATTAATAAAAGAAGAATCGCAAACTTTTTCACAAAATGCTTAAGTAGAGACCAATCTCCGGATTGGGAGAGAGGGGTGCCTTAAAACCCTTCCCCTCTCGTACCCTGGCTCCCGAACCCAGATATGGTTATGACGGATTGGTGCCTTAACTTTTTCAAATCAAATTAGCGGAGCAAGTGCTTCGAAATACGGTTCCTTGGGTGTCGGACCTTCAAAATCCAAGTGGCGACTCTGTATTTTGTGAGTGCTTGATGTCTAGCTAAAGCGCTCCCTCGATTTCGGGCCCTCGAGTTTTTGGAATCTGAAAATTCCAAAAAGGGCATGCTGCCCACAGTGGCGACTCTATTGGGGATTGAACCAATATTAATCCATACTTAAAAGTTTAAATACACTTATGAACAATCCCTTAAAAGTCTGTCAAAACGGTGCGCTTCGCGCTGCCAAAGGTCGGAATGGTGATTTAACAGGACCTTGTGTCCGGCCAATCCAATCTGGGACTTTTTCGATTGATCATTTGTGTATTTTTTCCCTTTAAATGGACTAAATAAAGTGAGCCAAATTTGAAAAAGCATTTTGTGATTTTGTGATTCTTCTTTTCTTAAATCAATCTTTAGCATTCTTCACTTGCATTGATGTGGGATATGCCTCCTTGGATCGTTTTGGCAATCCGGCACGGTTTATCGGAGCCCGGGGACCCCGAATGACCAACAACCTTCAACGATGATAAGTCATTCTACCATTCGACTGTTGCTCTGCGGTTACGCGGGCAGCGGGAGGTATATCTTGGCTTTAGTCCGAGGAACCCATTACGAGCCAAAACCAGCCTTTGCATATATACAAAGCACTAGCACTTTTCAAACTAGGACAGGAACCCGCAGGGTAAGATTTTGCTTGCATCTAACCCCCATATACTATCTTCGTGTTACTGCTTTCCCTATCGCATGCACTGTACATACATACCGCTTGCGTAGGAGCATGTTTAGGGCGGCTTTTAGGTTCTCAAGTCTTCGAGTCTGTCTTAAATTGTAAGGACACTGCTTCGCACCCAATGAAGAGTCATGTATCTTGATGGTGCATGTTATCAGTTTTTCCAAATCCTTAGATCAGTGAGGCTTTGGGATATCAAACCTTTCTGAACCTTTGTCTAAATGCCCAATCGAAGTTTCAAACAGAAAATAAGGAACAAACGGAGAAAATGCCGTGATGCTTACACCTCTTTGGTTATCGTGCGAAGCACGTACACCGTTTAGGCTATGGTGCTGTGCCATTTACACCGCCCAGGTTAAAGTATCATGTCATCTAGACCAACTTATTCCAAGTTCAAAGTTGAAATCTCGAGAATGGAATGGTCAAAAGCTCAGGCTACTTTGACATCCGTTCAGCCTTATTAATCTATTCAAAGGGGACACTCTCGAAAAGATTTCCGAGGGTTCTGGCAGTGTCCGAACATTTTTGAGACAGACTTCTCTTCTAGATCCAAAGTCTAGGACGACACTGACGACGGTGATTGCACTTTCGCTTTAGTCTTTTATTTAGATTAAAGTTATTGAAGGGCCCCGATTAAGCCTTTTATTACTTTACTGCAAGCAAAGTTCTGAATCATTGTACCACCACGGAGAGTATCGAAACAGAAGGGCAAACCCATTTGGGAATGTCTGCATCAGAATCCGGTTCAAAGGCTAGTCAGGTTGCAATCCCAGTCAGTCACAACAGAAGATTCTCCACGTTCTTTGTTGGCTACTCTACAGTCAGGCTCGCCTTCAGTTCTCCAGGAGGTTAAGCCCCCCGATATCGCCAACCCCTTCATCTTCATCAAGTTCCTCTGAAACACCGGTCATGGCAGATCAACCTCAACCGCTCACTGTGGAAGCAATGTTCACAAGCCTTCAGAATAGCATCGCCACCATGCAATAGAGGGCTGCTCAGATAGATGCTAATGTTACCCGTTTGAATGATCTCTTCAACACTTGTCTTCCACCAGTAGCAGAAGTGGGAGGCGAGGTCGATGAGGATGTTCATGTAGAGCCCGTCTTTGTCGAGGACCCAAATCATGCTGGGCGGCTCATAGTTCAGCCCAATCCAAGAGAAGCTCGTCCAATAGCTGCAAACTTTGACCTTGCTATTGTTAGGCCTACTCAAAATCCTGATTTGGCTGCTCTTATGACCAAAATCACCAAACTGGAGGAATCTGTTTCTAAGTCTGAAAGGATCAGTGCCGGTGAAATTGACTTGGACCGTCTCTGCTTGTATCCCAACGCCAAGCTTTTCGACAAGTTCAAAATGCCAGATCTAGCCAAGTTTGATGGCAATAAAGACCCTAAGACTCATCTCTATAGTTATCACGCTGCTATGAAGCTCTTGTTAGTCGAGCCCGAAGCCATGTCACAGCTGTTCCCTCAGACTCTCTCCGGTCCAGCTTTTCATTGGTTCTTGTCACTCGACATTGCCAAGAGGAGGACCTGGGGGGATATTGCCACTGTGTTTATTTCACAGTACAGTTATAATTCCTTGCTGAAAGTGACAACACGGGAGCTTGAATCCACCAAGATGGAAGCCAAAGAGTCCTTCGTGGACTTTGTCAAGAGCTGGAGGGCTAAGGCTGCTTTAATGACCGATCGTCCGAGTGAAAAGGATCAACTCCGCATCATTTCCCGCAATCTTCAGCCGAATTATGCTAAGCATCTGGTCCTTGTTCAAGCTTCAGCAAACTTTGAAACCTTCTTCGACTCCGGCCTGGCCATCGAAGATGCGCTGCAAAGTGGCATCCTATCGAAAGGAGAATCCTCTAACCCTCAGAAGTCAAAACCTCGGGCATACTCTGGCAACACCAATGCATTATTTGGGGGTGGGACTTTCTCCAACATAGCAACCAGTGGCACTAATGCCTCATCCAACACTGCCAATCACATTGCCGATGTCCATCAAGTGCAGACTCCACAGAACAACCGTCCTCGCAACCAACCCCGCAGTTTCTTTGCATTTGAGGCTCCTTTGTCCTCTGTTATGGAGAAATTAATCAAGTTAGGACATTTGAAACCCCTTGATCCAACTCCTCTACCCAAAAATTCATCACCCAGTTTCAAAGCCAATCTCTACTGCGCCTATCACCAAGGGGCTGGTCATCTTACAGATTCCTGCTTCTGTCTCCATCATGCGATTCAGGATCTTATAGATGGAAGGACCCTTCAGGCTCCACCTCCACCATCTCAAAAACCAACCATCCTCTCTAACTCCATGCCAAAGCACAATGTTGCTCCATATATTAACCATATATCCTCCAGCTCCACTCAAATCGACCCTTGCTCCACCATATTCAACCCCACTGACCACATAATCCCAGTGAACCAGCCCAAACCAGTTGTACCTATGCCTTTAGAGGCAGAAGCAGAACTCCTGTATATTGGAGAACCTTCTCGTTCTAATCCAAGCCTTCAACTTCTCCAGTCAGGCTTCGATCTCTTCAACGAAATGATGGGTGATCTCCATGATGACCCCATTCAGCCTGTGCGACTTAGCCCCACCTCGACTCGTCGTGATCCTATCCCGGTCATAAGGGATCCTAGTTCTTCTCGGGATTTTGAAAGCCAGTTCAGGGCTGCACTACCGTCATACTTTGAGTGAGAGCCTGATCTCGGCATGCAGGCCGTGGGCTGGTCCATAGCTGACGGTGATGATTACGCCGCTCCTATAATCCAAGAATGGGACCAGCTCGAGCTAGAAGGCTTCCTGTTTCACCCCGAGTATCACCCACACCTTCAGCATGACCAGGCCTGGGATGAGGAACGGCAAGTCGGACACGAACAGGCGATGCTCGATCCTTTGGATGGTATTTCCTTGTACATACTATTCCAATAACCTGAACCCATGCTTCCCGAAGATGAATACTATTGGGATCTTGAACCCACCTGGCAGTTTCCGTTGGATTTCGACACTAATCCTCTTCAAGGCTACGCTTTACCAGATTACATGACTCACTTTGTGGTGGACGATTTCGTTCAAGAAGAACCTCGGGTCTTGGGGGAATGTTTCCGCCCTTCTACCCTCGACAGGCTCAGCAATTCGATATCTGACATCGAGCATGACCCTACTTTCTACATTGTTGATGAAGGATTGCCACGCCCTATCGTTCCTTCTCCGGCCATGGAAGATTGCAGTATTATGATGACAGACCTTGTCCCGCCGACCGATCTTTAGGATGTCGATGACAGTTAATGTTCAAGTTGGGGCAGAAGTTTGGACAGTCAATCGCTCTTTAGCCGATAGTGGACTTTGGCATGTTCTATTCATCGCCAATGCGGAACCTGTTGCAGAGGTTGCGGCAGTCAAGGACCTGGACTTTTGGGATACGCTTTTAGTGAAGGACTTGGCTGAAGATTTGGGCTTAGATTTGGAAGTTCCTATGATTGCAACAGCGCCCGACAAAGGGAAGCGCAAGTTAGGGGAAGTCCCCGTCGATCTCTGGGATATTGATCAAGACCCTCAGGTCGTGCCCTCTTTGGGAAATGTTCACAACGTTACGAGGAGTGGACCGATTTTTCAGCCGGCTAATCTGCAGGCTGGAAGCTCGTCCAACCCTTCTAACCAAAGGAACGAACCCTCTACCTTCCCAAGGTCTGCACCACTTGAGGTACCTGCTGGCACCTTTGACACGGACATAATTCAGAAACAACTTGAGCGGATTCCCATTGCTATGTCAATCTTGGCACTGATTTGTTCTTCCCGTGAGCACCGTGAGAAACTTTGCCACGCTTTTGCCCGTCTTGAGATCCCGGCTGATATCACTCCCGAAGCGATGATATCTCTCGTCCTCCCACCTACCTCCAAGCACATTGTGATCTTCACCGATAAGGACCTGCCAGTTGAAGGGATCGACCACAATCGCCCCTTGCACATCACTGTCAAATGCTGAGGGCTCTGGATTCCGACCGTCCTCATCGACAATGGTTCAGCAATCAATGTCTGCCCTTTGAGGGTAGCTTACCGTCTAGGTTTGACCAAAAAGGACTTTGCAGCTTCCAATATGGCTATTAAGGCATACGACAGCACTCGTCGCGTGGTTGAGGGCACACTAATGCTTAAGCTCGATGCTGAGGGCTTCGAAATGGATGTTGAATTCCATGTTGTTGACATCCCTGCTACTTTCAATCTTCTGCTTGGTAGACCATGGCTCCACAGATCTGACATCATGGCTGTCCCGTCTACTCTCCATCAAAAGGTCATGCTGGGACTTCTTACTGGCACGTTAACAATTTGTGGGGACTCAGGCGTTCGCCCACTCAAGGAGGATGGTACCCCAATTTTGGGAATCATGCATGGCGAAGAAGACGTGGATCTCGGAGGCTTCTCCTTTGATACATCTGGCTCTGTTTTGGCCATCAATGTGGATGGGGACTTCATCATAAGTTCTGTTGCTTTAGACATCATGAGGAGAATGTCTCATCTACCTGGTTTGGGCTTAGGGATTCACCAGCAAGGGATCCTGGAGTTCCCTACCTTTCCTTCCTGCGAGGGCCGCTTTGGTTTGGGGTACATCGCCTCGGCCAATGATGCCAGAAGAAGGAAATGTACGGGAAAACCTCGAACTCGCTATGGTGATCCCGACAGCTACTTTGTCTGCGAGAAGGGAAGCACTGTTTACACAGGGCAGGCTGAACCCTTTGTTGACCCAAAAACGGGGGAACTGCTCCCAGGTTTTGAGATTTTCGCTAACGACACCTGGTCGGATAGTGATGAGGAGCCAGCAAGGGTGGAGTTCAAGAAGAAGCTCAATCAGCCTAAGATCAAGACTGACTGGCTGGGATCTTTCAATCAGGGAAGCTTGGAGCAGCTATTCCGCGAGTTCTCCCAAGTGGGTTGGCCAAGGTTCGTGAAGAAAAGTTGAAGCTTTACCATCAGGACTTGGAGGATCTCATTCCTCATTTCAATAGGGTTACTTTCACTCATATGCCCTGCTTGAAGAATCAATTCGCTGATGCCTTGGCAACCTTGGCTTCCATGGTCAAACTTCCTTTGGGTGTCAAACTCCGCCCTATTCTGATCGAACAACGGGACTGTCCTGCCTATCAGTATGTCAATGCCATCGATGATGTGGATGATAGCCTACCCTGGTACCACGACATATGGAATTTTGTTGAAAGTGGGGAGTATCCGGCTGAAGTTTCTAAGAAGGATCAACTTGCATTACGAAGGATAGCGGCCCAATACATCCTTTGTGGAGGAAAATTATACAAGAGATCCCATTGTGGGATGCACAAGCTCTGTGTCAATGGCTCTGAGGCCACAAGGATTATGGAGGAGGTTCATGAGGGAGTCTGTGGTCCTCATATGAGTGGTGTCATGCTTGCTAGGAAAATCCTACGACAGGGTTACTTCTGGTCCACGATGGAGTCTCAGTGTATAGATTATGTACGGCGTTGTCATAAGTGCCAAATCCATGCCAACTTAATGCATGTTCCCCCTTCTAACCTATTTGGCATGACTTCTCCTTGGCCGTTCTCTGTGTGGGGCATTGATGTCATTGGCATGGTCAGACCGTCTGCTTCGAATGGTCACCGGTTCATTTTGGTGGCAATAGATTACTTTACCAAGTGGGTGGAGGCTGAATCCTACAAAACCCTAACTGCAGTTCAGGTGGCCCATTTTATCAGAAAGAACATCATCTATCAATATGGTGTGCCTCAAGCGTTCATATTAGATAATGAGACCCATTTCAAAGGTAGGGTTTTGGAGTTGTTCGAAGAGTTTAGAATCCAAGTCCATCATTCGACTGTTTATCGCCCTCAAACGAATGGAGCTATTGAAGCAGCAAATAAGAATATTGAGACGATTATCAAAAAGTCTGCTGAGTCCGCCCGGGACTGGCATGAGCAACTACCTCTAGCACTATGGGGGTACCGGACGTCAGTTCGTACATCGACAGGAGCGACACCCTACTCTTTGGTTTACGGGATGGAAGTAGTACTCCCTATTGAACTTGAGGTGCCATCATTGAGAATTATGGCAGAGTGTGGACTCACAGAATCTGAATGGCTCAGCGAGAGGTTTGTTGAACTAATGCTTTACGATGAAAGGAGACTCCGCGCTTTATACCATGTTCAGGGATATCAGCGAAGGATCGCATGGGCTTTCAACAAGAAGGTGAAATCTAGGGACTTGGTTGAAGGAGACATGGTTACAAAGGAGATATGGGCGCCTGTGTTCGATCCCCGTGGCAAGTTCCGTCCGAAGTGTTCAGGGCCTTACATCATCAAGACCATCCTTTCTGGGGGAGCAGCTCAGCTTATAGATCTCGACGGCAACGAATTTTCCACTTTGGTGAACCTGGATCAACTCAAACGTTACTACCCCTGAGAGAAGCTCGTTGGGCCGAAAACCACAAGGGTGGGGCGGTTCCAAGCAAAAGTTAGAGCAAGCCTGCTGGATCGAAAACCTGTGAAGGCGATTCAGGCAAAAATAAATAGGCAATACTCAAAGGCTCGCTAGGCCAAAAACCCGAAGTGGCGGCACTAGGCAAAAGTTAGTTGTAAAAGGATAGGTAAAAGACTCGAGCGAACCTTAGCTTGAACTACGTTCTGACCTGATTTCTTGAAAAAGGATACGTAGGCAATCTCTTCATGAGATTCGGTCACATTCCATCAACATTATCCGTGGTTTACCATTTTGGAATCATCTTCAATGTTCAAAGCGGCATGGTGTTCAACATTTGGATCAACAGGAGAAAGTTTTAAATCTTTTGATTTTATTCAAACTACTACTTCTATTACACAGCTGAGCAAAGTCTTTAAAACAGTTAAGCATGAAAACAGAATAAAATGCTAGAGGCCTTAACAGGCTCACGATTTATTCTAGATCATTGGAGTTTGTCAGGAGTCAGTTGTCACTTTGTCTTCGTGCAATTTCCCTTCTTAGCCACGTTTTGTATCGATTCATGAGCTCTGTGCTGAAGTCTGGTTCTGCTACGCCAAGTTGCTGCAGGCCCCATTTGCGCTCGTATCCAGCCAAATTCTATGCAGTGAATGCGGGGATATTGAAAGTTTCGATTCTAGCTCGGTGCAATCCTTGACTTATCCCTAGCTGACGGAGAATGCGACCGGGAATGTAGAATGTGAAAGCGGTCAGCCCGGCTATCACTGTAGGGAGGTATTCCCGAACAGGTGCAAAATGAGCCCGAGCATGGTCAACTGAGGGTCAACGCATTGTGGACCACTGATATGAGAAGTCAATAGTCCAGAAAGGTTGTACGATTCTCGGTACAATAACATGAGATGTTATTAGGACCAAATACAAGAAAAGTGACATGAGATGCCACTGTTCATAGAAACTTGTTCGGCAAGAGAGAGCCGAACAGGAGGAAAGCTCCTTACAAAGGATATGGTTCAAATTATTTCCTCAGGACCAGTAACACGTGAGGTAATTGGTCCAGGCCATCTGTTCGGCCATGAGATGGCCGAACAGAGAGAGAAGTACTATTTGAGGGAACATTCTGGAAGGTTCCAGAGTAGTCATATCCCATAAAGGGATAAAGATCCCAAGAATATAGGATCTGAGAAAGATACCCAACGAATATGGGATGTTCGGCTCTTAAAGGAAAAGATTCCTAAAAGGACTCTTTTCCATAAACTGATAAAGGAAACGAGACTCCTTGATATCCTGGGTTTCCTATACGAGTTAGGAATCCTATGGCAACATGGATGCTTGGACAGCAAGCATCCATAAATCTATAAATATGAGGTAAACCTAGAGGTGAAAGGTACGCAATACACTGCATTCTTATTGCTTTCCTACTGATAATTAGGGTTTGATCATTAGTACGAAATACTAACAAAGGCATCGGAGGGCCTTTGCCACGAGAGGCAAAGGTGCGCTCACTCCTTGTCTGTTTTGCAGGATAAGGGTTTCTCTGACGAATTAGGGTTACGTTCAAGAGGCACGTGAAGCCGCTGCATTCCAGTGCTGTTCAGAGCACTACTTGAATTTATCCACCTACAATCACCATCCTCTCAAAACCTGTAGAATTAAGGGCCATGTCTGGTACGTCCAGGGCCTCATGTCTCCAGATGATTTCACTTGGGAGCATTTCCTTCATGAACGTATACCATTGACTTGTGGACATCTCCGGGTAGATCATCCCGTGCTGATGCATCCGACTAGGCAGATGAGGCAGCTTGCCTCTGGCGCCATGAACAATCCCAATTTGTCGGATAACCATAGCTGTAGCTGAGAGTAAAAGACAAGTAAGGAGCCATATAAAACTTGAGTGAGAAAACAAGTAAGGAGCCCCGATGTGGTCTAAACCGAGAGATGAGGTAAAAAGTAAGTGTGCGAAAACTCGAAAAAAGTGAGCTGAGTGAGAATTTACCTGTAGTAGGAGTGGACTACCGCTGAATATGTTTGTTTGGCCAGTAGAAATCAAATCCAAACCTATGAGCGTATCTGCTAAAACCAACGGCACCACATTCCTTCGAGTACCCATTTGAGCGGCAACGCTCACCAGTGAAGGGTTCACTTGCCCATTCGGAAGTACTAGCAAGTAAGCGGCCAAGACACTGATTGTTAGGGCGAATCGACGTTGGGCCTGCAAGGCGGTGTCCTCTGTTCCTTCAGGACCGTACCACTCCATCAGACGCATGATATTTATTTGCCCTCCAGTTAACAGACTTTCAGCTGCTCCCCTCGTGATGTTGAGACATGATTGCAGCAATTTTGGCATGCTCTTCCAATAAGGCGGTACGATAATCACGCTCGAACCAAACCCCTAAAGATATGCTTGGAATTCTTCTACGGTAGGGCACAGCTCGTTGTCCCTGAACCTGAAAACATGAACCTCTGGGTCCCAAAACTGTAGTGCTGCCATCAGAATTTCGGGGCGGACCCTCACAGTGCGAAGAAAACGAAAAGCGGCCAGCCCATGGGAGCGAAAGCATAGCCAATCTCCGGCTACAAAAGTCGTTAGCCACGGGCTGATCAAGATTGGAAGGTTATTTGCCATTATAAGGGAGTTGGAAGTGTTTGCTCTGGGAGGGAGTGCCTCACATCTCTAGGAACATAACCTTTTATAGCCAAAGCATGTTCAAAATACCTCTTTTTTATCAAAGCAAATATCCAAGCAAGGTGGCATTGCCCCCTTCAATGCAAAGGCACACCTGTGAACTGCCCCAGGTGTATTCTGGACGGCCAAGGACAGTGACAAAGCATTCAACGTCTCAAATTCAAGATTGGTCAAACAAAGGTGGCTTATCAGGGACCCTCCATTGCGCGATGGTTTCACTCTCTCGCGCGATGGTCTCTCCTTCGCACGATCAAACCAGTCCATCGCGCGATGTTTCAATCTGCAATTTGACAGTTTGCATCAGCTACTGACCAACTTTGGTCATTTTTCGTTCGAAAGGTTGTTTTGCAGTTTTGATGATTCCAGTAAGTCATTATGGTTATATGTGACTGTGTCCAAGTGTCAAACTCGGAATATCGCATTTAACGAGAATTTTGGACCTTCGGTGGCCCATTGCAAGCTCAAATTGGAACTTCGGGTGGTCGGAATGTGTTTTAGAGGTTCTCACCCCGTTCTCTCATGCTGTACAGGTCATATGAGCCTAAAGTGACTGTACGGAGGTGTCAGTTTTAGTCCGGGACATAATCAAGTCATGTTTTGCATTTGGTGTCCATTTTTGTGTTTTCTTAGCACTTTCAGGTCTAAAATTTGCTCTAGAATGTATTTTTCAGTTCCGTCGATTCGTACGAGTCATGTTGTACGTATTTGACCTTATGGGAGGTTAGGCTTCACCAGGATTCGAGTGTTTGGAGTTTTGGATAGTTATTACCCAAAATTTCATTATATTTCCTGTATCCTCGTATCCTAGTCGTGTCCTAGGTCGTATCCTTGATTTCTCTTCTAAGTTGGCCATATTTATACATGTTTTTGTGTCTGTAGGTAGTCTCAGCATGTCATCAATGCAAGTTTGGTATTAGTGGTAAGTTTTAATTGCTCTAATCTAGTGCAAGAGTAAATAAATCGTGCAAATGCAAATTTTATAGCTAAAGTATGATCTATCCATGTTGAAGCAAAGAGAACTACTGCATGTTTGGCACTTCAGCCTATCAAAATCATCATGTCTTCCCAGGCACATCTACCCACAAATCAAAAGGCACGCAGGCCTCAAAACAGCTACCGAATGTCAACTGAGGCCTATTCACCCACCATCTACCTATCTACTTGGGCACGCAGGCCCGAAAGCAAAAAAATCAAAAGTGCAGGAAGTAAATGAGGCTTCGCAGTAGCCCTCAATCCTCTCCTAGCCAATCACCGTCGCCGTCGTCGTCGTCCATCTCCCTAGGGTCTTGCTTGTATCTGGGATCGTCCGCGGTGTCGTCAGAGCAGCTGTCATCAGATGACCCCTCTTCTTCTTCTTCCTCTTCCTCTCCTTCTTCCTCATCGTCGTCCTCCTCCTCAGAGACCTCAGGCAGGATTAGTTGTTTCTTACGGGCCGGCTCATCTTGCAAGGGCCTCTGGCGCATCCTAATTTGGTAGCGCTCCTCAACGTGCGCCACAGCCTCTCGGGCTGCCTCCTCACTCGCGGCGCTCGGCTGTGGGCCTCTCATCTGTCGTCTAGTAGTGACTGGAGGAGAAGGAACCCTTTCTGCTAGCATCCTCTGCGGAGGCTCTCTAGCGCTCTTCCTCCTAGGAGCCGCCTGTCTTTGTGCCTGCATTGTAATTATTCATGCATTAGTATCCATTGTGCATATTGTATGATTGAAAGCAAGTATGATCGATTTCAAATCAACATCTATCAAAGTGTAATATGTCTCGGGCAAGGAGGCATGTATCAAGTATCAAAAGCAGGAATGTATCATTTTCTGAAGGGTATACCTGAGATCTCTGAGCCGCCAATGAAGAAGCTTGCGCTGGATAGCGCAAGTCCAATGGCAAACCACTTGCTGCTCTTCTTACTACATTCTCCAGTGCAAGCATGCGAAGAACAGCTTCGTTCGCCCACTCGGTTGGTACCTGCAATAGTGAATGGGGATTTGTCAGATATTTCAGCAATGATTCTATTCTAGTGACATGCAATAAAAGGAAACAATGGTGACTTACTGGAACGGTGATCGGCGTAGGCTCAACTCTGGCAGGTGCTAGGTGTAGCTCAGCTGGGTTGCCCTGGGAGTCTACTACTGCTATCTTCCACAGCAATTCTGGTGGGCCACCTCTCACTGGACCACTCAGGCCTCGTCTCACACAGCCTTCGCCATCCCTCTGTCTCTCCTCAGCAGCTCTCCTCTCCTTAGCAGCTCCATGAGCCTGACTCCGGACCTCTCTGAACTCCCAAACTCTCAGTGGTCCTGTCAAACGCTCCCTCTGGTATGTCGCGTAGTCCATCTCAGGACGCAAATGGCATGTCAGGTCGGTGTCAGGCTGCGTGAACGTCTCCAGCTCGGCCAGTGTGTACTCTCCTGTGTGTGAGGCCCGTGGTGGAAGTGGCCCAGGCACCTGGAACTCAGAAAGGCCAAGCGACTGGCGTGTCACCCGATCTCCCAAGTACCACTGCCAACCAAAGGCAGACTCCAGCAACACTCTGCTCGCCGTCACAACCCTACTCCTAGCTAAGTACTCAGGCTCAGGCCCTGCCACTCTCCAAGGATCCCACTCGACCTGTACATGTGATAGACAGACAATGCAAGTATCGGTCAGCGACAGCATTAAAGCAATAGAAAGGGGTGTGTATTTCTGCTCGATAAAGTTTCATGTTATACATGTGAAGGCCGGAGCTCGTCCAAGTATACCCTGAAGCCATTCAGATCGCCTCTCCCCTTCTTTTCTCCCATGTTCTTCTTGCTCCAAATGTGCGCACGCGGGAGGACCCCCAAGTCCAAGCTTTTGGACGCTGGACGTCACATGTTCAAAACCTCGTATGCCCAAAGCTGCATGGTTCACAAGCAAAGCAAGTCATCAGTACATGTAAAAATACAGTCAAGCAGGCCGTGCAATCAAATGAATAAGTATAATATGAAATTGTGCTTTCCTTTATTGAAATCATACCTCCCAGATTCTCCAATATCTGACTGTGCTCACCTCTGTCCTCGATGAGTTGCCCAAGAAGCCATAGGCCGCGCCCAGTGCCGCTCCACCCTAGTCGAACCGCGAGGCCGTCCTTAAGTCCCTCAGCACGGACAAGTACGACAAGTGAACCTTGCTGCGCCTATTCGGGTACAGGGTCGCGCCAAAAAGGTACAACAGGTATGCCCGGGCCATCTGCTCGCCTCCTCTTCAGTCGTCACCTTCTTCTTAAGATACCTGGTGAACTGTCCGTACCTCGCCATCCCCTCCTCAACTTTGGGCATCTCTCCCAAGAACCATTCTAGGGCCACTGAGTCTTCGTGAATGCCCGAGTCAAACGGAATAGGCTCTCCCCCAACTCTCAAACCGGTGATCGCTGCGAAATCCGCAGGTGTCACTGTCATCTCCCCGAGCGGTAGGTGGAAGGTGTTGGTAGTATCCCTCCACCTCTTTGCGAGTGCTACCAAGATAGCATGATTGTTTCTGACCGGAGTAAGTGTCTGAATGAACTCGCCAAAGCCCGCCTCATCCACTAACTGCCTCACCCTGGCAGGCAAACCCTGGTACAATGCCAAAGAGCTGCATGCACCTCCAAAGCCACGGATATCCCTCTACCTCGCTCTTTCCTGTGTCAGACACAAAACATAATACGAGCAATAATAGGGTATATTAGCATGCGAGGCCTTCATTCTCAAAGTTCTAGATAATCAATACAATTTGGCTACAGATGGTTGGTTCAAGTTATTATGTTAGCATGCACGGTATTCAATGTCAAGTTCATGATTTTGCAACATTGGTCTTTTCTTTCAAGAATTACCATGTACGTTTTAACAGTCAAGCACCAGCGGGCAAATTCAAATTTGAAACTACAAAGGGGGATTTTGGAAAGTTACCTCTGTCTAGTTGCTTGAAATGTGGGTCTCGGGATCTCTCAAAACGAGCTCGTAGTCGTACTCTGTCCGCCGTGGCCTGTACGCTGCGAAACCCGACGGCACAAACAAGTGTGGTGTGGGTGGCACATATCCCTCTGCTGTAAAAGGAGCCCGGGTCAACCCCTCCGCCTCTGTCACCGCCATCACTCTAGGCCCATGCACCCTAACTCCGGCTCTCTCCTCGGCCTCTAAGCCTCTCAAAACCTCTTCTTCAGCGGCTCTCTCCTTTTCGGCCCTCACTGCAGCCTCTGAAGCTGCTATCACTCTCTCGCACTCCTCCCGGGCCTCCAAAACAGCAACCCCTATTGCGGGGTTGTCCTCTAACAGTTGAGCAAGTTGCTCGTCGCTCAGAAGCTCGGCAACATCCTATTTTGTGATCGGCCTGTGGCCGCCGGCCGGAAGAGTACATCCTCTTCTCTGTATGCAAAGGGGATCCCCGTGCTCTCTACCTCCTCGGATGCCACACCCTTGCCTCTTGCCGGATCCCTCGGCGGAGACCCACTCGGCCCAGTGCCATCACCACCAGCACCACTGCTACCGACGTCTCCAGAGCCACTACCAATCACCACCAAGCCTTCCACTACCATCCTCGGGTCCAAGGGCCGAACAACAGACCCCGTCATCTCAGCCTCCTCCGTCGGGCGACGATCTGGCTCCGTCGCGCGATGCTCGCCTCTACCACCAACCTCCTGCTCGCGGCAATGAATGCCATCACCGCTGCCTGTAGCCGCTGCACCGGCACCCATGGTCACCTCTGTTGCCCTCTGATCTCCTGTGTCAACCTCCATTCGTCCTCCCTCGTCCCCCGGACGATCAACAACTTCTCCTCCACAGCCACCATTGCCGTGATCCGCCATGGGTGTGTTCTTGCGCGTGGGTTTATCAATTTTAATGGAGAAATCAAAGGGTTTGAGTTACAGGTTTGAGAGAGAAGAGAGTTGGAGAGATTTTCAAACTGTTTTGAGCGATTTTCAGAACGTCCCCGTCGATTGTATGGAAGAAAACAGGTTTGGGCTGGGTCTGGGCTCTTTCCAGACCCAGGCCTGAACAGGAAACCCTCGTGTGATGGAGTGACTCTATCGTGCGATGGTTTGGTTGGGCCTCTAGGCCCAATGCAGCTTCTGGACAGGCCCAATCATGCTTATCCACCCTTAAGAGCCCATAGGTTCTCACTTAGGTTCTACAACAATTTTGAAGTTTATTGTGAGTTGAGGACTTTTAAATCTGAGGCGCATTTATATCCCCAGCAGTGGTCTGCCCGTGTACAGTCCATTTTCAAAATCAACGACGATCTATCCGTCCATTTTCAAAATCAGCGACGATCCATCCGTCCGATTATCAATCAACGACGATCTATCCGTCCATTTTCAAAATCAGCGACGATCCATCAGTCTGATTATCAATCAACGACGATCTATCCATCCATTTTCAAAATCAGCGACTCCGTCCGATTATCAATAAACGATGATCTATCCGTCCATTTCAAAATCAGCGACGATCCATCCGTCCGATTATCAATCAGCGACGATCTATCCGTCCATTTTCAAAATCAGCGACGATCCATCCGTTCGATTATCAATCAGAGACAATCCATCCGTCCATTTTCAAAATCAGCGACGATCCATACGTTCGATTTTCAATTAGCGACGATCTATCCGTCCATTTTCAAAATCAGCGATGATCCATCTGTCCGATCTACTTGTTTCCTGGGAGAATTGCTTCAAATGGTTGATCAACTCTCCGATCCATCGGTGCACGGTATTTTTACATGATTGTTTGCACTTTCCATTTTATCGGCTTTTGGGTAAATTGGATGGGTGTCTAGAAATCTTTGACGTTACCCGTACCAGCCAATGGTGCTCCGCGTGCCGTCAAAGAGGGACTACTGTAGACACCCCAATCTGGCTTCCCAATTGGTTTACTTTCTTTTTCGATTTCTTGTTTCCCCGATGATGAATCAGATAAAAAACAGTATTGAGAATGGAGTGGCTTGAGCTTGGAGTAGGCAAAATCCCTATTGAAACCTAAAACTCTAAGTCAAAACCCCGACCACAGGGCTTGACCATCGCGCGACCCATTGATTCTCTCGCGCGATGCACTATTTGCCAGGTGTTGGTTAAAGTCAAACCTTGACTGTTGACCATCGCGTGGGTAGGTAAAACCATCGCGCGATGAACCCAGTCCCTCGCACGATGGTCAACTTCTGTCGTTTTCACCTTTTTCCAGCTGGATTTTGTGATGATCAGGGGGCTACTGATCTGGGAACCCCGTTTTCGTGGGCTGAACAGCGTTTGCAGGTGCATAGGTTGCACCACCCTCACAACCACTCCCCTCACCTTGTTGGCCACTTCTTCCACCAAGGGGGGCTGGCCAGCCTTGTTGGCTGGTCACTAGGCCAAGTCCTTCACCCACCTCACACCCTCACTTGTCCTATAAATACCCCCCATTGTTCATCTTGCAAAGGGTTTACAAAAAAAATCAAGAAAGAAAGACAATACTACTTTCAAACACTCCTCCTACTTCTTTACTCAAGTCATTCCCCTACGCTCATCTTCCAAGCCACACTACCTAGTTTGATCCATTTCCGTAGCACACAAGCAAAGGTATAACCCCTTTACTGTTTACTGTTTTGATCCCTGAGGGGGGTTGGCAGAGCCAAGGCTAATAATCAATATCAGTCCTGGTTCTAAAGTCAGCAGGGTTACAAGAGCCGTGTAGCAAGCAAAACCACGCGCAATGGATTCACTGTATCACGCGATGCTTTGAGTTAGCACGTGATAGTCCTCGTGGGGATGGGATGCTAATTATTTTCTGTTCATAGTATTTTAAATAACTGTAAAGCATGTTTAAAAGCAGACCCTCTGTCTTGCATGATAAAATTTGTAGTTTGACTCCTAGCTATCAGTAATTTAACTTTGGAATGCCCCTGGGTTGCTTTTGAATATGTCTCAGAGCTCAGGCATGCAAAGCAATTCCTGGAAGTCCAGTCGTGACACTCGCGCGATGAAGTGGCTCCATCTTGCGATGGTCGGTCTGTTTCCAGAAGTTGCCCTTGCATGGGCAGCTTGGTCCATGACCATTGTTTAATGCCCCCACTGTTTAGGGGTTTGTACTTATCTCCTAGTCATTCTGTTTGTAATAATTATTTCCTTTCAGTATATATAATCTGTTTGGTTTGAACCCTGGGTGTGCACTGGTCCTTCCAGAGCCCAGAAGGAGATGAAATTCAACCTGATTGGAGGGATATAACCATCGCGCGATGGTTTGAGCTAGTCGCGCAACAGTTTACTTGCATGTTGGTGGAGCCATGCATGCAAGTTGGCGCCTGCTTGTGCCTAATTCATGCCAACGCGCTGTTTTGATACCCGATAATGGTGTTGGGTTTTATCTCGTTTATCCTTCAAGCATGCCATCCATTCATATTGTCTTTAATCACATCCTGCAAATATGTTACAGCTTTAATTAGGGGTGGCAAACGGGCGGGTTTGGGTCAAATTGGGTAAGTTGTTAGTGGGTTGGGTCTTTAATGGGTCATTGACCCTTTTAGACCCATTAACTATAAGTCTAATTACCCATACCCAATCCAACCCATTTATTTTAAAGCAAACCCGACCCGCTCATTAACCCAATTACATATATACTAAAATTTATGATCGAAAAATCAGAAAAGTAAAAAAAAATTATGATCGAAACTCATAAATTTTTTCAAAAAGACGAGAATAAGTAAATTTTTTGTCTTATTGATTTATTTTTGTCTTTATTCAAAAAATTATAAGTTTCGATCAAACTTTTTTACTTTTTCGATTCCTTTCATCGAAACAAATCAATAAGTCACAAAAGTTTGACACAAAACAAAAAAAAATTTGAATAAGAACAAAAAAATAAGTCAATTTTTTAATCCAAACCCTATACGGGACTACCATTCTCTCTCTAATCCTTCCCGTTCTCTCTCTCTCTCTCTATCTTTCTTTTACTAATAATTTTTTTCTGTTTTTGTTTATGGAAAGAATCGTAGAAACGTTTGTGTGTGTGTGGGAAATTGCGTACATGCGAGGTGTTTGTGCGTGTGTAAAAAAGCACAATAAAACTAGAGTAGTTTTCTTTTCTTTTTTTCAAAGAGGGTATCAATAGAAAGAGAATTTTGATTCATGAATTCGTTCGTGCCTTTGTGGTTGAGTTTCTTAATTCTAGTTTTCTCTCTCTATATGTATCGTGCTTCTCGCTCTATAACTCTCTCTCTCTAGAATCGATTGGATTTTTTTGGGCTTCTGTTTTGGGCATTTTTCTCGCAATCAATAGGTGAGATGTGTTTTCAATTTTGACTGGTTAAAATAATTTTTACCGGTCACAATTGGTTTTTAATCCGGACCGTCCAAAATATTTTTGGACGCGTCTGATTTAGCACAGAACAATTGAATAAAAGAGAGACAGAAGGCCATACTCCTCGGAGAGAGAGGGAGAGAGAGAGAGAGAGAGAGAGAGAGAGAGAGAGAGAGGGCCATACTCCTCGGCTTCCCAATTGCAAAAGAGACGGGAAACCTAGTAATTGGTAAAGAGGCAGGAATTTGGTGGGTTACTTTCATTACCCATTGGGTCATTTAAGTTGACCCAATTGATGCCCAATTAAGACCCAATTAATAATGGGTTAGTTGGGTTTGGACCCATTCTTACCCAATTAATAAATGGGTTGGGTTGGCTCTATTTTTTAGTTGATGGGTATGGGTTTGTTAATAGGTCTGGGTTCAATTTGCCACCCCTAGCTTTAATCCCCATTAAACTGTTCCCCCGCCCTAATTGGCTAAAAATTGATTAATAAAAGAAGAATCGCAAACTTTTTCACAAAATGCTTAAGTAGAGACCGATCTCCGGATTGGGCGAGAGGGGTGCCTTAAAACCCTTTCCCTCTCGTAACCTGGCTCACGAACCCAGATATGGTTATGACGGACCGGTGCCTTAACCTTTTCAAATCAAATTAGCGCAGCAAGTGCTTCGAAATACGGTTCCTTGGGTGTCGGACCTTCAAAACCCAAGTGGCAACTCTGTATTTTGCGAGCCCTTGATGTCCAGCTAAAGCGCTCCCGCCCTCGCGTTTTTGGAATCCGAAAATTCCAAAAAGGGCATGCTGCCCACACTGCCCGCTCACCCCACACACATATACACTATGCACACATCACACATCACACATTTTCCCTTCAAGTATACAATTTTAACACATGATTCATTCCAAAAATCGGTATGGATACTTCTGCCTAACTTCATCTTCTCGTTCCCATGTCGATTCCTCGCTACCCTGACTCTTCCACAACACTCGCACTAGTGGTATCGTCTTACCCCTCAACACTTGATCACGCGTATCCAGGATACGTATTGGCTCTTCTCCGTAAGATTCGTTGGCTTCCAATTCAAGTTCGGACCATTCTAACACATGTGACGGATCCGGTTTCGTACTTTCTTAACATAGATACGTGAAACACATCGTGCACATTCGATAATCTTGGCGGCAAGGCCAAACGGTACGTAACCTCTCCGATTTTATCGATAACGTCAAATGGACCGATATAACGTAGTGAAAGCTTTCCCTTCTTCCCAAAACATGACAAGCCTAGACGTGGCGATACTTTGAGAAACACATGATCTCCCACTTCGAATGATAATGGGCGACGACGACGATCGGCATAGCTCTTTTGTCGGCTTTGAGCGGTTAGCAACCTTTGACGAATCACCTTGACCTGTTCGGTTGTTCTCTTTTGAGCCTCAAAAAGTCATTGGCGAATCATTTTCATATTCTCAGTAGTCTCTTTGATCATGTCCGGCCCCACTAACGTGGCTTCTCCCAATTCGGTCCAACACACGGGTGATCGACATGGTCTCCCATACAATGCTTCATACGGAGCCATCTCAATACTCGATTGATAGCTATTGTTGTATGCGAATTCTACCAATGGCAAATGGTCTTCCCAATTACCTCGAAAATCCATAACGCAAGCCCGAAGCATTTCTTCCAAAATCTGAATTGTTCGCTCAGATTGACCATCGGTTTGCGGATGATTGGCGGTACTAAACAAGAGGTTCGTGCCCAAAGCGGCCTGCAAACTCTGCCAAAAACGTGCAGTGAAACTCGGATCTCAATCGGACACAATGGATACGAGAATCCCGTGAAGTCGAATAATCTCATGAATATACAAACGACTAAGCGTCTCTACGGAATCAGTAACATGGATAGGTAGAAAGTGAGTGGTCTTGGTGAAACGGTCCACGATAACCCAAATGGCATCATGCCCCCTTGGCGATCTCGACAAACCCGTAACAAAATCCTTCGTCACATTTTCCCATTTCCACTCGGCCACCGGTAACGGTTGTTGTTCTCCCGCAGGTCGTTGATGTTCGGCTTTTACTTGTTGACACGTAAGGCACTTGGACACAAAGATCACAACATCTTGCTTCATCCCAGGCCACCAAAATTGCCTACGTAAGTCATGATACATTTTAGTTCCTCCCGGATGGACGGCTAACGGTGAGTGGTGAAACTCTCGTAGGATTTCTTCCCGACACGAAACGGGTACGAATAACTTCCCTTGATAACATAAACTTTGGTCTACGTGAATCATCCACCCATCTCGACCTTCACCGTTAAGAAATTTGGTACGAAATTCCTCCGCTTCTTCATCGTGTTGTTGAGCTTCCACTACTCTAGTCGATAAAGCCGATTGCACGGTCAAGTTGCATAATGTGACCCCTTCCTAAACCTCCTCGAAGTGCGAGGCATAATGGCCTAAATCGTTCACCATCTTCCACTCACGTATAGCTAAGCTTGCTAAATGTATCGGTTTTCTACTCAATGCGTCCGCCACAACATTCGCTTTACCCGGATGATAATGTAGCTCAAAATCGTAATCTTCTATGTGTTCCATCCAACGACTTTGACGCAGGTTAAGCTTCTTTTGAGAAAAGAGATACTTTAAACTCTTATGGTCAGAGAAGACTTCAAATTTCTCACCATAAAGGTAGTGACGCCAACTCTTCAAAGCAAAGACGACGGCCGCAAGTTCCAAGTCATGAGTAGGATAGTTTCGCTCGTGAGTCTTTAATTGCCTCGAACCATACGCTACCACTCGCCCCGCTTGCATCAATACGCACCCCAATCCTTCTTTAGACGCATCACAATACACGGAGTAGCCAACTCCACATTCGGGCACAATCAAAACAGGTGCGGTAGTCAACCTCTTCTTCAATTCCTCAAAAGTTGTCTCACATGAGTCACTCCAAACGAAACGGGTCCCCTTTCGAGTTAGCCTAGTCATCGGTGCCACTAGACGAGAAAGTCAAGAACAAAACGACGGTAGTATCCGGCCAACCCCAAAAAGCTTCGGATTTCAAACACGTTCTTCGGTCGCTGCCAGTTCATAATGGATTCTATCTTTCCCGGATCAACGGATACTCCTCCCTTCGAAACCACATGACCCAGAAACTTAACTTCGGGTAACCAAAACTCGCTCTTACTAAGCTTAGCGTATAAACGATGTTCCCTTAGGAGTTCTAGAATGATGGTAAGATGAGTTTGGTGTTCCTCCTCTGTAGATGAATAGATAAGAATGTCGTCGACGAATACAACCACAAAATGATCAAGGTAAGCACGAAAGATACGGTTCATGAGATCCATAAAAGTAGCTGGAGCGTTTGTCAGACCGAATGGCATTACAACGAATTCGTAATGGCCATAAAGAGTACGAAAAGCAGTTTTAGGAATATCCTCTCTACGAACCCTTAATTGGTGATAACCGAACCTCAAATCAATTTTGGAAAAGCAAGTGGCACCTCGGAGTTGATCAAACAAGTCATCGATTCTTGGCATGGGATATTTATTCTTAATGGTCACACGGTTAAGCTTGCGATAATCGATGCACAAACGAAGTGAATCGTCCTTCTTTTGGGCAAACAAGGACGGTGCTCCCCACGGTGATATACTAGGACGAATAAACCCCAAATTTTCTAACTCCTGCAGTTGAACTTTCAACTCTCTAAGTTCGGCGGGTGCGAAACGATAAGGAGGAATCGAGATAGGAGCGGTGCCTGGAAGCAAGTCTATCGTGAACTCGATTTCTCTCTCGGGAGGCAAACCGGGTAACTCTTCAGGAAACACATCTGGAAACTCACGAACCACTAGAGGTAACTCCCCACGTGTCGACAAATCCTCATCTAACGTCAAGCTTGCCAACATAGCATAAATCGACTCCCTTTCCCGAGACCCACACAAATATAGTGCTAAAGGTTCCCGACGCTCCCCATGGAATTCGAAAACAATCAATCGTGGCATGGAACGTAGACAACCAATCCATTCCCAAAATAAGGTCGAACCCCGACACATTAAGAACGATAAAGTCAAAGACGAAGCGATGGTCGCAGATAACGAGCTCACAGCCTTTACAAATACGACTCAAAGATGATTTTCCCCCTAATGGTGTCTCAACAAATAAAGGTGAATCAAGATTCTTGGTGTCCAATTCCAATGCACACACAAATGACACAACAATGAAAGAATGCGATACTCTAGAGTCAAAGAGTACTCTAGTGAAAGAGTTGAATAGAATAAAAGTACCCCTCACAACAGATGCCTCTGGAGCTTGAGAAACTGAAGTTGAAGCATTGGTATTGATGTTGAAAACACGCCCCTAGGTACCCTGACCCAGCACAAAACCTCCTCCTTGACCGGAAGCCTGAGAAGGTGCGAATGAACTCGCTCCTCGGTCGACCCCAGAACTCTGAACTGATGATGTCTGGCGGGAATGAGGCTGCTGCTGCCTCTGAGTACCCCTGAAGGACTGCTGGCCAACACCACGCCCTACCCCCGGCTGCTGTACCGAGCCTGACTCACTACGCGCTCCTGCCCCTTGAGGGCAATTCCAAGTAATATGATCCGCCATACCACAATTATAGCACGCCTTAGAAAGCTGAGGACACTGAGTACGGACGTGCCCGGGTTGTTTACACCTGTAACACACAATCTGAGATCTAGATGAGGCACCCCGAGTTCCCGAAGAAGAAGGCACCCTAAAGTTGGATTGATTAGGTGGTTGCTGAGACAGTTCTCTCTGTCTCTTTTGCCCATGGCTCCCGAAACTACTCGAAGAAGAACTCAAACTTCCCATTGATTGCCTTGGTTCCCAAGCCCTTGCATTTCGTTGAGCTTCCTTCGGAACTTCAATGCTCCTTGCACACTCCACCACTTCGGAAAACTTCATCTTGTATTGGGCTATCACCATTCTCCTCACAGTGTTATGCAGCCCTTTCTCAAATCGTCGAGACTTCCTTTCCTCCGTCGCCACCAACTCTGGAGCGAAACGAGACAAGGATTGAAATTTCTGTACGTACTCTGAAACGGTCATATTTCCCTATTCTAGCTTCTCAAATTGATCCCTTAGATTCTCACGTGAAGTTTTCGAAAAGTATTGATCCTCAAAGAGCGTCTCAAACTCAGCCCATGTCAAATTCTCAACATTTGGTTCGTTCACTTGAGCTGCGGTCCTTGCCGCCCTCCTTGCATCCTTCCTACTCTCCAAGATCGATTCGCACCATTCGCCAGCCTCTCCAACTAGTTGAACGGCCACAATACCCACTCTGATATTGTCCTCGGTGATATTTAGAGCTCTAAAGAGTTTGCGGATCTGAGCTAGCCAGTGGTCGGCTACCAATGGGTTGCTACTAGTCCCATCGAACATCGGAGGGTTCCTACGGCTAAACTCCCTCATTGCTACCATAGCGCGATCCTCGATATTCTCCCTAAGAGCTTGATTCAGAAGATTTGCAGCTGTAAGTGCTGCGACGAGGTCCCTAGCAAATTGAGTTTGATTAAGAGGTACTCCTCCACCTCGACCGACCCCAGCCCTCGGATTTCCACCAGGATTCTCCTCGAGCTGACTAACCTCGTCCTTAGGTGGCACCCCACAGCCACGACCACGGCCTCTACCACCCCGGGTTCCAGCCCCACTTCGTCTAACACGCGTCTTCGGAGGCATCTTACTACATGATATAAGAAAGGAAAACTATTAATCATAACACTATTACCATGAGGTCAAGCCCCAACTTCCCAACTCGGGTTAACAACTCTACACTACTCTACGATGACAAAAATGCAATGTCAAGTAGTCACATAGATGTTAGTCACACAAGCATGCACAAGTTATGTTAGAAGGTGCGACATTTTGAACCCATGAGACGAAACGTCTCCCCACGGTCTCTAGGTGTTCTAGACCTTCGCTCTGATACCAAGTTGTCGCACCCTCGATTTTAAACATAATAATAAATAAATTTCCATAAATAAAACCTCACAATTATCCATACGATACCCCAAAACAGTTTAACATTCTCATTTCCATTAGTTGCATTTCAACGACCAAATGTTTACAAATAGTACATCTTTGGCTCCATGGCCCAAATCAACATAGTACAGAATATCAAATCAGATTTAAGAATGTACAATATTCTTTAATCAAAAGATTTACAAATACATTTACGAAAACATCTTCCAAAAGATAAATCACAATGATGACTTAGGCTTTGTTTGGTTGAGAGTTTAGTTTAGTTTAGTTTTGGTAGTGGGTGGAGAGAGAAATAGGGTAATGATTGAAAATAGGAGTAATGATTGGAGCGAGATAGAGAGAAATGAGAAAATAATAATTTGAGAAATAGGATAATGATTGAAAAAAGAAGTAGGATAATGATTGAAAAACAAAACTAAAACAAAACTAAATTAACAACCGAACAAAGCCTTAGTAACTCTTCAGGTTAGCTTTCAAAAAAAATCATGTCCACGCCCAAGCACTCCAAGCATGCAACTACTGCCCAAGGTTAGTACCTAAAAGATAACGTAAGGTCTGCGCCACACTAGCCTAGTAGAAAGCTCTAATCTAACAATGTATCCATATGAAATGTAGGATCGGTCACAGAATGAAAGATGGCAACTCAAAACCAATAGAAGGGCAACCATAGTAATTCAATTCCAACCTTTCATTTTCAAAACCAATCATGTGTCTTACTAAACAAACTTTGAAACACCATATGTCAAAACATGTCTCGTACATGTGTCATGAGCTGAAGCTCTTACTGGGCCAATTAAAGGACCCCAATGTCCTCTGCCAGGCTCTTTACCCATTCGGGATGTCCTGAAGTATCAAATACGAGCATATAGCTCAAACCGGGCCAATTAAAGGACCCCGATATCCTCTACCAGGCACTTTACCCATTCGGGATGTCTTGAAATGTTCTCGTCGTGTCCGTAAGTTTCAAAATCCTTTTGTCAACACATTCATGCGTTTCTAATCCAACAACGATTTATAAAATGATTTCTGTGAAATCAAGTTCAAATGAGCATTAAGGTCATGGGAATGTTCAACAAGGTCTTCGATTACAAGTAATTAAGTTAGGGATCATTCGGGAAGTGTTTGAATGGGTTAGAAGTGAATAGAAACCAAAACGGTGAAGTACGAAGCAAAACAGCAAAAGTTGGAGTTAAGCAATAGGTATCGATACCTAGCACAAGGGTATCGATACCATTTGGTCAAAAATGGTTCCAGATGCAAGGGTATCGATAACAATGGCAAATGGTATCGATAACAAGTGATTTTCTGGGTTTTGGAACACAAAGGTATCGATAACAAGGCTAAGGTATAGATAATAAAAGCTATTCGAGCAGATTTTCATGGGTTTCTCAACCATAACAACATCAACAACAATAACCACGATCAATGGCACAAATCAAGCAGTAGAGACAAGTCATAAACATATATTGAAAGGTAGAACTCCCTACCTCAAGATTGAAGGACGAATTTTAAGGGTTTTCCAAGCCCTAGCTCCAAAACATGAAATCGGATGAAATACGCTTCCTCCGATCTTAATCCAATGAGAAACAAACTCCAATACGCATAGGAATGAAAGATTGGAGGTAGTTTTGTGAGGGTTTTGAGTTGTTTGGGTGAAATTTGGTGAGAGTGAGAGTGGGAGAGTGGGAGCCGAGAGAGGGAGAGAGGAACGGGGGAGATGGAGAGAAAAGGGAAATAAAATTCCCTGCCCCCTCACCCCACACACATATACACTATGCACACATCACACATTTTCCCTTCAAGTATACAATTTTAACACATTAACCCAAAATCTCATTATTTCAAATCAATTTCCTCCTTTTTATTCCTTATAAAACATTTAAATAGATTTTACGAATTTACTGGTCTTTACAACCCAAGTGTTCTAAAACTTGCTACTCGGTAGTAGCTTGGCCAGGCACCTTAGAGCAATTACTTGACGTAAGTCGGTGAGTAATGCCCACCGAGTTGGGATTAGTCGCCTTAGCCAGGCACCTTGGAGTGAGTACTCGGCGAGGAATACCTTATTTTAGAACACTGCACCCAACAGATATAGATGTTATAGAACAACCAGGAAAGATAAACAATATAGTAAACAAGCAAACCTGCCAATTTACTAGAGCCAAAACTGCCCTCAAGAGATTTTGTCTGAGATGTAAACTGCCACGAAGGTCACCCTGCACAAAAGGAAAGATGACAGATTACAGACAAGAATGCCATAGTAATCTCCCAAGCTCTGTAGGTTATTCAAATATCAAACATGTATGCTACACATGTTTGAAGTCCTAACTCTAAACATGTAGATAATAAGATGCCCAAACAAATAAAATAAAACACAAGTTGTTCTAAAAGATCGACACAACCTCTCACCCCATGGTTTAGACCAATCAATACACTCCAAACTATGGGCATGCAAGTCCCTTTAGACAATGATGGAATGGGTAGTGAACCTAAAAAGGCTGCATTCATAGATAAGGCAATCTACATACAAAAAACAATACTGGAAAAGGTCAAGTTAAACTACAAAAGAGGCTGTCATGCTTTTATTTTTTTATTTAAACCTGAAATGGCTCCCACTGTTTTCAAGCAAAGTCTCAGAGTATAAAATTATGACTGAATAGACATCAAGAAAGCTATCCTTGCTTACTTGAGAGCCTCTTCTTGAAAAATAACATGAAATGAAGCATAAGACTGGCCTGCAAAGGGATAGATACTAGAGATTACAGATCCTATTGAAATAAGATACAGGAATCTCGTACAAATGAAACAAGTTAAGATAGAACCACACAAAGCTTCAGGATTTATATGAATATCAAACGAACCTCGCAACATGGATACTATAATACTATACATTCGAAGTCCTCAAGTTACAAAGGCACCAACAAATTTGCTGGTTAGGTTTCTCGGTAGAGCGAATCCTCGCATATAAATTTCTTGGGAAGGTGTGTAGGCATAAGGAGTGGCAACTCCCAGTATTATCAAGATAAGTTATGGGTATCAATAGCTGGTCGGTGTAACAAAGAACTAAGGTTCTAAATATTGGCTGTTACATACCGTATCGACCAATACATAACGGTTTTGGCACCTTCCGATACGATTCGACAAGTGAGATGGAAAGCATATGCATATTGACCGTTGCCATTACATATCAATCCATTTTCAATTCAGACCAATTCACAATGGTTATGGCTAACACCTGACCGTTAAAGGGTGATTTTTTAGCAATTTTAAAATTTTGTGTATCAAAAAAGATTTTAAAAATTCACAATTGCTACAACCGATTTCCACTACGTAACATTTGATACTCTTGATACCGTTATGCCGCAGACATAAAAATTACCTATCTTAGTACTCTTGTAACAACCCAGATTTTTAGTAAGTAAAAATTTCGTTAAAAATTTGAATTTTTATTTTTAATTACATGGATTTGCTTCCAAAATTCCTTTTAATAATCCGTCGTCAGTTGATTCTAGTCCTTTAAAATTTTATCTCTTGACCAGAAGTCCTCGTGGCAAATCAAATTAGTTTCCAACCGATTAGTTGGAGGAACCTAACTACCAATTCATCTAGTTACTTTCTCCTAACCCTAGATGAGCCTTTTAAACCTACTTGAACCTTTTGAACCTTTCAAACCCATGTAGTTACCTTTGGACCATTACCCATTAGGCGATAAATGCTAGGGTAATCTTTGTCCATTGGACAATAGGCCTTTCATTAGAATAATTTGATTAGTACAAAGATATAGTAATATATTGGTGTATATTCACATATGCAAAGGACAAATATGCATTATTTATTAGATATCTTTTCCCCCATTATCCATTGGTTATTAACCGCTAGGGAAACTATTGCCCATTGGATAATAGCACTAATCTTCCAACAAGGTACAAGGTTTTTATTAAATAATCAAGTTTTGGATTTCCCATGTGATTTTGTGCATTAAAATATTGGGTAAATCTAAATTCTAGATTTTAGGATTTTTTTTAATGAATTAGTACTAGTACCTATATCATATTTTAATGGGGAAATCTTAAGCCATATATTCTTGGTACCTATGTATATATAGGCACATTCTCCCTAGCATAACTTTCCTAATCATTTTCCTTAAAGTAGATAAGGTTTACTATCGTTTATAATGATTGGAATGCATGATGAACTTAGCTTTGGCGAATGGAAGTATGAGCATGTTGAATAATCGATATTTACATTAATAAACATATGTTGTTTAGAATTTTCCACAAAGGAAGAAAGTACGAATTTTTTTTAAAAGATTGGAATGTTATCGCTTGAACGGAACTATTCGGAATTTGATCTTTAAAAGCGTTATGTGCATGCTTACGTGAATTGCTTGCATTACTTGTGGTATAATATTGAGTTGGATGATCTTGTTAGTTTAAAGATTTCAATGAATGATGTCGTATGTGAAAAGTCCTACCGCGGAGTCGATGCATGAAAATGAGACACGGAAATCGAGAAAGTAGAAACATGACACCTAGGGTGTGGTTAATGAAGAGATGTGTTTTGAAACTGCAATGTGGCCGGACTTGGTAGCCCATTGTGTGTATGAAAACCCGCGATTTGGCCGGACTTGGTAGCCCATCGTGTGGATTGTGAAAACCGCAACGTGGCCGGACTTGGTAGCCCGTTGTGTGAACGAAAACTCGTAATGTGGCCGGACTTGGTAGCCCATTGCGTGGATTGTGAAAACCACAATGTGGCCGGACTTGGTAGCCCATTGTGAAGATTGCCAATGCAGCCGGACGTGGTAGCCTCATTGGTAATATGGCTTGGTTATCCGCGGAGAGGAGCCAATGCAAGTTTTGTGTGCCAATGGGAACCCGGTGCGGCGGAACCATTGTGAGGATACTTGGGAACCCGGAACGGCGGAACCGAGGTTGGATGTGTTGAAAAATGATTTTGGAAATGTTGATCGGTATATGAAAAATGGTGACACGGTCTACGATGAGTCGCATAGGAGAAACTCAGAAAATCATGGACACCAACGATAGTTTGAATAGCGAATGTGAATGTGTTATTGTTACTGTCTGTTGTATATAACCTATTGTTTGTAAGTCATGGGTTAGTGGGTATGGGATTGTTCTACTGAGCTTTCGTAGCTCATGGTGTTACCTTTGGTGACCCTTACATATTATACTAGTGGCGACGCTGGTATAATGTGTCAGACTTTGTAGATGAGCAGGGTAAGCTGTACACCTTGGAGGCTTTTGGAGCCGAAGAGCTGGCAAGGATGGAGGACCAGGCGGAGCTGTAGTTTAGAACCTTAGATACCCTCCCTTGTGTATTAAAAGTACTCATATGAGAATTATGATGTAATAAGAGCCAGACTCTATTTTGAGGTTTCAATGAAATTGTCTTTTTAATGTACCCAAAATTGGGGGTTTTACAACTTGGTATCAGAGCTTTAGGTTCAAAACCTCGGCCATGGGTAGAATGGGTAGACCATGAGATAGTTTGATCGTTGCACAAACGTGAATTAAGTTTAAGTTTACCGTCCCAAATTGGGTGGAATTCTGACAAAACAATCTTCGGATTGAAGCAAGGTGTTGGAAATTGGCAGTACCACCAAGCTGGGAATTCCCGAACAATTGGATGATGACTTAAATCAAGAATCAATTGTGGAACCTAGAAAGCCTTCCTTAGTGATTATAAAACTTTGTCTTTATAGATAACCACCTAGCCAACCTGTTTGCTCGAACTACGTGAGGTGGTTGGGAAAGATTATAGGAATTGTTCTACCATAGAGTGGAGTAGTAGCAGTGTAGGTTTAAAACCTGATAACGTATAGAACCACGGAATAGGAGTATGAAGGATCATTTCAACTTGTATTAGGAAAAATCTTATCTTAGGTCCCTACTTGCCATTATATTAGAACTCTATGCTTATGATTGTAATTTCCTGTTTATTTGTGAAAAAAAAAAGTACTGTTAATAAACTACTTTCAACTTTTGAAATAAACGCCATTTGCAAAAAGAAAAATTTGTTTTAGTAGACTGAAACCCCCTTTCAATTTCCCCTCGTAGATGGTGAATACGCGCTGCGGATTAGAATACGATAACGGAGAACCCTCAAATGCAAACCCCGACCTAACCCAAATCATGCAAGCGTTTGTCGCTGCCTTGAACGCCAACTGCCAAAACCATAACCATAACTACGGACCCATGACCCGAACCCAAGCAATGAACGAGTTCTGCAAACGCCGACCCCCGACCTTCCACGGAGACACCAACCCCGTCATGGCCGAGACTTGGCTAAACGAAGTCAAGATGATCCTTAGAACCCTAGGGATCACCCAGGACGGAGACCGTGTGGCCTTGGCCACGTACCAATTGAAGGGAGAAGCCCGCTATTGGTGGTACCTGATGGAAGCAACCCATACCATAGCCACCATGACCTTTGCCGAGTTCGAAACCCTATTTCTCGACAAATACTTCCCCACACCCCTTCGCCTGGCCAAGGAACAAGAGTTCCTGAACCTTAAGCAAGGAACAATGACCGTCACTCAGTACGAGGCCAACTACAAGGAACTGTCCCGTTATGCCTTAACCTCCATTCCAACCGAGGACAAGAAGGCAAGAAGGTTTGAGTCGGGGCTAACAACTGCTAGAAGGGCTGTGGTGGCTCAAGCCTTTACCACATATGCTGAAGTCATGAAGTGTGCTCTCCGGCTAGAGAGTGAAGAGAATGACTTCAAAACCCGGTGGAGGAAGGCAAATAACAGCACCGGTGGACCGATCCGAACCCATCCACCAAGCAACAACCGTGAACCTTACCTCACCAAACCCTCTAACCTGCTTCAAGGCAACCAACTCTGGAAGACTACTACACCAGGGCGTGGCGAACCACAAAGAAATGGTCGGGACTTAACGACAGTTCGGTGCTACAACTGTCAGGCTATGGGCCACTACAGTCGCCAATGCCCGCAACCTCAGAAGGAGGGTAATGGGAGCTTTGGACAGACAAGTTTTGTGAAGCAAAACCCTGGAGGCTCATCACAGCAGCAGAATGGGCAAAACAAGGGAAAACAGCCCATGGAAACCCAGCAAGGCACTGGAGGGCGTATCTTCGCGCTACAGACTAAGGAACAAGAGCAGGATCCCTCTGTGATCCAAGGTACGCCATTATAATACCTGCGTACAAGCTTTGTTCAACTCTAGAGCATCTCTCTTGCTTATGTCTGATGCCTGCAAAACTGCACTAGCACTAGAAATAGAACCCCTAAGTACGAGTATGATAATAACATCACCGTTTGGGGGGAGTATAGCTACTAGTCTAATGTGTAGAGGGTGCGAACTAGAGGTAGCCAACTTGCGCCTAACCTACGATCTTAAAGTAATCAACATGGCGGATTTCGATGTAATCCCAGGGATGGACTGAAAATCAGCACATCGAGTGGTCATAGACTACCATCAGAAGATGGTGACCGTGTATACCCCCGAAGGGACTCATTTCCAATTTAAGGGGGATAGACAGACGGTGAGCTCGACGAGGAGAAGATCCAGGTGGCAGAATCTGTAATGCCCTGAATTTTGGGTACGTTAATGAGGCATTTATTACATAATAAAGAGAGTCTGGCTCATTATTACATCATAAATACATCATAAGTAAAGGGTACATTTATTCAACAAGGAAGGAAACTAGGATTCCTAATACTACTCTGCTTGCTCTTCCATCCTAGCAAGCTCCTCTGCTCCAAAAGCTTCCACGGTGAACTGTTCGTCTTGAACATCTACAAGGTCTGACACATTATACCAGCGTCACCACCAATATAATATGTCAGGGTCACCAAAGGTAACACCATGAGCTACAAAAGCTCAGCAGAACAATCACATACCCGCTAACCCATAACTTACAAACAATAGGTTATACAATCATTGATTTCCACATGATATATGTATACACAGCTAACAATGACACATCCATATTCGTTAATCAACTATCGTTGGTGTCCAAGATTCTTCGAGTTTCTCTTACGCAACTCATCGTAGACCGTGTCTCCATTTTCATATACAAATCAACAATTTCCCAAAATTATTTGTTTAACACACCCAACCTCGGTTCCGCCGCGCCGGGTTCCCGAGTATCCTCACAATGGTTCCGCCGCGCCGGGTTCCCATTGGCACACAATTGCATTGGCTCCATACCACGGATAACCAAGCCACAATTCAAAACCCTCGGTTCCACCGCTCCGGGTTCCCGAGTATCTCCACAATGATTCCGCCGCTCCGGGTTCTCATTGGGTTTTTCACAAATCTTTTTTTTACACACGCACATACACAACTCACATTATGCAACCAAAACCGGTCATAATGTAGTTTCAAAATGTTTCCTTCCTTGGAAAACATTTCCTTTCATTAATCACACCCTAAGTGCCATGTTTCTACTTTATCGGTTCTCGTGTCTCGTTTACATGCAAAGACTCTGCGGTAGGACAAAAGTAAGCATGAAACATTCTAACAAGATCATCCAACTCTATATTATACCATAAGTAACACAATCAATTCATGTATACAAACTCATACTCCTTGAAATATCAAAATACGAATACTTTGAATCACATGGTAACGTTTTAACTTTCGAAAAACCGTTCTCTCTTAGAAATTCAAAACAACAACGTTATACTTGAGTAAGTAAGTAAGTAAGTAAGTAAGGATTTCCTTACCATTCTTCTAGGCAGTAGTAACGGCTTACGGACGGTACGTCGGCGGTCGGACGGAGTAACTTCCTACGGGAGCTTCGAAAGAGAAAGGTTTCTCTCAAAACTTGACCTTGGCTAACACTACTCTACTTTATGGATCGAAGGGTGGTCGGGTGGTGGTTTAGTGGCGGTCTTGGATGAGTTTCTTGAAGAACACAAGAAGAACTCAAGAACAAGAAGAACAAAAGAAAGAACAAAGAAATTCTAGAGGGAAGTTGGAGCAAGAAGTGAAGGTGTGAGTTGAAATGCTTGGAATGGGGTCCTATTTATAGGCAAAACCTTGGCTCTCTCTCCTCTCTCAAGGCCGGCCTCCCCATTCTCTCTCCATACCTCAAATTTTGACACTTGTCAAGCAATCTTTGAAAGATCAAGGCCTAACCCTAGGCTTGCATGGCTAGATTGTACCAAGGATTGGATTTGGAAGATTTTGGAAGATTTGATGGAGAGAAAGGATAAATTGTACAAGATTTGGTGCTTAAACAATAATAGAAGTACAATGGGGAGATAGATGTTGGCTAGGAAGAATATACACCCAAAGATTTGAAAAGATGAAGAAAGATCATGGGAATCAATCAAGGTACAACCAAATCTTTCCTCCTTCTTCCTCTCTTTCTCTCTCTCTCTCTCTCTCTCTCCCTCTCTCGGCTACTCTCTCTCTCTCTCGGCATCTCTCTCTCTCTCTCTCTCTCTCTCTCTCTCTCTCTCAAGTACACTATATATATATATATGCATATAATAATATAGAAGTACAACTACTAGATTTCCCAAAATCTAATTAAAGAAATCCAATTTAGGCACATGTTTCTAATAAACAATTAGATATAGTACTTTTGCAAATCTAGGATATTGATACACATGTACAAATGCCCAAAATTTAAATATAGAATTGGTACTAAGTACCCCAATTAAATAATAGGCTAGGATTCTCCCTATTAAAATAATAATAAATTGCTACTATTAAATTAATCAACAAAGTACTAGGAAATCTAGGGTTTAGATATACCAAAATATTTTAATGCATAAAAGTACATGGGAATCCAAATCTTGATTATTAAAACAAAGCCTTGTACTTTGTTGGAAGATTAAGGCTATTACCCAATGGGTATTAATTCCCCTTGTGGTTAATAACCAATGAATAATAGAAGGGTGGGAGAATCCCCAATAAATAATGCATATATGTACTTGCACATGTGTTTAAAATATATATAATACTATATCTTTGTACTTATCAAAATATTTTAATGAGAGGCCTATTATCCAATGGACAAAGATTACCCTAACTTCTATTGACCAAAGGGTAAAGGCAAAAGGTTCATCTAGTAACTAGGTGAGTTTGGTTGCTCGGTTCCTCCAAGTAGTCGGTTGGAATCTAATTAGATTGGCCCCGAAGGACTAGAATCTAATTACGACGGATTACTGAAAGTAAAAATAAGTAATTCAAATATTTAACGAAATTTTTACCTTCCAAAAATCAGGGCTGTTACAGAATCAACTATTTGGATGGCTAGCTAGGCTCCAATTGGAAGAAGCCGACAGAATGGAAGTGGGATTACCACACATCGTGTGCGAGTACGCCAATGTTTTCCCTGAAGAACTTCCTGGCTTAGCACCCAAAAGATAGATAGACTTCTCTATAGAATTCCAACCAGAAAATGGCACCAATCTCTATGGCACCATACCAAATGGCCCCTGCTGAACTAATGGAGCTCAAGACCCAATTGAAGGAAATTTTGGAAATAGGTTTAATATCGTTAGATGGGGAAGCATGCGGATTCGACAAGGACGTGCTAAGGAATGTTTGTAGGATACGGGTCCGCATGATGATTTGGTAGAGGTTTTGTATTTGACGTTGGTGTTTACGGTAGAAACCTTACCAAAGGCGTACGACGAGGAAAATTGTGCGACAGCAGAAGCAACTTCAGCCCCGCCTGGGTAAGTAGGTGATGAGGCTTAATTTGATGCAAAGGATTGTGATGAATGCCAGAAACGCTGTCGTCTTACTCCGAGATACTCCTAGGGCCTGCCGAAGCTTTGGACAGTGACCGTGTGATACCAAACCATTTTGGGGCGTTTCAAGACCCGTATGGCAAATATGTCTAATCCGTAGCCATGCGCCAATTTCGGGGACAAAATTGTTTTAAGGGGGATAGATTGTAACAACCTTGATTTTTAGTAAGTAAAAATTTAGTTAAAAATTTGAATTTTTATTTTTAATTACTTGGATTTGCTTCCAAAATTCCTTTTAATAATCCGTCGTCAGTTGATTCTAGTCCTTTAAAATTTTATCTCTTGACCAGAAGTCCTTCGTGGCAAATCAAATTAGTTTCCAACCGATTAGTTGGAGGAACCTAACTACCAATTCATCTAGTTACTTTCTCCTAACCCTAGATGAGCCTTTTGAACCTTCCAAACTCATTTAGTTACGTTTGGACCATTACCCATTGGGCGATAAATGCTAGGGTAATCTTTGTCCATTGGACAATAGGCCTTTCATTAGAATAATTTGATTAGTACAAAGATATAGCAATATATTGGTGTATATTCACATGTGCAAAGGACAAATATGCATTGTTTATTAGATATCTTTTCCCCGATTATCCATTGGTTATTAACCGCTAGGGAAACTATTGCCCATTGGATAATAGCACTAATCTTCCAACAAGGTACAAGGTTTTTATTAAATAATCAAGTTTTGGATTTCCCATGTGATTTTGTGCATTAAAATATTAGGTAAATCTAAACTCTAGATTTTTAGTATTTTTTTTAATGAATTAGTACTAGTACCTATATCATATTTTAATGGGGAAATCTTAAGCCATATATTCTTGGTACCTATGTATATATAGGCATGTGTACATATATACAATATTATATATAGATATAGATTTCCAAAAGTACAATATCTATTAGTTTAATAGAAACATGTGCCTAATTCGAATTCTTTAATGGGATATTTGATTTTGAAAATCTAGTACCTTTGTACTTCTACAATATTATATATATATATAGTGTACTAGGAGAGAAGAAAGAAAGATTTGGTTGTCCTTGCCATGATCTTCTTGCATCTTTTCAAATTCATGGGTGTATATTCTTCCTAGCCAAAAATCTACCTCTCAATTGTCCTTTTATGTTTGTTTAAACACCAAATCTTGTACAAACCCTTCTTCCCTCTACCAAATCTTCCATAATCCAACCCAAAGTACAAAAATCTAGCCACGCAAGCCTAGATAGCCCCATGGCCTAACCCATCAAGCTTTTAATCAAGCTTGACAAGTGAAAGAAATCAAAGATGTAGAGAGAGAGAGAGAGAGATTCGGTTGAGAGAGGGAGATGAGGAGCCTTGGCCTATAAATAGCAAGCCATTCCAAGCTTAAACTCACACCTTCACACCTTCACTCCTTTGCTTTCACTTCTCTCTAGAAACCATTTCGTTTTCCAGACAGCTACTGTCCCTTCGCAAATCCTCATTTTTCTCATGCTTAAAGTTGTTTTTAGAACCAACTCCCTTCGGGAAAGTTGTAGAGCACTTCAAGACCTTCAAGTTAGGCCCTAGAACCACCCTAATCGGTCGAGAAACAAAAAAGATACTGATATCCGAAGTTCAGTAAAAATCTCGGATTTCCAGTTCCAGACAGCATACTGTCTCTTCCTTTATCACCATTTTTCTCCTACCTAAAGTAGTTTCTAGGATCAACTTCCTTCACAAAAGTTGTAGAGCGCTTCTAGAGCTTCGATTTCAACCCAAGAACGATCGTATTCGGCTAGAGATTGACTGAGTTAATGCCAACCAGAGTTTGGTCCAGATTTGCGAGTTTCACCACCCGTAGGATTTTCCAACAAGCTTATTCGGCCCCGACTAGTTTTGGATCAAGGTAGATTAATCTCTACTCATTCTCCCTAGCATAACTTTCCTAATCATTTTCCTTAAAGTAGATAAGGTTTACTATCGTTTATAATGATTGGAATGCACGATGAACTTAGCTTTGGCGAATGGAAGTATGAGCATGTTGAATAATCGATATTTACATTAATAAACATATGTTGTTTAGAATTTTCCACAAAGGAAGAAAGTACGAATTTTTTTTAAAAGATTGGAATGTTATCGCTTGAACGGAACTATTCGGAATTTGATCTTTAAAAGCGTTATGTGCATGCTTACGTGAATTGCTTGCATTACTTGTGGTATAATGTTGAGTTGGATGATCTTGTTAGTTTAAAGATTTCAATGAATGATGTCGTATGTGAAAAGTCCAACCGCGGAGTCGATGCATGAAAATGAGACACGGAAATCGAGAAAGTAGAAACATGACACCTAGGGTGTGGTTAATGAAGAGATGTGTTTTGAAACCGCAATGTGGCCGGACTTGATAGCCCATTGTGTGTATGGAAACCCGCGATGTGGCCGGACTTGGTAGCCCATCGTGTGGATTGTGAAAACCGCAACGTGGCCGGACTTGCACTACAAGAAAAATTGCATTGGGTGACGAATGAATATCGTCACAAATTGCTTGTTTTTCGTCACAAATAATATAGGTGACGAAAAAAAATTTGTCGACTAAAGGTTGTCGAGGATTCCTACCTGGTGACGAAATCTATTTTTCGTCACCTATAGTGTCTTTTGATGACGAAATATTTCGTCATCAAAAAGTGAATAATTTGTGACGAAATTTTTTTCCTCACTTATTGTGTTTTTTGATGACGAAATTTTTTGTCATAAATTATTCTTTTTGGCAACGAAAAAATTCGTCACTGATGAGTCTCATCGGTGACGAAAATTTTTATTGCAAAAGACATTTTCATATGGGAAAAAAATCCTTCTTTCTTACTCTTGCTGGGTTTCGAACCCGAGTCTCTTGAGTTTTTCGCGCAAGCTCTAACCAACTGCACCACACACACTTTTCAATAAATATTTGAAATATCTAATATATAACATATATGTTTAACATAAAAATATATTTCAAATGTAATTTTGAACCTTTAAACATTAAAATTAGTAATTTTGATAAACATGAAAGTTGTAGGCAATTGAGTTATTGTTCAAACCCAATTTGAATTATCTCAATCGGAGTTTTTAGTAAAGAGTTATGTTCGAAATACATTTAGTGACAAAGCGCAATTCATAAATTTCGTCACAAAAGGTACCCATTTGATGACGAAATATATTTTTCGTCGCTGAAAGCGTTAAAATGGTGACGAAATTATTTTTCGTCACCAAAGTTAAGCATTTGGTGACAAAAAAAATATTTCGTTACTAAATTGGTCTCATTTAGTGACGAAAATTTTTTTTTGTCACCAAATGATTATCTTTGGCGACAAAAAATAATTTCGTCACCTTTTTTTAAGCTTTTGGTGACGAAAAATGTATTTCGTCTCCAAATGGGTACTTTTGGTGACGAAAATATTTTTTTCGTCGCTAAATAGGTATAATTGGTGACAAAATTATTTCGTCACGGAAGTTGTCAAAACGGTGACGAATTTATTTTTTCGTCGCCAAATATACTCATTTAGTGACAAAATTAAATTTCGTCGCCACTTTTTCGTCACCAATTTTCATTTTTCTTGTAGTGTTGGTAGCCCGTTGTGTGAATGAAAACTCGTAATGTGGCCGGACTTGGTAGCCCATTGCGTGGATTGTGAAAACCACAATGTGGCCGGACTTGGTAGCCCATTGTGAATATTGCCAATGCGGCCGGATGTGGTAGCCTCATTGGTAATATGGTTTGGTTATCCACGGAGAGGAGCCAATACAAGTTTTGTGTGCCAATGGGAACCCGGTGCGGCGGAACCATTGTGAGGATACTCGGGAACCCGGAACGGCGGAACCGAGGTTGGGTGTGCGGAAAAATAATTTTGGAAATGTTGATCAGTATATGAAAAATGGTGACACGGTCTACGATGAGTCGCGTAGGAGAAACTCAGAAAATCATGGACACCAACGATAGTTTGAATAGCGAATGTGAATGTGTTATTGTTACTGTCTGTTGTATATAACCTATTGTTTATAAGTCATGGGTTAGCGGGTATGGGATTGTTCTGCTGAGCTTTCGTAGCTCATGGTGTTACCTTTGGTGATCCTGACATATTATACTGGTGGCGACGCTGGTATAATGTGTCAGACTTTGTAGATGAGCAGGGTAAGCTGTACACCTTGGAGGCTTTTGGAGCCGAAGAGCTGGCAAGGATGGAGGACCAGCCGGAGCTGTAGTTAGGAACCTTAGATACCCTCCCTTGTGTATTAAAAGTACTCATATGAGAATTATGATGTAATAAGAGCCAAACTCTATTTTGAGGTTTCAATGAAATTGTCTTTTTAACGTATCCAAAATTGGGGGCGTTACAACTCAAGTCAAAACTTTTTTCAAGGACTAAGTTGAAGGAAAAGTATGCACAATCAAAAGTCATAGTATTTATGTGCAATATTGTTGTCCAGTGTCCACTATTTGAACTCAAATCATTTAACGATGCAGTATGATATGAAAGAATCAAAAAAGCCACGGAAGATTTGCAAGCTATTTTTAACTGAAAAAGGTTTTGTGACTCACAACAGAAAAACAAGGAATAGCTTAGAGGAGGAAAGTCCATAGCTGAAGCCAAAGAACTAAAGAAACATTTCCAAAACCATTCCAGACAGTGAAAGCATACTTCAGTATCTTATAATTAGAAATACTAACCTATGCTTCCTTGAAGATTAAGAAAGGCCAATACTTTTGATTATACTAATCTAGCTTGAAGAGAATGGTAGACTAGGTAATCCATCAACCAAATAATTTGGCAATTGGCTGCTGCATTTTCACAATCAACCACTGACCTCTGCATCAAGTAATGGTTTTAGGACCGAAGCTAATGATTTCCGTAGTGATTCAATGGAAATGTACAAGGCCCCAATATCACTAAAAGAAGTACTAGTACCATGCACACAAAATCAGCTCGTTGAAAAGAACACTATCAATAGTGTTGGTACTCACATTTTCAAGCCGCAAAAGCTTGCTACTAGTTTTTTTTTTTTTCCTTTTCGAGAGGACTGCAACTAGCTATATTAATTGCACATGAAATTGCTCCTCAACTATGTCCTTGTACAATATCGACACTTCAAGGTAACGATGTTATAGATAGTTAATATCGGAAATGTAGCAACTTTTTTCTTGGCTTACAAGGCCCAACATGCACATGTGAGGACATTTTCTAGTTGACCAACTACACTTACACTGATGGCAGCCGCTTAAATAAACGAAGGTCCCATACATCTTTTGAGGTATAGTGAATGTATTCGTCAAGTCCTAACAAAAATGTGTACCATACTAGTGGTTAAAACCAGAGATGTATTTATAGCAATGCTAACAAGGAAGACAAAGTGGCAAAGAGAACCAGTGTATGCCTAAGCGTAACGACCCTCCAAGAGAAAGAAAAAGCATACTTACATTAGATATTATGCACCCAAGGACAATCAAAGCTGCATTTGCCTGCACATAAATCAAATATTATACTGTGTGGTAATAGCAGCTTAAACAGGTAAGCAAGCCATCTGTACTAGAATTTTACATTCCGAAATAGCTGTAATAAAGCAAGCCATTTCAATAGGTACCTCTCAGCGGATAACTTCCAAGAAAACTTCAACATTCAGTACGTTTCTCCTAGTGGCCAGTAGAATAAGATATCATGATATGCGGCAAGTAGGATTGTTTAACAATGTGCAGAGAAGGATTACTAGAGCTCGTATATTCAAACTAGTTCCTTTACAAATGTAATGATGTACATCACCTAGTCTTCTACTATAAAAAATAAAAAAATAAAAAATAAGAACCTCTTTACCAAATACATGGATATTCATGTTCTACGCAAAATCATAGATAGTATACAAACTAAAAAATCTTCAGCTTTGACAAATCTCATAGACGAACTTCGGGAAAAGTTTTTAACAATAGCTTTCCAATAAATGTTCAGAGAATTGATTTGCATTTAAAAAAGTCACGGAGAGACAACGGACAACATATTGTCCTCATATAAAATGTCTAAGATAATATAACAAGATTCTCTGGGACACCAACTCTAATTAACGTTGCTCATATGACCAGTCCACATCTCTCCATATATATCTCCAGAACTGATATTTGCTGTCGTCGATCAATTATTACCAAAACTTTTGCCAAGCCACACAAAGTAAAATGTGGATGCTCAATTTTGTTCAATAGGTGGGGAAAGGAATGAATTCAATTCACATACATAATATCAGTCAGCAATTTAACCCAGTATTTATTTATATTTGTTACAACCAATTATAATAATATCCAATATGCAGGAAATAGATGCTCAAGATGTCCAATTCCAATACGCTAGTTTCAACTATATGATTATAGTAATTATGTCAAAACTTGTACAGATTCACAGCTCATATGTACAATCAGGCAGGTGCAAACATAGTGTTAAACTTAAATAAGCTCCTCTACACCTCAATACTAAAACGAATGGTAATAATGGGCTCCACATTCAAAACCCGCAAAACAACAACAAAGTTTTACTTTTCACATTTGATTTCACAACACTAAAAGTGGTGACTACATGTACACAGAGATGATTTCATTAGCAAACTTACAACAGAGGCGACATTACTGAATACAAGTAAGCCACTCATCAGACAACGCCATATTGTGTGGCAACTTCTGTCAGTCTGTAGAAACACTTCCAAAAAAGTTATTATAGTTTTCATAAGAGCAAAAAATACTGGCCAAGAAACCAGTTGATAAATGTATATGCCATTGCATTTTATGGTGCTATTTTATTAATCATTTTTAATTGTGTTTCTTCAAACCAAACCCGAACTTAAGGTTGGATAGTTAATTTACCCAAAAAAGAAAATCAAGTTTGGAGAAATAACCACTATATATAGCACAAGACATCATACAGAATTATAGCCATAACACAAAAGAATCAAAAGATCATTGAACAGTCAATCAGTGGCTTGAAACTGAATTTGTTCCTCTGAGTTGTTCAAACTTCTTTTTGCAGCCAACTATTCAAAAATTTAGCATAAAGAAAAAGGTATCAAGAAACATCGAGGTCAGTTGACAGACATTTCCCACTTTTAACCACAAAAAACAACTCACAGCAGACTAGATTTGTTGATTTCTCAAGTAGCCCCAGGACAATACTCTAAGACCTACCATTTACAGGCCAACCACAGGTGTCAGACTGCTCAATCATTTGGTAATGGGGCATCTTTTAGATTTTACCCATTAAGAACAAATAACAACTAATGTGGCACAGTGATATTTGTGTAGACACCTCCCAAAGCGGGGCATCGCCATAGAGATTGATCGTTGCTGTTTGTTTGGTTGTTTGCTTCATAAACCAAGATCGTGGAAATTCCCATGCTAGGAGCATTGCCACACGATAGCGGTTATCATCAAAACAGAGTCGGCACCTAGTTTATAAAACTAGGAAAAACAAGTAGAGATTCTGGGTGCGGGAGCCAAAAGTACAATAAAGGGAATGTGTTAGGCACCCCTCTTTGCCCAGTCGTGAGACTGGCCCATAATTGTTTGACACATGATTAATGCTTGCTCTATGTAATTCTAACACATAAACTGATTATTTAGCCTTTAAACAGTTAATGGTGAACCAAGATGTAATTGAAACATGCAGCAGAATAAGTAGAATAAAACAGATCTATTCCAGGGGATGGATTCCGCAGCCGGTGAATGGATTTCACGGCCAAGGAATCCTCTTGGTTTTATGTATCGGTCGAGAGATTGATTTCCCAACCGATGTTCTTCCTCACACCAAACTATACGATTAACAGAGAGTTAAAATCCTACAATTAGCATGCATAAACTGAAAATAAAATGGGCCCCTGGGCCTCACCACCTTGATCCTTCAGGGGCTTGATTGTTTCGGATTGAGGGTGATTTACTGATTTGCTTCTTGCCCTAGGGTTAGGGTTTGAACTTCGGGATTTGGATCATCTGATCGCTGCTGCCTTCGGGAGGTTAGGGCTTTTGTAGAGGGGATGTGAGAGAGTATATTTGCAGAGTTTCATGGCTAGAGAGGGTGAATTGACATATCAATTTCGGAACCCTAAGGGCCCTTTATATAGGCAATTGGTGACTCACTCCGGCCAATCAAATGGCATGATCAAAAAGGAATTCTAGGGTAAAAAGATCTCTAGACGCGATCTGCTGCGTAGCCTGAACGCATCGGAGAAAGGCTGCTAGGGTTTTGAGGATCAGATCAAATGTATGACAGAACATTCCATAATCTGGAAAATAGATGATCTAGCAGTCGAGGATATGATTAAGTGGCCAAAGGATAGGCCTGGTGGCTGAATGATCAATCTCTCAGGGAGATTTTCAAGCAACATGCTTCACGGGTGAAAGAATTAAGTTGAGGTCGTGAGATCAATGTTACGGCCAAAAGATAGATTTTCCTAAGATACTGTATTTTTGTCTGAAAGGCTTTTTGGCTCTGAATTGGGTCCTTTAAGTGGCTAAAAGTTCTCACCATAAGTCCTAAGGTTCACGAGAAGTCAATAGCAATCAATGTATCCATTCATCATCGAGATGGTTCCCAAGGTGGGACTTGAAATAATCATTAAGCCAAATTGGGGCGTCTACAGATGCCCCTCTTTGACTGAACTTAGATGGATCGCGAGACATGTTTAAATAAGAGTCAAAGCTGTAAAAGCAACTCAATTTGGTCAAACCACTATCCCAAGGGTTTTTGAAAAAAGGATTTAGTTATGGTCGGGCCGGGAGGCTGCCTACATATTCCACAAGGGAAATTTAGACCAACTGTAGTTTAGGGGCAATAAAGAAAAATAAAAAGTTTGGAAGGTTAGAGACAGAAGACGTACCTTTAGGCTTAAAAAGCCATAGTGCAACGTACCTAGGCTAGGCCAGGATTTTGGTGGAGAGTAGTTTAAGGAGCGCAGGGCTGCCGGTGAAATTTTTGCGGAGAGCATCTTCAAAATTTTGGGGTAGATCAATACACGGCGGGTGAGTCAATTGCTTTTCTTGATCATCCTTACTTTGATTGAGGGGAACTCGGTAGGGTAGCCTATCCTTGCGAATGAGCTTGATGGAATATATGTAATTGGGTGGAATCCAAACCATCTTCTGGAGACAATCGAATGCCGGTTTTGAGATATGGGGTGGAATCCAACCATCTTCTGGAGACAAGTTGGACACCGATTTTGAGATATGGGGGGCACAAGGCCAGTAACTGGAGCACAGAGCTTGAGATGAGAAAACTGAGGCATGGAGCCGGTTGTAATCATAAGGTGAGAGCTTGAGGAGTCAGAGTTTTGGGCTTGAGGTGATTGAACCGAGGTGCGGAGCCGGTATCAATCATATGGCGAGAGCCTAGGATGTTGGAGCTTGGAGCTTGATAGAACCGAGGCGTAGAGCCGGTTGCAGTCTGAAGGTCTGTGCACGGATCTTTCCTATCATAAATTTTGGCGTAGAGCCAAAGGATCGAGGTATTGGATCGATCAAAAAAAACTGAGGCACAGAACCAGTTAATTGCAGGATTTACCTATTTCATGAGAGAGATGCAAAATATAGTATGTATATGATGGTGATAGTTAGATGTGATAATGGTAATGGTGATGTAATTGATGTAGACTTGAAGTGAATAATGCAATATGTGCACGGGCCCGTGCATGTGTGCTTGTTTTAAGCATAGAGCTTCTTTCAAGTCCTAGACTTGAGCATTCAGAGCATAGAGCTCGAGCATTCAGAGAGTAGAATCCGAGCATTCAAAGTACACGCTTTGAGCATCCAGTACGCAGTGGTTGGGCATTCAAGCGTAGAGCTTGAGCATTCAAGTATAGAACTTGAGCATCCAGTACACAGTGGTTGGGCATTCGAAGAGCATCGAGTATTCAAAATGTTGAATTTTGAGCATTCAAGCGTAGAGCTTGAGAACATATGATATCCTATTGATTGGTATGGCATAGAGCTAGTTGAGATAGTGGACTTGGGCATAGAGCCGCTGGGTGAATGAGATGGCGAGCGCAAGGCTACTAAATACGAGGCTACAGAGCTCAAGGTGTAGAACTTGCTGGAATGGTAGTGAGCATGGGCGTAGAGCCGCTGAGTAACTTGATCATGGAGCTGCTGATAGCGAGCATAGAGCTGCTGAGTGAGCTGCTGGGAGGTAGTGAAACTATTAAGATGGTTGCTGCATGGGTGAAGCTGCTGAAGTGGGATAGAGAGCGCGAGGCTGCTGAATGGTTATAGGCATAGAGCCGCTAAACTGGTGAGTATGGGCATAGAGCTGCTGAGATGGTGAATACGGGTGTAGAGCCACTGAGATAATGGTGAGGGTAAACATGGGCGTAGAGCCGCTGAATAGCTTGATGGTAGCGAGTACGGAGCTGCTGAGGTGGAGCTGTCAAGATGGTGAACCAGTAGCAAGCGTAGAGCCGCTGAAGTAGTTGATCATAGAGCTACTGAGTAAGCATAAAGCTATTGATGGTGCAAGGAGTATGGTGTTGTACAGTAACTTGGGCACTGGGATGCTATGCTGTTGGGAGTATAAAGCTGTTGGACGGATGGACATGGATTTGTTGAGTGACTTGATAGTAGTGGGTACTGCTAAAGAGTTGCTGAGATGGCGAGCTCGTTGCTGCTAGGCGAGCTTAGAGTTGCTGATTGTGATGATGGAGTTGCTAAAGCGGAGGGATGTGAAGCCACTGAATATCCTGATGAGTGCTGCTAGACTGTTAGGTGGCCAAGGGTTACGGGGTTGTGAAGATGGAGTAGCTTTGATGATGGTGAGTAAGTACGAGGCTGGTTGAGCACAATGCTGCTAGGATAGCGAGGTAGTGAGCCAAGAAGCACGTGGTGGTATGGTGAGCATGGATTTGCTGTTGGGATGGTGGAGTCTGTTTAAGTAGCTTTGATGGAGCTGTTTGCTCTGGAGTGAAGTTACTTAGGCGTAGAGCCTGAGTGAGAGTTTAAATGACCAGCAATCGGTAAGCTTACGCTACGGAGAAAGCTTGTGTATGACATTCTTCTTGCCCAGCCATGCCCCCAAGGTTGATTCCATCATTGTTTCTGTCGGTCACGGACCCAGAATTTCATAATTGCTTGGATTGGTGCACTGAGCAAAAACTGATGCTACTGTGGGAGATTGATTAAGGGGCCAAGAAATAGATCCAGCGGCCGAATAATTGATACCTCAGCCGAAGGATCAAAATCTCAGTCGTGTAATCGCTTGGTTTCTAGAGCTTTATAAAAGGCCACGACCTCGGCGTTTTATTTCCATTTCTCTTCTTTTTCTCTTCGTTCCGTTCTACCGAAGATCTCCACCAAGAGCCTCTTCACTTCTTCTATCCTTCATTCCCGTCGGGTCCGGGCCATGGGTGACATGCGTTCAGCGATCGCAGAGGGAGTCCACAATGGTCTCGATCTTGCCTTGATGCTTGATTAAGGACCCTTGCATGGGGGGTTTGCTTCCGTGACACAGAACTCCTAGGGTGGCGCTTGTACGCGGTATGATGATTTTTCTGGGCCATGTGGTGATTCTTTTGAGCCATGTGGTGTCTCTTTTGCACCATAGTACTTCTCTGGCATACGTCACCCTGGGGGTGTCCTCTTCTTTTTTGCAACTGGTCTCTGGTGTTCGGACCACCGAAAGATTCGGCATCCTCTTCTCCTTCTTGTTTTCTTTTCTATATTTCTTCCTGCATAGGTTAGTCTGACAGGAAACCGATGTATAGTTTTTTTAGGAAATGTGGGATGATTCACTTTTTGATGTAAAAAGCTTTTGTTATATGAAATAAAATCTTTTGCTCTGATATGTGATTGTGTATGCTGCATTTGTGTTGTTTTGTTTAGTATGAAATTCGTATTTTAATGAACTGGACAAAACCGTGAAACTTCTCTGTAAAACAGTCATTCTGGCGGCCGAGAGATCAATTAAGCGGCCGAGGGATCGATTCGTCTTCCTGGATTGACTTTGAGTCAGCCTTGATTTTTATGGGCTGGGGAATCAATCCTACGGCCGTTATATCAAAGATCTGGCTGAGAGACTGACTTGGTTAATGTGGATTTTAGAATCTGATTTTGATTCGGACTGGGATTCGACCTAGCCTATAAGTACACGTTCTACGAACTTTGATAGTTTGTCAGCAACTGTCCTTAACACATGGCACAACCAAATCTTGATCAGTGGTTGGATTCCTTCAATGGCCTTGACCATTTACTCTTTAGGTCTTTTGGCATGGATTTCCTCTTCTCCCTTCGCCAAGTTCCTGTGAATTTTTCTTTTCTCCGTGCGGCCACCAGCTTATGGGATCCTGTTCTTCATGTCTTTCGATTTAGAAGAGAAGAATTGTGCCCTACTATCAAGGAGTTTGCAGCTGTCATGGGTCATTTGGATAGAGAAGGTCTCATTGTCCTTAACCCTTTGTTTAACCGTGGCAACCTGCTAAAGGCTTTGCTCCAAGTTCAGAAACATGAAGTTAGGTTTTTCATGGTGAATGGAAGGTTGGAAACCCTACAGCTTGTTCGGCGCTTTGGTACAGCCGAAGCTCATCTTCAAGTTCCTCGACAGAAATCATGCTTTCATGCGCTATGCGCCTGTCTTCTCCATTACTACTTGCTGGGCCCTTCCTCTGGTCATGCTGATTCTATGTTGCTTGACTTTGCCCAACAGATTGGTAAACATGTGGGCTTTGCTGGTTTAGTGTTAGCAGAGACCTTGATGGGTCTCGATGCAGTGAAAGGTAATTCAACATCCCAGTTCTCAAGCAGTCATTTATTGCCAAGTTATCCTTCCGCTCATCGCTCTTTTGTTTTGACTCAAGTGTTCTCACAACTTGTAATTTTCCCTTGTTTTTTTATAGGTATGGTTATTTAAGAAGCTGAGGGTATGGGATGCACCAGAGCGGCTTCCCTATAGTTCAGACCATTACATGGAGCACTGTGTGACTAGACAATTTCCAACTGAGGCTGCTTGGACGACATGGATGGAGACTCGCAAAGGCGATCGGATTCAATGGGTTTGCCCCTGGTATGGCATTAAGAGCATGACCTTAAGTACCATGAAGCAGGAGAGCACAGATACATTAAATTATCAACCCTGGTTTTAGAAAAACATCAGTTACATTTTGATGCATGAAAGCAGCAGATAAAAGAGAGAGAAAATAAGCAACGAGAAAAAGAAAGACTGATTTGGCAATATAACCACATTTGCTGTCTTATTTAGAGTTATATGCAGGCTAATTATTCTACACGATCTTGGGTTGCACTAAACCTCAAAAGCTAGTTGTTGAAGGGAGGTGCCCTCATGATTATGTACTTTACATCACCTTTGAAACCAAGTACAATGAGACTTCACTTCACGCCCTAACGTGCAACGTGTTCATAGCATGTCACACGGTCTTAGGTAGAATACAACCCCAAAAGGTAGCTACTTAACTAAGGGTGCCCTCACACTATATATTTCATATAACTCTGTACCCATGCAACGTGAGACTTCACTTCACATCCTCCTTGTGCTCTTCGTTACACTCCCTCCTCAAGTAGAGTGTGCTAACACGGCATGCTCGACCCCAAAAGCAACCTATTGAAGTGAGGGTGCTCTCATGCTTTACAATCCACACTACTTTTGTACCTAAGTTTTATGAGGCTTTGCTACACAATTTCTTATAATTGACTATCCTATAATCCTTTTGTGGAGTATACTTCAACATCCAATAGTAGACAATATAAGAAAGCAATAATTAAAAATAGACCATGAGCTAACAAGAATGCAAAGACTTCACTGAGCCTTTCCAAAAAGCCAAAGCAAAATCACCTTTCAAAACCTGCACATATGCCATCAAACCAGTAGGCAAAAAGATCCTTACTGATACGAGTACCGTAGTTACGTGAGAGACAACAAAAGGCAGCAATCCTGTCACAAACCTCTCCTTTGATTAAATCAGACCATACAATGGAGAAATTACAGGAAAGAGAAAAAAAAAAAACACTTTACATGTCATATTACTCGACATATTTCAAAGAACTACTTCATCAGAGACAACATCTAACAGTCATCACACACATATGAAATAGGATTATAACACAACACACAAATGACATTCAGCAAGAAACCCGTCAAACCAAAAGTCATTCATAACCCTTCAGCTTACAAGGTGCACAGGTTATGATGGACAAGGGAAAGCAAAACTTATATTCGAGCATTTACCAGTAATAAGCAAAAGTCTAATGCAGCTTATCAAGCCTAGAGTCGGAAGTTACATATTAGTATATATTACTGCAATCAACTATAGATGGCTGTCAAATGAATGCATTGGTTAGATGGAAAACCAAACACATCTGCAAACAGACCCATAAAAAATGAAATGTGGTATCATACTCCATTTTGCATCTCGCTCACTTAATTTTTTGTCTTTTAGCATCTAACAAGGGTAGTATAAGAGCCTAAAAGTGTGTTAGAGGCTAAAAGCAGAGTATTAAAATCAACTCTAGAGACTTTCTTGTCAGAGGGTGATATGGTGGAGGAACATGGTGGTGATCAAGAATGGGAGTGGTAAACAGGACAAGAATGGAAGTGGTTGGCCGGACTGGAGCTTCCAAGAGTATGTCCGATGGGGTGTGTCGTTAGAAACGCATCAGTATGGGGGGACATCATACACTCCAAATAGAAGTTCATATATGTGGGCACGTGCCCCAGAAAATTTCATTTATAAAATTGGGTGCGGCCCTCTTTTTTTGGAAAAGCGCGGCGAAGCGCTTCGATTCAGAGTCGCCACTCAGATTTTCACGGTATGCACCCAAGGAACCGAACTCGAAAACGTTTGCTACGTTTGTTTGATTTTGAAAAGGCGTAGATCGGTCCGTCGTCACCTTCAATATCTGAGGTTCGGGAGCCAGGTTACGAGAGGGGAAGGGTTTTATGGCACCCCTCTCGCCCAATCTGGAGATCGGTCTCTACTCGGGCATTTTGTAAAACTTTTGCATTTTTCTCTCATTAATCATATTTTTAGCCAATTAGGGCGGGGAAACAGTTAATGGGGGATTAAAACTGTGACAAGTTGTAGTTATGTGACAAAATGTTTATAGATGATGATTTACTTACAATGGTGAATATAGATTGAGAACAAGCACTGAGAGCAGTCCGGATAAGTTGGAGTACACTGCTTTGAAGGGACGCGAGCAGGTCCCGCACCAGCATGCACTAGCCGAACCACTGCATGTTGGTACTACCTGTGCACGCCACCACATGACTGGCGTACTCCACTTATCTGGTCTCACAATCTTTGTTTGCAACCCTCTGGGCTCTAGAAAGGGACCAACGCACACTCAGGACAAACCACGCAATTCATATCAGCATGTATATGAAAACCATAGATAACAGGAATGGCTAGAAACCATGAGAAGAAACAGAATACCCCATAAACAATGTGGGGACATGAAAGGAGGCCAAGACTAAGATAGATGCAAGGTCCAGCCACTGGATCCTAGCAACACTGCCGTATGCCAGTCCTAAAAAGCCGTACGCCAGTTTTACCATTTGGCCAGTGCTTGGCTTTGCATTGTTTGGGTTCAGGAACATGACCAGAAAGATTCCAGAAGCCCTCCAAAGCAAATAGAAGTAATTATTGAACGCTACAGCTAAACAATTCTAGGATACGGAAAGCTGTAAAATCGGTTATTAGCATGCTAAGGTGGTAACAGAAGTGTAAGCAAGTAAAAATGGACGATCCATGATCCCCATGCCAGTAGTGCACATACTGCCATGACAGGCATACGGCTTGGCTATACTGGCGTGCGCCAGGTTTCATCTCACACGATTGTTGTGTTTTACCAGTTTAAAGCCAGGACTAGTATTGACTACTAGCCTGGACCTTACTAGTTCCCCTCAGGGGTCGAAAATAGAAAGGAACACAAAGGTGGTATACCTTTGGTTGGGATGAATGGATGACTTGAGCTTTGGTTTAGGAAGGTTGAGACTGGATTGGGGGGGGGGGGGTATATTTGTAACGCCTCTCAATTTTGGTCAATAAAAATTTTCGTTAAATATTTGAATTTTATTTAAATTACTTATTTTCTCTTGAGTGGCTATATGATTTCTTGTTTTCGTCGTAGTTAGATTTTTGGTGTAACAACTCCGATTTTTCATTCAATAAAAGCTCGTTGTTATTCGAGATTTCTTAATTTCTCGATGATTTTCTTATTTGATTCCTAGTAGTTCGTATTCAAGCAATTGAACACCGTATCACCGTATTCCTCGACTAGAAACTCTAATTGCACTTTAGCCCCTCAAGGATCGTTTCTTGAACTTTAAGCCCTACCTAGCAAGCCTAGTTAGCTTCTAACCGACTTGTTGGAGAAACCAAACTGGGAAGTCACCTAGTTAATTTTCCCTAACCGTAGATGGACCATTTTGCCCATCTTGAACCTTTTGAACCTTTTCAAAACCCTAGACTAGAAATTGTTTACTTATTTCTTTAATTGTTTTGGTTTTATTCTTTATCCATTGGACGATAACCGTTAGGGTAATCTTTACCCATTGGACAAAAGCCTTTCCTTTATTTTATTTAGTAAGTACATATATATATATATATATATTCACATGTGTAATAAAAAGGACATGTAGTCTTTTTTCAAAAAAACTTAGTTTAGTATTTAAAGTACTCGTACCTTATTATCCTTTGGTTAATAACCGTTAGGGGTTTTATTATCCATTGGGTAATGAGTTCATCTTCCAACTAAGTACTTATCCTATTAAAATAATATTTTGTTAAGATTCCCGGGAGTACAAAAGTACATTTTTATATTAATTAAAGTACTTGTACCTTTTAATTGTTTATTGGGAGAATCTTGACCCTTTTAACCCTTTTAACCCTAGATTACATTAGTACATATGTATATATTATATAAGTACTTGGATGATGTAAATTGCCTTAGTACTCATGTACCCATTTGTTAGTTTATTGAGAAGAATCTTGACCCTTAAAGACTAGTTTGATCTTTTGTACAAAAGTACCCATTATTTTATTTTTGTCTTGCATTAGTAGTACATATATACATGTATATAGCTAGTACATGAGAGAGAGAGAGAGAGGAGAGAGAGGCCGAGAGAGAGAGGAGAGAGGCCGGGAGAGAGAGGGAGAAAGAGAGAGAGAGAGAGAGAAAGGAAGGAAGGAGGAAGAAGAAGAAGGATGGGACTTGTACTTTGATATCTTTCATCCTTTCAAACTTTGAAGATGAATATCTTCCAAAATCTATCACCTTTGTACATCTTTCAATTGTTTAAACAAAGAATCTTGTACCATTGTCTCCAAATCTTCCAACAAATCTCCAAAATCCAATCCTTGGTACAAATCTTAGCCATGCAAGCCTACCATTTAGCCATTGATCTTCCAACCAAGCCTTAACTTCACCCATCAACCTTTCAATCACCATGACATGTGAAAGAAAGGAGAGACTTAGAGAGAGAGAGAGAGGGGCCGGCCAAGGAGAGAGGGAGGGAGAGTTTGCCTATAAATAGAAGCTCACTCCAAGCTTCAAACTCACACCTTCAAACCATTGCTCCAACTTCTCTCTAGAAATTCCAAAAGTTCTTGCTTTCAAAGTTCTAGTTTTCTTGTGTTCTTGAGAGAAACCACTAAACCACCTTCCAAAACCACCTTTAGATCTTTTAAAGTAGCTTAGTTAAGTTAGAAAGTTGTTTCTAGGAAAAGAAAGTACAACTCTTTTCCTTTCGAAGCAAACCGACGCCGTTACGCCGCCGAAATCCAAAACCGACGACCGAATTTTCATAACCTACTACTACCGCCAAGAAGCACGGTAGGATCTCCTTATCTTCCATCCCAAGTAGTTATCTTTACCTACCTTCCCAAGTATAGTCTTGTACCCAAACATAAGTTCATTTGGAAGTATCTTTAATCATTTCATTTAAAGTAGATAATGTTATCTTTTGTTGGAAACGTATGAAATGCATGTTGTTCGTTATTAAGTGATTCAAGCATGTCAAGTAGTTTGAAATGTATGATCTTGTTAGATTGAATATTACAATGAATGATATCCTATGTGAAAAGTCCCACCGCGGAGTCTATGCATGAGAAACGAGACACAAAAATCAAGAAAGTAGAAACATGACACCTAGGGTGTGGTTTATGAAAAGGCGTGTTTTGAAGGGTATGAAATGTTTTGGAAACCGCAATGTGGCCGGACGTAGTAGCCCATTGTGTGGTGTGTGTTTTGTGTGTGTTCCAATGGGAATCCGGGAAAAGTGGAACCATTGTGAGGTTGTGTGTGTTCCGATGGGAATCCGGGAAAAGCGGAACCATTGTGAGGATGTGTGTGTTCCAATGGGATTCCGGATCAACGGAACCATTGTGAGGTTGTGTGCGTTCCCATGGGAACCCGGACCGGCGGAACCATGGTGAGGTATGGCTTGGTTATCCGCGTTACAGAGCCAATGCAACGTGTGCCAATGGGAGCCTGGGACGGCGGAACCATTGTGAGGATACTCGGGAGACCGGAACGGCGGAACCGAGGTTGGGTGTGTTAAAAATTGAGTTTTTGAAAAGGTGATACGTTTATGAAATATGGAAAATGTTGACACGGTCTACGAGGAGTCACGTAGGAGAAACTCATAAATTTTGGACACCAACGTTGATTGATTTATCGAATACGGATGCATTGTTGTTAGTTAAATTGGTTCGATAAGCATGCTATGTGGAAATCTTTGACTATATGTTGTATTGTTGTAAGTTAAGGGTTAGAGGGTTTGGAATATTCTATTGAGCGTTTAAGCTCACGGTGTTGCCCTTTTGGTGACTCTGGCATATTATATCGGTGGCGACGCTGGTATAATATGTCAGATTTCATAGATGAGCAGGGCGAGCTTTATACCTTGGAGGCCTTCGGAGCCGAGGAGCTAGCTGTGATGGAAGAACAAACGGAGCAGTAGTTAGGAACCTTAGTTCCCTCCCGTTTGTAATAAAAGTACCTATTTTCAGTTTTGTTGTAATAAAGAGCTAGACTCAGTTTATTTTCAATAAAAATGTCTTCTTTAACGTACCCAAAATTCGGGGCGTTACAATATCAGTGGAGTGTGTGACTGAAGAACTCCTTTTCTTCCTCTTTCAATGGAGGAGGAAAGAGAGAAAGGAAAAGAAGGTTTTTGGCTCTTTTATGTGGTTAACCCCTTGCAAATGAATGCAAGGGGGGTATTTATAAGGGAGAGAGAGACTGAGGAAGGGGTTGATCAGTTGGGTTAGGAGGTTGGGTTAGGTTAGAAGGGATCCTCCCATGCATTAAATGCATGGGACTTGGCTTGATCGAAGGTGTAAGAGAGAGGGGAAACGTCCCTGTCGAGTGTAATCATCAGGGGGACTGTAGCCCAGGTCAGGGTGGCACAAAAGTCTCATCCATGTGGCTGAATAAAGTTGATTTGATCGAGCTTGACTGGCGTGCGCTAGCTATATACCTGTGTGCGCCATTTGAAACTGAGTCAACGTTTGATGACTGACACGTGGCAGCTTACCAGCGCACGCCAGCACAGTACTGGTGTATGAAAGCAGGGTTTTGTTGAGGTCATTTGGCTCTGGATTGAAGGGTTTGGAATGGAGTCCAATTTGAGAAGAGTTTAGGATGCTTAAAGCTCAAGCACACCATCGTCCTCAGACTGTTCTTGATCATAATCATCATTGGGGCAACAAAAAACCGTAAAATAGCATTATCTGGATGGTCCAGAATGGGGTGTCTACAGTAGCCCCCCTTTGACGGCACTTGGGGTACCATTGACTGGAGACAAGTAATGTCAAAGGTTTTCTAGACACCCTCTTCGAGGCTATCAAGAATACAAGAATTCTAAAGAACCTGTTTGATTTGAAATTGGACGGATAGATCGTCGTTGATTTGAAATTGGACGGATAGATCGTAGTTGATTTGAAATTGGACGGATAGATCGTCGTTGATTTAAAATTGGACGGATTATGTTTTGAGGGGAGTCCACGTGAACCAATGTAAAGTTGGGCCACCTTGGGCCTTGACTTGGAAATAAATTTGGACTTTACAAGAGAGTTGGGCTTGAGGCCCAAACAATAGTGGCGTACGGCATAACAATACTGGCGTACGCCAGAAATCTTGGTCAAACCGGCCCAGACCCGGCCCAGCATGGCCCCCACGTCGCATAACTTCTGCAGGATGTTTGAAACTGCCATCCTTCGGTTTTGGACTCCGAACAACTCCAACTTCCCTCAAATCCCTCTCTAAACTTCAATCTCTCTCAAAACCTTTCACTCCCTTCCATTACACACTCAAACCAGTCCATCCATGGCTGAATTCGGTGGAGGCGGCGGCAATGGTGGTGTCGGAGAAGAGGAGAGGCAAACTCGGGAGGAAATCAAAACTTTGGGGGTTCAAATCGACGATCAATCGACGGTAGGGGCCTCGTCGAGCACTGGTGCAGAAGGTACAGGCGGCCACGACGGCAATGGTGCCCATGCAGCGGAGGCAGGTGGCGGCAATGGGGGGCGTACGCCTGAAGTAGAGAGGCGTACGCCAGCTATTGCTGGACTAGTGGGTCCACGGGTTCGTCGTCTGGATGCAAGGAGCGGTATGGAAGGGTTAGTGATCACCGGTTTGGGTTCGGTTGGGGCCGGCGGTAGCGGCAGTGGTGGTGATGATCGACCGGGGACACCATCGAGGGACCCAGCAAGGGGCAAGGATCCCGTGGTTGAGGAGGGTGTATCCGAGGAGGTGCCTATGGAGGAGGTTGAGTTTAAGCCCACAGTGGGGTCTTCGGCGCACGTTCCTATTACGCGTAGGGACTTTGCTGAGTTTGTGACAGAGGAAAAGCTTGGCCTTTTGCTCCGAGAGAACCCGGGGGTGGTGGCTGCAGGGCTAGCAGCGCGAGAGGATCGGCTCCGACAGGTTGAGAGAGCTCAGGAGGAGGAGCGCTTGAGAGCAGAGGCTGAGAGAGCCAGGGCCGAGGAGGAGGCCTTTGCGCGTGAGACCGAGGTAGCCGAGGAGGCTCAGGGGGAGGTATGGTCCTTTGAGCGTGCAGTGACACTTGCAGAGTCCTTACGGCAGGCACCCCGTGCTAGGTTTGTCGCAGATACGTATGTCTTGCCCGAGCCACACTTGTTCATACCGTCCGGGGTTGAGAGCCTCGCACCTCTGCAGGATAGCTACGACGCAGAGCTCATACTGAGAGACCCACAGAGACACCTATCCGTGGATTGGGCACAGGTATACTTTTGAACTCACTTTGATATTCATGCTTTGTCATTGTAACAGTACGTATCTTGAACTGGCGTAGCATAGCTTGCAATGTACGTAGGTCAAAACCTTGAACTGTTGCTCGACTTAGAAAGCAGAACTTGGATAGTATGCCTCGACCTTAAAACTTGACTTGACTGATAGAATACTCGACATAGCTGAATCGACTTGCAGAGCACCCATAACTTCGACGAAAACTGTTAAGGCCAAACTTGAATTAATCATAAGCTGTCCCAACTGATAACATAGTCCTTTGAACTCGAATTCGGCTGGATAGATTGCCATGACATAATAAGTTCCAGGATGGCATGCCCAATAGTTTGAATCGACCGGATGTCAAACAGAATACTTTTGAAATCGACTGAGAAGTGCGTCTCGATAAAAATAACGCCCCGTATTTCAGAACTTGACTGAGAAATGCCTTAGATTTGATTCGACCGATAGCAGAATTGGATAAAGTATTATGAGTACCTGGTAGCTTTGATCGACCTTTATGATGCTTGTTTCGACCGTAGAGTTACTTTTGAAATTCTGAGCTTGACTGACTAGTTGGATTGCAATTGCTGATGAACCTCTTTCTGTTGTTTGTCTTTGTATGTAGAGAGGAGCAGCCAGCACTCGGGGTCACGGTGGTCCTGCGAGCTCACTTGAGTTGTACCGAGGGCTGCCGGAGCGAGTCAGGGCCTTGGTAGATGCCGCGGGGTTCCGGCCGTTCATTCTCACGTTGACGGCAGTGAAGAGTGACCATGCCCTGCTTACTGCACTGGTCGAGAGGTGGTGGGATTCCTCAAATACCTTCCACTTTCCGATCAGGGAGATGACGGTGACTCCGTCAGACTTTGCAGCTCTCACTAGCTTGAGGGTAGGAGGAGAGCCTATCCCATTTGACTCAGAGATTTACAGAGATACCGGGGCGCTGGAGTGGTTCTTAGGGCAGGCACCGGCGGGCGAAGCAGAGACCATCCATTATGACCAGTTCAAATGGTTTTTTGCATGGGAGGGCGCCAGACTCAGAGCAGGAGGCGGAGCAGATGGTGAGGGCCTACTTGTTGTACTTGTTCGGGGCTATGCTGTACCCGAACAAGCGATCCACAGTGCACCTGTCTTACTTGCCGGCCCTCTATGACTTACGCACAGCTTCGCGCTTTGACTGGGGGGGATCAGCTCTGGGAACGTGCTTTGGCTTCATGGGGGAGTTCTCGCGGGGGAAGAAGGCAACTGCCGGTTACTGGAGAGTGTGGGAGGTAAGAAACAAAGCTTGCAATTCACTTCCCATTTTCCTTTCTTACTCTTTGTCTTTGATTTGAATACGAACTGTATTCTGATGCTTTGATTGTCTGAACATTTGCAGTTGTGGGCTTACGAGGTGCTGAAGATGTACCCACCGGAGAATAAGTGTCCAAACTTGAGGATGCTCCCACGTGCTATGATCTGGGGCCCGATGTACAGCGGTAAAAAGAAATCGAGGGGGAGCCTCCTAGCCTTCAGGTCATACCTTGACGAGCTGTCAGGTACTCAAGTAAGCAACACGTCAAACCGACCATTCTGCCTTTAGAATTGCTTTAATGCTGTCGCTGATGCATATCTGACTCTGAATCTTTACAATTGTTTTGCAGGTAGAGTGGGACCCTTGGAGTAATGCAGAGCCTGAGCCTGAGTACTTAGCGAGGAGCAGAGTGGTGACAGCGAGTCGGGTGCTGTTGGAGTCAGCCTTTGGGTGGCGGTGGTACTTAGGTGACCGGGTGACACGACAGTCACTGGGCTTTCTTGAGTACCAGGTTCCTGGGCCACTTCCACCTCATGCTTCTCAAATAGACAAGTACACTCTGGCTGAGCTGCGACGCTTCATTGTTCCGGCTGGCCTTGCTGCTTTCTTGAGGCCTGAGCATGACTATGCCGTTTACCGGAGACAACGCCTGGCGAGGCCACTCGGGGTGCTGGAGCATATCGCCGTGCAGGGTGAGGCGCTGGAGGCTGGCGAGGAGAGGCAGAGTCGGGAGAGCAGGGCAGCTCGATCGAGAGAGAGAAGCGACTGGGCTGCCACGGCTTTCTTGGACCCTAGCAGTGCGGGATGCACAAGGAGAGGAGGCCACATTTCGGTTTGAGCCTACCAGGACAGAGCCAGCAGAGATCACAGGACCGGTACGATACTCTTCATCCCTTGTAGTTTCCTTACTTCACTTTTACCATATATATCTGGCTTGTGTTCTGATTTTGCCCAAAATTGTAACACAGGCCCCGATGGAGTGGGTGCGGGAGGTGGCGCGCTTGATGAAGGCCATGGAGAAAGAGTTTCACAAGATAGCCGGCGGTGCCTCTTTGCAGCTACACTACCCACCGCCTGCTCCAGCTCCTGCTGTGCAGCCTCAGGTATAATCTCCCATTCTGCTCTTAGATAGGATTGCTTTCAAAATTTCCTGCACTTAGCATTTCAATATATACAATATGCACAACGTATGCTAAATGATTTGAATGAACATGCAGGGATGTGCTAGGGTGGCCCCTAGGAGGAAGAGCGCGCGGCCCCCTCCACAAAAAAAGATAGCACCGAGCTCTTCTCGGCCAGCGGCGAGCGTGCAGAGGGGAGTGCAGATCACTCCAGCTAGCGAGGAGCTCCAGTTCCGTCGAGAACTGAGGAAGAGGCCCACGGAGAAGAGGCTTGCCGAGGGACCTTCACAAAAGAGGAGGAGAGAGGAGGAAGAAGAAGAGGAGCAAACGTCCCTCAGCAGCGGCTCTGACTCCGCGGACGACCCTAGGTTCCGAATGGACCCGCGAGAGATGGAGGAGAGCGAGGAGGACGACGATGACGAGGACCTTTTTGATGACTGAGGGCTATCACCAAGCCTCGGTTTACTTTACTGCTACTTTTGACATTTTAAGATAGATACTTGACTTTTGGGATAGGGCTTGTGTGCCCTTTTGACTTCTGGGCGAGTGTGCCTTGGTACCCCTTTTTTTTTGGTTCTGCCTGGGCCGTTGTGCCGCTTTGATACATTTCTGCCTTTGTTTTTTTTGATATGGTAGTATATAATTTTTGCATTTTCTATTTATCGTTTTCCCTTGCTTTGATGAGATTTGGTAAAGGAAAAGAACAAACCATCCACTAATATCAAACATGCATTGATGAATGCTCTGAATCAACAAATAGACACCTGCATATGCACACGATTGACTTAGCTCGAAGAAAAGAGGGACAGAGAAGTCCTAGGATACGACACATATCCCAGACACGCGGAGGATACGGGAAATTCGGGCGTTAGTAGGCCAAAATCCGACATTCTCCTAAGCGAAGGAAACTGACCCTTTGAAAAGATAACATAGGCGCATAACGATTTGTATGAACTACCAAAATTGGTACAATCGTCCCGGTGCGAGGAAAATACTGAAGAAAAGCTAAAAATGCCACAAAAATGGACATAAAACGCAAAAGATGACTCGACATGGTCCCGGACTGAAACCAACACCCCCGTATAGTCACATAAGTCCTATGTAACATGTACGGTATGATAAAACTTGGCGAAAGCCCTTGAAAAGGAGATTTGACCTCCTGTATCCTTGATTTTAGCTTGAAACGGGCCGCCGAGGGTCCGAAATCTTCATTGGGCGTGGCTTTTGGAATCCAATGCCTTGCCATAGTCCCAAATGACATTTGTGACCTGTAGGAACCAACAAATGGGCAAAGCCAGCCCCGAAATTGAAAACGACCATGCGGAGGCAGTAGCTGCTGTAAATTGGTTTCTGGTGAACCTTACTGGCGTACGCCAGAAATTGGGCCCTGTACGCCAGTAAGTGGGGGACACGCATAGGCGTACGCCAGGTTTCTAAGAGCTAGATCCACTTGACTGACCAACTGTCCTTTTTCTGGGGGCACTTTGTTTTTATCCTCACACGGTTTGCACACGGTTTCTGAGCTCCCAGAAGGCAGAGTCCTTTGCTGTGGTGTAGTTTGGAAGCTAGCATGTTGTTTGAATGAATCATAGTAAATGGAAAGAATGGCCAAGGCCTATAAAGCTGGGATGTATGCATTGTGGCCTTCACGGCTCCATTGCTTCCCCTTTTCTTCAGCATATTCTGGCATTTTCTATGGACAACCCCCTCCCAACTTTACTTAGGCCCTGGTTGGCACAATTTCTGAGCGTTGACTGGCTCAATTTTCAATATCACAGTCTTGCTTCATTCCGTTTTCTTCGACACATGCCGCTCCGCCCAGTGCTTCTACGGGCTGCCCTTGGATTCTGGGACCCTGACGTCCATGTCTTTTGCTTTGGCGATGATGAGATGTGCCCGACCGTTGAGGAATTCCAGGCATACCTTCGAACCTACTCGTCCCCTACACTTGTTGTTTCACCTTATCAAGCGAGCATGCCCAAACTGCTAGCTAGCTCGCTCAACATCTCCCGGGGTTTGGCGAATACTATCCTTGAGGGTGGCTAAATGAACATCATGCGGTTGATTGAGATGTACAATCCAGACGGCGATTTGGATAGCGACGAAGCTCAAGCGCGCCGTCGCTTTGCCTTAGTAATCTGCCTGTTTGCCGCCTACCTGCTCATTCCTGCCCACGGGCAGGTCAGCCCCTCACTTGTGAGTGTTGCTGCCTAGATGGGGGCACGAAGGAACATGATCCCTTCGGTCCTGGCTGAGACACTCTTGGGTTTGGATCTGGTATACACGGGCCAGTCAGCTGTCTTCAGCGGGAGCCCGCTTTTACTTCAGGTAACCTCACTCAGCTCACCTTTTTTCGGCATTTCACACATTCTCGTTTTACCTCGACGCTCAGCTTAGGCTGCTCCCTAGCTCCTTACTTGTCTTTTCGCTCAGGCTTTATTTGACTTCTTACTTGTCGTTTCGCTCATGCAGCTGTGGTTGTCAGACAAACTGAATCTACTGCACCCACTAGTGGCGAGTTGGAATCTCTTTCCGAAGAGATTCATCAAAGGGAGATGCGGTACCCCGACATGGATATAGAAGGCTGGTACGAGTTCATGCAACAAATGCAGCCTGACGAGATCGTCTGTAGTGCCCCTGGCTGGACCTCCCAGATATGGCTATTCACTCCGATGGATTCGATAGGCTGGTGATTGCAGGACTGTCGAGCTTTACTTTCTACATTCCTGGCCGTGTCCTTCGCCAACTGGGTGCTTCTTAGGAGAATCACCGCATCAGTATTGGGGACTTCCGTGTCCCGAATTTCAATGCCCAAACACTTAATGGTTACCAGAGCCATTGGGGCCTTAGAGCCCTTCAGGCTGAAATGCCAGATTTTGCCCCAAGGCTATGGAATCGCTACAGGCAGTGGCTGAGAGCGGATGTAAACGCAAGGGAAAACATTAACTGACTCCGGGCCACTTTGCTATGCTTAGAATAAACTGCGAGCCGTTAGGCTTCTTAAGCATTTTGTTCTGTTTTTCATGCTTTAACTGTTTTAAGGCTTTTATGCTCAGCTTATGTATCAAAAGTTGTAATTTGCAATAAAGTCGAAAGACGATGGGTTTCCCCTTTTTCTGATCCTCTTCAATGCGGCTTTGACTTGCGCTCGACCTTCTCAAACTGCGACGTGGACCAGAAAATATCAACCCTGGATCAAAACTTTGATAGAATATGACCGAATCTCAAGGTGAGATTGCTTACGTATCCCTTTTCAAGGAATCAGGTCAGAACGTAGTTCAGGCTAAGGTTCACTCGTGTATTTTACCTCTCCTTTTTACACTCTAACTTTTTGCCTAGAACCGCCTTTTCAGGTTTTCGGTCTAGCGAGCTTTTGACTTTTGCCTTTTTATTTTTGCCTAGTACCGCCTCCTTAGGTTTTCGATCTAGCAGGCTGCTCTAACTTTTGCTTGGGATCGCCCACTGTAACAACCCTGATTTTTGGTCAGTAAAAATTTCGTTAAATATTTGAATTTTATTTGAATTACTTATTTTCTCTTGAATGGCTATATGATTTCTTGTTAATTCTCGTCGTAGTTAGATTTTGGTCATTTGTTAAACTCTCGACTAGAAACCCTACTTGACCAATTTAGTTAGTTTCTAACCGACTAGTTGGAGGAATCGAGCAACCAACTTGCCTAGTTGCTAGATGAACCTTTTGGACCTTTTGAACCTCTTAAACCTTTTGCCTTTACCCATTGGTCCATAATGGCTAGGGTAATTTTTGTCCATTGGACAATAAGCTTTTCATTATTATATTAGACTAAAGTACATGTAGTCTTTTCAAATCTTATTTTAAGTATAAAAGTACTTGTACTTCTTTTATTCATTGGTCTTTACCTGCTAGGGAAATTATTATCCATTGGGTAATAGCCCTAATCTTCCTACCAAGTACAAGGTTCTATTTAAATAATCAAGTATGGATTTTTCATGTGATTTTATGCATTAAAATATTAGGGGTATATCTAAACCCTAGATTTCCTAGTACTTGTACTCTATTATAATCTAATGGGGAGAATCCTAGCATTTTTTATTTAATTGGGGTACTTGGTACCACACCTATATTTAAATATAGGGCTTTTGTCACATGCTTTAAAGGACAATTTTGATTATTTTAATATAAAAGTTTCCTAGTTACTATTGTCCATTGGATAATAAAAGTTAGGGAATTTATTGTCCATTGGGTAATAGGCCCATCTTTCAACCAAGTACATGGGTTTATTAAACTAGTCTTTTTCCTAATTGCCCATGTGATGAAAGTACATATATTTTATTATTAAAATACTTAATAGCCTTTAAGGCCTAAGATTCTCCTAAGTACTTTTTATTATTTTATATTGGGGTTTTGTACCCAATTGAATTAATTTATTTGGGGAGTTGAACTTCCTAGAGTACATTAGTACACTAGTTTATTTATTTAAGGGGACATGTGCTTATTTATTTGTTAGTAGGAGAAACTTAGCCTTTAAGTTTCCTTGACTCTAGTACCAAAGGTACCCATTGTTTATTGTTTACTTGTACTTTTATATATGTATGTAGTGTACTAGGAGAGAGAGAGAGAGAGAGAGAGAGAGAGAGAGGATAGAGAGGCCGAGAGAGAGGGAGAGGAGAGAGAAAGCCGAGAGAGGAGAGAGAGGGAGAGAGAGAGAGAGGAGATTTGATGTGTACCTTGATCATTGATTTTCCTTGTACTTCAAATCTTTGGTGGTTACTCTTCCTAACCAAATCTTAACCCCAATGACCTCCTTTGTACATCTTTCAAATTGTTTAAAACCAAATCTTGTACCATTGTCTCCTTTCCTTCCAACAAATCTTCCATAATCATCCTTAGTACAAATCCTAGCCATGCAAGCCTAGGATTTAGACTTTGATCTTCCATAAGTGCTTGACAAGTGTCAAAATTTGAAGTATGGAGAGAGAGGGGGGGGGGGGGGGGGCGGCCTTGAGAGAGAGGAGAGGGCCAAGATTTTTCCTATAAATAGTCCCATTCCATGCCATTCAACTCACACCTTTCCAATCTTCAACTTCTCTCTCTAGAATTCCTTTGTTCTTTCTTTGTTCTTCATGTTCTTGAGTTGTTCTTGAGTTCTTCAAGAAACTCATCCTAGGCCGCCACTAAATCGCCACCTGACCACCCTTCGATCCATAAAGTAGAGTAGTGTTAGTCAAGAAGAAGTTTCGAGAGAAACCTTCTCTTTCGAAGCTACCGGAAGACTACCGTAGGAAGTTACTCCGTCCGACCACCGACTAACCTTCCGTAGCCGACTACCGCCAAGAAGTAAGGTAGGAATTCCTTATCCCTATTCCTAAGTATAATGTAGGTACCATATTTACTCGATGAATACGTAGGTTATTTACCATGTGAATCCAAGTATTCGTATTTTGATCTTTAAAGATAATTATGAGTATGCATATATGAATTGCTTGTATTACTTGTGGTGTGATAAAGCATAAGTGATTTCACTCCAAAGGCGTCCGTACATGTGGCGTTGTGCTTTGAATAAGCATAAGTGATACACTCCAAGGGCGTCCGTACATGTGTCGTTATGCTATAAGTGGTGATTGAGCGTGATAAGTAATATAGAATTGGATGATCTTGTTAGAATGATTCCTGCTTACTTTTGTCCTACTGTGGAGTCTTTGCATGTAAACGAGACACGAGAACCAAGAAAATAGAAACATGACACCTAGGGTGTGGTTAATGAAAGGAAATGTTTTCTGAGGAAGGAAATATTTTGAAACTACATAATGACCGGTTATGGGTGGCATTATGTGAGTTGTGTGTGTGTGTAAAAGAAACATTTCGGACTTGCCCATTGTGTGAGGTGTGTGTGTGTTCCAATGGGAATCCGGGAAAAACGGAACCATTGTGAGGTTGTGTGTGTTCCAATGGGAAACCGGCGCGGCAGAACCATTGTGAGGATACTCGGGAGACCGGCGCGGCGGAACCGAGGTTGGGTGTGTAGCTTGGTTATCCGTGTTACGGAGCCAATGCAATTGTGTGCCAATGGGAACCCGGCGCGGCGGAACCATTGTGAGGATACTCGAGAGACCGGCGCGGCGGAACCGAGGTTGGGTGTGTAGCTTGGTTATCCGCGGTACGGAGCCAATGCAATTGTGTGCCAATGAGAACCCGGCGCGGCGGAACCATTGTGAGGATACTCAGGAGACCGGCGTGGCGGAACCGAGGTTGGGTGTGTTAAAAACAATTTTTGAAAAGGTTAAAATGTTTTGGAAACCGCAATGTGGCCGGACGTGGTAGCCCATTGTGTGGTGTGTGTTTTGTGTGCCAATGGAAACCCGGGACGGCAGAACCATTGTGAGGATACTCAGGAACCCGGAACGGCGGAACCGAGGTTGGGTGTGTTTAACAAGTGGTTTTTGAAAAGTTGATTTGTAAGTGAAAATGTTGACACGGTCTACGATGAGTAGAGTAGGAGAAACACGGAAAATCTTAGACACCAACGATAGTTGATTAACGAATGTGGATGTGTCATTGTTAGCTGCGTATATATGTATCATGTGGAAATAGATGTTTTATTATAACCTGTCGATTATAAATTATGGGTTAGCGGGTATGGGATTGTCCTGCTGAGCTGTTGTAGCTCACGGTGTTACCTTTTGGTGACCCTGACATATTATATGGGTGGCGACGCCGGTATAATGTGTCAGATTTTGTAGATGATCAGGGTAAGCAGATCCCCGTGGAGGCTTTTGGAGCTGAGGAGCTGGCAAGAATGGAGGAGCAGGTGGAGCTGTAGTTAGGAACCCTAGAACCCCCTCCATTTGTGTAAATATTGAACTCTTGTGGGAGTTTTATTGTAATAACGAGCCAGACTCCATTTGGTTTTATCAATGAAATTGTCTTTTTAACGTACCCAAAATTCGGGGCGTTACACCCACCCTTGTGGTTTTCGACCCAACGAGCATCTCTCAGGGATAGTAACGCTTGAGTTGATCCAGGTTGACCAGGGTGTTGAATTTGTTACCGTCGAGGTCGATGAGCTTAGCAGCACCTCCGGATAGGATGGTCTTGATGATGTAAGGCCCGGATCGCTTCGGCCTGAACTTCCCGCGGGGATCAAACACTGGGGCGCGAATTTCCTTTGTGACCATGTCTCCTTCGACTAAACCCCTGGATTTCACCTTTTTGTTGAACGCGCGAGCAATTTGACGCTGATACCCCTGAACATGATACAAGGCTCGGAGCCTTCTTTCATCAAACAACATTAGTTCGACAAACCTCCCGCTTAACCATTCAGATTCCTCGAGACCACTTTCGACCATGATTCTCAGCGACGGGACCTCAAGCTCGATAGGAACCACTACCTCCATCCCATAGACAGAGAAAGGAGTCGCACCAGTTGAAGTGCGGATTGATGTTCGATACCCCCAAAGGGCGAGAGGCAGCTGCTCATGCCAATCCCTTACAGACTCGGCAGTTTTCTTGATGATCATCTCGACATTCTTGTTTGCGGCCTCGACTGCTCCATTTGTTTGCGGGCGATAGGTCGTCGAATGATGGATTTCGATGCCAAATTCCTCAAAGAGCTCCAAAACCCTTCCTTTGAAGTGACTTCCGTTATCTGACACAAATGCCTGAGGAACTCCGTACCGATAGATGATGTTCTTTCGAATGAATTGAGTAATCTGAACCGTTGTCAGTGTCTTGTAGGATTCAGCCTCGACCCATTTGGTGAAGTAGTCTATGGCCACCAGTATGAACTTATGGCCGTTTGAAGCAGACGGCCTGATCATCCCAATAACATCAATGCCCCAAACAGAGAAAGGCCACGATGAAGTCATGCCATACAATTTAGACGGAGGGACGTGTTGCAGGTTCGCGTGGATTTGACATTTGTAACAGCGCCGCACGTAGTCGATGCATTGCGATTCCATCGTAGACCAGTAATAACCCTGCCTGAGGATCTTCCTAGCAAGCATGACGCCGCTCATATGAGGCCCGCAGACTCCCTCGTGAACCTCTTCCATTATCCTTTTTGCTTCGACACCGTCGACACAGAGCTTTTCCATCCCACAGTGAGACCTTTGATACAATTTCCCTCCACAGATGATGTACTGAGAAGCTAACCTCTGTAAAGCAATCCGATCCTTCTTCATGGCCCCGGTAGGAAATTCCCCCTGCTCCACAAAGTTCCAAATGTCATGGTACCAGGGTAGGCCATCATCGACATCATCAATGGCGTTGATGTACTCATAAGAAGGCAAGTCCCTCTGCTCAATCACAATCGGCCACAGCTTAACGCCTATTGGAAGTTCGATCATTGAAGCCAAAGTCGCCAAAGCATCAGCGAACTGATTCTTCAAGCGTGGGACATGGGTGAAAGTCACCTTATTGAAGCGAGGAATCAGTTCTTCCAAATCTTGGTGATAAGGCTTCAGCTTTTCCTCATGAACTTTCCAATCTCCATTAGCTTGGGAGACCACCAAGTTTGAATCTCCAATTACTTCGAGCTTCTTGACCCCTAAAGCCATAGCAGCTTCCATTCCGACAATGCAGGCCTCGTACTCAGCTTGATTATTGGTAACATCGAAATTCAGCTTGAAAGCGAGTGGAATGTGAGTGCCAGCGGGCGTGATCAACAACACTCCGATCCTGAACCCCTTTTGGTTAGCAGCTCCATCAAAATAAAGCGTCCATACTTCCTCGACCACCGTCAGCACCTCCTCGTCAGGGAAAGTGAAATCCACGTCTTTCGGGCCGTCGATAGGGTGATCGGCCAAAAATTCAGCCACGGCACGCCCCTTTATAGACTTTCTCGTGACGTGTTGGAGTTCAAACTCAGCTAGCAGAAGCAACCAACGTGTTAGCTTATGGGTGAGCGCGGGCTTCTCGAACAAATACATGATAGGATCCATCCGAGAAATCAGTCTCACCGAATAGGCTAGCATGTAGTGTCTAAGCTTTTTGGTAGCCCAAACCAGCGCCCAACATGTCTTCTCCAGAGGGGTGTAGCGCTCCTCAGACCCCACCATTTTCTTGCTCAGATAGTAAACAGCTTTCTCGACCCCGTTGCTCCCTTCCTGTGCTAGTAGACACCCCATGGCTGTTGGAGAGACCGACAGATAAAGAATCAATGGTCGGCCCGGCGCAGGTGGCATTAGTACTGGCGGGCTCTGCAAATACCTCTGAATAGACTCGAAGGCAACCTGGCATTTCTCTGTCCATTCGAATGGGAACCTTTTTTTGAGCAACCGAAATAACGGCTCGCAGGTTAGAGTTAGCTTGGAGATGAATCTACTGATAAACTGGACCTTCCCTAGAAAGCTTTGTATGCCTTTCTCAGACTTTGGTGGCTCTATTTCGAGAATTGCCTTGATTTTGGAAAGATCCACTTCGATTCCCCTTGCGGTGATCAGAAATCCTAACATCTTGCCTGCCATGACTCCAAATGTGCACTTTTGAGGGTTTAATCGTACGTTGTACTTGCGAAGCCTTTCAAGAAACTGCCTGAGTGAAGGAAGGTAGTCCATTTCCTCCTTTGCCTTCACAATCATGTCGTCGATGTAGATCTCAACGGTCTTATGGATAAAGTCATGAAACAAGGTTGTCTTGGCCCTTTGGAAAGTACATCCGGCGTTCTTCAGCCCAAATGGCATATTCACATAGCAATAGGTGCCCCACTCCGTGACAAACGTCGTTTTCTCTTGGTCCTCGGGCGCCACAGAGATCTGGTTGTATCCGGAGAATCCGTCGACAAAAGAGAGCAAGGCATGCCCCGCCGTGTTGTCCACAAGAACGTCAATGTGTGGCAAGGGAAAACTGTCTTTGGGGCTTGCCTTGTTTAAGTCCCTGAAGTCGACGCAGACTCGGATTATCCCATCCTTCTTGGGGACAAGTACGATGTTGGCAACCCATTTGGGGTACTCTGCAACCCTTATGAATCCTGCGTCAATCTGCTTGGTAACCTCCTCTTTGATTTTCTGAACCCAATTCGGCCTCATCCTGCAGAGCTTCTGTTTGACAGGGACAACCCCGGGCTCTAACGGGATTCGATGCTGTACTATTTCAGGATCAATGCCGGGCATATCCTTGTGGGACCATGCGAAAACCTCGGAGAATTCTTTGAGAAGCTCGATCGTTCCAGCGTGATTTTCCGGGGACAGATTTGCACCAATTTGCATCATGCGGGGGTCACTCTCGTCTTTCAAATTTATAAAAATTACTTCTTCTTTTAGAGGCTGAGCACGCCTTTCGTCTTCCTTTTCGATGAAGGAACGCAACTCAGCCGGGATGTCCCCGTCGAAGTTTGTTCCTTCATTGTCAGGGTCGACACAGTTTATATAGAAGTTAGCAAAGTAGTCAGAAGCAGGATCATGCATTTCATAAAGCCCAACAGGGTTGCCCAGTACAAACAACTTAAACTCAAAGTAAAAGCTACGACGTGGAGGGCCGAGAGGCACAAACTCCGACTCTGAGCTAGACTTAGACTCGACAGACTCCGTGTCAGATTCAGATACATCGTCAATGCATGTCAGACGTGGAGTGAAAATGCAGTTATTAATACTTCCCTTTGCCTTCATGATGAGAGAGGTAGGGAGTGTTTGATGAGTCGGGCCCAAGCATCAGCACCTCAGCTTCTTCACCCTCGCCAACCAAACCTACTTGGGAGAACAGCATCTCCAGATTCCCTTGATCAAAAGCCCTCAGCCAGTCAAACTTCTCTTTGGTCCGACCCAGCTGTTTCTTGAATTCCCCCTTAGCGAGCTCCTCTTCAGCCATCTCTTCTTTACCGTCGAACCAGGTCTCGGCAACAAAGATTTCGAAGCCTGGCAGCCAAGTGCAAGTCTCTGGATCCCAAAACGGCACTATCTGTCCTGAGTAAGCAGAGCCTCCTCCTTCCCGAACAAAATAGCTATCGGGGTTACCAAAAAGGGTCCGAGGTTTTCTCGTGTCTTTCCTCTTTTTGGCGTCTTTGACCGGTGGAGTGTAACCTAGACCAAAGCGGCCTTCGGTGAAAGGAAAAACAGGGAACTCAGCGATCCCTTGTTGGTTGATCCCGAGTCCTAGGCCAGGCATGAATGACATTTTCCTCATCATCTCGAGGACAGTTGAACTTATGGTAAAATCATCATCCATGGCGATGGCGAGGACTGAGCCCGACGTGTCAAAAGAGAAACCTCCAAAGTCTGAGTCTTCCTCCTCGTGCATAATTCCCAAGATAGGCGTTCCATCATCCGTGAGCGGACAGATCCCAGAATCTCCACAGATCATCAAAGTTCCGATAGGGAGTGCCATCATGACCTTCTGATGCAGAGTTGAAGGTACCGCCATGATGTCGGCCCTATGAAGCCATGGCCTGCCCAGTAGCAGGTTAAAGGTAGCAGGGACATCGACGACATGGAATTCTACGTCCATTTTAAAGCCCTCGGTATCGAGTTTCAGAGTCAGAGTCCCTTCCACCACACGGCGAGTGCTATCATATGCTTTGACGGCCAGATTGGAGGGTGTTAAGTCATTCTTTGTGAGCCCCAAGCGGTAGGTAACCCTCATTGGGCAAACATTGATGGCAGAACCATTGTCGATTAGCACAGTTGGCACCCAATGTCCTCGGCACTTGACAGTGATGTGCAGCGGGCGGTTATGAGCGGTTCCTTCGACGGGCAGGTTTCTCTCGGTGAACGTGACGGAGTGCTTAGAGAGGAGCGGCAGTACAAGGGCAATCATGGCCTCGGGGGTAATGTCAATCGGTTTCGTGAGCCGAGCCAATGCGGAGGACAGCTTTTCGCGATGCTCCTTTGATGATGATATCAAACCCCAGATAGACACGGCGGCCAAAATTCGTTCAAGCTGTTTCAGAATAGCATCCTCTTCGAGAACCCCACTTTGAATGACCGGATCATTCCTCTGAGCGGCGGGAGCGGCGGTCTTCTGAGCAAGCGGATTGGACGAGCTTCCAGCCTGGAGATTAGATGGCTTGAATACTCGGTCGCTCCTTGTGACGTTGGCAACATTCCCCCAGGAAGATGAGTCCACAAAATCCCACAGATCGGCTAGCACCTCTTCCAACTTGCGCTTTCCTTTGTCTGTTGACGCAACTGTTGCGATCGAGTCTGGCCCCAGAGCTGAGTCCCATTCCAAATCTTCCATCACTAATCCCTCCCAAAAAAGGATCTTGCGCAGCATCTTCCTCAAAGGGTGCCCCCGGGTTGGTGACAAACGGAACGTCCCAGAATCCTCCGTCGACAAGGGCAGTGTTGACAGTCCACACTTCGTTTCCCATGTTTAGATCGACAATATTGTCCACATCCCAAATATCGGCAGGCGGCGGGGTTTTGATGGTTCCTTCTGCATCCCAAAGGTCGGTGGGAGGTGCATCCAAGACCATGATCGAACAGTCATCTCCGGGAGCAGAAACAATAGGGCGAGGTAGTTCCACAGAGACAATGTCAAGAGTAGGGTCAAACTCATGGATGCGGCGGTCGAACATGCCGGCAATCAAATTCACCAAAGGTAACATGGCGCCGAGCGGGCGACGGACATCAGACACGATCTCCCCTTCTTGATAGTAATCTCAGTATTCCTCGCTGATATCATTTTGGTCCAGATCAGCCCTGAGACCCTGACTGTAACGCCCTTGAATTTTGGTTAATAAAAATTTCGTTAAGTATTTGAATTTTATTTAAATTACTTATTTTCTCTTGAGTGACTATATGATTTCTTGTTAATTTTCGTCGTAGTTAAATTTTGGTTAACTCTTGACTAGAAACCCTACTTGACCAATATAGTTAGTTTCTAACCAACTAGTTGGAGGGACTGAGCAACCAACTTACCTAGTTACTAGATGAACCTTTTGGACCTTTTGAAACTTTTGAACCTTTTGCCTTTACCCATTGGTCCATAATGGTTAGGGTAATTTTTGTCCATTGGACAATAAATTATTTATTTATTTATTTTAAAAAGTACATGTAGTCTTTTCAAAATTTTATTTTAATAAAAAGTACTTGTACTCCTTTTATCCATTGGTTATTAACCGCAAGGAGAATTATTATCCATTGGGTAATAACCGTTAGGGAAGTTAGTGACCCTTGGATAATAGAGTCTTTTGACAAAATAAAGTACCGATGTGACTAGGGAACCTTCCAATAAAGTTGATTTGACTTGTACTTTATTATTATTTAAATGAGGAGAATTCTAGCCTTTCTATTTAATTGAGGTACTTGGTACCACACCTATATTTAATATAGGGCTTTTGTCACATGCTTAAAAGTACTCCTTGATTATTTTACTATAAAAGTACCCTAGTACCTATGGTCCATTGGACGATAACCGTTAGGATAATCTTTACCCATTGGACCGAAGCCATTCCATTATTATATGTAGTTAAGTACATATATATATATATATATATATACTTGTGTATTTAAAAAGGACATGTAGTCTATTTAAAAAGACTTAATTTATTATTTAAAGTACTCGTACCTTATTATCCATTGGTTGATAACCGTTAGGGGATTTATTATCCATTGGGTAATAGGTTCATCTTCCAACTAAGTACTTGACTCATTAAACTAATATTTTGTTAAGATTCCCGGAAGTACAAAAGTACATTATTATATTAATTAAAGTACTCGTACCTTTATATTAGTTTAAAGGGTGAATCTTGACCTTAAGTCATTTTAGATTTCAAAGTACCAAAGTACCCATTATTTTATTTTGTGTTCTTGAACTAGTAGTACATATATATATATATGTGTATCTGTACCATGCAAGAGAGAGAGAGAGAGAGAGGCCGAGAGAGAGAGGGAGAGGAGAGAGTGAGCCGAGAGGGAGAAAGGGAGAGAGAGAGAGAGAGGAGGAGAAAGAAGAAGGATGTGATGTATGCCTTGACATTGATCTCCCTTGTACTTCAAATCTTTGGTGGTTATTCTTCCTAGCCAAATCTTAACTCCATTATCCACCTTTGAACAACTTTCAATTGTTTAACACAAGAATCTTGTACCATTGTCCCCAAATCTTCCAACAAATCTTTCAAAATCCCATCCAAGGACTAACCTAGCCATGCAAGCCTAGGGTTTAGACTTTGATCTTCCATAAGTGCATGACAAGTGTCAAATTGTGAGCAATGGAGAGAGGGGGGGGGGGCCGGCCTCGAAGAGAAGAGAGAGAGAGCCAAGGTTTTGCCTATAAATAGCAAGCCATTCCAAGCATTTCAACTCACACCTTCACTTCTTGCTCTCACTTCTCTCTAGAAACCATTTCTGTTTTTCCAGGCAGCCTACTGCCCTTCGTAAATCCTCAGTTTTCTCCTGCTTAGGCTAGTTTTTAGAACCAACTCCCTTCGGAAAAGTTGTAGAGCACTTCGAGACCTTCAAGTTAGACCCAAGAACCACCCCAATCGGTGAAGAAATGACAATGATACTGGCATCCGAAGTTCAGTAAAATTCTCGGATTTCCATTTCCAGACAGCTTACTGTCTCTTCCTTTATCACCATTTTTCTCCTACCTAAAGTAGTTTCTAGGATCAACTTCCTTCATGAAAGTTATAGAGCGCTTCTAGAGCTCCGATTTCGACCCAAGAACAATCATATTCGGCCAAGGATTGACCGAGTTACTGCCATCCAAAGTTTGGTCGAGATTTGTGACTTTCACCACCTGTAGAATCCTCCAACTAGCTTATTCGGCCCCGACTAGTTTCGGATCAAGGTAGGATTCCTTGTCCCCTAACTCTACGTATATGTAGTTATCCTTATCGTCCACCCCAAGTATAAAGTAGGTTACCTTTATTTACGTACTTATCGTTTGTTTAGAAGTATTCGTATTTTGATCTTTAAGATAGTTATGAGTATGCGTATATGAGTTGCTTGTATTACTTGTGGTATGTGATAAAGCATAAGTGATTTCACTCCAAAGACGTCCGTACATGTGGCGTTGTGCTTTGAATAAGCATAAGTGATACACTCCAAGGACGTCCGTACATGTGGCGTTATGCTATAAGTAGTAATTGAGCGTGATGAGTAATATAGAATTGGATGATCTTGTTAGGATGATTCTTGCTTACGTTTGTCCTACCGCGGAGTCTTTACATGTAAACGAGACACGAGAACCGAGAAAGTAGAAACATGACACCTAGGGTGTGATTTAAGGAAATGTTTTTCGAGGAAGGAAATATTTTTGAAACAACATAATGACCGGTTTTGGGTGGCATTATGTGAGTTGTGTGCGTGCGTAAAAGAAACATTTGAAAAGGTTGAAATGGTTTGGAAACCGCGATGTGGCCGAACGTGGTAGCCCATCGTGTGGATTGTGAAAACCGCAACGTGGCCGGACTTGGTAGCCCGTTGTGTGTATGAAAACTCGTAATGTGGCCGGACTTGGTAGCCCATTGCGTGGATTGTGAAAACCGCAATGTGGCCGGACGTGGTAGCCCATTGTGTGGTGTGTGTTGAAAAACCCAATGAGAACCCGGAGCGGCGGAATCATTGTGGGGATACTCGGGAACCCGGAGCGGCGGAACCGAGGTTTTTAGATTTCGAAAACCCCCAATTGGGAACCCGGAGCGGCGGAACCATTGTGGGAGACTCGGGAACCCGGAGCAGCGGAACCATGGTGAGGTATGGCTTGGTTATCCGCGGTACGGAGCCAATGCAATTGTGTGCCAATGGGAACCCGGCGCGGCGGAACCATTGTGAGGATACTTGGGAACCCGGCGCGGCGGAACCAAGGTTGGGTGTGTAGCTTGGTTATCCGCGGTACGGAGCCAATGCAAATGATTTTAAAAAGGTTGGGTGTGTAGCTTGGTTATCCGCGGTACGGAGCCAATGCAAATGTTTTGTGTTAAACAAATGGTTTTTGAAAGATTGTTTTGTAAATGAAAATGTTGACACGATCTACGATGAGTCGCGTAGGAGAAACACGAAACTCTTGGACACCAACGATAGTTGATTAATGAATGTGGATGTGTCATTGTTAGCTGCGTATATCGATGTGTTATTTCCTGTTGTTTGTAAGTATGGGTTAGCGGGTATGAGATTTTTCTATTGAGCTCTCGTAGCTCACGGTGTTGCCTTTTTGGTGACCTTGACATATTATATGGGTGGCGACGCCAGTATAATGTGTCAGATTTTGTAGATAATCAGGGTAAGCAGATCACCGTGGAGGCTTTTGGAGCTAAGGAGCTGGCAAGAATGGAGGAGCTGAGGAGCTGTAGTTAGGAACCCTAGAACCCCCCCCCCCCCCCATTTGTGTAAATATTGAACTCTTATGGGAGTATTTGTTGTAATAAGAGCCAGACTCTATTTTGAGGTTTTCAATGAAATTGTCTTTTTAACGTACCCAAAATTCGGGGCGTTACAACTTGGTATCAAAGCTTTAGGTTCAAAACCTCGGCCATGGGTAGAATGGGTAGAACCATGAGGTAAGTTTGACCGTTGCACAAACGTGAATTGGGTTTAAGTTTACCATCCCAAATTGGGTGGAATTCTGTCAAAACAATCTTCGGATTGAAGCAAGGCACGGAAATTGGCAGTACGGCCGAGCTGGGAATTCCCGAACAATTGGATGATGACTTAAATCAAAAATCGAAAGTGGATTATAGATTCAAATCTTCTTAAGTGATTACCCTGTCGTAGGATATTCCTAATTGAGGTTGAACCTTTTCCTTGTAGATGAAACATCTAGTCGATATTCTAGCCGAAGCCTATCAACCCAGAAATACCATAGAAATCCTGACAGTCCAAAAGTTGGAAAATCCTGCCTTTATTGCCGCTGTACTTAAAGAAAAGAGAGATTTCATGAGAGTGCAACAGTATACCCCTATTCCCGTGGAGGAGGACCCTTGGTTTCTTGGAATGTTTCCTATCCTGTCTGCCTTCTATGAATATTTTGGTGTTTTACCCCCGATGGAGAACTTTGAGGTTGGAGTTACGGAGGAAGAAGTCGAAGATGATAAGGACGCCAATGAGGTGACCGAGGAAGAAAACCTGTTAGGTGAAGAGAATCACGAGGAGGACGAGACCCCAAAGGATCTGTGAAGGCCAAGGAGATTGCTTAGGCGTGCCTAGAATAAATCTAGTAATCGTTGTAATCCTTCGAGACGTAGGATGTTAAGGATTAGGTAGTAGTTGGACCTTTTGTTGTAACTAGAGATAGTAAGATTAGGCTAGTAAGCCATCTACGTTGTACTCATTTTATTTGGTAATAAGAGACTTATGTTTTCTTTTGTATGTGATCTTTGTTTATGTGTGGACTTGCATCTTATCCCTTATGGCGTGAAAACTACCCCTTACCCCATTAAGTCTAGAAATATAACCTTCCTTATTGTTATAGATGTCGAACATACCACAAGGAGGACGCCCACCTTTCGCCCCGCGTGTTTTGGCCAATTATCGCTCATTACTAGCACCTGAGTATTTTCGACCAACACCCCCACCAGAGGATGACATGGAGCTCCTTCCCACTGGTTTAGCGACATCTGATTGACTTGAAGGTGTGCAAGAAACCCCATGTTGTACTGCTTGATCCAATCGGTGCAAAGCTCCTCCCATTCCTTAGCTTTGTCTTCCATGGCCCATCTGGCTGCCATCATGTTAACACTTGGCTCAGAAGGAAAGGGTATAATTGGTCTAGGGTTGCTGGCTGAGGTAATATGGTCGGTGGGGTTGAATATGATGGAGCTGAGAGTTATCTGGTTTACTTGAGGGTTGGGGTCGTGTTTAGGCAAGGAATTGGTAATGACATTGGGTTTAGTAGGTGGAGTTGGGAGGGTACCATTGTCCACCAAATCTTGTATCGCATGACGAAAGCGATAGCAAGAGTCGGTGTAATGGCCGGGCATCTGGTGGTATGCACAGAAAGCATTGGGGTTATGACTGGGGGTGGATTTTGAGGAAGTGGAGTTTGGGCTAAAGGCCTAAGGTGTCCGATTTTGACTAGCTTCTCCAATATCGAGGAAAGTGGCACCTCGATATTGGCGAAGTTACGGGGTTAGTTGCGGTTTCGGGGTCTCTGAGGGGTTTGAACTTGGTTGACATCGGCGATGTGATTGGAGCTTTGGGCAGAGGCATTGTTAACAGAAGTTGTGTTGGCATAACTGTTGCCACCAAACAGAGCAATGCTGTTTCCAGTGTACGCACGGGGCTTTGACTTTGAAGCTGAGGTAGAAGAGGAAACGTCACTTCTAGGTAGAACACCAGTTTGGAGAGCTTCTTCGATGGCCAGCCCAGAGTCGTAGAAAGTCTCAAAGTTCGCTCCTTGAACCAACACGAGGTTTTTAGCAAAGTCTGGTTGCAGATTGCGGGAAATGATGCGGATTTGGTCCTTCTCGCTCGGGCGATCGGGCATGAGAGCGGCCTTGGCCTTCCATCTTTGGATAAAGTCCGCGAAAGACTCCTTTGCATTCATCTTAGTTGATTCCAACTCCCGGGTGGTCATTTTGAGCTGGGCATTGTAGCTGTACTGAGCATTGAAGGCAATGCCGATGTCCTCCCATGTCCGTCTTTTGGAAATGTCGAGTGATAAGAACTACTGGAAGGCGGGGCCGGCAAGGGTTTGCGGAAACAGCTGAGCCATTGCGTCCTACCCGACACCATGTAGCTTCATTGCACCATGATAAGCCAATAGGTGAGTTTTCGGATCTTCGGTCCCGTTGAACTTCACGAAGTCGGGCATCTTGAACCGATCGGGCAACCTGGCGTTCGGGAATGGGCAAAGGCGATCCATGTGTAGCACTCATGCCCCTTTCCTTTCGGACTTAGCGACTGCTTCTTCCAATTTCGCCATTTTGGCAATCAAATCTGCCATTTTCGGGCTTGGAGCAGGATTTTCGATCAGAGGGTCCTCATTGGCAGCGACTTCACGCTCTCGCCTTTCACCGCCTTCCCCTCCTGCTGCAAGAGGAAGTCGTTCTTCGATTAGGGTGCGGAGATTGGCCATGGAGGCGTCGGCCTGGTCGGCACTTTGTTGCATGATGGCTAGGTTGTGCTGGAGATCCGCCAATACAATAGCGAGATTCGGGGGTGGGACATCTGCCATGGCTAGAACCTCTGTCTTAACAAGTTTTGGCAATGCAGGCGGAGACGGAGTAGACGGAGGGGACTCGTGCGGAGTAGTCGGTGGCGAATCCTCCCGCGACAAGGTGCAGGCCTGAGCTTCCGTTGTGATCGACTGAGAGACAAACCCTAAATCAAATCTTCAGACGGACCCGACGGACGATCCCAAGTAGGTTTGGCTCTTGATTTCGGATCCCTGCTTTGATATCGGCATGACTAGACAGCAAAGCACAAGAACTCAGTGATAGCCTACAATCATTTTATTTGAAGGCATCGAAAAGAATGGAAAATGAGCATGCCAACGTCGTCAGTGTCCTCCTAGACTCTAGAGCTAGAGAGAGCCTGCCTTGCGACACTCGGACATTTGCCATAGAATCCTCGGATTTTCTTTTCGGTGGTGTGTCCTTGATTGAATCGACTATCACTAAGAGATGCCAAAACAGCCTAAGCCTTTGACTTTTTCCCTTCTCGAAGTTTCAAAATTTGATCTCGGAACAACTCGGTGTAGATGGCGTGATACCGTAACCGAGGTGGCGTAAGCAGCACTGTGCCGGAGCCTGAGCGGTGTAAGTGATTAGCACTTTTAACCTGGGTGGTGTAAGCATCACGACATTCTCTCCGTTGTTCCTAGTTTTTCGATTCGAAACCTCGATGGGGTGTTAGATAAAGGACTTAGAAAGTGTTGACGTACCGAAGTATCATTGATTAAGGACTTGAAAATTTTCGGTAACGTGCAACATCGAGATGCACGACTCGTCATTGGTCCAAGGCAAAACCGAACGGGCGCAAGACGGACTCGACAAAAGACATCCTAAAAGCCACCCTAGCATGCTCCTACGCAAAACGGTCATGAATGTATGTACAGGCATGCGATAAGGAAAGCAGTAACACATAGACAGATTATGGGGGTTAGATGCAAATAATCCTACCCTGTGGGTTCCTGTCCTAGGTTGAAAGGTTCTAGTGCTCTGTAAGTGCTGTAGAGGCCGGTTTTGGCTAAAGGGGCTCCTCTGACTAGAGCCGCGATATACCTCCCATTGCGACGCGTAGAGCAAAGCAATGGTCGAACGGTAGTACGACTCATCATCGTCCAAGGTTGTTGGGCGTTCGAGGACCCCGGGCTCCAATAAATTGTGCCAGTTACCCAAATCACCTCAACGGGGCTGACCAACCATCGATGCAAACGGAGAATGCCGAAGAATGATTCAACAAGAGAGAAATGCAACATTTTTGGTAAAATGCCTTTTGAAGTTTGGCTCACTTTTATTAATCAATACTTGGAGAAAATTACACAAGTGAACGATAGTAAAAGCCCCAGTTTGGATTGGCCAGATGCTGAGATCCTGTTACGTTACCATTCTGTTCTTCAACAGCGCGAAGCGTACTGTTTTGACAGACTTTTGAAAATCGTTCAATTATGTATTAATTGCCAAATATCAATCAATGCAATGAGGTCCCCAGCGGAGTCGCCACTGTAGACACGCGCCCCAGAAAATTTCATTTATAAAATTGGGTGCGGCCCTCTTTTTTTGGAAAAGCGCGGTGTCATGCCCTCGATTTTTAACATAAATAAATAATTCTTTTTGATAAAAGATCATCACATATCATAATTTATACCCAAAAGAGTTCCCATAGGTTAATCTATACAAAACAAGTCCCCATGATTAGCGTTATACAACTTTGGCACTCCAGCCCCAAAGAAAAACTTAAATACATGTACAAACAAACTATTAAGTTACAAACGGTTTAGTTAAAAGAAATTTCTAGAATGTATAGTTACAAATCCATCTTTAACAAAATAAAGTCCTTTACAAACGATGATTAAGTAACTAAAACAATTATCTTCCAAAAGTCTTTCACTTCCAAACACGCAATGCATGCAAGCTACTATCCAGCATTTGAACCTGAAAAGAAAGATTAGGTTGAGCTACACTAGCCCAGTAGAGAGTTCTATACTGAAACTATATGAAAATGCGAAGAAACATGAATCAATGGTGAATGAATACAGCAGAATATCAAAAATAAAAAATAATAATAATAGTAATAAGAGTCTTCCACCACGAAGGAGCACTTTACAACAAAACAAAGAAATCTAATCTTATAAGAGTATCCTCAATAACTCACACGTCAACTAATTGTAGAAATCTACTCAAATCATTCTAACTAAACCACTGCTTGTCCTCAACCATCACTTGTCCAACACTACACAAAATTAAATTCTCATATGTTACCCATTGTGCCTCAATCTATAAGGATATATGATGATCATCCACTAACCGTAATACAAGAGCAACAATAAGTATGTACAACGAATACAAATGACCTAATGACAATGAATATATCTCCCTGTAGAATAATACGAACATAACACTGAATTTTCTTTTAGAACATAATCAATTTGTCTTGTATATCTCAGGTATTAACCATTTTCCCTTTTAATACAATTTCGGGCATTCGGGACCCCGTGCGTCCATGAGAAACCTTTCGTTTATGTCCGGGCATTCGGGACCCCGTGCGTCCACTAGAAACCTTTTATTTCTGTCCGGGCATTCGGGACCCCGTGCGTCCTCCAAAACCATTTCGTTCATGTCCGGGCATTCGGGACCCCGTGCATCCGCTAAGAACCTTTTATTCATGTCCGGGCATTCGGGACCCCGTGCGTCCACTAGAAACCTTTTATTTCTGTCCGGGCATTCGGGACCCTGTGCGTCCTCCAAAACCATTTCGTTCATGTCCGGGCATTCGGGACCCCGTGCATCCGCTAAGAACCTTTTATTCATGTTCGGGCATTTGGGACCCCATGCGTCCACATCACGTCATTCGTATCACTTTTCATCCTATGTATTTCCAAGACTCTAACTTGAAGAATGTAAATAAGAGATATCGATGTTAAATAGACGGTTCACATATTAACTCCTACTTCCGAATTGTTCCAAAACTCGTTGTCTAAGTTGATCCCTCGCACTACAAGGCATCAAGTGTAAACTGATCATATTTCATTCGTGATTTATCCAACTTTCTATTTAGCAATCAACCTCGGCGTTTAACAAGTTCATAACGTCTAATTCGTCATCCCATCATATTCTTCAATTCACAAATCTCAATATCACACTAGAAAATATATACATCAGACTTGCATCATCATATAAACATGTCTCAAAGCTCCCAAAATCACTCTAATGCATAAACACCATTTGACATTATTTCAAGTTAATCTCCTATTTTGAATTCCCAAGGACAAAGGTCCAAAGACACGAGCAACTCAAGCAATCATTGAGATACAAGTAACTATGTTAAGAAGTGGTTTGGAAGTGTCAAGGATGTATTAAAAGTGATCGGGGGTCCAAACCATGGAAGAGGAAACTTTTCAAACTTTTCCAGTTTGGTACATGTAGCAATTAAGAATGCTACATGTACCCACCAAACGGGACATAAAATCTGGATTTTGGTACATGTAGCAGTTAAAGGCGCTACATGTACCCAGCGAACAGAGGATATGATCTGCGTTTGGTACATGTAGCAGTTAAGGGCGCTAAATGTAGCCAGCGAACAGAAGGTATAATTTGAATTTGGTACATGTAGCGGTTAAGGGTGCTACATGTAGCCATTGAACGAAAAATCAAAGAAATCTGGGTTTGCTACATGTACCGGGGTAAACACTGGTATATGTAGCACCTGGGTTTTTCAGCACGATTTGACAGCTTTCAAGGGCAAACACAAGGCTTCCAAACAATGATCCAAAGTAAGTTTTGGACACCGAATCAACCCATAAACATATAGAGAAAGATAGAAATCCCTACCTCGAGCATCAAAGCCGAACCCCACGAGAGATCGAGCCCTAGCTTCCAAAATCAACACCGAGAGCACTACACCTTCACTGAGAGCTAGCCGACGAAGTACGAGCTCCAATACGTGCGTAGATGATGGATTGGAGGTTGGTTGTCTTGGGTTTTGAGTTTGGGGAGGAGTTCTTGAGTGAAAGCGTGAGAGAGGGAGAGGAGCCGAGAGACGGGAAGGAGGCCGGGAGGGGAGAGAGAGAATTTTGGGGAATTCTCTCCCCTACACACACACCCACACTTATATATAGTCACACACATCACAAATTGCACAAGCACCCCTCTACAAACAACCTTCCCACATTGACCCCAAATCAAATAATTCAATAAATCCCTCATTTATTCTATATTCTATCATTTGTAAATCCTTTAAACTATTTTTGAAAATACAGGTCTTTACATCTTACCCCCCTTAAAAGAATTTCGTCCCCGAAATTTAAGCAAACACACGAGGTCACATCATCATTGATTTTCAATCCAAAAGTCCGTGTTCATTACACAATGCTTCGTATCCACCCATTTCTCTATCCGAAACACAAGAAAACACTATGATATCACAGTTGATTGGCACAACTTCACATCGAAACAATCACCAAGCTGCAATGGTAATAGACACATATCAAATCACATATTATATCCGCATGAACTGTAATCACGTTACCAACCAATTCTGGTTCCACAAATCGCATCCATTCGTATTACTTTCCAACTTATTCTCGTTCCCAAAACTCACATTAGCAAGGCTCTAATAGTTCTCAACACTAACTCAGGACAAGTTCCCTCGAAAAAGACAAACACTAAGCCGATGCCTAGGTGTCCAACTCGATGAAGTCTAAACTAAACAACAGTCATAAATTTTCATTTTCAGAATGAACTGTACAAAGAATTAACTTTCAGAAGGCATCATTCATTTTTTTGAAGGATTAGAGTTTCAAATAGGTACCACCATATTAACTCTCGAAACAAAAGTTTACCACTCCACTTGTCGCAAAATACTCACTTGGCTCCCAATTAGCGAACTCAATTCATGTTCGGCATGTGCTTACCACATCCCAACTAGTCTCACTTTACCAACATCCTTAAAAAGGATCAGCTAAGCTAGCAATAATTTCAATAAAGCTATAGTCTAAGAATTGAAGGACATGTAAAATCATCACCAGATCATAAGATACAACAAAGCAAGTTTCATCTAAATAAAGGATTCGAGCCGATCTACTCAAGTACGTTTCTCTTTTTTCTTTTTTTTTTTACTAAGGACAAGTACCCACATATCACATCTGTATCTACTTAGAACTGCATTCAAAGAATAAGTTTCACATACTATGACTACACATCATGTCAAACAAGTAAAATTTAAACTAAATGGCAACACATTTCACACGCAAAATATCCCAATAAATCAACTGTACAAATTAATGACTTACATAACATTAAACACATACATATATTAACAGATTCACTCAGTATCCCACGGATTCACAGAGTATTCTTCTTTTCATAATTCATTGCTCTAGAAAGCCCAACAGTAATCACTCTCATTTCAATCTCATAATGCCTTTCACATTTCCTGTTCACCCATCAGTTGCGAATACTCTCATTCGGTAATTCTAGTCGAGCCAAGTACTCAATATACTCACAATCGTACACGTTATTGTAAACATAACATACGTACCCTCAGTATTATTCATCTCTCTTATTCGATAGCATTACAACCTCACAATATCTCATCACCCCAGTACCTACACAAAATTAGCGCAATGGCTACACCAATAAGCATTCAATACTCTCAAATATCCTTATGCTAAAATCTAGTTACCGATACAATCCAATTCAACAGAATTCTCCCTGAATAACCACAAGACTCAAGGGTTTTCAAACGACATAGCTATACCTCTCATTGTACTCTAAAACCCCTATTACCTCATCATTTAAGAATCGATTTCACTCCCACCGATAACTCCTAATAGTCCCACTCCCCACAATGCACTAAAATAATCATAACGACATCAACATTCCTTAAAAACATTCGCCACATCTACACTCGACCTCGATAATGACAACCACACCATCTCCATCACCATCACCATCACTATCACCCTTATCCCTTAATCCTTCTCAAACAAACCAGTCATCCCAACGACCTATTCCAATCTATCCCCTATTGTCATCAGTCTAGACCACATTCCCCAATACTGAACATAATCTCTGCACTCGAGCCTTTCGACTCGCAATGTACTATCCCTCCACATGCATATCGCTTTAAAGGTTCCTACCATTTCAACTCAGAACTCCTATCACACTCCATTTCGTTATCAATCACAACAGTTCACATCCATATCGTCCTTACTTCAAACAATTTTCTCACCACACACTTATATCGATCACTCAACTCACGTCACACTAATATAGTCCACCTCAAGTCTTATTTTCCGTCTTACCAAACAATACGATCACTATTTTCTACCAACCTATCATAATGACACCACCACTACAATCACTTCAGCAATAACGATAACAACACCATGACACTTTTCTTCTTCCACGAAATTCCTGTATATAGTCACCTACCTCAAGCTTAGAGATCTAACCCTTATGTACAACCCTAGCGTCCAATTGACTTTCCGAGACTTCCATTTAGAAGGTGCGGTGATCAAGCACCTCTTCCAGCTGGATCTCATCGGTAGTCACCTGGGTGTCCAGAAGACACATACGGTATCCCGACACCCTACCTATAACCCTTATTTTCCTATCTCAACTTTAGATACTTATATCTCCTATGTAGGCTCAACTTGCCCTACCTATGCTTACAATAACTATCACTACAACAATCAATCACAATTATCACCACAATAGGCCTTTACCTTTCCAAACACATTCAAGACACGCACTAACTCAATTCTTAACTCATATATTTCTCACCTTATACTCATACCCTATACAACTCATATCATACAGGCTTAACTTAACACATAATCCGAGCAATTCAATTAAAACATATCTAACACTTATCTCGTAAGTCTTATCAACATTCTATCCCTTTTATCACGTGCTAACAAATATCTTCTTTCACCAGTCAATATCTTCACCACTTATACCCATCTAACATCTCATACAAAAGGCATATTACCGCAAATGGTACAAGATCAAGACCACCAACTGTAACGATATCAATAACAACAATAGCAACCATAATCGCTATAATGAGGTCAAATCCTCCAACTTCCTAACACGGGTCCACAACTAAATGTCACCCCACCATAGTACAAAATACAGCACCTCAATGATGTACCAAATCATTCATGCAAGCACACGTGTGTTTTGTAAAAAGTATGTGGCAGATTTTGAACCCATGAGACTAAAAAGTCTCCCCACGGTCTCAAAGTATTCAAACCTAAATGCTTTGATACCAATTTGTCACGCCCTCGATTTTTAACATAAATAAATAATTCTTTTTGATAAAAGATCGTCACATATCATAATTTATACCCAAAAGAGTTCCCATAGGTTAATCTATACAAAACAAGTCCCCATGATTAGCGTTATACAACTTTGGCACTCCGGCCCCAAAGAAAAACTTAAATACATGTACAAACAAACCATTAAGTTACAAACGGTTTAGTTAAAAGAAATTTCTAGAATGTATAGTTACAAATCCATCTTTAACAAAATAAAGTCCTTTACAAACGATGATCAAGTAACTAAAACAATTATCTTCCAAAAGTCTTTCACTTCCAAACACGCAATGCATGCAAGCTATTATCCAGCATTTGAACCTGAAAAGAAAGATTAGGTTGAGCTACACTAGCCCAGTAGAGAGTTCTATACTGAAACTATATGAAAATGCGAAGAAACATGAATCAATGGTGAATGAATACAGCAGAATATCAACAAAAAAAATAATAATAATAGTAATAAGAGTCTTCCACCACGAAGGAGCACTTTACAACAAAACAAAGAAATCTAATCTTATAAGAGTATCCTCAATAACTCACACGTCAACTAATTGTAGAAATCTACTCAAATCATTCTAACTAAACCACTGCTTGTCCTCAACCATCACTTGTCCAACACTACACAAAATTAAATTCTCATATGTTACCCATTGTGCCTCAATCTATAAGGATATATGATGATCATCCACTAACCGTAATACAAGAGCAACAATAAGTATGTACAACGAATACAAATGACCTAATGACAATGAATATATCTCCCTGTAGAATAATACGAACATAACACTGAATTTTCTTTTAGAACATAATCAATTTGTCTTGTATATCTCAGGTATTAACCATTTTCCCTTTCAATACAATTTCGGGCATTCGGGACCCCGTGCGTCCATGAGAAACCTTTCGTTTATTGTGGGCTACCACAGCCCCGGGTGAGATCGGGGCGGCCCGAAAAACACATACCGCTCCATCGAATTGATTTGAGAAATTTGAAGAGTCGCCTCCCGAATTTATGGTTCGCCACCCGAGAAACCATTTTCGATTTGAAAATTGATTGATTTGAATTGAAAACCAGAGATCACTCGAGGGTTCGGAAGCCATGTTACGAGAGGGGAAGGGTTTTACGGCACCCCCCTTGCCCGACGCGATGTTGGTCTCTACTAAACGTTCGTGGGATTTTTCAAATGGATTTTGTTTCATTAAACACATAGCAGGTATCCACAGGTGTGGCAAATAGAAGGTGTATGCTGGTGCTTGTGTACAAGGAGTGATGAAGTGATGATGGACACATGCATGATGGCAAAGCTGAATAAACTGCTACTGGCTTCACTCTCGAGCACTTGAGAGTACTCTCGAGCGCTTGGGAGTTCTACTGACCGAATCCTGCAGAGTTTGTTAGCCACAAATAGGATGCCAAATAACAATGTATGCTTGTGCACATGTATAGGAGGGGATTATGTGATGAAAGACAGCAAGATAGCAAGAAACGCAATACTGCTCACTGGCTTCACTCTCGAGCGCTCAAGAGAACTCTTGAGCGCTTGGGAGTGTCTGAACCCTCACCTGCACTTTCTGTTAGTACTGACAGAACATAATGTAAAGACTGCAAAATGAAATACTATTAAGCAGACCACCGGCTCAGCAGAGGACTTAAAAGACTGAGATAGGACCTCAAGTTTTCAAGTCATGTATCCTTGCCATTACACGAACGGATCTACAATTTTAAAAGGGAGAATGTACACATCCATGCATGCAGAAGCTCAGAAAACACAGAAGACAAGGAAAGTGAAACGCAATGGCATGCATGTACTCCTGAGCGCTTGGGAATGGATTCAAGCGCTTGGGAGTTAACTGCATGCCAGCTTACTCTCAAATAGAAAATGGCACCACTTCATCGTGCAAACACCCTTATCTAAGTTTTTAAGAAGAGAAGATCTTATTTTTGACTTAGGAAAATTTTGTTCTTACTTGAGATTTGTAAGAAACATTTCTGTTTCAGGAAAAATGATCTCTAGTGTCTGCATGCCAGAATAAAACCACTTTACTTGCGAGTGCACCTCACCCCTAGCCTACTGCCCACCAAAATGTCATGCATGGGACTGGAAACAGTCCCGAGCGCTCAGGACCACTCTGGAGCGCTCTGGAGTGTTTCCAGTAGGGGGTTTTGGGAAAACATTATTTATGGACTCTTTGCTCTTGCTTGCTTTTTTTTTTTTACTAAGGTCTCGCAACCATGCACCCAGAATTAAGGTCTGGGACAGGCTGAGAGACCCCTCTCAGAAAGGATAACAGCCTCTTGATTTGAACCAAGGATAGAAATATTTCTACCTTTGCTTGACACTCTGCTCCTTGGATGGTTGTGAAAGGTGAATGTAGAGTGAAAAAGACAAGAGATCAGAAGTTGAGAGTGTTCTGGATTTCTTGCCCTTTTCTTTGATGATTTTGAAAAAACCCTTTGAAGTTGGGAAAGAAGTTTGAGTTTTAAAGCTTTTTCCCCTTGAACAAGAGAGAGAAAGGAGGAGGGGTTTAGAGAGAGAGAGCCCTTTCGTCTCCTCTTCAGCAGAAAAAACCAGGTATATATATAGAGCATATAACCCATGGTTTTGAAAAATCAAATGATTTTGAAATAAACCCCTTTTTTAAAGAAAGAAATCTTCAGCTGATATCCTCTCTGACTGAGGTTGAGTGTTGACTCACCTCAGCCGGTTCAAAGGGAAAGCAATGATGGCTTGCATGGATAGTGGGAATCTTTTTCACCCATTGGGCACTGGGAGAGATCTCGAGCGCTCTGGAGTGGTGTCGAGCGCTTGGGATTTTATTCTCGAGCGCTCGAGAGTGAGCCAGGCCAGTGGTTTTTGGAAAACAGTTTTGAGTGCTTGGGACCGCTTCAGAGCGCTTGGGATTGATTTTGGCCATTTCTTTCAAGGAGCAACGTCTCAATTGGCACATGGCTTGTTTTGATCCACATTCATCATCGGGGAGCCTCAGGGCCACAAATTAAGGAAATTCGACAAGTCTAAACTGGGGTGTCTACAGTTGCCCCTCTTTGGACGGCGCTCAGCACCATGTTTGGATGCGAGTGTCGCCCAAAGATTGAGACAACCCAATTTGAGCCAAATCGAATCCTCAATTTATGAATCAAATGCAAATAAAAAGCATATAAGCACTCAATGCATGAGGTCGTGTCTTTTCAGACTGCCTACGTACCCCGTTTGTAGGGATCAAACCAGCGTAGTTCTTTGGGGCAAATGCAAACATGCGTGATGCATGCATTGGAAAGAGATCGACAAATGCTTTGACAATGATAGAGGCAAGAAATGGGGCCCATCCGTTAGTCTGTTCGGTGGACAAAATGATGAAAGAAGTATCACTCGTTGGGTAAAACTTCTTGCGAACAAATCGACGATTGTAGAATTTAGAAAACTTTTATCGACCTCTAAGCAGAACTTTTTTGGGCAAACTAGGATGATCCAGAATAGATCACGAAACAAAATCCGCTATCGATTGCTCTATCTCGACTCGGACTTGAACAAGACTGAGATTGATTTTGTAAAAATTCTTGATAGACAATAATCTTTAATCAAGGTGAAATGCATGAGCTTACGAAAAGCAACAAAAAGAGTCAAGCACTGGGGACCCACTCCCGAGCACTTGGGAGTGCTGTCGAGCGCTCAGGACCTCTGCTGGGGTCCACCGACCCTTCGTCTTCCTTTTTTGATTTGGAGGTCAAGACCCTGGTTCTCGAGCGCTCGAGAACCAGACCGACGACTGCTCTCATTCTCTTGACCGCTCTCACTCTCTCGACTCTCTCACTCTCTCGACTCTCTCGACTCTCTCACTCTCTCAATCTTGGTATGGCGCGGGGGAACGAGGACGGGGCAGCCAGCAGTGGCGAAGGGACAAGGGTCATCGATCAAGAGGTCACCGCCGGTGCCACAGTGGTGGCAACCGGGGGGAACGGTGGCGGCGCAGGGGTGGAGCCCCGCGGCGGGGATGCCACAGCCGACGCCACGGTGGTGGCGGCTGCTGGTGACCAGGGAGCGGCGGCCGCTGTCGATGGTGGTGCAGAGGTGGCAGTAGCAGAGGGTTCCGGTAGCGGGGACGGAGGTTCGGACAGGCCTCCCACCCCTACCGTGGAAGAGTTGCTAGTGGCTGCCGAGCGGGTGAGCGATGAGGGACCAGCCGATCTCGGCGGTGAGGATGTTATTATTGGGCAGTTCAGCGAGATGCCGATGCTGAGGACGGCGATGGCGTTGGAGCCGAGGAGCGGGGATAGCGGGATTGGGTCCTCACGCCCTGTTCCCTTCATGGACGGGGACTTCTTAGAGGGCGTGGAGCCTCGGGGTGTCTTGGACGCGCTCGGTCTCGACTCCGTGGTCACCGCGGTGCTAAGGGAGGCTAGCACGCCTGAGGACCGGGCCTCGGTGTCGCTTTTGGGGGCTCTGCTGAGCGGAGCGGGCTCGGATGCCCAGGAGGCGGTTGTACCGGAGGCGGAGGAGTTGAGAGGGGATAGGGTGGATGCCGAAGTGGTTGCTGAGGTACGGGTTACCGCGGTAGATGAGGCGAAAGCCTATCTGGAGGGGCGGCGAGTCTACCTGGCGAGGGAGCAGCCCGAGTTCACTCCGGCAACTTATGCTCCTCGACTACACTTCTTTGAGCCTGTGGGGATGACGGCTTACGTCCCCGGCCGCGCCGACTATCCTGAGGAGATGCTCCTCCGGGATCGAGCTTCACACATCTCCTCTGGGTGGACTACGGTGAGCTTCTGATCACTATCTTTTCTCGAATTTCGCAATTCATTTCCAAATTTTATTTCATGTTTGAGATCTAACGCCATTTCTTGCTTTGTTGAAACAGCGTACGACAGACGTGTATGGCCACGGGGGCTCGGCCAGCTCGTTGGCGCACTTCAAGGCCTTGCCTGAGAATGTGCGAGTGTTGGTGGAGGCGGCAGGGTTCGGACCCTTCGTACAGCTACTGATGGGGGTGAGGGTAGATCGGGCCGTGCTTACGGCGCTGGCGGAGAGGTGGTGTCCCACACCTTCCACTTCCAGTTCGGGGAGATGACGGTGACGCCCCTCGACTTCGCAGCGATCACGGGGCTCAGGGTTGGCGCAGACCCGATTCCTTACGACTCGAGCCTGGTGCTGGATGACGCGGCTCTGAGGTGGTTCCTGGGGCGAGTGCCACGCCACAGCGGAGGGATGGCAGCCTACGGGCAATTCGTGGAGTACTGGGACCACGAGCCCGCGACTGACGAGGAGGCAGCCCAGATGGCCCGAGCGTACCTGCTATACATGTTCGGGGCTTCTCTGTTCCCGAACAGGCGTAGTCGGGTGCACCTGTGCTATCTAGCGAGTTTAGCGGACCTGGGACAGGCGGGGCGCTTCGACTGGGGAGGTGCTGCTCTGTGCACGCTCTACTGTCTCCTTGGGGCTGCTTCTCGCGGGGTCGGAGATACAGTTGGAGGATACTGGCGGGTGTTTGAGGTACGATTTCGAATTATATGCTTATGAATTGCTTTCGACTGCTTTTTGACTTGAATTATGCATTTGAGATTGATTCACCCTGAATTATGAAATTTTGCAGCTCTGGGCTTACGAGGTTCTCGGGATGTTCCCGCCCGAGAATACTTGTACGGACCCGAACTTGCTTCCACGCGGCTTAGCCTGGGGTAAGGCGTACCGGAGGGCGAAGGAGCGACGAGGGGAGGTGATGACTTTTCGGCGCTGGCTGGATAACCTGACAGGGGTTGTGGTAGGATCGACATCTCTTGCTTTTCTTTTATCAAAAGAATTTTTAATGTGTCGACTTATGAATGGATCCCAAAATTTGAATTGCAGGTTCATTGGGACCGGTGGGCGGGGATGGAGGCTGACTTCCTCCCGAGGAGTCGGAAGGTGACACGGAGCAGGGTTCTGCTGGAGTGCCCTCTGGGCTGGCAGTGGTACCTGGGGGATCGAGTGACTCGACAGTCACTTGGCCTCCCAGCGTTCGCGGTTCCCGGGCTGCTCCCCCCACGCGTGCAGAGGACCGAGTCCTATACTTGCGCCGAGCTCGAGCTGTTCACCTTGCCGGACACGGATCTGGAGAGGCACCTGGGACGCTCTCTGGACTACGCTGCTTATGCGGACCGGTACTTGGCGAGGAGCCTGGGGGTGGAAGAGGAGTTTGAGAGACGGGTGGCCGGTGTGGGGGCTTGGAGAGATAAGAGTGGAGCGCCGAGCGGCGGTGGCCGCTCTGCACGGGGCCGAGGACGAGGTGCTAGGGTCCCTGCTGGTGGGAGAGGTATAGGTGCTGGAGGTAGGGGAGAGGGGAGCACGAGGGTCTGCGAGGCCGCGGACACTTCACCGCCACCGGGGTTGCCGACGCTGAAGTGGACCATAGGCGTGACGAGTCCGTCGGGCGCACGGGAGGTGATTGACGTGCCCCGTCTCCCACAGCCGCCGATGCGATTTCCTGCTCAGGTACAAACAATATTTTTGCTTGCTTTGCACATTGATCAATCCTTGTTTGCATGTCATGAGTCTTGGATTATTCCACAGGTACTGCGAGAGTGGGCTGAGCAGGCCGTGATGCTGATGGTGGGGATGCGCCACCTGCTGAAGGATTGCGCTAGGGGGAGGGTCCTCCAGACGAGACCCGCCCCTGCGGCTTCTCCTCCTGCTGCTACCCAGGTATAACATGCATACATATTCCATATTTTGGTTTGAGCAACGTTACTTTCGAACATGCATAAGATGATAAAATGTTTGTGATATGCAGGTGCAGCCACGGCGTTCGGCTAGGACGCGTCCGCGCGGTACCACGAGCCTTCCTGTTCCTGCCAGCACGCGAGGTCGGGGTGCAGGACGTGCGCCACGGGCTACTGCAGGTGCAGGACGGTTCGAGGTTTTGCCTCGGGAGGCGTCCCAGCGGAGGCCAGCTCGCGTGGAGCAGGAGGAGTCGGAGGAGGAGACAGAGGAGGGGACAGAGGAGTCCTCTGAGTCACGTGTCTTAGGGACATCGGACTCGAGTACTGCTTCTGGTTCTCCTGACGACGATGGTGATGACGAGCCCGAGAGTTCTGAGTCCGCAGGACCACGACAGAAAAGGGTTCGACGGGTCTGAGCCTCGTGTTTTTGCTTTGCTAGCTTTACCTTGTACATAGGCTTGCGTGCCATCGTAGTTGTAGATTTTGGGCCTGCGTGCCCCAGTTTTTGTTCGGGCCTGCATGCCCCGGTAGTCAGGATTTGGGCGTGTGTTTGCCCTGAGTTTTTGTACTTCCTTCTTCACTCACTGTAAACACCATGTTCATTTATGAAAATTCGCACTTTATTCTTTTATTCTTTCGCACTGCCGTCACAGAATTGTATTTTATGAAATATGTTCGTCTAGCATTGAAAGAACGTAAAGAGTACGCGAATTTCGACCGATACTCTCAAAGTGAGGGATAAAACTTGACCTTGACACCAAATGACCCACTCTCGAACGATTGATCATGAAACTTAGGCTTAAGGACATTTGATCATAACCAAGCGCGCTGCGCGGTCGACAATGGGTGTTGCGACTCGAGGGGACCCAAAATTTTTGACATTCGACGCTTGCATTTAAAATGATGATTTTTGGTACGATTGAATGACGAAAGCTTTGAATTAATAGTGTCGGCCCGTTTTTGGGGTGCATCAAATAGTCATTGGGACCCGTCATGGCTTGAGTGCGTCGCTTGACTTGACCAAATGCCCTAAATACAGATCCCGACGTGTCTAAGGAGCGGAGATTTTGGCGAACTTGTGATTTTTCACATAACACACTTGAATACACAACAAAACACATGGGTAGAACTGTTGTACTCCTTATATAACTGCTGGGAATCATCAAACTTTCAACGTTTGCGTGGAAACAAAAGTGGGGAAGTTAGAGTCTGCTGCAAAATAGCAGAACTCTCGAGCGCTCGAGAGTGGTCTCGAGCGCTTGGGACTTTACTCCCGAGCGCTCGGGACTGCTGTCATGGCCTGTCCCTTGCTGTTTCCCAATGCCACTTGTTGGTTGTCCCTTGTTGCTTTCCTCTGTTTGCACGTTTTTAATGTACTTAAATGGCTTTGTATTAGCTGCTTCCCCAGAACAGAATGGCCTCCCAAGGCCTGACTTGTGGTTTTTCCAACATTTTCCAAGTTTCCAAAGTTTGAATTTTGAAAAGGTTTTTGAAAATGATGAATTTGATGAGTTTCAAAGTTGGTGAGGAAGTGGTGTTGTTCACTTTAAGCTTCTATAAATACCAGGCTCTCCCTTGGTAAGCCATTCACACTTCATTTCACCATTTCCCTCCAAAAATCCATTCTTTCCATCACCATGCTAAACCAAGCCTTACTTCGCCCTTGGTTGGACAGCCTTGAGGGTATCGATTGGTTGAACTTCCGAGGGCATCGGCTTCATGCCCTAAGATATCTCCGAGAGGTTGCAATTCATCCTATCTTGCTGCATGCGGCGGCGCGCTTCTGGGATCCAGAGGTGCATGTCTTTCGCTTTGGCTCTCAAAAACTATGCCCCACCGTCGAGGAGTTTCATGTTTACCTTGGAAGCCATGATTCTGCTGAGCCGGTTGTTCCTATAATCAGGGAGAGCATGAAGAACATCCTAAAGGCAAAGCTGGGTGTTAGTTTTAATGCCACTGAGTTTCTTACTCGTGGTAATGCCATCAACATCGTGCAGTTGTACGAGAGATTCAGCCCGCTTGGTGATTTGACGGATTTTGAGCACCAAGGTCGTAGGATGATGGCTTGTTGCATTTGCCTCCTGGCGGCCTTCTTGTTAGTTCCATCCGTTGGTCAGCCCAATTCCTTACTGGTGGGGGTTGCTGCTCAGATTGAGGCTCGCAAGGATGTTGCGCCATTGGTTCTTGCCGAAACCTTGATGGGGTTAGATGCTATTCATGCCGGTCGCACAAGGGTTTTTGGTGGTAGTCCGCTGTTGCTGCAGGTTAGGGACCTCACTCAGCTCTCCTTTTTCTATTTCTCTCATTCATTTTACCTCGACACTCGGTTCAGGCTTTATCTGGCCCCTTACTTGTTTTCTCTCTTTTTGACAGATGTGGCTTTGTGACAAATTAAGTCTGTTGACATCCTCAGCCAATGATTGGTGGTATCGTGCAAGTGGATGGAACCGCCCCTTTCAAGTGATGTATGGGAGTGAAGATGATTGGGCTGATTTCCTTGCTTCTGCAGAGGAAGATGACATTGCTTGGCGGTGCCATTGGCTGAGGCTTCCTGCTATGACTATTGGCAACATGGGCTCGACACATGTGTTTGTCGCTGGCTTGACAGGTTTCTCCTTCTACTCACCCTTTCGTATTCTCCGTCAGCTTGGACTTAGCCAGGAGGTGCCGCAGCTGGGTTCTGAAGTGCTTCGTCTCCCTCCTTTCAACATTCCGGGCCTTCGGAGTTACACTCGGTTGTGGGGGACTCGCAGGACTGAGTCAAGCGACCCACTGTTTTCTATTGCTTTGACCGGAAGGTACCGCAAATGGCTAAGGAGAGATGTGAAAGCAAGGATGGGTTGACTGCTTACTTTGCCAGACTTTGAAATAAAAAGCGTGCTTTGATTTTGTACTTTTTCATTTTCATGCTCAGCTTGTAATAAAAAAGTAATCTGAATAAAATCGACTGATTAAGGGTTTCCCCCTTTCGGTTCATTTGATCACATGCGGCTCTAAAAAGCGCTTTGGATTTGTCAATTTGGACTTGATTTGGGATCGGATTTTAATTTTTAAGAATTAGGACCGAATCTCGGGATGAGATTGCCTACGTATCCCTCGTAAAAGAGAATCAGGCCCGTACGTAGTTCAGGCTACGGGTTCACTTGGGTATTGACACTCTCCTTTTGCGCTCTAAATTTTGCCTAGTACCGCCCTTTCAGGTTTTCGGTCTAGCGAGCTCTTCTTTGATTATTTGCCTTAATTTTTGCCTAGGCCACCCTCTCGGGTTTTCAACCTAGCAGGCTTGCTCTAATTTTTACCTGGAACCGCCCGCCCTTGCGGTTTTTGGCCCAGCGAGCTCTCTCAGGGATAATAACGTTTGAGTTGATCCAAATTGACAAGATTCGCAAATTCGTTGCCATCGAGGTCGACGATTGAAGCTGCTCCTCCAGAGAGAATAGTCTTGATGATGTAGGGCCCTGCCCATTTAGGTCGGAACTTCCCTCGTAAGTTGAAAATCGGCGCGCGGATTTCCTTGACTACCATGTCCCCTTCCCGTAGGTCCCTCGACTTCACCCTTTTGTTGAATGCCCGAGCGATTCTTCGCTGATAGCCCTAAATGTGGTACAGCGCGCGCAGCCTTCTTTCATCAAACAGCATGAGTTCTTCGAATCTTCCGCTGATCCATTCAGCTTCGTCCACTCCACATTCCGCCATGACCCTCAAAGATGGCACTTCTAGCTCGATAGGGAGAACGGCTTCCATACCGTACACCAAAGAGTAGGGTGTTGCCCCTGTCGGTGTACGGATAGAGGTCCGGTATCCCCACAAAGCTAGTGGTAGCTGCTCGTGCCAATTTCTTGCTGACTGCGTAGTCTTTTCCAGAATCGCCTTAATAGTCTTGTTTGCTGCTTCGACCGCTCCGTTTGTTTGTGGCCGATAGGTGGTCGAATGATGTATTTGGATCTTGAATTCCTCAAAGAATTCCAGAACTTTTCCTTTAAAATGAACACTGTTATCAGATACGAATGCTTGAGGGACCCCATACCGATAAACGATATTTTGCCTGATGAAGTGAGCCACTTGAACCGTCGTCAAAGTTTTGTACGAAGCTGCTTCGACCCATTTAGTGAAGTAATCGACCGCCACCAAAATGAACCTGTGACCATTAGAAGCTGCGGGCGTGATCTTCCCGATGACATCGATGCCCCAGGCAGAGAACGGCCATGGTGTTGCCATCGAGTGTAACTCCGAGGGCGGGACATGGATGAGGTTGGCATGAGTCTGGCACTTGTGGCACCATCGTACGTACTCGATGCAATCTGTCTCCATGGTTGACCAATAGTAGCCTAGCCTTAACACCTTCTTAGCTAGCATCATCCCATTCATATGAGGTCCACAAACTCCTTCATGAACTTCTTCCATTACCGCTCTGATGTCGTCTCCGTGAATACACAACTTGTGAACTCTGCAAGGAGATCGCCGGTACAATTGTCCTCCACAGGCGATGTATTGAGACGCGAGTCGCTGCAGTGCGATCCGATCTTTCCTAGTTGAATCCGCGGGGAACTCCCCCTTTTCAACGAGATTCCGAATGTCGTAGAACCAAGGGAGCCCATCGTCCGGTTCGTCGATGTTCATGATATGGTCGTACACACGTTTTCCCCTCTGTTCAATCATGATAGGCCTCAACTTTACCCCAATTGGAAGTTCCAGCATGGATGCCAGAGTGGCCAGGGCTTCTACAAAGCGGTTCTTCATCCTCGGTACATGCGTGAAAGTCACTTTTTGAAAATTCGGGAGGAGTTCGTCAAGCTGTTGATGATACGGCTTCATTTTCTCGTCTCTGACCTTCCATTCTCCGTTTGCTTGCGATACGACTAGGTTGGAATCTCCGACAACTTCTAGCACCTTGACACCAATCTCCAATGCGGCTTCCATTCCTACAATACATGCTTCGTACTCGGCTTCGTTGTTCGTAACTTCAAAGTTCAACTTGAATGCGAGGGGAATATGCGACCCCTCAGGCGAGACCAACAGTATGCCAATCCTGTACCCTTTCTAATTTGCGGCCCCATCGAAGTACAACATCCACGTCTCATTAACCATCGACATTACATCTTCATTCGGAAATTGAAATTATGTGTGCTCTGGCCCTTCTATCGGGCGATCTGCCAAGAACTCTGCCACTGCTCTCCCTTTCACTGACTTGCGAGTGACATACTTGATTTCGAATTCCGCCAACAAGAGCAACCAACGTGCTAGCTTACCAGTGAGTGCTGGCTTCTCGAATAGATATTTGAGAGGGTCCATCCGAGAGATCAGCTTCACTGAGTAAGCGAGCATGTAGTGTCTCAACTTCTTCGTGGCCCATACAAGTGCCCAACATGTCTTTTCCAGCGAAGTGTATCGCTCCTCGCATCCTACCATCTTCTTGCTCAAGTAATAAATCGCCCTTTCAACCCCATCTTCTCCTTCTTGTGCCAGCATGCACCCCATTGATGAGGGCGTGACAGACAAGTATAGGATCAAAGGTTTTCCTGGTGTAGGCGGCATCAGGATCGGAGGGTTCTGGAGATAAGTTCGCACCGCTTCGAAAGCTTTCTGACACTTCTCGTTCCACTCGAACTTTACATCCTTTTTGAGCAATCGAAATAATGGTTCACAAGTCAAGGTCAGCTTGGCGATGAATCGACTAATGAATTGAATTTTTCCCAAGAAGCATCGGACCTCCTTCTCTGATCGGGGTGATTCCATCTCAAGAACGGCTTTGATTTTAGAAGGGTCTACCTCAATCCCTCGGGTTGTGATCATGAACCCGAGCATTTTCCCTGCAGTGACTCCGAATGTGCACTTCTGTGGGTTAAGGCGCATCTTGTATTTCTGGACTCTCTCAAGGAACTTTTTCAGCGCTGGGAGATGATCTTTCCGCTCCTTCCCCTTCACTATCATATCATCGACATACACCTCGACTTCCTTATGGATCATGTCATGCAGCAGTGTCGTAGCACCCCTCTGATACGTAGGACCGGCATTTTTCAACCCAAACGGCATAACCCGATAGCAATAGGTTCCCCACTCGGTGATGAACGTAGTCTTTTCCCTGTCTTCTGGAGCCAAGAGAATCTGATTGTACCCCGAGAAACCGTCCATGAAGGACAGTAAAGCGTGCCCCGCAGTGTTATCAACGAGTATGTCTATGTGCGGCAATGGGAAGTTATCTTTAGGGCTTGCTTTGTTCAGATCTCTAAAATCGACGCACACTCTGATCCTTCCATCCTTTTTGGGAACAGGCACAATGTTTGCAACCCAAGTGGGGTATTCAGTTACGATTAGAAAACCAGCGTCGATCTGTTTCGTTAGTTCCTCTTTTATTTTTAACACCCAATTGGGCCGCATTCTTCTCAGCTTTTGTTTAATGGGTTTTGCATTGGGATAGAGGGGGATCCTGTGCTCGACGATATCTGGGTCGATTCCGGGCATGTCTGCATGGGACCAAGCAAAGACTTCTTTAAATTCTTTTAGTGAATCGGTGAGTTCTTGAAGCTCATCTGGGGACAGCCCGGAACCGACCTGAACCAATCGAGGGTTCTCCTCATCACCCAAGTTTATCGAGATTATTTCTTCTTTTAGAGGCTGAGCATGCCTTTCATTTTCACGCTCGATGAGGGAATGGATTTCCTTGGGGATGTCCCCATTTCATCGTCGGGATCCAAGCAATTTATTTCAAAATTCGGGAAGTAAGCAAAGGTGTCGTTCATTTCATTGATAGGCTCCTCGAAGGGAGGGAATACAGCAGTTGACTCAAACTCGAAGTGAAAGCTACGACGAGGAGGGCCGATAGGCACAAACTCCGACTCACTACTAGACGAATAGTCAGTATCGGACTCAGACTCGGACTCGGACTTGGTGCTAGTGTCGTGAGTGCGCGTTACAAAAGGAATGAAAGTGCAGTTTTCATAAGCGCCCACAGCGTCCACAATGAGCTTAGAAGGGTCTTCCAATTCATCTTCTCCTCCCAGCATGAGCACAGCCGCGTCTTCTATCATACCCTCTGGTTCCTCACCTTCGAACAGAGACTGGAGACTACCCAAACCAAAGGCTTCAAACCAATCCAGCGCTTCGGACAATTCTTCCATCTTAGCTACCTCTTCCTCATCCTCCCAAGTGTCATTGGCGAAGATTTCAAATCCAGGGTGTTTCACTTTTGTTTCGAGATCGATGAAGGGCTCGGGTTCTCCTCGATACGGTGCTTCTTCTTCCTTCTGATCCTTTCCGACTGTATGAGCTCGGGCACGGTTGCGCCATCTTTTCTCTGGATCACTGTTCTTGAATTCGTAGCCCAGGCCAAAGCGTTCATTGCTCCCGGGGAAATGAGGAAACTCAGAGACTCCTTGCTCATGGAGCCCCAAGCCCATACCTGGCAGGTAATTCATTCGCTTCATGATCTCCAATGCCGCGGAACTCACCAAGAAACCATCTTCGGCCCGAATGGTGCAAACCTTCGAGGTTACGACAGCAAATCCTCCCATGGTCACGTCTTCTTCTCCGTGCATGATTTCAAGTAGCGGGGAATTATCTTCAGAGTGTGGACGAATACCAGAATCCCCGTGGATGATAAGGGTCCCAGAATTCAATCCTAGGATGAGCTTCTGATGTAGCGTAGAAGGTACTCCTATAATGTCAGAACGGTGCAGCCATGGCCTCCCCAGTAAGAGGTTGAACGAAGCAGGTATATCTAGTACACAGAATTCCACGGCCGTCTTAAACTTCCCAGTTGCTAGTTCCAGGTTGATTGTTCCCAGGACATCACGTCGAGTGTTATCATAAGCACGGACACCCAGAGTCGATGGCGCAAAGTCCTTGTTTTTGAGGCCCAGGCAGTAAGCAGTGCGGAGAGGGCACACATTGATGGCCGAACCATTATCTATGAGTATCGCGGGGACCCACTTTCCCAGGCATTTCATGGTCACATGGAGAGGCTTATTATGATCGGTTCCTTCAGGCGGAAGGTCTTTTTCGGTGAAGGACAAGGTGTGTTGGGTGAGGTTTGGGGTTATAAGGGCGATGAGGGCTTCTGGGGCTATGTCGGAAGGGACCTCAAACTTGGAGAGAGAGTTGACAAGCCTTCGGCGATGCACGCGGGATGCTGCTAATACTCCCCACATGGACATGCGGGCAGGGGTTTCATGAAGTTGCTGGATGATGGGGTCATCATCGGTATTTGGGTTTTGGTGGTGAGAGGCGTTCTGGTTTGAGCTGACAAATGGATTAAGGTGGGTGGGCGGGTCAGGTTGATGTGGAAGGTCATTGGAGTTTGAGGGGTTATTTTGTGGAGCTGGCGAGACAGGGGTGAGGTTGGCGGGATTCTCGGGGATGCGAGGGTTACTTTGTTGGTGGGGGGGGGGGTTGCTCGGGACGAGCTTCCTTGCTGGAGGTTGGCGGGCTGGTATACCCTACCGCTCCTGGTGAGGTTACTGACTGCCATGGGAGTAGATTCCCATCGAAGGCCCTCCCAGAAATCGGAGAGATCGGTATTGGCTTTGCGTTTTCCTTTATCGAGCTTTGTCTTCTCAAGGGTGTCATTTAAGAGTTCCATCTCCAGGGTATTCCATATGATCTCTTCTTCAAAAGAGTTCCAGAAGTCGACGTTGTCGCTGTTGTTGACCTGTAGAGAGCCTTCGTCCAACATAGCCTTGTTGACGGTTAGTTCTTCACCATCGACCCATATGTTCACCATTTCAGCTTTACCCCAAAGGTTTTTAGGATCCAGTACACAGACATGGGGTTCGTCAGGGATCTCAAGGACTGGTTGTGGGACAAATTCATCAATGATGTACTCTTGCGGGCAGAAGACATGATCCAAGGTACGGACGAGGGCGTCAGAATCCCTATCGATATTGATTATAGTTGAAGCGGAAAGCCCGGAGAATAAGCGGGGGTTCATCAGATCAGGGCCTTGTTCCTCTTCCTGCTCCCAGAATAAGCACACCAAAGATGTTTCATCAAGAGGGTCCGAATCGTCTTGCCAGAGCCACCCACCGGGTTCTGGGTCCCATTCGTCAAACTCCTCGACTGGTTCAGGCTCCGAGAATAGAGCAAACAGGGAATATCCATCGAAAGGATCTGCCATCATCTCATCCCAGGCTTGTCTCCACTCACCATGTTCCAATTCTTCGACTTGCTGAGCATTAACTGACACAGGCCACACTCCGCTAACGATGGCTCGTTGTTCCACTGTCAGGAAATCATTCGCTAGGTCCTCCCACCTTCTTTGAAAATCCCATTCCACCGTTTCAAGCGCACAGATAGCATCCTCGGCCGGAATCTCGACAATTGGCTTGGGCTCAGTGACAGGGATGATGTGAAGGCTTGGGTTGAAGGGGTGGCTCAGGAAAATGTGGTTTGTACGGGCGTTTGAATGTTTCGGGAGTGGGTTGGAGACGGTATTGGGCTTTTGGTGAGGCATAGGAATGGTCTTGTTGTCTATGAGGTCTTGAATGGCATGGCGAAGGCGGAAGCAGTTATCGGTTAGGTGGCCAGGATTTTGGTGATAGGCGCAGAAGGCGTTGGGGTTGTGAGAGGCAGAGAGCTTTTGTGGCAGTGGGGTGGGAGCAAGTGGTTTAAGGAGATCACTTTCGACCAACTTTTCAAACACCGCGGAGAGAGGTGCTGAAAATTGGGCAAACACACGGGGTTGAGACCGAGGTTGACTGGTTTGGGCTACAATCTGGTTGACTGGTTCAGCTTGGGTCGTGTTTGAGGAGGTGTTTGGGAGTTGGGTGTAATTGGAGTTTCCGAACAGCGTGCTGTTGTTACCGGAGTAGACCTTCTTGGCTTTGGGAGGAGGTTCAGGTTTGTCGAGGATTCCCAGTTGAACTGCTTCTTCGACCGCCAAGCCTGTATCAAAGAATGTTTTAAAATCAGAGCAGGCCTGAGCCATCACCATATGCCTTGCAAGGTTGGGCTGAAGGTTCCGAACAATCATCCGGATTTGATCTCTATCGGTAGGCCTATCCTTCATCTGTGCTGCTTTAGATCTCCACCTTTTCACAAAGTCTGCGAAGGTTTCCTTGGCTTCCATCTTTGTAGATTCGAGTTCCCGAGTGGTAACCTCCAGTTGGATGTTGTAATCATATTGCGCCACGAAAGCCGCGCATATGTCTTCCCACGAGCGTTTCTTCCTTTCATCCAACGAAGTGAACCAGTAAAGAGCATGTCCCACCAAAGTCTGGGAGAACATCTGGGCCATGGCATCTCTCTCTACTCCCCACATAGACAGTGCTCCGATGTACCCCGTTAAATGTGCTTTCGGATCCCCGGTCCCGTCGAATTTAGCGAAGTCGATCGGTCTGAATTTCTCTGGGAGCTTTGCATTGGGAAAAAGGCAAAGCTTGTTGATGTCAAAACCTGTCGAGGCAATCTTCTCGTTTCTCGCAACAGACTGTTCTAACTGGGTGATCTTTGCCAAGACTGCTGCCATCTCGGTGTTTTGCGGGGCTTCCACTTCGAGGATCGGCTGCTCCGGGTTGGGATTCAGGTTTAGATTAGGGTTTGGGTTTGGATTTGGGTTTGGCTTTGGATTAGGGTTTGGATTTGGGTTTGGATTTGGATTAGGGTTTGGATTTGGGTTTGGAAGCCGTCGGGCAACCCCGGTTACCATCGTCATGAGTTGGGCGATTTGATTGTCGGTACGTTCGCCCAGACGCTGAATAGCTTGCGTGATCTGCCTCATTTCTCCATTTGGGATTTCCTGGTTCGGTTCCGGGTTTGGATTGGGATGTAGATTTGGATTAGGGTCTGGATTGCCTTCGTTAGGATTTGGATTGCCTCCGTTAAGGTTGAGGTTTGGGATTAGGTTAGGGTTTGGGTTGTCTCCGTTTGGGTTGAGGTTTCCGATTAGCAGGTCCATTTCCGTCCTTGAATCCGATGCACTGGCGGGGTCTGCCTGAAGTTGGAGCCGTTCCAATCTCTGTCCCAAGGGTCTGGTCCAGGAGGGTATGATATTCTTCTTCCTTGGCCCAATTGCTCAGAACTGATAGCAAAGCAAAAACCGTGCTCAGATCGTGGTCCCTGCTTACATTTTATGAAGTTTGTGCATAATTCTTTGGAAAATGTGTGCATCACGATCACCGTCATCGACTCTGATTTTTGAAAAATGATTGAATATCTGTTATGAGAGGTTGCCTTGATCCTCGGATTTTTAAGGTGTATCCTCATTTAGGAAGCGTCGTTCGCCAAAAGATGCTAAAACAAGTTAAGTATTCAGCTAGTATTTCATCAAGAAATTGACCATTGGTTTGGAATGACTTGGGGTGAACAACGTGATACGATAATCGAAATGGCGTAAGCAGCACATTTGCTTTTAGCCTAGGCGGTGTCGGTATCACGATGTTCTGTTTCCGTGTCATTCCTCCCTTTGGTTAATTCTCTGACCAAACACTAGTCAAGGACTTAACAAAATCCTAGTTTCCTTTAGGTTTTCGCTTGAGGACTCATACGGTTGACAACACGCACAAGGGTGCGTGACTCTTCATCGGGTCTCGGCAACCTCCCAAAGACCGCGCGAGCAAGTCTCGAGAACCGTGGCTGACTGCATGATGACGTGAGATGAAATGCAGCACACAGACAGGATATAGCACATAACCCTACCCTGCAGGCTCCTGTCCTAATTTGGAATGTTCTAAAGCTTGCTGAACATGTACAAAGGCCGGTTTTGGCTTGAAATGGGTTCCCCGGACTAGAGTCAAAGTATACCTCCCATTATTGAGCGTACACCCAATAATGGTACAAACGATAGAGATGACTCATCACGGTCGAGGGTTGCTGAGCGTCCCGGGATTCCCTATCACCGGCAAGCCGGGTAGGATTGCCGAAACACAACAGCGGGGCTGCACAAGATATATACACAAGAAATAGACGATGAAACAAAATCAATTTGAAAATCCCACAAACATTTTTCAAGCTTGGCTCACAAGTTTAATAAAATCATTTCCCCAGCAGAGTCGCCACTGTGGGCTACCACAGCCCCGGGTGAGATCGGGGCGGCCCGAAAAACACATACCGCTCCATCAAATTGATTTGAGAAATTTGAAGAGTCGCCACCCGGATTTATGGTTCGCCACCCGAGAAACCGTTTTCGATTTGAAAATTGATTGATTTGAATTGAAAACCAGAGATCACTCGAGGGTTCGGAAGCCATGTTACGAGAGGGGAAGGGTTTTACGGCACCCCCCTTGCCCGACGCGATGTCGGTCTCTACTAAACGTTCGTGGGATTTTTCAAATGGATTTTGTTTCATTAAACACGTAGCAGGTATCCACAGGTGTGGCAAATAGAAGGTGTATGCTGGTGCTTGTGTACAAGGAGTGATGAAGTGATGATGGACACATGCATGATGGCAAAGCTGTATAAACTGCTACTGGCTTCACTCTCGAGCGCTTGAGAGTACTCTCGAGCGCTTGGGAGTTCTACTGACCGAATCCTACAGAGTTTGTTAGCCACAAATAGGATGCCAAATAACAATGTATGCTAGTGCACATGTATAGGAGGGGATTACGTGATGAAAGACAGTAAGATAGCAAGAAACGCAATACTGCTCACTGGCTTCACTCTCGAGCGCTCAAGAGAACTCTTGAGCGCTTGGGAGTGTCTGAACCCTCACCTGCACTTTCTGTTAGTACTGACAGAACATAATGTAAAGACTGCAAAATGAAATACTATTAAGCAGACCACCGGCTCAGCAGAGGACTTAAAAGACTGAGATAGGACATCAAGTTTTCAAGTCATGTATCCTTGCCATTACACGAACGGATCTACAATTTTAAAAGGGAGAATGTACACATCCATGCATGCAGAAGCTCGGAAAACACAGAAGACAAGGAAAGTGAAACGCAATGGTATGCATGTACTCCTGAGCGCTTGGGAATGGATTCAAGCGCTTGGGAGTTAGCTGCATGCCAGCTTACTCTCAAATAGAAAATGGCACCACTTCATCGTGCAAACACCCTTATCTAAGTTTTTAAGAAGAGAAGATCTTATTTTTGACTTAGGAAAATTTTGTTCTTACTTGAGATTTGTAAGAAACATTTCTGTTTCAGGAAAAATGATCTCCTGTGTCTGCATGCCAGAATAAAACCACTTTACTTGCGAGTGCACCTCACCCCTAGCCTACTGCCCACCAAAATGTCATGCATGGGACTGGAAACAGTCCCGAGCACTCAGGACCACTCTGGAGCGCTCTGGAGTGTTTCCAGTAGGGGGTTTTGGGAAAACATTGTTTATGGACTCTTTGCTCTTGCTTGCTTTTTTTTTTTACTAAGGTCTCCCAACCATGCACCCAGAATTAAGGTCTGGGACAGGCTGAGAGACCCCCCTCAGAAAGGATAACAGCCTCTTGATTTGAACCAAGGATAGAAATATTTGTACCTTTGCTTGACACTCTGCTCCTTGGATGGTTGTGAAAGGTGAATGTAGAGTGAAAAAGACAAGAGATCAGAAGTTGAGAGTGTTCTGGATTTCTTGCCCTTTTCCTTGATGATTTTGAAAAAAACCTTTGAAGTTGGGAAAGAAGTTTGAGTTTTAAAGCCTTTTCCCCTTGAACAAGAGAGAGAAAAGAGGAGGGGTTTAGAGAGAGAGCCCTTTCGTCTCCTCTTCAGCAGAAAAAACCAGGTATATATATAGAGCATATAACCCATGGTTTTGAAAAATCAAATGATTTTGAAATAAACCCCTTTTTTAAAGAAAGAAATCTTCAGCTGATATCCTCTCTGACTGAGGTTGAGTGTTGACTCACCTCAGCCGGTTCAAAGGGAAAGCAATGATGGCTTGCATGGATAGTGGGAATCTTTTTCACCCATTGGGCACTGGGAGAGATCTCGAGCGCTCTGGAGTGGTGTCAAGCGCTTGGGATTTTATTCTCGAGAGTGAGCCAGGCCAGTGGTTTTTGGAAAACAGTTTTGAGCGCTTGGGACCGCTTCAGAGCGCTTGGGATTGATTTTGGCCATTTCTTTCAAGGAGCAACGTCTCAATTGGCACATGGCTTGTTTTGATCCACATTCATCATCGGGGAGCCTCAGGGCCACAAATTAAGGAAATTTCAAAAGTCTAAATTGGGGTGTCTACATTTATGTCCGGGCATTCGGGACCCCGTGTGTCCATGAGAAACCTTTCGTTTATGTCCGGGCATTCGGGACCCCGTGCGTCCATTAGAAACCTTTTATTTCTGTCCGGGCATTCGGGACCCCGTGCGTCCTCCAAAACCATTTCGTTCATGTCCGGACATTCGGGACCCCGTGCCTCCGCTAAGAACCTTTTATTCATGTCCAGGCATTCGGGACCCCGTGCGTCCACTAGAAACCTTTTATTTCTGTCCGGGCATTCGGGACCCCGTGCGTCCTCCAAAACCATTTCGTTCATGTCCGGGCATTCGGGACCCCGTGGCTCCGCTAAGAACCTTTTATTCATGTCCAGGCATTCGGGACCCCGTGCGTCCACTAGAAACCTTTTATTTCTGTCCTGGCATTCGGGACCCCGTGCGTCCTCCAAAACCATTTCGTTCATGTCCGGGCATTCGGGACCCCGTGCATCCGCTAAGAACCTTTTATTCATGTCCGGGCATTCGAGACCCCGTGCGTCCACATCACATCATTCGTATCGCTTTTCATCCTATGTATTTCCAAGACTCTAACTTGAAGAATGTAAATAAGAGATATCGATGTTAAACAGACGGTTCACATATTAACTCCTACTTCCGAATTGTTCCAAAACTCGTTATCTAAGTTGATCTCTCGCACTACAAGGCATCAAGTGTAAACTGATCATATTTCATTCGTGATTTATCCAACTTTCTATTTATCAATCAACCTCGGCGTTTAACAAGTTCATAACATCTAATTCGTCATCCCATCATATTCTTCAATTCACAAATCTCAATATCACACTAGAAAATATATACATCAGACTTGCATCATCATATAAACATGTCTCAAAGCTCTCAAAATCACTCTAATGCATAAACACCATTTGACATTATTTCAAGTTAATCTCCTATTTTGAATTCCCAAGGACAAAGGTCCGAAGACACGAGAGCAACTCAAGCAATCATTGAGATACAAGTAACCATGTTAAGAAGTGGTTTGGAAGTGTCAAGGATGTATTAAAAGTGATCGGGGGTCCAAACCATGGAAGAGGAAACTTTTCAAACTTTTCCAGTTTGCTACATGTAGCAATTAAGAATGCTACATGTACCCACCAAACGGGACATAAAATCTGGATTTTGGTACATGTAGCAGTTAAAGGCGCTACATGTACCCAGCGAACAGAGGATATGATCTGCGTTTGGTACATGTAGCAGTTAAGGGCGCTACATGTAGCCAGCGAACAGAAGGTATAATTTGAGTTTGGTACATGTAGCGGTTAAGGGTGCTACATGTAGCCAATGAACGAAAAATCAAAGAAATCTGGGTTTGCTACATGTACCGGGGTAAACACTGGTACATGTAGCACCTGGGTTTTTCAGCACGATTTGACAGCTTTCAAGGGCAAACACAAGGCTTCCAAACAATGATCCAAAGTAAGTTTTGGACACCGAATCAACCCATAAACATATAGAGAAAGATAGAAATCCCTACCTCGAGCATCAAAGCCGAACCCCACGAGAGATCGAGCCCTAGCTTCCAAAATCAACACCGAGAGCACTACACCTTCACCGAGAGCTAGCCGACGAAGTACGAGCTCCAATACGCGCGTAGATGATGGATTGGAGGTTGGTTGTCTTGGGTTTTGAGTTTGGGGAGGAGTTCTTGAGTGAAGGCGTGAGAGAGGGAGAGGAGCCGAGAGAGGGGAGGGAGGCCGGGAGGGGAGAGAGAGAATTTTGGGGAATTCTCTCCCCTACACACACACCCACACCCACACTTATATATAGTCACACACATCACAAATTGCACAAGCACCCCTCTACAAACAACCTTCCCACATTGACCCCAAATCAAATAATTCAATAAATCCCTCATTTATTCTATATTCTATCATTTGTAAATCCTTTAAACTATTTTTGAAAATACAGGTCTTTACACGTGGCGAAACGCTTCGATTCAGAGTCGCCACTCAGGTTTTCGCGGTATGCACCCAAGGAACCGAACTCGAAAACGTTTGCTACGTTTGTTTGATTTTGAAAAGGCGTAGATCGGTCCGTCGTCACCTTCGATATCTGAGGTTCGGGAGCCAGGTTACGAGAGGGGAAGGGTTTTATGGCACCCATCTCGCCCAATCTGAAGATCGGTCTCTACTCGGGCATTTTGTAAAACTTTTGCATTTTTCTCTCATTAATAATTTTTTTAGCCAATTAGGGCGGGGAAACAGTTAATGGGGGATTAAAACTGTGACAAGTTGTAGTTATGTGAAAAAATGTTTATAGATGATGATTTACTTACAATGGTGAATATAGATTGAGAACAAGCACTGAGAGCAGTCCGGATAAGTTGGAGTACACTGCTCTGAAGGGACGCGAGCAGATCCCGCACCAGCATGCACTGGCCGAACCACTGCATGTTGGTACTACCTGCGCACGCCACCACATGACTGGCGTACTCCACTTATCTGGTCTCACAATCTTTGTTTGCAACCCTTTGGGCTCTGGAAAGGGACCAGCGCACACCCAGGACAAACCACGCAATTGATATCAGCATGTATATGAAAACCATAGATAACAGGAATGGCTAGAAACCATGAGAAGAAACAGAATACCCCATAAACAATGTGGGGACATGAAAGGAGGCCAAGACTAAGATAGATGCAAGGGCCAGCCACTGGATCCTAGCAACACTGCCGTACGCCAGTCCTAAAAAGCCGTACGCCAGTTTTACCATTTGGCCAGTGCTTGGCTTTGCATTGTCTGGGTTCTGGAACATGACCAGAAAGATCCCAGAAGCCCTCCAAAGCAAATAGAAGTAAGTATTGAACGCTACAGCTAAACAGTTCTAGGATACGAAAAGCTGTAAAACCGGTTATTAGCATGCTAAGGTGGTAACAGAAGTGTAAGCAAGTAAAAATGGACGATCCATGATCCCCACGCCAGTAGTGCACATACTGCCATGACAGGCGTACGGCTTGGCTATACTGGCGTGCGCCAGGTTTCATCTCACACGATTGTTGTGTTTTACCAATTTAAGGCCAGGACTAGTATTGACTACTAGCCTGGACCTTGTTGGAATATTTAAGTAGTTGTTATGAGTCTTGTCCCACATTGGTTAAACAAGTCTTGTAACAAGTTATCTCTTAATATAAATAATAGTTATTTGTGTTAGGGTTAATTAACACCCTATACACTTTTTCTCATCTCTGACAACATGGTATCAAAGCCAAACCTCATAGCCACTGCCTAACCTTAACCTACCACCATAGCATGGTATCAGAGCCAAACCTCATAGCCACTGCCTAACCTTAGTCGAGGCCGTGTTTTCAGATTGTGTACTTATTGTAGGGGAACAAATCATACAGTGGAGTACTGCTATGACCTACATGGTTTTCCTCAGGCTCATCAGGTTACTCATTTCAAAGATGTTCGGCAGGTTACTCCCTCTACTGCTATGGTGACTATTTCTGTGGAGGAGTACCAACGCCTTGTGTCACATCAGACAAGTTCATCCATTGCTACTCTATCTCAGACAGGTTCTTCTAATGCTTGTATTGCATCTTCCCGTTTTTCTATTCCTTGGGTTATTGATTCTGGTGCATCTGATCATATGACGGGTACTTCCACTATTTTTTCTGACCATCAGTCTATTAATAAACCATCTCATGTTACCTTAGTCGATGGGTCTACCACTGATATTATTGGTTTGGGTTCTGTTTCTGTTACTTCTTCTCTAACTTTGAATTCCGTATTACATGTTCCTCGTTTTCCATTAAATCTTATGTCTGTCAGTAAACTTACCAAATCTTTAAATTGCTCTGTCACATTCCTTCCCAATGGTTGTGTGTTTCAGGATCTCAAGACGGGACGGAAAATTGGTAGTGGTACTGAACGTGGTGGCCTGTATTACTTTACCGACGATGTTCACCCTAGCTCTGTTGCCCTACAGTCTTCGGTGTCACCCTATCAACATCATTGTCATCTTGGTCATCCATCCCTTCAGAACCTTAAAAGGCTAGTACCTTCATGTAGCCGTGTTGATGTTTTGCCCTGTGAAATCTGTGAGTTTAGTAAACATCATAGAGTGTCTTTTTATCCTAGGGTTGAGAGTCGTGTGTCCCGTCCTTTTCAATTAGTTCATTCTGATATTTGGGGCCCAATGCGTGTTCCTAATGTTTTGGCTTCCAATATTATGTTATCTTTGTCGATGATTACTCTCGTGTCACGTATCTTTATCTCATGAAAGAAAGGTCAGAGTTGTCTTCTATTTTTAAATCATTTTATACCGAGATCAAAACTCAGTTTGATACTTGCATTCGTATATTTCGTTCTGACAATGCGGGTGAATATTTTCATAATTCTCTTTCTAAGTTTTTTGATGATCATGGTATAATTCACCAATCTTCTTGTGCTCGGACTCCACAACAAAATGGAGTTGCCGAACGCAAGATTAGGCATTTATCAGAGGTTATGCGTGCTCTGCTATTCCAAATGCAAGTTCCTAAGTCTTACTGGAGTTATGCTGTTCTTACAGCATGTTATTTGATCAATCGCATGCCATCTAGAGTCCTAGGCGGTCAGATACCCCATACGGTTTTATTTCCTAGTCGGCCTCTCCACTCATTACCCCTATGAGTGTTCGGGTGCACCTGTTATGTTCATACTCTTGATCCTGACCGGGACAAACTTGATCCACGGTCAATTCGGTGTATTTTCCTAGGATACTTGCGCACTCAAAAAGGGTATAAGTGTTACCCACCGTCTCTACGTCGTCATTTTGTTTGTGCTGATGTCACGTTTAATTAGTCATTACCTTTTTACTCGGGTCATCGTACTCCAGTTGACCTTCCTGCTGAGACTGAGTCTGTGTTTCCTATTTGCGTACCATCTGTGCCACCCTTGCAGGTGTATGTTCATCGGCAGAAAGTATTAACAGCCCCACCAGTGCCTTCCGCCGTGCTTCCTCCGTCTCAAGATCTAGTTCCACAACCACCGACACCACCGCCACCGCCACCTCCACCTCCACCTCCACCTCCACCTCCACCTTTATCATCACATGGTCTTCCTATAGCTCTTCGCAAAGGTATTCGGTCTTGCACTTCTCACCCTATTGATCGTTTTGTGTCTTATGCTCACTTGTCGCCGTCCCTTCGTGCTTTTACTACTTCTGTTTCGTCTATTTTTGTTCCTAACACTGTTCGGGAGGCCTTATCTATTTCTGAGTGGCGGACAGCTATGGAGGTTGAGATGTCTGCTCTACATGACAGTGGCACTTGGGAGTTGGTTCCTCTTCCGCTAGGAAAGTCTACTGTTGGTTGTAGGTGGGTTTTTACGGTCAAATATCATCCTGATGGGTCTGTTGAGCGTTACAAAGCTCGTCTTGTTGCTAAGGGATATACTCAGACTTATGGTGTTGATTATGCTGAGACTTTTTCTCCAGTTGCCAAGCTTGGTTCTGTCCGCCTTCTTATCTCCCTTGCAGCCAATCTTGGTTGGCCTTTATTCTAGTTGGATGTTAAAAATGCCTTTCTTCATGGGGATCTCCAGGAGGAAGTTTATATGGAGCAACCACCTGGGTTTGTTGCTCAGAGGGAGCATAATCAGGTATGTCGTCTTCGCAAAGCACTATATGGTCTTAAGCAGTCTCCTCGGGCCTGGTTTGGCAAGTTCAGTGATGCAGTTTTGAAATTTGGGATGAGTCGCTGTCAGTCTGATCATTCGGTTTTCTCTCTCTTATCTGACTGAGGGAAAGTATTATTGATTGTTTATGTGGATGATATTATTATTACGGGAGATGATCAAAAAGGTATTGATGAGTTGAAGGTATTTCTACAGAGTCAGTTTCATACCAAGGATCTGGGAAGGTTGCGATATTTTTTGGGTATTGAGGTTGCACGATCTAAAGATGGCATTAGTTTATCACAGAGAAAATACGTGCTAGATATTCTAGATGAGACTGGTTTATTGGGGTCAAAGCCTGTCGATACTCCTATGGATCCTAATGTCAAACTGTGTGTTGATCAGGGGGAGCTGTTTTCCAGCCCTGACCAATATCGTCGCTTGGTTGGTAAATTGAACTATCTTACTATTACATGTCCAGATATCTCGTTCGCAGTTAGTATTGTGAGTCAGTTTATGTCTGCTCCTCGTTTTCCACATTGGGAGGCTGTTCTTAGAATTGTAAAGTATCTCAAGGCTCATCCAGGACGTGGTTTGTTTTATCGAGCTAATAGTCACTTACGTATTGAGGCTTTTACTGACTCTGATTGGGCAGGAGGACCTTCTGACAGGAGATCCACTACAGGATATTGTGTTTTTCTCGGTGGAAACCTTGTCAACTGGAAGAGTAAGAAACAAACAGTGGTTGCACGGTCTAGTGCAGAGGCAGAGTATAGAGCTATGGCTCACGCGACATGTGAGATTGTATGGGTACGATCTTTTCTTGAGGAGATAGGATTTAGCGTGCAGTTGCCAATGAATATGTATTGTGATAATCAGGCAGTAATTCACATTGCATCCAATCCGGTATTTCATGAGAGGACTAAGCATATTGAAGTTGATTGTCATTTGGTGCGTGAGAAGTTAGTTGGTGGTGTGATAGCTACTCCCTTCATGTCTACAAGTGCTCAGTTAGCTGACATGTTTAACTGACATGTTTACTAAGTCATTGTTCAAGTCCCGGTTAGAGTTGTTATGTAGCAAGCTGGGACTTTGTAATATCTATTCTCCAGCTTGAGGGGGAGTGTTGGAATATTTAAGTAGTTGTTATGAGTCTTGTCCCACATTGGTTAAACAAGTCTTGTAACAAGTTATCTCTTAATATAAATAATAGTTATTTGTGTTAGGGTTAATTAACACCCTATACACTTTTTCTCATCTCTGACAACAGACCTTCCTGGTTCCCCTCAGGGGTTGAAAATAGAAAGGAACACAAAGGTGGTATACCTTTGGTTGGGATGAATGGATGACTTAAGCTTTGGTTTAGGAAGGTTGAGACTAGATGATGACAATGTGGGGGGGGGGGGGGGGGGAATATCAGTGGAGTGTGTGACTGAAGAACTCCTTTTCTTCCTCTTTCAATGGAAGAGGAAAGAGAGAAAGGAAAAGAAGGTTTTTTGCTCTTTTATGTGGTTAACCCCTTGCAAATGAATGCAAGGGGGGTATTTATAGAGGAGAGAGAGACTGAGGAAGGGGCTGATCAGTTGGGTTAGGAGGTTGGGTTAGGTTAGAAGGGATCCTCTCATGCATTAAATGCATGGGACTTGGCTTGATGGAAGGTGTAAGAGAGAGGGGGAACGTCCCTGCCGAGTGTAATCATCAGGGGGACTGTAGCCCATGTCAGGGTGGCACAAAAGTCTCGTCCATGTGGCTGAATAAAGTTGATTTAACCGGGTTTGACTGGCGAGCGCCAGCTATATACCTGCGTGAGCCATTTGAAACTGAGTCAACGTTCGATGATTGACACTTGACAGCTTACCAGCGCACGCCAGCACAGTACTGGCGTATGAAAGCAGGGTTTTGTTGAGGTCATTTGTCTCTGGATTGAAGGGTTTGGAATGGAGTCCGATTTGAGAGGAGTCTAGGATGCTCAAAGCTCAAGCACACCATCATCCTCAGACTGTTCTTGATCATAATCATCATTGGGGCAACAAAAGATCGTAAAATAGCGTTATCTGGATGGTCCAGAATGGGGTGTCTACAATATATGATTCAAAGATGGATGAGTTCATAACTCTTTCGAAGAGGTTGAGAACTTGAGGACTAAGATGGAGTCTACATGGCTTCAGTGTGTTTGCAAGTCAAGTCCTTTTTTATAAGGCAACAAGTGGAGGTGTAACATGTTTTTGAATTGGAGATCAAAGTGAAAGTGCTAAAGATCACCATTCCCATTTGGGGGGCTTCTATGGTTCTAGCCCTAGAAGGTTTCTTTATTCTTCAATTCTTTTCCGGCTCACAGCCGAAGGATCCATGTAGATAATAGGATTCAGATGAGGTAAGTATGGTCATTTGGTGTTTTATGCATAAGAGTATGGGTGTATATGTTGTAATTCTCATGCATTGTTCTTGGGCTTGGGATCTTTTTCTTGCAAGGTGATTAAGCTTCACCATGGTTGGCTAGGAGCAAAGATGGGCAAGAGACAAAAAAAGATCTGGATTATAACACTATCCGAACTCAAGCTCAGGTAAGCTCAACTTGATTAGGCACTGGTCCAACAAACTAAATAGAACACTTAATGGTTCAAGGATTTCAAGATGGAAACTTACCACTGTAGGTTATATTTTTTATGTAGACCAAACACAGTGATAGATTCAGTTTTAGACCAACTATAAATGTCCCTTCCAAGTAAGTGAGAATATGTACGCATGTCATTAAATACATGCAAATAAAAGATGGAATCCTTTGGCTCCAAACTTACCACAACCATCTTCCATTTATGAGCCCCTCTCTTATGTAGGCAGTAGCATGCTCCTTCCTAGCTTGTTTTTTAGCTAATAGTGCTTTGGTTGTATGGAGGCATGCTTGGGAAAATCAAAATCACACTAGTGAATCTCCTTTCTATCCACTGATAAGTTTGGCAGCAATCAAAAGTCAAAATTTCAGTTTATTGATAAGAGGAGAAAAATTAGTAACCATGCAACACATATTGCATAGCAAACATCATGATCCCTAAAAAAGGTCTTAGAACTACTTTAGCATAAAAACTAAACATAAAGGATGCGCCAAAAAGTCAAATTCCATTACAGATTTCAAATTAAGAACCCTTAAATTCTCAAGGTCAACTGGTCAAGAGACCTTAAACTTATACTTGTCAAGGTTAACTCAATACAAAGAAAAATAGAAAATATACAGAGCACAAACCCTAAAACTGTAAAACTGTTTAGAGTATCTACATAACTACCAGATAAAAGACAAGAGCCGTGAGCTCCACCACGCCACATTGTGAGCTTGTTAAATTTCTACACTAATCATCCTTGGTTGTGTCACTCCTAAAAATAGAGAACACTAATGTGAACAACTTTAAAACTGCTTCATGAACCTCAAAAAGGCTATATAGTTATTCTTCATTTGCCAATCAAAGGAAAGACAAGAAAGAGGGGAGAGAGAGGAGGGGACGCCAGTATGCTATATTGGTGAAAACAAACTCAGCAAGCAAGATTGGTACTACATATACTATTTTGATCGAGCTCCTTCCTAACTACATCCAAAAGATGTTCCACCAATTCACTACCGTCAGCAGCACCCCTAGTCAAATTTAATTGTAACGTAGCATATAGAATAAGTGCATCCTGCGAAAGAAAACGATCAATGATATAAATCACTCCAAATATATGCAAATAGACATAGAAAACCAACTAACACGATAGTAAGAAACCTTTAGACCATGGTCATCGATTGTTGTCCAACAGTGGAACACAAACTGCTTCACAGCATCATGGATTTCCAAGGACTGACAGCCCAAATTTGGACCATCTTTCAACAAGTATGTATGTAAAGACCCGTATTTTTTTTAATAATTGAAATGCCCATTAAATGCTTAATTGGAAAATATGGATTTTGCGGTGAATATTTGAATTGTGGTTTAAAATGATGCAATTGTTAGTAGAGGGGTGTGTGTGTGATTTGCAAATATGTGAGTATATATAGTGGTGTGAGTGGTAGGAGATCATTTTTCTCCTAACTCTATCTCAAACTCTCGGCTCTCTCTCCTCTCCCCAATGTCTCTCTCTCTCTTTTGCTCACTCTCACAAAACTCCACCTTATACCTCCAAAACCTTAAAGATCAACCTTCATTCGATTTTCCAATCGCGTTCTTGGGCTCAGAATTCCTTGGTTAAGCTTGGAGGAGAGGATTTCGGTTGATTTCAAAAAGTTTGGAGCTAGGGCTCATTCGAATCTCTTGGGTTTTGCTCCTTGAATCGAGGTAGGGATTTCTAACTTTCTATGTATGCTTATGAGTTGATTCGGTGTCCAAAACTTGCTTTGGATCATTGTTTGGAAGCCTTGTGTTTGCCCTTGAAAGCTGTCAATTCGTGTTGAAAAACCCAGGTGCTACATGTACTAGTGTTTACCCCGATACATGTAGCAAACCCATATTTCTTTGATTTCGTTCATTGGGTACATGTAGCGCCCTTAACTGCTACATGTACCAAACTCAAATTGCCTCTTCTGTTCGCTGGGTACATGTAGCGCCCTTAATTGCTACATGTACCAAAACCCAGATTTTACATTCTGTTCGCTGGGTACATGTAGCACCCTTAATTGCTGCATGTACCAAACTGAAAATTTCTGAAAAGTTTTTCCCTTCATGGATTGGACCCTCAATCGCTTCTAAACCCCTTTTGGATACTTCCAAACCTATCTCAAGCATATTCAAGTAAATTCCTACGATTGATTGATGTTATCTTTGATCCATTGGTCTTCCGTTACTAAGAAACGAATAGGGAATTACATAGTTAAGACTTCGTTAAAATGGATCCTATTAATTGTTGGTTGCTTGTGAATGTTTGTGGCTCGTTTGTGACATTGTTGACATGTTGTAAGATGCTCCTTGTTTGAGTGTGATCGTTTGGAAGTCTTAGCTAGCATAGTGAATAAGAAAGTAGTATATGTTGGAAGTGGGGGTAGAGAGTCTCGTAACGCAAGGGGTGGTAATACGATAACCTTCGTGATTGTTATACGGTAACGCAAGGGGTGGAAATACCGATGATGGGAATTGGCGATAGAGAGTCGCATCGAGATTGCTAGAGTTGTTAATGTCTTGTGAACTAGTTGGCATATTAAAACAAAGGCACATCTTAGAATGATCTTATTGAATGTTGGCACTCTTGTGAGTTCGTTGTTGTCAATTGATTGAGCTGAATCTCTTGACTTCATTCCTTCTACACGTACCATCATATTCATACATAGAATTGGTAGAGATTTTCCTACTGGGCTAGTGTAGCTCAACCTAATCTTTCTTTTTAGGTTCAAACGCTGGACAGTAGATTGCACATGTAGAGTGTAGGGAGGTATTCCCGAACAAGTACAATCAAACGGCCGAATACGTGGTACGTGGAATCACGGGTGATATGAACCACCATGAGCGGTGATCGGCGATATGGACAAGTGGCATGAGAAGTCATTGGTCCAAGCTATCTGTTTGGCAGATAGAGACGTACAATGACATTGGTCCAAATAGTTAATACAGGACCAGTTACATGTGAAGTAGCTAGTCCAGACAACCTGTTCGGTTATGAGAGAGCCGAACAACAAAAGAACTCTAATCAAATGCTGAAGAAAGGAGAACACTCTGGAAGGGTCCAGAAGCAGTGTTATTCCGTTAAGGAATGAGATCCCGAGATTATAGGATCTAGATAGAATACCCAACGAGAGTGGGATGTTTGGCCAGCTATGGAAAAGAGTCCTAAATGAACTACAGTAATGAACTAATAAAGGAACGAGAATCCAAGATATTCTGGTTTCCTATACGAGGTAGGAAACCTAGGGCAACATGGATACTTGGGCAACAAGCATCCAAGAATCTATAAATATGAGGTAAACCTAGAAGTAAGAGGTACGCAATACGTTGCACTCATATTATTCTCCTACTGATAATTAGGGTTTTTCTGCTAAGTACGTGATACTAACTTAGGCATCGGAGGGCCTTTGCCACGAGCGGCAAAGGTGCGCTCACCCCTTGTCTGTTTTTGCAGATTAGGCTTCCGACGACGAATTAGGGTTCAGACGAGGAGGCACGAATAGCCGTAGCATATTGGTGTTGTTCTGAGCACCAATTGTTTTCATCCCTCTACAATTGGCGCCATCTATGGGAAAGCGAACAAGTTCCCTTTGAAAAACGACCATGGTGGAAATAGATCCAGCAAAACCACATGATCCAAAGAATCTGCTAGATGGAGGTGGAGAAAAGTCTCCACCTGGGGCTCGGAGAAAACCCGAAGGCAGAAACGGGAGGACCACAAGTAAAGGCCGCCCCCTTACTGTCAATGACAACTCTAAGAGCAGGGAGGGAAGGACAGCCTCAAGATCCACGAGAAGGAGTAAATCCCACCAAAGGGATTAATCAGTTGCACACTCCAATAGTGTACATTGCAGCGAAGATGTCCTCGATAAAAAAAGGCAAGAAATCGAGGAGTATGCTCGTTTGATCAAAAAATGAGAACATGAGATCCAGGAGTTAGAACGGATTCGAGAACATCCAGAAGACTCTGGACTCTCACGAAGAAATTCCAGGGGCGATAAGTATACCATGGTGAAATACAGAAAGACTCATTCACGAGGAAGAAGGAGCAGAAGAAGAAGTCCCCCCTCAAGGCGACATAGAGTTTCTCCCCGAAAAGAGAGGAGCCGAACATCAGAGCGTCAAAGGCCTTCTTCAAGAAGAAGGAGGAGCAGGGGCCAGAGCTTTACCCCTAAGGATGAAGGGACCAGAAAACATCATAGGGACAGGTACGAGAGACCTGATTTCGATTGGGAAAGGACTAGACCCAACAAAACGAAAGGACTAGAAGATGAAACCATGACTGCACGAGAGGCAGCACGGAAAGCACTCGAGAATATTGCATCCTCCCCTTTCGCAAGAAAGTTACCGGAGGCTAAGTTGCCGAGCAGAGTGAAACACGGAATGTTCATCCTCTACGAGATAGATGCTAATCCCATGGCACACGTGCAACACTACCAGCAGGCAATGTTTATGCATGAAGGAGACGATGCAATCATGTGCAAGATGTTCCCATCAAGTTTGGGGAAGGTAGCTTTGTCTTGGTTCCATAAGTTGGGTCCGCGATCCATCCGAGGATGGGTGCAATTGGCCGAAGAATTCACTGCCCGGTTCCTGACAAACAGAAGGGCCCCAAAAACTTTTGAGAGCCTCTCCGTTATGAAGCAAGGAGAGGACGAGCCGATTAGGAACTATGCAAAGAAATACTAGGAGACTTTCAACGAGATTGAAGGTTGTAGTGAGGAGTACGCAATAGCAACGTTCAGGACAGGTTTACCTGTTCGGGGGGAGCTGCGTAAGTCCCTGAACGTGAGTCCAGTACGAACATTGGAAAAATTAATGGAGCGGATAGAGCAGCATGCCAGGAATGAAGATGACATACTCTGGGAAGACGGCAAGGTAGTTGCCGAGCAAGTCAGAGGCCTTGCAAAGAAAGCAGACAAGCCAGAGCCCAAAACCTATCGAGAGAGGAGGGACTATGAGCAGGCTAAGAGAAAGCCGAACAAACAAGCACCTGATCCCAAATCTTTCTTTTCCATTACCACGGTTTGGAAGGAGCCCATCTATAGGATTCTTTATCGAATAAAGAATCAGCCTTACTTCAAGTGGCCCCCAAGTCTTGGTGGAGATAAAAATAAAAAACGTACTACGAATTAGCACTACAGTTACCATAAGGATTGGGGCCATATAACTGAGGATTGTGAGATGTTTAAAAGGCACCTCGATGATCTGGTCTCGCGAGGTTATCTCAAGGAATTTATCCAAAAAGATCCCAAGGATAAAGAAAAAGCAATGGAATTGGATTACGAGCAGAATCCAAAGGGTATAATCCATATGATACATGGATTGGCCGAGCCTTATACGAGAAATGAGATGAGATTACTCCAGAGACAGATAAAACATGACCAACATGTGATGCGGATGGGAAAGAAAAGAGGGCGTGGCGAAGAAACATGCAACAAGGGCATAGTTTTCACAGATGAGGATCTGGGAGGAGTCTAGGTACCTCACAATGATGCTTTAGTCATAACCCTACGAGTTGGGGAATATGACATGGAAAGAATCCTGGTGGATTCAGGGAGTTGCACCGAGGTTCAATATTACGATGCATTCAAGAAGTTGGGACTGACTCAAGCAGATTTGGTACAGTCAGTAACCCCCTTGGTTAGATTCAGGGCAGGAGCAGTTTGGCCATTAGGAAAGGTAACTCTACCTGTTCGGGCTGGGGCAGTGGTACTACGAACTGACTTCCTAGTGGTGGATGTGCCATCCTCCTATAATGTGATTTTAGGGAGAACTTGGTTACACAAGATGAGGGCAGTTTCTTCCACTTTCCATCAAATGGTAAAGTTCTCGGGATCCAATGGGATTGAAAAGATCAAGGGTAACCAGAAGGTAGCTCAACAGTGCTTGGTGTCCATCGTGAAGAGAATCCAAAATGCCCACCATGTCCATACGGTGGAAGTCCCGGATCAACCGACTATCGAGGACGTCGGAAAGGACCCAACAGAGAGGGTAATTGAGGGTTTGAAGAAAATACAGATCAACGAAACTGATCCTGATAGGTATTTTTTAATTGGGGAATTGCTGCCAGCAGAGGAAGAGGCTAAATTGGTAAGTTTCCTAAAGACATACGTTGACGTATTTGCTTGGACGCCAGAGGAAATGCCTGGGGTGGATGTAGATGTCATCTGCCACCACTTGAATGTTGATCTGCAACACATGCCAGTCATTCAAAAGAAAAGAAGGGCAGCCGTACAGCATGTTGACGCTGTTATCGAAGAGGTAGATCGTTTGTTGGAAGCCAAGGCAATACGAGAGGTTTATTATCCAGAATGGTTATCCAACACAAAGGTGGTGAAAAAGAAGAACGAAAAATGGCGTGTCTGTGTAGATTTCACAAACTTGAACAAAGCATGCCCAAAAGATAGCTTCCCTCTTCCCAGAATTGACCAGTTAGTGGATGCCACTGCTGGATATGAGCGGATGAGCTTCCTCGACGCATATCGGGGATACCATCAAATTGCTATGTTTCGGCCTGATCAGGACAAAACTTCTTTCATTACACCACGAGGGTTGTACTGCTATAGTGTCATGCCTTTTGGACTGAGGAATGCAGGGGCAACATACCAAAGATTGGCAACCATCATGTTCAAAAAGCTCCTTGGCAAGATCATGGAGGTTTACATTGATGATATGGTGGTGAAAAGTAAGACTCGCCAGGGACACATAGCAGATTTAAAAGAGGCCTTCGAAATCCTAATGAAGTACAAACTAAAACTCAATGCCTCAAAATGTGCATTTGGAGTGGGATCTGGAAAGTTCTTGGGTCACCTTGTAACCATGAGAGGGATTGAGGTAAACCCTGACCAGATAACGACCTTACAGAATTTGCAAAGTCCCAAAACCACAAAGGAAGTCCAGAGATTGACTGGAATGGCTGCAACACTCAATAGATTTATCAGCAGATCAAATGATAAGTGCAGACCCTTTTTTCAGTTGCTGAAAAAAAGCGAAGGATTTGAATGGGGAGCAGAGTGCGAGCAAGCCTTCCAGGACCTAAAGAAGTATTTGGCCGAGGCCCCACTTCTGTCAACTCCATTGCCTGGTGAGTCTTTAATTTTGTATTTGGCAATTTCTGAACATGCTGTAAGTGCGGTCCTATTAAGGGATACGGGATCCGAGCAAATCTTTGTCTATTACGTGAGCAAAACATTGCTAGACGTAGAATGTAGGGAGGTAATCCCGAACAGATGAAGTAATAACCAAGCACGTGATACGAGGGATCATGGGTTAAACGCGATACAATAAACCACCCTGAGCGGTGATCGGCGATATGGACAAATGGCATGAGAAGTCATTGGTTAAAGCTGATTGTTCGGCAAATAAAGACATACCATTATAATGGTCCAAATAGACAATAGAAGACCAGTTACATGTGAAGTAACTGGTCCAGGTAATCTGTTCGGCTATAAGAGAGCTGGACAGGGGAAGAGCTCCAGCCAAGAGCTGGAGTATAGGGAATATTCTAGAGATATGATATCCCCTGAGGGATGAAACCCCGAGAATCTAGGATCTGGGAAATATACCCAACGAAAGTGGGATGTTCGGCCAGTTATGGAGAGGAGTCCTAAAAGGACTCTTAAGTAATAAACTGATAAGGGAACGAGAATCCAAGATGCCCAGGATTTCCTATACGAGATAGGAATCCTAGGGCAACAGGGATGCTTGGGCAGCAAGCATCTATGATTCTATAAATACGAGGTAAACCTAGAGGAAAAAGGTACGCAATACATTATATTGATACGTTTTACTTGATAATAATTAGGGGTTCATTTGCTAGTACGTGATACTAACTTAGGCATCGGAGGGCCTTTGCCACGAGAGGCAAAGGTGCGCTCAGCCCTTGTCTGTTTTGCAGAATAGGGTTCAGGCATCAAACTAGGGTTCTAGTGAAGAGGCACGAGAAGCCGTTTGCAATCAAATTGCTACCTTAAACGTCAGTTCAAGGTATCAATTGTTTTCATCCCCCTACAATTGGCGCCGTCTGTGGGAAATGAAAGAGTTCCCTTTGAAATACAACCGTGGTGGAAGTAGATCCAGCAACACCACACGATCCGAAGAACCTGCTAGGTGGAGGAAGGGATAAATCTCCACCTGGGGCTCCGAAAAAGCTCGAAGGTGGACACAGGAGGACCATAAGTAAGGGCCGCCCCCTTATTGTCCATGAAAACTCTAAGAGCAGAGAGGAAAGGACAGCCTCGAGATCCACGAGAAAGAGTAAATCCCATCAAAGGGATGAATCAGTTGCACACTCCAAAAGTGTGCACTACAGCAAAGATGTCCTCGATAAGAAAAGGCAGGAAATCGAGGAGTATGCTCGTTTGATCAAAAAATGAGAGCATGAGATTCGGGAGCTAGAAAGGATCCGAGAACATCCAGAGGACTCTGGACTCTCACAGAGAAATTCCAGAAGAGATACATATACTACGGTGAAATACCAAAAGGCTCCTTCACGAAGAAGAAGGAGCATAAGTAGAAGTCCCACCCCAAGGCGACATAAAGTTTCTCCACGAAAAGAAAGAAGTAGAAGTAGGTGTCGAACACCAGAAAAGCACAAGGCTTCCTCAAGAAGAAGGAGGAGCTGGGGCCGAAGCTCTACCCCTGAGGATGAAAGGACTAGAAAACATCACAGGGACAGGTACGCGAGACCTGATTCCGATTGGGAAAGGACTAGACCCAACAAAGGTAAGGGAATAGAGGATGAAACCATGACTGCACGAGAAGCAGCACAGAAAGCACTTAAGAATATTGCATCCTCCCCTTTCGCAAGAAAGCTGCAGGAGGCTAGGTTGCCGAGTAAAGGAAACATAGAACGTTCATCCTCTACGAGACGGATGCTGATCCCATGGCACACATACAGCATTACCAGCAGGCAATGTTTATGCATTAAGGAGACGATGCAATTATGTGCAAGATGTTCCCATCAAGTTTGGGGAAGGTAGCCTTGTCCTGGTTTCATAAGTTGGGTTCACGCTCTATCCGAATATGGGTGCAGTTGGCCGAGGAATTCACTGCACGGTTCTTAACAAGCAGAAGAGCTCGAACGACTTTTGAGAGCCTCTCCTTTATGAAACAAGGCAAGGACGAGCCGATCAGGAACTATGCAAAAAAATATTGGGAAACCTTCAACGAGATTGAAGGTTGCAGCGAGGAGTACGCAATAGCCACGTTCAAGACAGGTTTACTTGTTCGGGGGGAGCTGCGTAAGTCCCTAAACAAGAGTCCAGTACAAACACTGGCAAAGTTAATGGAGCGGATAGAGCAGCACGCCAGAAACGAGGATGACATATTTCGGGAGGATGGAAAGGTGGCGGCCGAGCAGGTAAAGGGGCCTGTGAAGAAAGCAGATAAGCCAGAACCCAAAACCTACCGAGAGAGGAAAGACTATGGGCAGGCAAAGAAAGAGCCGTACAAGGATAAACAAGCTCCGGATCCCAAGTGTTTCTTCTCAATAAACACAATCTGGAAGGAACCCATCTACAAGATTCTTTATCTAATAAAGAATCAACCTTACTTCAAATGGCCTCCAAGTCTGGGTGGGAATAAAGATACAAAACGTGCTACGAATTAGCACTGCAGCTACCATAAGGATTGGGGCCATATGACTGAGGATTGTGAGATGTTTAAAAGGCACCTTGATGATTTGGTCTCGCGAGGTTATCTCAAGCAATTTATCCAGGAAGATCCCAAGGATAGAGAAAAAACAATGGAATTGGATTACGAGCAGAATCCAAAGGGTATAATCCATATGATACATGGATTGGCCGAGCCTTATATAAGGAATGAGGTGAGATTACTCCAGAGACAGATCAAACATGACCAACATGTGATGCGGTTGGGAAAGAAAAGAGGGCGTGACGAAGAAACATGCAATGAGGGCATAGTTTTCACAGGTGAAGATCTGGGAGGAGTCCAGGTACCTCACAATGATGCTTTAGTCATAACCCTACGAGTTGGGGAATATGACATGGAAAGAATCCTGGTGGATTCAGGGAGTTGCACCGAGGTGCTATATTACGATGCATTCAAGAAGTTGGGACTGACTCAAGCAGATTTGGTACAGTCAGTAACCCTCTTGGTTGGATTTGGGGCAGGAGCAGTTTGGCCATTAGGAAAGGTAACTTTGCCTGTTCGGACTGGGACAGTGGTACTACAAACTGACTTCCTGGTGATGGATGTGCCATCCTTCTATAATGTGATTATAGGGAGAACATGGTTACACAAGATGAGGGCAGTCTCTTCCACCTTCCATCATATGGTAAAATTCCCGGGATCCAATGGGATTGAAAAGATCAAGGGTAACCAGAAGGTAGCTCAACAGTGCTTGGTGTCCATCGTAAAGAGAATTCAAAACGCCCACCATGTCCATACGGTAGAAGTCCCGGATCAACCGACTATTAAGGATATCGGAAAGGACCCAACTGAGAGGGTAATTGAGGGTTTGAAGAAAATACAGATCAATGAGACTGATCCTGATAGGTATTTTTTAATTGGGGAATCACTGCCAGCAGAGGAAGAGGCTGAATTGATAAGTTTCCTAAAGACTTACGTCGACGTATTTGCCTGGACACCAGAGGAAATGCCTGGGGTGGATGCAGATGTTATCTGCCATCACTTGAATGTAGATCCATAATATAAGCCAGTCATTCAAAAGAAAAGATGGGCAGTTGTACATCATGTTGACGCTATAATTGAAGAGGTAGATCATTTGTTGGAAGCCAAAGCAATAAGGGAAGTTTACTATCCAGAGTGGCTATCCAATAATGTTGTTGTGTAGAAGAAGAATGGAAAATGGCGTGTTTGTGTGGACTTCACAGACTTAAACAAGTCATGCCCGAAGGACAGCTTCCCTCTTCCAAGGATAGACCAGTTGGTTGATGCAACTGCTGGATACGAACGAATGAGTTTCCTCGATGCATATCGAGGATATCATCAAATTGCCATGTTTGGGCCTGATCAAGAAAAGACTTCTTTTATTACACCACGAGAGTTGTACTGTTATAGTGTCATGCCTTTTGGATTGAAGAATGCAGGGGCAACATATCAAAGATTGGCAACCATCATGTTCAGAAAACTGCTCGGCAAAACTATGGAGGTTTACATAGACGACATGGTGGTAAAAAGTAAAACTGGACAAGGCCATATAACAGATTTGAAAGAGGCTTTTGAAATCTTGAGGAAGTACAAACTGAAGCTCAAAGCCTCGAAGTGTGCGTTTGGAGTCGATTTTGGAAAGTTCTTGGGCCACCTTGTAACCATAAGGGGGATTGAGGCAAACCCTGATCAGATAAAGGCCCTACAGAATCTACAGAGTCCTAGGACAATGAAAGAAGTCTAACGGTTGACTGGGATGGCAGCGGCCCTCAATCGATTTATTAGCCGGTCAAGTGACAAGTGCAGACCCTTCTTTCAGCTGTTAAAGAAAAGGGAATGATTCAAATGGGGAGCAGAGTGCGAACAAGCCTTCCAGGATCTGAAGGGGTATTTGGCTTCTGCCCCCGTTCTTTCGACTCCAGAGCCAGGTGAGTCCTTAGTTTTGTACTTAGCTATTTTTGAGCATGCTGTGAGTGCAGTCCTGTTAAGAAATAAGGGATCTGAGCAAATCCCTGTATATTATGTGAGCAAAACGTTGCTAGATGCAGAAACGAGCTATCTGCCCCTCGAGAAATTGATTCTGGCGTTAAGAACAGCGACTAGAAAGTTGCCACATTATTTCCAGAGCCATAGAGTTGTGGTTTATACTGAGTTCCCATTGAAGTCGCTGCTACGAAAAGCAGACTTCTCGGGAAGAATTTCAACTTGATCCGTCGAGCTAAGCCAATACGATATTGATTATCAGCCGCGCACGGCAATCAAAGGCCAAGTGTTGGCTGATTTTGTGGCAGAATTCTCGCCTGCAGTAGCACCTTTACCTCCTACGAGAAAGGAGCAGGTAACAGAGCCACTAGCAAAGAAGAAACAGGCCCCAGCCGTACAGGATCCCCTGGAATGGAAGCTGTTTGTTGACGGATCAGCATGTAACACAGGGTCAGGGATTGGGATTGTGCTCTTCCCCTCTGATGGAGTGATGTTGGAGCTGTCTGTTCGGCTAGGTTTCAGTGCATCAAATAATGTGGCCGAATACGAGGCACTCCTAGCTGGATTAAGGAGTGCACGAACATTGAAAGTAAAACGAGTTAGAGTGTATTGTGATTCACAGCTCGTGGTTAATGAACTGTCCAGGGAATACAAAACCCGGAGTGAAAAGATGGCAACCTATATGCAGGCAGCCAAAGATCTGCTTGATACCTTCGAAAGGGTATACATTGAACAGATAAGTTCTGGACAAAATACTCACGCAGATTCATTAGCTTGGTTGGCTGCAGCTGTACCAACTGAGTGTAAAAAGAAGGTGGCTGTAGAGTATCTGAGTGAACCGAGCATTGGGAGAAGTGTGGAGTTGGTCTTGGACGTGAACCAAGGACCAAGTTGGATGGACCCAATTATGGAGTTTTTACGAGACGAAATACTCCTTTCTAACAAAAAGGAGGCTCACAAGATAAGGACCAAATCTGCCAGATTTTGGCTATCCCCAAAGGGAAAATTGTACAGGAAGTCTTTTACAGGTCCTTATTTGCTTTGCGTGCACCTTGAGATGGTGCAAAGATTCCTACGCGAAATTCATGAGGGAACTTGTGGAAGCCATGCTGGGGGCAGATCCATAGCCCACCGAGCAATTACCCAAGGTTATTGGTGGCCATACATGCAAGAAGATGCCAAGGTTTATGTGAAAATCTGTGAAAAATGTCAAAAATTCTCACCAATGATTCGAACACCAGCAGAAGACTTGGTGCCATTGACAAGTCCTTGGCCATTTGCCCAATGGGGTATGGACATCATGGGTCTACTCCACAAGGCAACTGACAATAGGAAATTTCTGTTGGTGGCAACGGATTACTTTACTAAGTGGATTGAGGCAGAACCGTTGGCTAAGATCACTGAACCTATGATAGAAAGGTTCATGTGGAAAAGCATTATTACTCGATTTAGGGTCCCTTATTCATTGATTACAGACAATGGGTCCAAGTTTCAGAAAAAGTTTAAAGCTTTTTGTGCCTAATACGGGATACGTAACTACTATTCAACTCCAGCCTACCCTCAGAGTAACGGGCAGGCAGAAGCTTCTAACAAAACCATTCTTGACGGGATGAAGAAAAGGTTGGATAAAGCAAAGGGGAAGTGGCCAGATGAATTACCATTGGTACTATGGGCGCATTGAACGACGCCTAGGAAGTCTACGGGAGAGACCCCCTATTCATTAGCATATGGTACAGAGCCAGTTATACCCCTAGAAGTTGGCCTTCCAACCAATATAACTGCATTGGTTGAGAGTGGGGGCAATGACAGGGCGCTTGAGATTGAGCTTGACCTTGCCGAGGAAAGGAGGGAAAGGGCTTTGGTTCATTTAGCCTCATATTAGGGGCAGCTATTGAAAAGCTACAACAAAAATGTCCACCCACGAGAGTTTGGTGTTGGAGAACTTGTATTTCGAAAGGTGCTCGGTAACACCAAGGTGGCCAACGAGGGTAAGTTAGGGGCCAATTGGGAAGGCCCGTATCGAGTAACTGAGGTTGTGGGCATATGGGCTTACAGATTGACAGATTATGAAGGAAACCCAATGCCAAGGCCTTGGAATGTCCATAATTTAAGGAAGTTTTTTGTTTAAAGGCCTCCAGTCTTTTAGGACTGCATATCGTGACTGTGAGGGAGTTACGAGTAAAACTCCTTTGTTTTTACTACTTATTAGTTGCAAGGGGTACAAATAACGCCCCATTGAGTTTGAAAGAGTATGAATAAAATAACTTTTTGCAGTATAATATTGCGTTCTTGGTATTTGTTCTAAGAATACGAACTACGGGCTTGGTTTCCCCCATTCGTATTGGGGAGCAGGGAGCAGGAACCTATACACTAAGTATGTGAAACTCAGTGAGTACAGATACGAAATACTTGTATGGTTTGCTAAGTACGAGAAACTTAGAGAGTTTATAAGTACGTGAAACTAAACATGCTTGAACACTTACAGTACGTGAAACTAAGGATTATATATGTACGTGAAACTTATCATTTAAAGTACGAGAAACTTAATATGTCTAAACAAAAGGGGCATATCCAAGTATGTGATACTTGGAAAGCATACGAGAAAATGCAATTTATTTAAGTACGTGAAACTAAGCAACATCCAAAGTAGGAATAAACTTGGGTGGCAGAAAACGACTGTTTGAAATATTTTTACAAAATGTGTTTCTTCAAGTAACAAGACACTTACACAAAAAGTATGACATAATCCGAGTATGATTATTTGAAATCTTCTTCCCTAAGTATGAATACACTTAAGGAGTAAAACCAAATATGAGGAAATTAGGAAGCATACAAGAACGTGCATTGTATGTAAACACTAGTAAGAAACACTTGAGTCAATTATGACATACTTAGGTCAAAAAACCACGTGCAACGTATCAGGGGCGGAGCAACATGTATCATTACGCCACAAGAGGCCGAATACCTGTATTATTAAAAGTATTAAATGTACCAGTGCCTCACAGGGCTAATGCTTACTGTCACGTAGGACCAGTCAACTTCTCTAAAGATATATACTCACCAATCAGTCCAAGTTTTGGACCTCTGGAGGGGTTTCAACTGGAACCTCTATACCGGTCTCGGTAACTGCACCACGTCCAGCTGCATTTTCCTCCAGGTTAATGGGTTCATTGGTTGACACTCGCATAGGTGTTTGCATAGAGTGGGTATCAGTTGGCATATCCTCTTCGGCATCAGCAAAGTCGTCAATCTGTTGCTCCACGTCATCCTCTTGATGCCCCACAGAATCCTGAGTACTTGGGAGATGGCTGCTCGGAAGATCGTTGTTCACCCAAAGGGGTGAGTCCTCTGGAACACCCACCTTTGTTAAGCAGGCTTCCCAGCATGCGGCCCAAATCTGGTCTTGAATGGCCGGCATTTGCTCAACGTAGCTAACAGTCGTAGCATCAAAACCTTTCTGGTATCCATCATCATAGGCCGCCTTTTTGGCGCTATCAATTTTAGACAACGCTTGATTGAGGCTCTCCTCGGCGGTCGCAAGCTTCACTTTAGTTTCATCTGCCTCCATTTTTGCTTTATCTCTTTCTCTCTCCAATCTTGTAACTGTTTGAAGCAGCCTAGTGTTATCCCTTAAAAGCCTATTGCGCTCTGGCTTGATCTCTTGGAGTCTTTGGCCCAAAGCGACCATCTTTTGGAGAAGGTCCAAAAAAGACAAGAAGTATTAATACAATAACTGTTGAGACTCAACTAAAGGTATTAAAATACTTTACCTTTATACCAATGATGAGACCAGTGGAAACAAGCTGATCAGATGGAGATTCAGACTCTTTCTGCATGTCCACCAGGAGCAGCAGCTCTTAAGCAAGTGCAAGCGCCATCTCAGATGAACTGGCACTGTCCCCAATATGAACTGGATGATCCCCCCTGATGAGTTGAGGGGCCCATGTTTGGGGAAGTACCTGAATGAAAGGAGATTGAGGCTGATGGGTGTTTGTGTCAACTTGTGCGACGGAGGTAGTCGGGTTATCGGTTCGAGGGCGCCTATCTCGGTGGGCATCTCCAACCTCGAATATGGTATCAGACTCACGAGGAGATGTGGTGGATCGATTAGAACCCTCTCTGCTACGACAAGCTGCTGGGGGGGGCATGCCCAGTGGAGACCCCACGGCCAGAGCCACGCCCCCGTGCAGACACTGTAAGGAGGGAACTAAGATTCACGGGTTGACGAGTCATTGTACCTGAGATTGGAGGAGATGGAGAATAGCCGGAGGAACATGATTGGCTAGTGTCACGACTGGGAACTGGCTTTTCGGGCTATCGTTGAGGAGCAGCTTGTCTTTGAGAAGTTCTTCAAAGCCTTAAGCGAGGTAATGGAACGCCTTCTGAAATAGGAATCTCACCCGGCTACCCGGCAATTGTCACTCCAGCTCTGGATCTTAAATTCCTCGATTGGGGAGCAGTCGATGTCGAGGCAATACTAGTGCTTGGGTTGGCAAGCCTCCTGTCAATGACACCTCTGTAAGCGGGATCGTATCCCAGTAGTACGTCCGCGTTACGACCCCGACCAGTTGTTAGGGTACCAGGCTCATCAGTGTATTTCAGAACCCTATTGATCTCTGCTATTCGGACGCAGCTTGGCTCTCGTCTAGGACGCCTGTTGGCGTTATCCGCTGTAAGACGAGGCACAAAAATATTGGATGGAGTGAAGTACAAAAGAAGTAATAAAAGGAAATTACGAATAAAGAAAGGCAAATTAGGAGCATACGTGGGTAGCCTCAAACATGGGGGCAATGGAGGCCCACCACTTGGCCATCTTCCCCCATTGGCTCGAATGCTCCGGTAACGTAGAGGAAATCAATCTCGTGGTCACGAGCAGAGTCTGGCAGGTTTAGCACGGGACGCTTTTCTGCCCTCCTAACTTTGAAGTAGTATGTGTTGTATTCAGGATTCAACACAAATACTGTACCACCATTGAATATCCCAAATACCTAGTTGGGTCCCTAAAATCCTATTTAAAGCTACAACCCCCATTATCAGCCTGAAGACATTGGTCGAAACTTGCATGGGAGTAAGGCGGTACCAATTCAGAATCTGGCGAAGTAATGGGTGTAGGGGGAAACGAACTCCATCCTCGACGATAGCCACGATTGGGATACACATCCTATCCCAAGTACCAGCATCCCTATCTGCTCCCAATGGGGCAAGTTCGAGTCCTACATTATTAGGAATGTTGTACTCTGTCCTAAATGCCGCCATGGCAGCAGGGGTTTCACAGAGTTTCCTAAATTTACCAGGCTTGGGATCATGTGCATCCGCCATGAATATACTCGAAGGAAAAGTAAAAACTGGAAATGGACGCGATTGAAACCCTAGAAGTAACCCAAAATCTGAGAATGAGATCTCATACAGAAACTGATGGGACAAGAGAGAATCTTAGTGGGTAACCCAAGCAGAAGGAATAGAGATCTTACGAGTTTAATGAAAAGGGTCCCTGTGACACGAGCGAGTTGCAGGCAGCGGCAATGGCGGTAGAAAGGGAGTTTTCGCCTGACTTTTGAAGAGAACAAGACAAGGCTCGAAGTTTTGGATGAAAAAAAACCAACAAAATCCCTCTTTGGGATTTAAGTGAAAGAAACGGGAGACGAAACGTCTCGTCTCACACCGTTACTTAAAAAGTAACGGGAAAGTAGGATTGAACTGACGACATATTAACGTCGTTTAGACAGAGCGTCAGTTTGCATTAAATGTAAAGCGTACGAGACGCGCCACGTGGAGTCATAGCCTCGAGATGGTATAATGACAAAGGCGCCAAAGCTGTCAATGAATATAAAGTACCATGTCAATATAAGACGCAAGGAGCTCAGCTCCAAGATGATTTTTAGATTTACTCATTACCCCTGAACGGTGGCAACAAGCAAAGCTGGGGAGCAATTGTAGGGAGGTAATGTAACAACTCCGATTTTTCATTCAATAAAAATCTCGTTGTTATTCAAAATTTCTTAATTTCTCTTAATTGCTCGATGATTTTCTTATTGATTTCATAGTAGTTTGTCTTCGAGCAATTGAACGCCTTATCACCGTATTCCTCGACTAGAAACCCTAATTACACTTTAGCCCCTCAAGGATCGTTTCTTGACTTTTAAGCCCTACTTAGCAAGTCTAGTTAGCTTCTAACCGGCTTGTTGGAGAAACCAAACTAGGAGGTCACCTAGTTACTTTTCCCTAACCATGGATGGACCATTTTGCCCATCTTGAACCTTTTGAACCTTTTCAAACCCTAGACTAGAAATTGTTTAGTTATTTCTTTTATTGTTTTGATTTTATTCTTTATCCTTTGGACAATAAAAGTTAGGGGAACTATTACCCATTGGATAATACAAACCCAATTCTTTATATTAAAAAGATTTAATGAAAGATTTGAACAAAGTACTATTATAGACTTTTTTATTACTTTAAAGTACTTTTTGATTCCCTAGTAACCATTAACTATTGGACAATAATCGTTAGGGTAATCTTTACCCATTGGACAATAGCTTTTCCATTATTATATCTTGATAAGTACATATATATATATGCACATGTGTATTTGCCACATGCAAAAGGACATGTAGTTTTTTTATAAGACTTAATTTATTATTTAAAGTACTCGTCCTTTATTACTCATTGGTTATTAACCATTAGGGGATTTATTATCCATTGGTCCATAGAGTAATCTTGCCAACCAAGTACTAGTCCTATTAAACTAATCTTTTATTAAGATTCCCGGGAGTACAAAGTACACTATTATATTAATTAAGTACTGGTACCTTTTTATTAGTTCAAAGGAAAAATCTTGACCTTTAAAAGTTACTTTGATCTTTTGTACATAGAGTACATATATTTTACTCTTGCATTGTAGTACATATATATGTATGTAGCTAGTACATGAGAGAGAGAAAGAGAGGAGAGAGAGAGGGAGAGGAGCCGAGAGGGAGAGAGAGGAGAGAGGAGCCGAGAGGGAGAGAGAGGGAGAGAGTGAGAAGGAGAAAGAAGAGGGATTGATGTGTACCTTGACATTGGTCTTCCAATGTAGTTCAAATCTTGGGTGTTTACTCTTCCTAGCCAAATCTTGACTCCATTGTTCTCCTTTATACATCTTTCAATTGTTTAACACAAGAATCTTGTACCATTGTCTCCTTTCTTCCAACAAATCTTCCAAAATCCCATCCAAGGTACTAAAACTAGCCATGCAAACCTAAATCTAGGTGGTTAGTGTGCAAGCAAGCCTTAACTTCACCCATCAACCTTTCAATCAACCTTGACATATGAAAGAAAAGTGAGACTTAGAGAGAGAGAGGGGGCTGGCCAAAGGAGAGAGGGAGGGAGAGTTTGCCTATAAATAGAAGCTCACTCCAAGCTTTGAACTCACACCTTCAAACATTGCTCTTCCTTCTCTCTAGAAATTCTAAGTGTTCTTTCTTCCAAAGTTCTAATTTTCTTGTGTTCTTGAAAGTTCTTGAGAGAAACCACCAAACCACTCCCAAAACCACCACTAGATCCTTAAAGTAGCTTAGTTAAAGTTAGTAAGTTGTTTCTAGGAAAAGAAAGAACATCTCTTTTCCTTTCGAAGCAAACCGACGCCGTTACGCCGCCCAATTCCAAAACCGACGACCAAATCTTCGTAGCCGACCACCGCCAAGAAGAACGGTAGTTATCCTTATCACCTATCCCAAGTATAAAGTAGTTTCGTACCCTAGTTCTAAAAATAAGTTCATTAGGAAGTAACTTTGATCATTTCATTTAAAGTAGATAAGGTTATCTTTTGTGGAAAACGTATGGAATGCATGATGTTCGTTATTTATGATTCAAGCATGTTAAGTAGATTAGAGTTGGATGATCTTGATGGTTTCATTTTGAGTTTCTATAAATGCTTGTTATGTGAAAAGTCCTACCGCAGAGTCAAAGCATGAAAACGAGACACGAAAATCGAGAAGGTAGAAACATGACACCTAGGGTGTGGGTTACGAAGAGACGTGTTTTGAAAAGGGTGAAATGTTTTGGAAACCACAATGTGGCCGGACGTGGTAGCCCATCGTGTGGTGTGTGTTTTGTGTGCCAATGGGAACCCGGGATGGCGGAACCATTGTGAGGATACTCGGGAGACCGGAACGGCGGAACCGAGGTTGGGTGTGTACTTGGTTATCCGCAGAGAGGAGCCAATGCAATGTGCGCCAATGGGAACCCGGGACGGTGGAACCATTGTGAGGATACTTGGGAACCCGGAACGGCGGAACCAAGGTTGGGTGTGTTAAAAATGAGTTTTGAAATAATAAATGGGTTATGAAATGAGGGAAACGAGACACGACTTACGAAATGTCGCGTAGGAGAAACTCATAACTCTTGAACACCAATGTTGATTGAATCTCGAATGCGGATATGTCATTGTTAATTATTTTGGCTAGATTAGTATGTGTTATGTGGAAATTGTCGACTTTATGATATATTGTTTGTAAGTTAAGGGTTAGAGGGTTTGGATTATTCTATTGAGCATTGTAGCTCACGGTGTTGCCTTTTGGTGACCCTGACTTATTATATTGGTGGCGACGCCGGTATTAATATGTCAGACCTCATAGATGAACAGGGTGAACTTTACACCTTGGAGGCATTTGGAGCCGAAGAGCTAGTCCGGATGGAGGAAGAAGCGGAGCAGTAGTTAGGAACCCTAGTTTCTTCCTTGTTTGTTTTAAAGTACTCTTGTAAGACTTTTGAGATGTAATAATGAGCCAAACTCTTAGACTCTATTTCAAATTTCAATAAAAATTGTCTTTTTAACGTACCCCAAAATATGGGGCGTTACAGGTAATCCCGAACAGATGAAGTAATAACCAAGCACGTGATACGAGGGATCACGGGTTAAATGTGATACAATAAACCACCCTGAGCGGTGATCGGCGATATGGACAAATGGCATGAGAAGTCATTGGTTAAAGCTGATTGTTCGGCAAATAAAGACATACCATTATAATGGTCCAAATAGACAATAGAGGACCAGTTACATGTGAAGTAACTGGTCCAGGTAGTCTGTTCGGCTATAAGAGAGCCAGACAGGGGAAGAGCTCCAGCCAAAAGCTGGAGTATAGGGAATATTCTAGAGATATGATATCCCCTGAGGGATAAAACCCCGAGAATCTAGGATCTAGGAAATATACCCAACGAAAGTGGGATGTTCGGCCGGTTATGGAGAGGAGTCCTAAAAGGACTCTTAAGTAATAAACTGATAAGGGAACGAGAATCCAAGATGCCCAGGATTTCCTATACGAGATAGGAATCCTAGGGCAACAAGGATGCTTGGGCAGCAAGCATCTATGATTCTATAAATACGAGGTAAACCTAGAGGAAAAAGGTATGCAATACGTTATATTGATACGTTTTACTTGCTGATAATTAGGGGTTCATCTGCTAGTACGTGATACTAACTTCGGCATCGGAGGGCCTTTGCCACGAGAGGCAAATGTGCGCTCACCCCTTGTTTGTTTTGTAGAACAGGGTTCAGTCATCAAACTAGGGTTCCGGTGAAGAGGCACGAGAAGCCGTTTGCAATCAAATTGCTACCTTAAACGTCAGTTCAAGGTATCAATTGTTTTCATCCCTCTACATAGAAACAAGGTATCTGCCCCTTGAGAAGCTGGTCCTAGCATTAAGGACGACAACAAGAAAATTGCCACATTAATTTCAAAGTCATAAGGTTGTGGTTTATACTGAGTTCCCATTGAAGTCGTTGTTACGAAAAGCAGACTTCTCGGGAAGAATCTCAACTTGGTCCGTCGAGTTAAGCCAATACGATATTGATTATCAGCCACGCACGACAATTAAAGGCCAAGTGTTGGCTAATTTTGTGGCAGAATTCTCGCCTACAGTAGCACCTTTGCCTCCTACGAGAAAGGAGCAGGTAACAGGAACACCAGCAAAGAAGAACCAGGCCCCAGTTGAATAGGATCCCCTGGAATGGAAGCTGTTTGTTGATGGATCAGCATGTAACACAGGGACAGGAATTAGGATTGTGCTCTTTCCCCCTGATGGAGGGATGTTAGAGCTGTCTGTTCGGCTAGGGTTTAGTGCATCAAATAATGTGGCGGAGTACAAGGCACTCCTAGCTGGATTGAGGAGTGCACGAACATTGAAAGCAAAACGGGTTAGGGTATATTGTGATTCACAGCTCGTGGTCAATCAACTGTCCGGGGAATACGAAACCCGGAGTGAAAAGATGGCGGCCTATGTGCAGGCAGCCAAAGATCTGCTTGATACCTTCGAAAGGGTACATATCGAACAGATAAGTTCTGGATAGAATGCTCACGCAGATTCATTAGCTCGGTTGGCTGCAGCTGTACCAATTGAGTTTAAAAGGAAGGTGGCAATAGAGTATCTGAGTGAGCCGAGCATTAGGAGAAGTGTGGAGTTGGTCTTAGACGTGAACCAAGGACCAAGTTGGATGGATCCAATTATGGAGTTTTTACAAGACGAAATACTCCCTTCTGACAAAAAGGAGGCTCACAAGATAAGGACCAAAATTACTAGGTTTTGGTTGTCCCCAGAGGGAAAATTGTACAGGAAGTCTTTTGCAGGTCCCTATTTGCTTTGTGTGCACCCTGAGATGGTGTAAAAATACCTACACGAAATTCATGAGGGAACCTGTGGAAGCCATGCTGGGGCAGATCCATAGCCCACCGAGCAATTACCCAAGGTTATTGGTGGCCACACATGCAAGAAGATGCCAAGGTTTATGTGAAAATCTGTGAAAAGTGTCAGAAATTCTCACCAATGATTCGAACACCAGCAGAAGACTTGGTGCCATTGACAAGTCCTTGGCCATTTGCCCAATGGGGTATGGACATCGTGGGTCCACTCCACAAAGCAACTGGCAATAGGAAATTTCTATTGGTGGCAACGGATTACTTCACTAAGTGGATTGAGGCAGAACCGTTGGCTAAGATCACTGAACCTATGATAGAAAGGTTCGTATGGAAAAGCATTATTACTCGATTTGGGGTCCCTTATTCATTGATTATAGACAATGGGTCCCAGTTTCAGAAAAAGTTTTAAGCTTTTTGTGCCCAATACGGGATACGAAATTACTACTCAACCCCAGCCTACCCTCAGAGTAACAGGCAGGCAGAAGCTTCTAACAAAACCATTCTTAACGGGATCAAGAAATGGTTGGATAAAGCAAAGGGGAAGTGGCCAGATGAATTACCATTGGTATTATGGGCGCACCGAACGACGCTTAAGAGGTCTACGGGAGAGACCCCCAATTCATTAGCATATGGTACAGAGGCAGTTGTACCCCTAGAAGTTGGCCTTCCAACCAATAGTACCACATTGGTTGAGAGTGGGGGCAATGACAGGGCGCTTGAGATTGAGCTTGACCTTGCCAAGGAAAGGAGGGAAAGGGCTCTGGTTCATTTAGCCTCATATCAGGAGCAGCTGATGAAAAGCTACAACAAAAATGTCCACCCCCGAGAGTTTGGTATTGGAGACCTTATACTTCGTAAGGTGCTTAGTAACACCTAGGTAGCCAACAAGGGCAAGTTGGGGGCCAATTGGGAAGGCCCATGTCATGTTACAGAAATTGTGGGCATAGGGGCTTATAGATTGGCGGACCTGGACGGGAACCCGGTGCCAAGGCCATGGAATGTCCACAATTTGAGGAAGTTCTTTGTTTAAAAGACTTCAGTCTATTTTTAGGAAGTACATTGTGATAATGTGGGAATTACGAATATAATTCCCTTGTTTTTATTATCTTTTAGTTGCAAGGGGTACGAATAACGCCCCCTTGAGTTTTAGAACTATGAATAAAATCACTTTTTCTAGTATATCAAAACTTTCTGCATGTTTGTTTTTTCTAAATACGAACTAAGGACTTGTTTTCCTATATTCATATTGGGGAGCAGGTAACGGGCACGAATGCTACGTATGAATATACATATCCAATCCCTATATTTATGAGACTTAAAGTACGAAAAACTTAAAAACATTTAAGTACGAGAAACTTAATATGTTCGTGCAAAAGGGATTTATCCAAGTATGTGACACTTGGAGTGCATACGAGAATATGCAAATTATCCAAGTACGAGAAACTTAATATGTTCGTGCAAAAGGGATTTATCCACGTATGTGACACTTGGAGTGCATACGAGAATATGCAAATTATCCAAGTACGAGAAACTTAATATCCAAGTACGAGAAACTTAATATTCAAGTACGAATACAATTGGGTTGCAGAATATCCAAGCAGAGGACTGCTTGAGTATTTTTTCACAAGTACGAGAAACTTAATATCCAAGTACGAGAAACTTAATATTCAAGTACGAATACACTTGGGTTGCAGAATATCCAAGCAGAGGACTGCTTGAGTATTTTTTCACAAGTACGAGTATGCTTAAATGAGTGTGTTTCTCTTCAAGTACGTAGTACTTGGGCAAGACACTCACAAACATAATGAAGACATGTCTGGTAAATTAAAATCAAGTATGAGAACTTAGATAGCACTCATACGAAATATCCACAAAGATGGTATGAGATACCAAACAAAAGTTTATAGCCAAGAAGGGCCGAGCAAACCATACTGTCACGCCATAAGCCTGTATTACCAAAGTATAGGAAGTACAGGTGCCTTGCAGGGCTCAAAATTTCACGGTCACGAAGGACCGGCCAAAATGTTTTATGCAACCTTACCAAATCAATCCAGGTTCTGGACTTTTGGAGGAGTTTCATTTGGGATCTCTGCACTGACGTCCATGGTAGCACCACTTCCAGTTGCATTCTCCTTCAGGTTAATGGGTTCGTTGGTTGAAACTTGAACAGGTAAATGAATAGGGTGGGTGTCAGTTGGTGTATCCTCTTCATCATCAGCAAACTCTTCAATCTGTTGCTCGATGTCGTCATCAGGATGCTCCACTGGTTCGTGAATGCTCCAAGCATGGGTGCTCGGCAGATCATTGTCTTCCCAGAAAGGAGAATCTTCTGCAACTCCCACTTTGGTCAGGCATGCCTCCCAACATGCACCCCATATCTGATCTTGAATTGCAGGCATCTGCTCAACATAGCTTGCCGTAGCGGCATCAAATCCCTTCTGGTGGCCTTCTTCATAAGCAGCTTTTTTGGTGCTATCCATTTCTGACAAAGCCTGATTGAGGCTGTCTTCAGCTATCTCAAGCTCGCCTTTTGCCTCATCAAAATCAGCCTTGGCTTTGTCTCTTTCTCTTTCCAGTCTTGAGATTGTATGGAGTAGTCTTGTATTATCGTTCAACAACGTGATCCTCTCAGTATCTGCATCTTGGAACTTCTGGCCCAGTGTAATCATCTTTTGAATGAACACTACTACAATAATAAATAAATACCACACTAAGGAGATTCACAAAAATCACGGTTTTTAGTGAAAGTGTGATAAAAAATTGTAGACTAACTTTTTAATCTCAGTTTAAATCAAAAACTGAGATAAAAAGTGGTGCTTAGCCACAGAAAAGAGCAAGATAATAGATCTCACTCTTGCGACGAGATAAAAGATAAAAGACCACACCCTTACAGTGTGATAGAAGACTTTAAGACCTCGCTCGTGCGGTGAGATAAAAAAAAAAAAAAGACCTCACCCTTGCGGCGTGATAAAAAACTTTGGCACAAAAAAGAGCGAGATAAAAGATCTCGCTCTTGTGGCGAGATAAAAAACTGTGATAAAAACCGAGAACTTCTGAATTTTTGCTGAATTTTTGCGTGGGCGCTGCTTCTCGCATTTAGGCGCGAATTGAAAAGTTATGTGCTCAAAACGACGTCGTTTCACGTTAGCCCAAAATAAGCCCTAGTTACACTCTCCACCCAGTACTCATCCTCATCCTCACCCGCCTCTCCAATACACGTTTCATCTCCATCCCCATCGTCACCCGCCGCTGCCTCTTCACCCCCATCCTCAAACTCTGCCGCCGCCTTATCTCTCTCCACCACCACTGTGAAGGAAGAAACAACGCTCTCCCTTGCGCGAGTTTGTTATCAAAGAGATAGAGCGAGAGAGAGAGAGCGAGCTTCAAATGGAGAAGTTGATCAATCGAAATGGAAAATTCCTAAACCCAATAGGTATTGTTCTTCTCTCTCTCTAAAGATTTTCTCTGTTCTTCGCAAATCAACAAGTATTTATGCAGTTTAAGTGCTTGCAAGCATTTTGGTTTTGGTTTTTAGTTATTGCTCTAGAAATTTTTTGCTCCGCTTGAAGTTTTGGCTTCCCCAGTTCTTAGAGATTTATGGTGTACTCAAGATCTAAAATACATAGAGATTACGATTGTTGTGTACGCAAGCCATCCAAATGATATGTCTACTAGTCCCAAAGAGCTTCTCCCGATGAACATTTAATCCCCAAGGCATTGCTCTTCTAAGATCTTAAGTACTTCGATGACTTCTTTTTCAGATTTCTCTTGTGCCTCTCTAGTAGTTGATCGAAATAAACCACAGAAAGTGAGACCCTGTGTGACCACAAAACAATGTTGGTGGCCAAAATCACAGATTAGCAAAAAAAAAAATTATCAGGGGTATGATTGGTTCATAATGGTATAATATTTTTTGAGGTAAAAAATTTAGCAATCAAATTTTATATTTTCCAGAACGGACTGTTGGGCATGATCATACATTCTTCAAATACTATATAATCGCTATGAAATTCATGTTGGTAGGAGATCAAAAATTCTATCAGGTCTCAAGTAAAAAACAGAGTCCTGCAGCTTATAGTATCTTGATTATGAAGAAAATGTTAATTTATACTATTAATCTGTTGGAGTAAATGATAGTATAATCTTTACCCTAGCTGGTTGTGGAAAATGATTGAGGAACATGAGTTTGCTCTTGACAACCACGACCTGGAGAGTACGATTGTTGTGTACTTTAGGTTTATGCTCATCCTCATTTAGTGTTCATTCCCCTCCCGAATGAATTCTTTGAGGAAAGGCAAAAAGGGAAAAACGTATAAACATAGAGATCGGTCCTTGGTGTTAAGTTTATTCTCTTGAAACAAATGGTAAGTTCTCTTTCCGTGGAAAGGCAAATAATTTTTTTTTGAGGAAAGGCAAATGATTTTTTTTATGTTGCTTTCTCTTGTCACCTACTTCTTCCGTGTGCTTTTAAGTACTGACATGTACTGCGCAGTTGAAACACTCCATCAGTAGTGCCTGCACCTATGTTATCACCCAAAAGTTTGGAGTCCAAGCTTTTCTCCGTGCTTATGCTAAGTTGTTTTGGAGTATTTTTTTTGTTTATCAGATAACTCAAAAGTATGGCCTGCTTATATGCGTTTCGACTGACCAATCCCACCGTCCACTTTCTTTTGGAGTATCTAGTTGTTGCTTGGGTGGAGAGATAAGTCTTTCTAGTGTTACCACACAAGAAAAGAAGATCTCTCTAGGATCTGTTGACTCAGTTTTGGGGTTCTTATTTGTGCTTCTATTATCAGTAACTCTTGGAAAAGGAGCAATGTTGGACATGGTGTAGCCTCAGTCTTGGGATTAGTTCTTGTTAGTATTGTTGTTGTCATTGATATGTTGCTCTCATGATCAGTACTGATGTAGACTTGTTTCTGCCTAATAAAAACACATGACATGTAGGCACTTCATCCACGCTTTGTGATGTGCTCATAGGCCTTTTTCTACCTAAACAAACCATATGAAATGTAGGCACTTCATCCAAAATCGATCAAAGTTTAAACATAGTACAACCAAAAAATGATTCAGTTGATATAATTGGACAGTGTGGACTACTACCACTTTTGTGCGATTACTGTTATTTTTGTTCCCTGCAGTTATTGTCTGATCTAGTCCCTAATAGAACGCGCCGAAGAAACTTTGAAAAATTATCATAAGACTTTTTCTGTCAATGTGACATAGTGAGCCGCAAAAGTTCCTTTAATCAAGTTTCCTTAAAAAATCACACGGATCTTTATGTGCATGATACTGGGCAATTTGTGAGATCCAAAAAGCATGAATTTGCTTTTCATTCTTTGTAATATTGGGTAAGTTTTGCAGATCTATACATTGTTCCTCTTAATTTGCTTTTGTTTTGTTCTGTTTCTGCTTTTAGTATGCTTGTCTGGATCTCTATTCCTGCTGTGTCTGTAGCAAAGCAAGAGGTATTGGTCATAGCTAATTATGTCTTGTTTCATATTAGGGTCCATTGGGTATTGTGCGTCATTGATTTGTCGTCTTCAACAGTGTACTACATGGATTCAATTAATAAGGAAGTCCACTCACCCCTTAAACTCTTGATTAAGACGCAAGTTTTTGGACTTTGAGCATTATTGTTTGAGCCCTTTTCTTAATCATATTATGTTGATAGTACTTACAAGTATTGCCTCCTTGAAGTGCATTCAAAATCTATGACAGTAGTAAGGGAGTACGGAGTAGTCGAATTATTAATTGAAAAAAAATCGAGGTATCAATGCAATCTCTCTCTTTTTGGGTTTTTTTGGCATTGTTTTTATGTTTTTTCTGATTGAAATGATCGTATTTGTCTACAGTGCCCTAGACAACCTACAAACGTGGAATGTGAGTTCTATGTAATGAAATACATGAAAGATTTGATTAGAGATGAGAGGATCTTAAGCAGAGGAAATGTAAGACTTATTTTTAACTTGTACAGTATTTCTTTATATTGCTTTATGAATAGAACTGTTAACTTGTATGTAATTTTATTTTTTATCCATTGCAGTTCAATGGAAAAAAAACTTACACGAAAGCCGAAATTGATGAAGTGCGAGCCGAGTGGATAAAGTCCATCATGAACAAAGTATAATCAGCTTCTATGTGTAAGTTAGCTCTTCCTTTATTTGAGTTTACTGTGTGCTTGCTCTGCTGTCCAGTTCTGAATTGTGGCTGCTTGTGATGGCTATTGTTCCTGTCTGCTATTTTTCTCTGGATTCTGTTCTGCTACTGCTTCGGTTGTGGCACTAGTACTGCTTAAGCTTAAATGACTGTTGCTGTTGTTGCTTTCTGCTGAATAATGGCTCCCGATAGCTGCTGTTTTCTGGACTAGAATTTTGGGTCTCTTAGAATGACAGCTATGAAAAATTTCTATTCCATCCGAGCCTGCGAATTTCTTTCTTTGTTTATGATCAGTGATTGGCAAATGGCGAGCAAAGGAGGATTTAACTCACAGGGTTTGTAGGTAACTGTTAAGATTAATGAATCCCAAAATGGCTTGTTTAGTTGAGTGGAAGATGTCTTATGCTTGAATGGGATCCTCTAACCTAAGAAGCACGGATAGCGATACAGATGGAGATAGATATGGTACGGGATGCGAGAATTGCAAAAAAAAAAAAAAAGGGAACACAAACACCACGGGAACATGGAAAAATACATAATCGGAATCTCAGATATTGTTCGTTTGAATTTTGTGTCCGAAAAGAATGAAAACCAATTAAATTTCTAATTTTACCTTGTACTTCTAAATCATAGTCTAAACTAGGGTCCTATCAAGTTGAAACGTTTACCTTTTACTTCTTAAATATTCTCTTTCCTTTCTTATAGACTGAGTCTAACTTGAGACACGTGTGTCCTTGAGGTGTCTTGGGTGTATCGCAGGCTTAAAAATTGAAACTAATTGGACAGCTACATACATGTCTCGGTTTCTCCCCCACCTGGCCCATACAGATATGCATTAGGAATGTTGGTTCTTCATAGCCCCTAACTTAAGTAATTCATGTGATAGACATGGTAATGGGTAAAGCCTTTCAAAATGACTTTAATGGGATCTTCTCCTTGATAATTTTCTTTGGAATAAACTACACTCTAATAAGCTCCTAACGCTATCAATCCTTTTGTAGCCATTTAACTTTAGTTCCAAATCTTCTTTCTTCCTCCCTAGCTCCCTCTGTCCCCCTCTCCCTAACTCTTGTATGCGAATTTGTGCACTATACTTACACAGAGACCCACACCACTTGCATGTGTGTTTTGTTTGTGCATGTGCATGTGCATGCCTCTGCCTATATATGTAGAGGGGTAATTATTTGCTCAAAACCAACCTTGAGGAAGTGAATGGTCCTCTTCAGCATCAGAGTGAGATTATTGAAAAATTGGTGGAATTAACCCAAGTCCGTGGTGCTTCCTTTGGTATATTTATGCTTTAAAAAGCCTACAAACACTGGAGAGTTCAATTTAACGTGTTGCAATAGCCTCCAATCTGATATTCGGATTTCCAGACTGCGTTCTTAATGTTGGATCCTGCTTTGCAACTGTATTTTCCATTGAACTGAGAGAGTTTTATTTGATAGATTATTGAATTTTGTCACCTTCCTTTCTATGTTATCAGAGTAATTTAGTATAGAAGTGGTGATTACTTTTCTAGAGTAACGAACTGCCAACAGATTTTGTGATTTGAGTTTTGGGTGGGCAGGTAATGCTTATTGCCTTCCCTGTAGGGGGATGAAAACAATTGATGCTTCGGATCAGCTGGATTGCAACGGCTTATTCGTGCCTCTTCACCGGAACCCTAGCTCGACATCTGAACCCTAATCTGCAAAATAGAAAGTGGGTGAGTGCACCTTTGCCTCTCGTGGCAAAGGCCCTCCGATGCCTTTGTTAGTATCACGTACTAGAAAACTCAACCCTAATTATCAGTAGGAAAGCAATAATAATGCAACATATTGCGTACCTTTTACCTCTAGGTTTACCTCATATTTATAGATTTATGGATGCTTGCTGTCCAAGCATCCATATTACCATAGGATTCCTAACTCGTATAGGAAACCCAGGATATCAAGGAGTCTCGTTTCCTTTATCAGTTTATGGAAAAGATTCCTTTTAGGATTCTTTTCCTTTAAGAGCCGAACATCCCATATTCGTTGGGTATCTTTCTCAGATCCTATATTCTTGGGATCTTTATCCCTTTATGGGACATGACTACTCTGGAATCTTTCAGAGTATTCCCTCTGCTCCTACTCTCGATTAGAGCTCCTTCCTTGTTCGGCTATCTCATAGCCGAACAGACTACCTGGACCAGGGACTTCAAATGTAACTTGGTTCAAATGTAAACAGAATATCTCCTATCTGCCGAACAGATAGTTTACTCCAGTGACTTGTCGTGTCATTGACCTTTATTCAGCCGAACAGATTGCATGGACCAAGGACTTCACATGTCTTTGTTCCATATCGCTGTTCTTAATACTACCCGGCGATAAGTCCAGTCGTATTTACCACGTATTCCCAAACATCACGTGTTCGGTAACTAAATGTATCTGCTCGGGAATACCTCCCTACAATTGCTCCCCAGCTTCATGTATTTACCACTGTTCGGGGGCAATATATGATGCTTAGAAACAGAATTCTATCTAGACCAAACCCTTTTGATCCCGTGCAGTCATAATTTCAATATCTCATTGATGCCTTATGGCGCCTCTGTCATTATACCATCTCGAGGTAATGACTCTACGTGGCACGTTTCGTATGCCAAGCATTAATTTCGAACTGACATTCTATGAAACGGCATCAGAACGGTTTCTTCTTTCCGTTACTTTTACCTGTAACGGCGTGAGAGGAGACGTTTCGTCTCCGTCTCTTACCCTTAAACCCCTGAAAGGGCTCTTTTTGGATTTTTACCAAAAACTTAAACGCGCTCCTTCTCTCTCTAGAAACCAGGCGAAAGCATCCCGCTATCCGCCATCGCCGCCACCTGCAAATTCAATTGCATTCTAGGGAATCGTCACATTATTCTTGTAAGATTCTCGTTCTTACTCCATTTCGTCTACTTAGGCTTCCCTCTGAGATCTCACTCTCAGATTCGTGGGTTGTTTTTCTAGGGTTTCAGTTGCACCCTTTTTCAGTCTTTCTTCTTTCCTGAGTATACCCATGGCTGACGATGCTGAGAATCCCTTGAGACCCAGTAAATTTAGGAAATTATGTGAAACCCCTACTGCCATGGCGGCATTTAGGAGGGAATATAACGTTCCAGAGAACGTTGGTCTCGAACTCGCCCCCCTGGGCGCAGATAGAGACGGAGGTTCCTGGGATCGAATGTGTATCCCCATTGTTGCTATCGTCGAAGGCGGAGTTCGATTTCCCCTTCACCCATTACTCCGCCAGATCCTAAACTGGTATCGTCTTACCCCCATGCAAATATCAACAAACGTTTTTAGGTTGATAATGGGTGTAATGGCTTTGAATAGGATTCTGGGGACCCAGTTAGGAATTTGGGATATTCAGTGGTGGTACAGCATTGTACTAAACCCTGAATACAACACCTATTACTTCAAAGTTAGAAGGGCCGACAAGCGTCTCGTGCTAAACCTGCCAGACTCTGCTCGGGATCATGAAATCGATTTCCTTTACGTCACTGGAGCCTTTGAGCCACTAGGAGAGGATGGTCAGGTGGTGGGTCTCCACTGCCCCCATATATGGGGATACCCACGTATGCTTCTTATTTTTCATTTTTGCTATTTGTTTGTTTGCTGCTTTCTCATAGCTTTCTATTGTGTCTAATTTGTGATTTAATAACTCCGATTGTGCAGCTGAAAACGTCAACAAACGTCCAAGACGAGAGCCTAGTTACGTCCGAACAGAGGACATCAACAAAATCCTTAAATATAAAGGCGAACCTGGTACCCGAACAGCTGGTCGGGGTCGAGACGCTGATATACTGCTGGGATACGACCCTTCGTACAGAGGGGTCATTGACAGAAGACTCGCCCACCCCAGCACTAGTGCCGCGTCTACATCCACTGCTCCCCAACCACACAGTTCAAGGCTTCAAGCTGGTGTCACTCTTGCCGGTCAGTCAGGCGATATTGTTATTCCTGACGGTATACCTCAAACACGTGTGGTACTCAGGAGATCAAGCCGCAGGCAACTCATTGCCGAACAACAACCCGTTCCTCATCAAATTACCAGTCAGTCGTCCTCATCCGGATATTCTCGATCACCTCCAACCTCAGGTACGATGACGCACCAACCCATTAACCTCAGCTCTTTGCTCACTGTCTCCTCACGGGGACGAGGTGCTACCAATAGGGTAGCATCAACTGGCGCCCCTCCCCCGCGTTCACGTCGCAATAGGGGGGGATCTGCAAGATCATCATCTTCTCCTCGGGAAGATAGTCCTGTTGAGGCTACCGATGCTCATCGGGACAAACGTCCCAGGAGCGAAGAGACTGGAGAACCTCTCAACCAAACTGTAGTCCAACAACCCCCTTCTTCGAGTACTCCAGTGCTTCCCAAAAGCTGGACCCCTAATCTCATTAGGGGTGATCGGCCTGTTCACATTGGGGACAGTGCCAGCTCTTCGGAGATAGCACTCGCCCTTGCCCAAGGTCTACTGCTCCCTGTAGATATGCAGAAGGAGTCTGAAGCTACTCCTGATCGGCTTGTCGCCACTGGACTTGTCAGTGGTATTAAGGTAATGTGACTTAACTTTTTCCATATAAGTCTTTGTGCACATTTCGTGTACCACGGATATTCTCATTATCTACTATTCGGTGTTTGTCAGTTCATTCAAAAGATGGTCACATTGGGCCAAAAGTTTGAAGATGCTGATAATGAGAGGATCACATTGCTGAATAACAATACCAGACTGCTTCGTACGATCACTAGACTTGAAAGGGAAAGAGACAAAGCCAAAGCAGACTTCGTCGAGGCCAAAAACAAGCTTGGAGCTGCTGAGGAGGGCCTCAATCAGGCACTGTTGGAGATTGATAACACTAAAAAAGCCTCCTACGAAGAAGGGTACCAGAAGGGTTTTGACACCACAACATCTAGCTACGTCGAACAGATGCCAGCTATTCAGGACCAGATCTGGATTGCCAGCTGGGAAACCTGTCTGACAAAACTAGGGGTTGCTGATGATTCACCCTTCTGGGTTGACAACGAGCTGCCTAGCACCCGTGTTCAGAACATCGAAGACATTCCAGAGCTAGCAGGACATCTAGAGGAAGACTTTGAACGGCAAATTGAAGAATTTACCAATGCTGAGGAAGATATCCCCACGGATGTGGACCCTACTGAAGCTCCTGCTCGGGATGTACCTATTGAGCCTATTAATTTGGAAGAGAATGTAGTCGAGGGCGGTGCTAACGCTGAGATCAACACTGATACCTCAGAGGTCCAGAATGTGGATTGATTTGGTAAGTACATGAACTGTTTTGGTTGCTGGTCCTGCGTGACCATAAGCATATTTTGGCCCTGTGAGGCACCAGTACAGTTAAATACTTTGTTAACACAGATATTCGGCCCTTCGTGGCATAACCTTAATGTTTTGCTCGGCTTCCCTGTTTGCTGCATCTGTTCGGATGCAATTAAGTATTTCGTACTGTTAACCATCATTCGTTTGCATAAGTATTTCGTACTTACACATGATTTCCTGTTCTGAAGTTTAAGTTTCACGTACTTTAACAACATTTGTTTCCCAGTATCTCGTACTGTTTTTTAGTACATACAAGTGTATTCATACTTGTATTCGTTATGTTTCACGTACTCACACAAAAACCTCTAAGTATCACGTACTTAGAACTACTCGTGTGTTCGTACTTTAAAAATCCATACAAGTGTTTCATACTTGTTAAGTATCACGTACTCACACAAGAACCTCTAAGTATCACGTACTTAGAACTACTCGTGTGTTCGTACTTTAAAAATCCATACAAGTGTTTCATACTTGTTAAGTATCACGTACTCACACAAGTGTTTGTGTTTAAATTTCACGTACTTAAAGCTTTGAAAATCTTACAAGTTTACAAGTGTTTCATACTTGTGCTCAAATGTATACCCAAGTTTCACATACTTGAAATTCTATACAAGTGTTTCGTACTTGTATTCGTTAAGTGTCACGTACTTACACAAAAACGCCTAAGTATCACGTACTTAAAGCTTTGAAAATCTTACAAGTGTTTCATACTGGTAAAATCTTACAAGTTTACAAGTGTTTCATACTTGTGCTTCAGTTTCACGTACTGAACTGTATAACTATATACCCTGCTCCCCAATACGAATGAGGGAAACTAAACTTGCAGTTCGTATTAAAAACAAATACCACAGCAGTTATACTAAGAAGCGATTGTATTCATAATCTGCAAAACTCAAGAGGGTATTATTCGTACCCCTTGCAACTAAAATAGTCAAAACTAGAACAAGGGAATTATATTCGTAATTCCCACACAATCACGTAATGCAAATCTAAGACAGATTTTAATACTTCTAAACAAAGAACTTTCGTAGATTATGAACATTCCAAGGCCTTGGAATTGGATCACCATCCAAATCTGCCAATCGATAGGCTCCTATGCCTACAATCTCAGTTACTCTATATGGGCCCTCCCAGTTGGCCCCCAGCTTGCCTTCGTTGGCCACCTTGGTGTTGCCGAGCACTTTTCGTAGCACGAGGTCCCCAACACCAAATTCTCGAGGATGAACATGCTTGTTGTAGCTTTTCATCAGCTGTTCTTGGTAAGAAGCAAGATGAACCAAGGCTTTTTCTCTCCTCTCCTCGGCGAGGTCAAGCTCGATTTCAAGAGCCCTGTCATTGCCTCCACTTTCAACCATAACTGTCCTGTTGGTCGGCAGGCCTACTTCCAGAGGTATGACAGCCTCTGTTCCATAGGCCAATGAATAGGGGGTCTCTCCCGTAGACCTCCTAGGCGTTGTTCGATGAGCCCACAGGACCAATGACAACTTGTCTTGCCATTTTCCCTTAGCTTTGTCAAGTCTTTTCTTGATTCCATCAAGGATAGTTTTATTAGACGCCTCTGCTTGCCCATTACTCTGAGGGTAGGCTGGGGTGGAATAAAAATTTCTTATTCCATATTGGGCACAAAAAGCCTTAAATTTCTTCTGGAATTGGGATCCATTGTCTGTGATCAATGAATAAGGGACCCCAAAACGAGTGATGATGCTTTTCCACACGAACCTTTCTATCATAGGCTCAGTGATTTTGGCCAATGGTTCTGCCTCAATCCACTTCGTAAAATAATCAGTTGCTACAAGTAGGAATTTTCGATTCCCAGTTGCTTTATGCAATGGGCCCACGATATCCATTCCCCATTGGGCAAAAGGCCAGGGACTCGTCAAAGGTACCAGATCCTCGGCAGGCGTTCGAATCATTGGTGAGAATTTTTGGCACTTCTCACAAATCTTTACGTAAACCTTTGCATCTTCTTGCATGTGTGGCCACCAATAGCCTTGAGTAATTGCTCGGTGGGCAATGGATCTCCCTCCAGCATGGCTCCCACATGTTCCCTCGTGGATCTCATGAAGGAACTTCTGTACCATCTCAGGATGTACGCATAGCAAATAGGGACCTGTAAAGGATTTCCTATACAACTTACCCTCTGGGGAGAGCCAAAACCTAGCAGATTTGACTCTTATCTTGTGGGCCTCCTTTTTATCAGAAGGGAGTATCTCATCTCGTAAGAACTCCATTATTGGATCCATCCAACTTGGTCCTTGGTTCACGTCCAAGACCAAATCTACACTCTTCCCAATGCTAGGCTCATTTAGGTATTCTACTGCCACCCTTCTCTTGAACTCTGTTGGTACTGCTGCAGCCAACCAAGCTAAAGAATCTGCATGAGCATTCTGTCCAGAACTTATTTGCTCAATATATACCCTCTCGAAGGTATCAAGCAAGTCTTTTGCTGCCTGCACGTAGGCTACCATCTTTTCATTCCGAGTCTCGTACTCGCCGGACAGTTGATTCACAACAAGCTGGGAATCACAATACACCCTGACCCGTTCTGCTTTAAGGGTCTTCGCACTTCTTAACCCAACCAAGAGTGCTTCATATTCAGCCACATTATTCGACGCACTGAATCCAAGCCGAACAGAGAGTTCAATCAGAACTCCTTGAGGAGGAAAGAGGACAATTCCAATTCCAGAACCAGTATTACACGCTGATCCATCAACGAATAACTTCCATTCCTTGGGATCCTATTCGGCTACAGGTTGATCCTTCAAGGATGATGTCCTAGCTGCCTGTTCCTTTCTCGTAGGGGGCAAGGGGGCAACAGTGGGGGAAAATTCTGCCACAAAATCAGCCAACACCTGGCCTTTAATTGCTGTGCGTGGCTGATACTCGAGATCATACTGACTTAACTCCACGGACCACATCGAGATCCTTCCCGAAAAATCTGCCTTTCGAAGCAGCGATTTTAATGGATATTCAGTATAAACCACAACCTTATGGCTTTGGAAGTAGTGTGGCAATTTCCTGGTTGCTGTCCTAAGTGCCAGGACAAGTTTTTCTAAAGGCAGATATCTCGTCTCTGCATCCAACAATGTCTTGCTAACATAATAAATGGGGATTTGCTCGATCCCCAAATCCCTCAACAAGACAGCACTTACTGCGTGCTCGGAAACAACTAAGTACAGAATTAAAGACTCACCTGGCTGGGGAGTTGACAATAGTGGGGGTTCGGCCAGGTATTTCTTCAAATCCTGGAAAGCTTGCTCACATTCTGCTCCCCATTCAAATCCCTCCCTCTTTTTCAGTAGCTGAAAAAAGGGTCTGCATTTGTCACTTGACCTGCTGATGAATCTGTTAAGTGCTGCTGCCATTCCAGTCAGCCTCTGGACTTCCTTGGTAGTTTTGGGACTCTGTAGTCTCTGTAAGGCATCAATCTGATCGGGATTTGCCTCTATCCCTCTCAAAGTTACCAAGTGGCCCAGGAATTTTCCTGAACCAACTCCAAACGCACACTTCGAGGTGTTGAGTTTTAGTTTATACTTCCTCAGGATTTCGAATACTTCCTTTAGATCAGAAATATGCCCTCCCTTTTCTCGACTCTTTACCACCATATCATCTATGTAAACTTCCAAAGTCTTCCCGATGAGCTTCTTGAACATAATGGTTGCAAGTCTTTGGTATGTAGCCCCAGCATTCCTTAGTCCAAAGGGCATGACACTGTAACAGTATAACCCTCGTGGTGTGATGAACGAAGTCTTCTCTTGATCAGGTTCAAACATAGCAATCTGATGATATCCTCGATATGCATCGAGAAAACTCATTCGCTCGTAACCAGAGGTTGCATCAACCAATTGGTCAATCCTAGGCAAAGGAAAACTGTCCTTAGGACATGCTTTGTTCAGGTCTGTGAAGTCTACGCAGACACGCCACTTTCCATTCTTCTTCTTTACCACAACAGTGTTGGATAACCACTCTGGGTAATAGACTTCACGTATTGCCTTGGCCTCCAATAAACGATCGACCTCTTCAATCACAGCATCTACATGCTGTACGGCTGCCCTTTGTTTCTTCTGAATGATCGGCTTATGCAGAGGATCAATGTTTAAATGGTGACAGATCACATCTGCATCCACCCCAGGCATTTCCTCAGGCACCCATGCAAAAACATCCATATAATCATTTAGGAACTTTACTGATTCGGCCTTTTCATCTGCTGGCAGTGATTCTCCAATTAAAAAATATCTTCCAGGATCAATCTCGTTGATCTGAATCTTTTCCAAGCCCTCAACCACTTTTTCAGCCGGGCTTCTTCCAACATCCTCGATGGTTGGTTGATCTGGTACTTCTAATGTGTGAACATGGTGGACCTTCAGGGCTGTTTTGATGATGGAAATCAAGCACTGCTGTGCCACCTTCTGGTTTCCTTTAAGGACTTCGATCCCGTTTGATCCTGGGAATTTCACCATCTGGTGATAAGTCGAGGAGACTGCTCTCATTTTGTGCAACCACGTCCTCCCTATAATCGCGTTATAGGAAGATGGGACATCGACCACCAAAAAATCTGTTCTCAACACCACTGATCCGGCCCGAACAGGTAACGTTACCTTTCCAAGGGGCCAGACTGCTCCTGCACCGAACCCAATTAGAGGTGTTGTTGATTGTTCTAAGTCTGATTAGGCCAGGCCCAGCTTTTTGAATGCATCATAGTTCAATACCTCTGTACAACTCCCCGAGTCCACCAGAATTCTTTCGATGTCGTATTCCCCAACTCGTAGGGTTACGACCAATGCATCATTGTGGGGTATTTGGACCTCCGCCAAATCATCATCACTGAATGCCATGCTCTCATTGCATACATTAGTCTCTCGCCCTCTCTTGTTTCCCAATGGCATCACGTGCTGATCGTGTTTGATCTGTCTTTGCAACAGCCTTACCTCACTCCTCGTATAAGGTGCAGCCAACCCATGTATCATATGGATCACGCCTTTAGGGTGTTGCTCGTAACCCAACTCCATAACCTTCCCTTTCTCTTTAGGGTCCTCCTGGATAAACTCCTTGAGATAGCTCCGAGAGACCAAATCATCAAGGTGCCTCTTGTATACCTCACAATCCTTGGTCATATGGCCCCAATCTTTGTGATAACTGCAGTGCTGATTCGTAGCACGTTTTGCATCTTTGTTTCCTCCTAGACTTGGGGGCCATTTAAAATATGGCTGATTCTTTATTCGATAAAGAATCCTGTATATTGGCTCCTTCCAAACCGTAGTGATAGAAAAGAAGGACTTGGGGTCAGGAGCTTGCTTGTCCTTGTATGGCTCTTTCTTAGCCTGCTCGTACTCCCTTCTGTCTTTGTAAGACTTGGGTTCTGGCTTATCCACTTTTTTGGCAGGTGCCTTCGGCTGTTCGGCAACCGCCCTGCCATCCTCACGGAGTATGTCATCCTCCATTCTGGCGTGTTGCTCTATCCGTTCCATCAATTTAGCCAAGGTGGCTACTGGATGTTTATTCAATGAACGGCGCAGCTCTCCCCGAACAGGCAAACCAGTTTTGAACGTAGCAATTGCGTACTCCTCACTGCAACTTTCAATCTCGTTGAAAGTTTCCCAGTACTTCTTTGCATAATCTCTAATTTGCTCGTTCTCCTCCTGCTTCATGGTGGAAAGACTCTCAAAAGTCTTTGGGGCCTTTCTGCTCGTTAAGAACCGAGCAGTAAATTCCTCTGCTAGCTGCCTCCATCCTCGTATGGATCGTGGGGCCAACTTATGAAACCAGGATAAAGCTACCTTGCCAAGACTGGAGGGAAACATCTTGCACAAGATGGAATCATCCCCCTCATGCATAAACATGGCTTGTTGATAATGTTGTATGTGAGCTACAGGATCCGTATTTGTCTCGTAAAGTACGAATGCACCGTGCTTCACTCTGCTCGGAAACCTTGCTTCTTGTAGCCTCTTTGTAAAGGGGGAGGCTGCAATATTACTTAGGGCCTTGCGTGCTGCTTCTCGTGCAGTCACTGTCCCATCCTCTTGCTCCTTTGACTTATGGGCCGAAGCCTTGACCCAGTCAGCATCAGGCCTCTCGTACCTGTCTCGATGATGCTTTCTCGTATCCTCTTCCTCGGGGGTAAAACTTCGGTCTCTGCTCCTCCTTTTTCGTGAAGAAGTCCTTCTCTCTGGTGTTCGACTTCTACTTTTTCTTCCCCTTTTTCGTAGAGAAGCCTCATGATGCCCTATAACAGGACTTCTGCTCTTGCTTCTGCTCCTTCTTCCTCGTGAAGGAGCTTTTCTGTATTGTACCACAGCATACCTACTGCCTCTAGAATTTCTTCGAGATAGTCCAGAATCCTCCGGATGCTCCCTAATTCTTTCCAATTCTCTGATCTCATGCTCTCGTTTTTTAATCAGACGAGCATACTCTTCGACTTCTTGCCTCTTCCTATCAAGAACGTCGTCACTATGGTGCACACTCCTGGAGTGCGCGATCGATTCATCCCTGTGATGGGATTTACTCCTTCTCGTGGATCTTGAAGCCGTCTCTCCATCTCCTCTATTTTTGGAGTTATGATGCACGGTAAGGGGGCGGTCCTTACTCGTGTTCCTCCTGTGCCCACCCTGGGGCTTTCTCGGAGCCCCAGGTGGAGATTTGTCCCTTCCCTCATCTAACACATCTTTTGGTTCATGCGGTGTTGCTGGAGTTACTTCCACCATGGTCGTATTTCAAAAGGGAATTCTTTTGTTTCCCACAGACGGCGCCAATTGTAGGGGGATGAAAACAATTGATGCTTTGGATCAGCTGGATTGCAACGGCTTATTCGTGCCTCTTCACCGGAACCCTAGCTCGACGTCTGAACCCTAATCTGCAAAATAGATAGGGGGTGAGTGCACCTTTGCCTCTCGTGGCAAAGGCCCTCCGATGCCTTTGTTAGTATCACGTACTAGAAAACTCAACCCTAATTATCAGTAGGAAAGCAATAATAATGCAACATATTGCGTACCTTTTACCTCTAGGTTTACCTCATATTTATAGATTTATGGATGCTTGCTGTCCAAGCATCCATGTTACCATAGGATTCCTAACTCGTATAGGAAACCCAGGATATCAAGGAGTCTCGTTTCCTTTATCAGTTTATGGAAAAGATTCCTTTTAGGATTCTTTTCCTTTAAGAGCCGAACATCCCATATTCGTTGGGTATCTTTCTCAGATCCTATATTCTTGGGATCTTTATCCCTTTATGGGACATGACTACTCTGGAATCTTCCAGAGTATTCCCTCTGCTCCTACTCTCGATTAGAGCTCCTTCCTTGTTCGGCTGTCTCATAGCCGAACAGACTACCTGGACCAGGGACTTCACATGTAACTTGGTTCAAATGTAAACAGAATATCTCTTATCTGCCGAACAGATAGTTTACTCCAGTGACTTGTCGTGTCATTGACCTTTATTCAGCCGAACAGATTGCATGGACCAAGGACTTCACATGTCTTTGTTCCATATCGCTGTTCTTAATACTGCCCGGCGATAAGTCCAGTCGTATTTACCACGTATTCCCAAACATCACGTGTTCGGTAACTAAATGTATCTGCTCGGGAATACCTCCCTACATTCCCCTTGAAATATCTATCATAATCTAAATTGAAGAGTAATACTAGCTGATTTTACAGATGGACACTTTCATCGATGCTGAACTCTTATTTCCCATCTGCTTGTTTGTTTGTCTGCTTTATTCTGTACAGATGGAAAACACCCCCTTTTGCCATAATGATGTTTGGAAAGTTGGTTGTTTGCTTGATTTGTGCAGTCAAATGACCATCCTAATGGTAGTACTGAGAACTTCAAGGTTCAGTCAGTTGCCAAAGTTTGGTTCTAAAGATGTGTTTTCTGTTACTTTTTTTTTGGAGTTCTTGATGATGCTACTTTTTGTTTTCTGCTGGATTTAGGCATTGGAGTTCTTGATACTGCTACCTTTTGTTTTCTGGTGGATTTAGGCATGCTCTGAGAATGACGAAGTGCTTGAAATTGGCTTTAGAGAATGATGAGTGCTTGAAATTGGCTTCAGAGAATGACGAAGTGCTTGAAATTGGCTTCAAAGAATGAAGAATTCATTGTAGCTTAGGACATAACTCCATGCTTGTGGTTCAATTAGTTTTCTTTGTCCTTTTTATTATTGAAGCTTTTGTTCTGCATTTTTTATGCATTTTCAGAAATTTGATTGATGTTAGATTAATTCAAAGTAGGCTTTCCGGCACGATGTTTCAATCTGACATGTTTTGTGCAAGATGCTACGGGCTAAATGCATATTTTACATGTATTTATTATTGGTTAGAGATTCAGGCATTTTTTAAATGCACAAAAAAAAAAAGATGCATTTTTCAATCACACTTCTAGACTGTGATGATAAAAACATTTAATCACGGTTTTAGACGAAATCGTGATCTAAAAACCAGAAAAGATCACACCTAACTATTTTCCATCTCAGTTTTTAGACATGAAAGATCACAGTGTTTGGTGGTGATTGTTATCGACATATAATCACGGTTTTTCAAGAAGAGTGTGATCAAAACCTGGAAAAGAACACGGAAATGAGTTTCCATCTCGGTTTTGCCTAGAAACGATTACACCTTTTGGGTGTGATTGTTTCTATCTTTCAATCACGGTTTATAACCGTGATAAAAGAGAGTGACTTACAATCACATCCACATCTATCACGGTAGGAGGAGTGTGATAAAAGACTAACTATCACAGCCAATAGCTGTGATTGTTATGCTTTATTGTAGTAGTGGAACTAAAGGAAACCAAAACGTAGTTCAAAATTAATATTTTTAACGAAGAAAGGTAAAATTTAAGCTACGAACAGAATTACATCACCTTGATTCCACTGACGAGTCCAGTGGACACAAGCCGATCAGGAGGAGATGAGGACTCTTTCTGCATGTCAACAGGTAGTAGTAAGCCCTGTGCAAGGGCCAGTGCAGTCTCTGAGGAACTAGCACTATTTCCAACATTTACTGGACGATCACCCCTTATGAGTTGAGGGGCCCAAGTTTCATGAGTTACTTGGATGGTTGATGGGGGAGTTTCTGAAACTGATGTAGCAGCTTGAGCATCAGGATCCCCACCTTCTTGATTCCTAGGGCGTTTGTCCCGATGAGCATCGGTAGCCTCAAGGGAACTGTCACGTTCCCGTGGAGAGGAGGAGGATCGTGTTGAAACCCCCCTGGTTCGACGAGATGGCAGGGGGGCTCGGCCAGTTGATGATGCCCTCCCGGAGGCACCACGTCCCCGTGAAGAGACGGTGAGTAGGGTACTAAGATTCAGGGGTTGACGGATCATAGTACCTGAGCTTGGAGGAAATGGGGAATAGCCAGAAGAAGATGATTGGCTGGTGTTACGATTAGGAATTGGCTGTTCGGGCTGTCGTTGAGAAGCAGCCTGCCTTTGAGAGGATCTTCTGAGTACCACACGAGGTAAGGGGAGGCCTTCTGAAATAGGAACGTCACCTGGCTGCCCGACAATTGTCACTTCAGCACTGGATCTTAAATTCCTCAGCTGGGGAGCGGTCGATGTTGAGGCAGCACTGGTACTCGGGTTGGCAAGTCTTCTATCAATAACACCTCTGTAAGAAGGATTGTATCCCAGTAGTACGTCAGCGTTACGACCCTGACCAGCTGTTTAGGTACCGGGCTCACCAGTGTATTTCAGAATTCTATTAATCTCCTATGTTCGGATGTTACTTGGTTCTCATCTGGGACACTTGTTGGCGTTATCTGCTGCATATTGAAATACAAGCATGGAGTAAATAAAATTCAGAAAAACAGTAGAGAAAAGTTATGATTAAGGGCAAAGTGAATTAGGAGCATACGTGGGTAACCCCATATGTGGGGGCAGTGAAGGCCCACCACTTGGCCATCTTCCCCTATTGGTTCGAATGCACCAGTAACATAGAGGAAATCAATCTTGTAATCACGAGCGGAATCTGGCAGGTTTAGCGCGAGACGCTTCTCTGCTCTCCTAACCTTGAAGTAGTACGTGTTGTACTCAGGGTTTAAAACTATGCTATACCACCACTGGATGTCCCAAATCCCAAGCTGAGTTCCCAGAATCCTATTCAGGGCTACAACCCCCATTACCAGTCTAAAGACGTTGGTCGAAACTTGCATGAGGGTAAGACGATACCAATTCAGGACCTGACGAAGCAGTGGATGAAGAGGGAAACAAACTCTGCCCTCGACAATGGCTACGATTGGAATACACATTCTATCCCACGAACCGCCATCCCTATCCACACCTAAAGGGGCGAGTTCGAGGCCCACATTATCTGGAACGCTATATTCGGCCCTAAATGCCGCCATGGCAGTAGGGGTTTCACAGACTCTCCTAAACTTGCTAGGTTTTGGGGGATTCTCATTTTCATCCGCCATGGATACTCTGGAAGTTCTACGAATTCGAAAATACGTACGAAACCCTAGTGGCAGATGAGTCTGAGGATGACAAATCTTAGAACGAAACAAGAAAAAAGGAATGAGAATCTTACGAGAGCGTGGCAATGGTTCCCAGGCACGAGATTGTGTTGCAGAAGGCGGCGATGGCGGAAGAGGAGAAAACTTTTGTCTGGTTTAAGAAAGAGAAAAGATGGAATTGGATTTTTTGGTGGAAAACCCCAAAAGACCCAAGAGTAGGCTTAAAGGGAAGACGGAGGTGAAACGTCACCACCCGACTCCGTTACGTGAAAAGTAACGGAAAGCAATCTTACCAGGGGGACTGTTCAAACACCGTTTGGAAGGAATATCAGTTCAAATTAAGCACAAGGCGTACGAAACGTGCCACGTGGAGTCACCACTTTGAGAAAATGATGACTAAACCGCTAAAAACATCAATGGGTTTGGGTATTATATCTACACGGGACTCATGGAGCTCGGCTCAAGTTCCAATTTTAGCTTTACCTGTAGTCCCCGAACAGCGGCAACAAGCAAAGCTGGGGAGCGATTGTAGGGAGGTATTCCCGAACAAGTACAATCAAACGGCCGAATACGTGGTACATGGAATCACGGGTGATATGAACCACCATGAGCGGTGATCAGCGTTATGGACAAGTGGCATGAGAAGTCATTGGTCCAAGCTATCTGTTCGGCAAATAGAGACGTACAATGACATTGGTCCAAATAGTTAATACAGGACCAGTTACATGTGAAGTAACTAGTCCAGACAATCTGTTCGGTTACGAGAGAGCCGAACAACGAAAGAACTCTAATCAAATGCTGAAGAAAGGAGAACACTCTGGAAGGGTCCAGAAGCAGTGTTATTCCGTTAAGGAATGAGATCCCGAGATTATAGGATCTAGATAAGATACCCAACGAGAGTGGGAGTTCGGCCAGCTATGGAAAAGAGTCCTAAATGAACTACAGTAATGAACTGATAAAGGAACGAGAATCCAAGATATTCTGGTTTCCTATACGAGGTAGGAAACCTAGGGCAACACGGATACTTGGGCAACAAGCATCCAAGAATCTATAAATATGAGGTAACCCTAGAAGTAAAAGGTACGCAATACGTTGCACTCATATTATTCTCCTACTGATAATTAGGGTTTTTCTGCTAAGTACGTGATATCAACTTAGGCATCGGAGGGCCTTTGCCACAAGCAGCAAAGGTGCGCTCACCCCTTGTCTGTTTTTGCAGATTAGGCTTCCGACGACGAATTAGGGTTCAGACGAGGAGACACGAATAGCCGTAGCATATTGGTGTTGTTCTGAGCACCAATTGTTTTCATCCCCCTACATAGAGTGCTTGAAGTGAACGATTTTTTTTTTGGAAGCCAATCTCATGTAGTTACTTAATCATCTTTTGTAATTGACTTTCTTTTGGTAAAGATGAGTTTGTAACTATTCATTTTAGAAATTCCTTTGACTAAACTGTTTGTAACTTAAAGATTAATTCGTACAAGTACTTAAGTTCTATTTGGGGCCGGAGTGCCTAAGTTGTATAACTTTAATCTTGGGGACTTATTTTGTAATTTGAGTAGGTTGGAACTTCTTGGGGTATTATATCTATGATAAGCAAAACTCTTTAATGAAATGCATTATTTTATTATGTTAAAAATCGAGGGCGTGACAATGTATTGACACATTCTATGAGCTTACGTGAAAGCTTCCCCTCATACTTAGAAACGAAAAGGTAGGCAAAAGGATTGGACGCTACACCACAAGTCAATGCTTCTAGAAGAAAATCTCAGCAAATATAAAAGGCACAATTAAGAAACGGCAATTGTTATTTCCCTCACAAAAGAGAAAATCGTGACAATCCCCTTGACAATGTCTTCTCGAAGATTACTTGGAAAATCTCCAGGAGGATTTCAAGAAGTGAATGGAGAGTCAGGATGCTGCGAAACACGTCCTCCTTTGGATTAGATTGAGTACTATTCTTCACACTGTCTGCACCTTCGCTATATGAAAAATCGCCAAACCTTGCCAAAGATAAAATTATAAAAGACAACATCTAAAGCGCCCTGAGCAGTTGTACAAGGTAAAGGGAGACTCACTGCAATAAACTCGCACCCTCATGTGAACTCGATAATCTCTAACTACCAAAAGATGGCAGAGGATAATCCCGTACTCATGCTGAAAGCTGGGACATCCATTAAGACATCCCAGATATGGTTGAAAAGCAATTTCGCCGCGGAGACCAGATGCAAATTCCTACCTGTGAGAGGATAATTAGGGCATAAATGGCTGGCATCAAATAACTTCACCAAGGCACATGTCCCTTGCAACCCAACTCTGTTTGGTAGAAAATAGAGTGAAGAAATCATATATTTCTTTTGTTTTGATTTCTTGTAAAAATTAGGGCTTTTTACCACTAGGCAGTGTTCTAAAAGGCGACCGCCTAGGCTGATTAGTCTCTGCCAAGGCGCTAGGCGGTGGTTTGACGCCTAAATTAGACAGCCGATTAGTCGGGCGCCTAGGCGCTAGGTGGCCGACTAGTTAGCACCTTGGCGCTAGGCCCCTTTCCCACCCGACTAGTGCCTAGCAATTTTTAGAACATTGCCACTAGGTACAGAAAATAAAAAGTAATTCCCACCCGGTCATATCCAATTAATGAAACACAAAACCATATGATAGTGCCTAAAACCCTAAACCCTAAAAGTGCCTAAACCATAGGTACCCTATCAAAGTGCCTAAACCCTAGGGTACTATATGAAAATGCCTAAACCTTAGGGTACCTTATGAAAGTGCCTAAATCGCTAAATCCCTATGATAGGAAAGTGCACCCTAAAACCCCTATAAAAGTGCCTAAACCTAAACCATAGGGCTCGATGAAAGCACCTAAACTCAAACCCCAGGGTACCCTAAAATCTTCGGGTACCGTAAAATTCTAGGGTATCCTAAAACCCTAAGGTACCTAAGGTTTTAGGGTGTCCTAGGGTGACACTTCTATTAATGGTTAATGTATTTTGTAAAAAGTGGACCTAGTGGTAATTTAGTATTCCATCTTACCTTAATGGGAATTAAGATGTGGTTTTCTGTACCTAGTGGTAAAAATTCCTAAAAATTACATAGAAGCAACAAAGCCAACTTATCCTTCAACTGAATGGGGTGGTGTTTTTCCATTTCTAGGGTCCAACCAAGGACAAACATACAATCCAAAGTCCAAACTTCTAAGTTTATTCCTCAGTGGAGGCAGACTAAATTTTACATATATCACAATTCGAATTGAAACTCAATACTAACTTCATCAATTCATCCTATGATCAAGCTTTTGAATCTGCTATTTCATCATCATTGACAATCTATTCCATTAAGGATCATATAATGGGCACAAGAATCTAAATCATCTTGTCAGCTGCCAAGTACTCCCTCCATCCCATTTTGTTTTCTTCCTACCAAAAACTCATGCCATTTTGACCTAAAAAAAATTTAACAAGAGTAGTTTGGAAAATTTATGTTTTATTTTGGCATTCAAGAGCACACACTGACATCTTTTGAAAGGTGTAAAAACATTCCAAAAAAACTACTATTACTATTACCGAAAGGACTGAATTTGTTTAAGGTCAAAATGGCACAGTCTTTCTGAGAGAGTAAACAAAATGGGACAAAGGGAGTATGAATAAACCAGACTTGGCAACAACTCAAAGCAGAGATAATGCCGCCTGAGGTGGTTCATTTATTCATGTAGTACCATTGAATTAATCAACGAAGGGATATATGGTTGATTATTTAACCAAAAGAATTATTAAATGATCAAATTAACTAAGAAGCATAGCCTTCGTTTAACAACCTGAAAGGCTGGAATTCTCCACTTGTTGTACAACAATGCGGAAAGTTTTAGCAAAAATTAACTTTGGCAATCGCCGCTTGCTTGAGAATATCTCCAGTGTTACACACTTAGTGAGCAGTGTAATGAGAAAAGGCCATGATTCGGCTGCAAAAAGAAAGTAATCGTACAATTATCCAATCCCTTCTCAACATATTATACATATATACCCTAGGCCCACAAAAGAACAAAATTTCGCCTCACCAAACGAACATATTTCAAAAGTATCTACATCAAATTTTACAATGACATATCTCTCTCGGTTTAAGCATTGCAGTTTTCTGTCTTATGTATCTAACAAAGTGAATGGATCTTTCACCTTCTAACCAGGTGTTCAACAATTTAATTCCTTCCTGAAAATCACAAACCAAACCCTTCATACAAAACACAAAAACATTAAACCAATGCAGGAAACACAGTGAATGATTCACTTGTAATGTTCATTCTAACTTATGTGGTTCGCTAACATGATCATCATTCACCATTCGAAATAACCGCATCATTGCTAAGCCAAAGAAGCATTATCCCCTTCTTCCCACAACCATTCTAGAAAGGAAGTGGAATCCTCATAACTGTCTAGGCCACCGGAGGTTTGCCTGGTCCTAAACTTCAGGGCCCCGGAATTAGTCGAGGTGTACACAAACTGGCCTTGACATCCGATTATCGAAAAAAAAAAACCGTTGGAGTTGTCTTACAAATGTGGTCCCTCAAAAGTATCTTAGGGGTAAGATAATCATCCATTGTGAGAAAATTTAGATTCCTCGAAGAGTTAGTCCAACCCTTCGAGAAGCAAACAGGTCCTTAACGAAAGCATATTAAGGACAAATAAAAAAAATTTAAAAAAAAGAAAAAATTACAAGTCCGATTGAGTCTTCTACTTATATTTTGTTTTCTTGCATTCAAGGGCAATGATTTTGTGAAGGAAAATTTAGTTGAAGATAGAATGTTACTTTGTAAGTTTTAGCTTTGTCGGAGGATAGATTCGAGACGATCTCTTGAACGTCCCTCAAAGTGATGGTGGCCATCTCGGTAATTTTGTGGAATCGGACCAGTGGGGGGTATGTAATCGAGTGGAAGCCTTTCAATCTGACGAGAGTGTGGAGAGGCGGGCGGAGAAGAGAGCTAGTGTTTTACCGTTGAGAGGTTTGGTTTGTTTCATTGTGGAGTTGAACAAGCAAGAAAAAAGAGACAGTGGTTTACATATAGAGAGAGAGAGAAAATAGGGTTTATAGATGAAAATGGGCTTTTATAGTTTTATTATGGGGCTTTTATGTAGGATTTGCAGAATTTGAATTTCGACGCAGTAGACGTAACTGACGTAAGCGCACAATGGCACAAACATTGCACACATAAGAGTTAAGACGGTCTCTTTGGAAGGTCGGTCGACACGAACAACAGATGCGCAGATTGTGCATAGATCACAATGTGGGGTATTGTAGGGTTCACATAAACGATTTGAGTTGTTTAATAAATTTAAAATAATGCTCAATGACTCCTATAAAAAATCAGTTCAGTTTGATATTTATTAGTACTCGATCTAATCATCTAACCTGAATGAAAACTTGGATTATTAGATCGAGTACTTATAGATATTGGATTGAGCAGGTTTTTTGCTAAAGCCCTTGAAAATTTGTTTAAATTCAATGAATGGCTCGGATCATTATATGATTAGATCAAGAACTTATAGGTATTAAATTTAATGAACGACTCGGATCATTTGTGTGAGACTTATAGTGGGCCTTAAATCGCAAATTGTGCAGATTGGCTGTGTCAATAGCACCTCTCATTTTGATTAGGGTTTATGTGGTGCACTGGTGCATCACGGGATTATAGCACTTTGGGACCTATATTAACAACCTAATGCTATGTTTGGATGAGTTTTTGAGAAATTTTTAAAAAAAATTGTAGGGTTATGAGTGGAGAGAGAAATGAGAGTAATGATTGGAAGTAGTGAAAATTATTGAGAGAGATAGAGAGAGAAATGAGAATAATGATTATAGATAGGTGTGAGTAATGATTGGAAGTACGAGTAATAAGTACTTTTTGCAAAAAATGCTAGACACACAACATATGGCGCACAACAAGTTACACAACTGATGACGTCATTCAAAACGACGTCGTTTTAAGTATTCGAAAAAAATCCCAGGTGGCGCTTTCTCCTTCCTCCCCTTCTCACGATAAAAAACCCAACGTTGAAAAAACCCAGAGAGAGAGTGTCACGCTCTCGATTTTCAACATAAGTATAAATGAATTTCATAAATGAAACCTCCCAATAACCATACGATACCCAAAAGCATTTTAACATTTCTACTTCTATAACTGTACCTATAACTGTACCTTTTCATCCACGAGTTTTCAAAAGGTTACATCATTGGCTCTGAGGCCCAAATATCATATGTACGAAAGTTAAGAGAGTTTCGAGTATTACAAATATCCTTGGTCAAATTAAAATGAATCGAACTACATTACATCTTCCAAAAATAAAGTCTATAAAAGATGTTGGGCAATTCCTCGGTGTTAGCTTTGAAAAGGAGATGAAGTCATGCATGCATAACACTTCATGTCGCTATCTTTGATCCGTACTTGAAGGTGATAGAAGGGTTGAGCAAAACACGTGCCCAGTAGAGAATTCTATGCTCAAACGATATGGAAATGTGATGAATCATGCTCCATGAATGAGTGAGTATTGATAGATATGCCCAAAGTACGAATGATTACCAACGAGTTACATGCTACAATCAATGAATTCTAGACTTCACCTGAATGTCACTAACCGTTTACCTCTCAGACTAAATTCATTAATAAATTCACGTCAATCCACGTTAGTCTATAAGCCATTCCAAATCATCTTATTATTCTTCGTACGACACCACTTTCTTTCTCGTCTGGCCACATTTATCATCACCAAATCCCGTTATTGCAAATCCTTTCCTTTCTTTTAATCAGGTATTTCCCATCAATAATTACTTGGGTCACCTCGGGTCTATTTCCCTCGAGCGTAGGGTCACCCCGAGTCTATTCCCTTAACAATAATAATCACTTAGGTCACCTCGGGTCTATTTCCCTCAAGCGTAGGGTCACCCCGAGTCTATTCCTTCAATAATAATAAGCATTTGGGTCACCTCGGGTCTATTTTCCACGAGCGTAGGGTCACCCCGAGTTTATTCCCTCAATAATGACCACTTGGGTCACTTCTCACACTTTTCATAATCGTCACAGTTTCATAATCGACTTCATCATCAATTTATCGGTTGTACCACAAAACTTCAGTCAACCATTACATAACTCAACAAATATACATGTTCATGTCTTTTCATTAGTTTACATATCCGCATCCTACATAACGTACTAAGCCCATATATATAAACCTACAATACTCTATTCATTTGTTTCTATGCTTGAACCTCATAGGACGAGTGCCAAAAGAATTGAAAGATTCGACTAGTCGTGAGGACACAAGTTATTATATCATCTTAACATCATTTGGACCACTAGACACCCACGTCCACCCCGTACATTCCCCACAATGTCACTATACTCTAAGTAACCTACCAACCTATAGTAACTATATGACGTACGACCCGCCTGTATCGATACTTAAACCTTAGATAACGAACGCCATTGGGAACTAATAGTTCAACGAATCAAGAGGACAAGAGATCCTGCTAAACATACTCACGTCTACCCATAATACTCACTACGGCACCCCATATAGCCTACAGTACTCCTAACCAACTTTACGGTACGTTTCCCATTCACAACGAAACTAGGATGACACTTAACGATTGTTT